>NW_027362761.1:160401981-161692606 GCF_046119375.1 Phyllobates terribilis
AGGAGGACGATGAGGCGTCGGAAAAGTAAAGAAATGTGGGATCCTCGCCCTCGCTGTCAGTCTCAGTGTCGGAGGCAACAATAGCGTATGCCTCCTCCGCTGAATAGCGAGTTTGGGATGAGCCGGACATTTTTTTTTTCTCATGCATGTGGTGCGTGTGTGTCAGTACTTTATTTAGAGTGTGTGTGTGTCAGTGTGCTTGGTGTGAACTTTTTGTTTCTGAAAAAAAAAAGAGAAAAAAAGGAACTACCGTAGGTGGTGCAAACAGTGAGCACGAGTGCGGATCGGTGAACTATGTCACCAATCAACTCTCGGCAGCTGCTGGG
Source organism: Phyllobates terribilis (assembly GCF_046119375.1). Taxonomy (NCBI): domain Eukaryota; kingdom Metazoa; phylum Chordata; class Amphibia; order Anura; family Dendrobatidae; genus Phyllobates; species Phyllobates terribilis. The sequence continues at coordinate 160,402,308 of NW_027362761.1, forward strand.
TGTGTGCGCGGATGTGGTGCAAAGGTGGGGGGGGGGAAATTGACAGGGACAAGAAAAAGTCCTGAAAAGCCACGAGCACGGACGTAGATCAGTGACGTAGACACTGCTCAGCGCTCTGCCGCTGCAGGACGCACGGAAAAAAAAAAAAAAACTAGGGGGAAGAGGATTGGGGGTAAAAGGAGGGGGGGAGAAGGGTGGATGAGGGGAGAACAGAGATGGCCTTACCAAAGTCTTCTCTGTTCTTCTGTTCTTCTTTCAGCAGGATCAGCAGTTGGTTCTCGAAGAGGCTCTGGAACAGGATCCGCAGCAGCAGGATAAGGAGCTGGAGACCCAGGACCCTGGAGACAACAGCAGGACGCCGAAGCTGGAGACCCAGCAACCTGGAGACAGCAGCAGGATGCCGGAGCAGGAGATCCAGGACCCTGGAGACCGCAGCAGGATGCCGGAGCAGCAGCAGCGACTGGAGCAGGTAGGAGAAAGGTCTTGTATTGTAACAGAAGATTCTGTGGCACTACAAGGCCCAGCACAGCGCAGATCAGACGTGACCGCTCTGTAGAAATCCTCACCAAGTGTGAGGATCTGCAGGGCGGTCACAGGGGGGTGACAGGGTGGTGACAGGCAGGTCGCAGGCCGGTCACCACCTGGTCACCTCCTGGTCAGGTACTCTGATTGGTGCGATCGATGATGACAGCGATCGCACCAATCAGAGATGGCTGGGGCCTGGGCACGCACCACAGGGGGTCACAGGGAGGTGACAGGCAGGTCACAAGCCGGTCACCGCCCTGTGACCGCCCTGTCACCTGTGTTCAGGTGCTCTGATTGGAGCGATCAATGTCATCATCAATCGCTCCAATCAGAGCTGGCTGGGGCTTCTTTGACATCACAGGGGGTCATGGGGAGGTGACATGCAGGTCACAAGCCGGTCACCGCCCCCGTGACCACCCTGTTACCGCGCGGTCCCGCTGTGATCGGTGCGATCGATTTGATCGGCGATCGCACCAATCCTAGCAGTTTGGGGAGAGGGCTGGGGTTACTAGGCAACAGCCTAGGATCGGTGCTCTTAGGAGGTTTATTGTACTAACAGAAAATGTGCAATCTGCATTCAAACAAAATTTGACAGGTGCATAAGTATGGGCACCTCACCAGAAAAGTGACATTAATATTTAGTAGATCCTCCTTTTGCAAAAATAACAGCCTCTAGTCGCTTCCTGTAGCTTTTAATGAGTTCCTGGATCCTGGATGAAGGTATTTTTGACCATTCCTCTTTACAAAACAATTCCAGTTCAGTAAAGTTTGATGGTCGCCGAGCATGGACAGCCCTCTTCAAATGATCCCACAGATGTTCAATGATATTCAGGTCTGGGGACTGGGATGGCCATTCCAGAACATTGTAATTGTTCCTCTGCATGAATGCCTGAGTAGATTTGGAGCGGTGTTTTGGATCATTGTCTTGCTGAAAGATCCATCCCCTGCGTAACTTCAACTTTATCACTGATTCTTGAACATTATTGTCAAGAATCTGCTGATACTGAGTGGAATCCATGCGTCCCTCAACTTTAACAAGATTCCCGGTGCCGGCATTGGCCACAGAGCCCCAAAGCATGATGGAACCTCCACCAAATTTTACTGTGGGTAGCAAGTGTTTTTCTTGGAATGCTTTGTTTTTTTGCCGCCATGCATAACGCCTTTTTGTATGACCAAACAACTCAATCTTGGTTTCATCAGTCCACAGGACCTTCTTCCAAAAAGAAATTGGCTTCTCCAAATGTGCTTTTGCATACCTCAGCCGACTCTGTTTGTGGCGTGCTTGCAGAAACGGCTTCTTTCGCATCACTCTCCCATACAGCTTCTCCTTGTGCAAAGTGCGTTGTATAGTTGACCGATGCACAGTGACACCATCTGCAGCAAGCTGATGCTGCAGCTCTCTGGAGGTGGTCTGAGGATTGTCCTTGACTGATCTCACCATAACAAGAACTGTCCCTGTGTTCTTCCATTTCCTTACTATGTTCCTCACAGTGGAAACTGACAGGTTAAATCTCTGAGACAGCTTTTTGTATCCTTCCCCTGAACAACTATGTTGAATAATCTTTGTTTGCAGATCATTTGACAGTTGTTTTGAGGAGCCCATGATGCCACTCTTCAGAGGAGATTCAAACAGGAGAACAACTTGCAAGTGGCCACTTTAAGTAGCTTTTCTCATGATTGCATACATCTGGCTATGAAGTTCAAAGCTCAATGAGGTTACAAAACCAAAAAAAGTGCTTTAGTAAGTCAGTAAAAAGTAGGTAGGAGTATTTAAAACAAGAAAATGATAAGGGTGCCCATACTTATGCACCTGACAATTTTTGTTTGAATGCAGATTGCACATTTTCTGTTAGAACAATAAACCTCATTTCAAGGCAGAAACATTACTGTGTCCAGCAGTCATTACATATATCAAACTGAAATAGCTGTTGCAAAACACCAATTTTTATAAAACATTAAGCTTAAGATTAATAGGGGTGCCCAAACTTTTTCATATAACTGTATTACCGAAACAGAAATAACAGTGTAACACAATTTTTCACAGTTGATGGACCAATGGTGTACTGTAACAATGTGAATGGCCTCTTTGAAGAACTGAATCAAGAGTATTTTGTTGCAGATTGGCGATTGTTTATTGACTCATCCCAGAGAAGTTTGAAAGCAGTGTTGCTTCACAATGGAAATATGAAACCATCACTCCCTATTGCTCACTCATGTCATCTAAAAGAAAGTTATGAAAATCTGTCAGTTGTTTTGGATGCTATCTATATATATATAATCGTCTTATCCCGTCTGTCTGTCTGTCTTTCTGTCTGTCTGTCTGTCCAGGAAATCCCGCGTCGCTCATTGGTCCGGCAGCGGCCAATCAGCGCCGCGAGATTTCTGAAAAAAGATGGCGGCCGTTAGCGGCTCATCTGCGGGACGGAGCTCAGTGGCGATGCAGCCGGGAGATGACCGGCGCGAGGCGCTCATCTGCCGACCACCGGCGCCGCTGACCTCCATGCGGCTAGGGTGTCAAGGGAGGACCGGGGAGCGGCGCTGCGGGTCGGGATACTTCTGCTGCGAGCGCCCGCTCATGTCCCGGGTTCTCGCAGCGGAAGTAGCCGCACAGGCAGCGGCGCTGACCTCCATGCGGCTAGCGTGTCAAGGGAGGACCGGGGAGCGGCGCTGCTGGTCGGGATACTTCTGCTGCGAGCGCCCGCTCATGTCCCGGGTTCTCGCAGCGGAAGTAGCCGCACAGGCAGCACCGCTCCCCCGTCCTCACCAATACGATTCGCTGATTGGTCGCGATCTCTCGCCGCGACCAATCACTGATCTTGGCCCAAAAGTTAAACACTGCTGTGCTGATTGGTCGCGGCCACTGCCCGCGACCAATCACTGATTTGGGCGCCACATTTAAATAGCGTCCGCGACCAATCAGCACAGCGGTGTTTAAATGTGTCTGCAAGATCGGTGATTGGTCGCGGCCGCTATTTAAATGTGGCGCCCAAATCGGTGATTGGTCGCGAGCAGCATCCGCGACCAATCAGCACAGCGGCGTTTAACTTTTGCGGCAAGATCAGTGATTGGTCGCGGCCAAAGACCGATCAGTCCGCGACCAATCAGCGAGATTGGCGCCAAATTTAAACAACGCTCTGCTGATTGGTCGCGGACGCCAGACGCGACCAATCAGCGAGATTGGCGCCAAATTTAAACAACGCTCTGCTGATTGGTCGCGGCTGTCAGCCGCGCCCAATCAGCGACATTTGCGCCAAATTTAAACAACGCTCTGCTGATTGGTCTCGGACGCCAGACGCGACCAATCAGCAATATTGGCGCCAAATTTAAACACTGCTCTGCTGATTGGTCACGGTCGCGACCAATCAGCAGTATTGGCGCCAAATTGAAACCTCGCTCTGCTGATTAGTCGAAACCACCGGCCGTGACCAATCAGCGATATTGGCGCCAAATTTAAACACCACTTCGCTGATTGGTCGCGGTGGCCGGTCGCGACCAATCAGTGATATTGCCGCCAAATTTAAACACCGCTCTGCTGATTGGTCGCGGTTACCGGTCACGAATAATCAGCATTATTGGCGCCACATTTAAATACCGCTCTGCTGATTGGTCGTGACCGCCGGCCGCAACCAATCAGCATTATTGGCGCCAAATTTAAACACCGCTCTGCTAATTGCGCCCGGTCGGCCGCATACATACAGTATTCTAGAATACCCGATGCGTTAGAATCGGGCCACCATCTAGTACAATATAAGCATCATCAATGGAATATCAGTGGAGATTTGAAAGTGATTGGTCTGCTATTGGGAATGCAAGGAAGTTTCACAAAATATTGTTTCTTGTGTTTATGGGACAGTAGAAATACAGTAGAGCATTATGTTCGACGTGATTGGGGACAGAGAAACATCTATGCTCCAGGTAGACACAATGCACAGCATAATTCTTTAGTTGCTCCAACAGAAATCTTTCTTCCTCCACTACATATAAAGTTGGGATTGATTAAAAACTTTGTGAAAGCCATGGCAAAGACAAATTCACAAGGGTTCCAGTACATTTCACAGAAATTTTCCAGCATTTCACCAGCAAAACTGAAGGAAGGGGTATTTGTTGGACCTCACATCAGAGAGCTTATGAGAGATGATGTGTTTGAAGGAACTCTAAATGATAAGGAATTGAGAGCTTGGAAAAGCTTCAAGTGGATCTGTGAAAACTTCTTAGGAAAAAATAAATCTCCAGAATATGTTGAAGGTGTTGAGGAACTGCTAAATGCACACCAGTGTCTTGGACGTCGCATGTCTCTGAAAATGCACTTTTTGCATTCACATTTAGATTTCTTCCCTCCAAATCTTGGAGATTTAAACGATGAACAAGGCAAGCGGTTTCACCAAGACATTAAAGTAATGGAGCACCGCTACCAAGGTTTTTGGAATGATTCAATGATGGCAGATTACTGTTGGATGTTATATAGGGACAACCCTGAAAAATCGTATCAACGACAGTCTAATGTCAAGCACTTTTAATTTTTGCTCATATTTTGGTTTCTATTTTGCATGTGAAATTATTTTGGTTCAATAAAAACTGTTTTGTAAGGTCAAGCATTTTTTTCTGATATGTAGATTACTGTTTTCTTAATGTCGCCAGTATAGTTCCTATACCTTATAATAATGATGCTGCTCCGTGGAAACTATACCTGCTACAGAAAAACTATATACATTTTTGAAATCAGAACAAAAAATGATTCAGAAAAGTACAAGGTCAACTGCGATGATTACAAAAAATATTTTTTTGTAGACCTGTATAATGCTCCATACAGAATACTGGCTCCCATATAATTCTCCATACAGAATACTGGCCCCCATATAATGCTCCATAAAGAATACTGGCCCCATATAATGCCCCATGCAGAATACTGGCCTCCATATAATGCCCCATGCAGGCTGTGCCCCCATATAATGCCCCATGCAGGTGCCCCCATATAATGCCTCCTGCTGTGCCCCCATATAATGCCTCATGTAGATGCCCCCATATAATGCCTCCTGCTGGGCATAGCTCGCCGGGGTGCCCGACGGCTACTGGGCCCCCCTGCCTGCTCAGGGCCCCGGCACTTCCCCGGGTGCTGACGCCAGGCATGGTCACTATCCTGTCCGGTTATTGTCCATGTTTAATTGTAATTGTAAGATGTGAACTCTTCAGTGTTGAGTTTACTCATCTTATTGATTATTAAGTCAAACTATGCAATATTGTTTACTAATATTTTGAATTTTATTATGTAATTCTGTAATTTCATTTTTGGATTTTTTTTTATAAAAATCAGTTATAAAAAAAAATTGTATTGAGCACCTTCGGCAGTGGACAAATGGTACACCTATGGTCTGGAAAGAACAGAGGAATCAAAGTGATGATTGTTACTTCTGTGTGGTTAACATAAAGGGCATTAATGGACGTAATTGGAGTAAATGGATGTTTTCCTGACCTAGACTCAGCAAAATGACCAGTTTTACCAATCCCATTATTCTATAACCTAGGAGAGCTCCTTGAAGATGAATCCTGTTCACCTACTGTATAAACAGTAGTCACAATGACAGTGATTTTTAAGGAACCTCATCAGTGCCACAAGGTTTTAATCAGCTGGAGCTCAATGACCTCGTTAGAGAAATAAATCTCCTAAAGAAATCACATCAGAATTGTTGGCGTTTAGACTAATATAGAGGAATTTATTACATCCGGAAACCAAAATCACATACTATCGCAACAGAGAAAATGATTTACTGCCATTTTTTGGAGGAAAGGGATTTTGTTTATTGCAACAATGTTCATGGCTTGCTGATAAAAATCAGCATATCACAAAATCGACCAAGCGAATGGTGGCTGTTCATAGACAGTTCTAAGCAGAGCCTAAAATGTGTGCTTTTACACAATGGAAACAAATTTGGGTCAGTCTCATTAGGTCACTTAACTTTGATGAATGAAGAGTAAAACAAAATAATAATAATAATCTTTTTATTTATATAGCACCAACATATTCTGCAGCGCTTTACAATTCAGACAATTTGCAGACATTATGGGCACTGTCCCCACTGGGGCTCACAATATACATTCCCTATCAGTATGTCTTTGGAGTGTGGGAGGAAACCAGAGAACCTGGAGGAAACCCATGCAAACACAGGGAGAACATACAAACTCCTTGCAGATGTTGTCCTTGGTGGGATTTGAACCCAGGACCCCAGCACTGCAAGGCTGCAGTGCTAACCACTGAGCCACCGTTGCACTGGTCCTACAGAAAATATCATACCATGATCACCAATGACCAATCTGTGTGTATCTAAAGCTGGTGAATGGAACAGAAGAGTGGATACTCTAAGTATCCTTGTCTTATCTGTCTCTGGGATAATAGATGAAAAAATGAGCACTGGGTGAGGGAACAGTGGCCTCTGAGAGAACACATGGTAATGGGAAAAAATAATGTAATTATGGAACCATTGGTTGACAGAAATAAGATCATTTTAACACCACTGCACATCAAATTAGGTCTAATGAAACAGTTTGTAAAGACTCTAAACAAAGAGGGAAGATGCTTCGACTACATCTGCAGAAAATTTCCAGCACTGATCATGGAGAAGCTAAAGGAAGGTATTTTTGACGGTCTTCAAATCAGAGGACTCATGAAAGATCCACACTTCAAAGATTCATTGAACACTGCTGAGGCAAATGTATGGTCTTCTTCCACTATGGTTGTACAGAATTTTCTTGGAAACTGTAAAGCAGATAATTAAACTGAGCTAGTAGAAAGAATGCGATCTTTCTGTCACCTTGGCTGCACAATGAGTTTCAAGATGCCTTGGTGACCTAAGTGAAGAGCAGGGTGAACAATTCCATCAAGATTTAAAAACTATAGAAGAAAGATACCGAGGACACTGGGATAACCACATGATGGTGGATTACTACTGGTCTATTCAAAGTGATTGACCTGGCGCAACTCACCACAAGAAATCTTTAAAGAGCTGCTCTTGCGAGGTATCTCAGTAAATGAACAGTGTATCAATGACAACTTTTTATGCATGGTTAATTCTTATACTGTGATGTAAATTCTTCATAAATAAAATAAATCTACATGTATGAATTTGTTTTAACAGCCAAGAAGGCAAGCATAATAATGTTTAGTAGACATCAGTCCTAGTGTTCGATAGGTCGTGTGCATATACATAGGGTATATCATATCTCATTAACTAGAGCTGATGGAAGAAAAATAAGAGCAGATTTAGAATCAGCAACAAAAACTGGCCTAAAAACAGGTTAAATATCCTGATATTTATCAAACATGTCTCTCACGGGCTAAAAACCTACAAATTGAAAGGGCAGATAGGATCCAGCACTAATTAGAAACAGCCTTAGGCTACGGGCCCATTATCAGTATTTGGTCAGTATTTTTCCTCAGTATTTGTAAGCCAAAACCAGATGAGGAACAATCAGAGGAAAAGTATAATAGAAAAAAGTGCACCAATTTTGCATTTTTCACCCACTCATGGATTTGGCTTACAAAAACTAAGCAAAAATACTGACCAAATACTGATAGTGGGGTCGTAGCCTTAGGCTGATGAAAAGAGTGGTCAGCCAAATATGAAGGCAGTCACCACCTCCAATAGTATCCTACAAAAAACTGACTAGGACCCCCGAACACAATAAAGCAAGTGTGAACAGATGCCAGCTCCATATTTGCAAGTTTTTTTCCACCCTTCCCTCCCAGTGCCTCCATGTTTGAGCTGATTGCAACAGGAGCAAGTATCTTCCAACTTTACATACCCTATGTTATGATCTGCAACATGTACTAAGGAAAGATAGGGGAAAGCTGTCCCTACAGTAAGACTAAGCTGAATCCCTACGATGTAGCGGGCTGCCTGAACGAAGACCTATAGAATTAAGGGAGGGGTCCCTAAAAGAACTAAGGACTGGGACAAAAATGTGACACCTCCTAAACGGAGAAGTTGTTGCAGAACACAAAAAGACAAACAGACAAAAATGTACTAGAGGTCCCAGAGGACCAAGCGAACTTGACAGAACTTGACACTGAAGTCCAGCACAGCCACAAGGGCGGAGCTGGAATATAAAGGCAGATGGTCACGTGACCACAAAACACAAGATGGAAAAAGCAAACAGGAGGGTTCTAACAGTACCCCCTCTTTTATGAGGATCCTCCAGATCCTCCAGGCCCAGGCCTATCCGGAAACCTCCTGTGGAAAACTTTAACGAGCCTAGGAGCAGAGACATCATCCGTCCTTACCCAGGAGTTGTCTTCGGGACCAAAACCCTTCCAGGAGACAAGATACTGTAATCTCCCTCTATGCCATCTAGAATTCAAGATACGAGAAATTTCATATTCGCCGTCTTCCACAACAGGAGGAACTGTGACAGTGGCGTCCCTATTAGATACATCAGCGTTTTTCAACAAGGAAACATGAAACACAGGATTAATCTTCCAGGAAGTAGGGACATCCAACCTAACAGCAGATGGGTTAACAACCTGAAGCACTTTAAATGGACCCACAAACTTAGGACCCAGTTTTTTAGAGGGAATCCTCGACCGCAGGTTCTTCGAGGACAACCAAACCATGTCACCCACAGTAAACAAAACCTCCTTACGTTTCCTGTCAAAATACTTCTTGGACTTCTTGTTAGCCTCTTGAAGGTTGCAACGTACATTAGTCCAAACTCTCTCCAAATCACCGGAAAAATTCTCCTCCTCCGGCACCGCCGACCCCAATTTGGAGAACAAACCAAAAGACAGATGTCTCCCAGTACAACAAAAAAAGGAGAACACCCAGCAGAGGAGGATGTATGATTGTTAAGAGCAAATTCTGCGAGAGGCAGAAACTCAGACCACACCTCTTGATTGTCCGCCACAAAACAACGCAAAAACTGTTCAACATCCTGGTTCTTTCTTTCAGTCTGTCCGTTAGACTCAGGATGATAACCAGACGAAAATGACAAATGGACTCCCAACCTGTCACAAAGAGCACGCCAAAAGCAAGCCACAAACTGAGGTCCTCTATCAGAAACAATATCCGTGGGAACGCTATGGAGCTTGACAATCTCCTTAACAAACGCCTTAGCGAGTGTCTTGGCGCAGGGTCATTCCACTTAACTTCTGAAGTCCATCTCCTGAAGTGTGTGCAATAATTTTCAACACCATCTGACCCCTGATTCAAATGCCTGAGTTCTGATTCAGCAGATGAGATTCGATCAGGATCGTCATATAATAGCCCCATAGCAGAAAAAAATTCTTCAACAGACCTTAAACACGGATCATTAGGCTGGAGAGAAAAGGCCCACCCCTGTGGTTCATTGCACAAAAGTGACATAATAAAACCAATGCGCTGTGATTCATTCCCAAAGGACCTTGGTCTCAAACGAAAATATAACAAACAAGCATTTTTAAAGGAAAAAAAATCTTGCTGTTTACCATAAAAAACATTAGGCAATCCTACCTTGGGTTCGACAAAATGCGCTCCAGAACAGCTACTCACGTGTTGCTGAAGCTCGGCCACCTCCAGAGACAATCCCTGCAGGCGTTGAGCCAAATCCTGGATGGAAACCATACTGATCCCCGAATTTCTTTCCTTTTAGTTTTTTGGGCTGGACTTACTGTTATGTTCTGCAACATGTACTAAGGAAAGATAGGGGAAAGCTGTCCCTACTGTAAGACTAAGCTGAATCGCTACGATGTAGCGGGCTGCCTGTTCCTAGTGAACAGACCCGCCTTAGTCCTCGGCTAGTCTGAACGAAGACCTATAGAATTAAGGAAGGGGTCCCTAAAAGAACTAAGGACTGGGACAAAAATGGGACACCTCCTAAACAGAGAAGTTGTTGCCGAACACAAAAAGACAAACTGACAAAAATGTACTAGAGGTCCCAGAGGACCAAGCGAACTTGACAGAGAAAGGCACCGAAGCACCAGGCTAGAGAAACAGTCAAACACTGAAGTCCAGCACAGCCACAAGGGCGGAGCTGGAATATAAAGGCAGCAGGTCACGTGACCGCAAAACACAAGGTGGAAAAAAACAAACAGGAGGGTTCTAACACCCTATGCTTGGAGAAAAAGAAAAAGAAGTATGCGAGTGTAAAGTGATCACCTATAAATTATCGATTGTTAATATTGTTATGAAAAGACAAAAGACACACAAATATGCCATTTGGGGATAGACAAAACCCAGGAATGGATCATTCAGAGGTTTTACTGGCCCGGCTGTCATCGAGATATCGCTTGCAAACAAGCAACTTCTTCAAGGGAAGTGCAAGAATGCATACAAGTCCCCGAATTATATAGTATCCATTAAATGAGATTACTGGGGAAGGAGAATACGATCAGTGACATTAGAAATCCATTGAACAATCACAGATATACATTACACATTCGCTGTAGTGGTTGCAACCAACTAAGGACAAAATGAGTTTGCCTATATCTCGTAGTCGTAATGCATCTAAATGGATAGGCTTTACAAGAAAAATGCTTTAGCTAATGAAATTTGAAGCAAGTGAGTCAAGAGATAAACAACGCTTTAATTTAGTATATCAATATAAAGGTAAATATATATTATAAGACTCAGCTATAATAAAATTTCAGTGGCACAATTGATATTTAGTACCATGCATACAAGAAAAGTATGTATAATTACACCAAAGTGCATTTGCAGCAGGATCGATCAGGTGCACTAGATGACAGGTCTCTTAGCACATACTTAGTGAAATTGTGAAGGGGGATACAGGGTCGGTTTGTTGTGGGCCAGAACCAAGTTCTCTTTGCCCTGAAACCCCTTTTCTAAACAGGAATCTGATTGGCATGTGATGTGCTGTTGGGTTCTTTCTTTACTTACTTGTATTTTGGGAGTCCTTTTTACCTCCCCGTCCATGGGGCCGGCTGCAGCTACAGATATGACAGGAGACCATAGGTCCGGTTCAGCAGGTTTGGCTTTACTGTGCAATTCGGATACATGCAGTTGCGGCACACAGAGTGAGACAGAATCCCCTCCGGATGATGTTCCTTTTGTCCAGTGTACTATCAGTCCTTGACTCCGTTCTGCCCGACCTAGCCCCCGCCTAAACATCTTCTGTTGATTCCAGGACCTTCCTATCTGGCATAACAGTTTCCCTGAGGCCAACTATCTTTCCCTTTCACTGTGACCCAGCTGACATCTTCCTCACATAGGAGAGGAAGGATGGCACGACACTCAATACCTCTTCCGGGTCTAGGCCCAAGACTGCCCCAGCCTCCACACAAAGCTTCGGATGTGTCCTCATACTGTTAGGAGACATGCACTGACAGAACCCTTTCTTCTCTGCTGCATCTGCTTTCTTAGAACCCGTTGACACCATAATTATCTAGCACTTACTAATAACTACCATCACACACTTGATTCTTCTAGACTCCTCACTCCACTCTCCACTCTCACTAAAAACTAGGAAGTGCTTTCCCTATGAACTGATCTAACCACTCCCAACTAGTGGGTTAATCCCTTGTGTTAACTATAAACTATCCTGTGTAATGCAAACTATATCCCTATAATTTGTAATGGTTTCCCTAGTGGAGAGACCTCCCCCATTGCCAGGGATGGCCTTGAGGATAAAACTTCCAGGAGAACCGAGACACAAACCGGCCATAAGGATAAAATGCAACATTCTTTTTATCAAATATATCACATAACACATTACCATATCACACTTCTCGCTAACCCTCTGTTGCCACAACGTCTTCCATCACACCCCCCCCTACAATTGCAACATCACAAATGTAAGAAAACCTTTTATATACATGCGCAGATCAATCAGGTGCACTAGATGACAGATCTCTTAGCCCATACTTAGTGCAATTGCAACATCACAAACATCCGAAACCCTTTTACATACAGGTGCAGGTCAGTCAGGTGCACTAGATGACAGGTGCCTTAGGCCATATTTCGTGTAATTGTAACATCACAAACATCAGAAACGCTTTTATCTACAGTAGTTATAAATCTCCCTAAGCGAAAAACGAGCCAACATATCATATAGAACCCTATATTCAATATCAATGATCCAGACACAATCTTAGAAAAAAGAATGAATATATCATATATATTTCCTGAGGGAATGCTGGTAATCCATGAAATGTGTAAGAGTGCAAGTGGATTGTAAAGAGGAACTTCAGGTCAAGAGATGTCACTGGTTCAGAAGTATTTTCCTGGAGCAGATCAAGTAAGTCCTGAATCGGACCCCTGTGTGCACCAGCGTCTACCTGAGATCTGATCCCTTACAATATATACGTATTGTGAGGCAGTGAGAGGAATTATATGGGAGAGACGGTATGTATCCCTCAGGATGCGCATAGAAGCATATTGAACCCACGGGAGTGCATTACAATCACAGACATAGCTGTGGTTGCAGTGCAGAATAAAAGTACTATGTAAGCTGCTCCGGATTAAACAGTTGCGCACGTCGTTGTACCACCCCCAGACCGATGGGCTAGTGGAAAGATTTAACAAGACACTTAAATCTATGTTAAAAAAGGTGGTTTCCAAGGATGGAAGGGATTGGGACATGTTACTGCCCTACTTGATGTTCGCTGTCCGCGAGGTACCACAGACTTCCACGGGCTGCTTACCCTTTCAGCTATTGTACAGCAGGCATCCTAGGGGACTCCGCAAAAGAGTGTAATTGAGCATGTGGCAAGTATGCAGGATCGGATCACGGCGGTCATGCCTATAGTAAAAGAGCATCTAATGGATGCCCAGGTAGCGCAGAGTCGCACGTATAATAAAAGAGCCACAATCAGGTCCTTTAAAGAAGGGAATCGGGTGTTAGTGTAAGTGCCCACAGCAGAGAGCAAACTCATGGCCAAGTGGCAAGGGCCATATGAAGTACGGGAAAAGGTAGGGGAAGTGAATTACAGAGTGTACCAGCCCGGAAAGAGAAAACTGGAATAACTGTATGATGTGAACCTGCTAAAAGCCTGGAAGGACCGGGAATGTTTGATTACAGATGTGACTCCGGTCGTACCGTTGGGGAACCCTGTGTCACGCGGCCGAGGGTGAGGTTAAGATAAGTGATGAAACAGCAGTGGCGGGAGGCTCGGAATTTGGTGCATCAGAATACAGAGGTATTCTCAGAGCATGAGAAAGCATAGAGTGTGCGAAAAGTGCGTCGGGGCGTTACGTGTGGTGCTGGACTGGGCACAACTACTTTTCTGATGGGTAAGCCTGATAGCTCAAGCCTGTACTCTTTGCGTGTAGGGCACTAGCCCATAATTGTTCTGTGTATATGACGCGCCCCTGGGCCTGTGTCGCGCTGCGATGCGCACGCGGGAGCTTACCCGGAGCCGGATCTCTTGAGGGTTGTAGTCTCGTGGCGGCGACCCGGTCCGTGCCCAGGGAGTCAAACTGAGCGGCGATGTACTAGCAGTAGATGGTTGGTGACTACGCCACCCGTTGAATGCAGCTATGGAGCTGCCGCTGCAGGGCAGACCGCTGAGGCCGGTGGAAGGATGGTGCAGCGTGGATGGTATAACCCCCAACGGGAGGGGTATGGCCTCAGGGCAGCCGACGTGGATGATGGGGGTAGCAGGAACCACTCAGAGACGGTGCGGTGTAGTTCAGGGTCTTTACTGGTGACAAAGAAAGACCCTCCCGGAGTACTTGCTAGTGATAGGGGCCTGGTCAGTCCTTGAGCAGATGGGATTTCCCCTGGCCAGGCGGAGTTGTAGGCCTTCCCAACTAACTGTACTCTTCTGGCTACCTTGCTAGAGGCGGGAATAAGTAGCCCACGTCCCTGAGTGTACCGTGTGGTGCTCACCCGTATGGCCGGTGACTCAGGGCCTTCTAATGGCTTCCGCTCCACGATGGCGGTGCTGGTCCCACGCGTGTGACCGTGCCTTCGGGCTTCTGGGCCAGAGGACCTGAAATCCTCTGCCGGACGGTTTCTGCTGCTGGGTAGGAGTTAGTCCCCACAGCCTCGGACTCCGGGTCCGGTTAGAAATCTTCTCAGTCAGGGCGAGCTCTGCAGCTGCCAGCCCCTGACTCGTTGTAACACTGCTCCCCACAGAGCTCCTGATGTTTCTTGCTATGCTGCTTCTCTTCTCTACTCTTGTTCTGTCTTCTTTCTCACTAACCCTGCCTCAGCCCCGGGTTTATATAGGGGAAGTCCTTCCCCTCCCAAGACTGGGCAGGAGGTGTGGCATGCACAGGATCCCTGACCAAAGGACCTCCCACCTGCTCTCAGACGTAATATCTCTATCACTGTGGCAACCAGACCCCTGGGGTGTCACATATACTCAAAACTATAGGAGTTATATCTGTATGTTCAAATATTAAATTATTACTGAGCTGAGTCTTATCAAGGATTTTTTCCTGTTTGTTTACACTCTCAGTCCCTTATTGGGTGGAGAGGTGGGGCTTTTTCTACCCCTTTTTTGGTCCTCTCTTTCTCCCCTAACCGTTTTTGTGGGCATTGACCCTATATTAACTTGCATGCATGAGAATTTAGCATTGAGGACGTATCCTGGTCCATGTGTGCCCACAAATTCTTAACTCATCTTTTCCTCCTTGATTTTATTCATCTGTGGTGTTGTAAAAAGATTTTTTTAAATATTTTTTCAATAAAGAATGATGTTATACTGTACACATTTGCAAGTGGTATTTGGATTTTATTTATCCAAGTTTAGGTTGTATAATTAGGGATCCACTGCATAGTTTGTCCATCTTACTAATGGAGAGATATGATTAAGATAATCTCCAGCCAATATGTACTGTTTATGCCTATGGAATAGTGTTTTGCGTATTCTCAGAGCTGCCCGGCCGGACCTCGGTGATCCAACATGACATTGTCACCGAGCCGCGGGTAAGGGTACGAATGAAACCTTATCATGTACCAGAAGCCCGGAAGCAAGCCATCACGGCTGAAGTAAAACAAATGCTCCAGTTAGGAGTCATCAAGGAATCCAAGAGTGAGTGGGCTAGCCCCATTGTGCTGATTCAGATTCCAGACGGATCATTACGATTCTGTAATGACTTCCGGAGATTGAATGAGGTGTCAAGGTTTGACCTTTATCCATTGCCTCGGGTAGACGAGCTAATTGAGAGACTGGGTCAGGCCCAGTACTTCACCACACTCGATCTCACCGACGGTTACTGGCAGGTGCCACTGACAGAATTGACAAAAGAAGAAACAGCCTTTATAACGCCAGAGGATCTCTATCACTATGTCGTCTTGCCTTTTGGATTACATGGGGCCCCGGCCACCTCCCAGAGGTTGATGGACATAGTGTTAGAGCCTCATCAGAAGTACGCGTTAGCATATTTAGATGATATCATCACCTTTTGTACAGACTGGCATACCCACCTGTCCCAGGTACAAGCGGTGCTGGATTCACTCAGAATCGTGGGATTAACAGCGAACCCCAAAAAATGTGCAATAGGACTCAAGGAAGCCCAATACGTAGGGTGCGTGATTGGCTGCGGGGTTACCAAACCCCAAATAAACAGATTGAGGCCATTCAAAACTGGCCCAGGCCTTTAAGTACAAAACAGATGAGAGCGTTCCATCATTGGGTACTACCGCAGGTTTATACCTAATTTTGCTGGGAGATCGGCACCCCTAACCGATCTGTTAAAGGGTAAGAAGTCAGTTATAATACGGTGGAACCCTCAAACAAAGGAAGCGTTCCAGTCCATGAAGTTGGCCTTGTGTGGACTGCCGTTCCTCATCAGCCCCAACTTCAAGAAAAACTTTGTCGTACAAATGGATGCCTCAGAGCTAGGCCTAGGTGCGATACTGTCACGAGAGGTGAACGGAGATGAATATCCAGTCACCTACTTGAGCAGTAAACTTACCTTGGCAGAGAAAAATTATAGCGTAGTGGAGAAGGACTGCTTGGCTATTAAGTGGGCCTTGGAGTCCCTATGCTGTTATTTGCTCGGGCGACAGTTTCGTTTGGTAACAAACCATTCGCCCCTCTTCTGGATGAGAAATGCAAAGGAGAGGAATGCTAAGGTCACCAGATGGTTCCTGTCCCTACAAAATTTTAGTTTTTCGGTGGAACATCGGGCTGGGAAGTCGCAGGGCGATGCGGATGCCCTGTATTGGGCACCCTGTATGGTGATAAGTGTTCAACCCCACAAGTTTGAACAGAGGGGGAGGGATATGTGAGGCAGTGAGGGGAATTATACGCGAGGGATGGTATGTATCCCCCAGGATGCGCATAGAAGCATATTGAACCCGCGGGAATGCATTACAATCACAGACATAACTGTGGTTGCTGTGCAGAATAAAAGTAAGTTTGGACTTGGTCAAGTTATTTGACCAAGGCAGATTTAGTAAAACCTGGCATGAGCTTTTATTCTTGGAGTGTACTACAGGATGGCAGTGGGGCGGTTCACTCCCTCCACACGGGTCTTACAAGTGGCTCATGTCCACAGTTTTCATTTAAAAACCTGCAGCAAAGGTTTGGGTGTGTCAGTTTTGTGTTTGCAAGCTGCAGAGCTGGAGGCTCTGCAATACTGGCCGGTGTGACCTGAGCAAAGAACCCAAGAAGACAAAACTCTGACGCACCTCAGAGTGATATGGCGGTGCAGTCGCCCACGGCAACGGGTCTGGAAACGGAATGTACTTTGACGGCCCGGCTGTGATCCGGAGGATGCCAATTACCGTTACTTTGTGAGTTTCTGGAGAATAAAGACATTTGATTTGAACTTTTCCTGGGTCACTGCCTCATTACCGCACAGTGTGAACACCGCTGCACTACAATATACACTGCTCAAAAAAATAAAGGGAACACTTAAACAACAGAATATAAATCAAACTTCTGTGAAATCAAACTGTCCACTTAGGAAGCAACACTGATTGACAATCAATTTCACATGCTGTTGTGCAAATGGAATAGACCATAGATGGAAATTATTGGCAATTATCAAGACACCCTCAATAAAGGAGTGTGGACCACAGACCACAACATCAGTACCAATGCTTTCTGGCTGATGTTTTGGTCACTTTTGAATGTTGGTTGTGCTTTAACACTTGTGGTAGCATGAGACGGACTCTACAACCCACAGAAGTTGCTCAGGTAGTGCAGCTCATCCAGGATGGCACATCAATGCGAGCTGTGGCAAGAAGGTTTGCTGTGTCTGTCAGCGTAGTGTCCAGAGGCTGGAGGCGCTACCAGGAGACAGGCCAGTACACCAGGAGACGTGGAGGGGGCTGTAGGAGGGCAACAACCCAGCAGCATGACCGCTACCTCCGCCTTTGTGCAAGGAGGATCACTGCCAGAGCCCTGCAAAATGACCTCCAGCAGGCCACAAATGTGCATGTGTCTGCACAAATGATTAGAAACTGACTCCATGAGGGTGGTATGAGGGCTTGACGTCCACAGATGGGGGTTGTGCTTACAGCCCAACACCGTGCAGGATGCTTTGCATTTGCCACAGAACACCAGGATTAGCAAAGTCGCCACTAGCGCCCTGTGCTCTTCACAGATGAAAGCAGGTTCACACTGAGCACATGTGACAGACGTGACAGAGTCTGGAGACGCCGTGGAGAGCGATCTGCTGCCTGCAACATCCTTCAGCATGACCGGTTTGGCAGTGGGTCAGTAATGGTGTGGGGTGGCATTTCTTTGGAGGGCTGCACAGCCCTCCATATGCTCGCCAGAGGTAGCCTGACTGCCATTAGGTACCGAGATGAGATCCTCAGACCCCTTGTGAGACCATATGCTGGTGCGGTTGGCCCTGGGTTCCTCCTAATGCATGACAATGCCAGACCTCATGTGGCTGGAGTGTGTCAGCAGTTTCTGCAAGATGAAGGCATTGAAGCTATGGACTGGCCCGCCTGTTCCCCAGACCTGAATCCAATTGAGCATATCTGGGGCATCATGACTCGCTCCATCCACCAATGTCATGTTGCACCACAGACTGTCCAGGAGTTGGCGGATGCTTTAGTCCAGGTCTGGGAGGAGATCCCACAGGAGACCATCCGCAACCTCATCAGGAGCATGCCCAGGCGTTGTAGGGAGGTCATACAGGCACGTGGAGGCCACACACAATACTAATCCTCATTTTAACTTGTTTTAAGGACATTACATCAAAGTTGGATCAGCCTGTAGTGTGTTTTTCGACTTTAATTTTGGGGGTGACTCCAAATCCAGGCCTCCATTGGTTAATAAATTTGATTTCCATTGATTATTTTTGTGTGATTTTGTTGTCAGCACATTCAACTTTGTACAGAACAAAGTATTCAATGAGAATATTTCATTCATTCAGATCTAGGATGTGTTATTTGAGTGTTCCCTTTATTTTTTTGAGCAGTGTATATATATATATATATATATATATATATATTTACACACACAGTACTGGTCAACTCTTTGCACACACCTGCAATAGTTTTCCTTGTTCTTATTGGAATGTGCGTATTCAGATTAAGATTAAAGGCAGCAAAACTACAAAGTGACACATATGGAAACATGGATAAAAGAAATAACTGTGAAACAGACAAGAATATATGTTAAACCTTAGATTCCTCAAAGAATCCCTCTTTTACTCTACTCTGATGACAGATTTACACACCCTTGGCATTTTGCGAAGCAGCTCCATTACACTGTGTTCCAAATTATTATGCAAATAATATTTTCTCAGATTTTCCCAAATTACCTATATGAATTGCAGTCATTGTAATTTTCCAGTCAAATAACTATTAGAGTACAATTGAAAGGTTTTTGTACAAACTGCCTATGATAACAGTATATTTTTAAAAAAAATAAAACACTCAAACTGCACTCAAAATGCATGTTCCAAATTATTATGCACAGCAGAGTTTTCAACCTTTTCATTTTAATAAAGAACAAAAAAATGGTCATTTTTGAAATTATAAGCATTAGCAGGTTATTACAAACTGAAAGCAAACAGTTTTCAACTCAAAACTTTATTCTAGGTGATGTTACATTTGCACATAGGACCCCTTGTTCGAAAGGAGCTTCTGAACTCTCTCGTCCATTGAATTTGTCAGGTTTTGGATGGTTTCTGCTTTAATTGTTTTGCATGAGGACAGAATACCCTCCCAGAGCTGTTGCTTAGATGTGAACTGCCTCCGGCCATCATAGACACTCCTTTTGATGATGCTCCAGAGGTTCTCAATGGGGTTGAGGTCAGGGAAGCATGGGGGCCACACCATAAGTTTGTCCCCTTTTATGCCCACAGCAGCCAGAGATGCAGATGTATTATGTGCAGCATGAGACGGTGCATTATCATGCATGAAAATGATCTTGCTGCGGAATGCACGGTTCTTCTTCTTGAGCCATGGCAGGAAGTGCTGTTTGAGAAACTCAACATACATTATGGAGTTCATCTTTACCCCTTCAGGGTTCCTAAAGGGGCCGACAATCTCTCACCCCATGATTCCAGCCCAAAACATTACTCCACCTCCTCCTTATTGGCGCCGTAGCCGTGTTTGCATGGGGTGTAAATCAACCAGCCATCCTCCACTCCATCCATCTGGACCATCGAGCGTTGCACGGCACTCATCGGTGAACAA
This sequence comes from Phyllobates terribilis, assembly GCF_046119375.1. Lineage (NCBI taxonomy): Eukaryota > Metazoa > Chordata > Amphibia > Anura > Dendrobatidae > Phyllobates > Phyllobates terribilis. The sequence goes on from NW_027362761.1 coordinate 160,422,375, forward strand.
AACAGTTTTGAAGTCAGTCTTCATGTATTGTTTGGCCCACTGGAGCCGTTTCTGCTTGTGTGCAGTGGATAAAGGAGGTCGACAGGATGGCTTAAGCACAGCTGCAAACCTCTGAAGGACCCTGCATCTTGTTGTTCGGGGGACGTTGAAGGCACCAGCAGCTTCAAAAACTTGTCTGCTGCTATGACAAGGCTTTTTTGCCGCTGCTCTTTTAACCTGATGTAATTGCCTGTAGGAAAGAGTCCTCAATTTTCCCTTATCAGCACGCACACGTGTGTACTGTGAATCAGCTACATACTTCTTGATTGTGCGATGATCATGATGAAGTGTCTTGGCAATGTTGATTGTAGTCATGCCTTGACCTAAACACTCCACAATTTGTTGCTTCTCAGCAGCCGACACATCCTTTTTCTTTCCATTTTGGCAGAAAATGTAGGCTGCTTAATAATGTGGGACAGCCTTCTTAAGTAGTCTTGCCTTACATTGGACACACCTGCCAAACTAATTAGCACAGGTGTCTGCAATTGCTTACAGTGATATAAAGAGCCCTGACACACATCACCATCAATGAGTTTAACTGACAAACAAAAAAATTCTTACCTTATCACTCCTAAACACTTTTTGCATAATAATTTGGAACACAGTGTAGTTAGTTACCTGGAATAGCTTCCAATGAACAGGAATGCCTCGTCAAAAGTTAATTTGTGGAATCTCTGGCCTTCAGAAAGTGTTTGTGACCATCTAGAGTGTTTTGCAGAGCCAGCAATGGTATACAGTTCCATGCAGTGCTTAGGCCTATTCCACAAGTGTTTTAAGCCAGAATATGCTTTGAACCATTTAAAGGGAATCTGCCACACCCCGGGATCATAGGCGGATTATAATGAGGGCAATCCGGGCGACCGCCCGGGGCCCCGAGCCTGCAGAGGGCCCACGGCTCCGGGCGGGGTGTCTAATGCCGGATTGCCCTCACTATATGTGCGGGCCGCCGCGGCACATACCGGTAGCAGTGGCGGGAGGGGGGGCCCCGTACCGCTCCCCCAGCAGCGGCCGCCGCTACTTCTTCATCGGCCGGGCCAGCACTGCAGCAGTTAGCTTCCCTGTGCTGGCCCGGCCGCGTCACTGCTAGGAGACACGGCCCTGTGCGCGGCCGTGTCACCTAGCTGTGACGTCACGCAGTGCGCACGCGGCCTGCAGTGCTACACCGAAGAGCCTGAGGACTGGAGCCGAGCCGGGGGATGGTGAGTGTGTATGTGTGTGTGAGTGTGTATGTGTGTGTGTGTGTGTGTGTGTGTGTGGGCAGATGTCATTGTGTGATGTCTGTTTGTGTGTGTGTGTGTGGGGCAGATGTCATTGTGTGATGTCTGTTTGTGTGTGTGTGTGTGTGTGGGGGCAGATGTCATTGTGTGATGTCTGTTTGTGTGAGTGTGTGTGTGTGTGTGGGGGGGCAGATGTCATTGTGTGATGTCTGCTTGTGTGTGTGTGTGTGTGTGGGCAGATGTCATTGTGTGATGTCTGTGTGTGTGTGTGTGTGTAGGCAGATGTCATTGTGTGATGTCTGTTTGTGTGTGTGTGTGTGTAGGCAGATGTCATTGTGTGATGTCTGTTTGTGTGTGTATGTGTGTGTGTAGGCAGATGTCATTGTGTGATGTCTGTTTGTGTGTGTGTGGGCAGATGTCATTGTGTGATGTCTGTTTGTATGTGTGTGTGGGGGGGCAGATATCATTGTGTGATGTCTGTTTGTGTGTGTGTGGGCAGATATCATTGTGTCATGTCTGTTTATATGTATTTTTGTGTTTCAAATGTGTTTATGTGTGTATGTATATGTTTGTATGTGTGAGTGACTGCGTGCGGCCTCCTGCTGAGTATAGTTGGCGCCGTGCGGCCTCCTGCTGTATCTGGGGGGGGGCGCCGTGCGGCCCCCCGCTGTGTATAGATGGCTACGTGCGGCCCCCCACTGTGTATAGATGGCTACGTGCGCCCCCCGCTGGGTATAGATGGCGCTGTGCGGCCCCCCGCCATGTATAGATAGCACCGTGCGGCCCCCGCCGTGTATTGATGGCGCCGTGCGGCCCCCTGCTGTGTAGAGATGGCGCCGTGCGGCTCCCCGCTGTGTATAGATGGCTACGTGCGGCCTTCCGCTGAGTATAGATGGTGCTGTGCGGCCTCCTGCTATCTCTGGGGGGGGCGCCGTGCGGCCTCCCGCTGTGTATAGATGGCTACGTGCGGCCTCCCGCTGAGTATAGATGGCGCTGTGCGGCCTCCTGCTGTCTCTGGGGGGAGCGCCGTGCGGCCTCCCGCTGTGTGTAGATGGCTACGTGCGGCCTCCTGCTGAGTATAGATGGCGCTGTGCGGCCTCCTGCTGTCTCTGGGGGGGCGCCGCGCGGCCTCCCGCTGTTATGTGCGGCCTCCCGCTGAGTATAGATGGCGCTGTGCGGCCTCCTGCTGTCTCGGGGGGGCGCCGTGCGGCCTCCCGCTGTGTATAGATGGCTACGTGCGGCCTCCCGCTGAGTATAGATGGAGCTGTGCGGCCTCCTGCTGTCTCTGGGGGGGTGCGCCGTGCGGCCTCCCGCTGTGTATAGATGGCTACGTGCGGCCTCCCGCTGAGTATAGATGGTGCTGTGCGGCCTCCTGCTGTCTCTGGGGGGGCGCCGTGTGGCCCCCCGCTGTGTATAGATGGCTACGTGCGGCCCCCCGCTATGTATAGATGGCTACGTGTGGCCCCCCGCTATGTATAGATGGCGCCGTGCGGCCCCCCGCCGTGTATTGATGGCGCTGTGCGGCCTCCTGCTGTCTCTGGGGGGGCGCCGTGCGGCCTCCCGCTGTGTATAGATGGCTACGTGCGCCCCCCCGCTGTGTATAGATGGCTACGTGTGCCCCCCCGCTGTGTATAGATGGCTACGTGCGGCCCCCCGCTATGTATAGATGGCGCCGTGCGGCCCCCCGCCGTGTATTGATGGCGCTGTGCGGCCTCCTGCTGTATCTGGGGGGGGCGTCGTGCGGCCTCCCGCTGTGTATAGATGGCTACGTGCGGCCTCCCGCTGAGTATAGATGGCGCTGTGCGGCCTCCTGCTGTCTCTGGGGGGGGCGCCGTGCGGCCTCCAGCTGTGTATAGATGGCTACGTGCGGCCTCCCGCTGAGTATAGATGGCGCTGTGCGGCCTCCTGCTGCCTCTGGGGGGGGGCGCTGTGCGGCATCTGTACTCAGCAGGAGGCCGCACGTAGCCATCTATACACGTATACTCAGCAGGAGGCCGCACGTAGCCATCTATACGGTGCCATCTATACACAGCGGGAGGCCGCACGGCGCCAATTATACACAGCGGGAGGCCGCACGGCGCCATCTATACACAGCGGGAGTCTCAGTGCTTTGCAAGAGCAGTCAATAAATTCTGCTTGATTAATTCTGAGCACCATAAAGTCTGGTTCGCTTCTAACCTGCTGTCTTCATTTTCAGCTTGCAGAATTCTATCTCATTTACTGTCATTCGAGACGATGCCTTTGCTGGTCTCTTTCACCTTGAATACCTGTAAGTGCTCCACTTAATGTCATATTTTTGATTCTGTTCTTCTTCATCTTTTGGCATGTGCAATTGTATGAGCAAGTATTCATATGAATTTATGACCTACTTAAACCTTCGAGGACCTTAAATTTTATTCAATCAAATTTTTTTCCAGTTTAAAACTATGGGACATATATGTGCCTTGGTCCTCAAAGGGTTTTTAAAGGGGCTGCAAACATAAATACGAAAAAAAATTATTCAATTAGTGCTTTTTGTGTTCATTTAATTTTTATTTGAAGTCCATTTTTTTATATACCTTGAAATTAAGCCCTACCCCATGGAATGAAGCCCTACCTACATGACATCTGAGAGCTACATGGATCCCGCTTGTGAGGTGCCTGTCCGTCACTACTATTCAGCTTTAGGGTCCACTCACTAAGCCATATATTCTCTCATGAAAGAGAATAGGGCCAATTATGCTAATGACACTCGGCTCAAACTCTGTCAGAGCTTCAACTGAGTGTGATCCGATTCTCTCGCAGCACAGATATGGAGAAGATGGAGAACTTACTTTCTCCATCTTCTCCATAGTCTCTGTGAGTGTTCATCGGACTGCACTTGGATGACATCCGAGTGCAGTCTAATGTTTTACGTGCACCCATAGACTTGTATGGGTGCACATGGTCCGAATATCGAATGAGATTATTTTCTCATGCCAATAATCGCAGATCTGCACTGTCCCATAGTATAACATAGGACCGAGTCCTATCCGATAAAACATCACATAGCATTCGGCCGTGTTATACGACAGTGTGAGCGAGCCCTTAGAGTTAAGGAATATTTACATGCAGATGATGATATTACTCTCCAAGTGTATATTTTTTTAGGCGAGTTCATAGTAAATGCTTTGCCTTTTTGACATGTGATCAACTAAAGAACAAGAAAGATTTAGGACCTCCCCTATAGAGAAACGGAAAATAGTTTGGAGGACTTGCATGTCCTTTTTTATTTATTATGAGAAAATCATAAAAGATCCCGTTTTTTAACCATGCTGTGACTTTCTGCTGAGGGAGAGGGAGAGAGCTGCCCTATTCAGAGTCTGTAATAAGACCTGCTGACAAAAGTGTTGAAGATACAGTCTAATGTGAATTAACAATGAAAAAAAGTTAATTTCACAAATGGCTTGTATTTTTTTTAATACAAACTTTTTGTGTTTACAGCTCCTTTAAAGGGAATCTGTCATCAGGTTTTTACCACCTAATCTGAGAGCAGCATAATGTAGGGTTAGAGGCACTGATTCCAGTAATGTGTCACTTACTGGGCTGCTTAGTGTTGTTTTGATAAAATCATTGATTTGTCAGAAGGTAATTATCACTAGATGACTAGTAAGTTCTGTAGGATCCCACCCCCATCACTGATCAGTAGATTTCTGTGTACACTGAGCATGGGCAGAAAGCTGCCAATCAGTGATGTGGGTGGGGCTATACAGAGCGCAGCATTCAGAGAGCTGCTAGATCTGCAGCAGATAAAACTGTGATTTTCTCAAAATGACAACAAGCAGCTGAAAAAGTGACACATCGCTGGAATCAGGGTATCTGCCCCAATATTGTGCTGCTCTCAGATGAGGCAGCACAATTAATATTGTGCCAAATTAATTTCCCGTGAACTATCACATGATCTATCACAGGGGATCATGTGACATGTCACGTGATAAATCAGGTGTGGGGGGGGGCCTGCGCCTTCTAAACTGCCCGGGGCCCTTGCTACTCTTAATCCACCCCTGCCCGGGATGTAACTAATCTATTACTATGGGCATACAGGTGATAGAAATGTAAATCTATTCATACCTGTATGCCTTATATTAATAGTTTTGATGTTTTAAAATCTTATATTATGACTTTATGGTAATGATTGCTCCAGGCCCCGGGCCCATAAGGAATCCCCACCTCCTCTCTTTATCATAGTACCCCCTCCCCTGCACGTCACAGTGTCCTGTTGCGGCGCTGTAATCTCGCGCCTGCGAGTTGAAATTCCTCCACGTTTCTCCCTCCCACGAATCTCTGTGACTCATCGGCACCTGACTAGTGTATTGCGTGATCTTCTGCGCAGGCATGTCACTGCTGTTGCCTGCGCAGAAGATCACGGAATATACTAGTGTATTGCGTGATCTTCTGCGCAGGCGCGTCACTGCCGGTGCCTGCACAGAAGATCATGGAATACACTAATCTGTGATCTTCTGTGCAGGTGCTTGTGAGTCAGAGACTCGTGAGAGGGAGAGAGGAAGGAAGGATCATGGAGGGATTTTAACGCGCAGGCGCGAGATTACAGCGCCGCAAAGGACACGGTGACGTGCAGGGGAGGGGAGTACAATGATAATAACGATAGGAGGTGGGGATTTCTTATGGATTTCTTATGGGCCCGGGCCACAAAGTCATGATATAATATTTGAAAACATCAAAGCTATTAATATAAGGCATACAGGTATGAATAGATTTACATTTCTATCACCAATATGCCCATATTAATAGGTTAGTTATGTCCCTTTAACGAAGTAAAGAGAAAGTCCATAATTGCTTTAAAGAAGTTATCCAGTACTTTTTTCAATTGCCCCCAATGTATTTAGCATGTGCCCATAAGTGTTTTTGTAATTACCTTTAGTTGTATGTATTGCCTGTGAGAGGCACTATCGCTGGCCGCTCACAGGAATCACGTGACCCCCGGCGGCAGCTGGCTATTTTTTCCGCTGTGCATCGATGAGGTTAAAATAAAATTCGTTGGTTACAATAATCAAAGGTATGTGTGGAGAAAAAAAGAGCACATAATTTCAGGAAAATAATATCTCGACAACCATTAAGCATGGGGATGGATCAATCATGCTTTGGGGTTGTGTTGCAGCCAATGGCACGGGGAACATTTCACGGGTAGAGGGAAGAATGGCTACAATGAAATGTCAACAAATTCTTCATGTAAACATTACACCATCTGTAAAAAAGCTGAAGTTGAAAAGAAGATTGCTTCTACAAATGGATAATGATCCTAAACACACATCAAAATCCAAAATAGACTACCTCAAAAGGCGCAAGCTGAAGGTTTTACAATGGCCCTCACAGTCCCCTGATTTGAACATCATTGAAAATCTGTGGCTAGACCTCAAAATAGCAGTGCATGCAAGACAACCCAGGAATCCCACAGGATTGGAAGAATTTTCCAAGGAAGAATGGATGAAAATCCCTCAAACAAGAATTAAAAGATTCACGGCTGGCTACAAAAAGCGTTTACAAGCCGAGATACTTGCAAAAGGGGGTGCTACTAGGTACTAACTATGCAGGGTGCCCAAACTTTTGCATCGGCCCATTTTCCTTTTTGTAATTTTTAAAAAGTAAAAAATGACTACATATATTTTTTGCCTAAAATACAAGGGAAAAGTGTCATCTTTAACTTTAGTCCTTTTAGGGATCATTTCATCTTTAACTTGTTTAACTGTTCACAATAACAGTAATTTTGACTAGAGGCGCCCAAACTTTTTCGTGCCACTTGTGAGGCAGTGACTTGGATCGTATACATTGAGTGGTCAGATGATACAAACCAAAATGGAGTTAAATATTCAGTGCTAATATAGTATGAGGTATCAGAGGTTAAAGTTGTCAGTCCTAAAGCTAGGAATATATTAAATGATCACTCCATGCATGCCCATTGTACGAAAACATGCCACTCATGGTAATGAACACATCCCAATAGGTACAGTACAATTAAGGAGCCACCTGGCTAAATCATAACATGGTTACTGAGGAAGAACCTATAGGTATATTACCTTAGAGCGTAAAGGGTCCAGGCACCCACAACACCCGACGCGCGTTTCGCACCAAAATGCTTCATCCAGGGGTGGTGGAATTCTGGAGAGAGGAATATTTAAATAGGACCTGACCAATGCATACATGGTATCTATGATTAATGATGCGGCTCCAGTGAGCCTGCGACGCCTCTGGCTTATTCTGAATACCGCCGTAACCATGGGGACGCACGCTGCCTGAAAAGCAAAATCGCGGATACCTTGATCGCAGCGAGCGAACCCGCCGGAAGTAGACGCATTCTCACCGCATTTCAAAGTGTATCTGACTTCATCAGGAAAACCACAAAATAATCTTTTATTTTTTAACTTTTATGGGTATTTGACCCGATGATTAGTTTGTGCTGGCAACACATCGTTCAACTGGTATCTTTATCTGTGGAATATTTGTTTGCATTATTTCCCCTAATTAGTTTTAACATTGCAATACTGATTTCAGATTTATCCTTGTAATTATCACCTTATGTCGGTACAACTTATCTATTTATCTAGCTCTATGATCTATGCATATGTTAGCTTATTATGTCAGATATCCTGTAATCTGTTTTTGTTCAGTCTGGTAGGATAGGCGGTTTCCCTATTGCGGGCATGCCTAATTTTGTACAGTTATATGAAAAAGTTTGGGCACCCCTATTAATCTTAAGCTTAATGTTTTATAAAAATTGGTGTTTTGGCAACAGCTATTTCAGTTTGACACAGTAATGTTTCTGCCTTGAAATGAAGTTTATTGTACTAACAGAAAATGTGCAATCTGCATTCAAACAAAATTTGACAGGTGCATAAGTATGGGCACCTCACCAGAAAAGTGGCATTAATATTTAGTAGATCCTCCTTTTGCAAAAATAACAGCCTCTAGTCGCTTCCTGTAGCTTTTAATGAGTTTCTGGATCCTGGATGAAGGTATTTTTGACCATTCCTCTTTACAAAACAATTCCAGTTCAGTAAAGTTTGATGGTCGCCGAGCATGGACAGCCCTCTTCAAATGATCCCACAGATATTCAATGATATTCAGGTCTGGGGACTGGGATGGCCATTCCAGAACATTGTAATTGTTCCTCTGCATGAATGCCTGAGTAGATTTGGAGCGGTGTTTTGGATCATTGTCTTGCTGAAAGATCCATCCCCTGTGCAACTTCAACTTTAGCACTGATTCTTGAACATTATTGTCAAGAATCTGCTGATACTGAGTGGAATCCATGCGTCCCTCAACTTTAACAAGATTCCCGGTGTCGGCATTGGCCACACAGCCCCAAAGCATGATGGAACCGCCACCAAATTTTACTGTGGGTAGCAAGTGTTTTTCTTGGAATGCTGTGGTTTTTTGCCGCCATGCATAACGCCTTTTTGAATGACCAAACAACTCAATCTTGGTTTCATCAGTCCACAGGACCTTCTTCCAAAAAGAAATTGGCTTCTCCAAATGTGCTTTTGCATACCTCAGCCGACTCTGTTTGTGGCGTGCTTGTGTAGCACCCTGAGGACTCGGCTGCTACAGGGGTATTGCACCTCGAACCAGAGGTGCGGTATTCTACTCCCGGGTAAGGAAGGAGTGTGGAACGGGGCTCAGTTAGCTGCATACACTACACTCACCCCATTTCCGGGGGACAGATCAACGGTACTCCCACCAGATAGATGTGCAGGTACGACAGCGTCTGTCCCTGGCTGGAGTGGGGAGGGGGGAGGAATATCCCAGTGGTGTAGGAGCAGACAGGGGAGGGACTCTGGGCATAGGTAGGAGCCCATTGGGTGCTGGTCACCTGGGCTCGGGTGTCAGAAGGGAGTATAAAAGGTGGGCACCATGATAGAACGAGGGAGAGGTGCAGAGGAGTGCAGTCTGAGAGAGTTCAGCCAGAGAGGGCTGACAGGGAGCTGTGGCTCAGTCCGGGCCCAGCTCCAGAGCCAGGCCTGAAGTGGAGGCCTGAAGCAGAGAGAGAGAGAGAGAAGTAAGAGGAAGAAGGAACATAAACACCAGGAAAGGCCCAGAGACGCAAGAAAAGAGGGAACCCTAAGATCCCACGGAATAACGGGTGAAGGGTTGGCAGAACAGGGTACCGGATCCCAAACTGGTGGAGGCCAATTATCCTTAGCCAGGAACCGGAGGTCGTGGTCAAGTCTTGGCGCGACCCCTCACCATATCCACCAGGAAGGCATACCGTATAGGGTCAGGGAAACCGGGAAAGGCTTCGCCACCGGAAGGCCCGAGGGAGCCGGACAAAGGTGGGTCCCTGGTGGGGACGGCCAGTAGGAAGGAAGAGAGGGGAGCTCTGTTCCACGCTCTGGAATTGCCTGGGAGTTGGCCGAGTCCCTGACCTGGTGGACGCAGCATGACTCGGGCGGTCTTGACTGCGCACAAGGGACCTGATAAAGAACTGTGAGTAAAGCATTGAAAACTGCAGCTGTACGTCTCACTGATTCCTTGTCGCATTAGCACTATTAGGACGGGGACTACTATAACATCACTACCATCATCCCCTCTTCGCCTGCTGCCCTGGGGCCATACCCCTCCCGTTGGGGGTTATACTATCCACGCTGCACACCCGTACCACCGGCCTCAGCGGTCTGCCCTGCAGCGGCGGCTTTATAGCCGCAATCAACGGGTGGCGTAGTCGAACAATATAACATCTTATTCTAAGTTCTGCCACTTGGTTTGACACCCTGGGCACGGACCGGATCGTCGCCACGAGGACTACTACCCCTATCAGATCCGGCTCCGGGTAGTCCCCGCGTGCGCAACGCTACACAACAGAGGCCCAGGGGGCGCGTCAATTTTGGCGTAGTCGGCAGGATCTCGTGCCCGCAACCACCGGGTACTGCGTGCCTGAAGAAAAGTTCACATGTACCTCAAAAAGAAGTCTCCCGCCAATTCCAGAGGATTCCCGCCATCGGACGCCATCTCGGGTCGTTTCCCGCCGTTTGCCCGCCATATGCAGCTTTTACCCGCCATCCGCGGAGCTTCCCGCCATCAGGGGACGATTCCCGCCATCTTGGACGGTTTCCCGCCCTGGCAGAGCGGACGCCATTGTGGGCGTGCCAGAGGGTGGCAAGAGACCACCTCCCATCGTGGGCATGGTCCCAGAGTGGCGCCAAGGGAGGGGACCGCCCCCATCAGCCGAGACTACAACAATGGAGATGTCCATCAGAGTGGGGGGTCTGCCCCTGAAACTGACTGTCACTAAGTTGCCCCGGGACCACTCCCAATGGGGGCGGATAGGGAACAAAACTGAGGGGCTGGGTGCGGCCTGGAGGAGTCTGGACAGACCGCACCCGGGAATGGAGGAAGCGTCCAGCAGTGCCAACACCGTGGTCCGGAGCCTGCTGCAGGCCGCACCGCCAGCCAGCCTAGTGGAGATCCTGGCACAACTCCCCAGAGATCCGGAGCGTGCGCAGGCTGCGCTGGAGGACTTGGACCGGAGGATGGTCCGGGCACAGCAGGATGCTCTGGCCGAGTGGAGAAGGGAGATGGCCCGGCAGGCTGGGATCCGCCAGCAGGAGGCGCCACCTGCAACAAGGAGCATGTCCGCCTCTGAGGATGGTACAGGAAGGACGAAGGCCGGAGACGACGCCGCGGAGGGAGCTGCAAGGATGGAAGCAGGTAATAGGGACGTCATTACCCCGAGCCCAGTAGCCGTAAGCCTGCCCCAGCTCCCCGTCGCAGAGCCCGAAGTCCTACTCACCGCGCCCGTTACCGCACCGCCACTGCTCCCAACTAGGCCTCAAGCGGCAGGAGCCGCGGTCACGCCCTCTTCCGCGCCACGCCCCTTGACCCTGAGCGCGGCGAAACAGGAAGTGCCACCGGCCTGGTCGCAAGGCCTGGTGGACCAGGGCACCGCTGCCCCTCCAGCGCCCTCTGCCTCAATGGTGCCATCCCTAGTACAGAACGGAATTCCCCCGGCCTGGTCGTAAGGCCGAGTACCCCCGGGCGCTGCCGCCCCTACGGCGCCCTCTACCTCCACAGTGCCACCCCTGGGCGCAGATCTTTACGCACAACATACCAGCCCGGACGGGCTGCCCTTCGTGTGGCCACCGGAGTACGTCAACCCCCGACTCCGGAAGGAACGGCCCCTGTGTGAGCCTCTGATCCCGGCTCCGGCGCCCGCCAAGATTGCTCCGATCCCATTAGAGGACGCCCAATTTGAATGGGATCCGACCGGTGAGAACCTCATGGGGTTCACCCAGGAGACCCGGGCGGACGCAGTCTGGCGTGAGGAGTGCTGCCGTCAACAGCTGGAGGTCTTTGGAAGAGAACGGCGAGAGAGGCGGATCCGCGAGGAACAGCTGCAGGCCCGGAGCGCGGAACAGAAGCGCAGGGCCCGACAAGACCCCCGAACAGCCCACGGTCCCCGCACCGACGGGACCGTAATAAAGTTCCAGCTAGAGCATGGCTGGGGTTTTATCCGAGACCATCGAACCCCCGGCGACGTCTTTGTCACCCGCAGGGATGTCGAGAGCCACCTGCCGGAGGGACACCGCGGACGTGATCTCTACCCGGGTGATGTGGTCACCTTCACCCGGCACAAGGGTGCCAAAGGACCATATGCCCTCCACGTTCACAGGCTCACGGAGGAGGAGCTACAGTACCACCAAGAAACAGAGTACATCGAGGGTCCGGACAGACCTGAAGACTACCCGGAAGAACAAGGAGGACACCATTATTAGAGAATGGTAAAGTGGAACTGTATATAGTTACCCGTCGGGGTACAAGGACTCTTGCTGATTGAAGTGTGGTCCCCGTTGGGACTAGTATGGAACTGTTAAAGAACTGTTACCTGTGTGCCCTAATCCCTAACCAGGCTGAGGACTGTGAGCAGCCATTCCCCTATTCCCACTGGCCGAGGACTGAGAGCGGCCATACCCTTGTACATAGTTGCGCTTCTTAAAGCGCCCCCTATTGGTTTTATAAGAACTGCCTTTCTACCTTGGAAGTAGTGTCTGTTGCACTTTACCTGGTCGCAAGTTGCACAGTGGCCGGAGCTCAAGGATATGTGTTGAAAATGTTTGTGTAAAAAAAAAAAAAAAATGTCTTATAATGGAAAGTTTAATATGCTGCTAAAATGATAATGCCAAAAGTTTTATATAGTGTTTTACAAAAGAGTTCCGGTGGCATTAGTAGAATGTTTTAAAAATGTTTTATGCTAGTAACGTTAAGAAGAACAGAGTACCTCCCATAAAGGGAATGAGTTCATAGTTAATGTCTTATATGCGAGTGCACTTTAAAAATATTTGTATGTTTAAAATGTTTTTATTCTATTCCAGCCCGAGGACGTGCTGTGATTTACCAGGGGGGAATGTAGCACCCCGAGGACTCGGCTGCTACAGGGGTATTGCACCTCGAACCAGAGGTGCGGTATTCCACTCCCGGGTAAGGAAGGAGTGTGGAACGGGGCTCAGTTAGCTGCATACACTACACTCACCCCATTTCCGGGGGACAGATCAACGGTACTCCCACCAGATAGATGTGCAGGTACGACAGCGTCTGTCCCTGGCTGGAGTGGGGAGGGGGGAGGAATATCCCAGTGGTGTAGGAGCAGACAGGGGAGGGACTCTGGGCATAGGTAGGAGCCCATTGGGTGCTGGTCACCTGGGCTCGGGTGTCAGAAGGGAGTATAAAAGGTGGGCACCATGATAGAACGAGGGAGAGGTGCAGAGGAGTGCAGTCTGAGAGAGTTCAGCCAGAGAGGGCTGACAGGGAGCTGTGGCTCAGTCCGGGCCCAGCTCCAGAGCCAGGCCTGAAGTGGAGGCCTGAAGCAGAGAGAGAGAGAGAGAAGTAAGAGGAAGAAGGAACATAAACACCAGGAAAGGCCCAGAGACGCAAGAAAAGAGGGAACCCTAAGATCCCACGGAATAACGGGTGAAGGGTTGGCAGAACAGGGTACCGGATCCCAAACTGGTGGAGGCCAATTATCCTTAGCCAGGAACCGGAGGTCGTGGTCAAGTCTTGGCGCGACCCCTCACCATATCCACCAGGAAGGCATACCGTATAGGGTCAGGGAAACCGGGAAATGCTTCGCCACCAGAAGGCCCAAGGGAGCCGGACAAAGGTGGGTCCCTGGTGGGGACGGCCAGTAGGAAGGAAGAGAGGGGAGCTCTGGACCACGCTCTGGAATTGCCTGGGAGTTGGCCGAGTCCCTGACCTGGTGGACGCAGCATGACTCGGGCGGTCTTGACTGCGCACAAGGGACCTGATAAAGAACTGTGAGTAAAGCATTGAAAACTGCAGCTGTACGTCTCACTGATTCCTTGTCGCATTAGCACTATTAGGACGGGGACTACTATAACATCACTACCATCATCCCCTCTTCGCCTGCTGCCCTGGGGCCATACCCCTCCCGTTGGGGGTTATACTATCCACGCTGCACACCCGTACCACCGGCCTCAGCGGTCTGCCCTGCAGCGGCGGCTTCATAGCCGCAATCAACAGGTGGCGTAGTCGAACAATATAACATCTTATTCTAAGTTCTGCCACTTGGTTTGACACCCTGGGCACGGACCGGGTCACCGCCACGAAGACTACTACCCCTATCAGATCCGGCTCCGGGTATTCCCCGCATGCGCAACGCTGCACAACATGGCCCAGGGGGTGCGTCACTTGCAGAAACGGCTTCTTTCGCATCACTCTCCCATACAGCTTCTCCTTGTGCAAAGTGCGTTGTATAGTTGACCGATGCACAGTGACACCATCTGCAGCAAGTTGATGCTGCAGCTCTCTGGAGGTGGTCTGAGGATTGTCCTTGACTGATCTCACCATTCTTCTTCTCTGCCTTTCTGATGTTTTTCTTGGCCTGCCACTTCTGGCCTTAACAATAACTGTCCCTGTGTTCTTCTATTTCCTTACTATGTTCCTCACAGTGGAAACTGACAGGTTAAATCTCTGAGACAGCTTTTTGTATCCTTCCCCTGAACAACTATGTTGAATAATCTTTGTTTGCAGATCATTTGACAGTTGTTTTGAGGAGCCCATGATGCCACTCTTCAGAGGAGATTCAAACAGGAGAACAACTTGCAAGTGGCCACTTTAAGTAGCTTTTCTCAAGATTGCATACACCTGGCTATGAAGTTCAAAGCTCAATGAGGTTACAAAACCAAAAAAAGTGCGTTAGTAAGTCAGTAAAAAGTAGGTAGGAGTATTTAAAACAAGAAAATGATAAGGGTGCCCATACTTATGCACCTGACAAATTTTGTTTGAATGCAGATTGCACATTTTCTGTTAGCACAATAAACCTCATTTCAAGGCAGAAACATTACTGTGTCCAACAGTCATTACATATATCAAACTGAAATAGCTGTTGCAAAAACACCAATTTTTATAAAACATTAAGCTTAAGATTAATAGTGGTGCCCAAACTTTTTCACATAACTGTATATATAGCCTATTGACATTTTTAATTGTTTTTTTTATATGCAAGTATTTGTGTCTTTTCATACTGTAAGGCAGCGCTACTTATTATCCTGTGGGATACTCACTTCGCTGCGTCAATCAATGCACACCAGCAACTACTTTGCCGTGTTTCACAGTCCACAGTTTATTACACTTCATAAACTGTAGTTCACACACATAAAGTCCACGAGCCCAAGTGGCAGACCGGCCCACTTGGCTCTAATTACAGCCTTCCGCAAGGTAATACTAACACAATGTCCAGGTAAGTGTCCATAACACAAGAGTATTACCTGCACCGGCTTCAGCTGTAACAGTCCTTTCATACGCCACCACTGTGGCACTACGACTTCCCACACGTGATCTCTAGCCGTCACTCCCTTTAGGTTTACTGGCGTATTACACATCTCATACCCAGGCTTCACCTTCCAGGACGCTTGTGTGGCACTCCGAGGCTTACTGGCATCCCCCACACCCTCACACAGGGATCCAGGCTTCACCTCCACCGGAGTCCACCAGGCCACTCCAGGCCTCACACGAGCGGTGTTCCCCCACACACACAGGGAACAGCCTCGTGCCTCTCACACGGTGCCCACACAGGAGCTCCCAACAACCAGGAACTCCTACACACCGGAACACACCCACACAGGAACACACAGGGTTTATATATACTGCAGCACACATACACACACCCACAGATAGGACCTTCTGTGTGCATAAGGACCTGTGTGATGTCACGGTCATGTGACCAGTCACTTAAAGGGGAAGGTACATGGTCATTCAAAACACACTGAACCATTAAAGGGATGTCTGCTACATCACAATACCAATAATAAAAATAAATATTTTTTAGGTGATCCCTTTGCATTGGTATACTTCTTTTTGTTGTGCTTTTTGTATTCTTTCAAGTATGTGCTAGGTTGATCCCAATCAATTTGGTGGTGCCCTCATTTCTCCTAATTTATACCCTGTGTGTCATTCATCTGGGTTTGAACCCTTGAGCCTGTGCTTTGTGGTCGTCTTCTCTGTCCACCGAGCCACAGTACACCTTTTCTACCGGTGTTTTGATGTTTAGTTTCTGTTATCCTTGCTTCAGTCTTTTTAGTGTAAGGGGGCTGAGAAGAGGATGCCGAGTCAAGAAGAGTTAAACTGTATGGAGATGTATATTAATATTTTATGGTTATGTGTTTTAATATAAAGCTGCATTTTTATCCTTATGGCCGGTTTGTGTCTCCGTTTTCCTGTAAGTTTTACCTCAAGGCCATCCCGGGGGATTGGGGAGGGCTGTCCAGTGGAAGGTATAGGGATACATTTAGAAGTTCTCAGGGTAAGATACAGTTAAAAGCTTGGGAAAAGCCCACAAGTTGGGAGGGGTTAGATCAAACAAAAAGGGGAAGCACTTCCTAGTCAGAGGTTCTAGTAGAGGAAGTCTCAGACAGTGACAGATGTAACAAGTTCAAGTTCAGCGGATACAGCAGCGGTGGAGGGTCCTGTCAGTTACAAGTCTCCAAAACAGAATGAGGACACATCCGAAGTTTTGCACAGATTCTGGGGCGGTATTGGGCCTAGGGCCCAGAAGAGGCATTTGATTCTATGGCTCTGTCTCCCCTGAGAGGAAGAGGCAGGCTGGGTCACAGCGAGAGGGAAAGATGATGGGTCTCAGGGAAGCTGTAATGCCGGATGGAAAGTTCCTGGTACCAACAGAAGCTGTTGAGTTGGGGGCAGGTTGGGCAGAATGGAGTTAAGGACTGAGAACTGGGCGAAGGGAACATCACCTGGAGCGGATTCTGTCTCATTCTGTGTGCCGCAACTGCATGTGACGCGCCCCTGGGCCTGTGTCGCGCTGCGGTGCGCACGCGGGAGCTTACCCGGAGCCGGATCCGTGGAGGGTTGTAGTCTCGTGGCGGTGACCCGGTCCGTGCCCAGGGAGTCAAACTGGACGGCAGTCTACTAGTAGTAAATAGTTGATGACTACGCCACCCGTTGAGTGCAGCCAGGGAGCTGCTGCTGCGGGGCAGACCGCTGAGGCCGATGGTAGGATTATGCAGCGTGATAGTATAACCCCCAACGGGAGGGGTATGGTCTCAGGGCAGCCGACGTGGATGATGGGGGTAGCAGGAACCACTCAGAGACGGTACGGTGTAGTTCAGGGTCTTTACTGGTAACAACGATAGACCCTCCCGGAGTACTTGCTAGCGAACGGGGCCTGGTCAGTCCTTGAGCAGATGGGATCTCCCCTGGCCAGGCGTAGTTGTAGGCCTCCCAAACTGACTGTACTCTTCTGGCTACCTTGCTAGAAGCTGATGTAAGTAGCCCACGTCCCTGAGTGTACCGTGTGGTGCTCACCCGTATGGCCGGTGACTCGGGGCCTTCTAATGGCTTCCGCTCCACGATGGCGGTGCTGGTCCCACGCGTGTGACCGTGCCTTCGGGCTTCTGGGCCAGAGGACCTGAAATCCCCTGCCTGACGGATTCTGCTGCTGGGTAGGAGTTAGTCCCCACAGCCTCGGACTCCGGGTCCGGAAAGAAGTCTTCTTAGTCAGGGCGAGCTCTGCAGCTGCCAGCCCCTGACTCCTTGTAACTCTGCTGTTTCCTATGCTGCTTCTTGTCTCTACTCCACTTGTCTGACTCACCCTGCCTCAGCCCCGGGTTTATACAGGGGAAGTTCTTCCCCTCCCAAGACTGGGCAGGAGGTGTGGCATGCACAGGATCCCTGACCAAAGGACCTCCCACCTGCTCTCAGACATAACATTACATTACTGTGGAAAACCAGACCCCTGGGGTGCCACATTCCCCCCTAGTGAAATTTAGTACTCCGGGACTAAACACATTTAGAAAAACATAACAAGGCAAAAACATTAATAATACAATAAGAAAACATATAAAGATGGTTACGGCGTGTCCGCAACCGGGTGCAGTCTCTGAAGAGAGCAAGGTGTCCATTTCACCAACACAGGGAGACGTAACCAGGTAGGGGTCTGTCCTACCCCGAGTCCTTAACAGTCTCTAGTCCATCCTGGGTTACGCTCCAACTATATACAAGGATTCCCGGTAAATCCACCAAGGTTTCCTAAAAACAACTGGAAACACAAAATTATACACAAGCAACAATACACAGATAAACATAAATAAAACTATTTTTACACTTCAAATTCTCCAGCGTGCGGGTAACTGGCCTCTAGTGGCCCTAGTGGACCTACGGAGCTGACTGTCTGGCCCTGAACTACAGGGTGTAGGAGCTGTCAAGGGTAAACTGGGCAGCTGTCTACCGGCTCTTTGTCTCACTAGGGGTACGGCAGGCTCACTATAAGCAGAGGGTTGATTCTCCTGTTCTGCTTGTGTGGAGTCTTCTGCCTCCTGGACCGGCTGTTCTTCCAGCTCTACCCGTTGCTCCGTAGGTTCTTGGGATGATGGTTGGAGGAAGGTGAGTACGGGTACCACAACTGCACCATTGACTTGAGTCCAAGACTGAGGGAAGTCCCCGAGCACGGTACTAACCATATCTTCCCTTTCTTCCACGGGTCGATGGTCTTCTTGTTCCTCTTCAGGGTTCCTCAGTTGTTCGGGACACTTCTTCAGGTGGTCCCGGGATACAATGGCTGTGGTTTCCCCTCCGTCTTTACTGATGGTACAGACCTTCGGGTTCTCGTGGCTTGAGGGCAGTACGGTGTACGGGTCCTTCTCCCACTGGTCGTCCAACTTGTGGAGCCGTCTCTTCCTCTTCAAGACCTGCTCTCCGGGTACCAGGGGAACAGCGGGAGCATACTGGTTGTAAGTTTTCTCTTGTCTTTCCCTAGCCTGACAGAGACTTCGCTCCACGCTCTCCTGTACTCTCCAGTACTGCTGCTGCCTCTCTGTGTCCCAGTCTGTTTCTGGTGAAGTGTCCTCGGGGGTCAGGACTCCCATTTCCAGGTCAACAGGTAACTTACCAGGTCTTGCCCTCATTAGGTAAGCCGGGGTACAGTTGGTGGAACCTACCGGGATGTGGTTGTATAGGTCCACCAGATCGGGCAACTTTTCAGGCCACAGACTGCGTTCTTCCAGGGGCAACGTTTTTAGAAGATCCATTACCACCTGGTTCATTTTTTCACAAAGTCCATTAGTCTGCGGATGGTAGGGTGTCGTCCTTATCTTCCGGCAGCCATACAGATTGCAGAATTCCTGAAAGACCTCCGCTTCAAAGGCAGGTCCCTGGTCCGTCAGCACTTGGTCCGGGTACCCGTGTGGACGGCAGAAGTGCTGCTGGAAGGCTCTAGCTGCTGTTTGAGCCGTTAAGTCCTTGACGGGGACGACAACCAAGAACCGGGAGTAATGATCCACGATGGTTAACGCGTAGACGTAGCCACTTCTGCTTGGGGTCAGTTTTACATGATCCAAGGCTACCAGTTCCAACGGTTGCCGGGTGACGATGGACTGCAGGGGAGTCTTCTGGCTGGCTCGGTCCTTCCTTCTCAGGTTGCACGGGCCACAATCTCTGCACCACTTCTCGATGGTTCCCCTCATGCCTACCCAGTGGAACCGCTCGCGCAGCAGGAACTCCAGCTTTTTCCACCCAAAGTGTCCAGCTCCGTCGTGGTATGCCTCCATCACCATGGCTGCGTCTCTTCGTGGCACCACTACTTGCCAGAGTAATTCATGCGTCCGGGAGTTAACCATTCTGCGGCACAACTTCCCTTTGTAAAGGAACAGTCGACTCTTCTCTGCCCACAGTTGTTTGGCTTCCTCCGGAGCGTCTGGTTCAAGGCGAGCCTCCGGCCGAGTCAGCATCTCCTTCACCAGCCGGACGGCAGGGTCGCTGTCTTGCGTTTCCGCCCAGTTGTAGTGGGGTAAGGGGTTCAACGTAGCAGCCTGCTTACTCCTTACCCGGTGGGAATACTGAATAGTCCCATGACGGTGGAACGCAGGGAGTTCAACTTCTTCCAGTCCCTCCGGATCTTCTCCTCCGTCCGGCAGGTTGGGCATCCTGGACAGGGCGTCCGCGTTGGTATTGGAGCGTCCTGCCCGGTATTTAATTGTGAACTCGTAGTTGGACAGACGGGCCATCCACCTCTGCTCCAGGGCACCGAGTCTTGCCGTGTCCAGGTGTGTCAGCGGGTTGTTATCCGTGTACACGGTGAACCGGGAAGAAGCGAGGTAATGCTTAAAGCGCTCAGTGATTGCCCATACTACGGCCAGGAACTCTAACTTAAATGAGCTGTAATTCTCGGGGTTCCTTTCGGTGGGTCGCAGTTTTCGGCTGGCGTAGGCGATTACTCGTTCCTTCCCCTGCTGGATCTGAGACAGTACGGCTCCTAGCCCGATGTTACTGGCGTCGGTGTAGAGGATAAAGGGCTGGCTATAATCCGGGTACGCCAGGATTTCGTCCCCCGTGAGGGCCATCTTCAGCTGGCGGAAGGACTCTTCTTCCAGCTCTTCCCATTTGAAGGGCGGCTTCTGGTTCTTGGCCTTCCGGGACTGGCCTATCAGGAGGTCCTGCATAGGTGCTGCCTTTTTGGTGAAACCGGGAATAAACCTTCGGTAGTAGCCTACCAACCCGAGGAACTGCCGCACTTCCTTTACGCTGGAGGGGCTTGGCCATTCCTTAATTGCGGTGATTTTATCAGGGTCGGGAGCCACTCCGTCAGCGCTCACTACATGTCCCAGGTACTGCACCTTTGGTTTCAGGAGGTGACACTTGGAGGGTTTCACCTTTAGGCCGTAACTCGCCAGAGCCTCGAACACTTCCGCCAGGTGTTTCAGGTGGTCCTCATACGTCTTGGAATATACGATGACATCGTCCAGGTACAACAGGACCGTCTCGAAGTTTCTGTGGCCCAGACAACACTCCATTAGGCGTTGGAAGGTTCCTGGTGCGTTGCAGAGTCCGAACGGCATGCAGGTGAACTCGCTAAGTCCCATCGGGGTGGTGAATGCGGTCTTCTCCCGGTCCGCCTCTGCTACAGGAACCTGCCAGTACCCGCTAGTGAGATCCAAGGTAGAGAAGAAGTTAGCAGATCTTAAAGCAGCCAATGACTCCTCTATCCTTGGTAAGGGGTACGCATCCTTGTGTGTGATACGGTTGATTTTCCGGTAATCTACACACATCCTCATGGTGTTGTCTTTCTTTTTGACTAAAACTAATGGGGCTGCCCAGGGGCTACAACTATCCCGGATTACCCCAGCCTCCTTCATGTCTCTAAGCATCCCCTTGGCGTGTTGGTAATGTGCAGGGGGTACGGGTCGATACCTCTCTTTTATGGGAGGATGATCTCCCGTGGGGATGCGATGTTCTACCCCCTTGACTCGCCCGAAGTCTAACGGGTGTTTACTAAACACTCTCTCATACTCTTGAACCACCCGATAGACTCCTTGTTTCTGATGTGAGGGAGTGGAGTCAGTACCCAGATGTAGTTGCTGACACCAGTCCTCCATGTCTTTCTTAGAGCCGTTACCTTCCTCCGGGTGAGATGGAGGCAAGGGTTCCACAGATTGTATAGAATTTTGATTAGTGATATATAATTTGGCTAGCGTGGCATACCGGGGCAGGTACACTTCCCTCTCCCCGATATTTATTATGCGAACGGGCACCCTCCCATGGCGTACATTGACGACCCCCCGTGCTGTCAAAATGGTGGGCCTACTGTCTGAGTAAACTGGTTCTACCATTGCCTGGTAATCTCTACCTCTCAGACCAATAGCTGCCCGGCACCAAATCATCATTTCACTTTTTGGGGGCATGGCAATAGGAAAAGGGTCACACATTCTTACGCTACCAATCTCACCGCCGGAGAGTTCCACTTGTTGCCGTTGCATCAGTGCCCGGATCTCTTTCTGGAGCACCCGCTGCTCGCCGGAGCTGGCATTCTTGGCAACCTGCTGTAAAAGGAAAATCACCTCTGCAAGACAATTTTCAATTACATTAGTTCCTAGAGTTATTTTTGGGTGACTCTCATGTTTATCAATATCTACAATGATCAGTCCCTGTGCGGCCAGTTCGACTCTACCAATTTTGATGGTCACCTCTTTAAATCCGATCTGTGGCACGGGCTGACCATTGCTGGCGATGATACTCAAGTCGTCGTCGGGGTAGCGGGTAATATCCGAGTCATTCCAGTACTGCTTGAAGAGCACGTACGGGATGGTGGTGACCTGTGACCCGGTGTCCAGTAGGGCACTCATGGGAATGCCATCCAGTACCACAGGCAAGACTGGACGTCCTCCCACATATCTGT
This sequence comes from Phyllobates terribilis, assembly GCF_046119375.1. Lineage (NCBI taxonomy): Eukaryota > Metazoa > Chordata > Amphibia > Anura > Dendrobatidae > Phyllobates > Phyllobates terribilis. Next base: position 160,444,302 of record NW_027362761.1, read on the forward strand.
CGCGCCAGTTCGATGGGCCTGGTGATCTTTTTCCTGGGGGTTGGCCCTCTACCCCAGGTTGTGCCCGTTTAAAGAACAGTACCTTGCCATATGTCCGGGTTGATTGCAGCGGCGGCAGATGGGTCGTCCGTCCTCACTGTATCGGTCACTGGGTCTTCCTCTGGCCGGTGGGGTCCTCCTTGGTCGACGCCACGGGATGTCCTCCGGTCCGGATGCCAGCTGGATCTTCCCTGGGGTGGAAACCTGTAAAGACTGCACAGTTCGGGTTAGCGCAGCAACGCTCTTAGCTAGCTCTTGGACCTGATGGTGTAGGTCTGGAGCCGGGTCATTGTCCAAAGCCTGCGCATCAGCTCCCACAGGCCCTGCTGACAAGGGCGCCGCCTCCTGGTAGTAAGTGGTAGTGGGGCGTCTGTGGGTCACAACGCCACCTGGTGCCGGTTCTCGGAGCACCCGGATGGCTCTGTCCTTGAACTGTGCAAAGTCCAGATGGGGATCCTGTAAGGCCATTGCCCGCAACTGGGTTCGGTGGGCATTGCAATATAAACCCTCTATAAATTGTTCAGTCAACAGCCTGTCCTCGTTTCCCACCCCATCAGGGTCGGTCTGCTTTATGGCCCTCAGGGCCTCTTGTAGGTTTAGTGCATAGTCCCTTATACTCTCATGCGCTTGCTGCTTGCACCCGTAGAATCTAAGCTTAATCTCGGCTGAGGTGCGGGTATCAAAGGTGTCCTTCAGCCGGGTTAGTATCCCTGCGACAGTCTTCCTCCCAGGTGGCCAGGATTTTACTTCCCTTTTGGCTGCCCCTGTTAGTTGGGCCACCAGGATGCTCACTTTTTGCTCTTCTGTGAGGGGGTACACCTGGAAGAGGCTATCCAGCTTTTCTCTAAAGTCATGCAGGGTATGTGACTCCCCTGAGTACTGGGGTAGCCAAGCTGCTCCCGGGATATAGGGCATGGTGAAGGGCATAACTGCAGCAGCGGTAGCGCTGGCGTGGGTTGAGGCAGTGAAGCTCTCCTCCGTATCCGACATCTTCCTCCCCCCTAGTGGACCGTGGCCTACCTTGCGATGATCCTCTTCCGTAGGCCGCGGCTCCGCAGTGGATCGTCAGGGTTGAGGACCTTCCGTCGCGCTCCTGTGACGTCGGCGTCTGCTGGGCTCCTTCCAGGACCTTACGCAACGTCCGGACGTGAGGCGGGGCTTCAGTTCTCGCGCGCTTTCGGAGTCCACGCCCCTCTTCTTCCCGCGCGGCGTCCTCAAGATGGCGTCCAATGGCGGGAAAACTCCACGGATGGCGGGAAGAAGGTCGAAGATGGCGCCGGATGGCGGGAAAACTTCGCGGATGGCGGGAAGAAGGTAGAAGATGGCGCCGGATGGCGGGAAACCTCCACGGATAGCGGGAATCTTCACCACTGGTAAGTTTGAACAGTCTTTGCTTTTCAGGCACGCAGTACCCGGTGATTGCGGGCACGAGATCCTGCCGACTACGCCAAAGTTGACGCGCCCCTGGGCCTGTGTCGCGCTGCGGTGCGCACGCGGGAGCTTACCCGGAGCCGGATCCGTGGAGGGTTGTAGTCTCGTGGCGGTGACCCGGTCCGTGCCCAGGGAGTCAAACTGGACGGCAGTCTACTAGTAGTAAATAGTTGATGACTACGCCACCCGTTGAGTGCAGCCAGGGAGCTGCTGCTGCGGGGCAGACCGCTGAGGCCGATGGTAGGATTATGCAGCGTGATAGTATAACCCCCAACGGGAGGGGTATGGTCTCAGGGCAGCCGACGTGGATGATGGGGGTAGCAGGAACCACTCAGAGACGGTACGGTGTAGTTCAGGGTCTTTACTGGTAACAACGATAGACCCTCCCGGAGTACTTGCTAGCGAACGGGGCCTGGTCAGTCCTTGAGCAGATGGGATCTCCCCTGGCCAGGCGTAGTTGTAGGCCTCCCAAACTGACTGTACTCTTCTGGCTACCTTGCTAGAAGCTGATGTAAGTAGCCCACGTCCCTGAGTGTACCGTGTGGTGCTCACCCGTATGGCCGGTGACTCGGGGCCTTCTAATGGCTTCCGCTCCACGATGGCGGTGCTGGTCCCACGCGTGTGACCGTGCCTTCGGGCTTCTGGGCCAGAGGACCTGAAATCCCCTGCCTGACGGATTCTGCTGCTGGGTAGGAGTTAGTCCCCACAGCCTCGGACTCCGGGTCCGGAAAGAAGTCTTCTTAGTCAGGGCGAGCTCTGCAGCTGCCAGCCCCTGACTCCTTGTAACTCTGCTGTTTCCTATGCTGCTTCTTGTCTCTACTCCACTTGTCTGACTCACCCTGCCTCAGCCCCGGGTTTATACAGGGGAAGTTCTTCCCCTCCCAAGACTGGGCAGGAGGTGTGGCATGCACAGGATCCCTGACCAAAGGACCTCCCACCTGCTCTCAGACATAACATTACATTACTGTGGAAAACCAGACCCCTGGGGTGCCACACATGTATCCGAATTGCACAGTAAAGCTGAACCTGTTAAACTGGACCTAAAGTCTCCTGTTATGTGTGCAGCTGTATCTGGTCCCAAGGACGGGGAGGTAACAAGGACTTCCGAAATGTAAGTGAGCTCATCACACACACTGATTCTTGTTTAGAAGAAGGGTTTCAGGGCAAAGAGAATTCAGTTCCGAGCCATAGCACCAAGCCCTGAACCCCCCTTCATTAGTGTAACAGATGTTTTATTTGCTCATTTGTCTTCCCTATTACCTTTTGGGTGCGGCTTTATATACTTTACACTTGCTGGTATTTCCTGCTGGTGATAGTCTCATTTGGATTTCCAGCCATATTCCTGTAGTTTAAGCCAGTAGGTGAAAGACCAGCTAGGGTTTATCTCTCTGCTGTTTATGTTCTTTACCCTGCGTCTATTTCTTTTTAGGAAGTAGGTGGCATATACTCTAACAGTATGTTGTGAAGACACAGGGGTCAGTGGGTGCTCTTGTCCGCTGGCCCGATTATCTTTAGAAAGACCGCATGGACCAGGACTCATACCACTGAATGCCCGCTCTATTTTACTGTGGGCAGAACACTACTCAGACAACACAGGGTGATGGTAAACAGTGTGGCAATAATTTATTGAACCACCAGCCATCAATAACCTATAGAACAGTCCCAGCAAAACACAAGATGGTAAAAATGACAGAGTCTCACCCTTCCGCTGGTCCGCCGGGTTTAGGACAGTGAGATATGTGGCCAGGTGACTTGATTGACCCAACCTGGATTCTTCAAATTGTCTCTGAGAGTTCAGCAATGGTCAATGGAGCAGTTCTGTATTTTTCCAGCCAGGGCTGTTGTCCCTTAGGCTGTCATCCTGTAGTGTCTTCCAGAACAGACGCAGAGACCCCCTTTTTATAGTTTACATTTGTCCTTTCAAGCCATCATTCACAGGTCAAGGGTCAGGGATCATGATATTAATTCACAATGCTCGAGTAGCCACAGCTCATCCCCTAATGTTGACTGGCAACCAATCTACAATAGTATTTAACTTATCTAGCAAACATCCATTTTTCAACGACCCTGAGACGCTGTATTGCAAAACTGGCAGACAATACGTTGTAGGTAACAGCCATTCATCAATTACCAAATATCAACTCAAGTGATCAACATTCAGGATTATTCAAACAATAGTCTGTGTTGACTAACCAAAGAAGAACACAAGTTCAAAAGTCAACATAAAAATATGGTATGTATGTCTGGCATAATTAAGAAGAAAAGCTGTCTCATCACATACGTACTTAATCCTTGTTTTTGCATTTTGTGGTTTGTTTTACTCACTCTGAGATCTCTTTTTATTTCAGCACACTTTCACTTCTGTAGGTTATTTGTGCTCTGCTTTGCCCTCTGGTTCTTTAGGAGGAACATAAAGCACTCAACGGCCTTTTAGGCAGCATAGGCCCGAGTTGCCATCATCTAGTCTGTGCTTAGCACTATCTCAGCTCACGTAGGAACCACTAGGGACTGCAGGGTCAGGATCTGTAGTTTGTACAGGAACTGGCAGGGTCAGTTGCAGTTTTTATTGTGTTACCTATTTTCCAGAGTGAGTTGCTACACTATTATAACATTATCACCTGCCCATTCCATTTTTTGTGCGCTGAGAAGCCATCATGGACGCTGTGGACTCACTGATCATGCAATTGCAGTCCTTAACTTTGGAGGTGGCAGACGTCAAGTGGCAACAACAGCATGCATTATCCGTTGCTACGCAGGTTCTACTCCACCCAAAACAGTCTTCTGCGCCTAAGGTAAATTTACTGGATTGCTTAGACGGGACCGAAGTAAGTTTTCTATCTTTCTTTATTCAAGAAAGTTGTATGTTTGTCTCTACTCTGCCTCATTCGGAGGAGAGTCAACACGTGGGTATTGCTCTGTCGTTGCTCCTTGGAGATTCTCAGGATTGGACAATTTCTATGCCTGAGGATTCTCCAGTATTTTACTCAGTTGATGCTTTTTTTCTCTGCTCTGGGGCTCATTTATAACGACCTCAATAAATTTGCTGTTGCTGAATCAATGATCCACAGGTTGGTTCAGGGAAATTGTAAAGTGGAGGACTCCTGCTCTCAGTTCAGACACTGGCAGTGGAAACCTACTGAAATGACGCAGTTCTCCACAGTTAATTCTGTTAGGGTCTTTCTAGACAGTGTGGTAATGCCACTCACTTGTCTGCTACTGAGGTAGATACAGGAACACTTGTGGTTAAAGTCCTTAACTGGTTTATTGCTTCATAAACCATTGAAAACAAAATAGTAACACAAAACGGCCCTTTCTGGCATAACTAAAAATAAACAGGACGTAGAGAGTCCTTTCCACTGCGGCTTCTGCCTTGTGGGAAACAACAAATTTTAGTTCACACTTGAGCTCCAGACTGGAGACCTACTTGTCTCCAAAACACACAGAGACACTCAATTAACTCAGTGGCCAGACATTTACCTGCTGGGCCACATCCTTGGGTTGAAATATGGTGAGCAGCCATCCTCCCAATCTCTTACAGCTACTCACAAATCGATGTAAATACTTTTATGCCCAAAAATGACAAAAGTATTCTCGGATTGATACCTTTATTGGCTAACCAGAAGAAAATATATATGCAAGCTTTCGGAGCACAGAGGCCCCTTTTTCAGGCAATATTACAAAATGTCTTTTTTCTTTGGGAAGTCGTGACGTTGTGTCGTGGAGGGGGGGTGAGTCAGGCAACAACAAAGAGAGGGCCCGCAAGCCTCCCATGTGGCAGCCCTTCCCCCGAAAGCCAGATCGTCCATCTGACTCATAATAACTGCTTTATACCTTTTATACCCATACTATTGCGTTTCCAACTCTGACCATTGTGTATGTATAACCCTTATGTATATACACCTCGTGCAGAATTATTAGGCAAATGCTTTTTTTGATCACTTTGATACTTTTTATACATGTTGTCATACTCCAAGCTGCATAGGCTTGAGAGCCAACTACCAATTAAGTAAATCTGGTGATGTGCATCTCTGTAATGAGGAGGGGTGTTGTCTAATGACATCAACACCCTATATAAGGTGTGCTTAATTATTAGGCAACTTCCTTTCCTTTGGCAAAATGGGTCAGAAGAGAGATTTGACGGGCTCTGAAAAGTCCAAAATTGTGAGATGTCTTGCAGAGGGATGCAGCAGTCTTGAAATTTCCAAACTTTTGAAGCGTGATCACCGAACAATCAAGCGTTTCATGGCAAATAGCCAACAGGGTCGCAAGAAGCGTGTTGGCCAAAAAAGGCGCAAAATAACTGCCCATGAATTGAGGAAAATCAAGCGTGAAGCTGCCAAGATGCCATACGCCACCAGTTTTGCCATATTTCAGAGTTGCAACGTTACTGGAGTATCAAAAAGCACAAGGTGTGCGATACTCAGGGACATGGCCAAGGTAAGGAAGGCTGAAAAACGACCACCTTTGAACAAGAAACATAAGATAAAACGTCAAGAATGGGCCAAGAAATATCTTATGAATGATTTTTCAAAGGTTTTATGGACTGATGAAATGAGAGTGACTCTTGATGGACCAGATGGATGGGCCAGAGGCTGGATCAATAAAGGGCAGAGAGCTCCACTCCGACTCAGACGCCAGCAAGGTGGAGGTGGGGTACTGGTATGGGCCAGTATCATCAAAGATGAACTTGTGGGACCTTTTCGGGTTGAGGATGGAGTGAAGCTCAACTCCCAGACCTACTGCCAGTTTCTGGAAGACAACTTCTCCAAGCAGTGGTACAGGAAGAAGTCGGTATCGTTCAAGAAAAGCATGATTTTCATGCAGGACAATGCTCCATTACATGCATCCAACTACTCCACAGCGTGGCTGGCCAGTAAAGGTCTAAAAGAATAAAAAATAATGACATGGCCCCCTTGTTCACCTGATCTGAACCCCATAGAGAACCTGTGGTCCATCATAAAATGTGAGATCTACAGGAAGGGAAAACAGTACACCTCTCGGAACAGTGTCTGGGAGGCTGTGGTGGCTGCTGCACGCAATGTTGATCGAAAACAGATCAAGCAACTGACAGAATCTATGGATGGAAGGCTGTTGAGTGTCATCATAAAGAAAGGTGGCTATATTCATCACTAATTTTTTTGGTTTTTGTTTTTGTATGTCAGAAATGTTTATTTCTAAATTTTGTGCACTGATATTGGTTTACCTGGTGAAAATAAACAAGTGAGATGGGATTATATTTGGTTTTTATTAAGTTGCCTAATAATTCTGCACAGTAATAGTTACCTGCACAAACAGATATCCTCCTAAGATAGCCAAATCTAAAAAAATCCCACTCAAACTTCCAAAAATATTAAGCATGCATACTTATGAGTCTTTTGGGTTGATTGACAACATAGTTGTTGATCAATAATAAAAATAATCCTCTAAAATACAACTTGCCTAATAATTCTGCACACAGTGTAGTGTTTGTCTAGTGTGCCCTTACGACGATTAAATATATAATTTAACCCGGGGCTGTTCTTTTATCTCGATCCACAAACTCTTACGTCCGTTCTTTGGTCCAACGAACACGCTACCGGGCGAGTTTGTAGCCCGATATAAGTCCGTTATATCTAATAGAAACTCGTGGCAGCTCTCCCAGGCCAACCAGGCTCTGCTTCACTGGAGCTAGTGAAGGAGCCTCTCAGCCTGTCAGTGGTGTGAGCGAGTGTGGTGCCACGTCAGTGACTGAGTGGGCCACCTCTTCTCACTCCCTGGTGCCTTCCTGTACCCTTGTGGACAGGGGGTGTCTGTGCAGAACTGTACCAATCTGACCTTATGCGTCCTCGAGGGAGTGTGGAACGTCACATTAGTGCAAAGGGCAGATCCGTACCACGTGCTCCGTCTGACATAATTGTAACGTCAGACGGGTGGCGGGGTGTGGATCCATCACAAATGGTGGCAGCGGTGAGATTCTGCGGGGTCTGTCTGATGCCATTTCTTCACATTGTTACACGGTACCACAATATAACTTTGTATTGTACATCAGCTACTCACAAAAAAAAAAACCCTGTTATGGCCGATTAACCCCTAAGCACATAACAGGCTGAAGAGAAACTTCTGGGTTTCACATCACGGAAGATACCAATCTTCTTGACACATATCTCCCCTCAAATACATTGCCAGTGACCCTGTCACACCACATATGAAATATGATGGTTTATAGTCCCTGCCCATTGTCCCTGGAAGAGGCCATATCACTGATAGTGAGTTTGGACAGATGTCTTAGGGATAGGAACACATAGAAGGATGTTTCAGCGACTTCTCCCTCTCATCCTCTTAAGGCAGGAGAACCGATGCAAATCGGGGCCTGCAGGGAGTCCAAGGAGTGAATTGAACTTGGAACACCTGCTGGTTTTTGTCTATACTGCCATCGAATGGGTCATGTAATGATTTAGTGTTTCAGATACAATAATGAATTTCTTAAAGGTAAAGCGAAAGAAAAAAATCATTAAGAAGTAAGGAAGCTGGTTCTAAAGGTTTGAAGTTATCTTTCATGCATACTACTGGTTGTTTTTTACAAGTGTCTTTGGTTACAAAATCTGAAGCTATAGTTACCTCTGCATTTGTTGACTCAGGTTCCGTCTTAGATCACATTAACAGTGATTTTGCTATCAAGTGCGGGTACACAGTTTCAACTCTCGCTCATCCTATTCAAGTATACACAATTGATAATTCTACCATTACCCAAAGTCATGTTACTTCTAAGGTTGAGAATGTGTGTATGAGAGTGGGAGTGTTACACACAGAATCTATTTCATTCATGGTGTTTCCTTTCTTACCAGCTAAAGTTGTGTTGGGTATGCCCTGGTTGTTGAAATACAATTCTACCATCAATTGGGAGACTCGCAAGGTTAAGCCTTGGGGGAATTTTTATTTTTCCAGTTGTCTATCTAAATCTATGTGTAGCGTCGGCGTCCCTGCCTCCTGCTAGGCAGGGACGCTGTTCCCCTCACCTCTCTGCTCCGTGCCCGGCGGCTTCCTCCCGCTCTGCCTGCAGTGCCCGCTCTCCCCCGGTCACTGTGCTTAGGGCGCGCGCGCGCTCCCCCTCTCTTAAAGGGGCCGCGCGCGTCGCCCTAAGGATCCCTCCATATATAAGGCACCTCCTCCAAAATGGAGGTGCCCGAGCAATGTTGTTGCACTGTTCACTACTCTGCTTCAGCCCTCAGGTCCCGTTGCCAGTTGCCTGCCAGTTGCCTGCCAGTTTCCTGCCAGTTTGCTGCCTGATTCCTGCCTGTCATCCGCTTTCCTGCTTGCTAGCCTGAGGTCCGACGGTCTGCCTTCCGACACCTGTCAGTCTGTCTATGGACCAGCTTGCCCGCTCACCTGGGAGCGCTCACCTGCTACCTGTCTGCTAGCCTACCTGGAGGCTCCGCCGTCACGTGCTGTGACCACCTGCCAGTCCAGAAACTCTTGCCTGCTCACCTGGGAGCGCTCATCTGCTACCTGCCTGTTAGTGACGCGCCCCCTGGGCCAGTGCTGTTTGGGGAATACCCGGAGCCGGATCAGATGGGGGTTGTAGTCTCCGAGTGGCGGTGACCCGGTCCGTGCCCAGGGTGTCAAGCTCAGTGTGTGGCAGTCTTTACAGATGTTATTAGTTGTTCTTTGTGTCGACTACGCCACCCGTTGATTTGCGGTCAATACGGCCGCCGCTGCAGCAGGGTCCGCTGAGGCTGGTGGTATGTGTGCAGCTTCGGGTAGTATAACCCCCAACGGGAGGGGTATAGCCTCAGGGGGTCAGGTGTAGAGGATGGTGGTAGTGGTGGTGCAGTGTGGATGGTAAGAAGACTCAGAGTCAGGCTGTGCAGTTCAGGGTTTTTACTTACTGCTGTTCTGTTGGTCACTCTGGCCTTGAGTGACCGCCCGAGCCGTGCTGCGTCCACCAGGTCCTGGACTCGGCCGACCCCCAAGCAATTCTGGAGCGTGGTCCTGAGCTCCCTTTCTGACTGTCCTTTCTACTGGCCTTTCTCACCAGGGGTCCACTTATATCCGGCTCCCTCGGGCCTCTTGGTGGGTGCACCTCTCCGGGGTTCCCTGACCCTATGCCTGGTGTGCCTTCTTAGTGGACTTAGTGAGGGGCTGCTCCACATGTAATGTCGCAGCCTCCGGTTCTTAGCTGAGGGTTGTTTCTCTCCTCCACTAATTTGGGATCCGGTTCCCTTGCGTGCCAACCCTTCATCCTTCTGATTGTATACTGGGTTCTTGGGGTTCCTTCTTCTCCCCCTCTGGGTCCTTCTCTTCTCCTCTCTCTCTTCTCTCTGCAGGCGCTCCTGGACCTCTCTCAGGACTAACTCACTCTCTACAGAAGACTGACCCTGATCTAAGATGGTTCCCACCTTATATACTCCCTCTATGTGTGAGCTCAGGTGACCAGCACCCAATGAGCTCCTAGCATTACCCAGACTGCTCCCCCTATCTGCCCCTACACTACTGGGATGTTCCACCCCCCTCCCACTCCAGCCAGGGACAGACACTGTCGTACCTGCACATATACCTAGTGGGAGTACCATCGGTCTGTCCCTCGGAAATGGGATGTATGTAGTGTATGCAGCTAACTGAGCTCAGTTCCACACTCCATCCTTACCCGGGAGTGGAATATCACAGCTCTGGCTTGAGGTGCAATACCCCTGTAGCAGCCGAATCCTCAGGGTGCTACATTCCCCCCCGGTAAATCACAGCACGTCCTCGGGCTGTAAGAAAACAAAACATCCACAAACATACAAATTTTCATAACAACATAAACATATAAAACATTATATATATATCATCAGCATAAACTTTTTCTTGTTCCTCCGGCCACGGTGCAAATTGTGACCGGGTAAGTGCCACAGTCTCTGGTAGAAAAACAGTTTCCTATAAAACTGGTAGGGGGCGCCTTAAAAAGCGCAACTATATACAAGGGGAAATATGGCCGCACTCAGTCCTCGGCCAGGTATTAGGAAAGGAATGACCGCTCTCAGTCCTCGGTCAGGTATTAGGAAAGGAATGACCGCTCTCAGTCCTCGGTCAGTGGGAATAGGGACACACGGGTTAAAGTTCAATTTGCTGGTCCCAACGGGGACTATATTTTAACTAGCAGCAGTAACAGTTCACTGTACCCCGACGGGTAACTATGTACAGTCTCTTTACCGTACTTTAATGATGGCGTCCTCCTGCTCCTTCTTCAGACCCGTCCGGGTCCTCTTGCTCCTCCTCACACCGCAGCTCCACCTCCGTCAGGCGATGCACATGGAGGGCGTAGGGTCCTTTGGCACACTTGTGCCGGGTGAACGTGACCTCGTCCCCTACATATAGGTCACGACCTCTGTGTCCCTCCGGCAGATGGCTTTCTACGTCTCTGCGGGTGACAAAGACGTCGCCGGGGGTGTGATGATCCCTGATGAAACCCCAACCGTGCTGCAGTTGGAATTTAATTACAGTCCCGGTGGCACGGGGACCGTGGGCTGCACGGGGGTTCCTCCTGGTCCGGCTCTTCTGCTCTGTGCTCTGTTCCTGCAGCCGCTGCTCTCGGACCCGCCTCTCTCTCCTCTCCCGGTCGAAGACCTCTAACTGCTGCCGGCAGCACTCCGCACGTTCAGCTGCGGCTGCCCGCGTTTCTTGAGTGAACCCCATGAGGTCTCCTCCGGTGGGGTCCCACTCGAACTGCGCTTCTTCCAGCGGGAGCGGGGTCCTTTTAACGGGCTTCGGAGCCGGAATCAGGGGCTCGCACAGGGGCCTTGCTTTTTGGAGTTCCAGCTGATAGTACTCCGGTGGCCATATAAAGGGCTGCCCATCCGGGCAAGTGTGCTGGGCAAACAAGTCTTCACTCAGGTGCGGTACTCGAGATGTTGAGGGCGCGTTGATGGAAGCGGCGCCCGGGTTCGCCAGGCCTTGCGACCAGGCCTGGGGTACCCTGAACGTAAAGGGCACCGTGAAGACGGCGGCGCCCGGGGTTACTTGGCCCAGCGACCAGGCCGGTGGCTCAGTGGAGGTAAAGGGCGCTGTTGGTACTGCGGCGCCCGGGGGTACTAGACCTTGCGACCAGGCCGGTGGTGTTTCCTGCTTCGCCGCGCTCAGGGTTGGGGCGCGTGACGTCACAGGGGTCACGGCCGCGGCTTCTGCTTGAGGCCTAGTCTGGCACGGTGACGATGCAGCGACGGGCACGGCAGGGGGAATTTCGGGCTCTGCGACGGGGAGCTGGGACAGGTACTCGGTTTCTCGGCTCGGGGTAGAGACGTCCCCTTTACCTGCCTCCGTCCGTTCAGCTCCCTTCTCGGCGCCGTCTCCTGCCTTCATTCCTCCTGCGCCATCCTCAGAGGCGGTCTGTCTCCTCGTCTCAGGCGGCGTGCTCCGCTGACGGGTTCCGGTCTGCTGGGCCATCTCACGGCTCCACTCCGTCAGCGTGTCTTGCTGCACCTGGGCCATCCTCCGTGCGAGGCCCTCCAGCGCGGTCTGTGCACACTCCCGGTCTCGGGGGAGCTGTGCTAGGATCTCCACTAAGCCTAGTGGGGTTGTTGCTTGCAGCAGGCTCCTGACCACTGGGTCGGTGCTGCCTGTCTCTCCCTCCATCTCCGGGTACGCTTTCTCTGGACTCCTCTCCAGACTTCTTGTCTCCGGGTGCTCTCTCTCCAGACTCCTCCAGGCTGCACCCATCTTCGCTCCTTTGTTCTGTCTCCGCCCACATTGAGGGTGGTCCCGGGGCAACTTAGTGATTGTCAGTTCCAGGGGCAGTTCTCTCACGCTGATGGACACTTCCAACATCACAGTCTCTGTTGGTGGGCGCGGTTTCCGCTTTTGGCGCCATTCTTCGACCTGGCCCACGATGGGAGGTGGCCTTTTGCCACCCTCTGGCACGCCCATAATGGCGTCCGCTCTTCCAAGGCGGGAAATCTTTGGAAATGGCGGGAATCGTCTCCCAGTGGCGGGAAACTCCATGGATGGCGGGAAAAAGCTGCAAATGGCGGACAACCGGCGGGAAACGACCTGTGATGGGGTCCGTTGGCGGGGACCCTCCGGAACCGGCGGGAGACTTCTTTTTGAGGTAACGGTGAACTTTTCTTCAGGCACGCAGTACCCGGTTGTTGCGGGCACGTTATCCTGCCGACTACGCCAAAGTTGACGCGCCCCCTGGGCCAGTGCTGTTTGGGGAATACCCGGAGCCGGATCAGATGGGGGTTGTAGTCTCCGAGTGGCGGTGACCCGGTCCGTGCCCAGGGTGTCAAGCTCAGTGTGTGGCAGTCTTTACAGATGTTATTAGTTGTTCTTTGTGTCGACTACGCCACCCGTTGATTTGCGGTCAATACGGCCGCCGCTGCAGCAGGGTCCGCTGAGGCTGGTGGTATGTGTGCAGCTTCGGGTAGTATAACCCCCAACGGGAGGGGTATAGCCTCAGGGGGTCAGGTGTAGAGGATGGTGGTAGTGGTGGTGCAGTGTGGATGGTAAGAAGACTCAGAGTCGGGCTGTGCAGTTCAGGGTTTTTACTTACTGCTGTTCTGTTGGTCACTCTGGCCTTGAGTGACCGCCCGAGCCGTGCTGCGTCCACCAGGTCCTGGACTCAGCCGACCCCCAAGCAATTCTGGAGCGTGGTCCTGAGCTCCCTTTCTGACTGTCCTTTCTACTGGCCTTTCTCACCAGGGGTCCACTTATATCCGGCTCCCTCGGGCCTCTTGGTGGGTGCACCTCTCCGGGGTTCCCTGACCCTATGCCTGGTGTGCCTTCTTAGTGGACTTAGTGAGGGGCTGCTCCACATGTAATGTCGCAGCCTCCGGTTCTTAGCTGAGGGTTGTTTCTCTCCTCCACTAATTTGGGATCCGGTTCCCTTGCGTGCCAACCCTTCACCCTTCTGATTGTATACTGGGTTCTTGGGGTTCCTTCTTCTCCCCCTCTGGGTCCTTCTCTTCTCCTCTCTCTCTTCTCTCTGCAGGCGCTCCTGGACCTCTCTCAGGACTAACTCACTCTCTACAGAAGACTGACCCTGATCTAAGATGGTTCCCACCTTATATACTCCCTCTATGTGTGAGCTCAGGTGACCAGCACCCAATGAGCTCCTAGCATTACCCAGACTGCTCCCCCTATCTGCCCCTACACTACTGGGATGTTCCACCCCCCTCCCACTCCAGCCAGGGACAGACACTGTCGTACCTGCACATATACCTAGTGGGAGTACCATCGGTCTGTCCCTCGGAAATGGGATGTATGTAGTGTATGCAGCTAACTGAGCTCAGTTCCACACTCCATCCTTACCCGGGAGTGGAATATCACACCTCTGGCTTGAGGTGCAATACCCCTGTAGCAGCCGAATCCTCAGGGTGCTACATTAGCCTACCTGGAGGCTCCGCCGTCACATGCTGTGACCACCTGCTTATCCTGAGACTCTCGCCTGCTCACCTGGGAGCACTCATCTGCCATCTGCCTGCTAGCCTACCTGGAGGCTCAGCCGTCACAGGTCGTACCTGCCCGTTTACCCAGAGACTGTCCCGGTCACTTGCTGTGACCTCCTGCCCGTTTACCCAGAGACTGCCCCGGTCACTTGCCGTGACCTCCTGCCCGTTTACCCAGAGACTGTCCCGGTCACTTGCTGTGATCTCCTGCCCGTTTACCCAGAGACTGTCCCGGTCACTGCCTGCCTGTCTTTCCTGGTCGCCACCCGCTTCCTTACAAGGACCACCCACTTGTATAAGTTGCTCAGAGGTTCCGCCTCCCAGACCCGTTACACTATGGCATCTATGAGATCTCTTCTTCCAGATTTTATTCAGGATTTTGAGGATGTTTTTTTCTGAGACTGAATGTAAAGTTGTTCCCCTGCACAGGTCATATAATAGTGCTATCTAATTTATCCCAGGGTCCAAATTGCCTAAATTGCGCGGAGAACTGAGCGTCATAGCGCATGCACAGTGAAACTGCGGACTACACAGCCTCACTGCGCATGCGCGGGAACATAACGCATGAGCAGTGAAGCTAGTAATCACACAGCCTCATTGCGCAGGCACGGGGAACAGTGACCGGAGATGTACAAATGCGCATGTGCCCCACAATAATAGCGCTTGCCGGGAGCAATATTCAAATACATGGGCAGCACCAGCAGTGACTGAATGCTTTGCCCGCCCATGACTGAATGTGAGAATCACACCCCTATGACTGAAAACGAGCAGGTAGGACAAAGTATATTAAAGGTTATAAAATCATTATAGTTGCACCAATTTTAATGAAAAAAGCTTGTTAGTGATGCACATTACAACGCTATGGGGGCAGTGTAGATAGTAGCTAGGATGTGACAGGTTCCCTTTAAAGCTTTACAGAGGTTCTTAGGTTTTGCTAATTATTATCGTAACTTCATTAAGAACTTCTCAGTCATAGTCGAACCTCTTACTGATATGGCCAAGAAGGGAACTGACTTTTTCTCTTGGTCTATGGAGGCTGTTGATGCTTTTGCTGCTCTCAAGACAGCCTTTTCTAAAGCTCCTGTCCTCAGTCAACTCAATGATGATTTGCCTTTTGTGGTTGAGGTAGACACCTCTTCTGTGGGGATGGGTACTGTTCTTTCACAAAAGAAGAACAGTTACTTTCATCCTTGTGCTTTTGTTTTTCTCCGAAATTCTCACAAAGTTCAATTATGATATAAGCAATAGGGAATTCTTGGCTGTTAAGAGAGCTTTCGAGGAATGTAGGCATTGGTTGGAGGGGGCTAGGCATAGAGTAATGATCTTTACTGATCACAAAAAAATTACTGTATGTTGACGCTGCTAAGTGCTTGAGTACTAGACAGGCCCTCTTTTTTACTATGTTTGATTTTTCTGTGACATACTGTATCTCCTTGGTACTAAGAATGTTAAGGCTGATGCTTTATTACAAAGTTTTGTTCCGGAGTTGAGGGACAAAATTCCAGTCAAAATTCTTAGTGAAGGGGTAGTGGGTGCTCTGGGGATTGATATCAATCAGCACATTGTGGAAGCTCAGGTTGGTGCATCGGAGGAGGGCTTGCCACCTGGTAAGCTTTTTGTGTCGTCCTCACTTCGCTCTGATCTTCTTAACGAAGTGCATGACTCTGTGTTGACTGCACATCCTGGTTACTGTGCCGCCTGGAGAGCTGTTTCCAGGTCCTTTTGGTGGCAGAGTGCTCGAAAGGATGTTGATAAGTACAGTATGTCCGTAAGTGCAGAGTTTGCTCCAGGTCTAAAGCGTCTCACCAGGCCCCGGCAGGGCTTCTTTTGCCTAACGATGTTCAGTTTCAACCTTGTACTCATTTGTCCATGGATTTCGTCACAAATTTGCCTAATTCTGGTGGTAATACTGTGGTATGGGCGGTGGTGGACTTCTTCAGCAAGATGGTTTATTTTGTTCTTCTACTAAATTTGCCTACGGTTAAGAGTTTAGCTACATTGTTTATCTCTCACGTCGTTAAATTACATGGTGTTCCTAAAAATATTATTTCCAATAGAGGGGTTCAGTTTATGGCTAGTTTTTGGCGAAGCTTTTGCTTTACATTAGGAATTAAGCTTTCGTTATCCTCAAGTCATCACCCTGATACTAATGTTCAGATGGAGAGAATGAACCAAGAATT
Source organism: Phyllobates terribilis (assembly GCF_046119375.1). Lineage (NCBI taxonomy): Eukaryota > Metazoa > Chordata > Amphibia > Anura > Dendrobatidae > Phyllobates > Phyllobates terribilis. Next base: position 160,460,350 of record NW_027362761.1, read on the forward strand.
AGAACAATACTTAAGATGTTTTGTTTCATCTAATTAAGAGGACTGGGTGTATTTTTGCCTCTTGCTGAGTTTGCTCCCAATTGCCACACCTCTAGTTCTACTGGTACCTCGCCTTTTTTTGTTGTGGGGTTTTCATACAGTTTTTGGAAATTTTTCTGGTTTGCAGTCTGCGGTCCCAGGGAAGGAAATATATTCTTCTTGTTTGATTAAGATCTGGCGAAAAAGGTCTTTTGATAACTCGCGATCGGACCAAACAGAACTGCCTACTGTAGACATAGGAGGGCCCCTGTCTTTAAGGTGGGAGATTTTGTTTGGCTATCCTCAAAAAATCTTCATCTTAAACTTCCATTAAGGAAATTTGCTCCTAAATTTGTTGGTTCATATGAAGTAATTAAGATCATTAATCCTGTGACGGTTAAGCTCCAACTCCCGGTTGCGTGGATTATTAATTATTCCTTCAATTCCTTTCTTCTTAAAAAGTTTGAGGGGACGCCAGGTCCTTAGGACATCATTAAGGTTGACTTGGAGAAGGACAAGGAGTATGATGTGAAACGAGTTTTGGGTTCCAGATGTGTCAGATGTCGACTGCAATATCTTGGTAAATGGAAGGGTTTCGGTCAAGGGGATAATTCCTGGGTTGATGTGGAAGATTTGTATGCGGATCGCCTAGTGAGGGAGTTCTGTCAGCGGCGTCAGCGGTTGGGGATCTCAGTGGGTTCAGTGGCCCCTCGTAAGAGGGGTGATACTGTCATGTGTCTGGGTCCGAACCCTTGAGCCTGTGCTTTATGGTCGGCTTCTCTGTCTGCTGAGGCACAGCAGATATACATTTTCTTCTGGTGTTTAGTTTCTGTTATCCTTGCTTCAGTCTTTTTAGGGTAACAAGTGTTTTCATTAACTCATTTGTCTGCTCTATCACCTTTTGGCGTTATATACTTTCCCCCTGCTGGTATTTCCTGCTGGTGATAGTCTCATTTGGATTTGCTGTAGTTTAAGCCAGGCAGTGAAAGACCAGCTAAAGTTTACCTCTCTGCTGTTTATGTTCTTTATCCTGCACCTATCTTCTGTTTCTTTATAGGAAGTAGGTGGAATATACTCTAACAGAATGTACTTAATCCTTTGTTTTGTATTTCCTGGTTTGTTTTACTCACATTGGGATCTCTTTCTATTTCAGCACACTTTCCCTTCTATAGGTAATTTCCCATCTAGTCTGACCCCTGGGTCTTTAGGAGGAATGTGAAGAGCTCGATGTTCTTTTAGGCAGCATATGCCCAAGTTGCCATCATCTAGTCTGTGATTAGTGCTATCTCAGCTCATGCAGGAACCACTAGGAACTGCGGGGTCAGGATCTCTAGTATGTACAGGAACTGGCAGGGTCAGTTGCAGTTTTTAGTGTGTTACCTATTTTCCAGAGTGAGTTACTGCACTGTGCTTGAGCTGCAGGAATCACATGGAACAGGAACTTCTTGGCACAGGAGCTCCTAAACATGGACACCCTACATTCCTATACAGCGCTTCGATGTGGGTGCTGAATGTAGCTGGAACTGGTGTGCAAAGATGCTGATGAGCATCAACTCCTAGCTGAGTACCGCCCAGATCACGCTATACATCTCTACAGTGCTTTCATATGAGCAGTAATGCAGCAGGAGCCAAGGATTGGTGAAGCCAAGGCATCTTAGCCTAATGCGCATGTTAGTGTAGCAGGAGTCGTTCTCTGCTACACTATGGAGTGCAGGGCACAGTGGGGTAAGTTTAGATAAGACGGCTTCCTTCTTCCCCACTCCCTCCTCCCTGGTACAAATAATCCTGTACATTACTCAGAGCTTCTATGTTGGCTCTAACTCTGAGTATAGCAGGGACTGCTCCGCCCTACACTGGTGAGCAGATGGCGCAACTTTGTTTTCCCTGAACCCCCTGACTAATAATTGCAGGCCATATGGGGGTCTTCACTCAATAATTGGCAGTCATTTCTGTATGAGAATGCATGTATAGATTATCAGTCACTGATTAGGACCACGCACTGAACTCCTAAGCATAAAAAGAGCAGGGATTTTAATTAATAAGGTACTACTTAAAGGAAACTTGTCATTAGAGCTATGCTGCCCGAAACCACTAGCGTCATAAGTATGTTAAACTTTGAAACGCTTTTCAGAGAAAGCATAGATTGAAAAGCCGGCCTGGGACTATAAGAAGAAACCTGACTAATGTGATGCGGTCTGTGGCCGACCTCTTCCCACCTTTGTCCAGTTGATTGACCGGTTTTTCCCAATTTACACTCATTTGAGAAAGCTATCAATCAACTGGAGTTGGCTGAGGAAAATTCGGTTGGGGACCGCATCGGAACTACAGGTCTCTCCCTGTAGTTCCCATCGGTTTCTCAAACTTTGTTTTCTCTGAAACGCTGCTACGTTTCAGAGTTAACTGTACCTGGCTGCCATTGTGCAGCCAGGCTCTGATTCATGCTGGCTGTCGTAAAGGCAGTATGACTCTTATAATTTTATATTCTATATGATTCAGCTGAGCTTATTCTGCTTTATAACATAAGTAGCTGTTGACCCCGTTCTACGGACAGGTGGCAAGCAGTTTTATTGGTACATTATTAATTTTATGCCATTTTTTTGAAGACACTGTATCTGTGAATTCGAATATATATGTTATGCACACGCCCGGAGAGATTGGCGTGTGCGTGTTTAGTGATCCCACTGGACCATGAACCGGAGAGTGCCTGGAGGGGCGTAACTAAGTATCTGCCCGATCCGACCAAGGTCACACGACGGCTAACGACGGCTAACGACGCCTGTGCACCAGGGAGGAACCGAGCAGAGGGACCAGGTGCTACTCCAGGTCAGACCCCGGACACGGCTGTTGACCCACACCGGGGAATACAGGAACAGGCAGGTTTGGCTGGCACACTGACTGGTAGGTATAGGCAGGCACGACTAGTATGCAGGCAGACGGGTATTGGTAAGCATGACTGGTATGCAGGCAGGCAGTACAGGCTAGAACGGCTGAAGTGCAGACAGGGAGGCACAAGCAGGTTGGAGCACAGACGGGATAAGGTCCAATACAGACTGGGACCCAGGAACAGAACCGCAGATGCGGTAGATGAGCAGAGCAGAGCGAGGCCGCCGGAGCGGTGAGCAAGAGCAGAGCAGGGCGAGACCGCCTGGAGCGGTGAGCGAGAACAGAGCAGGGCGAGACCACCTGGAGCGGTGAGCAAAGGCAGAGCAGAGCGAGACCGCCTGGAGCGGTGAGCAAAGGCAGAGCAGAGCGAGACCGTCTGGAGCGGTGAGCAAAGGCAGAGCAGAGCGAGACTGCCTGGAGCGGTGAGCAAAGACAGAGCAGGGCAAGACCGCCTGGAGCGGTGAGCAAAGGCAGAGCAGAGTGAGACCGCCTGGAGCGGTCAGCAAAGGCAGAGCAGAGCGAGACCGCCTGGAGCGGTGAGCAAAGGCAGAGCAGGGTGAGACCGCCTGGAGCGGTGAGCTAAGGCAGAGCAGGGCGAGACTGCCTGGAGCGGTGAGCAAAGGCAGAGCAGAGCGAGACCGCCTGGAGCGGTGAGCGAAGGCAGAGCAGGGCGAGACCGCCTGGAGCGGTGAGCAAAGGCAGAGCAGAGCGAGACCGCCTTGAGCGGTGAGCAAAGGCAGGGCAGAGCGAGACCGCCTGGAGCGGCGAGCAAAGGCAGAGCAGAACGAGACCATCTGGAGTGATGAGCAAAGGCAGAGCAGGCAGGAACCGCCGGAGCAGTGAGCAAGGCAGAGCAGACAGGAACCGCCGGAGCAGTGAGCAAGGCAGAGCAGGCAGGAACCGCCGGAGCAGTGAGCAAGGCAGAGCAGGCAGGAACCACCGGAGCGGTGAGTAAGGCAGAGCAGAGATAAACCGCCGGAGCGGTGAGCAAGGCAGAGCGGGCGGAAACCGCCGGAGCGGTGAGCAAGGCAGAGCAGAGGGGACAGGGCTCTGTTCACACGGAACAGACTGGAAGGGAAAGGCAGAACCAGATACACACAAGATACTTGCAATGAAGTAGCGAGTGGACTCTAAACTCACAAACGGAAGTACAGCGACAACAAGTAGGAGTTAGGTGCAGGTTCAGACTCTGCAGAAAAAGGGAAGGTACGGACATAGAGAAAAACAGGTAACAGGCTAGGAGAGTGTTCAGACAAGAACTGACACTGCAGTGAGATACAGGAGCGGGTCTAGGTATGCGGCCCCTTGAAGGCGCTACGAACAGTCTAGGAGCGTGTTCAGACTGGCCTGGAAATACAGCCTTCAGGAAGGCGGACAGACAGGTAAGAAAACAAAGATAACAGATCTAGGTATGCGGCCCCTAGAAGGTGGGACGAACAGGCTAGGAGCGTGTTCAGACTGGCCTGGAAATACAGCCTCCAGGAAGGCGGACAGACAACAGGCTAGCAGAAAGTTCAGACAGGACCTGGCACATTCAGAGTCAAGGAGCACACTGAATGATAGAGATGCTCAGGCATCAGCTCCAGAGTGGAGCTGGTTTAAATATCCAGAGACGGACAGCAATAGGCTGAAGACGCATTAGGGGTGTGCCCGCAGCAGCTACAAGAAGCAGGAAGTAATTGGGCCGCCGCCCTAAGCAGCCAGAACAGAGGCAAGCAGACAGCATGGAGGAAAGCCAGGCTAGCAGACTGGACTGATGATCAAGTTTGCGATCTTGCATAGTGGGGGATGGTGCACTATGCAAGAACGCCACCAGGTATGTTACTGTACCCCCCCTTTATGCCCCCTCTTCTTCAAGCCTGCAAGGGTGTTCCGCAGAGAATTTGGAGGCCAATCCTTCTCTTCAAGAGGACTACCTCTTCTGTCCACCAGAGGAAACGAACCTGGTCTCATTATCTTGGTAACTAGGATGCTTCCTCCCATCAAGCCATCCTCAGCAACAGATGAAATGGGTGAAGTACCGGGAACAGCACACAGAAAAGTCTCTCTCCATTTATTATCAGGTAGCACCCCGGTGGATTCAGGAGACAACTGGAGGTCCTCCGGATGGTTGGAGGGGTGCAGAGACTTAGGGGTAACCATTGCTTCGGACAGCACTTGGTCCAGCTCACTGGATGAAGTGGGCGAAGCACCAGGTACAGGGTGTAAGAAAGTCTTTCTCTATTTGCTATCAGGTAGCATCCCGGAGGGTTCAGGAGACAACTGGAGGTCCTCCGCCGGGTTGGAGGGGTGCAGAGACTCGGGGGTAACCACTGCTTTGAGGTACCCGTTGTTAAGCTCACTGGACGGAGCGGGCGAAGTATCGGGTACTGGGTGTAGGAAAGTTTCTCTCCATTTGCCATCAGGTGGTACCCCGGAGGATTCAGGAGACAACAGGGTGTCCTCCGCCAGGTTGGAGGGGTGCAGGGACTCGGGGGTAACCACTGCTTTGAAGTACCCTTTGTCAAGCTCACTGGACGAAGCGGGCAAAGTATCGGGTATCGGGTGTAGGAAAGTCTCTCTCCATTTGCCATCAGGTGGTATCCCGGTGGTATTCAAGAGAATGGCAAGAGTGTGCAAAGCAGTCATCAAAGCAAAAGGTGGCTACTTTGAAGAACCTAGAATATAAGACATATTTTCAGTTGTTTCACACTTTTTTGTTAAGTATATAATTCCACATGTGTTAATTCATAGTTTTGATGCCTTCAGTATGAATGTACAATTTTCAAAGTCATGAAAATACAGAAAAATCTTTAAATGAGAAGGTGTGTCCAAACTTTTGGTCTGTACTGTATATGTACCCCATCCTTGTATATGCTCCCCCATCCTGGTATATGGTCCCCATCCTAGTATATGTTCCCCCATCCTGATATATGCACCCCATCCTGGTATATGCTCGCCCATCCTAGTATATGCTCCCCCATCCTGGTATATGCAACCCATCCTGGTATATATCCCCCCATCTTTGTAAATGCCCCCCATCATTGTATATGCAACCCCATCCTGCCAGCGCTGCTGTTGTTCAATACATAGAGAAAAAAAAAAATAAATAAATGCTCCTACTCACCTTTCCCCTGCTCCCCTACAGCGCGTCATTGTCTCATGAAGCCAGCAGCTGACTTCTGGGGTGGCGCATGACGTCACTGTCATGTGCCCAGTCACGTGCACGCCGACATCAACGCCGACATCAGCTGCTGTCCTCTGATTGGCCGTCAGCGTGTATTACGGTGCACGGACCTGGCAAGTTCGTGCGCTGCAATACACCTCAGCTGGATGTGCATCCGAGGACACACATCCAGCTGATGTAGAGGCTGTCTTCAGTGGCATTGGCGTCCGCACTAAGGCGCCAATTTATTGAAGACACTCTTCAATAAAATGGCACCGTAGTGCGGTATGCACACGCGCTGACTCCGGCGCCACACAGTACAGATGCCTTGAGCTTCGGACAGAAGGACATATCCATCGTTATATATAAAATGCTAGCAGTTGGATCTGTATGTTCAAAATGACATGTTCTCTTCAAGCTTTAGACCTTTACTGGTATATGTATACTTAATTTGTAACCCCACCCAGCACGTTCACTTGGTTGGCAAGGTGTTCATCAAGAATTCCACAAGGCAGAGTAGATATTATTGTTGCTCAATCCAACAGCCTATATTATTAGAAAAACAATCTTCCCTGTGTTGAGTAATCATAAAAGTTAACACAATTACACAAGGTAATAAAGTTCTTTTGTTTTGATTTAACAGAAATAATTTAATTGTGAAAAATATTTGCACTATAAATTTCTGGCTTTATTGACATATCTACATCAAAAGTATGGTTTAAAAAACGACAACTTACAGTGGCTTGCGAAAGTATTCACCCCCCGTGACATTTTTCATGTTTTGCTACCTTACAACCTGGAATTTCACTGTTTTTTTTAGGGTTTTATTCAGTTCATGTAAAGAACATGCCTACAATTGTGAATATTTGGTTTTCTTCTTTTTGTTAATCAAATAACAATTAGGACAAAATAACTGAAAACTTCAGAGTGCATAACTATTCACTCCCCTAAAGTCAGTACTTTTTAGAGCCTCCTTTTGCGGCAATTACAGCTGCAAGTCACTTTGGATAAGTCTCTATGAGCTTTCCACATCTTGCCACTGGGATTTTTTCCCATTCCTCAAGGCAAAACTGCTCCAGCACCTTTAAGTTGGATGGTTTCCTCAGGTGAACAGTAATCTTCAAGTCTGGCCACAGATTCTCAATTGGATTAAGGTCTGGGCTTTGACTAGGCCACTCCAAAATATTTACACGTTTCTCCTTAAATCACTTGAGTGTTGCTTTAGCAATATGCTTTGGGTCTTTGTCTTTTTGGAAGGTGAACCTCCGTCCCAGTCTCAAATCACTGAGACAGGTTTTGCTCAAGAATATCCCTGTATTTTGCACCATCTTTCCTTGACTCAGACCATTTTGCCTGTCCCTGCTGCCGAAAAACATCCCCACAGCATGTTGCTAACACCACCATGTTTCACTGTCAGGATGGTGTTCTTGGGGTGATGAGCTGTGTTGGTTTGGCAACAAAAATAGCATTTACCTTGGTGGCCAAAAAGTTAAATTTTGGTCTCATCTGACCACATCACTTTCCTCCTTACATTTTGTGAGTCTCCCACATGTCTTTTGGCTAACTCAAAATGAGCCTTACAATTTTTGTGTGTAAGTAAAGGCTTTTTTCTGCCCACTCTTCAATAAAGGCCACTTCTATGGAGTGCACGGCTTATTGTGGTCGTATGGACAGATACTCCAATCTCTACTTGGGAGCTCTTCAGTCCTTCAGGGTTACTTTTGGTCTCTGTGTTGCCTTTCTGATTAATGCCCTCCTTACCCAGGCTGAGAGTTTTGGTGGGCGGCCCTCTCTTGACAGGTTTGTTGTAGTACCATGTTGTTTTCATTTGATGATAATGGATTTCATGGTGCTTCGGGGGATCATTAAAGATTGGGATATTTTTTTATAACCCAACCCTGACTTATACTTTTCAACAACTTTATCGCTGACTTGTCTTTGGTCTTCATGGTGTTGTTTGGTTAGTGGTCCCTCTTGCTTAATGGTGTTGCAGCCTTTATGGCCTTTCAGAAAAGGTGTGTATATACTGACAGATCATGTGAGACTTAGATTGCATTTAGGGGCTTCATCGCAAAAGAGGTGAATACATATGCACATGCCAATTTTTAGTTATTTGATCCCATACATTTAATTTATGCCTAGATTTTTCTCACTTCATTTCACCAACTTAGACTATTTAGTGCTGATGCATCACACACAAATCAGATTACAAAAATATTTAAACACAGGTTGTAATGTAACAAAATAGGTACAAATTCAAGAGGATGAATACTTTTGCAAACCACTGTAGTAGTTCAGGTTCAGATAGATTTTTATTGCACAAAAAATCCTATGTGAAAACACATGCAATTTATGTTTCAATAGTTTTTATTAAAGAGTTTTTAACATAATGCAAAAGAGGGAAAATAACAATCACAATCCTCATAATAAAACAATATATGGTATGCATATATATATACATAAATTTAAGAATTCAAACATAGTCTTTATAAACATAATATAACATTAATGTAGCATTGGCGTCTCTGCCTCCTGGCGGGCAGAGACGCCGTTCCCCTCACCGCTGCGGTCCCGGTCCGGCGTCTTCCTGCTCCCCACCTGTAGCTGCTGTGGCACGCACCGCGCGCAGCTTCATGGGCACTGTGCTTAGGGCGCGCACGCGCTCCCTCCCTCTTAAAGGGGCCGCGCGCTCCGTCCTAAAGAGTCCCCGGCCAATGGCCGGAGGACTTCCCCTTTATAAGGCAGTTCCTCCAAAATGGAGGTGCCTGTGCAAGATTGTTGTTTTGTGTGCTAACACTTTCCTCAGCCCTTGGGTCCCGCTGCATGTCAGTCCTGCCCGCCAGTCTGTCTAACAGTCCAGCCCGCCAGTCTGCCTGTTACCTGTCGTGCCCGCCAGTCTGCCTACCTGGAGCACCTGCCAGTAACCTGCTGTGCCCGCCAGCCTGCCTACCTGGAGCACCTGCCAGTTACCTGTCGTGCCCACCAGCCAGCCTACCTGGAACACCTGCCAGTTACCTGTCGTGCCCACCAGCCTACCTGGAGCACCTGCCAGTTACCTGCCGTGCCCGCCAGCCAGCCTACCTGGAGCACCTGCCAGTTACTTGTCGTGCCTGCCAGCCTACCTGGAGCACCTGCCAGTTACCTGCCGTGCCCGCCAGCTTGCCTACCCGGAGCACCTGACTGGCTATCCGCCATACCTGCCTGCTTGCATATCCGGATCACCTGTTTGGCTATCAGCCATACCTCCCTGCTTATCTACCCAGATCACCCGCCAGCCTTCCTGCCGTGCTCATCCGCTGTACCGGTCAGCTTCTGTCATCTGACCCGTGGGAGTCACCTGCTCTCACACAAGTTCGGTCCCAGAGTGGTACCTGGTTCATCTGCCCGGTCCCTCCCTGATTCACGGAGTCGACTAAGCCGCCGTGTGACCTGGGTCGGTCCGAGTAGGCACTTAGTCATGCCCCTCTGGTCCCTCCTTGCACCGAAGCACAGAGGTTCCACCACCCAGACCCGTAACAATTAATATGATTTTACGGCAAAATTAAAGCCTAAATAAAGAAAAGGAAAAAAAGTTATCAGAATTAGGATAATATGGGAAACGGGAAAGTGAGGATAAATAAATGGTAGGAAAGAGTGTAACTTGGATCAGAGGGAAGGGTAGGTAGAATAGGAAAGGAAAGAGGGAGGAGGGAAGATCGAGGTGAAAAGGGATTAGGGGAAACTAAGGGGAGAAAAAGAAGTAAAGTCTTCTGAGATTATATTACACATGGATAAAATGGAAGAAAAAACTTTCTATTAAAAACAAGGATATTACATCAAATTGTATATTCATTTGATCATACTGGTGAACATCAAGGTTAAGCTTGAATAACTGACTCCATCTTGGAAGAAAAGTGTGAGTTCCACAGTGACCATTTAGATTGATATTTTAATATAGAGTTGTTTTTGAGAGCAAATGCGAGATCAAAAGTATTATGGTGAGGGACCTTGTCCAAAATATCATTTATAGGAGGAATGTCCACAGCTTTCCATTTGGCGGCATTAAGGAGTTTAACAACTGCGAAAATGTGTATAGAGAGAAATTTGATTTTCCTTGGGAGGGTATTTATCTCTAAAAAAAAAAGAGATAGTTGTGGAGACATGAATTTTTTGTGTCCCCAAATTATCAAGAAAATAATATATCTCTTTCAATAGTGTTTTTATTTTTGGACATGTCCAAAAGATATGCATGATCTTTAATTTGTTTCTGCATTTTCTCCAACAAAGGTCGGCATAGTCTGGGTAAGCTTCTTTGAGTCTGACAGGAGTCAAATACCATAGGGAGATTATTTAAAAAAAAATTCTTGTATATTTGCATTTACCAAGAATTTGTAGAATATTTTATTTAGATCAACTTCCCGTTTTAAGATATGTTTAGATTCAAGGTCTGAATTTAATAAGGTATAAATGTTTTTCATATTCCATATTGTATTGGAAGAGGGTTGATGTAATAACATAGTAATAGACTGTGGTAAGGCTATAGGTAGAGTTATTTTGTTCCTTATAAATTTTCTTAAATCTATTAAATTAAAAAGCTCCTCTTCCGGCAGGCCGTAAAGAATTTTTAAAGCATAAAAATGTAGTATGTCTTTATTTAGACCTGTAAGAATACAGGAGCAATCTTTTATTCCTTTTCCAGAGGGTAGATACAAATACTGTATTATCTGAGGATAACTTAAATACTCTTTTCCATTGAGTAATTGTTGACTTTAGTAGGGGATGAGAAGGTAATGGGAGATTTGAGGTTAATAAATGAATAAAAATTAGAGATGGTAAGGGGCAATTTTCATTTGAGTCTTCTTCCAGGGAAACCTAATTTTTAATATTCTTCTTTAGGAACTATTTCTTACTTTGTAGAACAATGTTAGCTTCATAGTAAGCTTGAAAATTGGGTAAAGCTATTCCTCCTTTGCCCCTGCTTTTAAAAAGAAGATTTTTATTAACTGTTGGAGGTTTTTTTGTTTTAAATATAATTTGACAATTGTTTATGACATTTTGGGATCCAATAGGGTGGTATAAGAAGAGGAACAGATCTAAAAAATGTAAAAAAGTCTTGGTAGAATTCATTTTATATTTTGTTATTCTTCCTAACCAGGAAGTATCAAATCAGTTATAATTTTCTAACGTGTTCTGAATTTCTTTAACAATCTCCAATAGATTTGTTTCAACCATATGATTCAAGGAGTTCGTGACTTTAACCCCTTTACCCCCAAAGGTAGTTTGCACGTTAATGACCAGGCCAATTTTTACAATTCTGACCACTGTCACTTTATGAGGCAATAACTCTGGAATGCTTCACCGGATCCCCCTGATTCTGAGATTGATTTTTGTGACATATTGTACTTCATGATAGTGATAAAATTTCTTCGATATGGCTTGCGTTACTTTGTGAAAAAATTGGAAATTTGGTGAAAATTTAGAAAATTTTGTAATTTTCAAACTTTGAATTTTCATGCCCTTAAATCAGGGAGTTATGTCGCATAAAATAGTTAATAAATAACATTTCCCACATGTCTACTTTACATCAGCACAATTTTGGAACCAAAATTTATTTTTATTAGAAAGTTATAAGGGTTAAAAGTTAACCAGTGATTTCTAATTTTTCCAACAAAATTTACAAAACTTTTTTTTTTTATTTATTAAAACCATTTTTTTAGGGACCACATCACATTTGAAGTGACTTTGAAGGGTCTATATGACAGAAAATATCCAAAAGTGACACCATTCTAAAAACTGTACCCCTCAAGGTGCTCAAAACCACATTCAAGAAGTTTATTAACTCTTCAGGTGCTTCACAGGAATTTTTGGAATGTGGAAGAAAACAATGAACATTTAACTTTGTTCACAAAAATGTTACTTTAGACCCAATTTTTTGTATTTTTACAAGGATAACAGGAAAAAAATGGACCACAAAATTTGTTGTACAATTTCTCCTGAGCACGCCGATACCCAATATGTGGGGGAAAACCACTGTTTTGGCGCACGGCAGGGCTCGGAAGGGAAGGAGCGCCATTTGACTTTTTGAATGTAAAATTTGCTTGAATAATTAGCGGATGCCTTGTCACGTTTGGGGAGCCCCTGATGTGTCTAAACCGTGGAAACCCCCCACAAGTGACACCATTTTGGAAACTACACCTCTCATGGAACTTATTTAGATGTGTGGTGAGCACCTTGAACCCCCAGATGCTTCACAGAAGTTTATAACATTGAGCCATAAAAAATAAAATTTTCACATTTTTACCACAAAAATGTTTTTCAGCCCCCAATTTTGCATTTTCATAAGTGTAACAGGAGAAATTGCACAATACCATTTGCTGTACAATTTCTCCTGAGTAAGCCGATACCCCATATGTGGGATAAAACCACTGTTTGGGCACACGGCAGGGTTCGGAAGAGAAGGAGCGCCATTTGACTTTTTGAATGTAAAATTTGCTTGATTAATTAGTGGACGCCATGTCGCGTTTAGAGAGCCCCTGATGTGCCTAAACAGTGGTAACTGCCGACAACTGACCCCATTTTGGAAACTAGACCCCTCAAGGAACTTCTGTAGATATGAGGTGAGCACCCTGAACCCCCAGGTGCTTCACAGAAGTTTATAACGTAGAGCCGTGAAAATAAAAAAATCTAACTTTTTCCACAAAAATGATCTTTTAGCCCCAATTTTTTTATTTTCACAAGGGTAAGAGGAGAAAATGGACCCCAAAAATTGTTGTGCAATTTCTCCTGAGTACGCCGATACCCCATTTGTGGGGAAAATACACTGTTTGGGCTCACGGAAAGGTTTAGAAGGGAAAGAGCAGTGTGTGACTTTTTGAAAATTGGCTGGAATCGAGAGCGGACGCCATGTCGCGTTTGGAGAGCCCCTGATGCGCCTAAGCAGTGGAAACCCCCCACAAGTGACCCCATTTTGGAAACTAGACCCCTCAAGGTTTTTGTCAAGGTGTATAGTGAACATTTTGAACCGAAAGGTACGACACAGAATTTGATAACATTAGGTCATTATATTGAATAAGCACTAGTCTTGAGAGCAAGTGTTTGCTACTAGAGTTTGCATTGGGTACTTGGGTACTCGAGTGACATGCTCGAGTCCCCACCCCGCATGTTTCACGGTTCTTAGACACCCAAAAAAAACATGCGGTGATCGCTCGTGCATGGCAGGCAATCCCCACGTGTTTTTTGGCTCTATAACAGCCGCAAAGCATATGGGGTGTAGACTCGAGCATGTTACTCGAGCACCTGCGATACTCGGTGCATACCCGGGCACCCGATGCAAACTCAATTAGCAAGCATTTGTGCTCAACACTAGTCGCCATATCGTCATAACTTTTTTTCTTTACTTTTCAAAAAAAATCCCAACCCCAACACACCCCTAACCCCAGCCCTAATACAACCCCAACCCTAATACAACCCTAACACAACCCTAACACAACTCTAACCCTAGAGTTTATTTTTTACGCCGTTCCTTGTGCGGTATAAAAGATGATTTTATTCTTTGGGTCGGTGCGATTACAGCGATACCAGATTCATATCGGGTTTTTATGTTTGCCATCTGTCACACACTAAAATACGCATTTTTTGCAAAGACTAGCTTCTGCAATCATTTTTCCATATTTCGGCCGACAGTCATGTAAGGGCTTTTTTTTTTTGCGGGACAAGTTGACGTTTTTATTGGTACCATTTTCGGGCACGTGACATTTTTTGATCGCTTTCTATTCCGATTTTTGGGAGGCAGAATAAACAAAAACCAACAATTCAGGAATAGTTTTTTTTCTTTTTATGCCATTTCGCATGTGGTAAAATTGATAAGGCAGCTTTATTCTTCAGGTCAGTACGTTTACAGCAATACTACATTTATATAGTTTTTTTATGTTTTGGCGCCTTTACACAATAAAAACTATTTTATAGAAAAAATAATTTTTTTGCATCGCTTTATTCTGAGAGCTAAAACTTTTTTATTTTTCAGCTGATGGAACTGTATGGCTGCTTGTTTTTTGCGGGACAAGATGACGTTTTCAGCAATACCATTTTTATTTACATTCGTCTTTTTGATCGCGTTTTATTACATTTTTTGTTTGGCGGTATGATGATAAAGCTTCGTTTTTTGCCTCGTTATTTTTTTTTTTACTGTGTTCACTAAAGGGGTTAACTAATGGAACAGTTTTATAGGTCAAGTTGTTCCGGATGCGGCGATACCAAATATGTGTACTTTTATTGTTTTTTTTATAATAATATTTATTTATGGGTACAGTATATTTTTCTTTTTTTGTATTATTGTTTCATTTTTTTTTAGACTTTTACAATTTTTTTTTCACTTTCTGACACTTTCTTTCACTTTTATACTTTGTCCCACTATGGGACTTCCATTTTTTGCAGGCTGATCGCTTACATAGCATAGAGATACAGCAGCATCCCTGTGCTATGCAGGCTGTCAGCTCTGTGCTCCCACAAGTTAGATAGATCATGCACTGTGCACTGTCTTCCTGATGCCTGGCGACCCGGATGTTGTCATGACGACATCGGGTCACCATGGCAACGATCGGGACCCGGCGCACACAGTACAGGGTTTCCGATCCCAGGAAAGAGGGTCGCTCTTACCTCTGCTTGCCCCGGAAATGCTGCGATCAATTTCAATCTCAGCATTTCGGGGGTTAATGTGCCAGGAGCGGTGCGGGACCGCTCCTGGCACATAGTACCGGGTGTCAGTTGTTAGAATCAGCTGACATCCGGCGGCGTAATAATCCGTACCTGGTCATTAAGGCCCAGGGCGCAGGTACATATTATTACACCCCACGTTAGAATGGGGTTAATACCTAGAGAATTGATTTTGGACTCCTTCCAAGAAAAAGGAAATTCACCTTTAATGGAGTTTTTTAGATTCGGGTCTATATAAAAACTAAGAATTTTTGACTTTTTTTCATTAATTTTATAGAAGAAAACAAATGAGAATATTTCAATTGTCTTGGTAATTTCACAAAGTGAATTTAAGGGGTCCGTGATAGTTAAGAGGATGTCATTTGCATAAAGGCCAATCTTGTGCTGTCTCAATCCCGAAGTAACGCCTTTAATGTTTTTATTCAACCTAATTTGTTCAGCGAAAGGTTCTATTGATAAAATGAATAATAATGAGGATAGGGGACAACCTTGTCGGGTACCATTTGTTAATGGGAAAATCTTGGATTAGTGATTATTAACAGTAGTTTTAGCGGATAGAGTAGAGTAAAGAGGTGTACTAGAGCTTAATATGTTGCCATCAAATCCAAATTTTTTGAGGGTTGATATCATTTAATTCCAATTTATACGATCGAACGCTGTCTCAGCATCTATTGATAAAAGGATTGAAGGGATTATTGTCAATTATAGATATTGTGACAAAGTCACTGGCAAAGTACTAGATGGGAGATATGTAGCACTGAGATTGATAGCTGAGGTGAATGTGCATAGGAAAAAGGTTATAGCACACGAGTGGGTTAAGCAGTCATCTTGGTGCTGGGCTGATTGAACACCTGTAGAAAGGGAGGAACTCAGAGGATAAAATACACAGCCTTTCAGAGCATTTGGTGTGGGGTTGGCTGGATGTGAAAGCTCTGAGCTCTTTGTGTCCCACATGCTGGATGTATGAAGATGTGGATGTCCCACATGCTGGATGTCCCACCAGGTCTCCTGGTGTGAATCCCTTTGTTAAAGGACATGGACGCTGGACTCTAAGCCAGCTGGGCTAACCAACACTATTGTATGGACTTGTTATTTTATGTTTTACCTTCTGCCTGACAAAGGCTGTATTTACTTATTTTATTGACGTGATTTATGAGGACTGCAATAAATCAGCGGCACTTTAAATAGAAACCGTCCCTGTGTCTGCCTCTTTAAGAAGCAAAGTGAGTCAATCTACTACAGTTGGTGCTAGAAGTGCGGGCAAGATCCCCCCAGGAAGCAAGTGTGACGTCTGTGGACAGTCTGCATGTCCTGGGTGAAGGTGGCTATGAGCATTGAAAAGTTGTCAGACAAAATGGAGGAGCTAATCAAGCACCTGGTCCAAAGCCAACACCAGCACCAACAGCAGCATCGGGAGCAGCTGCAGCAGCAACAGCTGGCACAACAGGAGACAAGTAAGCTACTTATGCAACAGCTGCAGCAGCAACAGCAGCAGCTCCAACAGTACCAGCAACAGAGTTGGCAACAGCAGCAGCAGATTGATTTACTCACAGATGCGGTTCGTGACAAGGCAGCGGCTCCACCTCCATTGTCAACTGATGATATCTCTGTCCTGAAGGCGGTGAGTAGAGCCTTACAGAAAATGACTCTGGGTGATGACATAGAGGCCTTTTTAACCGTTTTTGAAAGGGTCACTGATAGAGAGAAACTTCCTCCAGAGCAGTGGGCGGAAGTCCTGGTGCCATACCTAATGGGGGAGCCACAAAAGGCCTACTATGATTTGGCTTTACAGGACGCCAAAGGATATGAAAAATTGAAAACAGAAATTTTGGTAAGCTTGGGGGTGACAATGTCTGTCAAGGCACAACGGGTCCACTGCTGGGCATATCACTGTGACAAACCCCCTCACTCACAAATGTTTGATCTGCTGCACCTTGTCCAAAAGTGGTTACAGCTGGAGTCCTCTACCCCAGCGCAGATGGTGGAGCGAGTTGCAAAGGACCAGTTTGTGCACTCCCTTCCGAGACCTGGGTTGCCCAGGGAGATCCCCGGAACGCCGATGACTTGGTCGGACTGGTCGAAAGGTATCAGGGTGTCAAAGGGTCCGTGGGGAGGCAACCCATTCCATACTGTGGGGCGGAGGTTAAAAAAGGAGTGTGGTGTCCAAAGTCCAAGGGTCGGCAAAGGTCATGCCAAGACCCTCTTCGGGGCAAATAATTTGTTGGAGATGTCACGGTCCAGGTCATATAACAGCCCATTGTCCCCTGACCACCGAGCAAATGGACTGTAGCATAGGACGCCAGTGTTCAATCTACGCATGTCCAGCTTTCAGTGTAGACTGTCCACCCAGCAAGGGGCACCAAGCTTGTCCTGTTACAGTGAATGGCCTGCAAATGACTGGACTACTAGACTCAGGAAGTTTGGTGATCCTCGTGAGGGACACAATCCCTCTCCAATTGATACCTGGAAAGAAGGTTGGCATCCGCTGCATTCACAGGGAAGCTAAAGACTATCCGGTGGCCAGTGTGGTCATTGAGATGGCTCGAGGTACTGCGTCCCACGAGGTCGGCGTGGTCAGGGATTTGTTGCACCCAATCATCATAGGCCGGGACTTTGTGTTGTTTTGGGACTTATGGGGGAGGGGCAGAGACCTGGATTACTCAGGTAACAAATGGGTTGGCCCTAAAAAAGTCTCATCAACCCCAGAGTCTGACAGGTCTCTCTTCTGTGTAATGGGAAAAGAGGAGAAAGTAGTATTCCCTGAGGCAGACATTCCTGAGATATGGGTGACCAGAGAGAATTTGGGGCTTACTCAACATAGAGACCTATCACTAAAAGAAGCGTTAAGGTAACCGTCATAAACAGCATAGCACAGGAGTCAGGGGCTGACACCAGGTTTCCCTATTTCATGTTGAGTGGGGACTTATTGTACCAGGTCATTAAGGTGAGGCAGGAGATAGTGGAGAAATTATTGGTACCAGCACCCTATAGAAAAAGGATGTTGGACAGATCCCATTCACATGTCTTGGGTGGTCATCTGGGGGTGGACAAAACTCAACAAAGGGTCATGCAGATGTCACCGTGAAATCCTAAAATATTGCAAGTCCTGTCCCACCTGCCAGTTAACCGCTATCACCTCTCTATTCCAAAATCCTCTCATGCCGCTATCCGTCAAGGCTGGGCAACAGAGAAACCAAGTTGAAACTCCATGTGTAACTCCAAGGTAACACTAAGGTTGTCCCCGTGGCAGATACACTGTCCCCGGCCCAGAAACAACAGTGCTAAGAACTTCTTCAGTGGAACCGGGACCTGTGTTTGGAGTTACCAAGACGTACGCATGTTGATGAACAAGGAATCCTGACGGAACCACATATGCGGGTGAACTAAAAGCCGTATACAATCCCCAAAGTCCGCCACAAAGTGATTTAGAAGGAAGGGGCTAAAATGTACGTGACGCGCCCCCTGGGCCTGTGCTGTGCAGGGGGATACCCGGAGCCGGATCGCTGGGGGTTGTAGTCCTCCGTGGCGGTGAACCGGTCCGTGCCCAGGGCGATCAAACCAGTGGTAGTCTTAGGTAATAACAATGTCCGACTACGCCACCCGTGGATTGCGGTCAGTGGGGACCGCCGCTGCGCTGCAGACCGCTGAGGCTGATGTTGTTTGCGCAGCCGAGTATGGGATAACTCCCCACGGGAGAAGTATTGCCTCAGGGCAGCTAGTGTGGATGATGAGAGTGATGGTGTGAGCGTCCCAGTAGTAATGGTGCTGGTGCGGCGATGAAACACAGAGACGTGTGGTGCAGTTCAGGGTCTTTACTGATGGTATAAAGCAGACCCTCCCGGGAGTACTGGTTAGCAGTAGGGGCCTGGTCAGTCTGTGAGCAAGCAGGATCTCCCTGGCCAGGTGGAGTTGTAGGCCTCCCCGACTATCTGCATCTTTCCTGGCTACCTTGCTCTATGCGGGTAGAAGTAGCCTACGTCCCTGAGTATACCGTGTGGTGCTCACCCGTATGGTCGGTGACTTGGGGCCTTCCATTAGCCTCCGCTTCACGATGGCGGTGCTGGTCCCTTGCTTGTGACCGTGCCTTCGGGTTTCTAAGGCCAGAGGACATGGAATCCCCTGCCGGTTGGATTCTGCTGCTGGACCTGGATGTCCCCACAGCCTCGGACTCCGTGTCCGGGTTTAGTGTCTTCAGCCAAGGCGAGCTTTCTAGCTTCCAGCCTCTGGCACTCGCTCCTGCTCCTACAGAGCTCCTGTTGTCACTTTCCCTGTGTCTGCAACTTCACTCCAGGCTCTGACTGCTCTGCTTGTTCTGCAGGCTCTGTCTGGGACTTCACTCCATAATCCCGCCCCAGACCCAGTTTAGAAGGGCAGATTCCTCCCCTCCCAGGTCTGGGTGGGCCGTGTTGCATGCTTAGGGCTCCTGACCAGAGAAACCTCCCACTTGCTCTCAGACATAATATCTCTATTACTGTGGTAACCAGACCCCTGGGGTGCCACATTCCCCCCTAGTAAATTTTAGTACTCCGGGACTAAACACAGTTTTAAAGAAACATAAATGCAGGGTGTAGTGCCGGCGTCCCTGCCCTCTGCTAGGCAGGGACGCTGTTCCCCTCACCGCTCTGCTCCGTGCCCGGCGTCCCTCTCCCGCTCTGCTGGCAGCGCGCGCTCCTTCCCGGCCACTGTGCTTAGGGCGCGCGCGCGCGCCCTCCCTCCCTCTTAAAGGGGCCGCGTGCGCCGTCCTAAGGAGTCCCCGGCCAATGGCCGGAGGACTTTACCATATATAAGGCACCTCCTCCAAAATGGAGGTGCCCGAGCAATGTTGTTGCACCGTTCTACTCTGCTTCAGCCCTCAGGTCCCGTTGCCAGTTACCTGCCAGATTCCTGCCAGCTTGCTGTCCTAATCCTGCCTGATTTCCTGTTACCTGCCTGCCTGCCTGAGGTCCGACGGTCTGCCTTACAACTCCGGTCAGTCTGTCTAAGGACCAACTTGCCCGCTCACCTGGGAGCGCACATCAGCTACCTGCCTGCTTGCCTGAGGTCCGACGGTCTGCCTTACAACTCCGGTCAGTCTGTCTATGGACCAGCTTGCCCGCTCACCTGGGAGCGCTTCTCCGCTACCTGCCTGCTTGCCTGCCCGGAGGCTCCGCTGTCACGTGCTGTGACCACCAGCTATTCCAGACTCTTGCCCCCTCACCTGGGAGCGCTTCTCCACTACCTGCCTGCTTGCCTGCCCGGGGGTTCCGCTGTCACGTGCTGGGACCACCAGCTATTCCAGAGACTCTTGCCCGCTCACCTGGGAGCGCTTCTCCGCTACCTGCCTGCTTGCCTACCTGGAGGCTCCGCCGTCACGTGCTGTGACCACCTGCTATTCCAGAGACTCTCGCTTGCTCACCTGGGAGCACACATCCTCCATCTGCCTTGCTAGCCTACCTGGAGGTTCAGCCATCACAGGTCGTACCTACCCTTTACCTAGAGACTGCCCCGGTCACTTGCCGTGACCTCCAGCCCGTTCTTCCAGAGACTGCCCCGGTCACTTGCCGTGACCTCCAGCCCGTTCTTCCAGAGACTGCCCTGATCACTTGCCGTGACCTCCTGCCTGTACACCCAGAGACTGTCCCGGTCACCTGCTGTGACTGCCTGCCTGGTCGCCACCCGCTCCCTTACAAGGACCGCTCCCTTGTATAGTAGCCCAGAGGTTCCGCCTCCCAGACCCGTTACACAGGGTATAACAATAATACAATAACATATTTACAAGAAGCTTTAGTTCTTTAAAGGTCACGGCGTGTCCGTAACCGGGTGTCCATATCACCCAAGGTGAAGTTTTAAGCGAAGTAGGGGACCTGTCCAAAGCAAACCCCTTGCGTTGGCCTTGGGCGTGGCTGCAAGGCTGGAGCTAGCTACTTTTGGCCGCAAGGGGGCCACGCCAGACAGGTTTTCTCTTCCGCGGCCGTCTTCGCAAGAGGCACAATGTGCAACTATCTACAAGAATTGTTCTGGTTATCCAGTGTCCATAACCTGTTAGTCCATAGAAATCTGCAGGGTAACTGAGAAACATAATTAGTAACAGGCAACAAACATAAACCATAAACATTTTCAAGAAACAGGTAAATTCACAGTGCATTAGTTTAGATTTTCCAGCGAGCGGGCATCTGACCTCTAGTGACTCTAGTGGACCTACGGAGCTCACTAACTGGTCCTGCACTACAGAGTGTAGGAGGTGTTATGGGCAAGCTGGGCAGCTGTCTGCGCACTCTTTGGCTCACTAGGGGCACGGCAGGCTCACTACTAGCAGAGGGTTGATTCTCCTGTGCTGCTGGTGTGGATTCTTCTGCCTCCTGGGCCGGCTGCTCTTCCAGCTCTAGCTGGTCTTCTGTAGGCACTCGAGGGGCTGGTTGGAGAAAGGTGAGGACGGGCACCACGATAGCGTTGTTTACTTGTGTCCAGGACCGGGGAAAGTCTCCGAGTACGGTGGTGATCATTTCCTCCTTTTCCTCTACGGGTTGAGGGTCTTCCTGATCTTCATCCGTGCTTTGCAACTTCTCGGGGCACTTTTTCAGGTGGTCTCTGGAGACAGTGGCTGTGGTCTCATCTCCATCCTTGCTGATGACGTACACCTTTGGATTATTGTGGCTTGAGGGCAGTACGGTGTACGGGTCCTTTTCCCACTGGTCGTCCAACTTATGGAGCCGCCTTTTTCTTTTCAAGACCTGCTCTCCAGGTACCGGGGGAACAGCGGGAGCATGTTGGTTATAAGTCCTCTCCTGCCTTTCTCTTGAATGACAGAGACTTCGCTCGACGCTCTCCTGTACTTTCCGGTACTGCTGCTGCCGTTCTGTATCCCAGTCTGTTTCTGGTGAGGTGTCCTCGGGTATCAGGACTCCCATATCCAGGTCAACAGGCAGCTTACCAGGTCTTGCTCGCATTAGGTAAGCCAGGGTACAGTTGGTGGAACCTACCGGGATGTGGTTATACAGGTCCACCAGATCGGGCAGTTTCTCAGGCCACAGACTGCGTTCTTCCAGGGGCAATGTTTTTAGCAGATCTATCACCACCTGGTTCATCTCGCAGAGTCCATTGGTTTGGGGGTGATAGGGCGTTGTTCTTATCTTCTTGCAGCCATACAGGTTGCAGAACTCCTGGAAGACCTCCGCTTCGAAGGCTGGTCCTTGGTCCGTCAGCACTTGGTCCGGGTACCCGTGTAGGCGACAGAAGTGCAGCTGGAAGGCTCTGGCTGCTGTCTGAGCCGTCAGGTCTTTGACAGGGACCACCACCAGGAACCGGGAGTAGTGATCCACGATGGTTAGGGCGTAGACATACCCGCTTCTGCTTGAAGCCAGTTTAACATGGTCCAGAGCGACCAGTTCCAACGGCTGCCTGGTGATGATGGGCTGCAGGGGAGTCCTCTGGCTGGCACGGTCCCTTCTTCTTAGATTGCACGGGCCACAGTCTCTATACCACCTCTCAATGGCTCCTCTCATGCCTATCCAGTAGAACCGTTCACGCAGCAGGAACTCCAGCTTCTTCCATCCGAAGTGCCCTGCCCCATTGTGGTAGGCCTCCAGCACCATAGCTGCGTCCCGTCTCGGTACCACCACCTGCCAGATCAGTTCATGTGTCCGGGAATTGACCATTCTGCGTCACAACTTCTCCTTGTAGAGAAACAGTCTGCTCTTTTCCGTCCACAGTTGCTTGGTCTCTTCCGGAGCATCCGGGTCCAGGCGGGCGTCAGCCTGGGTCAGCATTTCCTTTACCAGACGGACTGCGGGGTCACTGTCTTGCGTCTCCGCCCAGTTGTAGTGGGGTAAGGGGTTGAACGTAGCGGATCGCTGGCCCCTCACACGGTGGGAATACTGGGTAATCCCATGACGGTGGAACGCAGGGAGTTCGATCTCTTCCAATTCTTCTGGATCCTCCCCTTCGTCCGGTAGGTTTGGCATCCTGGACAGGGCGTCCGCATTGGTATTGGATCATCCTGCCCTGTATTTGATCGTGAACTCATAATTGGACAGGCGGGCCATCCATCTCTGCTCCAGGGCACCCAGTCTTGCAGTGTCAAGGTGTGTCAACGGGTTGTTGTCCGTGCACACGGTGAACCTGGAAGAGGCAAGGTAATGCTTGAAACGTTCGGTTACTGCCCACACCACTGCCAGAAACTCTAGCTTGAACGAGCTGTAATTCTCAGGGTTTCTTTCCGTGGGTCGCAGTTTTCGGCTGGCGTAAGCAATTACCCATTCTCTCCCCTGCTGGATCTGGGACAGTACGGCTCCTAGCCCGATGTTTCTTGCGTCCGTGTGGAGGATAAAGGGCTGGCTGTAATCAGGGTACGCCAGGATTTCATCCCCCGTGAGGGCCATCCTCAGCTGGCGGAAGGACTCCTCTTCCAGCTTTTCCCATTTGAAGGGTGGCTTCTGGTTTTTGGCCTTCCTGGACTGGCCTATAAGGAGGTCCTGCATAGGAGCTGCCTTCTTGGTAAAACCGGGAATGAATCTTCGGTAGTAGCCTACCAACCCGAGGAACTGCCGCACTTCCTTTATGCTGGATGGTCTTGGCCAGTCCTTAATCACGGTGATCTTGTCAGGGTCGGGGGCCACTCCGTCAGCACTCACCACGTGTCCCAGGTACTGTACCTTTGGCTTCAGTAGATGACACTTCGAGGGTTTTACCTTTAGGCCATAGTTTGCCAGGGCTTCAAACACTTCTGCCAGGTGTTCCAGATGGTCCTCATAGGTCTTGGAATAGACGATGACATCGTCCAGGTATAATAGGACCGTCTCGAAGTTCCGGTGTCCCAGACAGCATTCCATCAACCGTTGGAAGGTTCCTGGTGCGTTGCAGAGCCCGAACGGCATACAGTTAAATTCGCTGAGTTCCATCGGGGTGGTGAATGCGGTCTTCTCCCGGTCCGCCTCTGCTACAGGAACCTGCCAGTACCCGCTAGTGAGATCCAAAGTAGAGAAGAAGTTAGCAGATTTTAATGCAGCTAAGGACTCTTCTATCCTTGGTAACGGGTACGCATCTTTGTGTGTGATACGGTTGACCTTCCTGTAGTCTACACACATTCTCATGGTGTTGTCTTTCTTTTTCACTAAGACTAGTGGAGCTGCCCAGGGGCTACAGCTGTCCCTGATTACCCCAGCCTCCTTCATGTCTTTTAACATCCCCTTGGCGTGCTGATAGTCTGCAGGGGGTACGGGTCGGTATCTCTCCTTTATGGGAGGATGGTCTCCCGTTGGGATGTGATGTTCTACCCCCTTTACTCGCCCAAAGTCTAGCGGGTGTTTGCTAAACACTCTCTCGTACTCTTGAACCACCCGATAGACTCCCTGTTTTTGGTGTGAGGGAGTGGAGTCAGTACCCAAATGCAGTTGCTGACACCAGTCCTCCATTGGTTTCTTAGAGCCGTTACCTTCCTCTGGTTGAGATGGAGGCAAGGGTTCCACAGCCTGTACAGAGT
The DNA here is from genome assembly GCF_046119375.1 of Phyllobates terribilis. Taxonomy (NCBI): domain Eukaryota; kingdom Metazoa; phylum Chordata; class Amphibia; order Anura; family Dendrobatidae; genus Phyllobates; species Phyllobates terribilis. The sequence continues at coordinate 160,484,544 of NW_027362761.1, forward strand.
TCTGGTTGATGGTGAACAATTTGGCTATCGTGGCATACCGGGGCAGGTATACTTCTCTCTCCCCGATATTGATGATGCGAACGGGCACCCTCCCATGGCGTACATCGACCACCCCCCGTGCTGTCAAAATGGTGGGCCTACTGTCTGAGTAGACGGGTTCTACCATTGCTTGGTAGTCTCTACGTCTCAGACCAATAGCTGCCCGGCACCAAATCATCATCTCACTTTTTGGGGGCATGGCAATAGGGAACGGGTCACACATTCTCACGCTACCTATCTCACCACCAGATAATTCCACTTGTTGCCGCTTCATCAGTGCCTGGATCTCTTTTTGGAGCACACGCTGCTGGCTGGAACTGGTGTTCTTGGCAACCTGTTGCAAAATAAGAATCACCTCTGCAAGACAGTTTTCGATTACATTAGTACCTAGGGTTATTTTTGGGTGACTCTCGCGACGGTCAATGTCCACAATGAGCAGTCCTTGTGCCGGCAGTTCAACTCTACCGACCTTGATGGTCACCTCTTTAATTCCTTTCTGTGGCACGGGCTTACCATTGCTGGCGATAATGCTCAGGTCGTCATCTGGGTAGCGGGTTATGTCCGAGTCATTCCAGTACCGCTTGAAAGGCACGTACGGGATGGTGGTGACCTGTGACCCGGTGTCTAGTAGGACACTCATAGGAATGCCATCCAGTACCACAGGCAAGACCGGACGTCCCTCTACGTATTTGTCACGCCAGTTTGATGGGCCTGATGATCTTAAGCCTGGGGGTTGGCCTTCTACCCCAGGTTGTGCCTGTTTAAATTACAGTACCTTGCCATATATCCGGGTTGATTGCAGCGGCGTCAGATGGGTCGTCCGTCCTCGTTGTATCTGTCGCTGGGTCTTCCTCTGGCCGGTGGGGTCCTCCTCAGTCGGCGCCACGGGACGTCCTCCGGTCCGGATGCCAGCTGAATCTTTCCTGGAGAAGAGACCTGTAAAGACTGCACAGTTCTGGTTAGCGCGGCAACGCTCTTAGTCAGCTCTTGGACCTGATGGTGCAGGTCTGTAGCCGGGTCATTGTTCAAAGCCTGCGCATCAGCTCCCACAGGCCCTGCAGATAAGGGCGCCGCGTCCTGGTGATAAGTGATAGCAGGGCGCCTGTGGGTCACAGCACCACCTGGTGCCGGTTCTCGGAGCACCCGGATGGCTCTGTCCTTGAACTGTGCAAAGTCCAGGTCAGGGTCCTGTAAGGCCATTGCTCGCAACTGGGTTCAGTGGGCATTGCACAGTAGACCCTCAATAAATTGTTCGGTCAACAGCTTGTCTTCATTTCCCACGCTGTCAGGGTCTGCCTGCTTAATGGCTCTCAGGGCCTCTTGTAGGTTTAGGGCATAGTCTCTTATACTTTCATGCGCCCGTTGTTTGCACCCATAAAATCTTAGTTTTATCTCGGCTGAGGTTCGGGTATCAAATGTGTCTTTCAGCCGGGCTAGTATCTCTCTGACAGTCCTCTTCTTCCCAGGTGACCAGGACTTTACCTCCCTTTGGGCTGCCCCGATTAACTGGGCCACCAGAATGCTCACTTTTTGCTCTTCTGTGAGGGGGTATACTTGGAAGAGGCTATCAAGTCTTTCCCTAAAGTCACTTAGAGTATGTGACTCCCCTGAGTACTGGGGTAGCCAAGTTGCCCCCGGGATATAGGGCATGGTGAATGGCATGACCGCTGCAGCGGTTGCGCTGGTGGTGGCTGTGGCAGTGGAGCTCCCCTCGGTGTCCGACATCCTCCTTCCCCCCTAGTGGACCGTGGCCTACCTTGCGATGCTCTTCTTCCGTAGCCCGCGGCTCCGCAGTCAATCGTCGGGGTAGAGGACCTGGCGTCGCGCTCCGATGACGTCAGCGTCGCTCTTCCTCCCTTCCAGGACCTTGCGCAGCGTCAGTGCGTGGGGCGGAGCTTCGGATCTCGCGCGCTTTCGGCGTCCACGCCCCTCTTCTTCCCGTGCGGCGTCCTGAAGATGGCGTCCGATGGCGGGAAGCAGCTGCGGATGGCGGGAGGACGGCAGAAGACGGCGGGAAACGGTCCAAGATGGCGTCCGATGGCGGGAAACGGCGGGAAACTTCACCACAGGTAAGTATAAAAGTCTTTTTCAGGCACGCAGTACCCGGTGGTTGCGGGCACGAAATCCTGCCGACTACGCCAAAGTTGACGCGCCCCCTGGGCCTGTGCTGTGCAGGGGGATACCCGGAGCCGGATCGCTGGGGGTTGTAGTCCTCCGTGGCGGTGACCCGGTCCGTGCCCAGGGCGGTCAAACCAGTGGTAGTCTTAGGTAATAACAATGTCCGACTACGCCACCCGTGGATTGCGGTCAGTGGGGACCGCCGCTGCGCTGCAGATCGCTGAGGCTGATGTTGTTTGCGCAGCCGAGTATGGGATAACTCCCCACGGGAGAAGTATTGCCTCAGGGCAGCTAGTGTGGATGATGAGAGTGATGGTGTGAGCGTCCCAGTAGTAATGGTGCTGGTGCGGCGATGAAACACAGAGACGTGTGGTGCAGTTCAGGGTCTTTACTGATGGTATAAAGCAGACCCTCCCGGGAGTACTGGTTAGCAGTAGGGGCCTGGTCAGTCTGTGAGCAAGCAGGATCTCCCTGGCCAGGTGGAGTTGTAGGCCTCCCCGACTATCTGCACTCTTTCCTGACTACCTTGCTCTATGCGGGTAGAAGTAGCCCACGTCCCTGAGTATACCGTGTGGTGCTCACCCGTATGGCCGGTGACTTGGGGCCTTCCGTTAGCCTCCGCTTCACGATGGCGGTGCTGGTCCCTTGCTTGTGACCGTGCCTTCGGGTTTCTAAGGCCAAAGGACATGGAATCCCCTGCCGGTTGGATTCTGCTGCTGGACCTGGATGTCCCCACAGCCTCGGACTCCGTGTCCGGGTTTAGTGTCTTCAGCCAAGGCGAGCTTTCTAGCTTCCAGCCTCTGGCACTCGCTCCTGCTCCTACAGAGCTCCTGTTGTCACTTTCCCTGTGTCTGCAACTTCACTCCAGGCTCTGACTGCTCTGCTTGTTCTGCAGGCTCTGTCTGGGACTTCACTCCATAATCCCGCCCCAGACCCAGTTTATAAGGGCAGATTCCGCCCCTCCCAGGTCTGGGTGGGCCGTGTTGCATGCTTAGGGCTCCTGACCAGAGAAACCTCCCACTTGCTCTCAGACATAATATTTCTATTACTGTGGTAACCAGATCCCTGGGGTGCCACATACGCGTATCCGATACCCTGTGACGATGAACTGATGTCGAAGCTAGGGTCAGCCAGATACATCACTTCCCTGTAAATGACGAAGGGTTGCTAGCAAATCCTCTTCTCTCAAAATGCCAAGAAGAAGACGGCCTCTTTTTCACCTGACGGTTGCTTCAAGTATACCAGAAGCCCATTGGGCCTGCAAAGAGACCCAGCTACCTTCCGGAGGGCCATAGACCGGATCTTAGCCCCTCACAAAAAGTACGCCACAACTTACCTCAATGATATTGTGATATTCAGCCCGGATTGGGGAAGTCATCTGCAGAAGGTCCAGGCCGTGCTGGATGCGCTGAGGAAAGTGGGGTTTACCCTAAACCCAAAAAAGTGTGCCATCGGGGAAAAGAAGGGAAAATACGTGGGCTACAGGACTTCATCTTTCATGTGAACACAGGCCTGGGAAGCTGCATAGTAACGCAGATGACTTTAGACTCCCCTGTTTGGTGACTGAAGGTGCCAAAACCTACGGCTTTGGGCAGAGAGGGGGAATATGTGACAAATTCACTGACAAAGTACTAGATGGGAGATATGTAGCACTGAGATTGATAGCTGCAGTGATTGTGCATAGGAAAAAGGTTCCAGCACACGAATGGGTTAAGCAGCCATCTTGGTGCTGGGGTGCTTGAACACCTTTGGAAAGGGAGGAACTCAGAGGATAAAATACACAGCCTTTCAGGGCATTTGGGGTGGGGTGGGCTGGATGTGAAAGCTCTGAGCTGTTTGTGTCCCACATGTTGGATGTGTGGAGATTGCAGGTCTCCTGGTGTGAATCCCTTTGTTAAAGGACATGGACGCTGGACTTTAAACCAGGCGGGCTAACCAGCACTATTGTTATTTTATGTTTTACCTTCTGCCGGACAAAGGCTGTATTTATGTTTTCTGGTGACGTGATTTATGAGGACTGCAATAAATCAGCCGCACTTTAAATAGAAACAGTTCCTGTGTCTGCCTTTTTAAGAAGCAGAGTGAGTTGATCTACCATAATTTTAAATTTATAACTTTCCTGCTACCATCAGGAGCTTGCCTATTCTTGACAAAACTACTTGGTCAGAGTTTATTAGAAGCGGGATGATATCTTTCAGTCTTTCTGCTAAAAATTTGGCATATAATTTAGCATCTACATAAAGTAGAGAAATGGGACGGTAGTTTTGTGGTAATTCTAAATTGCTGTCTGGCTTGGGGATAACTGTAATATGTCCGTGTAGGGATTCCCTCGGAAAAGAGCCAGCACAAGATGTAAATTAAAAAAAAGAAAGTAGAGGTTGTAAGTGATGTTGGAATACCTTATAGTATTCATTAGGGTATCCGTCTGGTCCTGGAGCCTTGTTGTCATTAAGTTTAGAAATGGCGGATATTATCTCTTCTTTAGTAAAAGGTTTATTTAACAAATTAAGTTGATTTGAGTCCAATTTAGGAAGGGAAACGTTCGGTAAAAATGTATTAATGTCTTCTAGTTTAGGTTGGGAGTTATTGGGATCCTCTTTCAGATTATACAGATTAGAATAATACTTCCCAAAATGGTCTGCAATGGTTTGGGGAGTTGAAGAACAGGAGTCACCTATTTTTAAAGATTTCACTCTTGTTTTGAAACGTTGATCTTTGACTCTGTTAGCAGTTAGTTTAGACATTTTATTGTAAGAGAAATAAAAATTTTGCCGAGAGAATTTAATCATTTTATCATAGTATTTTAATAGTAGCGCTTTGAATTCTGATCTAAGTCTTAATAGGTTAATGTGAGATTGGGTTGATGGAGTTTTTTGTTGAATTTTTTCTTCTATGATGATTTTTTGAGTTATTTCCCTAATTTGTTCTTTAGTTTTTTTTGGAGAATAGTATTTATTTGTAACAAAATTCCAAGGAAAACAGCCTTGTGGGCATTCCATAAGGTAGTAGAAGATATTTCAGGGGTATTATTTTCTTAAAGTAACGCTCTAAGGCCTGTTCTATTTTCTTTTTATATATTGGATAATTAAAGAAGAAAGAGTTACCTTTCCATTCTCGAGTTGGCCATTTTAGTGATGAAATTCTAAGCTTACATGATATGGGGGCATGATCGGACCATGTAATATTTCCAATGGAAGCCTCTGCGAATTTTTGGATGGAAGAAATGTCAATGAGGATTAAATCAATCCGTGAGTAAAGCCCCCGTCTCACATAGCGAGATCGCTAGCGAGATCGCTGCTGAGTTAAGGTTTTGGTGACGCAACAGCGACCTCACCAGCGATGTCGCTATGTGTGACACTTTGCAACGATCAGGCCCCTGCTGTGAGGTCGCTGATCGCTGCAATTTTTTTTTTCACTTGCAGATTCAATAAAAAAAAAAAAATCGCTCATCTGCACTGCTCCATTGAATAAAATTGGTCCAAGTGCTGTCTGTTTTTCCCACGGACAACACTCAGACCAAAAATACTTTAGTGTGAACCAGCCCTTTTGGTCAGTGTGTCAGTTTTTACCATCAGTAACATCAGTTTTTCACTGTTTTTGAGTGATTTTCCTGTATACAAAAAAAAGAAATTACAAAGCTTTTCCTATCCTTTACAATGTTAATCATGGACAGCATATGAATTGCACACTGATGGCATCCATGTGTGTTCTGTGATTTTCATGGACCCATAGCCTTGTATGGGAAATTTTAATCCATGACTTGGATCTAAATGGACATGTCTCCGTGATTTTTTACTAACTGTTTTTATTGTACGAACAGTGATAGCTGCCGTGATGTCTCCCCAACAGAGCACAGCACACAGGGATGGATTCCTGCTCATCATTGCTTGGTTAGCACAAAGACTGGAACAGCATCAGCATGGAGAAAATTATATAGCAGTACTGATCTGTGTAAATGTGAATCCAGCCTTGGGCCAAGATAAAATACTTAGTTATAAAGATTAGCATGATCTTTCTGTGTCTCTCCCTGCTTATTTTCTTACCCTGCTCTTTACTTCTTCCCGTCCGCCCCTCTTTATAGGGTATAATAGGCTGTATAACCTGATACCTCACTGTGTTGGCAGTCCTTGTATTGTGCAAAACAGAGTTGAAATGTTTTCTTTTTTTTTTCAGTGATTAGTGATTTCTGGAGGGGAAGGAGGAGGGATGGAACTTTGGAAGAAATATTACAGTGTTTCTTCTGTTTCAAAGTTTTTATGAAGACAATCAGAATAGCATAATATAACTGCAGAATAAAATAAAAGATTGTACATTAAATATAATGTATAAAGTCCATTTTAGTAGCGTAGCTACTGGGGGGGGGGGGGGCAGAGGGTGTGATTGCCCTGGGCCCCGCGCTCTGAGGGGCCCACCCAGATCTGCACTACTTTTAACTGTATCAGGGCGTACAGCGTGCCGATACAGTTAAACTCTGTGGCAGAGCAGGGATACACGACCTCCCTGCACCGCGCCCTCTATAGGGCCCGTGAGCCAGATGTGTGGGGTTCAGTACTGGGCCACCCGCCCCTCATCGCAAGTTCAACTGTATCAACATCCTGGATGCCGATACAATTGAAAGCAATGATGGAAAAGAGAGTAATCTGACACTCTCTCCTCCATCATTCTCCCTTGGTGTCTGACGTCTCAATGCAGCAGGCACGATGACATCACTACATGGCGCCCGCTATGCTGAGATATACGGGCATGTCAGAACGCTCGCTGCAGAGACTGGAGCAGCGAGGCAATGAGGAGGAGAGGTGAGTATTGTATTTTTTTTTTTTTTTAAATCAATGAGAAAATTGTGGTGGCCAGAATACTGTACGGAGGACTATGGGGTGCATTATACTGTATGGAAGACTATGAGGAGTGCAGTGCACTGTATGGAGGACTAAGTGGTGCATTATACCATATGGAGGACTATGGGGTGCATTATACTAATTGGAGGACTAGGGGAAGTGCATTATAGTGTATGGAATACTATGGGGAGTGCAGTATTCTATATGGAGGACTATGGGGTGCTTTATACTTTATGGAATACTATGGGGAGTGCAGTATACTATATGGAGGACTATGGGGTGCATTATACTATATGGAGGACTATGGGGTGCATTATACTTTAAGGGGGACTATGGAGTGCATTATACTATATGGAGGACTATGGGGAGTGCAGTATACTATATGGAGGACTATGGGGAGTGCATTATACTGTATGGAGGACTTTGGGGAGTGCATTATACTGTATGGAGGACTATGGGGAGTGCATTATACTATATGGAGGACTATGGGGAGTGCATTATACTATATGAAGGACTATGGGGAGTGCATTATACTGTATGGAGTACTATGGGGAGTTCATTATGCAATATGAATGACTATAGGGAGTGCATTATACTATATGGAAGGCTATGTGGGGGCTATTATAATATTTGGAGGGATATGTGGGAGCCTTTATATCAGGAGTCCTCAAACTTTTTAAACAGGGGGCCAGTTCACTGTCCCTCAGACCATTGGAGGGCCGGAATATAATTTTTTTTAAAAAAACTATGAACAAATTCTTATGCACACTGCACATATCTTATTTTGAAGTAAAAAAAAAAACAATACAGGAACAAATACAATATTTAAAATGAAGAACAAGTAACGCTAAATCAAACGGTATTTCAATAGGCAGGTAAATGTCCCCAATAGGCAGCATAGGTCCCCAATAGGCAGGTAAATATCCCCAATAGGCAGCATAGGTCCCCAATAGGCAGGTAAATATCCCCAATAGGCAGGTAAATGTCCCCAATTGGCAGGTAAATATCCCCAATAGGCAGCATAGGTCCCCAATAGGCAGCATAGGTCCCCAATAGTACAACAAAATAACAATGACAGATAGGACCTTGGATATAATAGGGGGCATACCACTAAACATTATATAAACCAAAAAGACCATAGGTATTTTCAAAACCCCAAAATAACAGAATTAAAACACCATATGTTGACTAAAAGAGATAAACGCTTTATTTATGTATTTTTTAAGTTTTTTTTTTTAAATAACACATAGGTATAAATAACATGTGTGAAAAGACATAACATGGGCATGTGAGGCAGCAGGGGGTAGATAGAGACACAGCTGGTATCAAATTCACATTGGACCTATACTAGATCACATAGTCCAACCCATACAATCCATTAGTCACAGACAATGTGTGCAGAAAAAGTTAAAATAACATAAATCAAGTGACCTATAACAAGTCACAATATAAATGTAGCACCCTGAGGACTCGGCTGCTACAGGGGTATTGCACCTCGACCCAGAGGTGTGGTATTCCACTCCCGGGTAAGGATGGAGTGTGGGACTGAGCTCAGTAGGCTGCATGCACTACATACATCCCATTTCCGGGGGACAGAACTACGGTACTCCCACCAAGTATATGTGCAGGTACGACAGCGTCTGTCCCTGGCTGGAGTGGGAGGGGGGTGGAACATCCCAGTAGTGTAGGGGCAGATAGGGGGAGTACTCTGGGTAAAGCTAGGAGCTCATTGGGTGCTAGTCACCTGGGCTCACACATAGAGGGAGTATATAAGGTGGGCACCATCTTAGAAGAGGGTCGAGTTCAGCCTGAGGAGGAGCAGAGCAGAGGAGCTCAGCCAGGAGGGCTGACTGGGAGCTGTGGCTCCAGTTGGGCCCAGCTCCAGAGCCAAGCCTGCAGAGGAGAGAAGAGAAAGAAAGGCCCAGAGTGGAAGACCAGAGGGAACCCTAAGAACCCAGAATCAGACCAAAAAGGGTGAAGGGTTGGCGGACACGGGTACCGGAACCCGAACTGGTGGAGGCCACTTATCCTCAGCCAGGAACCGGAGGTCGTGGTCAAGATTTGCCACGACCCTCACCAAATCCACCAGAAAGGCACACCAAGTATAGGGTCAGGGAACCCAGAGGAGGTTTGACCACCAAGAGACCCGAGGGAGCCGGCCAAAGGTGGATCCCTGGTGGGAACGGCCAGAGACAGAGAGAGAGAAGGGAGCTCAGGACCACGCTCCGGAACTGCCTGGGGGTTAGCCGAGTCCAGGACCTGGTGGACGCAGCACGGCTCGAGTGGTCACTCAAGGCCAGAGTGACTGAGGGAACACCCGTGAGTAAAAACCCTGAAACTGCATCTCCTGACTCTGACTCTTCTTACTGTACCGTCACAACCCCCATCATCTTCACCTGCTGCCCTGAGGCCATACCCCTCCCGTTGGGGGTTATAACATCATCGCTGCACCCATACCACCGGCCTCAGCGGACTGTTCTGCAGCGGCGGCTGCAAAGCCGCACTCAACGGGTGGCGTAGTCGACATCCAAGTTAACATCTACTGCCATAGACTGCCACTTAGTTTGACTCCCTGGGCATGGACCGGGTCACCGCCACGAGACTACTACCCCCATCTGATCCGGCTCCGGGTAAGCCCCCGTGCACGCGATGCCGCACGACACAGAAGGCCCAGGGGCGCGTCAACTTTTTGGCGTAGTCGGCAGGATAACGTGCCCGCAACCACCGTGCCTGAAGAAAAGTTCATATTTACCGTAAAAAGAAGTCTCCCGCCAATTCCGGAGGGTCCCCGCCATCGGACGCCATCTCGGATCGTTTCCCGCCGTTTGCCCGCCATCTGCAGTCTTTTCCCGCCATCCACAGAGTTTCCCGCCATTGGGAAGCGGTTCCCGCCATCTGAGAAGATTTCCCGCCCTGGCAGAGCGGACGCCATTATGGGCGTGCCAGAGGGTGGCAAGAGGCCACCTCCCATCGTGGGCCAGGACCAAGAATGGCGCCAAAAACGAAGACCGCCCCCACCAGCAGAGACTGCAATGATTGAGATGTCCATCAGCGTGGGGGGTCTGCCCCTGGAACTGACAATCACCAAGTTGCCCCAGGACCGCCCTCAATGGGGGCGGATACAGAACAAAACAGAGAAGATGGGTGCAGCCTGGAGGAGTCTGGAGAAGCCGTACCCGGAGATGGAGGGAGAGTCAGGCAGCACCGACCCTGTGGTCAGGAGCCTGTTGCAAGCTACCACTCCACAAGACCTGGTGGAGATCCTGGCACAGCTCCCCCGAGACCGGGAGCGTGCACAGACCGCGCTGGAGGGCCTCGCACGGAGGATGGCCCAGGTGCAGCGAGAAACGCTGACGGAGTGGAGCAGGGAGATGGCCCAGCAGGCTGGAACCCGCCAGCGAAGCACACCACCCGCAACGAGGAGCACGCCTGCCCCTGAAGAGGATGCAGAAGGGACGGAGGCCGGAGACGACGCCGCAGAGGGAGCTGAAGAGACGGAGGCAAGTAAAGGGGACGTCAATACCCCAAGCCCAGCCACCGTAAGCCTACCCCCGCTCCCCGTCGCAGAGCCCGAAATCCCACCGATCGTGCCCGTTGCCGCACCGCTACCGCTCCAGACTAGGCCTCAAGCAGGAGCCGCGGCCACGCCTCTTGTGACGTCACGCGCCTCAACCCTGAGCGCGGCCAAGCAGGAGACGCCACCGGCCTGGTCGCAGGGCCGAGTACCCCCGGGCCCCGCAGTACCAACAGCGCCCTCTACCGAGCCACCGGTCTGGTCGCAAAGTCAAGTACACCCGGGCGCCGCCGTTTTCACGGTGCCCTTCACCTTCAGGGTGCCCCAGGCCTGGTCGCAAGGCCTGGTGAACCCGGGCGCCGCTACCACCACCGCGCCCTCAACCTCCACAGTGCCGCACCTGGGTGAAGACTTGTTAACCCAGCATATTTGCCCGGATGGGCAGCCCTTTGAGTGGTCACCGGAGTACTACCATCCCCGACTCCGGAAAGAAAGACCCCTGGATGAGCCCCTGATCCCGGCTCCGGCGCCCGCCAAGATCACCCCACTCTCGCTGGAGGAAGCGCAGTTTGCGTGGGACCCCACTGGAGGAGACCTCATCGGGTTCACTCAAGAGACCCGGGCGGCCGCAGCCCAGCGAGCAGAGTGCTGCCGGCAGCAATTAGAGGTTTTCGACCGGGAACGACGAGAGAGGCGGGTCCGCGAGGAGCGGCTGCAAGTGAGGAGTGCAGAACAGAAGAGCCGGACCCGACGGAACCCCCGTGCAGCCCACGGTCCCCGTGCCACCGGGACTGTAATTAAATTCCAACTGCAGCACGGTTGGGGCTTCATCCGGGATCACCGCACCCCTGGCGACGTCTTCGTGACCCGCAGGGATGTCGAGTCCCACCTGCCGGAGGGACACAGAGGTCGTGACCTATACCTGGGTGATGAGGTCACCTTTACCCGGCACCAATGTGCCAAAGGACCCTATGCCCTTCATGTACACCGGTTGACGGAGGAAGAGCTGAGGTGTCAGGAGGAGCAAGAGGACCCGGACGGGTCTGAAGAATACAGGGAGGAAGCATCAGGAGGACGCCGTTATTAGAGTACGGTAAAAAAGAACTGTACATAGTTATCCGTAAGGGTATAAGAACTGCTGCTAATTTAAATATGTTCACCGTTGGGACAAGTGTGAACTTAAACCCGTGAGTCCCCTATCCCTTAACAGGCTGAGGACTGTGAACAGCCATTCCTTTTCCCCACTGGCCGAGGACTGAGAGCGGCCACCTCCCCTTGTATATAGTTGCGCTTTCTAAGGCGCCCCCTACTGGTTTTATAGGAAACTGTTGTTCTTAAACTGACTGTTGCACTTCTACCTGGTCACAAGCGCACAGTGGCCAGTAACTCAAAGAACATTATTATGAAAGAGTTTTATATGAAAGAAAAAGTTTATATTGTTTAAATCTGATAATGTTTAATGTTTGATATGTTCTTGTATGTTTTGAAAAAAAATTGTATGTTTTTGGATATTTTATTCTTTTACAGCCCGAGGACGTGCTGTGATTTACCAGGGGGGAATGTAGCACCCTGAGGACTCGGCTGCTACAGGGGTATTGCACCTCGACCCAGAGGTGTGGTATTCCACTCCAGGGTAAGGATGGAGTGTGGGACTGAGCTCAGTAGGCTGCATGCACTACATACATCCCATTTCCGGGGGACAGAACTACGGTACTCCCACCAAGTATATGTGCAGGTACGACAGCGTCTGTCCCTGGCTGGAGTGGGAGGGGGGTGGAACATCCCAGTAGTGTAGGGGCAGATAGGGGGAGTACTCTGGGTAAAGCTAGGAGCTCATTGGGTGCTAGTCACCTGGGCTCACACATAGAGGGAGTATATAAGGTGGGCACCATCTTAGAAGAGGGTCGAGTTCAGCCTGAGGAGGAGCAGAGCAGAGGAGCTCAGCCAGGAGGGCTGACTGGGAGCTGTGGCTCCAGTTGGGCCCAGCTCCAGAGCCAAGCCTGCAGAGGAGAGAGGAGAAAGAAAGGCCCAGAGTGGAAGACCAGAGGGAACCCTAAGAACCCAGAATCAGACCAAAAAGGGTAAAGGGTTGGCGGACACGGGTACCGGAACCCGAACTGGTGGAGGCCACTTATCCTCAGCCAGGAACCGGAGGTCGTGGTCAAGATTTGCCACGACCCTCACCAAATCCACCAGAAAGGCACACCAAGTATAGGGTCAGGGAACCCAGAGGAGGTTTGACCACCAAGAGACCCGAGGGAGCCGGCCAAAGGTGGATCCCTGGTGGGAACGGCCAGAGACAGAGAGAGAGAAGGGAGCTCAGGACCACGCTCCGGAACTGCCTGGGGGTTAGCCGAGTTCAGGACCAGGTGGACGCAGCACGGCTCGAGTGGTCACTCAAGGCCAGAGTGACTGAGAGAACACCCGTGAGTAAAAACCCTGAAACTGCATCTCCTGACTCTGACTCTTCTTACTGTACCGTCACAACCCCCATCATCTTCACCTGCTGCCCTGAGGCCATACCCCTCCCGTTGGGGGTTATAACATCATCGCTGCACCCATACCACCGGCCTCAGCGGACTGTTCTGCAGCGGCGGCTGCAAAGCCGCACTCAACGGGTGGCGTAGTCGACATCCAAGTTAACATCTACTGCCATAGACTGCCACTTAGTTTGACTCCCTGGGCACGGACCGGGTCACCGCCACGAGACTACTACCCCCATCTGATCCGGCTCCGGGTAAGCCCCCGTGCACGCGATGCCGCACGACACAGAAGGCCCAGGGGCGCGTCATAAACAACCATCAGAGGTTTTTCAGCAACACATAAAAAGTACAAGCATCACATGGAAAGGGTTAAGTAAGACATACTTAGTGAAAGTAAACAGGTGACCAGCAGTGCCAGGAGAGGCCCCGACACATGTTTCCGTACTTCCTCAGGGGGCGTGGTGTTATAATTTTTTTTTTAAAAAAATACATAAATAAAGCATTTATCTCTTTTAGTCAACATATGGTGCTTTAATTATGTTATTTTGGGGTTTTGAAAATACCTATGATCTCTCTGGTTTATATAGGTCCCCAATAGGCAGGTAAATGTCCCCAATAGGCAGCATAGGTCCTCAATAGGCAGGTAAATGTCCCCAATAGGCAGCATAGGTCCCCAATAGGCAGGTAAATATCCCCAATAGGCAGCATAGGTCCCCAATAGGCAGGTAAATATCCCCAATAGGCAGGTAAATGTCCCCAATTGGCAGGTAAATATCCCCAATAGGCAGCATAGGTCCCCAATAGGCAGCATAGGTCCCCAATAGTACAACAAAATAACAATGACAGATAGGACCTTGGATATAATAGGGGGCATACCACTAAACATTATATAAACCAAAAAGACCATAGGTATTTTCAAAACCCCAAAATAACAGAATTAAAACACCATATGTTGACTAAAAGAGATAAACGCTTTATTTATGTATTTTTTAAGTTTTTTTTTTTAAATAACACATAGGTATAAATAACATGTGTGAAAAGACATAACATGGGCATGTGAGGCAGCAGGGGGTAGATAGAGACACAGCTGGTATCAAATTCACATTGGACCTATACTAGATCACATAGTCCAACCCATACAATCCATTAGTCACAGACAATGTGTGCAGAAAAAGTTAAAATAACATAAATCAAGTGACCTATAACAAGTCACAATATAAACAACCATCAGAGGTTTTTCAGCAACACATAAAAAGTACAAGCATCACATGGAAAGGGTTAAGTAAGACATACTTAGTGAAAGTAAACAGGTGACCAGCAGTGCCAGGAGAGGCCCCGACACATGTTTCCGTACTTCCTCAGGGGGCGTGGTGTTATAATTTTTTTTTTTTAAAAATACATAAATAAAGCATTTATCTCTTTTAGTCAACATATGGTGCTTTAATTATGTTATTTTGGGGTTTTGAAAATACCTATGATCTCTCTGGTTTATATAGGTCCCCAATAGGCAGGTAAATGTCCCCAATAGGCAGCATAGGTCCTCAATAGGCAGGTAAATGTCCCCAATAGGCAGCATAGGTCCCCAATAGGCAGGTAAATGTCCCCAATAGGCAGCATAGGTCCTCAATGGGCAGGTAAATGTCCCCAATAGGCAGCATAGGTCCCCAATAGGCAGCTAAATGTCCCCAATAGGCCGCATAGGTCCTCAATGGGCAGGTAAATGTCCCCAATAGGCAGCATAGGTCCTCAATAGGCAGGCTGTTTCCCCCTTATAATGCCCTATGCAGGCTGTTCCCGCTTATAATGCCTCATGCAGGCTGTTCCCCCCCTTATAATGCCCCATGCAGGATTTCACCCCCCATATAATGCCCCATGCAGGATGTCTCTTTCTCCCACCATATAATGCCCCATGCAAGATATCACTCCCCTGTCTTTATAATGCCCCATGCAGGATGTCACCCCCTCCATATAATGCCCCATGCAGGATGTCACTCCCCATATAATGCCCCATGCAGGATATCACTCCCCTGTCTTTATAATGTCCCATTCAGGATGTCACCCCCCCCATATAATGCCCCATGCTGGATGTCACCCCCCCCATATAATCCCCCATGCAGGATATCACTCCTCTGTCTTTATAATGCCCCATTCAGGATGTCACACCCCGATATAATGCCCCATGCTGGATGTCACCCCCCCATATAATGCCCCTTGCAGGATATCACTCCCCTATCATTATAATGCCCCATTCAGGATGTCACCCCCCCATATAATGCCCCATGCAAGATATCACTCCCCTGTCGTTATAATGCACCATGCAGGATATCACCCCCCTCTCTTTATAATGCCCCGTGCAGCATGTCACTCCCCCATATAATGCCCCATGCAGGATGTCACCCCCCCATATTATGCCCCATGCAGGATGTCACCCCTAATATTATGCCCCATGCCTCCATACATTAAAAAAAAAATACTCACCTCACTTCTCACCTGCTGCTGCTGCTCGGGTCTGGACTCCAGCGTCGCCGGCGTCTTCCCACTCTGCGCTGCCTGTGATGGCTCAGGGGAGGGCGCGGTGGAAAGACGTCACCGCACCCTCTGACCTGAGACGTCACAGGGAGCGCACAGCAGGAAGACAGCGGATCTGCAGAGGCACGGGGAGAGGTAAGTATCCGGCTGCCGGGGCCCTGAGCAAGCGGGAGGGAGCGGGCGCTGATACCGCTCTCCTCCGCCCACAGCCCGGCGGGCCGTAGTTTGAGGACCCCTGCTTTATATTGTATGTAAGCAATTATACAGTGTGAAGGTTTGTGTGGGTTCCATCATACTGTGTGGAGGGCTGTATGATGGACATTATACAGTGTGGAGGTGTGGGGCCATTATACTGTATGTAGGCCCATTATACTGCATGGAGTTAGTAAGGGTCACAGTTGTGGTATCTTACAGTGTTTGGGGAGCACTTTTGTTGACATCATACTTGAGTGTAATGAAAGGGGAATCTAGGGCTCAAGTAGGAGGAAAATTAGAGGGCACACAGTACCACACAGCAAGTGCGGTAATATGGACACATATGGCAGCAGCGGCTCATAGATGGGAGCATTGCTGGAAATGCCAAAAGACAAATGTGTCTGTGTTGTAACCTTTGCAGATGAGTTGTAATTGGAGAAGCAGTCATGTCGAAGAAAAAAGGTGGAAAAAATGGAAAAAGTGAATGACTCCACCAGAAAGAACGTCAGCTATAAGTCACCATCAATTACTATACTGTAATCTCCTATGTGATCTGAAAGACTGGTATATACTACTATATGGTCACCATATGGTGGTAATATCAGTGTTGGTGTTTGTATAGAGATTTTTTTTAGTAACAGTGCGGTAATTTGCTGAGGTTCTCCTATAACCACTATTAGGGTGCGCCACCGTAGTTGTAATCAGGGTTACCTGGTTAGGGGCCTCCTCAGAAGTTTTGCCCCCCCCAGGACCAAACCTCTAGCGACACCTCTGGTCTATTGGTTAGCATTAATTAATAAACTTAACATAATACTAGAACATGTGAGAGGACGAAGAAGAAAAAATGAAATTCTCTGGTCACAGGCTCATACAACAATCTTGTACAAATAAAGCAAAAAAAGGGGATTGCAAAAACCAGTCCCTATTGTGCCAGTTTCGCTTTTTAGAAAGGGAAAATACAGCATGCAAAACAAAGCTAAAACATAACTTTACTAGAATTTGATAAAATTTGGCGAATATCTAATAAAACATCTTAACACACACAAGAAACATCAATAAATAGAGCCCAAATCCTGTACTATTTTTGACAGTGGTCAAACAGTAAAGGGACGGTGCTTGTTTTACATCCCTAGTGAGGGGTCCTATGCCCCGTGTTCCCGAAGATATAGTTAGGGCCATCCCCATTAATTTTTGAAGAAACGCGTCAGGAGGCATGTGAGGTCAGTCCAGGGCTGCCTAGTTTGACAGGGTTAGCTGTGGACTGCCCTTGTAAGGGCAGGAGTCTGGGGTTGCCAGGGTCAGTCTGTACAACAGGGACTGACAGGGGCATTAACCAGGACTTCCTTGGAGCTGGTGAATGGAACCATCGGTGTCTGTCTACACTACTAGAACTGGTAAGATTGATCCTTTACCTGCCTTTTTTCACATAAGCAGTATAATACTGTATATAGCATTGTTGGTTTGAGAACATAAACTACACTTTGTATGCTTTAATATGAGTATATTACTATAATTATCATTACTATTGCCCCTTTACTTTACAGTTTGACCACTGTCAAAAATAGTCCTGAACAGGAATTTGGCCTCTATTTATTAACCCCTTTACAGCCCAAGGTGGTTTGCACGTTAATGACCAGGCCAATTTTTAAAATTCTGACCACTGTCACTTTATGAGGTAATTACTCTGGAATGCTTCAGTGGATCGCCCTGATTCTGAGAATGTTTTTTCGTGACATATTGTACTTCATGATAGTGGTAAAATTTCTTCGATATCACATGCGTTTATTTGTGAAAAAAATGGAAATTTGGCAAAAATTTTGAAAATTTTGGAATTTTCAAAATTTGAATTTTTATGTCCATAAATCAGAGAGATATGTCACACAAAATAGTTAATAAATAACATTTCCCACATGTCTACTTTACATCAGCACAATTTTGGAACCAAAATTTTTTTTTCTTGGGGAGCTATAAGGGTTAAAAGTTGACCAGCGATTTCTCATTTTTCCAACAAAATTTACAAAACCATTTTTTTAGGGACCACATCATATTTAAAGTCACTATGAGGGGTCTTTATGACAGAAAATACCCAAAAGTGACACCATTCTAAAAACTGCACCTCTCAAGATGCTCAAAACCACATTCAAGAACTTTATTAACCCTTCAGGTACTTCACAGGAATTTTTGGAATGTGGAAGAAAAAACTTCTTCTTTTTCACAAAAATGTTACTTTAGACCCAATTTTTTTTATTTTCTCAGGGGTAACAGGAAAAAATGGACCACAAAATTTGTTGTGCAGTTTCTCCTGAGTAAGCAGATACCCCATATGTGGGGGAAAACCACTGTTTGGGCGCACGGCAGGGTTCGGAAGGGAAGGAGCGCCATTTGACTTTTTGAATGTAAAATTTGCTTGAATAATTAGCGGACGCCATGTTGCATTTGGGGAGCCCCTGATGTGCCTAAACAGTGGAAACCCCCCACAAGTGACACCATTTTGGAAACTAGACCCCTCAGGGAACTTATCTAGATGTGTTTTGAGAACCTTGAACCCCCAGGTGCTTCACAGAAGTTTATAACATTGAGCCATAAAAATAAAATTTTCACATTTTTCAAACAAAAATGTTTTTCAGCCCCCACTTTTTCATTTTAATAAGGGTAACAGAAGAAATTGCACTATGCAGTTTGTTGTGCAATTTCTCCTGAGTTAGCAGATACCCCATATGTGGGGGAAAACCACTGTTTGGGCGCGCGGCAGGGTTCGGAAAGGAAGGCGCGCCATTTGACTTTTTGATTGTAAAATTTGCTTGAATAATTAGCGGATGTGCCCCTGATGTGCCTAAACAGTGGAAACCCCCCACAAGTGACACCATTTTGGAAACTAGACCCCTCAGGGAACTTATCTAGATGTGTGGTGAGCACCTTGAATCCCCAAGTCCTTTACAGAAGTTTATAACATGGAGCCGTGAAAATAAAAAAATCAAACTTTTTCTACAAAAATTATGTTTTAGCCCCAATTTTTTTATTTTCACAAGGGTAAGAGGAGAAAATGTACCCCAAAAACTTTTGTGCAATTTCTCCTGAGTACGCCAATACCCCATATGTGGGGAAAATACAGTGTTTGGGCGCACGGCAGAGTTCAGATGGGAAGGAGCACTTTGTGACTTTTCGAACGCAAAATCGTCTGGAATCGAGAGCGGACGCCATGTCGCGTTTGGAGAGCCCCGGATGTGCCTAAATAGTTGAAACCCCCCACAAGTGACCCCATTTTGGAAACTACACCCCTCAAGGATTTTATCAAGGGGTATAGTGAACATTTTGAACCCGGAGGTACGACACAGAATTTGATGACATTAGGTCATCATATTGAATAAATTGTCATTAGTCTTGAGCGCAAGTGCTCGCTACTTGAGTTTGCATCGGGTACTCAGGTATGCACCATGTATCACTGGGGCTCAAGTGAAATGCTCGAGTCCCCGCCCACATGTTTCACGGTTATTAGACACCCAAAAAAAAACATGCGGGGATCGCTCGTGCATGGCAGGCAATCCCCGCGAGGTTATTTTGGCGGCGAAGCATATGGGGCGGAGACTCGAGCACCCGCGATACTCAATGCATACCCGAGCACCCGATGCAAACTCAATTAGCGAGCACTTGCGTTCAACACTAGTTGCCATATCGTCATTTTTTTTTTTCTTTTGAAAAAAAACCAACCCTAACCCCAACCCTAACATTAGCACAACCCTAACCCCAACCCTAACATTAGCACAACCCTAACCCCAACCCCAGCCCTAGCGTTTATTTTTTACGCCGTTCCTAGTGCGGTATAAGTGATTAGATGACCTTATTCTTCGGGTCGGTGAGACTACAGAGATACCAGAATGATATCGGGTATTTATGATTGACAGCTGTCACACACTAAAAGACACATATTTTGTAAAATCTAGTTTTTGCATCGCCATATTTTGAGAGCTATAATTTATCCATATTTTGGCAGACAGAGTCATGTGATGGCTTGTTTTTTGCGGGATGAGTTGACGTTTTTATTGGTGCCATTTTCAGGCACGTGACATTTTTTGATCGCTTTCTATTCCGTTTTTTTATTCTACACCACGTGTGGTAAAATTGATAAGGTAGCTTTATTCTTCGGGTCAGTACGTTTACAGCGGTACCACATTTATATAGTTTTTCTATGTTTTGGCGCTTTTACACAATAAAAGCTATTTTATAGAAAAAATTATTTTTGCATCGCTTTATTCTGAGAGCTATAACTTTTAGATTTTTCGGATGATGGAGCTGTATGGCAGCTTGTTTTTTGCGGGACAAGATGACGTTTTCAGCGGTACCATTTTTACTTATATTCGTCTTTTTTATTGCGTGTTATTCCATTTTTTGTTTGGCGGTATGATGATAAAGCATTGTTTTTTGCTTCGTTTTTTTATTTATTTTTTTACCGTGTTCACTGAAGGGGTTAACTAGTGGGACGGTTTTATAGGTCAAGTCGCTACGGACACGGCGATACCAAATATGTGTATTTTTATTGTTTGTTTTTTTTTTTTCATAAGAATATTTATTGATGGGTATTATTGGTGGATTATTATTATTTTTTTTTTTTTTTATATTTTTACAATTTTTTTTTTTTTTTTTCACTTTCTGAAAGTTTTTTTTACTTTTTTACTTTGTCCCACTCTGGGACTTTCACTTTTTTTATTCTGATCGCCTGCATAGCATAGGGATGGAGCACCATCCCTGTGCCATGCAGGCAGTCAGCGCTGCACAGTGAGAAGATTGTTTGGTCATGCACTGCGCATGACCAAACAATCTTCCTGCTGTCTGGTGACCCGGATGTTGTCATGACGACATCGGGTCATCATGGCAACACCCGGGAGGCCGCGGCAGACAGTGCTGGAGGTCGGAAGAGGAGGTGAGTATTGCGATCACCTCCCCTTAGCCACCGCAATGCTACGATCTACTTCGATCGCAGCATTGCGGGGGTTAATGTGCCGGGAGCGGTGCGGGACCGCTCCTTGCACATAGTACTGGGTGTCAGCTGTGACAATCAGCTGACATCCGGCGGCGATCGCGCCCGCACAGCCTGTGTGCGCGCGCGCGCGATCGCGATGACGTACTAATACGGGTCTGGCTCTTAAGTCCCAGGCACAGACGCGTATTAGTATGTCATGGGCTTTAAAGGGGTTAATGTTTGTTGTGTGTGTTAAGATGTTTTTGAGATATTCGCCAAATTTTAACAAATTCTAGTAAAAGTTATGTTTTAGCTTCACTTTGCCTGCTGTATTTTCATACAACAATCTTAAATAAAACATATAGGTGGATGATCTAATTTAGTTTAATAAGAAGATACCCAGATGTTGGTCAAAAGTGATTTAGCTCGCTAAACAGTGTCCTAAGAGCTCCCAGGATTAAGCGAAATACCAAAGCCAGAGAAATATGTAGAAATAGGAAAAGTCATTAAGTTACCATGAATATGAGGGAAAAAATCTCTAGACTAGATTTACCAAGAAAAGACTAATGACAACTGAGTTTATGACTATGACACATAGAGTACTGCGGTAGAGAGGCTTGCTCGGCTGTATTCGGAGGTAGGCAAGGTACAATGTCTCTTTAAACTTCGGGTTAATTTATTAAACATCATATCTGGAGTCCAGAAAGTAAACACAGCCCATTCGGCATAACGGCAAAAAATTATATAAAGATGCAGCACAGTCCGTATCTCGCCTGGGGCCCGGCCACTCAGGGTTAGGCACACAAGGTTCAGCACAACACATGCAAGCTCCTCTCTGGAGCAGGTTTCTCCAGACACTGAGAACACCTGAGTGTAAGGGCTGGCTATTTAAAGCCTAGGCCACTCCCTGGAGTGGAGATATGGAGGATGGCTTCCCGCCCTGCACTTAACCATCCACGTAAAAGCATACCCTTGTACTCCTGGCTTATTAACCCTCTCTGCACCTAATATGCAGGAGACACGTCCATGTTTCATATCACTAAAGCTAATAGCCTCAGTGAAACATATCTCCCCTCTGACACTCTGCCAGTGACTTGGTCAAAGAACTCACATGTCATCTGAGTCTTGGATCCAAGGAGATCATATCTTTTCAAACAAGGGGATTTGATCTAAAGCCACATTCACACGTTCAGTATTTGGTGAGTTTTTTACATCAGTATTTGTAAGCCAAAATCAGGAGTGGAACAATCAGAGGAAAAGTATAATAGAAACACGTCACCGCTTCTGTATTTATCACCCACTCCTGGTTTTGGCTTACAAATACTGAGGTAAAATAGTGACCAAATACTGATAGTGTGAATATAGTGTCACTATGATCCATGAGCGTTTCTACTTCACTCAATCAAGGCTAATCGAGGGAGACTTTGTATTTCTGTATATTCTATCCTTACAGACTTCTGCTGCATTGTATTACACTTTATCCAGTCTTAAAGATTGTGCAATAAAGAAAATCTAGGTCAGATTTTTCGGGTGCGTTTCTTTGCAGACAGGCATCCTTACCCAGAACATAAATCATAATATATAATAAATTGTGGTATATGGAGTACAAGTTGTGCTCTGACTCCTCTCGGAGTACAGTAAGGAAGAGACAGGTGTTATTCAGATAGAATGATGTCTCACACATCTATATTTTAACCACTTGGAGACTATCCTCAGTTCATAAGTTTATAAGTCACAGCTGTCATTTTCAGCTATGAAATCCAGAGAACATGCCAAATGCTATTTAATTCTGTCCCTGGCAACCTGACTGTGGCATACAGTATTTGCAGAGATTGCTGCTTCCATCTTCCAGGGGGAAACCTGTGACATCACTGCTTCCCATGTGAAGTATATTTTATCAGACCGATTCTAATAAATATGGCCATAACAAAACAATGACAGAAGCCAGAGTTTCTAAAATAATTATTCCTTTACCAAGAAGAGCTTTACACGATAATTATTACTGTTCCTACGTTTCTTTTTTTTAAATAATAAATACTAGAAATAATAATGGCTAGACATTTAGACCCTCTACTCACCCTTACCTCCATTTCACAAAACTTGGCATTCACATGGCAATAGTTTCCATATGTTCACGAGAGTAACATTTAAAAGCTAATTATAACTTTACAAAAAATATTTTTATAGTTCATTTGCTTCCTAAATGCAAAGTTGAAGGGATTGTCTGGGCATAAAATATTGATGACCAATCCTTAGGATAGGTTATAAAGATCAGGTTGGTGGGGGTCCGACACCTGACACGCCAACCAGTCAGCTGTTATTAGTTCCTGTGGCAGCTGGATGTAAGCATTGAATGCCGTTCAGTGTGTAGCAGCCGCTGCTGATAACTGAACATAAGCTCATAGTTTTGAGTGTCTTCATTAAAAAAATCCACCATGTTGCTCCTACAGATTGGCTGTAAGCCCTTTATCCAGCGGGCCAATTATGCTAATGACACTCGGCTCGAACTCTGTCAGAGTCTGAGCTACGATATGGTACACTTTTTTGATCCCGAGGGAAATTACAGTATCGCAGCAGCAGAACAAAGACATGAATTACAACAAAACAGTAGAATTTTGCAGGTATAATCTCATACATTCCTATTCATGACAGGTCAGTACTATATACAATTAGAACGGCAATAATACACCAGTCACTTTGAGAATTTCACACTCAGGTACCTGTACATTACCATAGCAGTCAGCACGAACAATTTCCTATATCTTGCCTTCTTACACCTTAGTAGGATTAGACGGTTACTTAAGGTGCTCCTCTACCTCATGAACAGCTCATATAATGGGTGTGCATTATTGCTTATTATTGGCAAACACTTCTTCTGAATTATTTCCTCCACTACCTCCTCAAAGTGTCAAGATGGCGGCCAACAGCGGAGCTTGCCTTCTTGATAAAATAAGCTTGTTTAGCCTATTATCATCAGACACCCGCACACTACTTCCCCAGCATATGATTGCGAAAAAGATGGCACTTGCCACTACGGACTGGTAGAACATTTCTAAGATTTTGCTGCAAACACTGAATGACCTTAGTTTCCGTAGGAACAGGGCCGGCACCAGGTTTTTGTGGGCCTTGGGCGAAAGAGTCTCAGTGGGCTCCTTTAACACATGCCATGATTTATGATGCACAGATACCACAGAGAAATATATTACTGGCCCCCATATAATGCTCCATGCAGGCTGTTCCCCCCCACATAATGCCTCATGCAGGTTGTTCCCCCACATAATGCCCCACGCAGGCTGTTCCCCCCTTATAATGCCCATGCAGGCTGTTTCTGTTAGAACCCTCCTGTTTGTTTTTTCTATCTTGTGTTTTGCGGTCACATGACCATCTGCCTTTATATTCCAGCTCCGCCCTTGTGGCTGTGCTGGACTTCAGTGTTTGACTGTTTCTCTAGCCTGGTGCTTCGGTGTCTTTCTCTGTCAAGTTCGCTTGGTCCTCTGGGACCTTTAGTACATTTTTGTCAGTTTGTCTTTTTGTGTTCTGCAACAACTTCTGTTTAGGAGGTGTCCCATTTTTGTCCCAGTCCTTAGTTCTTTTAGGGACCCCTCCCTTAATTCTATAGGTCTTCATTCAGACTAGCCGAGGACTAAGGCGGGTCTGTTCACAAGCAACAGGCAGCCCGCTACATCGTAGGGATTCAGCTTAGTCTTACAGTAGGGACAGCTTTCCCCTATCTTTCCTTAGTACTTGTTGCAGATCATAACAGTAAGTCCAGGCCCCCAAAAAAACTAAAAGGAAAGAAATTCGGGGATCAGTATGGTTTCCATCCAGGATTTGGCTCAACGCCTGCAGGGATTGTCTCTGGAGGTGGCCGAGCTTCAGCAACACATGAGTAGCTGTTCTGGAGCGCATTTTGTCGAACCCAAGGTAGGACTGCCTGATGTTTTTTATGGTGAACAGCAAGATTTTTTTTCCTTTAAAAATGCTTGTTTGTTATATTTTCGTTTGAGACCAAGATCCTCTGGGAATGAATCAGCGCATTGGTTTTATTATGTCACTTTTGCGCAATGAACCACAGGGGTGGGCCTTTTCTCTCCAGCCTAATGATCCGTGTTTAAGGTCTGTTGAAGAATTTTTTCTGCTATGGGGCTATTATATGACGATCCTGATCGAATCTCATCTGCTGAATCAGAACTTAGACGTTTGAATCAGGGGTCAGATGATGTTGAAAATTATTGCACACAATTCAGGAGATGGGCTTCAGAAGTTAAGTGGAATGATCCTGCGGTTGAAATGTTTATTTCTTGCTAGTCTGAGTGAAAGGGTTAAGGATTTGCTAATTGCATTCCCTGCACCTGAGACTCTGCAGGATGCTATGCAGTTAGCTGTTCATATAGACAAGAGGGTTCTAACAGTACTCCCTCTTTTATGAGGATCCTCCGGATCCTCCAGGCCCAGGCCTATCCAGAAACCTCCTGTGGAAAGCTTTAACAAGCCTAGGAGCAGAGACATCATCCGTCCTTACCCAGGAGTTGTCTTCGGGACCGAAACCCTTCCAGGAGACAAGATACTGCAATCTCCCTCTATGCCATCTAGAATTCAAGATACGAGAAATTTCATA
The DNA here is from genome assembly GCF_046119375.1 of Phyllobates terribilis. Taxonomy (NCBI): domain Eukaryota; kingdom Metazoa; phylum Chordata; class Amphibia; order Anura; family Dendrobatidae; genus Phyllobates; species Phyllobates terribilis. Next base: position 160,509,832 of record NW_027362761.1, read on the forward strand.
TTCGCCGTCTTCCATCACAGGAGGAACTGTGACAGTGGCGTCCCTATCAGATACGTCAGCCTTTTTCAACAAGGAAACATGAAACACAGGATTAATCATCCAGGAAGTAGGGACATCCAACCTAACAGCAGACGGGTTAACAACCTGAAGCACTTTAAATGGACCCACAAACTTAGGACCCAGTTTTTTAGAGGGAATCCTCAACCTAAGGTTCTTCGAGGACAACCAAACCATGTCAACCAAACCATGTCAACCACAGTAAACAAAACCTCTTTACGTTTCCTGTCAAAATACTTTTTGGACCAATGTACGATGCAACCTTCAAGAGGCCAACAAGAAGTCCAAGAAGTATTTTGACATGTATTTTCTCATGTCTTGAATTCTAGATGGCATAGAGGGAGATTACAGTATCTTGTCTCCTGGAAGGAGGTTTCAGGATAGGCGTGGGCCTGGAGGATCCGGAGGATCCTCATAAAAGAGGGGGTACTGTTAGAACCCTCCTGTTTGTTTTTTCTATCTTGTGTTTTGCGGTCACGTGACCATCTGCCTTTATATTCCAGCTCCGCCCTTCTGGCTGTGCTGGACTTCAGTGTTTGACTGTTTCTCTAGCCTGGTGCTACGGTGCCTTTCTCTGTCAAGTTCGCTTGGTCCTCTGGGACCTTTAGTACATTTTTTTCAGTTTGTCTTTTTGTGTTCTGCAACTACTTTTGTTTAGGAGGTGTCCCATTTTTGTCCCAGTCCTTAGTCCTTTTAGGGACCCCTCGCTATTCTATAGGTCTTCGTTCAGACTAGCCGAGGACTAAGGCGGGTCTGTTCACAAGGAACAGGCAGCCCGCTACATCGTAGGGATTCAGCTTAGTCTTACAGTAGGGACAGCTTTCCTCTATCTTTCCTTAGTACTTGTTGCAGATCATAACAGTTTCCCCCATATAATGCCCCATGCAGGATGTCACCCCCCTTATAATGCCCATGCAGGGTGTCATCCCCCCTTATAATGCCCCATGCAGGATGTTACTCCCCCCCATATAATGCCCCATGCAGGATGTCACCCCCCCTTATAATGCACCATGCAGGATGTCACCCCCCTTATAATGCCCCATGCAGGATATCACCCCCCCTTATAACGTGCCATGCAGGATGTCACCCCCCCTTATTATGTCCTGTGCAGGATATCACTTCCCCCCATATAATGCCCCATGCAGGATGTCACTTCCCCCCATATAATGCCCCATGCAGGATGTCACCCCCCCTTATAATGCCCCATGCAGGATGTCACACCCCCCCTTATAATGCCCCATGCAGGATGTCACTTCCTCCCTTATAATGCCCCATGCAGGATGTCACTTCCCCCCATATAATGCCCCATGCAGAATGTCACTTCCCCCCATATAATGCCCCATGGAGGATGTCACCACCCCCCTTATAATGCCCCATGCAGGATGTCGCCACCGACCCTTATAATGCCCCATGCAGGATGCCACTTCCCCACCTATTATAATGCCCTATGCAGGATGTCACCTCCTCCCCATATAATTCCCCATGCAGGATCTCACCAACCCCCCCCACATATAATATCCCATGCCTCCATACATTAAAAAAAACTCACGGGTCCCATAGCGAGGCTGGGTGCCCAAAGGCGAGTGGGCCCATCCGCCTGTTCAGGGCCCCGGCACTTGCCTGGGTGCGCCGGGTGCTGATGCCGGGCCTGCTTAGGAAGTACAGTTTGCTCACCCCCTTCTTGTAAATCTTCTCCGTATAAGCTGAGTGTCAGTTTATTATTCTTCGATTCTCGGTCTTAAGAGAATTGTAGCACAGGTGCGGAGAAGATGGAGAACTTAATTTCGCCATCTTCTCCATTGTCTTTGTGTGCATACATTGGAATGCACTCGGATGACATCAGAGTGCAGTCCGATGTTTCACACGCACCCGTAAACTTGAATGGGTGCGCGTGATCCGATCATTGGATGCAGCCGCAGCATGCTGCAATTGTTTTCTCAAGCCAAATCGGCATGAGAAAAAAATCGAAGATCTGAACTGCCCCATAGTATAACATTGGCCCGAGTGCTATCCGATAAAAAATCGGCAGTGTTATACGCCAGTGCAAACGAGCCATTATAGAGTTATTAGCAGTGGTGGGACCAGGGCCGGCGCCACCACCCTGCGCACCCAGGCAAGTGCCGGGGCCCTGAGCAAGCGGGGGAACCCATTCGCTGTCGTGAACACCGGCACGCTATGAGCGTGGCCCTGGGCCCCCCTTCCTTGCTTCAAACAGTTTGAAAAACTTACTTCTCAACATTCCCCGCTGCTTCTGTGTCTTCTGCGTCTTCTAACTCTGTGATGTTTCAGGGCAGAGGGTGCAATGGCGTCACTACAGTGTGCCCTCTGCTGAGCAGTCACAGTGCAGAGAGCGGGAAGACGGTGAGGAGTCCGGAGCAGCGGAGAGAGGTAAGCATTTGATTTTTTTTTATGTATGGAGCAATAATATTGGGCCCATATTGTATGGAGCAATATATGGGGCCCATTCTGTGTAGAGCATTATATGGCGCCCATTCTGTATGGAGCATTATATGGGGCCCATTATTCTGTATGGAGCATTATACGAGGCCCATTATTCTGTATGGAGCATTATACGAGGCCCATTATTCTTTATGGAGCAATTTATTGGGCCCATTATTCTGTATGGAGCATTATATGGGGTCCATTATTCTGTATGAAGCAATATATGGGGCTCATTATACTGTATGGAGGACTATGTTGTGCCCATAATACTGTATGGAGCACTATATGGGGCTCATTATACTGTATGGAAGACTATGTGTTACACGCGCGCCGCTAGGTTCAGATAGGGGCGAGACTGGTTACATGAATTCTTTGGAATCCTGGGGGAACCGTTACTCAGGGCGACCATAGACCATGTGCTGCAGCTTCTCTCAGGCATACAGGGGCATTGACCCTCAGGCACAGACACGGAGGTTGTTTCACTTGCTGACCAGACACACTTGACAAGAGTCCTCATAAACGGTAGAACAGTAGCATTTAATAAGAAACCGCACAGCCAGTGCAAGTTAAGTCTTATGAGCAACAGGCTCCAGTGACAAATAGTACAGTTTCCTTAGCATCACAGCAGTTCACAGTCTTCCCAGTAGTACAGGACAGCACAGTTCCAATGCAAAGGCACATTAATGAAAACAGTATTCTTTACAGCACAGTAAGATGGAGGAGGGGGAGGGTTTGCTGAGGGAGATGATCCCTGTGACACCATTTCTCTCAGTCCTTATCTTTCTGCCTGACAATACCCTGCACTGTTAGTTCAGGAACTCTACCTGACCTGTGCTTAGCTTCACTCCTGAATTGAATCCTTTTCACTTGCAGGGGCGCTTCTGTAAGATACAGAACACACACACCACCTTTCTCTTTGGCTCCAGCCAGACAGTAAACAGTGTCCCCACAATCCCACTGGGGCTCTGCTAAAACACTCCCCTTTTCCTGTGACTGTGTTAACCCCTCTAGTTGCTGGATGCTTCCTGTCTCATGTGCTTGTGTTACTTCTAATAGTTGCTTTATATACAAATTGGCATTGACAAATTGGTATAATGTTCATAAACATTGATAACAACCTATTCTTACGACCTTTTTCTTGTAGGACGCCTGTAAGAAATAAACAATTAACACAATTAAAACAATCAGCATCTCTTCAGCTGGAGCTTTTTGTACGTCTTCAACAGATCTCTCCATCTATGCTTTAACAGTTCTTTGTTTCTACAAAGTCTTTTAAGAAAAATCAAAGCATGAAAACAAGTCTTTCCAGTAAGCAACATCTTCCATACTGCCTCTCTGTGGTGAATACCACTCAAGTGGGCTTACCTGGTCCGCAGGCAGAGATACCCGTTTCCAGTCGATAGTCCGTGGCACTTGACTCGATTCATCAAGTGTCTCATACGTCAGCATCACGGGCCTCATCACTTCTCGAGTCGACATCCTCCTAGTGGATTGTTCCTCAGATACCACAGGTTCTTCGGTCACAGGAGTTTCTTACGCCGCACTCATTTCCTGTACTTCTCCTGATTCGCTTGTACTGCTTGGGTAGTGCTCTCAATTGCTTCCAGACTGACTTCCTATGAGCATTCTTGCATGAACTCCCCAGGCTCTAGTGGCATTCTCGACAATCCGTCAGCATCCCCATTGCATTTTCCTTGCCTGTACTTGATGCTGAAATTGAAGTAAGCTAGTTCAGCGACCCATCTCTGACCCGTTGCATTCAGTTTGGCTGTAGTAAGGACGTAGGTCAAAGGGTTGTTGTCAGTGTATACCTCAAACTCTTTGCTGTAATAGAGATAATCTCTAAATAGTTCACAGATAGCCCATTACAATGCCAGGAACTCCAATTTTCCGGAATGTAGATGGTAATTCTTCTCGGCGTCTGTCAACATTCTAGAACCGTAACCAATGACTCTCATTTTTCCATCTTGATGCTAATACAGGGCAGCTCCCAGTCCAACTTGAGAAGCATCACAATGAAGAACAAATGGTAGATTGAAATCAGGATATCCCAAGATGGGTGGTTTTACCAGGCAGTCTACTAGTTCTTCCAATACCTCCTGGTGGTCTGCTGTCCAGAGAATGGGCTGTTGGGACGAAACGGCGTTGTTTCTTTTAAGAGCGGTCCTACCCGCATTCTTCTTTTTCTCCGTGGGTGTTGTTGTCTCTGTTGTCTCTCCAAGAGGAGGTATAGTGGGGTGGCAATCCTGGAGAAGTTCCGAACGTAAATACGATAGTAGGAAAAGAATCCTAATATCTGCCTCAACTCCCCGACGGTAGAGGGTCTTGTCTTTTAAGGCCAGTACCGGAGCGATTTCTGCTGGGTCCATGGTATATCCTTCTCAGACACAATTTTCCATAGAAATCGGACTTGTCTTTTGAACAGTTCACACTTCTTTGGGGTCAACTTAACTCCATGTTGTTGATACCATTGTAATACGGTCCTCACATGTTCAAAATGCTCTCGGAAGGTACCACATTGTCATCCAAGTACGGCTGGCATATATCGTCCCTCAATCCTTTTAAACATGTGTCCATGCTGCTCTGGAATTCTGCTGGAGCTGAACTGAGCCAAAACGGTATGCAGATCCACTCATATAATCCCCAGTGTGATGAATGCTGTCAAGAGTCTACTGGACTCTTCCACAAACCCTTGGTGGTATGCCTTACCCTGATTGAGGACAGAGAACAAGGTGCTTCCTGATAGGCTATCCAGCATATCTTGGATCTTTGATATTGTGTGTCGATCAGGTACTGACTTTCGGTTTAGTTCCCAGTAATCACAACAGTCTCAAAGTACTATCCCTCTTCCTAACACAGACAATAGGAGAGGAATAAGATGACTTTGACTTTTGAACCCAACCTCTGTTGATGAGATCTTGTAAATATTCTTTCACTTCACTATGTAATGGTTTTGGAAAATAGACTATAAGGAGGAAACATAAAAGTAGGAAAGCAGGTGAAGAGGAAATGAGTGCAGGATAGAAGCTGTGCTAATGTATAGCTAATAAAGCACCCTGCAATACCATGGATACACACATCAAGGATATATTATTGAGAAAGACACTACCAAAAGCTGAAAATCAGAAACTTGAAGCATGCTGCGAACAGCATATCAGGGGTCTGAAGGTCTGAAAATCAATGAAGGAATGAAGATCGCAAACTGACACAGCGTAATTTTATTAACAAACCAATAATATATGTCAAATCATTTGTTTCCATGTCAGGGATGTCCATAGCCTTTAAACCCTTCACCTCGAAGCCTGTTTTCACCTTCCTGACAAAGCCATTTTTTTCAATTCTGACCAATGTAATTTTATGTGGTAAAAACTCTGGAACGCTTCAACGGATCCTAGTGGTTCTAAGACTGTTTTCTCGTGACATATTGTACTTCATGATAGTGATAAAATTTGTTCAATATGACTTACATATGACGCGCCCCTGGGCCTGCTGTGTCGCGCAGCGTCTCGCGCACGGGGACTTACCCGGAACCGGATCAGATGAGGGTTGTAGTCTCCGAGTGGCGGGGACCCGGTCCGTGCCCAGGGAGTCAAACTCAGTGTGTGGCAGTCTTGATAGATGTTATTTGAGTGTCGACTACGCCACCCGTTGATTTGCAGCTATGGAGCTGCCGCTGCAGGGCAGACCGCTGAGGCCGGTGTAGAATTGTGCAGCGTGATAGTATAACCCCCAACGGGAGGGGTATGGCCTCAGGGCAGCCGACGTGGAAGATGGGGGTAGCAGGAACCACTCAGAGACGGTGCGGTGTAATTCAGGGTCTTTACTGGTAACAACGATAGACCCTCCCGGAGTACTTGCTAGCGAACGGGGCCTGGTCAGTCCTTGAGCAGATGGGATCTCCCCTGGCCAGGCGGAGTTGTAGGCCTCCCAAACTGACTGTACTCTTCTGGCTACCTTGCTAGAAGCGGATATAAGTAGCCCACGTCCCTGAGTGTACCGTGTGGTGCTCACCCGTATGGCCGGTGACTCGGGGCCTTCTAATGGCTTCCGCTCCACGATGGCGGTGCTGGTCCCACGCGTGTGACCGTGCCTTCGGGTTTCTGGGCCTGAGGACCTGAAATCCCCTGCCGGTCGGCTTCTGCTGCTGGGTAAGAGTTAGTCCCCACAGCCTCGGACGCCGGGTCCGGTAAGAAAGCTTCTCAGTCAGGGCGAGCTCTGCAGCTGCCAGCCCCTGACTCGTAGTAGTATTGCTCCCACTGAGCTTCTGCTGTTTCTTCCTATCACTGTTTCTCGTCTCTACTTCTTCTCTACTCACTAACCCTGCCTCAGCCCTAGGTTTTTATAGGGGAAGTTCTTCCCCTCCCAAGACTGGGCAGGAGGTGTGGCATGCACAGGATCCCTGACCAAAGGACCTCCCACCTGCTCTCAGACATAACACTACATTACTGTGGAAACCAGACCCCTGGGGTGCCACACATATATTTGTAAAAATATCGGAAATTTGGCAAAGATTTTGAAAACTTTGCAATTTTCAACCTTTTTATTTTTATGCCCTTAAATCCTTGTTACGGATCCGGGTGGTGGAACCTCTGTGCTGCGGTGCAAGGAGGGACCAGAGTGGCGTGACTAGGTATCAACTCGGACTGACCAAGGTCGCACGGCGGCTCAATCGACTCCGTGAACCAGGGAAGGACCGAGCAGAGGGACCAGGTGCTATTCTGGGCCAGTCCTTGTATGAGAGCAGGTGACTCCCACGGGTCAGAAGGCAGGGACTGACTGGTACAGCAGATGATCACGGCAGGCAGGCTGATGGGTGATCAGGGTAGATGGACTGGTAGACACCACGGGTAACTGGCAGAAGCCTCCAGGTAGGCTGGCTGGTAGGCACGGCAGGTAACTGGTACGTTCTCCGGGTAGGCAGGCAAGCCTGGCCCATAGACAGACTGGCGGGTTTGGACCGTAGGCAGACCATCGGGCTGGATTGTGTACTTGGCTGGCAGAGACAGGTAGTCAGGCTGGCGGACAGGACTGGTAGTCAGGCTGGCGGACTGGACTGGTAGTCAGGCTGGCTGGACTGGTAGTCAGGCTGGCGGACTGGACTGGTAGTCAGGCTGGCGGACTGGACTGGTAGTCAGGCTGGCAGACAGGCTGGTGGACTGGTAGTCAGGCTGGCGGACTGGTAGTCAGGCTGGCGGACTGGACGTCAGGCGGCGGACTGGTAGTCAGGCTGGCGGACTGGACTGATAGTCAGGCTGGCGGACTGGTAGTCAGACTAGCAGCGAGACCTGAGGGCTGGAGCAGAGTTTAGAACACAAAGCTACAACCTTGCACGGGCACCTCCATTTTGGAGAGGCTGGGCCCGGAGCGCGGGGCCCGGAAGACGCTGGGCCCGGAGCACGGCGGTAAGGGGAATGGCATCTCTGCCTGTCAGGGGGCAGAGACGCCGATGCTACAATCCTTGTGCCCTTAAACCAGAGAGAGATGTCACACAAAATAGTAAATAAACAACATTTCCCACATTTCTAGTTTACATCAGTACAATTTTTGAAACATAATTTTTCTTCCTGTTAGGAAGTTAAAGGAGTTAAAAATTGATCAGCATTTTCTAATTTTTCCAACAAAATACCCAAAAGTGACACCATTCTAAAAACTGTACCCCTCAAAGGCCTCAAAAACACATTTAAGAAGTTTATTAACCCTTTAGGTGCTTCACAGGAATTAATGCAATGTGGAAGGAAAAAATTAACATTTTATTTTTTTTACAAAAATTTTAATTTAGCCCCAATTTTTTATTTTCACAAAGGTAACAGGAGAAAATGAACTCCAAAATTTGTTGTACAATTTCTCCTGAGTACGCTGATACTCCATATGTTTAAAGAGCCCCTGATGTACCTAAACAGTAGAAATGTGGCGGCCCTGAGGGTTCAGTCACCACAGAGGTACAGCATCTCACCCAGAGGTGTGGTATCTCACTCTCAGGTAAGGATAGAGTGCTGCCCGGGACCCTAACACCTGCATCCAATACTACACTACTCCAGACCAGCAGGAGGGGCAAGATGCATCGCTTTCCCTGCTGAGCCCTGTCCCTGGCTGGAGTGGGTGGAACCAAGAGAGGGTGTGGGTGGAGGAAGTAAATCAGGGGAGCATTGGAAGAAGTGATATAAATAGAGAAGCCATCTTGAAAGGACAGCTCAGTCTGAGAGGAGAAGTAGAGGGAGCAGGAGCTCTGCAGGAGCTCTGCTCAGGAGGAGGAGGGCCTAGCCAGAGAGGTGCAGGACAGACTGAGGAGGAGAGGAGCAGGAGGAAGGCTCCAGGAGTGAAGAAGGGATCCCAGGGGTACAGGCAGTGCTGGAGGCCACCAGTACGCCTGAATCTGCCAGGCGGTGGAGGGACCGAGCCGCAGAGGGGACAGGTCCCTAATCAGTGAGAATTACAAAGTTCAACTGGAAACCGGAGGCTTCTGTACTTTCAGGGTGCAGTTGCCACATCCGCACTCAAGTCGCCAAAAAGGTAACCACATAGGATACAGGGAACTCCAGGTTGCCCAGAAAGATGCGAGGATACCGGCTTGGGACATTGTTTGGCGAGGCGCAGGGCAAGAAGGGTGAGGGCCAGCGCAGGAAGACGGCTGAGAAAGGCATACAGAACGGGGTCCTGTTAGGCACTCTTGAAACACCTGGGAGTTTGCTGAACTCCTGCCTGGTGAACGCAGCGCGACGTGGGAGGCTGTAATCCGGAAAGTGCAACCTGAGGAACTTAACAACTGTGAGTAAACTCTGAAGACTGCACCCCACTGTCTCTGTCAATTATTACTGTTGAATCAACTCTGCTGCACTGACATCAGCTCCAGAGGACCTGCTCCGCAGCGGCGGCTCCATATAGCCGCATACCACAGGTGGCGTCACAAACTTTATATAAAAGCTATAAATCCCCTGTAAATATTCCCCCTTTGATTGACCGCCCTGGGTCATGGACCGGGTCACCGCCACTGTGACATCTCCCCTAGCAACGACCGGCCCGGCACCGAGTACCTCACGGTCCAGGGGGCACGTCAGAAACACTCCACAAGTGACCCCATTTTAGAAACGACACCCCTCAAGGAACTTACCTATAGGTGTGGTGAGCACATTGAACTCACAGGTGCTTCACAGAATTTTATATCGTTGAGGCGTGAAAACGAAAAAAATAACTTTTTCCCACACAAATGTTGATTTAGCCCCAAATATTTCATCACAAGGGTAACAGGAGAAAATGTACCAAACAGTTTGTTGTGCAATTTCTCTGAGTACACCGATACTCCATATGTGGTGGAAAGCTGAAAAATGGCCCCACTATCTTTGTACCCCATATACCACACCATACCATCAAGATACGAGATGTGCAGCATCTGAAACAACGGTTGCTGGAAGCTTGTGCTAGCATTTCTTCTACGGAGTTGCTATCAGTGTGTCAAGAGTGGGAGAAGAGGGTTGCATTGACAATCCAACACAATGGGCAGCACTTTGAACACATTTTATAAGTGGTCATAAACTTGTAAAAAACTCATGAAAGAATAAAGTTACGTTAAAACCAAGCACACCATTGTTTTTCTTATGAAATTCTCAATAAGTTTGATGTGTCACATGACCCTCTTCCCATTGAAAAAAATAAAGTTGGATCCAAAATGGCCACCATGGTTACCACCCATCTGGAAAAGTTTTCCCTCTCCCATATACTAATGTGCAACAAACAAGAAGTTGATATCACCAACCATTCCCATTTAATTTAGGTGTATCCATATAAATGGCCCACCCTGTACAGAGCCCCAAAGTGCCAGAAGAGCAGAATTCCGCCTCAAGTGACCCTATTTTGGAAATTACACCCCTTTGGGAATTTATCTACAGATGGAGTGATGATTTTGACTCCATTGGTGTTTGCCAGAAACAAGCAGCAGTGAATGTTGCTGAGTGAAAAGTGCAAATCGGCCAGGGTAGTGCCCAACATTGTGCCCAGCTCATGCTTCTGCAGACATGCACCCGTAAATTAGGCGGGCTATCATCACTACAGAAATGCCAAACATGTGGAAGATAACTGCGGTTTAGACACACTGTGGGGCTCAGAAGGGAGGGGGCATCAGGATTTGGGAGAGCAGAAATTCTTTTGGGGGTGAGGAGCCATAGCGCTTTTTCAGAGCCTTTCTACTACCAGTAATGTGGAAACCCCTTACATTTCCATTGACAGATGAACGACCTGAGTAGGGAAGAGCTTTTTTTGTGGATTGAGTTGAAGCTTTTGTTGGGAACATTTTGCATAACATTTTGGATCACATTTATCCTGTTCTCTACGCTGAGCACTTACAATGGGGTTTCCATCTAAATCTCTGAGTGACAAGATTTGGATGAAACCCCCAAGGAATCCATTCACTATAATGAGGCAGCAGAGTTACTTTGGACTCCGTCTGGCCTTTGTTCAGCGGTGTTCTTCTTTTCAGAGCTGCACAAAACTGTGACAGACCGCGCTTTTATGCATGCCTAAAAAGACGGACAGCGCTGAATCATAGGACAGACGGCATCCAAAGTGTCTCCATCTGCCTCATTATAGGGAAACCCCGGTGTAAGCGCTTAGCACAGCGCACAGGATGAATGTGAGCTGAGTCATACTGCGATCTTTGGGAGACAAAATGAACAAATCAACAGCAGGTGAATAATTGGTTTTATTTATTTTTTACGCCGTTCCTCGTGAGGTATAGACTTTATTCTTTGGGTAGGTGAGATTACAGCGATACCAGATATATATAATTTTTTTTCTGTTTTGGCTGCTGTCATACACTAAAAGACGCTTTTTTTTATCAAAACAAAGATTTTGTGTCACCATATTTTGAGATCTATAATTTTTCTATATTTTTGCCAACAGAGTCATGTGAAGGCTCGTTTTTTTGTGGACGAGTTGACGTTTTTATTGGTACCATTTTAAGTCACATAACGGTTTTTGATTCGTTTCTTTTCTGAGTTTTGGGAGTCAGAATGAACCAACAGCAGCAATTCAGGAATTGTTTTATGTTTTTTTTTACCGTTCACAGTGTAGTAAAACTGATAAGGCAGCTTTATTCTTCTGGTCAGTATGAGTACAGTGATACCACATTTATATAATTTTTTTATGTTTTGCCGCTTTTTCACAATAGAAATGAATTTTGTTCTGAGAGCTATAACTTTTTTATTTTTGCATTGATGGAGCAAAACCACAGAGTACCACTTCTCCTGACCTGTAATGTAATTTTAAGTATCTCCTCTGGCCCCTACTCTGGTCATTTGGGTGCATGGTCTTTAGGGAGTGGGATCTTTATGGGGTGTAGTCTGTAGGAGGCGTGGTCTTTAGGGGCGTGTCAAATGTCTGTAAAAAAATTTGTCGGTCCATGAATTTGAGTCCAGTTGTGCAGAATTGTTTTTTTAAGAGGTTGCCAACCTTGTGTAATGTTCACTTTCAGTAAGGTTTGATATTTACTATGTTTTCCTATGGCTTCTATTTTCTCTTCATCAACATCTTGTCTGAGAATTATAGTACTGTGCAAAAGTTTTAGATAGGTGATGAAGAAATGCTACAAAGTAAGAACACTTTCAAAAATACAGTGGGGAAAAAAAGTATTTAGTCAGCCACCAATTGTGCAAGTTCTCCCACTTAAAAAAATGAGAGAGGCCTGTAATTGACATCAACTATGAAAGACAAAATGGGAAAACAAATCCTGAAAATCACATTGTCTGATTTGGAAAGAATTTTTTTTTACATTTTGGTGGAAAATAAGTATTTGGTCACCTACAAACAAGCAAGATTTCTGTCTCTCACAGACCTGTATCTTCTTCTTTAAGAGGATCCTCTGTCCTCCACTCATTACCTATAGTACTGGCACCTCTTTGAACTTGTTATCAGTATAAAAGACACCTGTTCACAACCTCAAACAGTCACACTCCAAACTCCACTATGATGAAGACCAAAGAGCTGTCGAAGGACACCAGAAACAAAATTGTAGCCCTGCACCATACTGGGAAGACTGATTCTGCAATAGGCAAGCAGCTTGGTGCGAAGAAATCAACTGTGGGAGCAATAATTAGAAAATGGAAGACATACAAGACCACTGATAATCTCCCTCGATCTGGGGCTCCACACAAGATCTCACCCCGTGGGGTCAAAATGATCTTAAGAACAGTGAGCAAAAATCCCAGAACCACACGGGGGGACCTAGTGAATGACCTGCAGAGAGCTGGGACCAACGTTACACAGGCTACCATCAGGGACTCAGATCCTGCAATGCCAGACGTGACTCCCTGCTTAAGCCATTACATGTCCGGGCCCGTCTGAAGTTTGATAGAGAGCATTTGGATGATCCAGAAGAGTGTTGGGAGAATGTCATATGGTCAGATGAAACCAAAGTAGAACTGTTTGGTAGAAAGACAACTCGTCGTGTTTGGAGGAGAAAGAATGTTGAGTTGCATCCAAAGAACACCATACCTACTGTGAAGCATGGGGGTGGCAACATCATGCTTTGGGGCTGTTTCTCTGCCAAGGGACCAGGACGACTGATCTGTGCACATGAAAGAATGAATGGGGCCATGTATCGTGAGATTTTGAGTGCAAACCTTCTTCCATCAGCAAAGGCATTGAAGATGAAACGTGGCTGGGTCTTTCAGCATGACAATGATCCCAAACACACCGCCAGGGCAACTAAGGAGTGGCTTCGTAAGAAGCATTTCAAGGTCCTGGAGTGGCCTAGCCAGTCTCCAGATCTAAACCCTATAGAAAACCTTTGGTGGGAGTTGAAAGTCCGTGTTGCCCAGCGACAGCCCCAAAACATCACTGCTCTAGAGGAGATCTGCATGGAGAAATGGGCCAACATACCAGCAACAGTGTGTGCCAACCTTGTGAAGACTTACAGAAAACGTTTGACCACTGTCATTGCCAACAAAGGATATATAACAAAGTATTGAGATGAACTTTTGTAGGTGACCAATTACTTATTATCTACCAAAATTTGAAAAAAAATTCTTTCCAAATCAGACAATGTGATTTTCAGGATTTGTTTTCTCATTTTGTCTCTCATAGTTGAGGTCTACTTATGATGTCAATTACAGGCCTCTCGCATTTTTTTAAGTGGGAGAACTTGCACAATTGGTGGCTGACTAAATACTTTTTTTCCCCACTGTAGAAGTGCTAATAGTTTATTTTTATCACTTAACAAAATGCAAAGTGAATGAATAAAAGAGAAATCTAAAGCAAGTCAATATCTAGTGTGACCACCCTTTGTGCCTTCAAAATTGCATCAAAACAGCTGTGTGAGGCATTCTGTATCTGAACAGCAAGATACTATAATGTGTGGTATAACACTGGGAATGTGCAGCATGGAAACATCTAGGAGATTTGTACTTTTATCTTTCTTCATGCTGACTGTCATAAATAATACTGTATAATAAAAGATGTAAGATGGCATCTTGTGTATTATGGATCTTCAGGAGTAGGAAGCTTAGAGGAGCAACAGCAGGAGAGGTAAACTTGACAGATTATTCTTGCTGTGTTGTGGCTGGTTATATGTGTACTGTATTTATTGTCACGCAGTCATTGTTTGTGGTCATCTGGCAGCTCTAAAGATTGCTACCATGAACAGGCTTAGTGCTAGCTACTCTGTTTTCCAGATCCTAGGGATTACCCTGGCCTTCACCCGTTAACCCCAGTACAGGGATCTGAATTTAAGAGAGGCATCGAGTTAGCTTCTATTCGATGGTGCGAACTGGCAAGAAGAATGATCCGGCAGCCGCAATGTTAGTACAGGGAGAAAATTGTAAAGCAAGAGGATAGTCAAATCTCAAGTCGAGGGCAAAGAATGGGATACATCAGGACGAAGCAAAAGAAGCACAGGACAGAGATTAAACCAGGTAAGATGAGCTAATGACTCGCAGTGGAAGTCAGAGCTTCAGGGGTTTTAAATTGCACCTGTCAGCAGGATTGTGCTTAGTAAACTACATACACTGTCAGGTGCAGACGGCGGGGGCCATATTGCTGCAGGCAAATTTATTTTTCCTCTAGTACGTGATGCTACTGCGCATGCGTGGCGCCATATTGCTGCACCCACACTCTTTTTCCAAAAGTAAAATGCCGCCCGCACGTGCGCAGTAGCATCTCTCGGCCATTTTGGGATATGTAAATTTCACAAGGGCAGAGAAATTACACAGGCAGTATTTAAAAATAGTAGACAGGTCACTGAAAGCACACTGTCAAAGGCCAGAGATAGGAATACATGTATACAGAAGCAGAGCACCAGAGCACATGCATATCATTATGGCAGAACTGAAACTAAAGATTATAAAAGAACCACAGGACGCATTTCATCATCAAAGGTATCATTTTACTCAGTGCAACGGCGCCCACCTGACAGTGTATGTGGTTTGCTAAGCACAATCCTGCTGACAGGTGCGCTTTAAATAGCTGACAGCCCAGCCCAATACACATATTTGGTAAAGCTGTGTTGAGAACGACCTAATCTATAAATCTGTCACACTATTTAACTCCTTCACTGAACACCGTAAAACAAATAAAATATGTCGCAAAAGCTATGCTTTTTCATCATACCGCCAAAAAGTGGAATTAAATGCGATCAAATGTAATATGCAAATTTAAAAAAAAAAAAAAAAACAAGCTCTCACTCAGTTCCGCCAGTGGAAGAGTAAAAAAAAGCTATAAACTCTCAAAATATAGTGATGCTAAAACATCACTATATTTTGCCAAAGAGTATACAGACATTACAGCACAAGACCACAGCTGATTCTTTTTGTGAGACGAAGCATTTCCCTGCCTCTTTTTAAAAAATGTTTTACCTAAAAAAAAAAATTATTTGCTGTAATGTGTGTACACTCTCTTTTGCTTCCTCCCATGCCCAGGAGATATGGTATGATTGTTAAAGATAAGATTCTAAAATCTACTAAAAAACATTATATGAAACTCTGATGTATACTAAATATCTATACTTATATTCTGTTATATGTTATGAATCTTGTTTTGCATATATCTGTTATATTGGATATCATTTAGTCATATATACCCTCACTTTAATATATATTATGAAAACCTTGATATATATATATCAGATATCTGTACTCGTGTGTCACTATATAAATATCCTGAAAGGATTAGTTGGAGCTGGTTATAAAAGTGAACTTTCAAATTGTTTACAAGAAGGAGACGAGACAAAGGATTCAACATGACACCTCCCAAGAGAATATCCTGACGAATGAGGAGAATATCTGGGGAGGAAACATTTAACCCCATAGGACAACATAATGAGACTTATCTATACCATGGGCCAGAGACCACTGTGATTGCTCAACTGCCTCAGGGCGACACCCTATTGGGTCCTTCCTTTATACTGAATAGATATATATGTTATGCTGGAATAATAAACACATCTTTCCTGCGCCATTTCTCTTCAAGAGAAGTTCAGTATCTGACTCTGTCTGTCCGATATCAAAGCTTCACGTATTCACTTGAATAAGTTAATTTGGCAAGGGATAAGCAAAGGGTTGGGGTCCTTTGAACCTCACTTCCACATGATCAGACCATGTTCCTGCGCGGTCAGACACAGCCATTACACAGTACACAGCAGGGGCACATTTATAAGATTATCTCAGCACAGGAACATTTTATTTAAACACAACCAATTGATGAAATTATTATTCTACACTATAACCAGAAGGCTATGTGGGAGCTCATACTGTATATAGGAAGCTATGTGAGGGCTCATACTGTATATAGGAGGCTACGTGGGGTCTCACAGTATATAGAGGCTATGTGGGGGCTCACATTGAATATATGAAGCTATGTGGGGCCCATACTGTATATAGAAGGCTACGTGAGGGCTCATACTGTATAAAGTAGCCTATGAGGGGAGCTCATACTGTACATAGGAGGCTATGTGGCGGCCCATAATATGTATAGGAGGCTATGTGGGGGCTCATACTGTATATATGAAGCTATGCAAGTCCTCACACTGTATATATGAGACTATGTGGGGCCTCACACTGTAAATAGGAGGCTATGAGGGGCTCATACTGTACACAGGAGGTTATTTGAGGTCTCATATTGTATATAGAGAGACTATGTGGGGCTCACACTGTAAATAGGAAGCTGTGTGGGGGCCCTGCGCTTTCCCTCTCCTGTGCATTCATTGGAAAAGTGTGCGGTGAATATTGGACTGTGATGTGCGGTGAAACCCTGCCAACAGCCTATCAATCAGGGGGGTGCGCGTCCCTGGGTCACACCTGGCTGCAGCCGGAACTTGACGTGACATCAGCGGATGTCAGCAGGCTGCAGCCGGGGTCACTTGATGAGAGGTCAGGGATAGAGCTGCTCACAGGTAACAATGACAATTCAATGTAATTACAAAAACACTTCTTCACACTGTTTAAATCGATTGGGGCATTATGAGTTGTAGTGGACAACCTCTTTAATGTATTTGGCACATTTTTCACCATCACATCTTCCACCACAAGGTACTTTAGTCAGTGACTTAAGTATATTTCTATCATCATTTACGCCACATTTGTGGCATAAATTATAGTGAACTTGTCAGCAGTGTTCAGCTATGCCCCTTCCGACTAAGGTTTGCCCAAGTTTCAAAAAGATGTCGGAATACAATCAGTTTTACCTATGGTATTCTGATGAAAACTATTTGACAAATCAGAACCCTTAAACTTAGATGCATAATTTACCATGTGTGAGTTACATCATTTACAGTGATGGCCAAAAGTGTTGGCACTCTTGAAATTGCTCCAGAAAGTGAAGTATTTATCCCAGAAAAGCCTTAGTTACTTACCGGTAACGGGATTTTTCGGAGCCCATGACAGCACCACGAGAGAGAGGATCCGCCCATCAAGGACAGGAAACCTACAGGTTAAAAAGGGCGGCCCTCTCTTCCCACCTCAGTTTAGTTAACAGAGCATGAGAGTACCGCCAAGGTTAGTTATAACAAAACATAATCACATTAAGTACATTACTTTTCATCAATTTCCCGCAAGGGTGCACAAAAAGAAATCAACTCTACGGGAGTGCACAACACCAGTGAAGGGAGGGAATATAAAGGTGCTGTCATGGGCTCCGAAAAATCCCGTTACCGGTAAGTAACTAAGGCTTTATTCGGTCTCCCTTGACAGCACCACGAGAGAATTACAGAGACGAAGGAAATTAGGGAGGGACCACAGCTTGAAGCACCTTTCTCCCGAAAGTGAGATCTGCAGAGCCACCCAGATCCAATCTATAGTGCCTATAGAAAGTAGAGGGAGAAGACCAAGTGGCAGCCTTACAAATTTCCTCAATGGAAAGCCCTGTCTTCTCCGCCCAGGAGGTTGATACCGCTCTGGTAGAATGCGCCCTCAACCCCTCTGGTATCTCTTTATCCCCCGAGGAGTATGCGAGGGAAATTACCTCCTTGATCCATCTAGCGATTGTAGCCTTTGAGGCCTTACAACCCTTTCTAGCCCCCCGATACCATATAAATAGGGACTTATCCTTTCTAAACCCACGTGATACATCTAAGTACTTTAGTACGCACCTCCTAACGTCCAAAGTGTTAAGCCTCTCCTCCTTTTGATTTTTGGGCGGGAAGCAAAAAGTCGGGAGAACTATCTCCTGGGTTCTATGGAATCGAGTGGCCACTTTAGGAAGAAAGGCTGGATCAGGTTTTAATATAATCCTATCGTCCAGAATTTGCGTAAATGGAGGGCATATTGAAAGGGCCTGTAGGTCACTGACTCCTGGCTGAAGTTAGGGCTACTAACAGGACCGTCTTTAGGAAAATAATTTTGGGGGAGACCAAATCTAGTGGCTCAAAAGGAGGACTGGTCCAGGCATCTAAGACAAAATTCAAATCCCAGGGAGACATCTTTACTTTGGTAATGGGTCTACACCTAAAGGAAGCTTTTATAAAACGGGCTATCCAATAGTTATCTGCAATATTGGAAGAAAATAAAGCTCCCAGCGCCGACACCTGTACTTTCAAGGTACTGGTAGTGAGACCCAATTCCAAGCCCCGCTGCAGAAATTCCAGAATTTTCCCAATAGGGGGCGCCTCCTCCACCTTAACTTCTGCAAAGGACAGAAACTTTCTCCAGGTCCTGGCATAAATACGGGTGGTAACAGGTTTTCTGCTAGACAGGAGAGTATTCACTACATTTGCGGGGAATCCTTTGTTGGTCAATAACACCCTCTCAAATTCCACGCCGTCAAATGTAGACTCGAGGCTGGAGGATGGGAAAGTGGCCCTTGAGTGAGGAGGTCCGGAATCTCCGGAAGAACCCAGGGATCCGATATGGACATCTTCCGGAGGTAAGGGAACCACGGTCTTTTGGGCCAAAAGGGGCATATAAGTATCACTCTGGTCTGGTCTGCCCTGATCTTTCTTATCACTGCTGGGAGCAGGATCATGGGAGGGAAGGCATATGCCAGAGGGAATCTCCAGGGAACCATGAAGGCGTCCACTGCCAGGGGTCTCTCTCTGGGGTCTAAGGAACAAAAATTTACCACTTTCCGATTGGCCCTTGTTGCGGATAAGTTCATAGTCGGAAGGCCCCACATTTCTACGATTCTGGAAAATATTTGCGTATTTAGGGACCACTCTCCCTCTTTTACAGAAGTACAGCTGAGGAAATCCGCTGTGATGTTTTCCTTCCCTTTTAGATGAGTAGCTGAAAGAGAGGAACAATGATCTTCGGCTTTCTGCAGAAGTGTGTTCGCTACCCTCATCAAGTCTCTTGAGCGGGTTCCCCCTTGGTGGTTTATGTAAGCTACCATGACTTGATTGTCCGAGAGTATACGGACATGCTGGCCCTGTAAATATATAAGGAACTCGTTGAACGCATACTGCACTGCCAGAAGCTCCTTAGCATTTGATGACAACTGTCGCTCACTGCTTGACCAGGTTCCCTGCACTAATTTCCCTTCAAAGTGAGCTCCCCAACCTGCAGCACTTGCATCAGTGGACAAGACTGCAGTTGGACTACATTCCCAGGGAACCCCTTTAGCAAGATTGTCTTGTCGTAACCACCAACGAAGGGACCGTATGGCACGAGGACCTAGAGTAAACTCACGGTCTAGATGCCCCTCTAAAGCTGCGTTATTGTACAACACATCCCACTGAAAAGCTCTTGAATGTAATTGTGACCAACGAACCGCAGGAAAAGCGGAGGTGAAGGTTCCCAATAGTGACATGGCCTTACGGAGTGACATAGAAGGTTTACGTATACACTGTGCTACCAACCCCCGGATTCTATCAATTTTTTCTTCTGCAAGATAACATAGCTGTTTCCTAGAATCTAATATGACCCCCAGATATTGTTGTACCTTGAGTGGAGATAGTCTAGACTTTTCTAAATTTAGAAACCACCCCAAGCTCTTTAAGACCGACATGGTCTCCCGCAGGTGGGTCTCGCACTGAACAAACGAGTTCCCCACTATCAGGAGATCATCCAGGTAAGGGATAATTAGAATGTCCCTTTCTCTTACATGGGCCATAACTTCCGCCATTACTTTAGTAAAAACTTGTGGGGCTATAGCTAAACCAAAGGGGAGTGCAGTGTATTGAAAGTGTTTAACCACCCCGTCAATTTCAATGGCCAGCCTCAAGTATTTCTGATAGTCACTATGAATTGGGATATGGTAATACGCATCTTTGAGATCGAGCACTACCATATAACAGAGGGGAAAAAGTAACTTTATTACGGATTTTAAAGACTCCATTTTAAAGGTATGTATTTTAAGGAAATTATTCAGGGATTTCAGATTTATGATTGTCCTGAGACTTCTGTAACATACCTGGCGGCGTCCTTGCATGGTGGTCCATCTCCCACTGTGCAAGAGGGCGCACTTGATCTCCTGTCCAGAATGTCTCTCTGGCTTCCCTCCATGCTGTCTGTTTGTGTCTGTTTCTGCTGCTTAAGGGCGGCGCCCGATCACTTCCTGCCTTTTGTACCTGCTGTGGGTCACACCCCTTGTGCGTCCTCAGCCTATTGCTGTCTGTCACTTGGTATATAGCTCAGCAGCTCCCTTCTATCCCGGCCTGAGCATAGTGTTTCCTTCAGTGTGTGCTTGCACTCTGAAGGTGCCAGGTCCCGTTCTTTGTTTCCTTGTCTGCCTTTCCTGGAGGCTGTATTTCCAGGCCTGTCTGAACTGAGTCCTGTATGTCTTCTGCTTTGCGGTATCAGCTCCCGTGTCTGAACTGAGTCCTGTATGTCTCCTGCTTTGCGGTATCAGCTCCCGTGTCTGAACTGAGTCCTGTATGTCTCCTGCTTTTCGGTATTAGTTCCCGTGTCTGAACTGAGTCCTTTCTGTGTTCTCTTGTCTGTCCTGTCTGAACACGCTCCTAGCCTGTTCCTCCTGCCTTCTAGGGGCCGATTACCTAGACCCGTTCCTGTATCTTGTCTGACCTGTCTGAACACGCTCCTAGCCTGTTCCTCTCGCCTTCTAGTGGCCGATTTCCTAGACCCGCTCCTGTGTCTGGTCTGTCCTGTCTGAACACGCTCCTTGCCTGTTCGCTCCGCCTTCTAGTGGCCGATTTCCTAGACCCGCTCCTGTGTCTGGTCTGTCCTGTCTGAACACGCTCCTTGCCTGTTCGTTCCGCCTCTCTGGGGGCTGTATTCCCAGACCCGCTCCTGTATCCCTCTGCAGTGTCGGTCTCCTCCGTACACTCAGTTCCAGTCTGAACTCTCTCCTGTCCTTTACCTGTTCTGCCTGTATTGTTCCTTAGTCCCGGTGTGTACTGGGTCCTATCCCGCCTGTGTTCCTACCTGCTAGTGCCTCCCTGTCTGCACTCTAGCTGTGCTTGCCTTTACCCCCCTGCCTGCATACCCGCCTGCCTGCATACCAGTCGTGCCTGCCTATACCCACCAGTCTGTGTGCCAGCCTACCAGCCTGTTCCTGTATTCCCCTGTGTGGGTCAACAGCCGTGTCCGGGGTCTGTCCTGGAGTAGCACCTGGTCCCTCTGCTCGGTTCCTCCTTGGTGCACTGGCGTCGTATGCCGTCGTGCGACCCTGGTCGGATCGGGTGAATACCTAGTCACGCCCCTCCAGGCATTCACTCTCCGGCACGGTCCAGTGGAATCACTACCAATCACACGCACACGCCGCTTAGCCCGGGCGTGTGCATAACAGCATGCTCAGGCCATGGTTCCCGTTGAGCCCCACGGCCTTCGCTCTTTGAGAAGTTTTTCCAGCGAATACATGCATTAAAATAAATAAATAAATTTTTTTCCCCCTTTAGCTGAGTTCCAGGTGAATTACGCACCCGTCCAGATGGATCTATCAGCTCTCGTTCCTGCGGATCCGCCACGTTACTATGGGGATCCAAGACAGTGTCGTGCATTTGTGGAGCAATGCATGCTACACTTTAAGGCCTACCCTCTCTATTTTCCTTCCGATTGGGCTAAAGTGGCCTTTATGATTGACTACCTAGCGGGTGATGCCTTGAAATGGGTCACCCCCCTATGGGAAGCATGGGATCCTGTCATCCTTGACCTGCAGGCCTTCCTGGTGGCCTTTCGTATGGTCTTCGAGGACCCTAACTCTGAAGCCCCTGCTGAAGCTTCACTTCCCAATATCCCGGAGCAGCCCCGACGGGTAATGTGTGTGGGTAGCGCAATAGTCCTCCAGCCCAATGAGACTACTGCCCACCCAGAATCCTCACAGGGTGACTACGCTTTCCGGAATACTTCTCTCAACCTCAAGAGGCAGTCCAGACGTGCTAGACTTAGAGGCAAGCCGTCACGCCAGGGTCTGTCCTCCCTGAGACCTCCTGACCCCAACCTTGAAGTCCCTACTGAAGCTTCATCTCCCTGTATCCCGGAGAAACCCCAATGGGTAATGTGCGTGGGTAGTGCACCAGTTCTCCTGGCTGAAGAGACTTCTGCCCATCCAGACTCCACACAGGAGAACTTCCTGCACCCGGCATCAGATGCTTCTCTCTCTTTAACCGGTGTGCATGTCCAAGGATGCTCCAAAGCTGTGGTTACCTCAGAGTCTGTGCACCTCTACTACCTGGCGGAGGATCCCCTGTTGCCTCCTGAACCCTCCGGGATACCACTCGATGACAAATGGAGAGAGACTTCTCTACACCCGGTACACAATACTTTGTCCGCTTCGTCCTGTGAGCCTGACAATGGGTACCCCAAAGTGGTAGTTACCTCCGAGTCTCTACACCCCTCCGACCAGGCGGAGGATCTCCAGTTGTCTCCTGAACCCTTCGGGGTGCTACCTGGTAGCGAAAGGACAGAGACTCTCCTATACTCTGTACCTGATACCTCGCTCGCTTCGTCCAGTGAGTCCAACCTAGTGTACTCCGAAGCAGAGGTTACTCCTGAGTCTCTACACCCCTCCGACCAGGCAGAGGACCTCCAGTTGTGTTCAGAATCCTTCGGGGTGCCACCTGGTGGTGAATGGACAGAGACTTTCCTATACTCTGTACCTGATACCTCGCTCGCTTCGTCCAGTGAGTCCAACCTAGTGTACTCCGAAGCAGAGGTTACTCCTGAGTCTCTACACCCCTCCGACCAGGCGGAGGACCTCCAGTTGTGTTCAGAATCCTTCGGGGTGCCACCTGGTGGTGAATGGACAGAGACTTTCCTATATCCTGTACCTGATACCTCGCTCGCTTCGTCCAGTGAGTCCGACCTAGTGTACTCCGAAGCAGAGGTTACTCCCGAGTCTCTACACCCCTCCGACCAGGCGGAGGACCTCCAGTTGTGTTCAGAACCCTTCGGGGTGCCACCTGGTGGTGAATGGACAGAGACTTTACTATACTCGGTACCCGATACCTCGCCTGCTTCCTCCAGTGAGTCTGACCTAGTGTACTCTGAAGCAGTTGTTTTCTCTGAGCCTCTGCACTCTTCTGACCCGGCGGAGGACCTCCAGTTGTTTCCTGAATCCTCCGGGATACCACCAGATAACAAAGAGACAGTGACTTTTCCTCATTATGTACCTGATAACCCGTCTATTTTTTCCTGTGAGCTTGACAAGATGTACCTCGAAGCAGAGATTACCCTCAAGTCTCTGTCCCCCTCCAACCCAGTGAACGACTGGTCCTCGAATTCCCTGCGGAAGATTCTGGCAGGCCTGAAGAAGAGGGGGCGTAAGGGGGGAGGTACTGTAACATACCTGGCGGCGTCCTTGCATGGTGGTCCATCTCCCACTGTGCAAGAGGGCGCACTTGATCTCCTGTCCAGAATGTCTCTCTGGCTTCCCTCCATGCTGTCTGTTTGTGTCTGTTTCTGCTGCTTAAGGGCGGCGCCCGATCACTTCCTGCCTTTTGTACCTGCTGTGGGTCACACCCCTTGTGCGTCCTCAGCCTATTGCTGTCTGTCACTTGGTATATAGCTCAGCAGCTCCCTTCTATCCCGGCCTGAGCATAGTGTTTCCTTCAGTGTGTGCTTGCACTCTGAAGGTGCCAGGTCCCGTTCTTTGTTTCCTTGTCTGCCTTTCCTGGAGGCTGTATTTCCAGGCCTGTCTGAACTGAGTCCTGTATGTCTTCTGCTTTGCGGTATCAGCTCCCGTGTCTGAACTGAGTCCTGTATGTCTCCTGCTTTGCGGTATCAGCTCCCGTGTCTGAACTGAGTCCTGTATGTCTCCTGCTTTTCGGTATTAGTTCCCGTGTCTGAACTGAGTCCTTTCTGTGTTCTCTTGTCTGTCCTGTCTGAACACGCTCCTAGCCTGTTCCTCCTGCCTTCTAGGGGCCGATTACCTAGACCCGTTCCTGTATCTTGTCTGACCTGTCTGAACACGCTCCTAGCCTGTTCCTCTCGCCTTCTAGTGGCCGATTTCCTAGACCCGCTCCTGTGTCTGGTCTGTCCTGTCTGAACACGCTCCTTGCCTGTTCGCTCCGCCTTCTAGTGGCCGATTTCCTAGACCCGCTCCTGTGTCTGGTCTGTCCTGTCTGAACACGCTCCTTGCCTGTTCGTTCCGCCTCTCTGGGGGCTGTATTCCCAGACCCGCTCCTGTATCCCTCTGCAGTGTCGGTCTCCTCCGTACACTCAGTTCCAGTCTGAACTCTCTCCTGTCCTTTACCTGTTCTGCCTGTATTGTTCCTTAGTCCCGGTGTGTACTGGGTCCTATCCCGCCTGTGTTCCTACCTGCTAGTGCCTCCCTGTCTGCACTCTAGCTGTGCTTGCCTTTACCCCCCTGCCTGCATACCCGCCTGCCTGCATACCAGTCGTGCCTGCCTATACCCACCAGTCTGTGTGCCAGCCTACCAGCCTGTTCCTGTATTCCCCTGTGTGGGTCAACAGCCGTGTCCGGGGTCTGTCCTGGAGTAGCACCTGGTCCCTCTGCTCGGTTCCTCCTTGGTGCACTGGCGTCGTATGCCGTCGTGCGACCCTGGTCGGATCGGGTGAATACCTAGTCACGCCCCTCCAGGCATTCACTCTCCGGCACGGTCCAGTGGAATCACTACCAATCACACGCACACGCCGCTTAGCCCGGGCGTGTGCATAACAACTTCCATCCGGTTTCGGAACCAAGAAGAGCGGGGAGTAGAAACAGAGACCCTTTTCAGCCTCCGGAACCTCAATCAGGACGTGTTTTCTTATTAGGGCTTGTATTTCCGAAACGAGGGCAGCCTGGCGTTCTCGGGAAGAACTGGAGGGAACAACCATGAATCTTTTGTGAGGCAATGCTTTAAATTGAAATTTAAGACCATACTTAATCAGGCTTAAAATCCAATTGCTATGAGAAATCTTTTCCCAAGCTGGGACAAATAATGACAATCTCCCTCCCACCTGGGCTAATTGTGTATCCCCTGGCTTCTGCTCAATTTTTGGAGACGGACCAAAGAGTAGACCTCTACCTTTTCGACCCCTTTCGTCAGACTTGTCTTGCTCCCTGAAATATCTTTTCCGGAAAAATTTCCTCTTCCGGAGCGATCTCTTAAAGGAGGGTAGAGGTACTGATGGAAACCCCCTCTTAGGGTCCCCAGCTTTCTCCAATAAGTCATCCATGGTCTGACCAAAGAGGTATTCTCCTTCGCACGAGATTGTGCACAGTCTAGATTTAGTCTGTAAATCCCCTGGCCAGCATTTAATCCACAAGGCCTGCCGAGCCGCATTTGACAGTGCTGCTGATTTTGCCCCCTGAACCAGTGGAAGGGAAGAAATAATGTCTTTCCTGGAAGCCCCATCCTTCAACTGACTGTTTAGCTGTTCAAGCCAAACCATCAGGGCTCTGGACGTGCAGGTAGCTGCTACTGTTGGCCTCAGTGCTCCCGCAGCTGTCTCCCATGCCCCTTTCAAGAAAGTATCAGCCCGTCTGTCCAGGGGGTCTCTCAATGCACCCATATCATCGAACGGGAGGGAAGTTCTTCTCGCTGCTTTGGTAACAGCAACATCCAGTTTGGGTGCTTTTAACCAGGAGGAACATATATCATCCTCAAATGGATATCTTCTTTTAAAGGATGGAGGAACACTACCCTTCTTGTCAGGCTTTCTCCACTCCTTATCAATGAGGTTTTTCACCTTTGAATTTACCGGAAAGCCCCTTCTTTTCTTTAGTCCCAGACCATTAAACATAACATCCTCAGCTGACTTCTCTGCCCTCGTGTCCACTATCCCCATTGTAGATGGGACAGCTTTTACTAGGGCATCAACCTCCTTCAGGGGAAAGCACTGTCTATCTGGCTCACTGTCAGAAGAAGAGAAGGCGGAGGAGGAGGCGATCGATAGTTTAGAGTCTGAACCCGGCTGGGTTTCTTGAGGAATGTGCCCAGACTCTGAACCCTGCAAGGCTTTGCCTATTTCTTCCCTTATTAAAGTTCTTAGGCCTAGGGAAAAATCTGGGGTCTCCTCCGACATCACCTTGCTAAAACAAAGCTGGCATAACTTCTTGGTATATGAATCAGGGAGTGGACAGGTACATAAGGCACATTCTCTGTGTTTGGATTTTGAGGAACATTTCTTGCTCTAAAAGAAAGTTATAGATAGAAGAAGGAGGAAACATTAGTAGAACTTTCACGAAGATTCCACTCACCCCACAGAACCTTTGGTACCGTAGAAGCAGAAGAATCCAACATGCTTGGCGGGGAATCACGCCGCGTCCTTCCTGCTCTTAGTGGTAGCTTTTCTAGCTGTTCGACCAGACCCTAGCCGGGAATGACGCTGCGCCACTAGTTGTGAGGGCTCCCCAGAGGGCTGCTCCTGCAGCAGATGTTGTTGCCTAGGTGACAGCTCTTGTGAATCTCCCATAGCTTACACTGTAATAATGGGCTGGGAAGCACCTCTGCATGTTACCAGACCCTTTATATACTGGCCATACCGGTACCATGTGTGGGTGTGTGTTTCCCTTTTTTTTTTTTTTTACCCAGGAGGGTGTTAACTGCTCCTTGGTCTTCCTCCCCAGGTGGCCTCAACCCGCCAGGTGGGTTCATCGCCCCAGGTGGGCTCCTCGCCGCCAGGTCCTTTACTCACCCGGCATTCTGCTGCTCGCGCGCACTTTCTCGCGAGCTCCGGCCCCTTCCGGTGACGTCACAGGGACTTCCTGCCCGGCGCACCGGAAGTCACGTCACTAGGCCGCGCCTGTCACGTGCCCCGCCGGCGCGACCTGGATCTCCTGCGATTGTAGCGGGGGAAGGAAGCCCGCTAGATGCCCCACACCTGGCGGACATCTACCTCCCCGTGAGGCGATGTCGCGCCCGCCGCAACACTCACGGAGGCGCCCCACTGAGCCCTACCGTGGCGTCTCCAGAGGACCGGGACAGACCGGCTCCAACCACATGCTGTGGCCCTCTCTGGGACAGGAGTCCAACTTCTGCAGGTAAACCTGCGAGGTCTCCCATCATGGACAGGAAACCTAAACTGAAGCGGGAAGAGAGGGCCGCCCTTTTTAACCTGTAGGTTTCCTGTCCTTGATGGGCGGATCCTCTCTCTCGTGGTGCTGTCATGGGAGACCGAATAAATTATTGCAATTACACATGTTTTGTTATACATATGTTTATTTCCTTTGTGTGTATTGGATCAGCACAAAAAAAAAGAAAACAGGCAAATTGGATATAATTTCACACAAAATCCCCAAAATGGGCAGGACAAAATTGTTGGCACCTTCAACTTAATATTTGATTGCACACCCTTTGGAATAAATAACTGTAATCAATCGCTTCCTAACCATCAACAAGCTTCTTACACCTCTCAACTAAAAGTTTGGACCACTCTTCTTTTGCAAACTGCTCCAGGTCTCTCATATTTGAAGGGTGTGTTCTCCCAACAGAAATTTTAAGATCTCTCCACAGGTGTTCAATGGGACTATCCTGCGTTGCAACCTTTTTTCAATTTTTCTCTGCTGTCCACGTCCAGGGAGATTAGCTACAGTGCCATGGGTTGTAAACTTATTGATTGTGTTGCGCACCGTGGACAAAGAAACATCAAGATCTCTGGAAATGGACTTGTAACCTTGAGATTGTTGATATTTTTCAACAATTTTGGCTCTCAAGTTCTCAAACAGTTCTCTTCTACTCCTTCTGATCTCCATGCTTAGTGTGTCACACACAGACACACAATGCAAAGATTAAGTCAACTTCTCCCCTTTTTTATCTGGTTTCAGGTGTGATTTTCATATTGCCCACACCTGTTACTTGCCGCAGGTGAGTTTGAATGAAGATCACATGCTTGAAACAAAGTTGTTTACCCACAATTTTGGAAAGGTGCCAACAATTTCGTCTGGACCATTTTTGGGGTTTTGTGTGAAATTATATCCAATTTGCCTTTTTTTCTCTGTTTTTTTGTGTTGTTCTAATACACACAAAGGAAATAATCATGTACATAACAAAACGTGTAATTGCAATCATTTTTTGGGGAGAAATACATAATTTTCTGGAACAATTTCAAGGGTGCCAACACTTTCATCCATGACTGTATAAAAGTTTTTCATTTTAAGGTATCTGAGATTCAAAATTAACATCCAACAGGATTTCTTCCTTAAAGGGGTTGTAGGGCATAGGGAGTCGAACACACAGTGCCCCCACTGATCAGCTGATTGTTGCACCTGCCATGGCCAAATGTAAAGACTTTGAATGGTGCTGATGAGGACAGCTCCATTCAAAGTGTAGCAGCCGCTGCTGGTCACAGCCATGTACTGCAGCACAGTTCCTAATGAAAAAAACAGTAGCTGTGCTGCCATAGCCAAAGAGTAGCAATCGCTGGTGATCAGAGAGAACAATATTTGATCTTTGGGGTGTCGGGCGTCACACCCGAACTGATTTGCTATTCATTGACCTGTCCTATAGATCAGTCATCAAATACCTATGCCTTGACAACTCCTACAAACATATCCATGAAGCTTTCAAACATCACCTTGATACTATTTCATTGACCATACTAATAATAACTTTAGGACAAAAGATGGGATGGCAGAAAGATGTTTTTGCTGATATCTAACATTGCTAATGTATTCAAATTGTGGCATCCATTGCATATTTGTGATAGGGCTCAGAGATAGTAACGGTAAAATTTGATGATGAAATTTAACTCTTATTCCGATAGAATAAGAGGGAGACATTCTCTTTCTATGCACTGTTTCTTTTGTTTGTTACCCTAATAGAGAAATCTAAGTGCCTTTTGTATTTAATAATCAGAAACAACTAAAGTGCCAAATTTGTAGGCTGCATGAGGACTGCAGGTTCATTTTGTGTCATATTACAATTGCTATTTTGTTTGGCAGACACGTCTTCTTTCATTGGTGAAGTAGAGAACACGGTTCTATTTTAGTCTGACAAATTGCCTTGCTTCATTCCTCTGTATAGAAATAAAGTAAAAATGCACTTAGCAAATTTCTAAAAGAAACAGTTTGTACCTATGCTTAAGGACATGTAGTTACAGACAGAAAAAAAAGATGATGGCATAAGGAGCGATTCGTGGACTGCTTAGATACACAACATTATTATAATATTTTCATTTCAAAAGTGGAAATCCAGCACCCTACTCTTCCCCCGGACATGACCAATGACCAATGTGGGGTATGTGACCTCGTGAGAGCTGTTTCGGTAAATTCCCTGTCATTTCTTAAATTCATTACAGATGATTAGGTTATTTCCTATTGACTGTTATTTAAATATGTGACATGATGTCCGACATACCAAACCCGGCATCAACACTGGGCAAGTGGTTGCCATCATGGTCTGTGTATTTCTATTGTCTTAAATTCCTCTTCAGTTTTACCCAACTGATATTTCTATTTCTGCAGATACACCTACAGCTGCTCAGCAGTAGTACGATTGTTTGTTAAGAAAATTCTGCAAATTTGGAACCTAAAACTTAACTTTTAATATACAGTATATAGACATTAAAGTCTCACCAAAGACCAAGTTGTAAAGATGCATTAAAAGCAGCCAATCAAATAAACAGACATACGTAATATCATAAAAATGGATTGATCTCACCCACGTCTCCAGTTGATTACTCCAAAATTTGGACAGGATAGTGGAGCATAACATGATTGAGATACTAGCTATAAGTATTCACCCACAAATGTTGGAGTAATCAACTGGAGACTTGGGTGATCAAACCTTTGTGATATCGATTGACTATTGGATTGGCTGTTTTTAATTCTTCTTTACATGTTGGTCTTTGGTGAGACTTTTTAATGTCTGTATATATATTAAAAGTTAAGTTTTAGGTTCCAAATTTGCTGGATTTTCTTGATTTATATTTTTGAGACAAATAATTTTCCCCAGAGGGCTTTGTTTGCTAATTTCTCTGTGATTGTTTATTAGCATCATATTACTCGTGTTACTACTATTCTCTGTATACTTTTAGTATGCATTCTTGTTGACCTAGTACCTGCTGCTTTAGTTTCAGTTATGTAAAATGTATTCTTTACAGTGCCATTTATACTATGATTAATTTCACTAAAGCTTTTACTATATGAAATGATTGTGGTGTGTGAGCCTTATTATAGGATTTACTGAAAACACTGAGCTTATTTCATGCATTTCGGAGGTCATTTGTGACAGGTTGTTAGAGGTATATTATGTTGATACTCCTACAAGATTCTCCTCTGCACTATGTTGTCCTTGTAACAAAAGGAGCCCATTTAGCTGGCTCGTGAAATATTTAGCAGGATCAATCTCTATATTGCTGAAGGTCTAACCCCCATCATTCAGCAAGTTATCCTCTGACCACTAGTTTTATTGGTGAATGACCCTGTAAGATACACATATAACTAGGGCTGCCACCAAGAATTTCAGGGCCCCATACTGTCAAAATTTTTGGGCCCCCTTGAGACTCCGCCCAGGTTCCACCCCAGCTCCGCCTCTACTCTTCGAACCTTCCACAGTTCCACCGCCCACTATTGGAAAAACTCCACTTCTGCACCACGCCCTCACCAATTACACAATAACAGTTCCCATCGAACACCATATCACATACATTGCCAGCAGCTTTTGTTTTGGCCAAAAGATTTTTAAGCCTCCACAATGACAAGGTAGACTTTTCTGGTAGGGCCCTACTCTACTCTAACCTATTAAACATTTCTTAAAATATTCAGTACTCTTTTTAGGTATATTTTTATTTATTTTTCTTTAAGGGAATGTGTCACAGATATTTTTTAAAATGACCAATAATATCACATACAGTGGGTATGGAAAGTATTCAGACCCCTTTATATTTTTCACTTTTTCTTCTCATTAAAGTACACTCTGCACCCCATCTTGACTGAAAAAAACCCCAGAGATATAGACATTTTTTCAAATTTATTAAAAAAGAAAAACTGAAATATCACATGGTCATAAGTATTCAGACCCTTGGCTCAGATACTCATATTTAAGTCACATGCTGTCCATTTCCTTGTGATCCTCCTTGAGATGGTTCTACTCCTTCATTGGAGTCCAGCTGTGTTAAATTAAACTGATAGGACTTGATTTGGAAAGGCACACACCTGTCTATATAAGACCTCACAGCTCACAGTGCATGTCAGACCAAATGAGAATCATGAGCTCAAATGAACTGCCCAAGGAGCTCAGAGACGGAACTGTGGCAAGGCACAGATCTGGCCAAGGTTGCAAAAGAATTTCTGCATTACTCAAGGTTCCTAAGAGCACAGTGGCCTCCATAATCCTTAAATGGAAGAAGTTTTGGACCACCAGAAGTCTTCCTAGACCTGGCCGTCCAGCCAAACTGAGCAATCATGGGAGAAGAGCCTTGGTGAGAGAAGTAAAGAAGAACCCCAAGATCACTGTGGCTGAGCTCCAGAGATGCAGTAGGGAGATGGGAGAAAGTTCCACAAAGTCAACTATCACTGCAGCCCTCCACTAGTCGAGCCTTTATAGCAGAGTAGCTCGACGGAAGGATCTACTCAGTGCAAGACATATGAAAGCCCGCATAGAGTTTGCTCAAAAACACATGAAGGACTCCCAGACTATGAGAAATAAGATTCTCTGGTCTGATGAGACGAAGATAGAACTTTTTGGTGATAATTCTAAGCGGTATGTGTGGAGAAAATCAGGCACTGCTCATCACCTGCCCAATACAATCCCAACAGTGAAGCATGGTGGTGGCAGAATCATGCTATGGGGGTGTTTTTCAGCTGCAGGGACAGGACGACTGGTTGCAATTGAAGGAAACATGAATGTGGCCAAGTACAGGGATATCCTAGATGAAAACCTCTTCCAGAGTGCTCTGGACCTCAGACTTGGCTGAAGGGTCACCTTCCAATAAGACAATGACCCTAAGCACACAGCTAAAATAACAAAGGAGTGGCTTCAGAACAACTCTGCAACCATTCTTGACTGGCCCAGCCAGAGCCCTGACCTAAACCCAATTGAGCATCTCTGGAGAGACCTGAAAATGGCTGTCCACCAACATTCACCATCCAACCTGACAGAACTGGAGAGGATCTGCAAGGAAGAATGGCAGAGGATCCCCAAATCCAGGTGTGAAAAACTTGTTGCGTCATTCCCAAGAAGACTCATGGCTGTACTAGCTCAAAAGGGTGCTTCTACACAATACTGAGCAAAGGGTTTGAATACTTATGACCATGTGATATTTCAGTTTTTCTTTTTTAATAAATTTGAGTCTACTTTAATGAGAAAAAAATGAACTTTTTAGAACTTACCAAATGGCTGCAATGAAACAAAGAGTGAAAAATTTAAAGGGGTCTGAATACTCTCCGTACGCACTGTACAAGGGACAAATACCGCCACACTGACTAGACCACATATTACCACCACATAGTGACTGAATAATACTACATACAAGGAACAAATACTGCCACACCATGACTGGAGTACATATTACCACCTCATAGTGACCGAATAATACCACATACAAGGAACAAATACCTCCACACCATGACCAGACCACATATTGCCACCACATAGTGACCAAATACTACAATACGGATCATTAATAAAAAACACAATACTAATATTATCATAGGTGCCATTATACACAGCAGCTCTGTACATAGTATACAGTGTACAGTGTCAGTGTACAGGTAATACAGGGATAACCAGTAACATTATACACAGGAGCTCTGTATATAGTGTCAGTGTACAGGTAATACAGGGATCACCAGTGACATTATACACAGGAGCTCTGTATATAGTGTCAGTGTACAGGTAATACAGGGATCACCAGTGACATTATACACAGGAGCTCTGAACATAGTATATAGTGTCAGTGTACAGATAACACACTGACTCACGAGTGACGTCTCTAGTTGAAGTCCTTCATCTTCACTTTTCTCCTTCATCCAGTGCAGACTGCCATCACTTCTTCCAGGCAGGACTTGTCTCTGCGTAAAATAACACAGTTATCTAGAGCACATTCCCCAACTACTACACTACGCAGCTGAATACAGATGAGCACCCACCATTAATAAATGATTATTTATTATGCAACCCACCATTCTAAATATATATTGTAATCCACCACTGTGTCCCCACTAACTGTAAATAGCCACTTTCTCCACCTAATATATAAATGAATTAGAACCTGTACTCTTTCCCCCAATTCATTACCAGTCATACACCGCCATCCTCAGTGCCCCCACTCTCCCGATTCATTATATTTACATGCCCCCCTCCTCCCCAATTCAGTTTGTCATGTCCTCGCTCTCTCCCGCCCCCACTTCATCATAGTTTACTCTCCCCCACCCCCAATTTATCATCATTTGTTGTCCCCCACCCTCAATTCATTATCATGTGCTCTCCCCACCCTCAATTCATTATTATTTGCGCTCCCCCACCCCCCTCAATTCATTATTTCCTCTCCCCATCCCCCACTCCCAATTAATTTGCTCTCCCCACCCCCCCTCCCAATTCATTTGCTCTCCCCACCCCCCACTCCCAATTCATCATTTGCTCTCCTCACCCCCATTCATCTCCCCCCTTCACTCCTAATTCATCATTAGCTCTTCCCACCCCCCCACTCCCAGTTCATTATATGCGCTCCCCACCTCCACTCCCAGTTCATCATATGCTCTCCTCACCCCCCACTCCCAGTTCATCATGAGCTCTCCCCACCCCCCACTCCCAGTTCATCATGAGCTCTCCCCACCCCCATTCCCAGTTCATCATATGCTCTCCCAGTTCATCATATGCTCTCCCCAGCCCCAGTTCATCATATGCTCTCCTCACCCCCCACTCCCAGTTCATCATATGCTCTCCCCACCCCCCACACCCAGTTAATCATGTGCTCTCCCCACCCCTCAATCCCACTTCACCATATGCTCTTCCCACCCTCCCAATTTATCATCGCTCTCCCCTCCCCCCACTTCCAGTTCATCATATACTCTCCCCACCCCCCACTTCCAGTTCATCATATGCTCTCCCCACCCCAAACTCAGAGTTCATCATATTCTCTCCCCACCCCCCACTCAGAGTTCATCATATGCTCTGTATGCTCTGGCCACCCCATACTCCCAGTTCATCATTTGCTCTCCCCACCTCCCCACTCCCAGTTCATCACATGCTCTCCCGGTTCATCATATGCTCACCCCACCCCCACTCCCAGTACATCATATGCTCTCCTCACCCCCAACTCCCAGTTCATCATATACTCTCCCCAGCCCCCACTCCTAATTAATCATGTGCTCTCCCCACCCCTCAATCCCACTTCATCATATTCTCTCCTCACCCTCCCAGTTCATTATGTGCTCTCCCCACCCCCCACTTCCAGTTCATCATATGCTCTCCCAGTTCATCATATGCTCTCCCCACCCCCACTCAGAGTTAATCATATGATCTCCCCACCCCCCACTCAGAGTTCATCATATGCTCTGCCCACCCCACACTCCCAGTTCATCATATGCTCTCCCCACCCCCACACCCAGTTAATCATGGGCTCTCCCCACCCCTCAATCTCACTTCATCATATGCTCTCCCCACCCTCCCAATTTATCATGTGCTCTCCCCACCCCCCACTTCCAGCTCATCATATGCTCTCCGAGTTCATCATATGCTCTCCCTGCTCTCCCCACGCCCCACTCAGAGTTCATCATATGCTCTTCCGTCACAGATGAGGCGGAGGGATTCCCTTGGAGTTGCATGGCCATTTGGCTGTGAGAGCTCCAAGGCTGAAGGTCCCTGCGCTAAGATGTACGCCACGGGCAGCGGCGGCATGCCAGCGCGTGACGCCCCTGCGCCCGGTGAGCAGAAGCACAAGAGGGAGGGCCCCAGACTGGGCCCCCACTCTTTACTGCTGTTCACCGGCCCCATACAGCAGTAAGGGTTGTAATGCCCTGATGGCGGCCCTGCCTATAACCCCTGTAGATTGTGCAAGCAATTCTGGGGGAGCAAGAATACTCTGCAACTGGTAAGAGAGAAATGGCCTCTGCTTCTATGGACAGGGAAGGCAAAATGGAAGGAAGAGAGATCTCCTGATTCAGGTTCTTCAAGGATGTAATCTTCATTATATAGAGAGAAACTATTCATAAAGTGGTTATCCCATCAAAGATTATCGCTCCAGAGGCTTAAAGGGTTTTCCACTAACAAAGTACATTTTAATCAATAGATCTTGGAATAATAATAAGTTCCAAAATTGGATATGCTAAGAAAATGTTTCTTTGCTGAGATAATCTTATAAATATGCACCTGCTGTGTCCTGTGTAATGGCTGTGTCTGACCATACAGGAACATGGTCTGATCATACCACATCTCCTGGGCAGGTGGAGGACGTAGCAGAGAGTCTACAAACAGAACAGCATGGAATCACAAATGCTGCTTTTTGTGAGGTAAAACATTTCCTTGCTTGTTTAAAAAACATGTTTTACCTCACAAAAAGAATCAGCCTTTTTAAGAGGTTAATATATATAATGTTTAGATTACACCCCTTGGAACCATGGATGTTCATTCTTTAAATAGTGGAAAACCCCTTTTCTGAGCTTCCTTCGTGCATGAGAGAGCCTGGAGCGATCATTCGGGCATCAGTTATCTATTGTATATGACCAGCTTTAGAGTCCCCAGACAAAGAAAGTCGACATGACAACCAGAAATTGAGGTAGCTAAGTACTCTTGGAATAAGTAAAATTAGAGGAATATTTTCTGGAATGCACCAGAGTCTCGATGATTGACTTTGAAAAATCTTGTCCTTCTCTAAATGGTATAATGAGTTTCCAGACAAGTCAAATGGCTTTTGGGCAGAGGTGGTGGGTCACAATGCATTGAAGTTTCCAAAACAACATCCTTTTGGCTAATACAATAAGGGATGTCTTGTCTAAGACATTTTTCTACAAAACTATGGTGAGAAATGGAAAGAGAAGTAAACCATTGGAAAAGCATTCACAGCCAAAGATGGTCATCCTTGTAAAACCTGAACCTTTCTGAGCCTTCTTTGGCTTTTGTTTCCTTCAAAGGGAGTCGGTCAGGTGATTTTTTCATAGCATACTAATAGTATCCGGAAATAGGGCTTGGCAAGCCCTTTCAGAATATGTACCGTTTATTGCTGTACCTTGTCCCGTTTTCTTGCTGTAAGCTTCGGACATTTCAGAGTCGAGCACCGGCTAGTCAAGCGTATGTAAATCAAAAGTAAATATTCACCCCTGTCCGCGCCCATAATCCCGCCACCCCTCTGCGCCGAGGTCAGTGATAGTTAGGTTGCAGTCAGACTGCCGTATTACTCACGCGAGAATCTGTCACTCCCGGGTCAGGAGAGCCTGCGGCCAGTCCGCAGATTGCGATGCGATCCTCGCGCGAGTAATATGGCAGTCTGACTGTACCCCAACTATCTCCGATATTTTGCCTGGACGTCCACCTCTTGGCTTTTGAATGGATGGACGGACTTCATTTCGTATTCTTCCAACTATCATGGCACTCACATGATGCAGTTTTCTTGGCCAAATGACTGCTGTCGATGAGCTAGATGATGCGGTTTCTCTTTTCCTGGGAAATCTTCTTCATGGCTGCTCCTCGGTTCGAACCACTGACCTTTCTCTTGGGAATCAATCTAATAACACACTGAGCTATTAGGGAATGAGATAACAGGCTGTAATTTGTAGTATTCAAGAAGAAAAAGATTTTCCGACCACCAGGAGCAAAACAGTAACATTGCAGTGACATAACAAGAATCCACATAACTATTCATATGCTAAATAGTTAAAGGGGTTGTCCAGTACTTTATATTACCCCCCCAATGTATCCCCTCGGG
The DNA here is from genome assembly GCF_046119375.1 of Phyllobates terribilis. Lineage (NCBI taxonomy): Eukaryota > Metazoa > Chordata > Amphibia > Anura > Dendrobatidae > Phyllobates > Phyllobates terribilis. The sequence continues at coordinate 160,546,953 of NW_027362761.1, forward strand.
GCCCCTAAGGATTTTTGTAATTATCTTACGTTGCAGATACTGCCTGTGAGCGGCACTATCACTGGCTGCTCACAGGCATCACGTGACCCCCGGCTGCAGCCGGCTCTGACATCCGCTGACGTCACGACAAGTGCTGACAACAGCCGGGGGTCTCTGTCTTTTGCGTTCCACGGTGGATGCCAGGCTGTGGGCGGGGTTACCCCCCGCGTCACACCCGGCATCCACCACGCGCTCTGCTTCTCCCCATTCATAGAGAAAGCGTGCGGTGGATGCTGGGTGTGACGTGGGGGGTATCCCCGCCCACAACCTAGCAGCCACCGCAGGGACCCCAGCGCTGAGTCACGCCTCACTTGTTGTGACGTCAGCACGGGGTCACGTGATGCCTGTGAGCGTCCAAGGAAAGCTCCGCTCACAGGCAAAAACAGCAACGTAAGGTACAGTATTTACAAAATTCCTTAGTGGCCCCGGGGGGATACATTAGGAGGGTAATATAAAGTACTGGACAACTTCTTTAACTAAAAAGTCAAATTTATGTATGAGAAAGCCAAGATGATTGTCTATAAAATGATGGTAGTCTCACGTTCTAAGCAGTAGTGGATGGTGAAATATAGAGCCTGAAAGTCAAAAGTTCAAAAATGTTTACACTTTTGCTCATCAGTGTAGATTACTAATAAAGCTACTGACATATGGCCTAGTTCTTCTGGAAAAAACCTCAGTGATTTTTTCAGGCTGCCCATTCCTTGCACGAGCCTTGCTAGCTTGTTTGTAGTAAGGAAAAGCAGCATTGATATTATTGATCTCAAAGCCTAGAAACACGTCTTCATGGAAAACCCCTAGAGAAGATACAGTAGACTAAAACAGATGTCAGAAGCCACTCCTCCAAATATGGAGGACACATAGGGATCTGATGTGATCCCAAAGGGCAAGACCCTGATCTGTAGATGTTTCAGTCTTTGGTGAATGACGACCTTTCAGAATTTCCGGAACATGGGAGATAGTGGAACAAGAAAATAAAATTCCATTAATGGTAACTATAACATCACCTTGGTTTAGGTGGACAGTAGAACTTATGTTTATCAACCCGTGTTTGTATTTTAAAATATTCTTATGCAGGTAGCAAAGATCTGTGATAGTACTGAAATACCCTTCTGGTTTGGGCACTAGACAACTTCTCAAGCATATGCCCTGATTGAACTGTTTGAGTACCTCTCAAAGGTCCTTTTTTCTCTAGTAGAGATTTTACTTCTGCTTTCAGAGTTAGTTGTTTAAATTGAGATGGCCAACAAGGTGTAAAGACAAATATGTCTCTTTAAATATATAGAAATTAAATAGTATAACCTTTCATTTTGATTCTTTCAACCCATGAATCCAAAACTGGGAAGTACTACATTGCAAAAGCCTTGGTGTCGGATGCAAAGACTTACCCATGGCATCAGAAAGGTTCATCATAAGACTGAATGATTTCTGAACAAATAAAGCTGATCATAAACAGTACATACCTGACATTCAGCTAACAACTATCACTTCCAACTTCTCCATACAGGAACCTGTGTTCTCTATAAGAGAGCTGATGCTAAAATCACCCTGCAACGCAGAGCCAGGACAAGGTAATTTGGTGCCCTAGGCAGTTAAAGCCCTCCTCTGATGGATCAGGATTGTTACATTCTTTCATAAAAAAATACCAGCAAAAGTAAAAAAAAAAGTGGTGCACTTTAGGGGTGAGCCTTAACAGGGAATGTAATTTCACAGTTAGATATAGGAATCACTCACTGTTTGTGGTCCATTTACATGATACCAGGTCCAAATAACGATATTCATCCCTGATATCCTCAGGATAGCTATGGAGAATAATATAGCTTAACTATAATGGGGGCCATTTGGTTTCAATTAATTAAAGTGTCCAGCATTTGGCTGATAACCTAATGAAAACTAAACAGACCCCATTATAGATAAAGGGATACATCTGATGGTGTTTTTGTTCCTCATGCGACAAATAAAGGTTGTAGCAAAACTGATGGTGGTTCTGATGCCGTATCCCTGTACTAAGTGGTTCTGGTGACATATTCATGTACTGATGGTGATTCCGGTGCCATATTCCTATACTGATAGTGGTTTGGGTGAAATATTCATGTACTACGGCTGGCTCTGGTGATGTATTTATGTAGTGATTATGGTTATGGTTCACCAGAACCATCATTAGTACATGAATACGAAACCAAAATCGTCATCATTACATAAATAGAACTCCAGAACCATCAATAGTACATGAATACTGCACCAGAGTCATCAACAGTAAATAGTTTACTAGAACTACCATCAGTACATGAATATGTAGCACCCTGAGGATTCGGCTGCTACAGGGGTATTGCACCTCAACCCAGAGGTGTGATATTCCACTCCCGGGTAAGGATGGAGTGTGGAACTGAGCTCAGTTAGCTGCATGCACTACACACATCCCATTTCCGAGGAACAGACCGATGGTACTCCCACTAGAGAAATGTGCAGGTACGACAGTGTCTGTTCCTGGCTGGAGTGGGAGGGGGGTGGAACATCCCAGTAGTGTAGGGGCAGATAGGGGGAGCAGCCTGGGTAAAGCTAGGAGCTCATTGGGTGCTGGTCACCTGAGCTCACACATAGAGGGAGTATATAAGGTGGGAACCATCTTAGATCAGGGTCAGTCTTTTGCAGAGTGAGGTCAGTCTGTCAGAGCAGAGGAGAAGAGCAGCTCCAAGGCCAAGAGAGAGAGAGGAGAAAGAAAGACCCAGAGGGGGAGAAAGAAGGAACTCCAAGAGCCCAAATTAGACCAGAGGGTGAAGAGTTGGCAACAGGGTACCGGATCCCAAGCTGGCAGAGGCTACAGCACACCTTAGCCAGGAACCGGAGATCGTGGGCAGGACCGATCTGCCACGATCACCCACTAAATCCACCCGGAAGGCAGACCAGGAATAGGGTCAGGGAACCCAGAGACAAGGGTTTACCACCAAGAGGCCCGAGGGAGCCGGACATAGGTGGATCCCTGGTGGGGAAGGCCAGAGAAGAGGACAGGACAGAAAGGGAGCTCAGGACCACGCTCCAGAATCACCTGGGGGTTGGCTGAGTCCAGGACCTGGTGGACGCAGCACGGCTCGGGTGGTCACTTAAGGCCGGAGTGACCAGAACAACTGCAGTAAGTAAACAAACCCTGAACTGCACAGCCCGACTCTGAGTCTCATTTCCATCCCCGCTGCACCACCACAACCCCCATCCTCTGCAACTGACCCCCTGAGGCTATACCCCTCCCGTTGGGGGTTATACTACCTGAGCTGCACATACATCACCAGCCTCAGCGGACCCTGCTGCAGCGGCGGCCGTATTGACCGCAATTCAACGGGTGGCGTAGTCGACACAAAAGAACATCTAGTAACATCATAAGGACTGCCACACACTGAGCTTGACACCCTGGGCACGGACCGGGTCACAGCCACTCGGAGACTACAACCCCCATCTGATCCGGCTCCGGGTATCCCCAACAACACTGGCCCAGGGGGCGCGTCAACTTTGGCGTAGTCGGCAGGATTACGTGCCCGCAACAACCGGGTACTGCGTGCCTGAAGAGAAGTACACCGTTACCTCAAAAAGAAGTCTCCCGCCGGTTCCGGAGGGTCCCCGCCATCGGGCCCCATCACAGGTCGTTTCCCGCCGGTTGTCCGCCATCTGCAGCTTTTTCCCGCCATCCATGGAGTTTCCCGCCACTGGGAGACGATTCCCGCCATTTCCAAAGATTTCCCGCCTTGGAAGAGCGGACGCCATTATGGGCGTGCCAGAGGGTGGCAAAAGGCCACCTCCCATCGTGGGCCAGGTCGAAGAATGGCGCCAAAAGCGGAAACCGCGCCCACCAACAGAGACTGTGATGATGGAAGTGTCCATCAGCGTGAGAGAACTGCCCCTGGAACTGAAGTTGCCCCGGGACCACCCTCGATGTGGGCGGAGACAGAACAAGAGAACAAAGATGGGTGTCGCCTGGAGCAGTCTAGAGAGAGCGCACCCGGAGACAAGACGTCTGGAGGGAGAGTCAGGCAGCACCGACCCAGTGGTCAGGAGCCTGTTGCAGGTCGCCACTCCAGAAGGCCTGCTGGAGATCCTAGCACAGCTCCCCCGAGACCGGGAGTGTGCACAGACCGCGCTGGAGGGCCTCGCACGGAGGATGGCCCGGGTGCAGCGAGAGACGTTGGCGGAGTGGAGCCGAGAGATGGCCCAGCAGACCGAAACCCGTCAGCGGAGCACGCCACCCGAGACGAGGAGACAGACCGCCTCTGAGGATGGCGCAGGAGGAATGAAGGCAGGAGACGGCGCCGAGAAGGGAGCTGAACGGACGGAGGCAGGTAAAGGGGACGTCTCTACCCCGAGCAGGGAAACCGCGTGCCTGCCCCAGCTCCCCGTCGCAGAGCCCGAAATTCCCCCTGCCGTGCCCGTCGCTGCATCGTCACCGCCGCCAACTAGGCCTCAACCGGAAACCGCGGCCGCGACCCCTGTGACGTCACACGCCTCGACCTCGAGCGTGGCCAAGCAGGAAATACCACCGGCCTGGTCGCAAGGCCTAGTACCCCCGGGCGCCGCAATACCAACAGCGCCCCCTACCTCCGCGGAGCCACCGGCCTGGTCGCAAGGCCGAGTAACCCAGGGCGCCGCCGTTCTTACGGTGCCCTTTGCCTTTAGGGTGCCCCAAGCCTGGTCGCAAGGCCTGGTTAACCCGGGCGCCGCTACCACCACAGCGCCCATAGCACCTAAAGTACCGCACCTGGGTGAGGACCTGTTCGCCCAGCATACGTGCCCGGATGGGCAGCCCTTCATATGGCCCCAGGAGTACATTCAGCTGGAACTCCAGAGAGCAAGGCCCATGTGCGAGCCCCTGATTCCGGCTCCGAAGCCTGTAAAGAGGACCTCACCCCCGCTGGAAGAGGCACAGTTTGAGTGGGACCCCACCGGAGAAGACCTCATGGGGTTCACTCAGGAGACTCGGGCGGCCGCAGCAGAGCGTGCAGAGTGCTGCCGGCAGCAGCTCGAGGTCTTCGAGAGGGAGCGGAGAGAGAGGCGGGTCCGGGAACAGCAAGCGCAGATAAGGAGCGCGGAGCAGAAGAGCCGGACCAGGAGGAATCCCCGTGCAGCTCATGGTCCCCCTTCCACCGGGACTGTGATAAAATTCAACATGCAGCACGGATGGGGCTTTATTAGAGACCATCATACCCCCGGCGACGTCTTTGTAACCCGCAGAGACGTAGAAAGCCATCTGCCGGAGGGACACAGAGGTCGTGACCTGTATGTAGGGGACGAGGTCACCTTCACCCGGCACAAGTGTGCCAAAGGACCCTACGCCCTCCATGTGCATCGCCTGACGGAGGAGGAGCTGCGGTGTGAGGAGGAGCAAGAGGACCCAGACGGGTCTGAAGAATCTAAAGAAGGAGCAGGAGGACGCCGTCGTTGAAGTATGGTAGAGAGAGACTGTACAAAGTTGCCCGTCGGGGTACCAAGAACTGTTACTTATTTAAAATATGTTCCCCGTTGGGACCAGCCAAGAGTGAACTGTTAATCCCGTGTGTCCCTATTCCCACTGACCGAGGACTGAGAGCGGTCAATCCTCCCTAATACCTGGCCGAGGACTGAGAGCGGCCATAATTCCCCTTGTATATAGTTGCGCTTCCTAAAGCGCCCCCTACCGGTTTTATAGGAAACCGTGTTTCTTCAAGAGACTGTCGCACTTTACCCGGTCACAAGTTGCACCGTGACCGGAGGAACCAGAAACAAGAATGTTTATATGAAAAGTTTATTGCTGCTGATGATGTTTTATATGTTTTATATGTTTATGTTTATGAAAAAAATTGTATGTTTTGGATGTTTTTGTTTATATCTTACAGCCCGAGGACGTGCTGTGATTTACCAGGGGGGAATGTAGCACCCTGAGGATTCGGCTGCTACAGGGGTATTGCACCTCAACCCAGAGGTGTGATATTCCACTCCCGGGTAAGGATGGAGTGTGGAACTGAGCTCAGTTAGCTGCATGCACTACACACATCCCATTTCCGAGGAACAGACCGATGGTACTCCCACTAGAGAAATGTGCAGGTACGACAGTGTCTGTTCCTGGCTGGAGTGGGAGGGGGGTGGAACATCCCAGTAGTGTAGGGGCAGATAGGGGGAGCAGCCTGGGTAAAGCTAGGAGCTCATTGGGTGCTGGTCACCTGAGCTCACACATAGAGGGAGTATATAAGGTGGGAACCATCTTAGATCAGGGTCAGTCTTTTGCAGAGTGAGGTCAGTCTGTCAGAGCAGAGGAGAAGAGCAGCTCCAAGGCCAAGAGAGAGAGAGGAGAAAGAAAGACCCAGAGGGGGAGAAAGAAGGAACTCCAAGAGCCCAAATTAGACCAGAGGGTGAAGAGTTGGCAACAGGGTACCGGATCCCAAGCTGGCAGAGGCTACAGCACACCTTAGCCAGGAACCGGAGGTCGTGGGCAGGACCGATCTGCCACGATCACCCACTAAATCCACCCGGAAGGCAGACCAGGAATAGGGTCAGGGAACCCAGAGACAAGGGTTTACCACCAAGAGGCCCGAGGGAGCCGGACATAGGTGGATCCCTGGTGGGGAAGGCCAGAGAAGAGGACAGGACAGAAAGGGAGCTCAGGACCACGCTCCAGAATCACCTGGGGGTTGGCTGAGTCCAGGACCTGGTGGACGCAGCACGGCTCGGGTGGTCACTTAAGGCCGGAGTGACCAGAACAACTGCAGTAAGTAAACAAACCCTGAACTGCACAGCCCGACTCTGAGTCTCATTTCCATCCCCGCTGCACCACCACAACCCCCATCCTCTGCAACTGACCCCCTGAGGCTATACCCCTCCCGTTGGGGGTTATACTACCTGAGCTGCACATACATCACCAGCCTCAGCGGACCCTGCTGCAGCGGCGGCCGTATTGACCGCAATTCAACGGGTGGCGTAGTCGACACAAAAGAACATCTAGTAACATCATAAGGACTGCCACACACTGAGCTTGACACCCTGGGCACGGACCGGGTCACAGCCACTCGGAGACTACAACCCCCATCTGATCCGGCTCCGGGTATCCCCAACAACACTGGCCCAGGGGGCGCGTCAAATACATCACCAGAGCCACCATCACTACATGAGTACAGCAACAGAACCATTGTTAGTAAATACATACAACACCAGTAACATCATCAGTACATGAATACATGACCAGAACCATCATAAGTACTTGAATAGAAGAATCAAGCTTAGTACAGCAGGGGGAGTACCACGAGTACTATATGTGGTCACTTGGCAGCTTTAAAGAGGTCTACCATGAACAGGCTTGGCACAAACTACTCCATTTTCCAGATCCCAGAGGTTGCCCTGGCTTTCACCCTTGACCCCTATACAGGGAGCTGGACTTAACAAGGACCCCTAGGCTGGGGCCATGGAGTTAGCTGCCGTTTTGTGATGTGAGCTGACAAGTAGAATAGTCCTGTAGATGGATGAGAACAAGGAGGTTAGCACAGGGACAAAATCACAAGGCAGGAGAGTAGTCAAAAAATGAGCTGCTGTCAAAAATCAGGAATGCTACAGGGAGTCAAAATAGGATGCTGAGTTCTCAAGGAGTAAATCAAATTATAACTAGCAGTGGACTGCAGGCTTTCAGAAGCTTAAATAGCCTTCAGCCCTGCCCACGTCACACAAAAGGAAACATATATTGAAAATGTAACACCTGATCTTCCAGTACAGACAGAAATACAAGTACCTTAGAATACGGAACTACAATAGTTGCCTTGCGTCATCCGTAACAAGAGCATGGCGCCGCCTGGCAACAGAAGCAGAGACAGGAAAAGCAAGTACTGACACAGATATCACAATTGTAATGTCAAGTCAGCCCCATATATATTTGTATCGCACTAACCTACAACTCCCAATATCTCCTTAACAATGGTAAGGATATAATGGGAGTTGTTGTTAACAGCCATCATCAGACTGTAGCCCATACAGGAGGTGATGATACGCTGGCAGTATCACAAATAAATATTTACATCCAGGTACCTTATAGGTGACTTCTTTGCTGATTGGAGTCATTCTCTTTCATTTCTTCTCTATCTTGTCCAGACACCATGATAACTTTTTACATCCACAGCTTGTCTCTGTAGGCTTCTCGTCTTCTGCAGCACATCCCGACACACTGCCCTTAAAAATAAGAGTGTTATTAAAATGCCCTCTGCATAAAAATATCTTTTATCATACTACGCCCTAAGACTCCTATGTTACAGTCATGGCCAAAAGTGTTGGCACCCTTGACATTTTCCACAAAATGAAGTATTTCTCTCAGGAAATTATTGCGATTACACGTGTTTTGTTATACACATGTTTATTTCCTTTGTGTGTATTGGAACAACACAAAAAAAACTGAGAAAAAAAAGCAAATCGGATATAATTTCACACAAAACCCCAAAAATGGCCTGGACACAATTGATGGCACCTTTCCAAAATTGGGGATAAACAACTTTGCTTCAAGCATGTGATGATCATTTAAACTCACCTGTGGCAGGTAACAGACGAGAACAATATGAAAATCACACCTGAAACCAGATTAAAAAGGAAAAAGTTGACTCAATCTTTGCATTGTTCGTCTGTGTGTGCCACACTACACTGTGTTCCAAATTATTATGCAAATAATATTTTCTCAGATTTTCCCAAATTACCTATATGAATTGCAGTCATTGTAATTTTCCAGTCAAATAACTATTAGAGTACAATTGGAAGGTTTTTGTACAAACTGCCTATGATAACAGTATATTTTAAAAAAAATAAAACACTCAAACTGCACTCAAAATGCATGTTCCAAATTATTATGCACAGCAGAGTTTTCAACCTTTTCATTTTAATAAAAAACAAAAAATGGTCATTTTTGAAATTATAAGCATTAGAAGGTTATTACAAACTGAAATCAAACAGTTTTCAACTCAAAACTTTATTCTAGGTGATGTTACATTTGCACATAGGACCGCTTGTTCGAAAGGAGCTTCTGAACTCTCTCGTCCATTGAATTTGTCAGGTTTTGGATGGTTTCTGCTTCAATTGTTTTGCATGAGGACAGAATACCCTCCCAGAGCTGTTGCTTAGATGTGAACTGCCTCCCGCCATCATAGACACTCCTTTTGATGATGCTCCAGAGGTTCTCAATGAGGTTGAGGTCAGGGGAGCATGGGTGCCACACCATAAGTTTGTCCCCTTTTATGCCCATAGCAGCCAGAGATGCAGATGTGTTATGTGCAGCATGAGACGGTGCATTATCATGCATGAAAATGATCTTGCTGCGGAATGCACGGTTCTTCTTCTTGAACCATGGAAGGAAGTGCTGTTTGAGAAACTCAACATACATTATGGAGTTCATCTTTACCCCTTCAGGGATCCTAAAAGGGCCGACAATCTCTCTCCCCATGATTTCAGCCCAAAACATTATTCCACCTCCTCCTTGTTAGCGCCGTAGCCGTGTTTGCATGGGGTGTCCATCAACCAGCCATCCTCCACTCCATCCATCTGGACCATCGAGATCATTTCATGCATGATAATGCCCCGTCTCATGCTGCACATAACACATCTGCATCTCTGGCTGATATGGGCATAAAAGGGGACAAACTTATGGTGTGGCACCCATGCTCCCCTGACCTCAACCTCCTTGAGAACCTCTGGAGCATCATCAAAAGGAGTGTCTATGATGGCGGGAGGCAGTTGACATCTAAGCAACAGCTCTGGGAGGGTATTCTGTCCTCATGCAAAACAATTAAAGCAGAAACCATCCAAAACCTGACAAATTCAATGGGCGAGAGAGTTCAGAAGCTCCTTTCGAACAAGGGGTCCTATGTGCAAATGTAACATCACCTGGAATAAAGTTTTGAGTTGAAAACTGTTTGATTTCAGTTTGTAATAACCTGCTAATGCTTATAATTTCAAAAATGACCATTTTTTTGTTCTTTATTAAAATGAAAAGGTTGAAAACTCTGCTGTGCATAATAATTTGGAACATGCATTTTGAGTGCAGTTTGAGTTTTTTATTTTTCAAAAAATATACTGTTATCATAGGCAGTTTGTACAAAAACCTTCCAATTGTACTCTAATAGTTATTTGACTGGAAAATTACAATGACTGCAATTCATATAGGTAATTTGGGAAAATCTGAGAAAATATTATTTGCATAATAATTTGGAACACAGTGTAAGCATGGGGAACAGAAAGAGGAGAAGAGAACTATCTGAGGACTTGAGAACCAAAATTGTTGAACAATATCAACAATCTCAAGGTTACAAGTCCATCTCCCAGAGATCTTGATGTTCCTTTGTCCATGATGCGCAACATAATCAAACATTTTACAACCCATGGCACTGTAGCTAATCTCCTTGGACGTGGACGGCATAGAAAAATTGATGAAAGGTTGCAACGCAGGATAGTCTGAATGGTGGATAAGCAGCCCTAATCAAGTTCCAAAGAAATTCAAGCTGTCCTGCAGGCTCAGGGTGCATGAGTGTCACCCAAACCACCCGTCTATGTTTGAATGAAATGAAACACTATGGGAGGAGACTCAGGAGGACCCCACTATTGAAACAGAGACATAAAAAAAACTAGACTGCAGTTTTCTAAAATGTACATGAGTAATCCAAAATCCATCTGGGAAAGGGTCTTGTGGACAGATGAGACCAAGATAGAGCTTTTTGGTAAAGCACATCATTCTACTGTTTACCGAAAACGGAATGAAGCCCACAAAGAAAAGTACACAGTACCTAAAATCAAATATGGTGGAGGTTCAAAGATGTTTTTGTGCTGTATTGCTGCCTCTGGCACTGGGTGACTTGACTGTGTGTAAGGCATCATGAAATCTGAAGATTACCAAAGGATTTTGGGTCACAATGTAGTGCCCAGTGTCATAAAGCTGGGTTTGCGTCTTCCCAGAAATGGATGGAAACAAAGTGCTGGAGAGCTCTGAAGTGGCCAGCAATGAGTCTGGATCTAAATCCTATTGAAAACCTGTGGAGAGATCTTAAAATTGCTATTGGGAGAAGGCACCCTTCAAATATGAGAGATCTCGAGCAATTTGCAAAAGAAGAGTGGTCCAAATTTCCAATTGAGAGGTGTAAGAAGGTTGTTGATGGTTATAGGAAGCGATAGATTGCAGTTATTTAATCCAAAGGATGTCTAACCAAATATTAAGTTGAGGGTGCCAACATTTTTGTCTGGTCCATTTTTGGGGTTTTGTGTGAAATTTTCTGGAAGAAATACTTCATTTTCTAGAACAATTTCAAGGGTGCCAACACTTTTGACCATGACTGTATATGGCCTTCTCACTGTTTGCCCTTATGAGCTACAAGCACCACACTGTCCACCTTAATGAGCTATAATCAACACACTGTATGCCATTATCAGCTACATCCGCTGCACCTTCTACCCTTATGAACCACAGCCTACACCATGGCTGTCCCCTCTCCACTGTTTTCCCTTACACTCTCCATATCTCCACACTGTCTTTCTGTCACGCTAATCTCTGCATAATGTGCCCTTATTTCACGCTGCCACGTCTCCATATTGATTCTGTGCCCCCTCTTCACATTATGCCCTCATACTGCACACCACAGTGCCCAATCCAAACTGAACAGCCTTCCACACACTGTATGCCTTGTGGTAGGCCTACTCACTCGACAGCACACGGAGGTAAACATGAGAGCACTCTCTCTTTACATTCTTCCCAGGTTTATTATACAGGCAGCATAAACCGTAGTGAGGCAAAAATAAACACGGCCCTTTGGGCAAAAACAGGAAAACAAAGCAAAGTAGTAGCACAAAGTCCTTGTGGTAGCGGGGATCCGCCCACTCAGAGTTTAGCTACCAAACGGTTCAGCTTTTCCTTGTCAGGACACAAAGCACTGGAATTCCTCTCTTCAGCCCTACTGAACACTGAATGATTCAAAAGGCTGGCTATTTTCACTATGGTTTTCACTACTCTAAGATGCCCACCCAAGACATGAGAATGGGCCAAATCTAATACCCTATGCCTATAGGGACTCAGCATCAACAACTGCTCTATCACTTCTTCTCTTAATTTAGTGACCCGATAGAACAGCTCCTCATTTAAAGACAAAATGTGGAAACCTGGTGTCAGCCCACTGCTCTTGAGTGACCCCATTTATCACAGACACATGGTCAAATGCCCCTTTTAAAGTAAGATCCCGCATTTGAGCAGTCCCAAAATTCCCACCAGAAACCCCCAATTCAGGAATCTCGGCCTGATCGGTCACCATCTCATCCTCGTCACCAGCAAGTACACACAGGGGAAACTCATCCGCCTCCGACTTCGATGGGGATTCATCATGGGTGAACCGGCTCCTGTCTGAGTTATTTGCCACCCCCTCTTCTGCCATAAGTCCCAGAACAAGCTAAAATCCTGCCTTATTTTCACTGGGTGTAGCAGGTCTTTAACCACTCCAACCTCATAGGACTCAGCACCGCAGTTCGTTTTTACAGTCACTCTGGCAACAATGTAGTCCTTGGCGTTCCCGTGAATACAGCGGACACCCACGTTTTTTCCCGGGGATCAACTGGTAGGTAAGTGTGGCCCTTACCAGAGTCACCAAATTCCCTGAGTCCAAGAGTCCCATTCACCAGTATCCCATTTATTGTTACAGGATATGACTGTGGCCCCTCAACAGACTGACACTCCGCACTGCAGGCTGAATAGGCATAATACGAACAGCGCCTCCTCATGCTGCAGTCCATCTGTTTAGAGGACATAGTACACTGGGCGGCTATGTGTCCAGGACCATGACATCTCCAACAGGTCAAGTCTTTACCAGCAGCTTTTGGCAATCCCTCAGTGACCCCTTGGGACCTTAAACTCCCCCCAGTTATGTCTCTACTACCCCTCTTTTGAGATTCGGGCTCCTTCTGGGTACCCCAGTACGAGTATTCAACAACAGCCGGCTTCCTTATGGACCTCTCGACCACCTGGTACCGTTCTACTAGGCCAACTAGGTCGTCTGCATTTCGGGGGTCCCCCTGTGCAACCCAGGTCTGCACCGGCCTTGGAAGGGAATGGATAAATCTGTCTATAACAACTCGCTCGACCATTTGGGCTGGAATGGAGGACTTCGGCTGCAACTAGTGTTGAGCGAGTATGTTCTATTAACCCTTTCGCTGAGTATGCTCGGGCTGAGCTCCGAGTATTTATAGCTGCTCGGTGATATGGTTGAATCGCTCCCGTGTGCATTATTTGCAACTGTTTGACAGTTTTATTACATGTGAGGAATGTCTATTTCTTACACATTCCTCACATGTAATAAAACTGTCAAACAGTTGCAAATCATGCACACGGGAGCGATTCAACCATATCACCGAGCAGCTATAAATACTCGGAGCTCGGCCCGAGCATACTCGGACAGAACATACTCGCTCAACACTAGCTGCAACCACTTTTGTACCAGATGCAGTAAGTCAAGCATCTGAGAACGAGGGGGTTTGTCATCACAATACACCCAGAGGTGAACTCTTTGGGCTCTGACCGACAGAGCTCGTGCCAAAATTTCTGTTTTTAATTTGACATACTCCTGTGCATCCTGCAATGCCAGGTCATAATAAGCCTTTTGTGGCTCACCAGTTACATAGGGGGCCAACACCTCTGCCCACTGCTCTGGCGTCATCTTCTCCCGTTCTACTACACGTTCAAAAACAGTCAAAAATGCCTCCACATCATCCCCTGGGGTCATCTTTTGCATGGCTCGTCTTACTACTTTCCGGACGTACAAGTCATCAGCTGAACTTGGTGTAGGGGCCGCCGGCCTCCCACGAACCGCATCTGTGAGCAACTCAATTTGCTGCTGTTGTTGGTACTGGTCTTGCTGCTGTTGTTGGTACTGGTCTTGCTGCTGCTGCTTTTGTCGGTATTGGCCTTGTTGCTGCTTCTGCTGTTGTTGGATCTTTTGCATCAGCAGCGTACTTGTCTCCTGATGTGCCAGCTGTTGCTGCTGTTGGGCCAGCTGTTGCTGCTGTATAGCTTTCATCACTTGCTTAATCAGGTCCTCCATGCTGTCTGACTTCACTTCCTGGCTCACTGCCAACTTCACTCAAGACATACAGGTTATCTGCTGCTGTCAGATGTGCTCCCTGGGGAAATTGCCCGCATTCTCCACCACCTGTGGCAGACCGGCTCACTCGACAGCACACGGAGGTAGACACGGGAACACTGTCTCTTTAAATTCTTCCCAGGTTTATTATACAGGCAGCATAAACTGTGGTGAAGTAAAAATAAACACGGCCCTTTGGGCTAAAACAGGAAAACAAAGCAAAGTGGTAGCACAAAGCACAGTCCTTGTGATAGCGGGGATCCGCCTGCTCAGAGTTTAGCTAACAAATGGTTCAGCTTTTCGTTGTCAGGACACAAAGCACTGGAATTACTCTCTCCAGCCCTACTGAACACTGAATGATTTAAAAGGCTGGCTATTTAAAGCCCAGGCCACACCCTGGGGTGGAGATATGGTGAACAGCCTCACACCCGCTCTACAGCTGTTCACATAAAATCCTAGCCCATTAAAAATGGCCGATTAACCCCTAAACACATAGAGTGCTGGAGAAAACTTCTAGGTTTAAACTCACTGAAGCTAATTGCCTCAGTGAAACATATCACCCTTCAAGTACTTTGCCAATGACTTTGTCACACCCTACACAGTGTGATGGTCATCACAGTCTCCAATACAGTTAGATATCCACAACAGCCACCCAATATACAGTATCATGTCCACCACAGCTCCCCAATATACAGTATAATGTCCACCACCGCCCCCTATACAGTATGGTCATCACAGCCACATATATAGTATAATGTCCTCCACAGCCCCCTATGTAATGTCATCCACAACACCCTATACAGTATGGTCACCACAGCCTCCAGTATAATGTCCCCCATAGCCCCCAATACAGTATGGTCACCACAGACTTCAGTATAATGCCCCCCTCAACCCCCTATAAAGTATAGTTACCACAGCCCCCTATAAAGTATGATGTCTCCACAGCTTCCACTATATAGTCCCCCACAGCCCCCTATACAATATGATATCCCAACAGCACCCAGTATAACATCCAGCACAGCCCTCAATATAATGTCCCCACAGACAAAGTATTATGTCTCTCACAGCACCCCATATAATATAATGTCTGCACAGCACAGGTATAATACCCCACACAGCTCCCCATATATTATTATGCGCCCACAGCACAGGTATAATGTCCCCCACAACCCACCATATATTACGATATTCCCACAGTCCAGGTATATTGTCTCTCCCAGACCCCCATAAAATATGATGTCCCACAACCCACCATTAAGTGGGCAAATAATATAATACAAATGTAAAAAAAGCTTACATTCACCTAATCTAGGCTCCCCATCCACTGTGTCCACTCTCTCTTCTTCTATCTGATATAACAGTGGGCACCCGATGTCCCCTGCATGGCACTGTCTTCCAACAGGGTATAGGCCAGAACTAACCTGTGACTTGTTGAAGTTACCGGCAGAGCGGGGAGCTGAGAAGAGCTCTTGTGTCGCAGGTGGTGCTGACTGTTAGTGTTTTTTTTTAAACTGTGTCCCCCTCAGGGAGGCAAGAGGTAGCACCCTAGGTGGGTGCCTACCCTGCCTACCCCTCGTCCTGTCCCTGTTGCAACGTCTTATCACCCCACCAAACAAAAGATTTTGGTGAATGAATTCAAATGAACTGCCTGACTTAATATGTCACTTGACTTAATATGTCACTTGACTTACATATTAGATGACTAACCAATCCTGCCAAAATTGACAGGTTTGGATGACTTTTATCTGATGTATAATGGGGCCTTAAGAACCCTGGTTCAAATTCAATTGTACAGAGGGAGGTTTTAAGAAGGATATCTACGCCCCATTGTATATAGTAAAAAATTGTAACAATAAAACAGTCAGCTCATCACACACAAAAAAAGCCCTCACCCAGCTCAATCAATGAAAAAACAAAAATGTTATGGGTCTTGGAATATGGTGACACAAACAAACAAAAACCCCTCTTTTTCACAAATTCCGCAATCATACAGTTCTGGACAATCATGATTCAGAATAACTTTTACTACAGAATGTATGCTGTAAAATAAAACACAAAAACCATGGCAGGATTGAATTATTTTTCCAAATCTCACCACATTTGGATTTTTTTCCCCAATTTTCAGTACATTGAATGGTAAAATGAATGGCATCATTCAAAACTACCACTTGTCCCATCATAAAGCCATATGGGAGTAAAAATAAAAAAGTTATGGCTCTTGGAAGAAGTGGGAAAAAAAAGTGCAAAAATGAAATGAAAATTGGCTGTGGAAGGAAGCTTAGTGCCTTAGTTATACTTAAAGGCTTTGAGCACCTTAACTCTAGACATACCTTCAATTATATTTTCCTCCGCTTGCAACAGTTAATCTCCTGAGGAGCTAAACACTTCAGAAAGCTACCACAACATAATCTCTAAGGAAAACACATTTTCCATAGCAGCCCATAGGATCCTGAAGATGAAGAAGATGATGTTCAGGTGCAAGAATCCATACAATCTGCTGCTCTAACATGGGAGCAATTTAAAGCATTTGCTTATTGTCTAGAGATTTATTTCAGTTTTTATCATGGACCGCTCCTTAATCCATCCTACTGAGTAGAACAGAAAAAGCAAAAGGTAGATCAGAGAGATATTTACAGTCATGGCTGAAAGTGTTGGCACCCTTGAAATTGTTCCAGAAAATGAAGTATTTCTGCCCGAAAATTATTGCATATACTCATGTTTTGTCATACACGTTTATTTCCTTTGTTTGTATTGGAACAACACAAAAAAACAGAGAACAAAAGGCAAATTGGACATAGTTTCACAAAACCCCCAAAATGGGCAGGACAAAATTGTTGCCACCTTTCCAAAAATCTGGGTAAAGAACTTTGTTTCAAGCATGTGATGCTCATTCAAACTCTCCTGTGAAAAGTAACAGGCATGGGCAATATGAAAATCACACCTGAAACCAGATAAAAAGGGGAGAAGTTGACTCAATCTTTGCATTGTGTGTCTGTGTGTGCCACACTAAGTAAGGAGAACAGTATGAGGAGAAGAGAACTGTCTGAGGACTTGAGAACCAGAATTGTTGAACAATAACAACAATCTTAAGGTTACAAGTCCATCTCCAGAGATATTGATCTTCCTTTGTCCATGGTGCACAGTAGCTAATCTCCCTGGACATGGACGATAGAGAAAAATTGATGAAAGGTTGCAACGCAGGATAGTCCGGATGATGGATAAGCAGCCCAAATGAAGTTCCAAAGAAATTCAAGTTGTCCTGAAGGCTCAGGGTGCATCAGTGTCAGCGCAAACTATCCGTCGACATTTGAATTAAATGAAATGCTATGGCAGGAGGACCCCACTGCTGACACAGAGACTTAAAAAGCTAGACTGCAGTTTGTCACAATGTACATGAGTAAGCCAAAATCCTTCTGGAAAAACGTCTTGTGGACAGATGAGACCAAGATAGAGCTTTGTGGTAAAGCACATCATTCTACTGCTTACTGAAAATGGAATGAGGCCTACAAAGAAAAGAACACAATACCTACAGTCAAATATAGAAGAGGTTAAAAGATGTTTTGGGGGTTGGTTTGCTGCCTCTGGCACTGGGTGCCTTGACTGAGTGCAAATGTGACATGCAGAAGTAGTGCTGCTACTAGAAGTAACACAAGCACAGGAGACAGGAAGTGTCGTGCTCGAGAAGCATCCAGCAACTAGAGGGGTTAACACAGTCACTGGAGAAGGGGAGTGTTTTAGCTGAGCCCCAGGGGGATTGTGGGGAAGTTGTTTACTGTCTGGTTGGAGCCGAAGAGAAAGGTGGTGTGTGTGTTCTGTATCTCACAGAAGCGCCCCTGCAAGTGAAAAGGATTCAAGTCAGGAGTGAAGCTAAGCACAGGTTAGGTAGACTTCCTGAACTAGCAGAGCAGAGTATTGTCAGGCAGACAGATAAGGACTGAAAGAAATGGTGTCACAGGGATCATCTCCCTCAGCAAACTCTCCCCCCCCCCTCCATCTCACTGTGCTTTAAAGAATGCTGTGTTCATTAATGTGCCTTTGCATTAGAACTGTGCTGTCCTGTACTACTGGGAAGACTGTGAACTGCTGTGCTGCTAAGGAAACTGTACTGTTTGTCCTTGGAGCCTGTTGCTCATAAGACTTAACTTGCACTGGCTGTGTGGCTTATTATTAAATGTTACTGTTCTACCATTTATGAGGACTCTTGTCAAGTGTGTCTGGTCAGCAAGTGAAACAACCTGCGTGTCTGTGCCTGAAGGTCAATACCCTGTGTGCCTGAGAGAAGCTGCAGCACATGGTCTATGGTGGCCCTGAGTAACGGTTCCCCCAGGATTCCAAAGAATTCATGCAACCTGTCTCACCCTATCTGAACCTAGCGGCGTGCATGTAACATTGGTGGCCCGCACGGGGAATCCTGAGCAAGACTTAGCATGTAGAAGGAGAAGAAGAAAAGTGTCTGGAAAAACACAGCAGCACAGCACCTCAACTCAACTCTGCTACACCAGTTAAAGGATGGATGTGGAAATACAAAGGGACAGAATTAGTGAGCTGCTAGCAGAACATATAAAGATGTCAAAAGAACAAATTTCTAAAGCACACAACCGCAGGCCACTGTTAGCTGCCAATAATGCAAAAATGGATGAGCTGGGGGAGAAAGAAGCTGAAGACGTCATGGGGACATTCTGCCAGGAACTAACACAGTTTCTAACCAGGTTGAAGTTGGAGGATGGAGGGGCGGCATCAATTACTAAAACGGGACTCTCCATCCACAGACTGAACTACAAGAATTTGAAGAACAATTCAAAGCCCTAACAACAGCCCTGCAGGAATCGACCAAAACCTCTGAACTGGTGATAGACTCAGACAGGACCTTTAACCTGCTCGGCTTAGATAAATCAGGGAGACAGTCCTCGCTAACACCACAAATCACCATAAGGAAAGAATTCAAGATCCTGAGACAGATTGGAGAGTGTGAACAGAAAGAGAGACTGTTTTATAGGAACTTGTTGCACCAGATCGATGCAGGCTTATAGAAAGGCTACCAGCCAGATGAGATCGTTGAGGGGGTGGTGAAAGCGATCAGCCCAGGACTGAACCTCCGTAGTATGCTAGAAATTAAGAGTCAATTGACCTTGCAACAGCTGAAGATTATTTTAAATGGGCACTATGAAGAAGACAGTACTTCAGAATTGTTCCACCGACTCATTAACCTCTCACAGAAAAATAATGAATCACCCCAAAGTTTTTTGTTCAGAGCAATTGAACTGAAGGATAGACTCTTGTTTGCATTCAGAGATCTAGAAGCGGAAGAGAAGTTTGATGCTGGACTAGTCTAGAAGAAGTTCTTGAGATCATTGGGAATGGGGTTAATCAGCAAAAACATCAAGTTGCAGCTGAAACAGTACCTAGAGGATCCTGCCATTCTGGACAAAGTCCTAATTGAAAAAATGAATGAGGCAGCTAGTTTGGAGTCAGAGAACGAACAGAAGCTAAAGAAAGGCTCTGCTCCTAAAATCACCAAAATGAGTCATCTGAAGTTGGAGACCCCCAATGGCCAGTCCGAAGATCATCATAGAGACCCTCCAGTGCCACCTCCAAGAGGAAACCTTAAATCACCAACAAAAGGTCACGGTCGTTTAAAAGACAGGAGGTTACCAGTGCGGGGCAACTGGTAACCGCGACACGGAGGAGGCCCCAGAAGCAAATCCAAATCTCACCAAACCCCAGAACAGCGCATGAGGTAAAACGGCTGCATCAGTACTATCCCCAAGTGTGTTCCCATCTACAGTACAACAGCTACAAGGGAGACAGGGGCATCAGTTACTTCATGCTCATTGCGGAGGTCAAATGATGTACTCCTGGGAGGAGGATTCCTTGGTCAGTAAAGATAGCCACATCAGCCTAATCGGTGAAAGGTGCTTTATACAGTGTCAGCTAGATGGACTCCTAGTAAAAGCACTGTGGGACACAGGAGCCCAAGCGAGCCTTTTAAATGAAGAATGGAGAAGGTGCTACCTGACACACACTTGCCTTCGGTCACTAAAAGAACTCTTCGGACCAGTAGAACTCCACGGCAAAGCTGTCAACCAGACCGAAATCCCTTTCATAAGCTGGGTGGAAGTGACTTTCCAACTCAGGGCCACGAAAAACAGCAACACCATCGAGCTTTTGGTACCTTTTCTCGTGACCAGTGATCAGAACGTGGCAGAGGATCCTATCCTGTGTTATAATGTAATCAGTGAGGTCATCACGAAACACAAGGCAGGGGCGCTGGTGGTGGATGCAATTGCCACATCGCACGCCATACCCAACGCCATGGCGGAAAATGTGATTCATAGAGTAAAGAAAGCACAGAATACAATGGATCTAAAAGAAGTCAAGGTAGGCTGGTGCCCAACCATCATCCCTGCAAACCAAATGGTGTGGAGTCCGGGTAGAACTGGGAAAAAAGTCCAGAAAAGTCTGTTTGTGTCAAAAGACTCCTCAGAACTTCCGGAAGGCCTAGTTCAAGGTGAGACTGTGCTTACGATT
This sequence comes from Phyllobates terribilis, assembly GCF_046119375.1. Lineage (NCBI taxonomy): Eukaryota > Metazoa > Chordata > Amphibia > Anura > Dendrobatidae > Phyllobates > Phyllobates terribilis. The sequence continues at coordinate 160,567,607 of NW_027362761.1, forward strand.
CCTACTGGTGGGTTTACTTAAGTGACAGTACCCGTGGTGAATACTACGAGACACGAAATTAGACTGGATCCAAAGACTGTGTTAGGTCACATCGAAACTGTTAAAATGGTATATCAAGCCAGTGTGGGACCCGCCCAGGGGCCTACAGTGAATTCATTCTTCCCACCAAGGAACAGAAGTTGCCCAGGGGAAGAAATTGCATGACCCACGTCGGAGTCCTGGGATCCCCCAGTACCCCTGGAACACTTGTGTGCTGAAAATCAAGCATTGGCAAAACAGATGCTGAGAGAAGAGTGTCATGCATTCTTCAAAGATGACTCTGATATAGGCTATATCCCATCGTTGCAGTTGAAAATCAATTTGAAAGACACGACCCTAGTAACCAGAAGTTACATGTCTATGCCGAAACCATTACACCGTGAAGTGAAAGAGTATGTACAAGACCTAATCAACAGAGGTTGGGTTCAAAAGTCGAAGTCGTCTTATTCCTCTCCTACTGTTTGTGTTAGGAAGAAGGACGGTATGTTGAGACTCTGCTGTGATTACCGGGAACTAAACCGAAAGTCAGTACCTGATCGGCACTCAATACCAAAGATCCAAGATATGCTAGATAGCCTATCAGGAAGTACCTGGTTCTCTGTTCTCGATCAGGGTAAAGCATACCATCAAGGGTTTGTTGAAGAGTCCAGTAGACCTTTGACAGCATTCATCACACCGTGGGGATTATATGAGTGGATCCGCATACCGTTTGGGCTCAGTTCAGCTCCAGCAGAATTCCAGAGGAGCATAGAGACATGTTTAGAAGGATTGAGGGACGATATCTGCCAGCCATACTTGGATGACAATGTGGTACACAGTAAAACCTTCCAGGAGCATGTTGAACACTTGAGGACCGTATTACAATGGTATCAACAACACAGAGTTAAGTTGACCCCAAAGAAGTGTGAACTGTTCAAAAGACAAGTCCGATTTCTAGGGAAAATTGTGTCCGGAGAAGGATATACAATGGACCCAGCAGAAATCGGTCCGGTACTGGCCTTAAAAGACAAGCAGCCCTCTACCGTCGGGGAGTTGAGGCAGATGTTAGGATTCCTCTCCTACTATCTTACTTACGTTCGGAACTTCTCCAGGATTGCCGCCCCACTATACCTCCTCTTGGGGGGGATGACAGAGACAACAACACCCACGGAGAAAAAGGAGAACGCGGGTAGGACGGGGCTTAAAAGAAACAACGCAGTTTCGACCCAACAGCCCATTCTCTGGACAGCAGACCACCAGGAGGTATTGGAAGACTACCTGGTAAAACCACCCATCTTGGGATATCCTGATTTCAATTTACCATTTGTTCTTCATTGTGTTGCTTCTCAAGTTGGACTGGGAGCTGCCCTGGATCAGCATCAAGATGGAAAATTGAGAGTCATCGGTTACGGTTCTAGAACGTTGACAGACGCCGAGAAGAATTACCATCTACATTGCGGAAAATTGGAGTTCCTGGCATTGAAGTGGGCTATCTGTGAACAATTTAGAGATTATCTCTACTACAGCAAAGAGTTTGAGGTATACACTGACAACAACCCTTTGACCTATGTCCTCATTACAGCCATGTAATTTACATTACAGCCTGAATGCAACGGGTCAGAGATGGGTCGCTGAACTAGCTGAGTTCAATTTCAGCATCAAGTACACGCCAGGAAAATGCAATGCGGATGCTGACGGATTGTCAAGAATGCCACTAGAGCCTGAGGAGTTCATGCAAGAATGCTCGGAGGAAGTCAGTCTGGAAGCAATTGAGAGCACTACCCAAGCAGTACAAGCTTTTCAGGAGGAAGACACACCATTGTGATGTCCGCTGATGGTGGAAACCACCATAAAAGAGAGAGAACAAGATCACCCCCAGTCTATTCAACAACTACCAAAAGGGAAAATCCATAGAGCACAATGGGAAGATCACATAATTGGTAGAATACTACTTTATGTGGACCAAAATTGGTTTCCAAGTAAAAGAGAGAGAGACAATGAGTCACCAGCAGTATCTGTTTTAGTTAAAGAATGGACGAAGCTCTACCTCAGTGAAGAGGGTATCCTGTATCGTAAAGTAGGACAAATCCGGCAGTTGGTACCCAGAGTATTCCGGAGGTTGGTCTTCAAAGAACTCCATGAAAACATGAGACACCTGGGGCACCTATGGGCAACATCCTAACTATGTATCCGTTTGAGATGGTCTCAATAGGCTTTCTACATCTCGAGACGTGCAAGGGTGGTTACGAATACATCTTGGTGGTGATGGACCATTTTACTCGATTTGCTCAAGCATATGCCACCACCAATAAATCGGGTTGAACAGCGGCAGAGAAGATCTTTAACGATTTTGCTTTGAGGTTTGGGTTCCCCACGAGTTTACACCATGACCAAGGAAGAGAATTTGAGAACCAGCTGTTTGCCAAGCTAGGCAAGTACTGTAGAATTCAGAGATCCCACACAACGTCCTATCACCCAGAGGGTAATGGACAAATGGAACGTTTTAACCGGACATTATTGTCGATGTTGCGCACTTTAACAGCTGATGAGAAGAAAGACTGGAAGAGTTCCGTGTCAAAAGTGGTACATGCATATAACTGTACAAAGAGCGATGCAACGGGTTACTCACCCTTTTTCCTATTGTATGGACGATCGCCAAGACTGCCAAACGACATCATGTTCAATACTACGGTGTCAGAGACTTACAGAACGTATCCGGAGTACATTCGGAAATGGAAGAAACAGATGGCGGAGGCATACCAGATAGCGTCCAAAGTGGTTACGCAAGGACAGAGCAAGAGTAAGGAGTACTATGATCGAAAATGTTATGGAGCAGAAATGGCAATGGGAAGCCGGGTGTTAGTCAAGAACGTAAGTGAGAAAGGCGGTCCAGGAAAACTTCATTCGTACTGGGAAGACAAGGTGTATGTGGTTGTAAAGAGGAAAGCCGATGACAGTCCAGTGTATGAAATCCGATTGGAAACGGGAGACAAGAAAACCAGAATAGTCCATCAGAATTTACTACTGCCCTGTGATTATCTCCCACCACAACAAGACTTCCCAAAAGTAAACCGACATCGTCCAAGATCGACTAAGGGACTACCACAGACTGAAGCTCCGGAGGTGGATAGTGACATTGAAAGTTCCGATGAGGAAGAGCACACCGTTGTATTTCTCGGACCGGCAAGGAGAGGGATGTTCCATCCTCAGGAGAGTGAACTAAGTCCCGAGGCTCCAGAGTTTGTACCAAGGAAGTCCAATTCAGATCTGATGATCGAACACCAGTCACTGGAGAGACCTATCGACACTCAGGAGAAGCGGAATTACCAGACTGTGTGGACCAGGCGATTCCGGAGAAGTACAGGAACTTACAGAGGCAGTTCCAGGAGCATCTGAGGAAGCAAAGGAAATGAGTGCGGTGAAAGAAACTCCTGTGACCGAAGAATTCATGGTATCTGAGGAACAACCCACCAGGAGGATGTCGACACGAGAAGTGAGGAGGCCCGTGATGCTGATGTATGAGACACTTGGTGAACCAAGTCAAGTGCCAATGACTGTCGACTGGAAACAGGTATCTCTGCCTGCAGACCAGGTAAGCCCACTTGAGTGATATTCAACACCGAGAGACCGTAGGGAATATGTTGCCTACTGGAAAGACTTGTTTTCATGCTTTGATTTTCCTTGTAGAAACAAAGAACTGTTAAAGCCTAGAGATAGCTGGTTGAAGACGTATGAAAAGCTCCAGCTGAAGAGATGCTGATTGTTTTAATTATGTTAATTGCTTATTTCTTACAGGCGTCCTACAAGAAAAAGGTCATGTGAAAAGGATTCAAGTCAGGAGTTAAGCTAAGCACACGTCAGGTTGAGTTCCTGAACTAGCAGTGCAAACCCTCCCCCCTCCTCCATATCACTGTGCTGTAAAGAATGCTGTGTTCATTAATGTGCCTTTGCATTAGAACTGTGCTGTCCTGTACTACTGAGAAGACTATGAACTGCAGTGCTGCTAAGGAAACTGTGCTGTTTGTCACTGGAGCCTGTTGCTCATAAGACTTAACTTGCACTGGCTGTGTGGCTTCTTATTAGGTGCTACTGTTCTACCGTTTACTCACTCATATAAAACAGCATTTTATTAAATAGAAAAAGCTAAAAATACAAATGGACAAACAATGTGCACAAAAGACGAGAAACAGACAATATAAATGCTCATGGCCTAGAATTCCCATAAATCAAATCAATAATATCCTACATATACATATACAATGCATAGTGCATTCAAAATACATAGTGATGTAGTGGAGTATACATAGTTAATTAAATAAACCAATGCATGCCGATGCTATGTATGTGTGTCCTTCTGTGCCTCTGAATAAAATAGTAGGACTCAAGACATACCAGAAAGGCTGTAGAACTTGTGAAAAGGAAGGGCAGCACACAGAAAGGATCCCCCTCAAAGACCCCTACGCGCGTTTCGCTCTTAGTGTTTGCCGCTTCATCATGGGGGATATAGACAACAAGTCCTCCAGGACCTTTAAATACCTATGGTGCCTTGTCATGTGTTAAAAATCAACCAATGGTAGAGCACCGGGAGCATGGTGTAAACCCTAATGGGGATCTGTCAAGGACCTGTGACCTGTCACATGGTCTCATTACCATTATGACCCCGGTCACCTGGCCCGGTCTTAATCTCCCTCCCCTGATGGTTCAAGTCGGCGCATGTGTGACACCCCAGGGGTCTGGTTGCCACAGTGATAGAGATATTACGTTTGAGAGCAGGTGGGAGGTCTCTTGGTCAGGAATCCTATGCATGCCACACCTCCTGCACAGTCCTGGGAGGGGAAGAACTTCCCCTATATAAAACTGGGGCTGAGGCAGGGTCAGTGAGTAGAGAAGAAGTAGAGACAGAGAGAAGAAGCAAATATAGGAACAGAACATCAGGAGCTCTGTGGGAGCAGTGTTACAAGGAGTCAGGGGCTGGCAGCTGCAGAGCTCGCCCTGACTGAGCAGATTTCTTACCGGACCCGGAGTCCGAGGCTGTGGGGACTAACTCCTACCCAGCAGCAGAAACCGACCGGCAGGGGATTGCAGGTCCTCTGGCCCAGAAACCCGAAGGCACGGTCACACGCGTGGGACCAGCACCGCCATCGTGGAGCGGAAGCCATTAGAAGGTCCCGAGTCACCGGCCATACGGGTGAGCACCACACGGTACACTCAGGGACGTGGGCTACTTTTACCCGCCTCTAGCAAGGTAGCCAGAAGAGTACAGTTAGTTGGGAAGGCCTACAACTCCGCCTGGCCAGGGGAGATCCCATCTGCTCAAGGACTGACCAGGCCCCGATTGCTAGCAAGTACTCCGGGAGGGTCTATCTTTGTCACCAGTAAAGACCCTGAACTACACCGCATCGTCTCTGAGTGGTTCCTGCTACCCCCATCAAACACGTCGGCTGCCCTGAGGCCATACCCCTCCCTTTGGGGGTTATACTACCACGCTGCACAATCCTACCACCGGCCTCAGCGGTCTGCCCTGCAGCAGCAGCCCTAAAGCTGCATTCAACGGGTGGCGTAGTCATCCACCATCTACTGCTAATAGACTGCCACTTAGTCTGACTCCCTGGGCACGGACCGGGTCACCGCCACGAGACTACTACGCCCATCTGATCCGGCTCCGGGTAGGCTCCCGCGTGCGCAACGCTGCGCGACTCAGGCCCAGGGGCGCGTCAACTTTTGGCGTAGTCGGCAGGATTTCGTGCCCGCAACCACCGGGTACTGCGTGCCTGAAAAAGAGACTTTTAAAACTTACCATCCGTGAAGTTTTCCCGCCATCCGGCGCCATCTTCAGCCTTCTTCCCACCATTCGAGAAGATTCCCGCCATCCGGCGCCATCTTCAGCCTTCTTCCCGCCATCCGTGAGGTTTTCCCGCCATCCGGCGCCATCTTCAGCCTTCTTCCCGCCATCCGTGGAGTTTTCCCGCCGTTGGACGCCATCTTGAAGACGCCGCGCGGGAAGAAGAGGGGCGTGGACTCCGAAAGCGCGCGAGAACTGAAGCCCCGCCTCACGTCCGGACGTTGCGTAAGGTCCTGGAAGGAGCCCAGCAGACGCCGACGTCACAGGAGCGCGACGGAAGGTCCTCAACCCTGACGATCCACTGCGGAGCCGCGGCCTACGGAAGAGGATCATCGCAAGGTAGGCCACGGTCCACTAGGGGGGAGAAGGATGTCGGATAAGGAGGAGAGCTTCACCGCTCCAACCCCCGCCAGCGCCACCGCTGTGGCGGTCATGCCTTTTACCATACCCTATATCCCGGGGGCAGCCTGGCTACCCCAGTACTCAGGGGAGTCACATACCCTGCAGGACTTTAGAGAAAAACTGGATAGCCTCTTCCAGGTGTACCCCCTCACAGAAGAGCAAAAAGTGAGCATCCTGGTGGCCCAATTAACCGGGGCAGCCCAAAGGGAGGTAAAGTCCTGGCCACCTGGGGGGAGGACTGTCGCAGGGATACTAACCCGGCTGAGGGACACCTTTGATACCCGCACCTCAGCCGAGATCAAGCTTAGATTCTACGGGTGCAAACAGCGGGCACATGAGAGTATAAGGGACTATGCCCTGAACCTACAAGAGGCCCTGAGGGCCATTAAGCAGACCGACCCTGACGGCGTGGGAGACGAGGACAGGCTGTTAACTGAACAATTTATAGAGGGTTTATATTGCAATGCCCACCGAACCCAGTTGCGGGCAATGGCCTTACAGGACCCTCATCTGGGATTTGCACAGTTCAAGGACAGAGCCATCCGGGTGCTCCGAGAACTGGCACCAGGTGGCGTTGTGACCCACAGACGCCCCACTACCACTTACCACCAGGAGGCGGCGCCCTTGTCGGCAGGGCCTGTGGGAGCTGATGAGCAGGCTTTGAACAATGACTCGGCTCCAGACCTGCACCATCAGGTCCAAGAGCTAGCTAAAAGCGTTGCCGCGCTAACCCGAACTGTGCAGTCTTTACAGGTTTCCACTCCAGGGAAGATCCAGCTGGCATCCGGACCGGAGGACATCCCGTGGCGTCGACCAAGGAGGACCCCACCGGCCAGAGGAAGACCCAGCGACCGATACAACGAGGACGGACAACACATCTGCCGCCGCTGCAATCAACCCGGACATATGGCAAGGTACTGTCCTTTAAACTGGCACAACCTAGGGTAGAGGGCCAACCCCTAGGAAAAAGATCATCAGGCCCATCGAACTGGCGCGACAAATATGTGGGCGGACGTCCAGTCTTGCCTGTGGTAATGGATGGCATTCCTATGAGTGCCCTACTGGACACCGGATCACAGGTCACCACCATCCCGTACGTGCTCTTCAAGCAGTACTGGAATGACTCGGATATTACCCGCTACCCTGACGACGATTTGAGTATCATCGCCAGCAATGGTCAGCCCGTGCCACAGATCGGATTTAAAGAGGTGACCATTAAAATTGGTAGAGTTGAACTGGCAGCACAGGGGCTGATCATTGTAGACATTGACAAACACGAGAGTCACCCAAAGATAACTCTAGGAACTAATGTAATTGAAAATTGTCTTGCAGAGGTGATTTTCCTTTTACAGCAGGTTGCCAAGAACGCCAGCTCCGGCGAGCAGCGAGTGCTCCAAAAAGAGATCCGGGCACTGATGCGACGGCAACAGGTGGAACTCTCCGGCGGTGAGATTGGTAGCGTGAGAATGTGTGACCCTTTCCCTATTGCCATGCCCCCAAAAAGTGAAATGATGATTTGGTGCCGGGCAGCTATTGGTCTGAGAGGTAGAGATTACCAGGCAATGGTAGAACCAGTTTACTCAGACAGTAGGCCCACCATCTTGACAGCACGGGGGGTGGTTAATGTACGCCATGGGAGGGTGCCCGTTCGCATAATCCATATCGGGAAGAGGGAAGTGTACCTGCCCCGGTATGCCACGCTAGCCAAATTATATACCATTAACCAAAATGCTATACAATCTGTGGAACCCTTGCCTCCATCTCACCCGGAGGAAGGTAACGGCTCTAAGAAAACAATGGAGGACTGGTGTCAGCAACTACATTTGGGTACTGACTCCACTCCCTTCCACCAGAAACAGGGAGTCTACCGGGTGGTTCAAGAGTATGAGAGAGTGTTTAGTAAACACCCGTTAGACTTCGGGCGAGTCAAGGGGGTAGAACACCACATCCCCACGGGAGATCATCCTCCCATAAAAGAGAGGTATCGGCCCGTACCCCCTGCACATTACCAACACGCCAAGGGCATGCTTAGAGACATGAAGGAGGCTGGGGTAATCCGGGATAGCTGTAGCCCCTGGGCAGCCCCACTAGTTTTAGTCAAAAAGAAAGACAACACTATGAGGATGTGTGTAGATTACCGGAAAATCAACCGTATCACACACAAGGATGCGTACCCTTTACCAAGGATAGAGGAGTCTTTGGCTGCTTTAAGATCTGCTAACTTCTTCTCTACCTTGGATCTCACTAGCGGGTACTGGCAGGTTCCTGTAGCAGAGGCGGACCGGGAGAAGACCGCATTCACCACCCCGATGGGACTTAGCGAGTTTACCTGTATGCCGTTTGGACTTTGTAACGCACCAGGAACCTTCCAACGATTAATGTAGTGCTGTCTGGGACACAAAAATTTCGAGACGGTCTTGTTGTACCTGGACGATGTCATCGTATATTCCAAGACTTATGAGGACCACCTGAAACATCTGGCGGAAGTGTTCGAAGCCCTGGCAGGTTGCGGCCTGAAGGTGAAACCCTCTAAGTGTCACCTCCTGAAGCCAAAGGTGCAGTACCTGGGACACGTGGTGAGCGCTGATGGAGTGGCTCTCGACCCTGATAAGATCACCGCAATTAAGGAATGGCCAAGTCCCTCCAGTGTAAAGGAAGTGCGGCAGTTCCTTGGGTTGGTAGGCTATTACCGCAGATTCATCCCCGGCTTCACCAAAAAGGCAGCTCCTATGCAGGACCTCCTGATAGGCCAGTCCCGGAAGGCCAAGAACCAGAAGCCGCCTTTCAGATGGGAGAAGTTGGAAGAAGAATCCTTCCGCCAGCTGAAGATGGCCCTCACGGGGGATGAAATCCTGGCGTACCCGGATTACAGCCAGCCCTTTATCCTCTACACCGACGCAAGTAACATCGGGCTAGGAGCTGTGCTGTCCCAGATCCAGCAGGGGAAAGAACGAGTCATCGCTTATGCCAGCCGAAAACTGCGACCCACCGAGAGAAACCCTGAGAATTACAGCTCATTTAAGCTAGAGTTCCTGGCAGTGGTGTGGGCAGTCACCGAACGCTTTAAGCACTACCTCGCTTCTTCCCGGTTCATCGTGTACACGGATAATAACCCGTTGACACACCTGGACACAGCCAGACTCGGTGCCCTAGAGCAGAGATGGATGGCCCGTCTGTCCAACTACGAGTTCACAATCAAATACCGGGCAGGACGCTCCAATACCAACGCGGACGCCCTGTCCAGGATGCCAAATCTACCGGACGGAGGAGAAGATCCAGAGGGACTGGAAGAAGTCGAACTCCCCGCGTTTCACCGTCATGGGACTATCCAGTATTCCCATCAGGTAAGGAGTAAGCAAGGCGCTACGCTTAACCCCTTACCTCACTACAACTGGGCGGAAACGCAGGACAGTGACCCTGCCGTCCGGCTGGTGAAGGAGATGCTGACTCGGCCAGAGGCTCGCCTTGACCCAGACGCTCCGGAGGAAGCCAAGCAACTGTGGGCAGAAAAGAGTAGACTGTTCCTTTACAAGGGGAAGTTGTGCCGCAGAATGGTTAACTCCCGGACGCATGAACTAATCTGGCAAGTAGTGGTGCCACGAAGAGACGCAGCCATGGTGATGGAGGCATACCACGACGGGGCTGGACACTTCGGATGGAAGAAGCTGGAGTTCCTGCTGCGCGAGCGGTTCCACTGGGTAGGCATGAGGGGAACCATCGAGAGGTGGTGCAGAGACTGTGGCCCGTGCAACCTAAGAAGGAAGGACCGTGCCAGCCAGAAGACTCCCCTGCAGTCCATCGTCACCCGGCAGCCGTTGGAACTGGTAGCCTTGGATCATGTAAAACTGACCCCAAGCAGAAGTGGCTACGTCTACGCACTAACCATCGTGGATCACTACTCCCGGTTCTTGGTTGTCGTCCCCGTCAAGGACTTAACAGCTCGAACAGCAGCTAGAGCCTTCCAGCAGCATTTCTGCCGTCCACACGGGTACCCGGACCAAGTGTTGACAGACCAGGGACCTGTCTTTGAAGCGGAGGTCTTCCAAGAATTCTGCACTCTGTATGGCTGCCGGAAGATAAGGACGACACCCTATCATCCGCAAACTAATGGACTTTGTGAGAAAATGAACCAGGTGGTAATGGATCTTCTGAAAACGTTGCCCCTGGAAGAACGCAGTCTGTGGCCTGAGAAGCTGCCCGATCTGGTGGACCTATACAACCACATCCCGGTAGGTTCCACCAACTGTACCCCGGCTTACCTAATGAGGGCGAGACCTGGTAAGTTACCTGTTGACCTGGAAATGGGAGTCCTGACACCCGAGGACACTTCACCAGAAGCAGACTGGGACACAGAGAGGCAGCAGCAGTACCGGAGAGTAGAGGAGAGCGTGGAGCGAAGTCTCTGTCAGGCTAGGGAAAGACAAGAGAAAACTTACAACCAGTATGCTCCCGCTGTTCCCCTGGTACCCGGAGAGCAGGTCTTGAAGAGAAAAAGACGGCTCCACAAGTTGGACGACCAGTGGGAGAAGGACCCGTACACCGTACTGCCCTCAAGCCACGACAACCCGAAGGTCTGTACCATCAGTAAAGACGGAGGGGAGACCACAGCCATTGTATCCCGGGATCACCTGAAGAAGTGTCCTGAACAGCTACGGAACCCTGAAGAGGAACAAGAAGACCATCGACCCGTAGAGGAAAGGGAAGATATGGTTAGTACTGTGCTCGGAGACTTCCCTCGGTCTTGGACTCAAGTCAATGGTGCAGTTGTGGTACCCGTACTCACCTTCCTCCAACCAGCATCCCAAGCACCTACGGAGCAACAGGTAGAGCTGGAAGAACAGCCGGTCCAGGAGGCAGAAGACCCCACACCAGCAGACCAGGAGGATCAACCCTCTGCTTGCAGTGAGCCTGCCATATCCCTAGTGAGCCAAAGGGCCCGTAGACCGCTGCCCAGTTTACCCTTAACAGCTCCTACACCCTGTAGTTCAGGGCCAGACAGTCAGCTCCGTAGGTCCACTAGGGCCACTAGAGGCCAGTTACCCGCACGTTGGAGGATTTGAAGTGTATAAATTGTTTTATTTGTGGTTACCTGTTTTTCTTGTTGTTTGTGTATAATTATGTGTTTCTAGTTGTTTATAGGAGTCTTTGGTGGATTTACCGGGAATCCTGTGTACATAGTTGGAGCGTAACCCAGGACGGACTAAAGACTGTTAAGGACTCGGGGCAGGACAGACCCCAACCTGGTTACGTCTCCCTGTTTTGGTGAAATGGACACCTTGCTTTTCTTCAAAAACTGCACCCGGTTGCGGACACGCCGTGACCATCTTTATATGTTTTTCTTATTGTACTATTATTGTTTATCCCTTGTTATGTTTTTCTAAAAATATGTTTAGTCCCGGAGTACTAAATTTCACTAGGGGGGAATGTGACACCCCAGGGGTCTGGTTGCCACAGTGATAGAGATATTACGTCTGAGAGCAGGTGGGAGGTCTCTTGGTCAGGAATCCTATGCATGCCACACCTCCTGCACAGTCCTGGGAGGGGAAGAACTTCCCCTATATAAAACTGGGGCCGAGGCAGGGTTAGTGAGTAGAGAAGAAGTAGAGACAGAGAGAAGAAGCAAATATAGGAACAGAACATCAGGAGCTCTGTGGGAGCAGTGTTACAAGGAGTCAGGGGCTGGCAGCTGCAGAGCTCGCCCTGACTGAGAAGATTTCTTACCGGACCCGGAGTCCGAGGCTGTGGGGACTAACTCCTACCCAGCAGCAGAAACCGACCGGCAGGGGATTGCAGGTCCTCTGGCCCAGAAACCCGAAGGCACGGTCACACGTGTGGGACCAGCACCGCCATCGTGGAGCGGAAGCCATTAGAAGGTCCCGAGTCACCGGCCATACGGGTGAGCACCACACGGTACACTCAGGGACGTGGGCTACTTTTACCCGCCTCTAGCAAGGTAGCCAGAAGAGTACAGTTAGTTGGGAAGGCCTACAACTCCGCCTGGCCAGGGGAGATCCCATCTGCTCAAGGACTGACCAGGCCCCGATTGCTAGCAAGTACTCCGGGAGGGTCTATCTTTGTCACCAGTAAAGACCCTGAACTACACCGCATCGTCTCTGAGTGGTTCCTGCTACCCCCATCATCCACGTCGGCTGCCCTGAGGCCATACCCCTCCCGTTGGGGGTTATACTACCACGCTGCACAATCCTACCACCGGCCTCAGCGGTCTGCCCTGCAGCAGCAGCCCTAAAGCTGCATTCAACGGGTGGCGTAGTCATCCACCATCTACTGCTAATAGACTGCCACTTAGTCTGACTCCCTGGGCACGGACCGGGTCACCGCCACGAGACTACTACCCCCATCTGATCCGGCTCCGGGTAGGCTCCCGCGTGCGCAACGCTGCGCGACTCAGGCCCAGGGGCGCGTCACATGCGCGCACGATCCACGCAATACCGCCCATTATACTCCAATTCTCCTCCAGTTTTTCTTATAAATTTATGGAGTCTGACTAGGGATAGTCATTTGATATTCTTCTTCTGAGTACCTTGACACATCGATAATGCTATTTTCAGGGCTGTTCTACCGTTTATGAGGACTCTTGTCAAGTGTGTCTGATCAGCAAGTGAAACAACCTACCCCTGTGTGCCTGAGAGAAGCTGTAAGTAACGATTCCCCCAGGATTCCAAAGAATTCATGTAACCTGTCTCACCCCTATCTGAACCTAGCGGTGTGCGTGTAACACAAAGCATCATGAAATCTAAAGATTATCAAAGGATTTTGGGTCGCAATGTAGTGCACAGTGTCAGAAAGCTGGGTTGCGTCTTAGGTCAAGCATCTTACAGCAGAACAATGACCCCAAACATACGTCAAGAAGCACCCTGACATGGATGGAAACAAAGCGCTGGAGAGTTCTGAAGTGGCCAGCAATGAGTCCGCGTCTAAATTCCATGGAACACATGTGGAGAGATCTTAAAACTGCTGTTGAGAGAAGGCACCCTTCAAATATGAGAGACCTGGAGCAGTTTGCAGAAGAAGAGTGGTCAAAAATTCCAGTTGAAAGATGTATGAAGCTTGTTTATGGTTATAGGAAGCGATTGATTGCAGTTATTTATTCCAAAGGGAGTGCAACCAAATATTAACTTGAGAGTGTCAACAATTTTGTCCAGCCCATTTTGGGGTTTTTGTGTGAAATTATCCCCATATTGCCTTTTTTCCCTGTTTTTTGTGTTGTTCCAATACACACAAAGGAAATAAACGTGCATAACAAAACATGTCAATAATTTTCTGGCAGAAATACATTTTCTGGAACAATTTCAAGGGTAGCAAAACTCTTGGCCACAACTGTATGTAAAACTGACTATGCTAACCATTTGAGGTTAATCACTTTGTTTCCTCTGCTGCTGTGGATGTAATAGAATAGTAGTTTACCAGCTAATTTAAAGGTGACACCTAATATGGCTGCATGTCCTGCTGTCTTGCAAAATTGTCTGATGCAACAAAAGAGAAAAATCTTTGTAAAGCCCACCAGGTATAGGAAATATGCACTCCTGTACTTACCTGGAACCTAGCACAATGTAAAGGGGACATTTTGTCTGTGTAAAAATTAGGAAATGTCACTCGTCTTCACAATTACACTGTGTTCCAAATTATTATGCACCCATGCTCCCCTGACATCAACCCCTTTGAGAACCTCTGGAGCATCATCAAAAGGAGTGTCTATGATGGCGGGAGGCAGTTCACATCTTAGCAACAGCTCTGGGAGGGTATTCTGTCCTCATGCAAAACTATTGAAGCAGAAACCATCCAAAACCTGACAAATTCAATGGACGAGAGAGTTCAGAAGCTCCTTTCGAACAAGGGGTCCTATGTGCAAATGTAACATCACCTAGAATAAAGTTTTGAGTTGAAAACTGTTTGATTTCAGTTTGTAATATCCTGCTAATGCTTAGAATTTCAAAAATGACCATTTTTTTTGTTGTTTATTAAAATGAAAAGGTTGAAAACTCTGCTGTGCATAATAATTTGGAACATCCATATTGAGTGCAGTTTGAGTTTTTTATTTTTTTAAAAATATACTGTTATCATAGGCAGTTTGTACAAAAACCTTTCAATTGTACTCTAATAGTTATTTGACTGGAAAATTACAATGACTGCAATTCATATAGGCAGTTTGGGAAAATCTGAGAAAATATTATTTGCATAATAATTTGGAACACAGTGTACTAAACACAGGTTATGACCCCTGATTTTCTAAAATATGACCTATTTTACATTTTGACTGAAATTTCTTCATAACATTACTGTTAATGTAAGGTTCACCTTTTCTCCTGCAAAATAGATCCAAGCAGTGGAAAAAGGGTCACTTGCCTTTGGGATCACAAATATGTACATTAGCAATCAATCAATTTTCAACTGTTTGCAATAAACAAGAACAATTTAAATAGCTGAACTTAATTAATACAATAAATGTTTTTTTTCCAAATGCATCACAAAATGCTACTTTTAACAGCTTCCCGACTGCCCACTGTAGATAAACGTCGGCGCTGCCTGGGCTCTGTGCAGCGCCGACGTTTATGAACGGTCAGTGGTCCCGCAGCCCTCAGCACCCCCAGGGTCCTGCAAGTGCTGCGGTTGCGGTTCAGAGCGACAGCTCTGACAGGGGACATCATCGGGACCTGATTGGATCAGGTCCCAATGATGTTAACCCTTTGCTGTCTTCTATATGCCACGATCTATAGTGATCGCAGCATATAGAAGATAGTGAGAGGAGAGGGGGTCGTCCACTTACCTCTCCGACGGCCCTCTGATGCCTTCCAGGACCTGCCGTTGTTATGGCAGCTGGAGGTCACATGACCGCCTCTAGATCTGCCATATATGGTGTCCTGCTGAGCTCAGGCTGCAGCTGATTCCAGCAGGAGACAGACAGTGTGAAACTGTCAGCAAAGTTCTCATGCAATGTAATACATGTCTATTACATTGCATGAGAACAGTGATTAGAAAAATAAACATTAATGTCCCATACAGGGACTAAGTAAAAATGTAAAAAAAAGTCTAAAAAATGTTTTCAAACTGTTAAAAAAAAATCACAAAATAAATAAAAATAAATAAAATATTAAACTAATAAATCCGTATATTTATGCAAAAACAAAAAGAGTACACATATTTGGTATCGCCGCGTGCGAAACAACCCGATCTATAAAACTGTCACACTAATTAACTCCTTCTGTGCACACCGTAATAAAAATAAATAAAAAACGGAGCAAAAAACTATGCTTTTTCATCATATCGCCAAACAAAAAGTGATAAAAAATGCGATCAAAAAGCAAAATGGAAATAAAAACGGTACCACTGAAAACGGCATCTTGTTCCACAAAAAAAAGCCGCCATACAGCTCCATCAGCCCAAAAATAAAAAAGTTATAGCTCTGCGATAAGTTAAAGTGATGCAAAAAAAAATTTTTTTCTATAAAATTGTTTTATCGTGTAAAAGCACCAAAACATAAAAAAATATACAGTAAGTGTAGTATCGCTGTAAATATACTGACCTGAAGAATAATGCTGCCTTATCACTTTTACCACACGCAGAACGGCATAAAAAAAAACCTCAAAAAACAATTCCTGAATTGTTGGTTTTTGTTAATTTTACCTCTCCAAAAACAGAATAAAAAGCGATCAAAAAATGTCACGTACCCAAAAATGGTACCAATAAAAATGTCAGCTCGTTCCGCAAAAAACAAGCCATCACATGACTCTGTCGGCCGAAATATGGAAAAATTATAGCTCTCAAAATATGGCGATGCAAAAACTAGATTTTGCAAAAAAAAGCGTCTCTTAGTGTGTGACAGCTGTCAGTCATAAAAACCCGATATAAATCTGGTATCTCTGTAATCGCACCGACCCGAAGAATAAAGTAATCTCATCACTTATACCGCACGAGGTAAATAAAACCAATTCTTCACTGCTACTGATTTGTTTATTATGTCTCCCAAAGATCGCAGTAAGGCTCTGCTCACATTTATCCTGTGCTCTGCGCTGAGCACTTACACCAGAGTTTCCGTGTAAATACGTGATTCAGACGGAACCCATGACGGAAGATTCCCTGTAATGAGGCAGATATAGGCCACTGTGGATGCCATCTGGCCTGTGATCCCACGGAGTCATTTTTTTAGGCGTGTATAAGAGTGCGGTTGGCCGCAGTTTTGTGCACTTCTGAAAAAAAGGACACCGCTAAACAGAG
Organism: Phyllobates terribilis; assembly: GCF_046119375.1. Lineage (NCBI taxonomy): Eukaryota > Metazoa > Chordata > Amphibia > Anura > Dendrobatidae > Phyllobates > Phyllobates terribilis. Next base: position 160,584,102 of record NW_027362761.1, read on the forward strand.
GCCAGACGGAGTCCAGAGTAACTCCGCTGCCTCATTATAGTGAATGGATCCTGCAGGGGTTTCATGTGAATTACATCACTTGGAAATTTAGATGGAAACCCCGATGTAAGTGCTCAGCCTAGAGCGCCGGATAAATGTTACGTAAAATGTTCCCAATAAAAGCTTCAACTCGGTCCTCAAAAAAAGCTAGTCCCCACTCAGGTCCGTTATCTGTTAAAAATATAAGGGACTTCCAAGTTACTGGTAGCAGAAAGGCTCTGGAAAAGCAAAATGGCCCTTGCCCTCCAAAAGAAATTCAGAATTTTTTGTGCTCCCAAATCCAAATGCCTATTCTACAATAATTTGTTCTCCAATTGTCAAATAGCGCTCCGTCCCTCCCAGATTTCGCCGTATGGCTAAGAGGTATGATACAGCCACATATGGGGTATTGCCACTTTTAGAAGAAATTGTGTGACACATTTCGGCCCATTTTTACCCATTGCCCTGTGTGAAAATGTAAAATCTGAGGGTAAAACAATTTTTTGTGGTAAAAATACAATTATGTTTTCTTCACTGCCCAATGGTATAAATTAAAAAATTTAAAAATACTCACTACTTCCCTAGATGAATTCCTTGAGAGGTGTAGTTTACAAAATGGGGTCACTTGTGGGGGTTTCTGCTGTTTCGGCATGTCAGCGACTCTTCAAATGTGACATGGTGTCTGCAACCTATCCCAGCCAACATAGCGCTCCTTTCTCTTCCGAACCCTGCCGTACACCAAAGCAGTGGTTTTCCCCCACATATGGGGTATTGGCGTACCCAGGAGAAATTGCAAAACAAATTTCATGGTGCAATTTCTCCTGTTATCCTTATGATAATGCAAAATTAGGGAATGAAAAACATTTTTTGTGGGAAAAATGTGAAAATTTTATTTTTACGGCTCAATATTATAAACTTCTGTGAAGCACCTGGGGGTGCAAGGTGCTCACCACACATCTAGATACTTTAAATACACGTGTACAAGCGGGTTTAAATATCAGACATGATTTGATGTATCATTATGAGTGATTATTTATGGATTATTATTATGTTTATGTTCCCTTTTTTCCCTTTTTTTCTTTTTCCTTCGGATTATTCACATTTATATGCATTGTTTCTATGCTATACGATTTTGTTATGGTATGTGTGTTTAAATTTCTGATTAACCTAGCTCTGAACAGGTGCATAGCAGGACATGACATATAAATACCTTCTTTGCTGTTTTTTTTGCTATGCAATGTTTAAGAACTCTTAGTTCGAAACGCGTTTGCTGTTCTTCTCCAAGGTGGACTTTTAAAATATTTTTTGTATGACCCAATAAAATATGGATTTTAGAAGATTTGTTCAGCTGGATCTTCCTGGTTCCTCATTGTTCATCTGGTAGCACTCCTGGCTCCGTGCTGTTGATCTTCTAGGTGAGTGAGATGATTTTTTCCTTTCCTTTCTTTTTCTTTCCTTTCCTTTCTTTTTCTGCCACACATCTAGATAAGTTCCCTAAGGGGTCTAGTTTCCAAACTGGTGTCATTTGTGGGGGGTTTCCACTGTTTAGGCACATCAGGGGCTCCCCAAATGCAACATGGCGTCTGCTAATTATTCAAGCAAATTTTACATTCAAAAAGTCAAATGGCGCTCCTTCCCTTCCGAACCCTGCCGTGCGCCCAAACAGTGGTTTTCCTCCACATATGGGGTATCGGCGTGTTCAGGAGAAATTGCACTACAAATTTCATAGTGCAATTTATCCTATTACCCTTATGATAATGCAAAATTAAGGGATGAAAAACGTTTTTGTGGGAAAAATGTGAAAATTTTATTTTTACAGCTCAATATTATAAACTTCTGTGAAGCACCTTGGGGTTCAAGGTGCTCACCACACATCTAGATAAGTTCCCTAAGGGGTCTAGTTTCCAAAATGGTGTCACTTGTGGAGGGGTTTCCACTGTTTAGGCACATCAGGAGCTCTCCAAACGCAACATGGCGTCTGCTAATTATTCAAACAAATTTTACATTCAAAAGTCTAATGGCGCTCCTTCCCTTTCGAACCCTGCAGTGCGCCCAAACAGTGGTTTTCCCTCACATATGGGGTATCAGCGCACTAATGAGAAATTGCACTACAAATTATGTATTCCATTTTTTCCTGTTAACCTTGTGAAAATAAAAAAAATTGGGTCTAAAGTAACATTTTTGTGAAAAAAAGTTAAATGTTCATTGTTTTCTTCCACATTCCAAAAATTCCCATGAAACACCTGAAGGGTTAATAAACTTCTTGAATATGGTTTTGAGCACCTTGAGGGGTGCAGTTTTTAGAATGGTGTCACTTTTGGGTATTTTCTGTCATAAAGGCCCCTCAAAGTCACTTCAAATAAGATGTGGTCCCTAAAAAAATGTTTTTGTAAATTTTGTTGGAAAAATGAGAAATCGCTGGTCAACTTTTAACCCTTATAACTTCCTAACAAAAAAAAATTTTGGGTCCAAAATTGTGCTGATGTAAAGTAGATATGTGGGAAATGTTATTTATTAACTATTTTGTGTGACATATCTCTCTGATTTAAGGGCATGAAAATTCAAAGTTGGAAAAATTGCAAAATTTTTACAATTTTTGGCAAATTTCCGATTTTTTCACAAATAAACGCAAGTGATATCGAAGAAATTTTACCACTATCATGAAGTACAATATGTCACGAAAAAACAGTCTCAGAATCAGGGGAATCCGTTAAAGCGTTCCAGAGTAATTACTTCATAAAGTGACAGTGGTCAGGATTGAAAAAAATTGGCCTGGTCACGAAGGCAAAAACAGGCTCTGGCGCGAAGTGGTTAATGACTACAGCAGTCTCAGAATAATTCAATCCCTTCATGACAAGCATCTTTAGTACTTCGTGGAGCACACTTTGTCTGTTATGTCCTGCTGCAAACATGAAACATGACTTTTTCCCCTAGGATTTCCTGATATTTGATTGAATCCATCTTACCCTTCACACACTGCAAGATTCCAGTGCTAGAGGAAGCAAAGCAGCCCCAGAGCATCACTGAGCCACCACATGCTCCACTGTAGGCAGGGTGGTCTTTTCAGCATTTGCTTTATTTATTTCCTCCGGAAAATATCCATACCTACCAACTGTCCAGGATTCAGCCCAACAGTTATGAATGTAGGGAGATTATCTTAGGAATGTGAGGTATGACCCAACTTCATCTTAGTCCACTAGACAAAATGGTGGCGTGTGCAGTGGTGGACATGTCATTGGTGCAACCTGTGCTACCGCACAGGGGCCCAAGGCATAAAGGGGTCCATTTCCACCTCCAAGACGTGTGGAATTGTACAATATGATGATCTATTGGACTGCAAAGGGCCCTTATACAGTTGTTGCACAGAGGCCCTTTTCTGTTTGTGTCCACCAGTGGGCGCAGGGAACCATCAGATCCCTGCTCCATCATTCTGTCTGAGTAGATACTGGAGGACCTGCCAAGACCTTGCAATGACTGAGCAGCAGAGAGCAGTCCAGTAGCAGAAGAGACCCGAGGATGTGACAAGACTCACAGGAAAGTGGGATGCTTGAGTGGGCAGCACGGTGGTTAGTGCTGCAGCCTTGCAGAGCTTGGGTCCTGGTTCAAATCCCACCAAGGACAACATTTGTAAGGAGTTTGTGTGTTCTCCCTGTGTTTGCATGGGTTTCCTCTGGGTACTCCGGTTTCCTCCCAAACTCCAAAGACATACTGATAGGGAATTTAGTTTGTGAGCCTCAATGCTGATATATAAGTGAGTAAAATAAATACATAAAACAAGCTCAGCAGAGAAGTGTGAGGGGTACAGGGTGGCAGTTGTGGTGAGGATCTGCTGCTGTGCTCCCACACCCTGACTCCCCACAAAGAATAAATAATGTCCAGTCTGTCTTAGGCTATGTGCACACAAAGCGTTTTTGATGCGTTTTCCCGCGGCGGAAACGCTGCGAAAACGCTTGTTAATAGGTCTGCCATGCATAGCAATGCGAATCCGGATGTGCTGTGCACATGATGCGGATTCGCATTTGCGTTAAAAAACGCAGCAGGACCATTGTTCGGGCATTTCCGCCGCAAATTCGTGCCCATTGACTCGAATTGAAGCGCAGCACAACCGCAGGTAACCTGTGGATTTGCTGCGTTTCAATGAAAGCCAATGAGCGCGAATTTGCGCCGGAAAAGCGCTGCGGGTGGTACCCGGGTTGTGAGAGGAGGCTACTACTTCTCTCATCTGACCGCCGCTCTGGCTGATAACAGCGGGAGTGGCGTGCCTGGGAGGAGCAGTAGCCTGCTCTGCCCAGCCCGTGGTAGTAAAAAAAAAGAAGAAAAAAACAGTAAAAATTAAAAAAAACAACTCATCCTTGTGCCCGGCGGCGATGCGCTGAGGCCAGCGGTATACTGAGCTGCCAGGACCTGCGGTGACGTCAGGTATCAGCTGATCAGTCACGTGACCGATCAGCTGATGCTCATGTGACCTCACCATGGGAACCTTCAGAAGAAGGTTCCCATGGTGGTGAGTTCACAGGGGCTGATCAGCTGATGAACCCCAGTGACCTCCTGCAGCATGTATACTGACAGGGGTGATTTTACACCCCTGTCAGTATACAGTGCTGCATTCTACAGCTGTGACATCAGTGATTGCTGATGTCATAGCTGTAGAAGTGACCTAGATCGTCGTGGGACACTCGTTGGCGGTACGTGGACTGCGTCGTTGACGGCGGACAGGTGAGGAATATGGTTGTTTGTTATTTTACTTTTTTTCAGGAGATCGATGGCTTCGCGGAGGCGTACAATAAAAAAGAAATTAAAAACCGTGTGTTTTTTATTTCATTAAAATACTTTATTCTGGCCGTGCTTTTATTGAAAAGGCGGCGACTATTTTACTACACAGTTAGTAATGAGGAAGACGCCCTCCATTACTAACCTGGGCTTCACGTCAGCCACCAAAACAAGGCTGACGTGAACCCCAACCCCATTGCCCCACGGCTACAGGGCAGTGCGAAGAGCGAGGCTAAGCGCCAGATTTGGCACATCTTATGGATGCGCCATTTCTGGGACTGCTGAGGGGTGATATCAATAGCCGCGGAGGGGGTTAGTATCCATGGCCCCTTCCATGGCTATTAATATCAGCCTGCAGCTGTCTAGTTTAGCCTTTGATTTTTAGATTTTATAGGGGGACCCCACGTCAAATTTTTTCTGGGGTCCCCCTGTAATCTAGCCAGTAAAGGCTAAACAAACAGCTGTAGGCTGATATTAATAGCCAGGGACATTGTTGGCTAATGGCCCCTTCCCCGGCTACTAATATCAGCCCCCAGTGGTCGGCTTTCCCTCTGCTGGTTATAAAAATGACGCGGGAGCCCACGCCATTTTTTTTAAAATTTTAGGCTCTGTGCTCATAATTCAGAGCAGCGCTTTGGACACAAATTTTTTCTGCATCCAAAACATTGCATTCTATTGAACGCAGGTAAATCCACATGTGTTCACTGAACCATGCGTATTTACCGCATTCTATACTTTCTAGTGGTCAAATTTCTGTTGCGGACTCTAGCGACTCCGCAAGAGAATTTGACATGCTGTGGTCCTGAAAGACGCGCCGCATGTCAGTATCCGTGGGTGATTCGCAGCCTCTGATGCACGCATAGGTAACATGGGATTTCTAGAGATCCCATCCACAATGCTGTAACATCTGGACGCTGCGGGTTTGATGCTGTTTAAACACGCAGCCTTAAATCTGCAGCGGCTCCTGATTGTGGCGACGTACCCAAACTCACCCGCAGCATGTCAATTTCTGTAGCGGACACGCCACTCTCCGCTGCAGATTTTGACCGATTGAAGTGTCAATATATGCGGTGGATTCACATGTACTGACAACAAATGTGCGGCATTAGAACACCGCATTTTGGACGCAACAAAAATACATTGTGTTCAAAGCACTGCTGAGTGCTGTCCTTGGGAACATAGTGGCTAATGAACCAGCTGTGAGATGTTAATTATGGCCAGGGACCATGTTTGACTAATGGCACCTTCCCAGGCTAAAATTAGCAGCTCACAGCAGCCGCATAAATTACATGAATAGAAATGCTAATGAAGATTGGGTGTATGGGATCAGCTGACACCTAGCTCTTTTGTTTGGTTATGTCAAGGTGTCAATCAAACCTTTTCATGAACAAACTTAATTAAAGTAAAGAGTTAAATAAACACACAGAGACAGTAAACACTTTATTTGAAATATAACAGACACATTCTTTAATCATTTAAATGAACCAATATACTCACCCCAGTTCTTATGGTAATCCAAGGGTTTAAGCAATGTCCCACCAAATAACTTTATTTAGCTCCAAAAAGCATTCACTGATGTACAAAAACGCTTAAAAAAAAAAAAAAAAAACACCTCAAAAACCCATGTGAAATCCGTATGCGTTTTTTCTGCCAAGGAGATGCAGAAACACTCAGGAAATTTCTGCTTCAAATATGCATTGTGTTCACATAGCCTTATAGTTTGTGTGTACTGAATAACACTCAAAGTTTTCCTTGAGGGTCCCATCTGCTTAAGGGTTCCAACTTCAGCTGCAGGCACACAATGAAGCGCAGACTCTTGCTCCATTTTCAACAGAACAACTTTATGTAACCCTTTCAGTTCATTTTTGATCACAGCACATTGTGATACAGCAGTCACAGTTTGAATAGCAGATACAGTACAGCACATGTTCTATTGCTCACCCTGAGGTCTCCCTGCATTCTCTGTTACCTCAGGCTCTGTAATGACTTCCTCTTCCAATACAGTTTTCATGCTTCCTTACCCACTATTCTGCTTGTTCAGCATCCCACTGAACAAAGTGGCGGATGTCCGCATACTGTATATCCTACCCTTCAGCGTGCTTCTCATACTTTCTCAGGCTCCAGGCCTAATCTGCTTCTACTCAGTCCTCTTTTCTCTCAGCATCACTGATGACCTTCAGCCATAAGGCCCTAAACTTCTCCTCTTCCTCAATTATACCTCCTGCACAAGCTTGACCATTACAACTTCTTCCATTCTATTCCCCTATCTGACTAAACCAGGAAGTACTCCTTGTATTTATAACTTCACTCCCCCTCCCAACTGGGAAAACCCCTAGACCCAACTACTACAACTTCTACCTATTCCTCGCACTACAGTGCCCCCTGTCTTCTACTAAACCCCTGGTACCCAGCTAACCTTATCTTATTCCTACACTTATACCCTATTCTTTCCCTATATTATCTTGTTACAGTATTCTAACACACACTTTCAATATTTCACCATAATGTACATATTACGCATGTACCAGTTTTATCAGGAACATATGCAGAGCATGTGCAAGCATCCACACACCCTTACAGAAGCACTGAGGAAGTGACAGAACACACTGACTAGTGGGACGCTTGTGTTGGGGGTACTACGTGGATTTCATGTTGTGGGAGGTATCATACTGTGTGGGGAGACTGTAGGGGGCATTATACTCTGTGAGGGGAACTGTGGTTGGCATGATACTGAGTGCAAGGGCCCATAAAAGGGGTATCATATTGTGTGGGAGCACTAATGGGCTTCATTAGGAGCAATATTTCTGTGTGGCCACAAATAAAATCCAGGGCAAGTTTAGGTAAGTTGATTAGAGTGTAACAAAAATTCTTGTAACACAGTATGTATGCCTCTTTCCTATATTTCAAAATTGGGAGATATGCAAATGTAGCACCCTGAGGATTCGGCTGCTACAGGGGTATTGCACCTCACTCCAGAGGTGTGGTATTCCACTCCCGGGTAAGGATGGAGTGTGGGACTGAGCTTAGTAGGCTGCATGCACTACATACATCCCATTTCCGGGGGACAGAACAACGGTACTCCCACCAGTATATGTGCAGGTACGACAGCGTCTGTCCCTGGCTGGAGTGGGAGGGGGGTGGAACATCCCAGTAGTGTAGGGGCAGATAGGGGGAGTAGTCTGGGTAAAGCTAGGAGCCCATTGGGTGCTGGTCACCTGGGTTCACACATAGAGGGAGTATATAAGGTGGGCACCATCTTAGAATAGGGTCTTTAGTCAGAGAGAGGAGGAGCAGAGCAGAGGAGCTCAGCCAGGAGGGCTGACAGGGAGCTGTGGCTCCGGCTGGGCCCAGCTCCAGAGCAAAGCCTGCAGTGAAGAGAGAGAGGAGGAAGAAAGGCCCAGAGAAGCAGAGACAGAGGGAACCCTAAGATCCCAGAATCAGACCAAAAAGGGTGAAGGGTTGGCAGAAGAGGGCACCGGATCCCAAGCTGGCGGAGGCAGAAGTAACCCTTAACCAGGAACCGGAGGTCGTGGGCAAGTTTTGCCACGACCCTCACCATATCCACCAGGAAGGCACACCACGAGTAGGGCCAGGGAAGCCAGAGAAGGTTCAACCACTAAGAGGCCCGAGGGAGCTGGACAGAGGTGGATCCCTGGTGGGGACGGCCAGGAGAAAGAGAGTAAGAGGGAAGCTCAGGACCACGCTCCGGAACTGCCTGGGGGTTAGCCGAGTCCCGTACCTGGTGGACGCAGCACGGCTCGGGTGGTCACTCAAGGCCAGAGTGACTAAAGCAACATCAGTGAGTAAAAACCCTGAAACTGCATCTCCTGACTCTGCCTCTCCTTCCTGCATCATCACAACCCCCATCATCCACACCTGCTGCCCTGAGGCCATACCCCTCCCGTTAGGGGTTATACCATCACTGTTGCACATATACCACCGGCCTCAGCGGACTGCTCTGCAGCGGCGGCTTCAAAGCCGCACTCAACGGGTGGCGTAGTCGACACTTAAACAACATCTACAAAGACTGCCACACACTTAGTTTGACACCCTGGGCACGGACCGGGTCACCGCCACAAGGACTACTACCCCCATACAGATCCGGCTCCGGGTATCCCTTGAACATGGCCCAGGGGGCGCGTCAACTTTGGCGTAGTCGGCAGGATAACGTGCCCGCAACCACCGGGTACTGCGTGCCTGAAGAAAAGTTCACATTTACCTCAAAAAGAAGTCTCCCGCCAATTCCGGAGGGTCCCCGCCATCGGACGCCATCTCGGATCGTTTCCCGCCGTTTGCCCGCCATCTGCAGTCTTTTCCCGCCATCCACAGAGTTTCCCGCCACTGGGAGACGATTCCCGCCATCTGGGAAGATTTCCCGCCCTGGCAGAGCGGACGCCATTATGGGCGTGCCAGAGGGTGGCAAGAGGCCACCTCCCATCGTGGGCCAGGACCAAGAATGGCGCCAAAAGCGGAAACCGCCCCCACCATCAGAGACTGTGATGCTTGAGATGTCCATCAGCGTGAGGGGACTGCCCCTGGAACTGACAATCACCAAGTTGCCCCGGGACCACCCTCAGTGTGGGCGGACCAAGAACAAAACAGAGAAGATGGGTGCAGCCTGGAGGAGTCTAGAGAGAACACACCCGGAGATGGAGGGAGAGTCAGGCAGCAACGACCCTGTGGTCAGGAGCCTGTTGCAGGCCGCCACTCCAGAAGGCCTGCTGGAGATCCTGGCGCAGCTCCCCGGAGATCGGGAGCGTGCACAGACCGCGCTGGAGAGCCTTGCACGGAAGATGGCCCGGGTACAGCAGGAAGCGCTGGCGGAGTGGAGCAAGGAGATGGCCCAGCAGGCTGGAACCCGCCAGCGAAGCACGCCACCCACGACAAGGAGCATGTCCGCCTCTGAGGAAGGTGCAGGAGGGACGACGGCCGGAGACGACGCCGCGGAGGGAGTTGAAGAAAAGGGAGCAGGTAATGGGGACGACAACACCCCGTGCCCGATGGTCGCAAGCCTGCCCCAGCTCCCCGTCGCAGAGCCCGAGACCCCACTCACCACTCACGTTGCTGCATCGTCACCGCTCCGAGCTAGGCCTCAAGCGGCAGGAGCCGCGGCCACGCCCCCTGCTACGTCATGCGCCTCGACTCAGAGCGCGGCCAAGCAGGAAGCGCCATCGGCCTGGTCACAGGGCAGAGTACCCCCGGGCGCAGCCGTCTCCACAGTGCCCTTCACATTCAGAGTGCCCCCGGGCACCGCGGCAATCATCGCGCCCGTAACCTCCATCATGCTACCCCTGGGAGAAGACTTGTTTACCCAGCATACTTGCCTGGATGGGCAGCCCTTTGTGTGGCCGCCGGAGTTCGTCAATCCCCGACTCCGGAGGGAACGGCCTCTGGATGAGCCCCTGATCCCGGCTCCGGCGCCCGCCCAGATCACCCCACTCTCGTTGGAGGAGGCGCAGTTCGCGTGGGACCCCACTGGAGAAGACCTCATCGGGTTCACCCAAGAGACCCGGGCGGCCGCAGCCCAGCGTGCAGAGTGCTGCCGACAGCAGTTAGAGGTCTTCGACAGAGAAAGGAGAGAGAGGCGGGTCCGCGAGGAGCGGCTGCAAATCCAGAGTGCAGAGCAGAAAAGCCGGACACGACGGAACCCCCGTGCAGCCCACGGTCCCCGTGCCACCGGGACTGTAATCAAATTCCAACTGCAGCACGGTTGGGGCTTCATCAGGGATCACAAAACCCCCGGTGACGTTTTTGTAACCCGCAGAGATGTCGAGTCTCACCTACCGGAGGGACACCGTGGTCGTGACCTGTACCTGGGTGACGAGGTCACCTTCACCCGGCACCAGTGTGCCAAAGGACCCTATGCCCTTCATGTACATCGCCTGACGGAAGAAGAGCTGCGGTGTGAGGAGGAACAAGAGGACCCGGACGGGTCTGAAGCCTACCCTCAGGAAGGAGCAGGAGGGCATCGTCACCATTAAGAGGTGAACTGAAACTGTATATAGTTACCCGTAAGGGTATATGCCATGCTGCTTAATTAAAATGAGTTCCCCGTTGGGACAAGTGTGAACTGTTCCAGTGTGTCCCATCTCCCCACAGGCTGAGGACTGTGAACAGCCATCCCTATTCCCCACTGGCCGAGGACTGAGAGCGGCCATATCCCTTGTAAATAGTTGCGCTTCTTAAAGCGCCCCCTACTGGTTTTATAGGAAACTGTTTTTTTTTTCTACAAGAGACTGTGGCACTTACCTGGTCACAATTTGCACAAGTGGCCAGAGGTCAAAAATGTTTTACATGAAAAGTTTTATTATGCTGAAAGAGTTAATATTATTTTATGATGTGTCTGTAACATTTTAAGAGAGAAGTACCTCCCATAAAGGGATGGGTTGAAAGTTATATTTTATATGTAAGTGCACTTTCAAAAATTTGTATGTTTTATGTTTTGCTCTTTTACAGCCCGAGGACGTGCTGTGATTTACCAGGGGGGGAATGTAGCACCCTGAGGATTCGGCTGCTACAGGGGTATTGCACCTCACTCCAGAGGTGTGGTATTCCACTCCCGGGTAAGGATGGAGTGTGGGACTGAGCTTAGTAGGCTGCATGCACTACATACATCCCATTTCCGGGGGACAGAACAACGGTACTCCCACCAGTATATGTGCAGGTACGACAGCGTCTGTCCCTGGCTGGAGTGGGAGGGGGGTGGAACATCCCAGTAGTGTAGGGGCAGATAGGGGGAGTAGTCTGGGTAAAGCTAGGAGCCCATTGGGTGCTGGTCACCTGGGTTCACACATAGAGGGAGTATATAAGGTGGGCACCATCTTAGAATAGGCTCTTTAGTCAGAGAGAGGAGGAGCAGAGCAGAGGAGCTCAGCCAGGAGGGCTGACAGGGAGCTGTGGCTCCGGCTGGGCCCAGCTCCAGAGCAAAGCCTGCAGTGAAGAGAGAGAGGAGGAAGAAAGGCCCAGAGAAGCAGAGACAGAGGGAACCCTAAGATCCCAGAATCAGACCAAAAAGGGTGAAGGGTTGGCAGAAGAGGGCACCGGATCCCAAGCTGGCGGAGGCAGAAGTAACCCTTAACCAGGAACCGGAGGTCGTGGGCAAGTTTTGCCACGACCCTCACCATATCCACCAGGAAGGCACACCACGAGTAGGGCCAGGGAAGCCAGAGAAGGTTCAACCACTAAGAGGCCCGAGGGAGCTGGACAGAGGTGGATCCCTGGTGGGGACGGCCAGGAGAAAGAGAGTGAGAGGGAAGCTCAGGACCACGCTCCGGAACTGCCTGGGGGTTAGCCGAGTCCCGCACTTGGTGGACGCAGCACGGCTCGGGTGGTCACTCAAGGCCAGAGTGACTAAAGCAACATCAGTGAGTAAAAACCCTGAAACTGCATCTCCTGACTCTGCCTCTCCTTCCTGCATCATCACAACCCCCATCATCCACACCTGCTGCCCTGAGGCCATACCCCTCCCGTTGGGGGTTATACCATCACTGCTGCACATATACCACCGGCCTCAGCGGACTGCTCTGCAGCGGCGGCTTCAAAGCCGCACTCAACGGGTGGCGTAGTCGACACTTAAACAACATCTACAAAGACTGCCACACACTTAGTTTGACACCCTGGGCACGGACCGGGTCACCGCCACAAGGACTACTACCCCCATACAGATCCGGCTCCGGGTATCCCTTGAACATGGCCCAGGGGGCGCGTCACATACCTCTGCTCTACAAGCCAGAAAAGTTCCAGTGTTATTTCATCGTTGATGATTTGTAGTGATAGCTTCTGCTTTCTGCCACATCCAGGTATTTGTAGCCAGTTTTTCTTTCTTAGAACGTGGGAACTATGCTTCCAACTGTATCTCTAGGAACATTCAATGCCTTTGCTATCTCTTTGTATGTTTTCCTTGTTTATGCAAGAGAATGATTACTTAACTCTATAGTCCACTCTCTTGAGAACCCAAGAATATTATTGAACTGGAGGGCATTGCCCATTAAAAATGGACTAAGATTCTTCAGGAATGCGGCCAGCTGGAGTCTGGCTATAAATAGTATTTGATTTGCAGCAGTTCAACAATCAAAGGGTGGACTACTAAGTACTAAAAACTTTGTCATGAAAGAGTTGAAAAATTCTAAGACTGCAGTAGTTTGAAGAAGCCACTTGTTATATTAGTTGTGTTGAGCTTTTTACACTGATATTTCATTGGTTTATTGCAAACAGCAGAAAGTTTGTAAATTTTCCTAATAAACCTAATTTGCAATGGGGGTTGAATATTTGTGATTGTAACTGTATGTATGGGTATGTACAGGGTCGGACTGGGGCTAAAATTCAGCCCTGGTGTGGCGCCCCTGAGGGTTCAGTCGCCACAGAGGTACTGCACCTCACCCAGAGGTGTGGTGTCTCCTTCTCTCAGTTAAGGAGGGAGTGCTGCCCGGAACCCCAACACCCACATTCAACACTACACTGCTCCAGGCCGGCTGGAAGGGCAGGATGCATTGTGTTTTTCTGCTGAGCCCTGTCCCTGGCTGGAGTGGGGGGAACCAAAGGTAGGGGGAACCAGTAGTGGGTGTGGGTGGAGGAAGTAGAGTGGGGGAGCACCATGGAATGAGGTATAAAAATGGAAGCCATCTTAGGGTGGCAGATGAGTGAGAGAGGACAGTCAGTCAGGGAGCAGAGTCTCATCAGGAGCTCTGCTCCACAAGTGGGGCCTAGTAATAGAGGCCCAGGAGGAGAGCAGAGGAGGAAGGCTCCGTTCTATAGAAGGGATCCCAGGGGGTACAGGACGGGTGCAGGACGGCACCCGTACGCCCCGAATCTGCCAGGTGTCAGAGGGATCAGGCCGCAAGAAGGGGACCGGCCCCTGGACCAGCCGTGTTACTCCAGGTCTCGGCTGGAAAAACCGGAGGCTTCTGACTTTTATAGTGCAGTTGCCACAGCCTCATCTTAGTCACCGTGAGGGTCAAGTAGGTCCAGGAACTCCAGATTGCCCAGAGGGACTTCAGAGCACCCGAGCGGGACTGTGAGTGGGTAGCGCAGGGCAGGAGGGAGAAGACCCAGCATGAAGTCGGTCAAGGAAAGGAACATAAGGAAAGCGGGGTTCCGTCAAGCACTCCTGACACATCTGAGGAAGAGCTGAACCCCCGGCCTGGTGAACGCAGCGCGACGTGGGAGGCTGACACCCTTACAGTACACCTGTGGAACTTACATAAGAACTGTGAGTAAAAACTCGGATGACTGCACTGCACTGCCTCCGTCAATTATTTCAGCTGCGCTATCTCTCCCTCTGCACTACAAGTCCCATCACCACTACTCACCACCAAACTCTACACTGCCCTGAGGCCCGCTCCACCTGTGGGGAGCTGTTCCATCCTAGCTGCCTATAAACTGCCTCAGAGGTCTGCCGCAGCACTGGTACAAATTACCAGAAACCACAGGTGGAGTCACAAACTCTATAAATACCCTATAAATAGAAATTCCCCCTTTTTATTGACCGCCCTGGGTCACAGAGCCGGGTCACCGCCACCGTGATCTACCCCCCCAGCAGCCATAGGCCCGGCTGCCGAGTACCCCACGGCCCTGGGGGCGCGTCACTGGCATTGGAAAGTACACAGGCGCACTGGTCGCGTGGTGAATGTAATGTTACGGCTGTCTGCAGAATATGATATATGAATATGAATATGACTGCAGAATGTGATAGTGCTAAATAAGCAATGCGTAATAAAATTATAATTGCCCACTAACTGTTTAGAGTTGTATGAGAATTTTTTTTTTTTAATGAAACAAGCTGTTTTTATTGGTACCAAGTTGCGGCACTTATGAATTTTAATTCACTTTTTTTTTTTTGTGCGGTGGGATGAGCAAAAAGAAATGGTGTGCATGGATTGGACAAATCTGGCATTTTTTCATGGATTAAAAGGTTTTTCTGCCATCATTTACTTCTACATTGGGAAGTGAGGGGGGCTGATATCCTGCTGTCAAAGCAAACCCACCAAGACACATGCATGATAGCTGCCAATCATGTATCTGTCCCGTCAGGTATCTGTAGACGTGATGTCCTCAGTGCTGCTCTCCTCCCAATGTGGAAGTACCGTAAGCAACGCTGAACAAACCCTTTAAAGTGAACCTGACAGCTGATGGATTAGGCAGCATGTGTAGCACCCTGAGGATTCGGCTGCTACAGGGGTATTGCACCTCAACCCAGAGGTGTGATATTCCACTCCCGGGTAAGGATGGAGTGTGGAACTGAGCTCAGTTAGCTGCATGCACTACACACATCCCATTTCCGAGGGACAGACCGTTGGTACTCCCACTAGAGAAATGTGCAGGTACGACAGTGTCTGTTCCTGGCTGGAGTGGGAGGGGGGTGGAACATCCCAGTAGTGTAGGGGCAGATAGGGGGAGCAGCCTGGGTAAAGCTAGGAGCTCATTGGGTGCTGGTCACCTGAGCTCACACATAGAGGGAGTATATAAGGTGGGAACCATCTTAGATCAGGGTCAGTCTGTGAGACGTCAGTCTTTTGCAGAGGTTTGGTCAGTCTGAGAGAGCCTGAGAAGCAGAGAGAGGGGAGAAAGAAGGACCCAGAAGGGGGAGAAGAGGGAACTCCAAGAACCCAAAATTAGATCAGAGGGTGAAGAGTTGGCAACAGGGTACCGGATCCCAAGCTGGTGGAGGCTACAGCACACCTTAGCCAGAGACCGGAGGTCGTGGGCAGGATCTGCCACGACCACCCACTAAATCCACCCGGAAGGCAAACCAAGAATAGGGTCAGGGAACCCAGAGACAAGGGTTTACCAACAAGAGGCCCGAGGGAGCCGGACTTAGGTGGATCCCTGGTGGGGAAGGCCAGAGAGAAGGACAAGTCAGAAAGGGAGCTCAGGACCACGCTCCAGAATCACCTGGGGGTTGGCCGAGTCCAAGACCTGGTGGACGCAGCACGGCTCGGGCGGTCACTTAAGGCCAGAGTGACCACAAGAACAGCAGTAAGTAAAAACCCTGAACTGCACAGCCCGGCTCGGAGTCTTCTTAACATCCACACTGCACCACCACTACCACCATCCTCTACACCTGACCCCCTGAGGCTATACCCCTCCCGTTGGGGGTTATACTACCAGAGCTGCACAAGCACCACCAGCCTCAGCGGACCCTGCTGCAGCGGCGGCCGTATTGACCGCAAATCAACGGGTGGCGTAGTCGACACAAAGAACACTAATAACATCTGTAAGGACTGCCACACACTGAGCTTGACACCCTGGGCACGGACCGGGTCACCGCCACTCGGAGACTACAACCCCCATCTGATCCGGCTCCGGGTATCCCCCAAACAACACTGGCCCAGGGGGCGCGTCACATGTATCAGGCACCGGCTGCACTATCTAAGCCAGGAATGTTTGACTCTGAAATGCTGCAGCATCACAGAGAAAAACATATTTTGTCTTCTTCCCTCCTGCCAATGACTGACAGGAAGAAAATTGTTAGTCAAAGGGAGCAGATAGGGAGAAGCCGCCGGGGACCCGACTGTCCGACTAGTCTCCCGTGAGGCTCAGTCCTGGTGGCTTTTAAAGTATGTTTTTCCCATATCTGGCTGAAATCATGCAGCCTGTGTCCGATACATGCTGCCTGTGGAGCGGGTAGCCTGTATAAGTAGACAGGTTCTCTTTAAGACACCATAACCGCTACTTATGTCAAGTGGCCGTTATCCTTTTGAGGAGAACTATAACTCCCAGCATGTTCTGCAGCTCCTAAGGCATGCTGGGAGTTATAGTTCACCACAGGAGAGGTACAGTACAGTGCTTTTGCTTATTCTTATTTTTCTTTTATAAGAACTAGTCATGCTTGCATTGCTTTGCCTCCTCTCTCAGTACAACTGAATTCCGGTTCTCTGTGACCTGCGTGTTTTCTGGCCCTCGTTAACGTTTCCTGGCCCTGCCGCCAAGATAGACAAGGAGAGAGTGGGCGGTCTTCCTTTCAGATAACATGCTGCAGTGATGAGATGAAGAGGCAGAGCCGGGGAGCTGCGCGCTGTGCCCTGCCTCTTCACACGTCACTGCAGCATGGGATCTGGATGGAAGACCGCCCATTCTCCCCTCGTCTAGCGCGGCCGCGGCGGCAGTGATTTCAGGTTGCGCACGGCGTCAGTGAGACTTTTAAAGGGCCGCCGGCGCACTTTGTAGTGCTGAGCCGCCGGCCCACTGGGCATCTGTCCGCTTTGGCACGTTGCCAATCCAGGCCTGGGTATGTATATGTATTTAGATTTATTTCTAGGCTAAGTTGTCATATTTTGTTCAAGAGTCATTTCCAAACGGTTGCTACAGAGCATCAACTTTATTTTAGTCAGTGAGTGAAATATTGGAAAGGTGATTCAGTGTGTCATGATTTTTTTAATCTCCTAAATTCTGTTGTATATAACCCCCTCCACTCAATAATAATAATAATAATTTTTATTTATATAGCGCCAACATATTCCGCAGCACTTTACAATAAGGTGGGGACATGTACATACAATAAATTAAGTACAAGGTAAGACAGTTTAAACAGTTACATTAGGAGTGAGGTCCCTGCTCGCAAGCTTACAATCTACAAGGGAATGGGGGAACACAATAGGTGAAAGGTGCTTGTTATTTCAGGTCAGGCAATTATAATAAATAGGGATTTTCATATAAGGCTGCATGATCCGCTCATCAACCCATATGTTTAAGTGCAATAATCAAGTATCCAGTGTACTGTAGTTATCGTGTGCATGGAGGGTGTGGAGACAGATGAATAGTAGGGTGCAGATTCAGAATAATATTTAGAAGGAGGGAACAGGGGAAGGTTAGCTTACTGAGTTGAGGTGGTAGGCTTGTTTAAAGGGACACTTGAAGATAAGGAGGCTAGGCATCAGTCGGATCGTCTGGGGTAGTGCATTCCAGAGAACTGGCGCAGCACGAGAGAAGTCTTGGAGACGGAGGTGCGAGGTTCGGATTATGGGGGCTGTTAGTCTTAGGTCATTTGTAGAACGGAGGGCACGTGTAGGGCGATAGACAGAGATGAGAGAGGAGATATAAGGCGGTGCAGAACTGTGGAGAGCTTTGTGGGTGAGAGCGATGAGTTTATATTGGACCCTGTAGCGCAGGGGTCAGGAACCTATGGCTCGCGAGCCAGATGTGGCTCTTTTGAAGGCTACATCTGGCTCCCAGACGAGAGACCGCTCTAACGGCCACTGATATCGCCACTGACAGCTTAAAATGACGCCTCCGCTTCTGATCTGCACCACAGGAAGCCATCACCCCGGATATAATGCGCCCGCTTTCCTGACAGCTAGAGCGAAACTTGAGCGAGCGGAGCTCAGTTGCTGCAACACTGGAATGAGTCATCATTAAGCGCAGATCGGAGGCGAGCTCACCAGCAGGTATAGGGAGTTCCTGCACTGTCAGCCATCGTTCTCCTCACCCCAGCGTAGCAGCAACTGAGCTCCGCTCGCTCAAGTGCCGCTCTAGCTGTCAGGAGAGAGGGCGCCTTATAGGGGTGACGGCTTCCTGTGGTGCGGATCAGAAGCGGCGGCGCCATTTTAAACTCCACTGGCAAGAATCTGTAGCCGCATCAGTCAGAGAGCGTCTGAATACAGGTAACACTCTTACTTAATACCACCAGTCAACTAGGGGGATGCGGGTTACCTATATACACAGTACTGCGGGGTACAGTTTGCCCTTCCCCTTAAGAGCAAAGACGCCATCTCTGTTCCCCACATTGAATCAGTCAGGGACACCTCCAGCATATGGAAATAACCTTCCCTCCTTTTAATCAAGTAGTCAGCTAGCTAATTGCAGAAATCCTTGTATTGAAGAAGATGGCTAAAAGAAAAAAAGATGAGGAGTATCGTACTTTTCAGCAGGAATGGAGAGAGGAATTCGCCTTTGTAGAGAGAGCAGGTTCTGCAGTGTGTCTAATATGCAATGATAAAATTGCATCGATGAAACAGTCAAATATAAAGCGGTACTTCGACACACGCCATACTACATTTGCATCGAAATATCCTGCGGGGGACAGCAGGAAGAAAGCATGTCAAGAGCTACTGTGCAGAGTGCAAGCTAGTCAGCAGCAACTCCATGTTTGGACCCAACAAGGTGACTGGAATTCGGCTAGCTTTGCTGGTGCTTTAGCAATTCTGAGAAACGGAAAGCCATTCACAGATGGAGAGTATGCCAAAACATTCATGCTTGATGTTGCCAATGAACTTTTTGCCGACTTTTTGAATAAAGACAAAATAATCAAACAAATAAAAGACATGCCTCTGTCGGCAAGAACTGTTCACGATCGTACCATCATGATGGCAAATCAAATTGAGGCAACACAAGTGAAGGACATAAATGCAGCACCATTCTTTTATCTTGCTTTGGATGAGTCAAAAGACGTAAGCCATTTATCCCAATTCAGCGTGATTGCAAGGTATGTGTAACATACCTGGCGGCGTCCTTGCATGGTGGTCCATCTCCCACTGTGCAAGAGCGCGCACTTGATCTCCAGTCCAGAATGTCTCTCTGGCTTCCCTCCATGCTGTCTGTTTGTGTCTGCTTCTGCTGCTTAAGGGCGGCGCCCGATCACTTCCTGCTTTTTGTACCTGCTGTGGGTCACACCCCTTGTGCGTCCTCAGCCTATTGCTGTCTGTCACCTGGTATATAGCTCAGCTGCTCCCATCTATCCCTGCCTGAGCATAGTGTTTCTTTCAGTGTGTGCTTGCACTCTGAAGGTGCCAGGTCCCGTTCTTTGTCTCCTGCTTTGCGGTATCTGTTCCCGTGTCTGAACTGAGTCCTGTCTGTCTCCTGCCTTGCGGTTTCAGTTCCCGTGTCTGAACTGAGTCCTGTCTATGTCTCCTGCCTTGCGGTATCAGTTCCCGTGTCTGAACTGAGTCCTGTCTGTGTTCTCTTGTCTGCCTATCCTGGAGGCTGTATTTCCAGGCCTGTCTGAACACGCTCCTAGCCTGTTCCTCCCGCCTTCTAGGGGCCGATTATCTAGACCCGCTCCGGTATCTTGTCTGTCCTGTCTGAACACGCTCCTAGCCTGTTCCTCCCGCTTTCTAGGGGCCGATTACCTAGACCCGCTCCGGTATCTTGTCTGTCCTGTCTGAACACGCTCCTAGCCTGTTCCTCCTGCCTTCTAGGGGCCGATTACCTAGACCCGCTCCTGTATCTTGTCTGTCCTGTCTGAACACGCTCCTTGCCTGTTCATCCTGCCTCTCTGGGGGCCGTATTCCCAGACCCGCTCCTGTATTCCGCTGCAGTGTCGGTCTCCTCCATACACTCAGTTCCAGTCTGAACTCTCTCCTATCCTTTACCTGTTTTGCCTCTATGTCCGTTCCCTTCCTTTTTCTGCAGAGTCTGAACTCGTACCTAACTCCTGCTTGTTGTCTCTGTACTCCCGTTTGTGAGTTTGTGGTCCACTCGCTACTTCACTGCAAGTACCCTGTGGGTATCTGGCTCTGCCTTTCCCTTCCTGTCTGTTCCGTGTGAACAGAGCCCTGTCCCCCCTGCTCAGCCTTGCCTGCTCTGACTCCTTTGCTCACCGCTCCGGCGGTTCTAGCCTGCTCTGACTCCTTTGCTCACCGCTCCGGCGGTTCTAGCCTGCTCTGACTCCTTTGCTCACCGCTCCGGCGGTTCTAGCCTGCTCTGACTCCTTTGCTTACCGCTCCGGCGGTTCTAGCCTGCTCTGACTCCTTTGCTCGCTGCTCCGGCAGCCTTGCTCCGCTCTGACCCTTTTGCTCACTGCTCCGGCAGTCTCGCTCCGCTCTTATCCTTTTGCTCACTGCTCCGGCAGTCTTGCTCCACTCTTGCTCACCGCTCCAGGCGGTCTCGTCTTGCTCCACTCTTGCTCACTGCTCCGGCAGTCTCGCTCAGCTCTGACCCTTTGCTCACCGCTCCTGGCGGCCTTGTCCTGCTCTACTCTTGCTCACCGCTCCAGGCGGCTTTGTCCTGCCCTGTTCTCGCTCACCTCTCTGGGCGGCCTCACTCTGCTGTGTTTGTCTGCCACATTTGTGGTTCTGTTCCTGAGTCCCAGTGTGTACTGGGTCCTATCCCGCCAGTGTCCCTACCTGCTAGTGCCTCCCTGTCTGCACTCTAGCTGTGCTTGCCTGTACCCCTCTGCCTGTATTGTTCCTGAGTCCCAGTGTGTACTGGGTTCTATCCCGCCTGTGTTCCTACCTGCTAGTGCCTCCCTGTCTGCACTCTAGCTGTGCTTGCCTGTACCCCCCTGCCTGCATACCCGCCTGCCTGCATACCAGGTGTGCCTGCCTATACCCACCAGTCTGTGTGCCAGCCTACCAGTCTGTTCCTGTATTCCCCTGTGTGGGTCAACAGCCGTGTCCGGGGTCTGTCCTGGAGTAGCACCTGGTCTCTCTGCTCGGTTCCTCCTTGGTGCACTGGCGTCGTATGCCGTCGTGCCACCTTGGTCGGATCGGGCAGATACTTAGTTACGCCCCTCCAGGCACTCTCCGGTTCATGGCACAGTGGAATCACTACATAAACACGCACACGCCAGTCAGTCCGGGCGTGTGCATAACAGCATGCTCAGGCCATGGTTCCCGTTGAGCCCCACGGCCTTCGCTCTCTGAGAAGTTTTCCAGCGAATACATGCATTAAAATAAATAAATAAATTTTTTTTTCCTTAGCTGAGTTCCAGGCGAATTACGCACCGTCCAGATGGATCTATCAGCTCTCGTTCCTGCGGATCCGCCACGTTACTATGGGGATCCAAGACAGTGTCGTGCATTTGTGGAGCAATGCATGCTACACTTTAAGGCCTACCCTCTCTATTTTCCTTCAGATTGGGCTAAAGTGGCCTTTATGATTGACTACCTAGCGGGTGATGCCTTGAAATGGGTCACCCCCCTATGGGAAGCATGGGATCCTGTCGTCCTTGACCTGCAGGCCTTCCTGGTGGCCTTTCGTATGGTCTTCGAGGACCCTAACCCTGAAGCCCCTGCTGAAGCTTCACTTCCCAATATCCCGGAGCAGCCCCGACGGGTAATGTGTGTGGGTAGCGCAATAGTCCTCCAGCCCAATGAGACTACTGCCCACCCAGAATCCTCACAGGGTGACTACGCTTTCCGGAATACTTCTCCCAACCTCAAGAGGCAGTCCAGACGTGCTAGACGTAGAGGCAAGCCGTCACGCCAGGGTCTGTCCTCCCTGAGACCTCCTGACCCCAACCTTGAAGTCCCTACTGAAGCTTCATCTCCCTGTATCCTGGAGAAGCCCCAACGGGTAATGTGCGTGGGTAGTGCACCAGTTCTCCTGCCCGAAGAGACTTCTGCCCATCCAGACTCCACACAGGAGAACTTCCTGCACCCGGCATCAGATGCTTCACCCACTTTTACCGGTGTGCATGTCCAAGGATGCTCCAAAGCTGTGGTTACCTCAGAGTCTGTGCACCTCTGCTACCTGGTGGAGGACCCCCTGTTGCCTCCTGAATCCTCCGGGATACCACTCGATGACAAATGGAGAGAGACTTCTCTACACCCGGTACTCAATACTTTGTCCGCTTCGTCCTGTGAGCCTGACAAAGGTTACCCCAAAGTGGTAGTTACCCCCGAGTCTCTACACCCCTCCGACCAGGCGGAGGACCTCCAGTTGTCTCCTGAACCCTTCGGGGTGCTACCTGGTGGTGAATGGACAGAGACTTTCCTATACTCTGTACCTGATACCTCGCTCGCTTCGTCCAGTGAGTCCAACCTAGTGTACTCCGAAGCAGAGGTTACTCCCGAGTCTCTACACCCCTCCGACCAGGCGGAGGACCTCCAGTTGTCTCCAGAACCCTTCTGGGTGCCACCTGGTGGTGAATGGACAGAGACTTTCCTATATCCTGGATCTGATACCTCGCTTGCTTCGTCCAGTGAGTCCGACCTAGTGTACTCTGAAGCAGAGGTTACCCGTGAGTCTCTACACCCCTCTGACCAGGCGGAGGACCGCCAGTTGTCTCCAGAACCCTTCGGGGTGCCACCTGGTGGTGAATGGACAGAGACTTTCCTATACTCGGTACCCGATACCTCGCCTGCTTCGTCCAGTGAGTCCGACCTAGTGTACTCTGAAGCAGATGTTTTCTCTGAGCCTCTGCACTCTTCTGACCCGGCGGGGGACCTCCAGTTGTTTCCTGAATCCTCCGGGGTACCACCAGATAACAAAGAGACAGTGACTTTTCCTCATTATGTACCTGATAACCCGTCTATTTCTTCCTGTGAGCTTGACAAGATGTACCTCGAAGCAGAGATTACCCTCAAGTCTCTGTCCCCCTCCAACCCGGTGAAGGACTTCCAGTTGTCTCCTGTACCCTCTGGGGTGCCACCTGAAAATATGTGGAGAGAGACTTCCTTGTGTGCTGTTCCTGGTACTCCACCCGTTTCGTCTGTTGCTGAGGATGGCTGGATAGGAGGTAGCATCCTAGCTAACCAGATGAGATCAGTTTTTCCTGTGGACAGTGGAAGTGATCTCCTTGAAGTGAACGACTGGTCCTCGAATTCCCTGCGGAAGATTCTGGCAGGCCTGAAGAAGAGGGGGCGTAAGGGGGGGGGACTGTAACATACCTGGCGGCGTCCTTGCATGGTGGTCCATCTCCCACTGTGCAAGAGCGCGCACTTGATCTCCAGTCCAGAATGTCTCTCTGGCTTCCCTCCATGCTGTCTGTTTGTGTCTGCTTCTGCTGCTTAAGGGCGGCGCCCGATCACTTCCTGCTTTTTGTACCTGCTGTGGGTCACACCCCTTGTGCGTCCTCAGCCTATTGCTGTGTGTCACCTGGTATATAGCTCAGCTGCTCCCATCTATCCCTGCCTGAGCATAGTGTTTCTTTCAGTGTGTGCTTGCACTCTGAAGGTGCCAGGTCCCGTTCTTTGTCTCCTGCTTTGCGGTATCTGTTCCCGTGTCTGAACTGAGTCCTGTCTGTCTCCTGCCTTGCGGTTTCAGTTCCCGTGTCTGAACTGAGTCCTGTCTATGTCTCCTGCCTTGCGGTATCAGTTCCCGTGTCTGAACTGAGTCCTGTCTGTGTTCTCTTGTCTGCCTATCCTGGAGGCTGTATTTCCAGGCCTGTCTGAACACGCTCCTAGCCTGTTCCTCCCGCCTTCTAGGGGCCGATTATCTAGACCCGCTCCGGTATCTTGTCTGTCCTGTCTGAACACGCTCCTAGCCTGTTCCTCCCGCTTTCTAGGGGCCGATTACCTAGACCCGCTCCGGTATCTTGTCTGTCCTGTCTGAACACGCTCCTAGCCTGTTCCTTCTGCCTTCTAGGGGCCGATTACCTAGACCCGCTCCTGTATCTTGTCTGTCCTGTCTGAACACGCTCCTTGCCTGTTCATCCTGCCTCTCTGGGGGCCGTATTCCCAGACCCGCTCCTGTATTCCGCTGCAGTGTCGGTCTCCTCCATACACTCAGTTCCAGTCTGAACTCTCTCCTATCCTTTACCTGTTTTGCCTCTATGTCCGTTCCCTTCCTTTTTCTGCAGAGTCTGAACTCGTACCTAACTCCTGCTTGTTGTCTCTGTACTCCCGTTTGTGAGTTTGTGGTCCACTCGCTACTTCACTGCAAGTACCCTGTGGGTATCTGGCTCTGCCTTTCCCTTCCTGTCTGTTCCGTGTGAACAGAGCCCTGTCCCCCCTGCTCAGCCTTGCCTGCTCTGACTGCTTTGCTCACCGCTCCGGCGGTTCTAGCCTGCTCTGACTCCTTTGCTCACCGCTCCGGCGGTTCTAGCCTGCTCTGACTCCTTTGCTCACCGCTCCGGCGGTTCTAGCCTGCTCTGACTCCTTTGCTTACCGCTCCGGCGGTTCTAGCCTGCTCTGACTCCTTTGCTCGCTGCTCCGGCAGCCTTGCTCCGCTCTGACCCTTTTGCTCACTGCTCCGGCAGTCTCGCTCCGCTCTTATCCTTTTGCTCACTGCTCCGGCAGTCTTGCTCCACTCTTGCTCACCGCTCCAGGCGGTCTCGTCTTGCTCCACTCTTGCTCACTGCTCCGGCAGTCTCGCTCAGCTCTGACCCTTTGCTCACCGCTCCTGGCGGCCTTGTCCTGCTCTACTCTTGCTCACCGCTCCAGGCGGCTTTGTCCTGCCCTGTTCTCGCTCACCTCTCTGGGCGGCCTCACTCTGCTGTGTTTGTCTGCCACATTTGTGGTTCTGTTCCTGAGTCCCAGTGTGTACTGGGTCCTATCCCGCCAGTGTCCCTACCTGCTAGTGCCTCCCTGTCTGCACTCTAGCTGTGCTTGCCTGTACCCCTCTGCCTGTATTGTTCCTGAGTCCCAGTGTGTACTGGGTTCTATCCCGCCTGTGTTCCTACCTGCTAGTGCCTCCCTGTCTGCACTCTAGCTGTGCTTGCCTGTACCCCCCTGCCTGCATACCCGCCTGCCTGCATACCAGTTGTGCCTGCCTATACCCACCAGTCTGTGTGCCAGCCTACCAGTCTGTTCCTGTATTCCCCTGTGTGGGTCAACAGCGGTGTCCGGGGTCTGTCCTGGAGTAGCACCTGGTCTCTCTGCTCGGTTCCTCCTTGGTGCACTGGCGTCGTATGCCGTCGTGCCACCTTGGTCGGATCGGGCAGATACTTAGTTATGCCCCTCCAGACACTCTCCGGTTCATGGCACAGTGGAATCACTACATAAACACGCACACGCCAGTCAGTCCGGGCGTGTGCATAACAGTATGCTGCCGCTGACACCCTACGTGAGGAAAGTCTTGCTGTTTTGCCTATGAAAGGGACAACAAGAGGGGAGGATTTATTCAAGTCTTTCACTGAGCTCCCTAAAGAAAAAAAATCTACCAATGGATAAACTTATTTCTGTGTGTACTGATGGTGCTCTGTGCATGGTGGGGAAAAACAGAGGATTCGTAGCGCTTCTTCCTGAGCATGAAAAGAGACCTATCCTAAGTTTTCACTGCATCCTACATCAGGAGGCGCTTTGTGCTCAGATGTGTGGCGAGCAGGTTGGTGAGGTGATGTCGTTGGTCATTCAGGTGGTCAACTTTATTGTTGCCCGAGCTTTAAATGATCGCCAGTTTAAAACACTGCTGGATGAAGTTGGGAATAATTATCCTGGTCAGCTTCTACACAGCAATGTGCGTTGGTTGTCAAGAGGGAAGGTGCTCAACCCGCTTGTCTGAGCGAAATCTGGACTTTTCTTGAAATGAAAAACGTCGAGCATCCTATTGTACTTTAAAAGTACTATTTTTATTGTACTTTAAAAGTGTTGGTCTTACATAAAATGCACACATTTACTTGTATTTAGTTTTAAAAATATTGTATGGCTCTCACGGAATTACATTTTAAAATATGTGGCGTTCAGCCAAAAAGGTTTCTGACTAGTGATGAGCGAGCATGCTCGCTACTACTCGGGTCCCCTCCCTGCATGTTTGGCACTCTTTAGGGAGCCAATGAACATGAAGGGATTGCCTGCTATACACTGTAATGCCCTAGCCATGTTGGTTGTGGGCATTACAGTGATTGACTGGCCGCACAACGTCCTCAGGTCTATATCAGACCTGGCGCCGCCATACTCGTCACAGTCACTCCAGATCAGACAGTGTAGGGAGAGGTGCTACTGTGTCAGGGAGAGATTTGATCGTGTATTAGGTAGTGTAGGGAGAAAAAACGTACATTACACATATCCATCTTAACAAACAGTCTTTCTGAGGACTAATCCATCTGCAGAGATATCTGGCAGGCAGGGTGTATAGGCAGGCAGTGTATATAGCACAAGAGGCTCCATTCCAATTCTGCCTTCAGCTGCTGTTAGATATTTCTATACAAAGGCCCAGGTCTCAGGGGCCAGGAATACTTTTCTTTGGATCTTAATCCTCATTATTTGCTTAAAAAGCAATCCAGAGAACAACATTTTTTCTGCGCCATTTGCTTGTTGGCACTGCAGAATACAGCGAGGTCCTTTCCATATTAGAGCGCTAGAAATCCAGCTATTTAAAACTGTGTTTTCTCCGTCAAACGTCTGGCCTCCATTAAAAATTTATTTTAGTGTGTCATTGAAGCAATTCACCGCAGTTTGCTGTTCAAACTACTTATCTACAGGCCAGGTATTTAAAACTCTGTTTTCTCCATCACACGGATCACATATACATTGTCAGAAAATACTGCCATTTCTGGCCTCCATTGAAAATTTCCTTTAGTGCGTCAGTGAAGCAATTCACACCAGTTTGCTGTTCAAACTACTTACCTACAGGCCAGGTATTTAAAACTGTGTTTTCTCCATCACACGGATCACATATAGGTTGTCAGAAAATACTGCCATTTCTGGCCTCCATTAAAAATTTCTTTCAGTGTGTCAGTGAAGCAATTCTCACCAGTTTGCTGTTCAAACTACTTACCTACAGGCCAGGTATTTAAAACTCAGTTTTCTCCGTCACACGGATCACATATACGTTGTCAGAAAATACTGCCATTTCTGGCTTCCATTAAAAATTTCCTTCAGTGTGTCATTGAAGCAATTCACACCAGTTTGCTGTTCAAACTAGTTACCTACAGGTCAGGTATTTAAAACTCTGTTTTCTCCGTCACACGGATCACATAGAAGTTCGCTCCAAACTCAGTCATTTGTAGTGAGCATGGAAGATACTGTCCTCCATTTAAAATGGGCAAGGCACGTGGCAAGGGACGGGGAACTGGACTTGATGGTAATGGTGCATGCAGAGGCCGAGGACAAGGCCGTGGGCAAGCCGAAATAGTGCCACAACAAACACCCACATCTTCTCGTCTGACCTTCCTGTCCCAATTTCTAGGGGACCGCAGGACACTACTATTGAACTCAGAGCAGTGTCAAAAGGTTGTTGTTTAGATAGCGGATAATGCTTCCAGTCACTTAGCCACCACCACCACCCTGTCTTCCACACGGTCAAGTCTCAGAAGCTGTGAGTCTGGACCGCATATTCCTCACCCTAATCCTCCTTCCTCCCACCATGCCAAGTACCCAGGGACAACTGATCCCACACTTGGACACTCTGAAGAGCTGTTCACTTTTCCATTTATATATTCGGGCCTCTTGCCCAGTCCACTTGAAGCGGGGCAAGAGGAGATCACGTGTAGCGATGCCCAAATATTTGAGCAGCCACGGTCACACTAAGGCGACGGTGGGAAAGTGTCACAAGAGGTGGACGATGATGAGACACAATTGCCAGAAAGTCAGGAGGAGGACCAGGGGCGGAAGTGGAAGACGAGGTGGTGGATGATATAGTAACTGACCCAACCTGGCAGAAGGACATGCAGAGCGAGGACAGCAGCACACGGGGGGAGGGAGGCAGAGCACCCCAACAGGCAGAAAGAAGCAGTGTGGTGGCCGCAGACAGAAGGCAGGCAAACGTTCCCCGTAACACCAACACGAAGGAAGTTGCCAGTACAACTGTTAGGTCTTCCCGAGTCTGGTTGTTTTTTAAAGACTCTGCCATAACCTCAAAAAGGCCATTTGCACCACCTGCCAGGCCAGCATCAGCAGGGGTGGCAAAACGACCAGCCTGACCACCACCAGCATGATCAGGCACATGGCAGCAAAGCACCCGACTTTGTGGGCCGAACCTCAGGGTCCAGGAACAGTGTCTGCGGGTGGCACCATTGCTTCTTCCGCTGTTGTGCATGCAAGCCAATCCCCTGTCCATGGTGCATGCGAAGACGCCTCCTACCCTGCACCTGTCGCTGCACACTCTCAAGTAGCAGCATCAGGAAGCACGTTCATGTCCTTGTCCCAGCGCAGCGTTCAGTTGTCCATACCCCAGTCCTTGGAACGCAAGCGCAAATATGCAGCCAACGCCCCACAGGCCACACTACTAAATTCTCACATTTCCCGACTGCTTGCACTCGAAATGTTGCCTTTTAGGCTCGTGGAGACGGAAGCATTCCGCAATCTGATGGCGGTGGCCGTCCCTCGGTACTCGGTCCCCAGCCGCCACTATTTCTCCCGGTGTGCCGTCCCCACATTACACAAGCACGCGTCCCAAAACATTAGCCGTGCTCTCAACAACGCAATTACCAGTAAAGTCCACCTAACCACGGACACGTGGACAAGTGCTTGTGGGCAGGGATGGTACATTTCGCTGACGGCACACTGGGTTAACATAGTGGAAGCCGGGACCCAGTCGGACCTTGGGACGGAACACGTCCTCCCGACCCCAAGGATTGCGGGCCCTAGGTCTACAGCTCCTGCACCTCATCCTCCTCAGCCTACCCCTCCTCTTCAGCCTCCATCTCCGAAATGACCACATCAGTCACAAGCTGGAAGCTCTGCAGCACTGCCTCGGCCAAGCGGCAACAGGATGTGCTGAAGCTAATATGCTTAGGTGAAAAACCGCACACTGCTGAAGAGTTGTGGACAGCTCTGAAAGAGCAGGCAGATCTGTGGCTCACACCGCTGAACCTACAGCCAGGCATTGTCGTGTGTGACAATGGCCGGAACCTGGTGGCGGCTCTGAGGCGAGGCGAGCTCACACACGTACCATGCTTGGCCCATGTGCTTAACCTTGTGGTTTAGCGGTTTCTCAAATCCTACCCGGAGCTGCCGGATCTGCTTGTTAAAGTACGCCGCCTGTGTGCCCATTTTAGAAAGTTAGCTACAGCTTCCGCCGCCCTTGCAGTGTTTCAGCAGCGTTCGCAGCTTCCGTCTCACAGACTGGTGTGTGATGTCCCCACGCATTGGAACTCTACACTGAAGATATTGGGAAGGATTTGTGAGCAGAAGAGGGCAGTTGTTGAGTACCAGCATCAACAAGGCCGTCGGTATTCAGTTCAGACTCCACACATAAGACCTCAGGAGTGGACATGGATGTCAGACATATGTACCATCCGCCAAAACTTTGAGGACTCCACCAAGATCGTGAGCGGCAATGACACCGTAATTAGCATCACCATCCCGCTTCTCTGTCTTCTGAAACGCTCTCTGCTCAAAATCAAAGAGGATGCATTGCAGGCGGAGCACGATGAGATGGAGCAAGGAACCATACAGGGTGATTCCACACAGCCCAGCCTCATGTCATCCCAACGTGGATTGGGTGACAATGAGGAAGAGGAGGAGGAGGAGGAAGGAGAGGAGCTAGTTTCATGCACTATAGACGGTACTACCTGCACAGCTGTCATACCGTCTTTTCAGCGTGGATGGCCAGAGGACAGAAAGGAGGAGGAGAGCATGGTCAGTCGTCCTCTTGGTGAGGACACTGAAGTCTTGTCCGTTACCAGTCTTGCACACATAGCTGAGTTTATGTTACGCTGCCTTTCCCATGACCCTCGCTTTCTCAAAATTTTGGGTGACAGTCATTACTGGTTGGTGACACTTTGTTACGCTGGCGTGTCCTTAAATAAAATAAAATTCAAAGGACACGTCGGGTTCCACCGGACTGCAGAGGAGCTGCAGCAGCTGAGTCCCAGAGGAATGTTCAGCTAAGTACAGAGAAAGAAAAGAACTAGTGTGTTAAGTGCACACTAAACAAGGTACAATGCTGGGAGTTAACAACACTCCAGAAACGAAACTAATAAACTTCTGCACTGCAAGACACCGCTGTGCAGAGCAGGAAGAATTTGGCAGCATGAAACGCCTGAGCACTAGATGGCGGCGTATAGAGCTGCAGATAGCTGCAGGCCAGGAAAGGCCTACAACCTAAGTTCCTAAAGAGGGGGAGGATCTCTCCAGCACCCAACACATGGGTGTAAAAGCGGTAGTGTGACCACACATACAATGGCGGACCCTGGAATATTGGATTGGTAGCAAGGACACCTCCGTGGCGTGGACACCAACAGGTGAACCGACACGGTAGAGCATGCTGCTCACAGCATTCCCCTAGCCCTAATTGATGGCTAGGATGACAAGGGAGCTTTCAGCAGGAACCCTTGACAACGACTCACACACTGCATTTACTGCCAGAGACCTCACCCCAGGTTAGAAAGCGATAGACTAGGCACCGGGGCGGAGCCCACGGAGCCCTTAAATACACTAGAGACAGACCCAGCCCCCCAGGACAACCAACCACGCTGTACCAGACAGCAAGGGGCGTGGCTTAGCGGCACATGACCTCAGGGGCGTGGCTTAGCGGCACATGTTTGCAATGGGGCTTGGCTTAGATGTACATGATCGCAATGGGGCGTGGCTTGGTGGCACATGACCGCAAGGGGGTGTGGCTTAGCGGCACATGAGCAGAAACGCAGAAGCCACACTTAGAATCCCTAAAAAGGAACCTAAATGATGACAATTACTGACCAGCAGGACTCCGCGAGAAAGCCCTTCTCTGCGTACTGGCCTAACACACTTCTAGACCCACGCTACAAGGAGAACTTTAGATCTCTTATTTCTGAGGCGGACAGGTCTACAAAAATGGAGCTGTACCAGAAGGCCCTTGTTGCGGAACTATTAAAAAAATTCCCATCTGAAAACGCTGGTGGCAGAGGGCACACTTCGTTGGACAACCAAGGAGTACAGGCAAGAGAGACACAACTTCAACCCAGCAGAGGCAGGGGAACACTGTCAAAGTTCTGGGAGAGTTTTCTCAGACCCTCCCATTGCACAGGTCCTGAGGCTTGGGGTACTCTCACAAGGAGGGAAAAGTTTGGGAAGATGCTGAGGGAGTACCTTGCCGACCATACCAACGTCCTCCATGATTCCTCTGTGCCTTATAATTATTGGGTATCCAAGCTGGATACATGGAATGAACTGGCTCTCTATGCCTTGGAGGTCCTGGCCTGCCCTGCCGCCAGCGTTTTATCAGAGCGGGTTTTTAGTGCTGTTGGTGGAGTTATAACTGATATGCGCATCCGCCTGTCAACTGAAAATGCTGACAGGCTAACTCTTATAAAAATGAACAAGGGCTGGATTGGGCCAGACTTCTCAACACCACCGAATGATAGCAGCATAACATAAACTCAAATACAGTGCCTTTTCTTGGGAGGTGTATTCCCATGCACCTTTTCACACCCACACATGGGTATATGCTTCCTGATTTTGTCTATTTGCTCTTGTCCTCCTCCTTCTCCTCATCCTCCACCACCATATCACCAGGGTGACCGTGGTCCGTGATGTAACACCCACATAATTTTTTTAAAGGGTGTTTATGTATACCCCCCAGGGGTAAATGTTTGTCAACCCATACATTTAGTGCATGGGCATTACAAGTATAGGAGGCCCGCTCCTTTCTAATGGGAACATTTTTTTATGAGGCTCTCCTCCCCGTCTCTTCCAAGGGGCATTGAAGTGCCTCCAAATTTTTGGCAGCCCTTGCATTCACTGCATAGGCCAACACTATGGGAGACTCTCTCCTTTCTAATGGGAATTTGTCGTTACTGTGGCCCTGCTCTGTGTGTCTTTAAATTCTTAGTGGGGTTTTTCCTAAAATTGGTCAGTCGTTGGACTCACTGCATACCCTATAACTGTATAGCAGACCCTCTTGGGTTGCGTCCAAATTTTTGGCAGCCCTTGCAGTTACTGGATACACAATAACAGTATAGGAGACCCACTTGTTAATAATGGGAACAACAAAGCATAGCCGGCTGATGGCTCTCTAACAATAGCTACGGCCGACTGCTGGCCTTGTAAGAATAGTAAGGGCCGTCTGATGTCCCTGTAAAAATAGGCTTTATGACTTTCAGAGTCCCTCCATCATAAATTAAAAAGGATGTGTCTGATGATGTGTCACACACCACATTGCCAGATAAGGTTGTAAAATGTTAAAATGACATTTCCCGGTGAATGCATTTGTCTTAAAAAATAACGTAATAAAACCAAAACAATAGGATCTTTCTTTAGTATAAAAAACAGCGTCACCAATTTAACCTCAATGTAATCACATTGTTCAGCTCATGCACCTCCTCCTCCATCTCCGAAATGATCACATCAGTCACAAGCTGACAGCACTGCAGCACTGCCTTGGCCAAGCGGCAACAGGCTGTGCTGAAGATAACATGCTTAATGCTTAATTGACAAACCGTCCAGCGCTGCAGAGTTGTTGAAAGCTGTAACACAGCAGCCTGATCTGTGGCTCTCACCGCTGAACATACAGCCAGGCATGGTCGTGTGTGACAATGGGCGGGACCTGGTGACGGAGAAATGACAGCCGGGGTAGATACGGTTTCCCTCTATGCCAGTCCTTTCACCGAGCTAAAGAATATGGCTGTGGTGAAATACAAATCCCACTGAGAAGCTGTTTCAGATTGAAAAACATTGTGCCCACCAGAGGATTTGATTCTGAGGGCTAACCTTTCTCACCCGCTCAAGAGCCCCATAGCAGCTGCAAAGTTAGCGCTATCATGAACTCTCCTGAGGTAGAAGCCAAGGCACACCAGAGGATTCTCTGGTGGGACCGTCCAACACTGCTAAAAAGCAGTCCTGGCTAAGGAAAGTGTGTGGGAAGGTTCCCGGACACTCTATGGCTGCTCTTTTACTGAGGAGGAAACACACACAAACACGGGGAGAACATACAAAGTCCTTGCAAATGTTGTCCTTGCTGGGATTTGAACCCAGGATCCCAGCGCTGCAAAGTTTCAGTGCTAGCCACTGATCCAATGTGCTGCCGTTCACCCTCTAATATTTAACAGGCTGGAGAAACTTGCACCTACTGCCACTCTATCTTCAGCTCTTTTGTGAGAAAATGTATTTGGGCACCCACTCAGTCTACCAAATAAAATTCCTGAGAAGGAAATTGGGGATGGCTTCGCTACTGGTACTGGGGGCAGTACTAATACCATGGCGTCGTACCATAGTTTACTGGAAATATTCCAGGCTGGTAGGAGGCAAGCAAATTCCCACAGAAAAGTATCATCAGTAATGTTCAGGCCACATTTCAAGTGCAAGCAGCTTTAGAGGACTTCCTGGGAGAAATGACACGCAGGGTAGATACGGTTTCCCTCTATGCCAGTCCTTTCACCAAGCTAAATACAACTCTCAGCCAAAAAAGTTGCGGACTGGCTCCGTACCGTTCCTGGCCACATTCACCTGTCCACGTGTTTGTGGTTAGTCGGTCCTTCCCAGTAAGTGCACTGGGGAGGGCACGGGTAATGTTGTGGGACCCGTGCTTGTGGAAGGCGGAGGCGATACTGGAAAATATAGTGGCGACTGGGGACCGAGTATGGACACCCGGCCGCCGCCGGCATGAGGTTGTGAAAAACTTTCACCTCCATGAGCTTAAAAGGCCATATTTCAACTGCAAAGAGCTGCCCAGAAATCTGGCAGTTTAGTGTTGCGGCCTGTGGGTGGGTGGCTGGCTGCATACTTGCACTTGCATTCCAAGTAACTGAAAACTAAGCAGATGGTGGCCTCTATCATCATCATGGCCTCTCCTCGGCACTATAAACTCTCCTGAAGGAGAAGCCAGGGCCTGCCGGAGGAGTCTCTGGTTCTCTGGTGAGCCCGTCCAACCCTGCCGAAAAGCAGCCCTGGCTAAGAAAAGTGTGGGGGAAGGTTCCCAGACACTCTATGGCTGCTTTTTTAATGTGGATCGGCCATGCTTATGCATGTTATTTCTCAAAACGCATTACAGATCAGGCCATTGTCCAACTCTGTATTCAAGAAATTATATGCGCAAAGAAAGATGTGTGTGTGTGTGTGTGTCAAAGCACCACCGACAAGTGCAAGTTGATGTTGAACGGGCTGCCATTGCTTCTGCAACAAGCTCAATTACAGGCCTTCCTGAGAGAAATGACACACAGGGTACATATGGTTTCCCTCTATGCCAGTCCTTTCCCCGAGCTAAATACAACTGTTAGCAAAAAAAGTTGTGGACTGGCTTCGTACCGTCCCTGGCCACATTCACCTGTCCACGTGTTTGTGATTAGGCGGTCCTTCCCAGTAGGTGCACTGTGGAGGGCACGGGTAATGTTGTGGGACCCGTGCTTGTGGAAGGCGGAGGCGATATCGGGAAATATAGTGGTGGCTGGGGACAGAGTATGGACACTCGGCCGCCGCCGGCATGAGGTTGTGAAAAGCTTCCGCCTCCACGAGCTTAAAAGGCCACATTTCAAGTGCAAGCAGCTGCCAAAAATTTGGCAGCATAGTATTGCAGCCTGTGGGTGGGTGGCTGCCTGCATACTTGCGCTTGCATTCCAAGGAATGGGGTAGGGACAACTGAACGCTGCAGTGGGACAAGGACGTGGACGGTGATTGTTGCAAGTCTGCAACGACAGGTGCATGGCGGGAGGCATCTTCGCATACACCAAGGATCACTTATGATGGGCACACTTTTAGGCAGTGACCTGGGAGTCAGAGATGCTTCCAGAGGTATTCCCCATGCTGTTCCCATGTCTTTTCAGCACTGTATGCATGTGTCTGATGATGTGTCACACACCACATGGCCAGATAAGGTTGTAAAATGTTAAAATGACATTTGTGAATGCATTTGTCTTGGTTGAAAGCAATTCAAAAGTGCAAAAACACATCAAAAACGCTACGTGTGAACATAGCCCAAGGTGTGGAAGAGTATTTTTGTTTTTGGTTATTTATTTTGCCTTATATACAAGTCATTACCCTGGAAAGGATGTTCCTTAACATATTTCCCAGAAAAATCCATTTTGGTTTAGTTTTTGTATGTTTTATTGTGAGTCCGTAAAAGTGGTGTAATACTCTGACCACGTTGCTGACAGCAGTGACCTGGAAGTCAGAAATGCTTCCAGGGGTCTTCCCCATGCTGTTCCCATGTCATTTGAGCACTGTTCCCATCGATTTGGGCAATTTTTAGGCCCTCTGCAGACCGCCAGGGGGAGCCGCCTGAAAAATGCTCGAATTTCCCATAGACTTACATTGGGCTCATTGCTCGGGTTGAGCACCCGAGTATTCCAATTTGCTCGACCCGAGCAACGAGTACCCAAGCATTTTAGTGCTCGCTCATCACTATTCCTGACCCCTGCTGTAGCGAATTGGTAACCAGGGTAATGACTGGCACAAGATGGAGACATCGGTGAAGCGGCTGGACAGAAATACAACCCTGGCTGCCGCATTCAGGACGGATTGGAGAGGAGAAAGTTTGGTAAGAGGGAGACCGATCAGAAGAGAGTTGCAGTAGTCCAGACGAGAGTGAATAAGACCGACACTAAGAGTTTTAGCAGTTTCATAGCTTACTCCATAGCAGTAATTACATTACAGTAAGAAGTCGTTCATCCTTTTGTTCATCCACAAATACTCCAGCTTCCATTAGGTTTGGAGCAGCAGTATCAAAACATTTACAGCAAGACAAAGTATTGCTTAATTGGCCCATTAATCCTCCACACGAATCAGCAACAATACGCAGACGATACAACATTGATAGCAACAAGTGTAGATGGACTGAAGGACTTATAAAGAGAGTAAATCTGGAAAGCTCGAACATGGGACTGCTGTTCAACACAAAGAAAAGAACATATTGACTACTGCCAGGTACAACCGGGACACATTTGAGATGGACAACGACAAATTGGAAGTTGTAAAAGACTTCAAACTACTCAGCACGATGATACAGGTGCTTCTCACAAAATTAGAATATCATCAAAAAGTTAATTTATTTCAGTTCTTCAATCCAAAAAGTGAAACTCATATATTATATAGAGTCATTACAGAGTGATCTATTTCAAGTGTTTATTTCTGTTAATGTTGATGAACATGGGTTACAGCCAATTAAAACACAAAAGTCATTATTTCAGTAAATTAGAATAATTAACAAAAAACACCTGCAAAGGCTTCCTACACATTTAAAAAGGTCCCTTAGTCTGTTTCAGTAGGCTCCACAATCAATCATGGAGAAGACTGCTGACTTGACAGATGTCCAGAAGGCAGTCATTGACACAGTCCACAAGGAGAGTAAGCCACAAAAGGTCATTGCTAAAGAAGCTGGCTGTTCACAGAGTGCTGTATCCAACATATTTATGGAAAGTTGAGTGGAAGGAAAAAGTGTGGTAGAAAAAGGTGAACAAGCAACCGGGATAACCGCAGCCTTGAAAGGATTGTTAAGAAAAGGACATTCAAAAATTTTGGGGAGATTCACAAGGAGTGGACTGCTGCTGGAGTCATTGCTTCAAGAGCCACCGCACACAGACGTATCCAGGAGATGGACTACAAGTGTCGCATTCCTTGTGTCAAGCCACTCATGACCAATAGACAACACCAGAAGCGTCTTACCTGAGCCACGGAGAAAAAGACCTGGACTGTTGCTCAGTGGTCCAAGGTGTTATTTTCAGATGAAAGTAAATTTTGCATTTCATTTGGAATTCAAGGTCCCAGAGTCTGGAGGAAGAGTGGAGAGGCCACAATCCAAGCTGCTTGAGGTCTAGTGTGAAGTTTCCACAATCAGTAATGGTTTGGGGAGCCATGTCATCTGCTGGTGTAGGTCCACTGTGTTTTATCAAGACCAAAGTCAGCGCAGACGTCTACCTGGAAATTTTAGAGCACTTCATGCTTCCCTCTGCCGACAAGCTTTATGGAGATGGAAATGTCATTCTCCAGCAGGACTTGGCACCTGTCCACACTGCCAAAAGTACCAATACCTGGTTTACACATAACAGTATCACTGTGCTTGATTGGTCTGCAAACTCGCCTGACCTTAACCTCATAGAGAATCTATTGGGTATTGTCAAGAGGAAGATGAGACACCAGACCCAACAATTCAGACGAGGTGAATGCTGCTATCAAAGCAACCTGGGCTTCCATAACACCTCAGCAGTGCCACAGGCTGATCGCCTCCATGCCACGCCGCATTGATGCAGTAATTGATGAAAAAGGAGCCCGACCAAGTATTGAGTGCATTTACTGAACATACATTTCAGTAGGCCAACATTTCGGATTTTAAAAACATTTTTCAAGCTGGTGTTATAAAGTATTCTAATTTACTGAGATAATGACTGCTGTTTTCATTGGCTGTAAGCCATAATCATCAACATTAATAGAAATAAACACTTGAAATAGATCACTCTGTTTGTAATGACTCTATATAATATATGAGGTTCACTTTTTGTATTGAAGAACTGAAATAAATTAACTTTTTGATGATATTCTAATTTTGTGAGATGCACCAGTAACTCAATATGTAGCGATGACATCGTAAGTAAATAGGAGAATAGCTATGGCAAATCAACAATTAAAGGGGTTTCCCCATGAACAAAAGTTTATTTTAATCAATGGCTGTGTCTGACCGTGCAGGAACATGGTCTGATCATACCACATCTCCTGGGCAGGGGAGGAAACAAAAGAGTATACAGACATTACAGCAGGGGATCACAGAGGATTCATTTTGTGAGGTAAAACATTGTTTAAAAACAGGCAGTGAAATGTTTTACCTCACAAAATGAATCCTCTGCTGTAATGTCTGTATTGTCTTTTGCTTCCTCCCCTGCCCAGGAGATGTGGTACGTTCCGTACATGTAAAACCTACAACTATGACACATGGTCAGACGTAAAAAATCATTTATTCAATAGAAAAATCACAGAAATTTTTTTTTTACAAAATGAATAGACAAAGAGGAAAAAAGTCCAGAGAAATGGATATTCTGAGGGCAGGCAGAAAAATTGTAAAGTATCAAAATCTATGCAGGACATACTACTAAATGCCATACTAGGGTCAAACAGCTTCAATCATAGAGGAATAACAGTTAGATTTAAAGTGCATAGTGCAATAAATATACTCCCAAATACATATACATATATATAAATAGTAAACTCATAAAGATGAGATAATAATAGAGACACAGCAGCTAGGTAAAGAGGTATGTCAAAAAATTATGTCACAATGTGAGAAATGTAGATAGATAATGAACTACCTGTGAGTCCCTCAGAATCCACGCAGATCCGACGCGCGTTTCGCCGTTTAGCTTCAACCAGGATATGGTGAGAGAAAGGAAGTAGGGTATATATAGAGAGAATTGGCCAATGAGGAGGACGATGACAATGTGTGCTGACATAGCGCTATGCCCTAATAAGCCAATCACCGCCACATCGGGGGATCGCGTCTCAGTGGAGCGCGGTCTGCCAGAAGCGACGGTATTGGCGTGCGTGTCATGCTAGAACGCAGGCCAGGAAGTGACGTATGCGGAACATCCGGAAATAGAAACAGAAACTGGCCGAGGGACTGAATAGTAGACATGTCGGTGTGACAGATGCGTGCCACCCTGGAACGCAAATACCAGAAGTGATGTATACAGAAATACGTAGTGGAAGCTGGCCAGGGATTGGATAATAGGTATGTAAATGTGACTAGTGCGTGCCACCCTGGGACGCAAAGACAGCTGCTGTGACTGATACGTATGAAATAGTGAACAAAAAAAGAAGAAGAAAAAATAAGTGATACATCTCTAATAAAGTGAAGGGATAAGTGAGGGAGAAAAAAGGGGGGGGGACAAGAAAAAGGGAGGATGGGAAAGGGGAATGGGGGAAGGAAACACGTGGGGAAAATGAATAATAATGAGAAAAGTGATGCAAATAGGTGTATATAGAAATATATATATAGAATATATAACAAATACATATAAGAGTATGTATATGTAAAATATATAAAACATGTACAAAACGTATAGTATATATATACATCCTAAACACAATAAAAATATATATAAAATAATATATACTAGTAAAGTGAAAAAAGGGGAAGTGCACATAAATGTATTGACATGTCCATTAGTACAGTCCATCACATGAAGAACTTGAGTAAGGCCTGCTGCTTCATTCATCCGGCACATAAGGGCGGCCATCTCCCTCCTCATGGATATATATACGGAATAGGCGAAAGAACTAAAGAAAGTAAAAGTAAAATTAGAATAAAAGACTAGAACACATAAATTAAAACCATCATAAAATTGTGACCAATAAAGAACCGGAGATCAAAAGACCAATGGAGAGAAGATTAAATACCAAAAAAAAAATACCATTCCCCCGCCCTTTTTTCTCCCTCACTTATCCCTTCACTTTATTAGAGATGTATCACTTATTTTTTCTTCTTCTTTTTTTGTTCACTATTTCATACGTATCAGTCACAGCAGCTGTCTTTGCGTCCCAGGGTGGCACGCACTAGTCACATTTACATACCTATTATCCAATCCCTGGCCAGCTTCCACTACGTATTTCTGTATACATCACTTCTGGTATTTGCGTTCCAGGGTGGCACGCATCTGTCACACCGACATGTCTACTATTCAGTCCTTCGGCCCGTTTCTGTTTCTATTTCCGGATGTTCCGCATACGTCACTTCCTGGCCTGCGTTCCAGCATAACACGCACGCCAATACCGTCGCTTCTGGCAGACCGCGCTCCACGGAGACGCGATCCCCCGATGTGGCGGTGATTGGCTTATTAGGGCATAGCGCTATGTCAGCACACATTGTCATCGTCCTCCTCATTGGCGAATTCTCTCTATATATACCCTACTTCCTTTCTCTCACCATATCCTGGTTAAAGCTAAACGGCGAAACGCGCGTCGGATCTGCGTGGATTCTGAGGGACTCACAGGTAGTTCATTATC
The DNA here is from genome assembly GCF_046119375.1 of Phyllobates terribilis. NCBI lineage: Eukaryota > Metazoa > Chordata > Amphibia > Anura > Dendrobatidae > Phyllobates > Phyllobates terribilis. The sequence continues at coordinate 160,624,271 of NW_027362761.1, forward strand.
TATCTACATTTCTCACATTGTGACATAATTTTTTGACATACCTCTTTACCTAGCTGCTGAGTCTCTATTATTATCTCATCTTTATGAGTTTACTATTTATATATACAGTGCCTACAAGTAGTATTCAACCCCCTGCAGATTTAGCTGGTTGACACATGCGGAATTAACTTGGCATTGTAACATTTGTACTGTAGATCAGCCTGGAAGTGGGAAATGCACTGCAGCAAATTTTTTTTTTTTTTTTTAAAAAAAACGTTAAAAGTTAATTCAGAGTGTCATTTATTATTCAACCCCTCAAACCACAAGAATTCTGTTTGGTCCCCCTAAAGTATTAAGAAGTAGTTCAGGCACCAAGAATAATGAGCTTCACATGTGTGGATTAAAGATCTCTTTTGCCAGCCTTTTCTGACTATTTAAGACCCTCCCCAAACTTGTGAGCAGCACTCAGACATGGTCAACATGGGGAAGACAAAGGAGCATTCCAAGGCCATCAGAGACAAGATCGTGGAGGGTCACAAGGCTGGCAAGGGGTACAAAACCCTTTCCAAGGAGTTGGGCCTACCTGTCTCCACTGTTGGGAGCATCATCCGTAAGTGGAAGGCTTATGGAACTACTGTTAGCCTTCCACGGCCTAGACAGCCTTTGAAAGTGTCCTCCTGTGCCGAGGCCAGGCTTGTCCGAAGAGTCAAGGCTAACCCAAGGACAACAAGGAAGGAGCTCCGGGAAGATCTCATGGCAGTGGGGACATTGGTTTTCAGTCAATACCATAAGTAACATACTCCACCGCAATGGTCTCCGTTCCAGACGAGCCTGTATGGTACTTTTACTTTCAAAGCGTCATGTCAAGGCTCATCTACAGTTTGCTCATGATCACTTGGAGGACTCTGAGACAGACTGGTTCAAGGTTCTATGGTCTGATGAGACCAAGATCGAGATCTTTGGTGCCAACCACACACGTGACGTTTGGAGACTGGATGGCACTGCATACGACCCCAAGAATACCATCCCTACAGTCAAGCATGGTGGTGGCAGCATCATGCTGTGGGGCTGTTTCTCAACCAAGGGGCCTGGCCATCTGGTCCGCATCCATGGGAAGATGGATAGCACGGCCTACCTGGAGATTTTGGCCAAGAACCTCCGCTCCTCCATCAAGGATCTTAAGATGGGTCGTAATTTCATCTTCCAACAAGACAACGACCCAAAGCACACAGCCAAGAAAACCAAGGCCTGGTTCAAGAGGGAAAAAGTCAAGGTGTTGGAGTGGCCTAGTCAGTCTCCTGACCTTAACCCAATTGAAAACTTGTGGAAGGAGCTCAAGAATAAAGTCCACATGAGACACCCAAAGAACCTAGATAACTTGGAGAAGATCTGCATGGAGGAGTGGGCCAAGATAACTCCACAGACCTGTGCCGGCCTGATCAGGTCTTATAAAAGACGATTATTAGCTGTAATTGCAAACAAGGGTTATTCCACAAAATATTAAACATAGGGGTTGTATAATAATTGACCCACACTTTTATGTTTAAAATGTAATAAAATTCAACTGAGCAACATAACTTTTTGGTTTGTAAGATTTATGCTTCTGTTCATAAAACCTACTCTCGTTTGCAGTTTGAAGGCTCTAACTTATTTGCATCTTATCAAACCAGCTAAATCTGCAGGGGGTTGAATACTACTTGTAGGCACTGTATGTATATGTATTTGGGAGTATATTTATTGCACTATGCACTTTAAATCTAACTGTTATTCCTCAATGATTGAAGCTGTTTGACCCTAGTATGGCATTTAGTAGTATGTTCTGCATAGATTTTGATACTTTACAATTTTTCTGCCTGCCCTCAGAATATCCATTTCTCTGGACTTTTTTCCTCTTTGTCTATTGATTTTGTAAAAAAATTTTTTCTGTGATTTTTCTATTGAATAAATGATTTTTTACGTCTGACCATGTGTCATAGTTGTAGGTTTTACAGATATTGAGGGACACATAGTCACTAGTATTTGTTATTTTTGGATTTATTACGTTCCGTACATGGTCAGACACAGACAATTATTTAAATGAACTTTTGTTTGTGGGAAAACCCCTTTAAGTCACTGGACAAGGTCTTCAAATTGAGTAACAGTTCACTGGCGATGAAGACACAGCTCGTATATCGTCTGGTCTTTTCTGTAGTAACATATGGACGATAAAGAATCAAGAGACAAAGCCTTCAAAATGTGATGCTGGTGCAGGATGTTATCAATACCATGGATGGCAAGAGGAACAAACAATTCAATCTTGGAACAAATCAAGCCAGACATGTCACTGGAAGCAAGGATCACCAGGCTATGACTTGCCTACTATGGACACATCATACGAAGAGAGCAATCACTGGAGAAGGACATCTCGGTCGGAAGAATAGAAGGAACAAGGTGAAGAGGAGACCAGTAATCCAATGGCTTAATACTATCAAAATAACGGCAAAGACCCTGGTGGACCTATCTAGGTTTGCACAAGATCGATCTTCCAACAGATCATTCACCCACCGAGTCGACAATCCTCCAGGCTGCCTGAAAAGTAAGGCCGGGTTCAGAATATGCAAAATCGGATGTTTCTCATCCAGAAAAAGCAGACGATTTATTCATCCGTATTGTCATCCATCTCTGTTTTTTACATCAGTATGGGATTTAGTTTTTACATAAGCTACTCAGACACCTTCTCAATCACTATATTTCCTCCATGTAAAATAACAGCTATACTCACCTAAAGTATGGGTGCTGCTCCAGCGAAGTCGGCACCTGCTGGTTATTTCACGCAAGCTCTGCAACCAATCAACAGCTGGTTCTCGCATGTCCTTTGGACATAACTGACATCCGAAGTAGTAGCAGCTCACACTTCTTTGGGGTGTCAGTTTCATCCAAAGGAAGGGTGAGGAGGCCACTGATTATTATGTCCCGTGAGCCCCAGGAACATATACATACACTAAGCGTCAGCACACTGCGATTAATGAATTCATGAACTCCTCTATTGCTGTATGTTAAATATGTGAGGTAATTAATTGCCGTTTTTTAATCAAAGAGCGCAAAAGCCATTGTGTCACCCTACCTGGATGCCACAAGTGTAATAAAGCTGTGTCTGAGAGCAAGGGGGAGGTTCTCTGGTCAGGGGAACATTAGCATGCAATGCCTCCTGTCTCAGGCCAGTAGTGGGAGCAGGCTGCCCCTATAAAAGCTGGTACTGGGGACAGGGTTAGAGAGAACTGGATTGCCTGTCTCAGCTTTGAGACGTGTCCCAGAGTGGAGCAGGGACAGAAAGTTGATTGCACCTAAGAGGAAGTGTGGCAGTAGAAGAGAGCCACCAGCCAGAGACAAGAGGCGAAGAGAGCCTGTCTTGGCAGAGAAAAGACTTCATTTTACCAGACTTTGGTGTCTGAGGCTGGAAGGATTCCACATCCCCCAGCAGAGAACCAGTCCGCAAGGGACTGTACATTCCTTGGCCTAAGAAGCCTGGAGGCCCTGCCACAACCGAAGGGACCAGTAAAGCCGTACAAGGCTGGGAGCAGAAAGGAACCCACGTCGCAGGCCATACAGGCGAGAAAGCACGGAAAGCTCGGAAACGTGGGCTGTTATCCTATCAGGAGGAGATAGTCAGAAGGAGCGCAGAAAGCACGGTAGGCCTACACCCTCACCCTGACCAGGGCCAATTTCCCCGTTGCTCTCAGACATCCAGGTCCCCTCCTAGCTGGGACTGTTTATGGGTCAGTTTGCCTGTTTCAGTAAAGACCCTGGACTGCAACCTGTTGTCTGTGTGCTCCTTGCTCCTCCAGCACTATCATCACTGGGACTCTCACTACCATCACTCCCACCATTCACTATACTGCCCTGAGGCCACACTCTTCCCGTGGGGAGTCACACTACCATAGCTGCACACCTCATCAGCCCCAGCGGTCTGCGTGCAGCGGCGGTTCCTAATAACCGCAATCCACGGGTGGCGTAGTCGGACATAATCAATATAACGGACTACCACTGGCCTGACCACCCTGAGCCACGGAACCGGGTTGCCACTACTACTCCCATCGCTCCCTATTGCCCGGATCCGAGTGCCCCACGGCCCAGGGGGCGAGTCAGCTTTGGCGTAGTCGGCAGGATTTCGTGCCCGCAACCACCGGGTACTGCGTGCCTGAAAAAGACTTTTGTAACTTACCTGTGGCGAAGTTTCCCGCCGTCCGGAGTCGTTTCCCGCCATCCGGAGCCGATTCCCGCCATCAGACGCCATCTTGAACCGTTTCCCGCCGTCCTCTGCCGTCTTCCCGCCATCGGACGCCATCTTCAGGACGCCGCGCGGGAAGAAGAGGGGCGTGGACGTCAAAACTGCGCGAGATCCGAAGCTCCGCCCCACGCACCGACGCTGCGCAAGGTCCTGGAAGGGAGAGAGAGCGATGCTGACGTCATCGGAGTGCGACGCCAGGTCCTCGTCCAGAGCAGCAGCGGAGCCGCGGCCTACAGAAGAGGATCGTCGGAAGGTAGGCCATACTTCACTAGGGGGGGAGGAAGATGTCGGACACAGAGGCGCCCACTACCACCAACGCAGCTGCAGCAGCGGTGATGCCCTTTTCCTTGCCCTACATCCCTGGAGCGGCCTGGCTGCCCAAATACTCAGGGGAGCCCCATGCCCTAACTGACTTCAAGGAAAGACTGTATAGTTTGTTCCAAGTTTACCCCCTGACAGAGGAACAGAAGGTCAGCATATTGACAGGGCAGTTAACTGGCGCAGCCCAAAGGGAGGTAAAATCATGGCCCATTGAGGAGAAAGGGACTGTGAAGGGTATTCTGGCCCGGCTGCGGGGTACCTTTGATACACGTACCTCCGCTGAAATTAAAATGAGGTTCTATGGATGTAAGCAGCGGGCACAGGACAGCATCAGAGACTATGCCCTAAATCTGCAGGAAGCCTTGAGGGCTATTCAACAAACTGACCCTGGCAGTGTGCAGGAAACCGATAATCTGCTAACAGAGCAATTCATAGAGGGTCTGCTGTCCAGCGCCCACAGGGCCCAGCTGCGCCTCATGTTCTTCCAGAACCCCGACCTGACCTTTGCCCAATTTAAGGACAGGGCCATAAGGGTGCTCCGTGAATCTGCAACCAGTGGCGCTATAAACCCCCGGCGCCCTGCTATCACCTACCACCAGGAGGCGGCGCCCTCCTCTATGGACTCCGTGGAGGCTGATGCACAGGCCCTGAACCAAGCCCCGTCGAAAGGCCTGCACCACCAAGTCCAGGAGCTGACCAGGAGCGTCGCGGCGTTGACCAGGACCGTCCAGGCGTTGCAAGTGGACCCGTCAAGACCCATCGAGCTGGCTTCAAGTCCGGAGGATGTCCCGTGGCGTCGACAGAGGAGGATCCCGTCGTTCCGAGGGAGGCCCACAGACCGCTACGCAGAGGATGGACAGCCCATTTGCCGTCGATGCAACCAGCCCGGACACATTTCCAGGTACTGTAATTTAAACGGGTCCAACCTGGGGCAGAGGGCCGACCCCCAGGCATAAGATCACCAGGCCCTTACAATTGGCGTAATAAGTACGTTGGGGGGCGCCCGGTTTTACCCGTGGTGCTGGACGGTATCCCCATGAGCGCCTTGCTGGATAATGGGTCACAAGTAACCACAATCCCTTATGTACTTTTTAAGCAGTATTGGACTGATGCTGATATCACATGGTATCCAGACAGTAACTTGAGCATCATCGCCAGTAATGGCTTACCCGTGCCGCAGATGGGGTTCAAGGAGATGACCATTAAAATTGGTAAAGTTGAACTGCCGGCACAGGGAGTGATTATTGTGGACATTGACCGTCATGAAAGTCACCCTAAAATAACTGTGGGTACTAACATAATTGAAAATTGTCTTTCAGAAGTAATTGTAATTCTACAACAGGTGGCGGTGAATGCTAGTTCCAGCCAACAGAGAGTCCTCAACAAGGAGATAAAAGCCCTGATGAGACGGCAGCAGGTAGAACTGTCTGGTGGTGAGATCGGTAGCGTAAGACTCAGTGATCCATTCCCCATTTCCATGCCTCCCAAAAGTGAAATGATGATCTGGTGTCGGACTGCAATCGGGTTGAGAGGTAGAGACTACCAAGCCATGGTAGAACCCGTGTACTCAGACAGTAGGCCCACCATTTTGACAGCCCGGGGGGTGGTTGATGTCCGTCATGGGAGGGTGCCCGTCCGCATTCTCAACATTGGGGAGAGGGAGGTACACTTACCCAGGTACGCTACACTCGCCAAACTGTTTGTTGTCGAACACAAAGCTATCAGGGCCGTGGAACCCTTGCCTCCATCTCCACAGGCGGAGGGTAATGGCTCCCAGAAACAAAAGGAGGACTGGTGCCAGAAACTCCACGTGGGTGCTGACTCCACTCCCCTGCACCAAAAACAAGGAGTCTACCGGGTGGTACAGGAGTACGAGAGAGTCTTTAGTAAGCACCCGCTAGACTTCGGCCGAGTAAAAGGGATAGAACACCACATCCCCACAGGGAGCCACCCACCGATAAAAGAAAGACACCGACCTGTACCCCCTGCACATTATCAGAACGCCAAGGGCATGCTAAGGGAGATGAAAGAAGCTGGGGTTATTAGAGATAGCTGTAGCCCCTGGGCAGCCCCCTTGGTTCTGTTGAAAAAGAAAGACGGCACCATGAGAATGTGCGTGGACTATAGACAAATCAACCGTATCACCCACAAAGACGCATATCCGCTGCCTAGAATAGAAGAGTCTTTAGCCGCACTAAAATCTGCTAACTTCTTTTCTACTTTGGACCTTACTAGCGGGTACTGGCAGGTTCCTATGGCAGAGGCTGACAAGGAGAAGACCGCCTTCACCACCCCGATGGGACTGAGTGAGTTCAACTGTATGCCTTTCGGGCTCTGCAACGCACCAGGGACCTTCCAGCGGCTGATGGAATGCTGTCTAGGGCACCGAAACTTCGAGACGGTCCTCCTTTACCTGGACGACGTGATCGTCTATTCGAAGACCTACGAGGATCATCTGAAGCACCTGGCCGAGGTGTTCGAAGCCCTGGCAGGCTACGGCCTGAAGGTGAAGCCATCGAAGTGTCACCTGCTGAAACCGAAGGTCCAGTACCTAGGGCACGTGGTAAGCGCGGAAGGAGTGGCCCCCGACCCTGACAAGGTCACGGCAATCAAGAGCTGGCCAAGCCCCTCGAACATCAAAGAGGTGAGACAGTTTCTCGGGTTGGTAGGCTACTACCGAAGGTTCATCCCCGGGTTCACTAAGATGGCAGCTCCTATGCAGGACCTCCTGATCGGACAGTCTAAGTCCAGGAGTCAAAAGCCACCCTTCAAGTGGGATAAACCGGAAGAGGAGTCCTTCCGCCAGCTAAAGTTGACCCTCACGGGGGATGAGATCCTGGCCTACCCTGATTACGGCCAGCCTTTCATTCTCCACACAGATGCCAGTAATGTGGGACTGGGAGCCGTACTGTCCCAAAACCAACAGGGCAGAGAACGGGTGATCGCATACGCCAGCCGGAAGCTGAGGCCCACCGAGAGGAACCCGGAGAATTACAGCTCCTTCAAGCTAGAATTCTTGGCGGTGGTGTGGGCCGTGACGGAACGCTTCAAGCATTACCTGGCCTCCGCAAAGTTCACCGTGTACACGGACAACAACCCGTTGACACACCTGGACAATGCAAGACTGGGTGCCCTGGAACAGCGGTGGATGGCCCGTCTCTCCAACTATGACTTCGTGATCAAGTACCGGGCAGGCAAAACCAACGCCAACGCGGACGCCCTATCAAGGATGCCTCACTTACCTGAAGGTGACGAAGACCCAGAAGAGCTGGAGGAGGTAGAACTCCCCGCGTTTCACCGGTATGGAGCCGCTCAGCACTCTCACCGTGTGAAGGAGGAGGATCTAACAACTGTGATGATGAATCCCCTACCTCACCACAGCTGGGCCGAAACCCAAGATAGTGACCCTGCTGTCTGCCTGGTGAAAGATCTGCTGACCCGGGAAGACGCCCACCTAGATCCAGATGCCCCAGAGGAAGCCAAGCAGCTATGGAAGGAGAAGAGCAAGCTGTTCCTCTACGAAGGCAAGTTGTGCAGAAGGATTGTCAACCACCGGACGCACGAGCTGACCTGGCAAGTCGTGGTCCCAAGGCGGGATGCAGCTATGGTCCTGGGAGCTTACCATGACAGAGCGGGACACTTCGGTTGGAAGAAACTGGAGTTCCTACTAAGAGGAAGGTTCTTTTGGGTCGGCATGAGAGGAGCTGTGGAAAAATGGTGCAGAGACTGTGGCCCTTGTCACCTAAGGAGGAAGGACCGTACCAGCCAGAAGACACCCTTGAGGCCCATCGTCACCACGCAGCCTCTTGAGCTGGTAGCTCTGGACCACGTCAAATTGGCTCCAAGCCGGTCCGGATACATCTATGCCCTGACAATCGTGGACCACTATTCCCATTTTCTAGTGGTGGTCCCGGTAAAGGACTTGACAGCCCAAACAGCGGCCAGAGCCTTCCAGCAATATTTCTGCCGTCCACACGGGTATCCGGAACAGGTCCTGACAGACCAGGGTCCAGCGTTTGAAGCTGAAATCTTCCAGGAGTTCTGCAACCTCTATGGCTGTAAGAAGATTCGTACAACGCCTTACCACCCCCAAACCAACGGGATGTGTGAGAAGATGAACAATATAGTCATTGATCTCCTGAAGACGTTGCCCCTGGAGGAACGCAGCCTGTGGCCAGAAAAACTGCCGGACCTGGTAGACATGTACAACAATATCCCGGTGAACGCTACAAACTGCACCCCGGCTTACCTGATGCGAGCCAGACCGGGTAAGCTGCCCGTAGACCTGGAGATGGGAGTCCTAATACCTGAGGACACCTCCCCGGATGCGGACTGGGATACGGAAAGGCAACTGCAGTACAAGAAGGTACAGGAGAGTGTGGAGAAGAGCCTGGCCCAGGTGAGAGAGAGGCAAGAAAAACTCTTCAATCAACACGCCCCTGCTGGTCCCCTAGAACCTGGTGAGCAAGTCCTAAAGCGAAAAAGAAGGCTACATAAGTTGGACGACCAGTGGGAAAGGGAACCCTACACCGTACTGCAGTCTGATCACGACAACCCGAAGGTGTGCGTTATCACCAAGGACGGAGGAGAAACCACTAGTGTCGTCTCCAGAGACCACCTCAAAAGGTGCCCCGAGCAACTCCGTAGTGCAGAAGAGGATCAGAGTGACCTTGAACCCGCAGAGGACAAGGAAGAAATGATCAGCACCGTTCTCGGAGAGTTCCCTCAGTCCTGGACTCGCATAAATGATGCCATAGTGGTACCTGTCCTGCATTTCCTGCAACCGGCACAGCAACAACCAACACCAGAGCCGGAAGGTGAAGAGGAGCAAGCGGTTCCAGAGGCAGAAGAGCCTGTACCAGCAGCCCAGGAGAATCAACCCTCTGCTGACAGTGAGCCTGTCATGCCTGCGGTAAGCCAAAGAACCCGCAGACAGCTGCCTGCCCTACCTGTACACCCAGCTGGTAGCTGTACCCCTAACGCTAGTGGGGAAAGCCAGGTTGGTCCACCACCAGACAGTGAGTTAAGGAGGTCAACCAGGAGCACAAAGGGGCAGATACCCGCTCGCTGGAGAATATAGAGCGCACAAAAATTGTAAATAACCCTGTTGCCAAATGTTGAAATGTTTGCCAAAGTTACCTGCATGTTTATTGATAGTGTGTTTCAGTCTCTTGCAGCAACCGTAAGGACTCACAGGTTATGGACTTTTTATAACCGGGACCTTGTGTGGACTGCATTCTGAGCCTAACCCAGGAATGAACTAAGACTGTGAAGGACTTGGGGTAGGACAGACCCCCACCTAGTTAAGGCTCCCCGTTGTTTTGGTGATATGGACACCCGGTCACAGGCCACACTGTGACCTTAAGAACTCAATTTGTGCGTCGTCTGTCTATTAATGTTTTATTGTTATGCATATTGTCTTTGTTTATTGTTTAGTCCCGGAGTACTAAATTTCACTAGGGGGGAATGTGTCACCCTACCTGGATGCCACAAGTGTAATAAAGCTGTGTCTGAGAGCAAGGGGGAGGTTCTCTGGTCAGGGGAACATTAGCATGCAATGCCTCCTGTCTCAGGCCAGTAGGGGGAGCAGGCTGCCCCTATAAAAGCTGGTACTGGGGACAGGGTTAGAGAGAACTGGATTGCCTGTCTCAGCTTTGAGACGTGTCCCAGAGTGGAGCAGGGACAGAAAGTTGATTGCACCTAAGAGGAAGTGTGGCAGTAGGAGAGAGCCACCAGCCAGAGACAAGAGGCGAAGAGAGCCTGTCTTGGCAGAGAAAAGACTTCATTTTACCAGACTTTGGTGTCTGAGGCTGGAAGGATTCCACATCCCCCAGCAGAGAACCAGTCCGCAAGGGACTGTACATTCCTTGGCCTAAGAAGCCTGGAGGCCCTGCCACAATCGAAGGGACCAGTAAAGCCGTACAAGGCTGGGAGCAGAAAGGAACCCACGTCGCAGGCCATACAGGCGAGAAAGCACGGAAAGCTCGGAAACGTGGGCTGTTATCCTATCAGGAGGAGATAGTCAGAAGGAGCGCAGAAAGCACGGTAGGCCTACACCCTCACCCTGACCAGGGCCAATTTCCCCGTTGCTCTCAGACATCCAGGTCCCCTCCTAGCTGGGACTGTTTATGGGTCAGTTTGCCTGTTTCAGTAAAGACCCTGGACTGCAACCTGTTGTCTGTGTGCTCCTTGCTCCTCCAGCACTATCATCACTGGGACTCTCACTACCATCACTCCCACCATTCACTATACTGCCCTGGGGCCGCACTCTTCCCGTGGGGAGTCACACTACCATAGCTGCACACCTCATCAGCCCCAGCGGTCTGCGTGCAGCGGCGGTTCCTAATAACCGCAATCCACGGGTGGCGTAGTCGGACATAATCAATATAACGGACTACCACTGGCCTGACCACCCTGAGCCACGGAACCGGGTTGCCACTACTACTCAAATCGCTCCCTATTGCCCGGATCCGAGTGCCCCACGGCCCAGGGGGCGAGTCACCATCCAACTAAGTTAAAGTGTACCTAAATATGGATCATCCCTATCACTAATGTCTGACCTCTCTATGCGCCAAACCAGGTCTTATCTGAATGGGGAAGTGAAAGAAAAGTAAGCATATAATAATATAGATAAGGGTGCTGAGCAATGGAGAGAGAGGGCCACACCCCCCAATGTGTACTACAAAATAGAGGTCTCGCACACCTTTAGTATTAAATTACTGTACAGCTGCACAAGTACGCCAATATAGAAATATATACAGTGCCTTGAAAAAGTATTCATACCCTGTGAACTTTTACATTACCACACACACAAACCAGCCATTATGTTGGTAGGTTTGCAGTTGTGCCATACTCTTTCCATTTTTGTATGATAGATTGAATAGTGCTCTGTGAGATGTTCAGAGCTTGGGCTATTTTTTTATAACCTAACCCTGCTTTACAGTTCTTCACAACTTTATCACTTACCTGTCTGGTGTGTTCCTTGGTTTTCATAATTCTGTTTGATCCCATATGTTCTCAAACAAACAAATGAAGCCTTCACAGAACAACAGAAGTTATATTGAGAATAACGTAAACACAGATGGACTCAATTTACTAATTATCTGTTCAGTGTGCTGTCTATATTCTATTTGTTTAACATACGGACGGACATAGTGAACGGATATTTAACACTCTTGGTCTGAACGAGCCCTAAAGGTGCACTCAATAAATAGAAACAAAGGATACATTAACTATGTGCAGACCCAAAATAAATATTAAAAATTTTATTACAAGCAAGACAATTTAGACATGATTAAAACCTAACATAAAATCAGTACCATAATTGCAGATATGGAATACAATAATATACACAAGAACAGCAATGTATCAAAATAGGATAGATAAATAAGGTTCACCAGGGGAAAATATTATTATTATTGCACCAAGCCCAAATTATGCTTTTAATAGTATTGGACATAGAAACTACTAAAGTTCAAAACCCAATGTATACATGGTATGTGATCATACACAGCATCAGTATTTTAATAACAATATTCCATCAATATAATGTATATGATGTAATAAGCCTGAATAGATTACATCAATACTGCTATCACATATAAGAATCGGTAAATAAATAACCGCTATATATACAATACATGCAGCTCCCTGCATATATAATGAATGAAATATAAACTGGCAGGAAATAAACCTCCCAATTCTATAGTGAGTTATGTACAATAATGATGATTATCATAATCAAGAGGAACAAAATCATCATGTGCAATATGCAAAATCCCCAGAGCTCACACCCTGGATATCATGCCAATTTGCCAGAAAGTCATCAAATATACCACATGGGAGCCCCCATCATATCTGCAATCACCACCTCACAAGCCCACGCGTATCGCTGCCCACGGCAGCTTCCTCATGGTAAGTGTGGCTAACGGTGCACTCAGACACGCCAATCTCGGCCAGTTAACGAGTGAGTGCCAATGAACTGTATAAAAGTCGGTCACTGCTCATTGACTGGGCCATTTGCACAGGCCGATAATATTGTGACCAGAACAATTATTATTACGATCCTTCTGTTATACAGCATCATGTTATTGACAGCACATCCCTTTTACACGGGATATATGCAGCAAATAAACCTGATTTTTAGGTAGGCATAAACTATCCAAATGTTCAATCATCAATTGATTGCTGGCATGTTTTATTAACCAATGCTCGACCCCTCTAAATGGACCTTAGGCCAAGTTCCCACAATGACTATTCGGTGCGTTTCGTTCTGCTGCGTATTTACAAACATCAGCATATTACAGCAAAGTGGATGAGATTTATATACACTTCTCAAAAAAAAAATAAAGGGAACACTAAAATACCACATCCTAGATATCACTGAATGAAATATTCCAGTTGCAAATCTTCATTCATTACATGGTGGCATACATTGAGAACAATAAAACATAAAAAAGATCAATGTAAATCAAAATTAATATCCCATGGAGGTCTGGATTTGGAATGATACTCAAAATCAAAGTGTAAAATGAAATTACAGGCTGATCCAACATCAGTGGAAATGCTTCAAGGCAAGAAAATGAGGCTCAGTAGTGTGTGTGGCCTCCATGTGCCTGTATGGCCTTCCTACAACGCCTGATCATGCTCCTGATGAGGCGGCAGATGTTCTCCTGAGGGATCTCCTCCCAGACCTGGATTAAAGCATCCGTCAACTCCTGGACAGTCTGTGCTGCAACGTGACGTTGGTGGATGGATCAAGACATGGTTAGAGATGAGCGGTGTTCGACTCGAACTGTTCGCCAATCTCAAATTCGAGCTGTTTTGGGCGGTGTTCGAGCCGTTCGGCGAACTCGAACGATTTGCAAAAAATCCGGCTGTTCGAGGTTATGTACGATAACTGTTCGTGCACCAAAATCGTACCTGGATTTTTTCACAGTAATACTGTTAATCAATGTTAATAGACAGTTTCAGTGAAGAGTGGGCGGGGGGAGGGGCAGGGGATGGATCTCTGCAGAAATAAAGCCGATCTCCATTTTTTTTTCTTTCCCGCATTTACAGTAGGGAGGTGCAGTCTGTCAGCCTATCAGCAGCGCACACACGCAGCAAAGTGCTTTTTTTTCACACAAGCAAGGGCATGTGTCATTGGCTGTGTATGTCACATGTCCTTGCCCTATAAGACCCAGCCATTTTCCCCATCGCCACCATTTTCTCACTGCTCCAGCTGAGTGTTAGATGGCACCGCTGCTGCTGTGGGCGCTATACTTTGTAACTGTGTGAATTGCAAGCGAATTTTCTCTTAAATAGACAGATAGGTTGGGAGTAGGGACTAGTTGTAATTGCAGCCCTTTTGAGGACTAGGTTACAGCAGTTCCTAGCACTTTTTGCCAGGCAGGTCTGTGCCAGTGCTGTGCAAGTGTTTTTCACAGCATTTGGCTAAATCTAGCTAAGCCAATCCTTTTGGGCCTCTAGCAGTGTGTGTTAGTCAGTGGAGTAGCCTATCTGTGTTGCAAGCTACACCACCTGTGTATTTAATACCAATTTTTTACTGCACGTAGCCAAGTAAAACCTTTTGGGCATAGTAGCAGTGTCTGTTACTCATTGGAGTAGCCCATCTGTACCAAGCAACACCACCTTTGTATTTAATAACAATTTTTTACTGCATCTAGCCCAGTAAATACTTTTGGGCCTGTAGCAGTGTCTGTTACTCATTGTAGTAGCCCATCTGTACCAAGCTACACCACCTTTGTATTTAATAACAATTTTTTTACTGCATCTAGCCCAGTAAAACCTTTTGGGCATAGTAGCAGTGTCTGTTACTCATTGGAGTAGCCCATCTGTACCAAGCTACACCACCTTTGTATTTAATAACAATTTTTTACTGCATCTAGCCCAGTAAATACGTAGTAGCCCATCTGTACCAAGCTACACCACCTTTGTATTTAATAACATTTTTTTACTGCATCTAGCCCAGTAAATACTTTTGGGCCTGTAGCAGTGTCTGTTACTCATTGTAGTAGCCCATCTGTACCAAGCTACACCACCTTTGCATTTAATAACAATTTTTTACTGCATCTAGCCAAGTAAAACCTTTTGGGCCTGTAGCAGTGTCTGTTACTCATTGGAGTAGCCCATCAGTACCAAGCTACACCACCTTTGTATTTAATAACAATTTTTTACTGCATCTAGCCAAGTAAAACCTTTTGGGCCTGTAGCAGTGTCTGTTACTCATTGGAGTAGCCCATCTGTACGGATATGCAGCGATACTAAATAACCAATGGTGCACAAGCTTATGGCCTCCGTATTGGGCAGAACAAGTGCTGACAAAAAAACAGACACTCCTGGAACTCTTCCAAATAGTGGTAGCAATAGAAATATGGGGCGCGCGCCTGGCTAACAAAAATATACGATTCGTAACGAAAAATCACCAGCCTAGCGCACTGCATTAATAAGACGGTATCATTGTCTCTCCCAGTGCTAGGCCTACTACGCCGGCTAGCATTCCTGTGCCTAAAACACAATGTATGGGTCCGCGCCAGCCACGATGCTGAGGGGTCTAACACTGCTGCTAACGCTTTATCACAATTCAATTGGCAGATTTTCACAGAGCTCCTCCCCAACGCCCACCCATCGGGCAACAGTTGCCCAGCCTCCCTATGGGATCTAGTGGCGAATAGTTGATGCCATTAATCAGAGCATCAGTTGCCCCGTCGACGTGGCAAGCATACGGTAAGGCATGGGAAAAGTGGACACGACTAGTAGCAGGCAGACGGGTTGACCAATGTGAACAAGCCAGATTACAAGTCACCATAGAATTTCTCCACCAGCTAATGATGAGGGGCATATCAGGGGCATCAGCGCAGCGGTGTCTGACCGGAGTAGCATTTCATTTCCAACTACTGAATTGGGGAGATGTGACAAAGAGATTCATCATCAGACAATCCATAAAAGGGTGGAAAAGGGGTCAGCCAAGTCAGGAGTGTAGACATCCCGTCCCGTGTCACTAAAACTGATTTCTCACATCATATCCCTAACACCGTTAACAAGACACTCACAATTTGAAGCAACACTACTGTCTACCGCATTTGCGATCGCCTTCTTCGGGGCGCTATGCATAAGTGAATTAGTCCCTCAATCCAAAATTACCACCAGTGGAGGCTTATTACACCAGGACGTAGTCATAGCCAATAATGCAATACGTCTACGCATACGCAAATCGAAAACAGTTCCAGCGGGCAGGGGCACTTGGGTACTTCTACAACCCACAAACGGTACACTGAGTCGGGTAACAATAGTAAAAACATATATAACCATCAGATCGCAAAGTAATTTCTTCCTATCACACATTGATGGAATGCCATTATCAAGATACCAGTTCCAAGCTATATTTAATAAATGCCTAATATCGGCAGGGAACCACCCCAAAGATTACGGGACACAATCATTCCGCATAGGCGCGGCCACGGAAGCAGCAAGAGCAGGACTGGCAGAAACGGAAGTTTAGAGGATAGGGAGATGGCGATCCACGTGTTTGGCGAGATACATAAAACCGGACTTGTTATCCTAACGTGGTTTGTTTCTTTTACAGGTGACGCTAAGCCAACAGTGTGGGTGATAGGCCACTCGTATATATATTGGGCAGAAAAAAGGGCGAAAGTCCGCCCAGACGGGAGGAAATTAGTTTCATAACACATATTTCAACTGGAGAGGTATTAGAGGCCTGCAATGGCCACAGGTACTAATGGAGGTAATCAAGGTAGGGAGAGAGGCAAGAGGTCCGGTCATCTTAGTTATACAGGACGGGGGAAACGACCTAGGTCATCACAAGAGCGCATAAGTAATGGCAATAATGAAACTAGGCACTGAGCGCTTCAGAGAATTTTTCACAAAACTAACTATAGTATGGTCAGAGATTGTGCCGATAGCGGTATGGCAAGGTGCGCGAGACATCACGGCCATCGAACGGACAAGGCAGGTAATAAATATTCGGTTGGCAAAATTTAGAAGAGACAGAGGCGGTGTAGTGATACGACACCGACAACTGGAAGGAGATAAAGCAGGCCTCATACGGCCCGACGGTGTTCACTTAATGGATA
Source organism: Phyllobates terribilis (assembly GCF_046119375.1). Classification (NCBI taxonomy): domain Eukaryota; kingdom Metazoa; phylum Chordata; class Amphibia; order Anura; family Dendrobatidae; genus Phyllobates; species Phyllobates terribilis. Next base: position 160,640,933 of record NW_027362761.1, read on the forward strand.
TTGGACTGGACATATTCCTGTCAGGACTCCAGGACGGAGTGGAACAAGCATTAAGAGTGATGGATGGGGGTCAGAGTCCTGCATACGAGTATGCAGGATCCTCCGTGGCCTGGAAATAGAAAGGACATGTTGGAGAGTTACACTTGTTGGCCAACTTGCCGGTGTGGAGACACAGGGCATGCTGCAACAAGCTGAATTATTTTAGAAATAAAATGCCTTTCTAATGGAATGAGTATAAAGAGTTAATAAAGCTGTGACCGATCCTCACCCATCCAGTTGTAAGAGTTACATTATTGTATTGTCAAGGAAAGGGGGGCGGTAGGGGGGCTGAGCGTCTGGGTTTGGTTGGGGGTCCCCACAGTCTGCCTAGGCTAGATGCAGTTAAAAATTCTTATTAGATACACAGGCGGTGCAGCTTGCTTCACAGCTGGGCTACTACGCCCAAAGTATTGCCTGGGCTAAATGCAGTTAAAAATTCTTATTAGATACACAGGCGGTGCAGCTTGCTTCACAGCTGGGCTACTACGCCCAAAGTATTGCCTAGGCTAGATGCAGTTAAAAATTCTTATTAGATACACAGGCGGTGTAGCTTGCTTCAGAGCTGGGCTACTACGCTGACTAGCAGACACTGAAGCTTTGGAGCAGACCTCTGAGTAAAAAGCTCTTCAGACTCAACCATCTGTGTTACCCCAAGCCATAGTGTATGTAGTTTCTTACGGTTAAAAGAGGGGGGAGCGACCCAACCCACCTGGAATTGACGATGCCAACGTCACGTAAAACACAGCAAAGGGACTCCAAAAAGAGTCTCCATTTTTTCCAAAAATTGTGGCACAGACACCACTTAAGTGGCATCAATTGCCCCAGAGTTGCATAAAACGGTTGGTGAGGTGATTTTACCAAATCCTCAAGCTTTTAGTCTCCCCAGGATGACATAGGGGTAGAAAAGTCCTTGCGGATCCATGATTTGTTCATCTTTATGAACGTGAGTCTGTCTACATTCTCAGTGGACAGCCGCGTGCGCTTATCTGTCAGCACACCACCAGCAGCGCTGAACACACGTTCAGAGAGAATGCTGGCTGCAGGGCATGACAAGATCTCCAGGGCGTGAGTGGCGAGCTCCGGCCATTTTTACAGATTGGAAGCCCAAAATGAGCAAGGGTCCAGTGACACAGTCATGGCTTTGATGTTCACTTGGAGATACTCCTGTACCATCCTCTCTAGGCGTTGACTATGTGTCAGACTTCTTGTCTCCTGTGGCCTTGCAAAGGATGGTCTAAAAAAGTGGTGAAACGATTCCACAAAATTGCTGTTACCAGCAGATACTATGTTACTGTTACGGTTTGAGTGATGAAGACTCGACAGTCCCACGGTTGGCAAGTTAGAACTGTGAGATTCACTATGTGCACCACTGATGTTGTGTGGAAAAGCGCATGTAAGATTCTGCAACAGCCTCTGCTGATACTCCTACATGCGTGAATCCCTTTCTATGGCAGGAATTATTTCGGCAAATTTACTTTTGTACCGGGGATCTAAGAGTGTGGCAACCCAGTAGTCGGGATTACTTCGAATTCTGACAATCCGAGGGTCATGTTGCAGGTAGTGCAGCAAGAAGGCACTCATGTGTCTTGCGCATCCAGGAGGACCAAGTCCTTGTTGTGTTGGTGGCGAGGTAAGAATCATGCTTCCTTCCTCTGCCCTCTCCCCCCAACCTCGAACAACAGAAATGTGATCAAGGTCTCCCTCATCTGATGAGTCTTCCATGCCCATCGCCAGTTCGTCCTCCACTTCTTCCTCGGCTCCTGCACCTTCCTCAACAGTTTGGATGCTACCATGCGCCCTGGTTAATCCCTCTCCCCCACCCTCCCATGCCTGCCGCCTTGGTGCTGCCGACCGTCTGGACCATGGAGATGTTATCCCTTCCGCATACGACTCCTCCTCTACTTCCTCCACCTCCTCTTGTCCCACCACCTGACTCCGAATTCTGGTTAACGTGTGCTCCAGCATGTAAATCACCGGAATAGTCATGCTGATAATGGCATCGTCAGCACTAAACATCTTCGTCGCCATTTCAAAACTGTGCAGAAGGGTGCATAGGTCCCTGATCTGCGACCACTCCTGCAGTGTGATTTGCCCCACCTCCGGATCTCGTTGGCCCAGGCTATACGTCAGAACGTATTGCACTAGGGCTTGTCGGTGCTGCCACAGTCGCTGCAACATGTGCTGAGTTGAATTCCACCGTATCTGCACATCTCATTTCAGCCGGTGAATTGGCAGGCCCGACGACTTCTGTAGAGAAGTGAGCACACAGCGACCGTGCCCTCTGCAGAAGTCCAGGATAGTGGGCTAAAAATTGCTGGACAACCAGGTTCAACACGTGAGCCATACAAGACACGTGTGTGACATTGCCCCGGCGAAGGGCCGCACCCAGGTTTGCAGCATTGTCGCACACGGCCTTCCCTGGTTGTAGGTCCAGTGGAGACAACCATTCACGAAACTGGGTCTCCAGAGCTGACCACAACTCCTTTTCGCATGACTATATGTACTTGTCACTTTTCCATGTGTTAGTTGTGTCTTCTGAGCAGTTTGTCAGCTTTTGGACACCTTTGAAGGTGTTTTCTATGTGTTTTTGTTTGCCTGCCATTGGTTTTAACGGTGTTCGACGAACCGAACCCGAACACTAAGGGGGTGGCTCAACTCTAGACATGGTGTCCCTGATGTGCTCTATTGGATTCAGGTCTGGGGAATGGACAGGCCAGTCCATAACATCAATGCCTTCATCATGCAGTAACTGCTAACACACTTCAGCCACATGAGGCCCATCACTGTCATGCATCAGAAGGAACCCAGGGCACACTGCACCTGCATATGGTCTCACAATGGGTCTGAGGATCTCATCCCAGTACCTAATGGCAGTCAGGGTACCTCTGGCTAGCACGTGGAAGGCTGTGCGGCCCTCCAAAGAAATGTCTCCCCACACCATTACTGACCCACTGCCAAACTGGTCATGCTGAAGGATATTGCAGGCATCAGAATGTTCTCCACGGTGTCTCCAGACTGTCACATGTAACATAGTAACTTAGTTTTTAAGGTTGAAGGAAATCCAAGTCTATCTAGTTCATCCCATAGCCTAACATGTTGATCCAAAGGAAGGCAAAAAAAAAAAACCCATGTGGCAAACACCAAGCCCCACATTGGGGAAAAAAATTCCTTCCTGACTCCACATACGGCAATCAGACTAGTTCCCTGGATCAATGCCCTATCAAGGACTCTAATATATATAACCTGTAATATACTTTTCAAGAAAGGCATCCAGGCCCTTCTTAAATTTTAGTAGTGAATCACTCATTACAACATCATGCGGCAGAGAGCTCCACAGTCTCACTGCTCTTACAGTAAAGAATCCGCGTCTATGATTATGATTAAACCTTCTTTCCTCCAGACGTATATGATGCCCCCTTGTCCCCGTCTCAGAGTAAAAAGATCCGTAGAAAGGTCTTTGTACTGTCCCCTCATATATTTGTACATAGTAATAAGATCACCCCTAAGCCTTCGTTTTTCCAAACTAAATAACCCATCTTGGTATTGCAGACCCCCCAGTCCTCTAATAACCTTGGTCGCTCTTCTCTGCACCTGCTCTAGTTCGGCTATGTCTTTCTTATACACCGGAGACCAGAACTGTACACAGTATTCTAAGTGTGGTCGCACTAGTGACTTGTATAGAGGTAAAATTATGTTCTCCTCATGAGCATCTTTTAATGCATCCCATTATTTTATTTGCCTTTGCAGCAGCTGCCTGACACTGGCCACCAAACATCAAGCTTGTCGTCCACCAATACACCCAGGTCTTTTTCAGTGACAGTTTTGCCCATTGTTTTACAATTAAGCAAATAATTATACATTTTATTTCCTCTGCCCAAGTGCATTACCTTACATTTATCCCCATTAAAGCTCATTTTCCATTTATTAGCCCAAGTTTCTAGTTTACATAGATCCTCCTGTAATATAAAATTGTCCTCCTCTGTATTGATTATCCTGCAGAGTTTAGTGTCATCTGCAAATATTGAAATATTACTCTGTATGCCCCCTACAAGGTCATTAATAAATGTTAAAAAGAAGCGGGCCCAATACTGACCCCTGTGGTACCCCACTGTTAACTGAGACCCAGTCTGAGTGTTTTCCATTAATAACCACCCTTTGTTTCCTACCACTGAGTCAGTTCTTAATCCACTTACATACAGTTATATGAAAAAATTTGGGCACCCCTATTAATCTTAAGCTTAATGTTTTATAAAAAATTGGTGTTTTTGCAACAGCTATTTCAGTTTGATATATGTAATAACTGTTGGACACAGTAATGTTTCTGCCTTGAAATGAGGTTTATTGTACTAACAGAAAATGTGCAATCTGCATTCAAACAAAATTTGACAGGTGCATAAGTATGGGCACCCTTATCATTTTCTTGTTTTAAATACTCCTACCTACTTTTTACTGACTTACTAAAGCACTTTTTTGGTTTTGTAACCTCATTGAGCTTTGAACTTCATAGCCAGGTGTATGCAATCATGAGAAAAGCTACTTAAAGTGGCCACTTGCAAGTTGTTCTCCTGTTTGAATCTCCTCTGAAGAGTAGCATCATGGGCTCCTCAAAACAACTGTCAAATGATCTGAAAACAAAGATTATTCAACATAGTTGTTCAGGGGAAGGATACAAAAAGCGGTCTCAGAGATTTAACCTGTCAGTTTCCACTGTGAGGAACATAGTAAGGAAATGGAAGAACACAGGGACAGTTCTTGTTAAGGCCAGAAGTGGCAGGCCAAGAAAAACATCAGAAAGGCAGAGAAGAAGAATGGTGAGATCAGTCAAGGACAATCCTCAGACCACCTCCAGAGAGCTGCAGCATCAACTTGCTGCAGATGGGTGTCACTGTGCATCGGTCAACTATACAACGCACTTTGCACAAGGAGAAGCTGTATGGGAGAGTGATGCGAAAGAAGCCGTTTCTGCAAGCGCGCCACAAACAGAGTCGGCTGAGGTATGCAAAAGCACATTAGGAGAAGCCAATTTCTTTTTGGAAGAAGGTCCTGTGGACTGATGAAACCAAGATTGAGCTGTTTGGTCATACAAAAAGGCGTTGTGCATGGCGCCAAAAAAACACAGCATTCCAAGAAAAACACTTGCTACCCACAGTAAAATTTGGTGGAGGTTCCATCATGCTTTGGGGGCTGTGTGGCCAATGCCGGCACCGGGAATCTTGTTAAAGTTGAGGGACGCATGGATTCCACTCAGTATCAGCAGATTCTTGACAATAATGTTCAAGAATCAGTGACAAAGTTGAAGTTACGCAGGGGATGGATCTTTCAGCAAGACAATGATCCAAAACACCGCTCCAAATCTACTCAGGCATTCATGCAGAGGAACAATTACAATGTTCTCGAATGGCCATCCCAGTCCCCAGACCTGAATATCATTGAACATCTGTGGGATCATTTGAAGAGGGCTGTCCATGCTCGGCGACCATCAAACTTAACTGAACTGTAATTGTTTTGTAAAGAGGAATGGTCAAAAATACCTTCATCCAGGATCCAGGAAATCATTAAAAGCTACAGGAAGCGACTAGAGGCTGTTATTTTTGCAAAAGGAGGATCTACTAAATATTATTAATGTCACTTTTCTGGTGAGGTGCCCATACTTATGCACCTGTCAAATTTTGTTTGAATGCAGATTGCACATTTTCTGTTAGTACAATAAACCTCATTTCAAGGCAGAAACATTACTGTGTCCAACAGTTATTACATATATCAAACTGAAATAGCTGTTGCAAAAACACCAATTTTTATAAAACATTAAGCTTAAGATTAATAGGGGTGCCCAAACTTTTTCATATAACTGTATTTTCCCCTATCCCCATTGTTCTCATTTTATGTATCAACCTTTTGTGTGGAACCGTATCAAAAGCTTTTGAAAAGTCCATATACACAACATCCACTGCATTTCCTTGGTCCAGTCCAGAACTTGCCTCCTCATAAAAACTGATCAGATTAGTTTGACAGGAATGGTCCCTCGTAAACCCATGTTGATATTGGTCATGAGGTTATTCTTCTTCAGATACTCTAGTATAGCATCTCTTAGGAAACCCTCCAGGATTTTAGTCACAGTAGAGGTTAAGCTTACTGGCCTATAATTTCCAAGTTCAGTTTTTGTCCCCTTTTTGAATATTGGCACCACATTTGCTATACGCCAGTCCTGTGGTACAGACCCTGTTATTATGGAATCTTTAAAGATTAAAAATAATGGTCTATCTAGGACGTTACTTAATTCCTGCAGTACTCGCGGGAGTATCCCATCCGGGCCCGGGGATTTGTCAACTTTAGTGATTTTTAGACGCCGCCGTACTTCCTGCTGGGTTAAGCAAGTGACATTTCATGGAGAATTTTTGTTATCACTGATCATGTTTTCTGTCATGCGATTTTCTTGTGTAAATACGGTTGAAAAAAAATCATTTAGCATATTGGCTTTTTCCTCATCCACAATTTCACCCAGACTATTTTTAAGGGGGCCAACACTATCATTTTTTAGTTTCTTACTATTTATGTAGTTAAAGAATATTTACGGATGCTCAGTGTAAGCCTGCTCTCATCCGTGAAGAGCACAGGGTGGCAATGTTGTATCTGCCAATCTTGGCGTTCTCTAGCAAATGTCAATCGCCCTGCACGTTGTTGGGCTGTTATATCAACACTCACTTGTGGATGTCGGGCCCTCATGGAGTCTGACAGTTTGAGCAGGCACATGGATGTTAGTGGCCTGCTGGAAGTCATTGTGCTGGCCTTTGGCACTGCTCCTCCTTGCATAAAGGAGGAGGTCACGGTCTTGTTGCTGGGTTATTGCCCTCCTACAGCCCACTCCATATCTCCAGGTGTACTGGCCTGTCTCCTGGTATCTACTCCATGCTTTGGACACTGTCCTGACAGACAGCTACCCTTCTTGCTCCAGCTTGCATTGATGTGCCATCATGGATGAAGCTGCACTACCTGAGCAACTTCTGTGGGTTGTACTGTAGACTCCGCCTCATGCTATTGTACCTCCAGGGGTGAGAGCAATGACAAAATGCAAAAGTGACCCAAACAGCATCCAAAAAGGATGAGAACAGAGAAATGGTCTGTGGTCACCACCTGCAGAACCCCTCCTTTATAGGGGGTATCTAGCTAATTGCCTATCATTTCTACCAGTTGTCTGTTCCATTTGCACAACAGCAGGAGAAATTGATTCACAATCAGTGTTGCTTCATAAAGGAACAGGTTGATTTCACAGAAGTGTAATTGACTCAGAGTTAAATAAATAACACAATGTAAGTGTTCCCTTTATTTTTTTGAGCAGCGTAAATCTCATACCCGCTGTTCTATTTTTCAGCACCGCAGAAACGGTCTTGCGGTGCATTGTTGAATGCTGTAGCATTTCAATTTCGCGTGCAAAGTTTTCAGTTGGTTTTTTTTTGCAGATTTTCCATATAGAATTCAAAGTCTGCAGGTAACAAATGTAAAGAAAATAAACCTCACTAAAAATGCAATAAAAAAAGAAAAAAATGAAGTAGCCTAAATTAGCAAATTGGTACAGAAACGCACCAAATACGCCTTAAAGTTGGTGGTTATTGTTAGTAATAACCTGAACATTGCGCTCTATGTTTGAATAGAACATATTCTAGGAACAGCAAAAAGGACATAGTTCAGGATCCCTGGATCCGCAGAAGGCATTGACAACACAAAGTAGTAGGGGCTGTCTAAAGAAAGGAGGGGATGGAACAGGTGGATGGGGGGCGCGGGTGAAATTTACAAGATGGCAGGAACTTTTTGTTTGAGAAGAGCACAAGGTTTCAGGGGTAGAAATAATAAATCCGATGCGGTTTGTGATGGAAGCAGAACACAAAGTGACAAGGCTCAATATTCCCAATATCCCTGGGGTACCCTCTTCACCAGCATGTCCACCCTAAAGAATACTGCCTATAGGTATAGGGCAGGGTGATGTTAGGGTCACGGTACAATTTGTAGGCAGAGAACCAAGCTAATACTGCCTTATTGCAGAATTTTATCAACATTTGTAAGCCCACTTACAGGAGTTGGCCATAAGACAGAAAAGATGTAAATCATCCAATAATTTTGCTTTCTGAAGGTTCCATTCCTGATTATGGCTTACAAATACTGAGGCAAAATACTGACACATGAATAAAGCCTAGTTCTTCTGTGGTGGACCCCTTACATCTATGAAGTGTTGGACATCCCTCTAGTACCTGGCGTTTATGACAGCAGTGGTTCTGTTGAGCCGTGAAAGGATATAGGATGATGCTCTTCATAAATTAGTAGACATTCTCCCTAAAAGGGTTTTCCTGGTTTTGGAAAGTTCCCCCCCCCCCCCCCCCCCCAGATGCAGTTGGTTTTAAATTAAAACTGTGCTTTACCTCCTGTAGTCCAGCACGGTGAAGTCACATTGACAGAGCTGCAGTCAGTCACTGAGCTCAGCCGATGTAAAAGTACAGGCTATTGAGCAGTCTTCCTGTCGTCATCCTTGGGTCCTCTACAGATATGCAACAAATCGCACCAGGCCACACAACAATGAAGGAGGACAACCTATTAAATACGGCTGTTCGTGAAGGTAGCACTTACATTAAAAAATGCTGACAGCTGTGTGACACAGCCAATATCTGCCCTTTGTATGGCAGGCTGAGCTGAGCCCCCAACACACATTCTGACACAATCCATAATGGAGATATACATCTATATATTACATATATGAATGCATTACCTTCACTATAACAGTAATAGATTTAAATGCTTTGTTCTTAACTGTTTCAGTTCCATGATTGTAGATTTTATTTATTCCTACATTCTGTACAGAATTAGGAGGGTGGCCATTGTGCTCCAAATTCACAGAATTTAGAGCTATGCTCTGCAAAAGCCACATGGACCATGTACAGCAGTGTTTCCAAAACGCCAGGCCTCAAGGCCCCCAACAGATCGTGTTTTCAGGTCTCCTTAATATTGCGCAAGTGAAAACCTGCAGCAATTTTTGATGCCTTGATCGATCCTAAAAAAAAACATGATCTGATCTGTTGGGGGTTGTGAGGAGTGGGGTTTAGGAAAACCTAACACACACAGCTATAGCCAGGCTCTAACTCAATAACTTTGATAGAGATTTGTGGTGAGGCCCACGTCACTTTGGGGTGTCTCATAATTCATTTAACTGAAAAAGTAGCAAACATTTAACCCCTTACCTACAACCATTACACTTGTACAACACAGGCTTTCCAGGTGAGCCAACCCCATACCTGGCAGATAGCCAGGACTAGCCTCTTAAAAGTCTGAACAGGATTATCGGACTGTTTTTCTCGGATGTAAAAAAAAACGACCGTGTGACCCTATCCTCTCAGTGACTTACGTAAGCATGTATCAAATTTGAATAGGAAAACTGTCAGATAGGATATTGCATTTTTAGCAGACTAAATTATTCATTTATTTTACTATAGATCCAAAAACCAAAAGTTTTGCTCAAAAAAAGCACAGGCTCCTGCTACCTCCTATTACTCTCCTCCTAGGTTACATTGAGAGCAATGATTAACCTACAAATCTTACTTTTTATTTAAGGGGTTATCCAAGACTTTTTTTTTTTTTATCATCAGATAATTGCTACCTACATGCCTGTTTTGCCTGGCGTGGAGCTCTGCTGGCAAAGAATGGTCACAGATCGCTCTTACCGGCAATTCTGCAGCTTCCACTAAGGTCATGTCGACAGAACTGCGGTTTCTCTTCCATGCTGCCCTGTTGACAGAGTGACCACTGTCATGCTGATTGACAGCCAGCTTCCTGCTGCTTCACTGCAGGGAGCCAGTTGTCAAATCAGCACAACACCAACAGTCACGCCTTGGCAACAGAAGCATGGAAGAGGAAGAGTTGCTCTGTTGAAGTGGAGCAGCTGGATCATCGACAGGAGCGGTCAATGAATGCTATGTGCTGGGTAAAACAGGCAGGTAGTTAGCAACTACCTGACAGTTTTTGTTTTTTTTTCACTACAGGAGGCCTAAAAACTAAGTTGGTCATGGATACACCCTTTTAAAAAGTGTCTGGAAAGCGATAAAAAAAAAAAAAAAAAAAAAAAAAAAGCTTTTTTCCACTTCGTGACTCAACCCACTAAGGCTTCATTCACACAATTTTTTCTCGTACGAGTGGGATCTGTGTTTTTCAAGAATAGCTCATACCTATAGTAGTGAATGGGACAGTTCACATACCCGTGATTTATTGTGAAATGACTGTTCCATGAAAAATAGCAGAGATATGTCCAAATTTGATCCCAATGACGGATCAAAATTTACATTGCATGTCTATGGGGCATGATGGAAAAAATAAATAAAAATACCTTCCATGCTCAAACTTTGTTTGTTATTGACCAAACTAATGAAACTGAAAAAAAAAAAATACTGATGAAACTCAGACCAATTATCCCATAAGAGTAAATCTCTGCTATCGGAATGAGCCCTTTCTCTAAATTCTTCAGTTTATGATGTCAAACCTTTTTGGAATGAGATACTGTTTTGAGAAAGTGGTAGAACACATTATAAACCTTTTTATTCTCGAAATCATTGGTGATCTGAGATCACCAACTACCCAGTATAGCTACAATATTTGGGATGATATAAGAATAATTCTGGTAAAACTTTAATAGCCGTGACAAAAAGTAATACAGGCAGAATGGTGGCTCAGTGGTTAGCACTGCAGCCTTGCAGCGCTGGGGTCCTGGATTCAAATCCCACCAAGGTCAACATCTGCAAGGAGTTTGTATGTTCTCCCTGTGTTTGTGTGGGTTTCCTCCGGGTTCTCCAGTTTCCTCACACACTCCAAAGACTGACGGAGTGATTATGAGCCCCAATGGGGACAGTGGTGATAATGTCTGTAAAGAGCTGTGGAATTAAATGGCACTGTATAAGTGAGTAAAATAAATAATTAATACCATCAGACAATACAGCCTTTGGCAAAAATAAAAGGTTGTGTGCCTACGCCCCAGAAGAAGGAGACTATGTAAGCATGCTGACATAGCAACGTTACTAGTCCAAGCCCAAACCCCTCATACGGTGTAATTGCTCCAGTTAGAAACAAAACACAAAACAATTAGAGACAGTGATGGATTTTCTCCAGTTTGTATTTCTTTACAAGCCATTACAGAACAAGTCCATTTTTCCCCATGAAACATACCAATGAGCACACTAAAAAGGTTTCAAAAGTGCATTGGATTTACAAAAAGTATGTAAAATACTAACAGTAACGGACAAATATTTACATATCCAGGGGTGTATCCTACCCCAACAGCAACAGGGAATATAAATATATTTGTAAAAAAAAAAAAATCTAAAAATCAGTTTTCGATAAGTGATGTGGTCAGAGGATTATGTAACTAGCTGGTGGCAGAGGCTTAGATGCGGAGTATGATCGGAAGGTCAGCGTGTTATTGATGCGGTAGCACTGATCCAAGTCCTAAAGCTTTGGAAATCAAAGTCTTGTTTTCTTCTTCCCAAGTGCAACAGCCCAGCAACTCCCAAATTCTGACTCTAGGACAACAAGCCCATCTGAGAACTTGGCTGTATCATCGCATTGTCTTGCTGAGATTGGAATATCCAACACCGACGCCGGTCATCAGCACTTTCTCCGCTCCTTTGCGTTCTTCAAATGTCTTGCTTTCAATTTTAAACATGATCTGGAAATAGCTCCTCAGATGACGCAAAAACTCAATCCTGCCAAGTACACACACAAAACAGACACGTTCAAATACACGGATACCCTATAACAGTTTATTGTAACGAAGGAGCCATATCTTGGCACTGCCTCGCAGCTCTGAAGAGGAATTTGTCACGTAATCTGAGAGCAGCATAATGTGCAGACAGAGACCCTGATTCCAGCAATGTGTCACTTACTAGGCTACTTGCTGTAGATTTGATAAAATCACTTTTATTGGCAGGAGATTATTACTAGAGGACCAGTAAACCTGCTGTCATGTAAGTTCTCCATATTGATGAGCTCTGTATACACCCGACCCCACCACTGATTGGCAGCTTTCTGCCTATGCAGTGTACACTGACAACTATCAATCAGGCAGGGTTATATACAGCTCAGCGTTCAGAGAACTGGGACATCTGCAGTAGAGAAAACTGAATTTATCAAAACTGCAGCAAGCTGACCAATATGTGATGCATCACAGGAACCAGGGTCTCTGCCCCTTCACCAAGCTGTTCTCAGATGGGGTAGCAAAACCCTGGCGACAGATTCCTTTTAAAGAATGTTTGGCACTCACTTATTTCACATTAGTCAGAGAATGAAGAAAATCCAGTTAAGTCTTACTATATTTCATTAACACCCATAGATGAGGCCTTGTTCTGGTTAGTGAGACCCTGATCGGTCAGTCTCTTGATGGCACCACCATTCTTCAGTTATCACAGTACTGTACCTTACACATATACAGCACCGGTACCATGATAACCGAAAAAGGACAGTTCACATTCTTCAACTCCGCACCAGGCCATGGATGATCCTCTCTACAGAATAGTTCCAAAGAACATTACATGATCGATTACCATATTATCCAACAACCTCTAGCCAGGGTATCGTATGCATTATGGTGAAAGAACTAACACTGCACAGTGCAAAAAACAACTTACGTGTAAGGAGACAAAGGTCCGAGCAAAACCTTGGAAACATCCTGCTGTCCGAGGGTCATGAGGAGAAGAACCAAACTCTGATTTACCGAGTCCACACATCCTCCCTGCAAACACAAGCAAGTTAGTCTTATATTGTAGGATTCAGGGCTGTGGAGTCGGTATAAAATGGACCGACTCCTAAAATATATAATAAATTTGGTACAGTGGTTCAATGCAGTTTGTGGGGAATATTTTTTCATAAGAATTTGGGAAAGTTATGAAATGTCCTATAAATGTCTGTCCTATTCCTGATCTAAGGGTCTAGACTTTTAGCTGAGATGAATCTGTGCTACAGTAAATTTATCACTTAAACATGAGCCATGTATGAGGAAGTCGGAGTCATGGAAATTGAGGAGTCGGAGTCGAAGGTTTGGCTTACCGACTCCACAGCCCTGGTAGGATTAGACAGTATCAAATATAGCATGTAGAACAGGGAATGAAAGAATATTTACAGATAAGGGCAGATCATAGGTGGATATAAGAAAATAAAGATACTAAGGCTATGTGCCCACGATGCAGATGGCAAGCAGAAATTTCCTGAGCGTTTTTTCCTCTCCCTGACAGAAAAAACGCATGGAGATTTTACATGCGTTTTTTCTGCCAGGGAGAAGAGTTTTTTCAGCGTTTTTACATGCGTTTTTTCAAGCGATTTTAGCATCACTTGGAAAGTGCTTGACAAGTTGGTCACACTATATAAATCCATGCAAACGGCATGGATTTATATTGTGTGACCAGAGAGTTCTGCTTGCAAATGCTGCAGCCAGAGAAAAAAAAACACACCTTATACTCACCTCCCGGCGGCGATCCTCTCTCCTCTGCGTCCCGCGGTGTTCTAGTAGGACCTGCGGTGATGTCATTTAATCAGCTGATTGCCACGCGACTATCACTTGACGTCAGCAGTCGCGTGACCATCAGCTGACTAAATGATGTACTGGCAGGACCTGCGGTGACACCACAGGCCACAGAGGAGAGAGGATCGTCGCAGGGAGGAGATCGGGGGCCGCCGGAGAGGAAAGTATGAATAATTTTTTACCTTAAATTCTTTTTTAACTTGCAGGTACGATGGTACCCGGGTCAGATGAGAGAGTCTCCTCCTCCTGGCCCAGGTACCATCCGCGCATTGAACCGCATTACATCTGCACGTATACATACGGAAGTTATTATGCGGTTCAATGTCGGCGATTTATTCCGCAACGGATATTTCCAGAGCATGTGCAGAGCACATGCGGATTATCATCGGGAAACATTGCAGACATCTTAAGCGATTTTAATGCATTTCCGTGGCGGAAACGCATTAAATCTGCATCGTGGGCCCACAGCCTAACGGATAAAAGAAGAGCATAAAAGGGCCAAAAATCTAAGGCACCAGACGATCTCCTTCGATCACTTCATTGGTTACAGGTTATACAGAGCAACCACGCAATGTTTCGGCCACATAGGGACTTTGTCAAGCCATTAGTGAATAGAAGATAATAATAATAATAATAATAATAACAATAATAACAACAACAACTTATGGTTTGACAAAGGCCCTATTGTGGCCAAAAGGTTGCACATTATTTAATCGGAGGAGAACGTCTTTTGCCTTGAATTTTGGACCTTTTATGAACTGCCAAAATCATGGAGAGTTGTACCAAGAGTGGTTCACGGGAGTATATTTGCAAGGATAAAACATGAGCAATCACAAATCAATAGAGCGGCCAGGATGGCTTGTTTTGTTATATCCAACCTAATGACAGTTCTGTCCCCGCTACACTGCCTCCTAGTGATGACACTAGATCACTGCAAAATATGATCTCCGTTTCAATGCTGGGAAGGGGCAAATTAGTTCTTAAGAACATGGGGAAATGCGGAAACAAAAAAGGAATTCTTCTACTGAGTATATTAGAGCACATTCATTTAGGAAACCCTTTGTACAAAGGTCCAATGCTGTAACTACAGAAGCACTTCATTTCTGCCTATATATATATATATATATATATATATATATATATATATATATGAATATATATATATATATATATATATATATATATATATGAATATATATATATATATATGAATATATATATATATATATGAATATATATATATATATATATATATGAATATATATATATATATATGAATATATATATATATATATATATATATATATGAATATATATATATATATATATGAATATATATATATATATATATATGAATATATATATATATATATATGAATATATATATATATATATATGAATATATATATATATATATATATATATGAATATATATGAATATATATATATATATATATATATGAATATATATATATATATATATATGAATATATATATATATATATATATGAATATATATATATATATATATATATGAATATATATATATATATATATGAATATATATATATATATATATATATATATATGAATATATATATATATATATATGAATATATATATATATATATATATATATATATATATGAATATATATATATATATGAATATATATGAATATATATATATGAATGAATATATATATATATATATATATATATATATGAATATATATATATATATATATATATATATATATATATATATATGAATATATATATATATATATATATGAATATATATATATATATATATATATATATATATATATATATATGAATATATATATATATATATATATATATGAATATATATATATATATATATATATATATATATATATATATATGAATATATATATATATATATATATATATATATATATATGAATATATATATATGAATATATATATATATGAATATATATATATATGAATATATATATATATATATGAATATATATATATGAATATATATATATATATATGAATATATATATATGAATATATATATATATGAATATATATATATATATATATATATGAATATATATATATATATATGAATATATATATATATATATATATATATATATATATATATATATATATATGAGAATATATATATATATGAATATATATATATATATATATATATATATGTATATATATATATATATGAATATATATATATATATATATATATATATATATATATGTATATGTATATATGAATATATATATATATGTATATATGAATATATATATATATATATATATATATATATATATATATATATATATATGAATATATATATATATATATATATATATATATATAATCTTTTTGAAGCACAATGTACAACCAAATACCCTACAGTGAAACGATGCCAAACTCTACTCCGTGGTAATCATGGTTGGTACTCGCTCCACCCTAGTGCAGCAAGGTAAAAGTAGCTATATAGAGGAGGATAATAAAAGAAAGATTTGTTTTTTACGTAAACACTTAAGTTGCTGCAGGTTACATTGCCAGAAGCAATCAAGTATTCAGGACACTGTGCCCTCTAAAGATACTGGCATGGTGTGTGCCTACTCAGCAAAGGCTCCAACCACAGTCACATCGTGAGGAGCTCATATTACTCCAAGGCTACTGAACTGACTAGGATTACCCCGAGGTATATAAGGACGCAGCATTGGGCAACACTCCTCTAGCTATCCTACTGCGCACATGTGTGCCCCAGGCATATATGATCACAATGTGAATGTAATCAGAGGGAATACAGGCACAATCCCATTATGTGTATATACATACCTTTGTGGTGCCCACGTAAACAAGAGATTATAATGTTGCTATAGATTAGTTTTTACTGCACACAATAAAAGGTGTGAGTGATTATACTTATGCAATAATCTACTCGTACTAGAAAATAAAGCTATATGTAATAGAAAAATTATAGCTGCAACTACACCTACTTGTCAGAAAAAGAAAAAAAAAAAAAAAGCTTGATTTACGGTTCAGTAGACAATGGCGTATGTCTACGACCTGCTTTTCCTAAAATATGCTGTGCACCAAATATTGATAAGCGCCACTTCCATTGGCCAACTAGAACAAAGACTAGGACAACTAAGGCTATGTTCACATGTCAGTAATCAGTTAAACAGGAACCAGCAGCAATCTGTTCGCAAAAAAGGTTGTGCAGACACCTGCCTGTTTTTAAAAATCTGATTTAAGATAAAAAACGAATCTAACATTGAAGTCTATGGAAAACGAGTCTAATAGCCATCGGTTTTCTTCCATTTGAAACTGATCCAGTAACAAAAAAACAAATCCTTCTCAAAAGAAAAACAGATGGCTAATAAATAGATCTGTTTTCCATAGACTTCAATGTTAAAAAATTTAATTAAAAAAACAAACAAAACAGACCCAGCTGAAATTTAAAAAAATAAAAGTAAAAAAAAATAGAAGTTTTGTCTTCTCAACGTTTTTGCCAACAAAGTGCTTCTGGATCCGTTCGAATGGATGATTACTGCGAAACACAGCCTAAGCCACATAATGTGAGTATGCATATACACACACTAGCAAAACAAAAAACTTGCACTTTCAGTGTATTAAAGTGATAGTGTGCATGTGTACATACATATGTGCTAAATATACACACATACATTATATACACACACATGCCTACATACAAATATATTTGCACATGATTGTATATATACATGCAGTATTTTTTCCAACACCTATAAACACACTTATTTTACCTCTAATCCTTTATCACACCCTCTAAAACATGGAGGGGCACCTTGTACTTGTCCTATTTAGCTCATTTTACCCACTGTTACATGGGAAAATCAGAAAACATTACAGAAAGGAGTACCATGTTCACCTACATGTGCCCCAAAGCCGTTCTCCTTAGAAGGCACCCTCATATTTACTATATTCCTCCATATGAAGTTGGACTATACAAGGACATAAAGGGAGGACAGTGCTTACTTCAGTCTCCAGCATGAAGGTGGAAATTAACTCGCAAATCAGTTACATACCAATTAAGTAGTCACTATAGATGGGATAATTCTATGTAGTGAACATTTCTAAAGCTATAAACACCGTATACAACAAAAACCACAGCTAAACAGTGATAATTCCCGGCAGATTACAGGTACCGGCACTTACCTGTATCTTACATTTAGGAGATCCCTTCTAGCCTTCCCTGCCTGAAACAAGGTCTCCTCGAGCTCGTCCTATACTTTAATGGCCACGGTGTCATCCCCACACCAGCTTGCTTTGCTTTCTGGGCAAGCAGCCTTACTGGTATTTATTAACTGAAACCAAATACAACGGAGGTTGCCTTCACTCGGACAACAAAATGTGAACTAGCACTTTGCACAACATCTTATGAAACCCTCCGAGCAGCAGACAAGCGCAGGCTCAGATGTGAGCACAAACAAGAGAAGGCCACACTAGGGGTACTAGTGTAATAAATTGTGCCGCCAATCTTGAAGAAATCAGGCCTTAAATCTTTCTTCTTACAGCAGAAGTTTTAGGTCTTTGAGGAGGATTTGATTATTTTCCCCTCAGTTTCTGCACAAAAAAACAAAAACCTCAGTGTGATCATACCCCTAGATGGATTTTTGATTACTGAGTGACTAACAAGCATTCTTCTGGATACCTAGAATACATTTCTTAAAATTACATTTTTCAAGACCACAACTCGCACTTCATGTTTGAAACTCTCTCAATAGTTACCCAACCCCCAATGAATAATACGTTTTTACATTTTCTATTTTAACATTATTTTCCTCCTGAATAAATGGTAATTTACAGTTTGTCCAAGGTCTTCTCTTTAAAAGGGTACATAAGACTGGCAGCCATCTCAATTTAAAAAAAAAAAAAAAAAAAATGAGTAAGCAAGGTTAATATCAACAGGAGCTTTCACCAGTTTTAACATTCTATGATGTGGCAAGTTTAACAATAGCTGCAGAGCTGAATAAAACGTGTAAAGTTTAGGTTATAACTTATGAGGAGTCGAAGGGGGCAATACCAGAGAGGCTTTACTGGGGTTGTGTACTTTGTCCCCTGCATGACAATGACAAATCACAAGCAGGATGCGTTATGCAGGAGATTAAAAAAAAATATATATATATAATAATAATAATAATAATAATAATAATAATAATGCCCCTAGAAAAGAACACTGCTTTCTTACAGCCCTACTCTCTGCAGTTACTGGCAGTATCTGATATTGGTAAACCAGCAGTGACCGTCAATGTCTGGGAGGGAAGGGTGAAAGTGCACACCTTTATAAAAACTCTGAACGCAAGTGCAGATGGACTGCAAGCAGAGATTTCACAGGTTGTGCTCCAGAAACAACAAATATAAATAAATATGTCTGCAAGGGACCAACCCAGCTCAAAAGAGAAAAGAGTGGCAGCATCAGGGAAGCTCAGGGTTGGTTACAAGTACTATTTTAGGGCAGCTAGTCATCTTTAGGTGTCAAAATATGAGTCACTGAAAGTCCCCACTTTTGTTTAATAACTACAAAAAAAAAAAAAAAGTAGTAGTAGACTGTCCGCCTCCAGTAGGGGTACACGCC
This sequence comes from Phyllobates terribilis, assembly GCF_046119375.1. NCBI lineage: Eukaryota > Metazoa > Chordata > Amphibia > Anura > Dendrobatidae > Phyllobates > Phyllobates terribilis. The sequence goes on from NW_027362761.1 coordinate 160,660,168, forward strand.
CAAAAATGATGCATACAGAGCGCACGCTCGCTCTCCGCCGGCACCATTAGAGTCTATGGCCGAGCTGGTGCATACGATCCAATCCAGTTTTGCAGGGGGTTTGGACTTAAAGGGGTATTCCCATCTCCAAGATCCTATCCCAATATGTAGTAGGTTTAATATTAATAATATTAGCAAATCTCTCCAATTAGAAATAGTATTTTTGATTCACTATGTCTCTTTCCTCATGTGCAGGCATTGCAGGACCTTGGGTATCCACAGTTACGTCCACTGATAAGTGACAGTTAGCTGCTAGTGGTCGTTACTGTGGATACCTAAGGTCCTTCGATGCCTGCACATGAGGAAAGACATAGTGAATCAAAAATACTATACTAAATTTCTAATTGGAGAGATTTGCTAATATTATTCCAACTACATATTGGGATAGGATCTTGGAGATGGGAACACCCCTTTAAGCTCTGAAGGGGCCACTGAACGGGTGCCTGAGCGCAGTGTGAAAGCACCCTAAGTAAATGCTTGTCTCCTAAAAGTAAATTCCAGTTATTTTACAACATGTAATAGTAAAATTATCACCTTGCAACCAAATCATTTCTGGGCTTGTCAAAGATAATAATACAGCAGTGTGAAAGAGCAAAATTCTGCAGGAATAAAGCCAGAAAAACAAAGCCTTTCCATCAACGCTTGTAAAATGAGCCAAGACGACGCAGATACTTGGAAGGTACTATAGGGAGCATTTCCAAGACTAGTCAGTACAGATCTAGATTTGTAGCGCTCTGGGGCCCGCTCCTTGTGTAACTGAAAAACATCAACCTAGTACAACATTACTAGCTTCTCCTTTTAGATTGACACACCTTAGCTACAATGTAGAATTAGCTAAAAATCTATAAGGCTGTACTTTGTTTCATTTTTAAAAAAAAAAAAAAAAAAAGCCGATGCAAAAGCCATGAACCTGTTCATTTCTTTTAGACCAATGTCAAAGTCCTTAGGATAGGTCATCAATGTCTGAGCAGTGGAAGCGTGACACCCAGCACCCCGTCCGATCATGTGTTACCAGTGTCAGGGTAAGCTGGAACTACTCAGTTGCAGAGATGCCAGTTACTGCATATCCACCCTCTATTGATTTGAATAGGAGAAGGTCGTGCAGTACCTGGCCGTTATACAGTCGACGGAGCTGTGCTGCTCCGTAACTGAGCAGTTAAGGCTGCCACTGACAAAAGGGAACAACTACACGGCGGGGTGCCAGGTGTCGAACCCCCAACTGATCAGACATTAATGACCTATCCTAAGGAAAGGCCATCAATGTTAAAGTCCCAGAAAATTTCTTTACTAGCCAGCATTTCTGAAAACATTAAAGGGTTAGTCCTAACATTTAAAGCCAAAGGATAAGGGACAACTTGCAGTTGTGGCAGTTTGTGTTAGACCTTTGGGACTCCCAATTGAACGGGGCTCTGAAATGCTCCTTTTATTCCACTATCCCTGGTGAAATTAAATAAAAATGCTGAAAACTTCTTGCAATTGTTTGAAACATGAAGCTGTGAACCTGAAGCCAAGGAACCCTGCTGTCAACATGCAAGCTACATTTCTACATTTTTCCTTTTGTGTGGGTGGGAATGCAGGAAGCAAAGTCCATTTTTATTAAATACCCACCCCCTCCAATAGGATATCTGTATTATAGCAGAAACACACACACATATAATATAATATAATAATATAATATAATATAAATATATATATATACACACATACATACAGTACAGACCAAAAGTTTGGACACACATTCTCATTTAAAGATTTTTCTGTATTTTCATGACTATGAAAATTGTACATTCACACTGAAGGCATCAAAACTATGAATGAACACATGTGGAATTATATACTTAACAAAAAAGTGTGAAACAACTGAAAATATGTCTTATATTCTAGGTTCTTCAAAGTAGCCACCTTTTGCTTTGATGACTGCTTTGCACACTCTTGGCATTCTCTTGATGAGCTTCAAGAGGTAGTCACCGGAAATGGTTTTCACTTCACAGGTGTGCCCTGTCAGGTTTAATAAGTGGGATTTCTTGCCTTATAAATGGGGTTGGGACCATCAGTTGTGTTGTGCACAAGTCAGGAGGATACACAGCTGATAGTCCTACTGAATAAACTGTTAGAATTTGTATTATGGCATGAAAAAAGCAGCTAAGTAAAGAAAAACGAGTGGCCATCATTACTTTAATAAATGAAGGTCAGTCAGTCCGAAAAATTGGGCAAACTTTGAAAGTGTCCCCAAGTGCAGTTGCAAAAACCATCAGGCGCTACAAAGAAACTGGCTCACATGAGGACCGCCCCAGGAAAGGAAGACCAAGAGTCACCTCTGCTTCTGAGGATAAGTTTATCCGAGTCACCAGCCTCAGAAATCGCAGGTTAACAGCAGCTCAGATTAGAGACCAGGTCAATAACACACAGAGTTCTAGCAGCAGACACATCTCTTCAACAACTGTTAAGAGGAGACTTTGTGCAGCAGGCCTTCATGGTAAAATAGCTGCTAGGAAACCACTGCTAAGGACAGGCAACAAGCAGAAGAGACTTGTTTGGGCTAAAGAACACAAGGAATGGACATTAGACCAGTGAAAATCTGTGCTTTGGTCTGATGAGTCCAAATTTGAGATCTTTGGTTTCAACCACCGTGTCTTTGTGCGACGCAGAAAAGGTGAACAGATGGACTCTACATGCCTGGTTCCCACCGTGAAGCATGGAGGAGGAGGTGTGATGGTGTGGGGGTGCTTTGCTGGTGACACTGTTGGAGATTTATTCAAAATTGAAGGCATACTGAACCAGCATGGCTACCACAGCATCTTGAAGCGGCATGTTATTCCATCCGGTTTGTGTTTAGTTGGACCATCATTTATTTTTCAACAGGACAATGACCCCAAACACACCTCCAGGCTGTGTAAGGGCTATTTGACCAAGAAGGAGAGTGATGGGGTGCTATGCCAGATGACCTGGCCTCCACAGTCACCAGACCTGAACCCAATCGAGATGGTTTGGAGTGAGCTGGACCGCAGAGTGAAAGCAAAAGGGCCAACAAGAGCTAAGCATCTCTGGGAACTCCTTCAAGATTGTTGGAAGACCATTTCCGGTGACTACCTCTTGAAGCTCATCAAGAGAATGCCAAGAGTGTGCAAAGCAGTCATCAAAGCAAAAGGTGGCTACTTTGAAGAACCTAGAATATAAGACATATTTTCAGTTGTTTCACACTTTTTTGTTAAGTATATAATTCCACATGTGTTCATTCATAGTTTTGATGCCTTCAGTGTGAATGTACAATTTTCATAGTCATGAAAATACAGAAAAATCTTTAAATGAGGTGTGTCCAAACTTTTGGTCTGTACTGTATATATAATCAACTGTGGCAAGTAAATCCCATCTTACCCTATAGATTTCTTCCAAAAGCAGCTTGGCACAGTTCTTGCCCAAATCTTCCGGTAGTACAGTCGCTCCCTGCCCCTGTGGGTTTGATGCAAGATCAGCACTCATGAAATAACCTTCAGTTGTCTCAGCTACTAAAGACAGACCAAAGCCAGGAGATCTAGAAATAAAGAAAACCCGTGGATATACTTGGAAAATACACAATAAAACTATTATTAAACTTCCTCCACCAAAGCATACACTTACTTTCCAGAATTTGCCCCTTTAAGGTGGTCTGTGTATATATAAATATCTGGGATAAACTTATTCAATATGCTTCTTGCCGACTCGACAATTCTATTGCCAATCTGCGGAGACACTCGGACAGAGTATCTGTTCACCAAGGGTTAAAGATAAGATCTTATATTGTAATGAAAAGAAAATAGCGGGGTGCACCCAAAAACAAGCAGCTGTGGAAGCAAATGACATAGCAAAGCTAGAAATTACTCCAAGTATGAAAGTAAGATTTCCATCTCCTGCCAAGATGTTACACTTAAGTTATTAAGGGTCTTTAAAGCTTTTATGTGTCTTAGCGTACAGGTTTTTTTTAAGAAAATTGTCCCAATTGACAAGTGAGAAATAAGATGATCATCCTAATGCTTCAACACCATAAGAAAGAACTTTTAATACAGCCCTTGATTTAAAGGATACGCCACTCCCCGGACACGCTTGATTTTGCCAGGATCTGTCAGGTGAACTGGTCTGAGGACCTTTCTAACAGGACAGGAGAAAAGGACTTCACCACCTCCTCCAGGTGGCATCCCCCTCTTTAAAATCTGGAAAGGCAAAAGATTAAAAGTTAAAATAAAAATAAATTAAGTTGTTTAAAGAGGACTTATCAGATCTCCAGATAGGTTCCCTTTGGTAAATACTTGTGTCCTGCATATAACACGTCTAAGAAAATCTGTTCTTAGACTTTTACAAGGAATCGGCGATCAGATTTTTGCTATGTTATCTGAGAGCAGCAAGATGTAGGGACCAAGACACTGATTCCAGCGATGTATCACTTTCTGATCTGCATGCTGTCATTTTGATGAAATCACAGTTTTCTCTGCTGTAGATGTAGCAGTGCTCTGAATGCAGAGCCCTGTAGAACCCTGCACACATCACTGATTGGCAGCTTTTTGTGTACGCTGTACATTGACACAAAATATGCTAATCAGTGGTTGCGGCGGGGTTATACACAGTAGTTGACTAAGCGGCACAAGACAAGTAGTTCTCTAGTGATAAGCTCCTGCTGTTAAAATGATTTTTACTGAAATAGCAACACAGCTTAGTAAGTGATATCACTGGAATCGGGCTCTCTGCCCCTACATCATGCTGCTCTCAGATTACAAAGCAAAAGGTTGCTCTACTTAGAAATTGATAAATAAATGAAAGGGGTATTGCCACATTTGTAAGGTATACCGTATTTTTCGGACTATAAGACGCACTTTTTTCCTCCAAAATTTTGGATGAAAGTGGGGGGTGCGTCTTATAGTTCGATATACATAAGTAATGTGGCTGTGGGAGAAGCGACAGTGGCGGAGTAGTGGTGCACAGGAGGCAGCAGCCTACACTGTGCCCGCTACAAAAGAAAATGAATATTCACTGCTCCCCACCAGATACCAGAATGGGGGGGGACCATGCATACCAGAATGGGGGACATTACCCCTATAACAGTGTCAGCAGCAGAACCCCTTCCCCCTTAACAGGGTATCATAACCACATTTTTTGCTTCCATTTTTTTTCTATTTTCCTCCTCTAAAACCTAGGTGCGTCTTATACTCCGAAAAATACGGTACCTTATCCATTTGATAGGGAATAAGTTCCTAGTTGCTGGGGGTCTGACAGCTGGGAACCCCACCGATATAGAGAACCAGGGCACCAATGGGCCCCATGTGAATGAAGTGGAGGTCAATCATACGCCCTGCCGCTCCACTTATTTTTAAATCGGGACCGCAGGAGAATTGCAAGCGCTGTGCTTGTCTTCAGTGCTCCCATAAGTATGTGTGGAGTGGCAGTGCGCATGATTGGCCTGTGCTCCATTCACGGGGGGTTTCTCCTGATCGATGGGGGGTCCCAGTGGTCAGACCTCTAGCGATCGGAAAGTTATCTCCAATCCAAGGGATAGGGGATAACTTGCAAACTTGAAAATATCCCCTTTAACTGGGTGTTGATATAGAGGGGTGTGTCCCTGAACTCTTAGGGTAGGTTCACGCCATTAAAAAAAAAAAAAAATTGCATTGGGCTGATTATGTTAATCACACTCTGATCCAATTTTCTCAAATGAGAAGATGGAATGTCTCCATATTCTCCTTTATGTCAGTCTCTGAAAGTCAGATTACACTCAGAAGTCATCCAAGCGCAGTCTTTTTTTTATCCAAATGACTCACTGACTTAAATCGCCGAGTGCAATCAGACTATCGAATGAAAATTGTGCATGCTGTGTCATTTCCCTTGGACAAACTGAGGAAAAAAAAATAGGACATGTGCACGGCCCCATGGACGAACAGTGGTCTGAGTGCGATCTGATGTTTTGTCGGATGACACTCGGACTGAAAATACAGTTGTCTGCATGAGCCCTTATGGTGCCCAAATATTTAAGGACACACCCCTGTAACAAGGGAAACGGCAATACCCACCAGTGGTCAATATATTCCCAGTTCATAGAGAATGGCAGTCATAAGAAAAAATGCTTCAGAACTCTTCTCATAGGTAATTACTGAAAAACACGTCGGGTGGTGACAGCTCCTCTCTTACAAAGGAGAAAACAGATGTCCGGCTAAAGCGGACTTTCATTTAGGATTTCTTGCATCATTTTGGATATAGAAGAGGAACTGAAATTTTGCTTCTCATGGTTAAACCTCAGGTATAGAGTCGCTGCTGCCACTAGAAGGTAGACACTACGCAAATAAGCTTGTTCCTCCAACAAGCAACCATACAGAGCGGACTTGTATGAAGGCGGCAGGAAAGGTGCCATAGAAAACCTGTGGGGTAACTGGAAGGTAGGGCCTAGAGTATTTATTATGCTCAATTATATAGTTCTACCATATTGTACAAGGCTATAAACAGTCATCATCTGCTGTCCCCATTGGGGCTCACATGAGTATTTCTTCTATAGTGTGGTGTGTAGTCTGGGGGCAAGAGTTGGCTGTCACCACACCAGTAATGGGGGCTCTGGGTATCACTATGATGTGTGTCTGGATACGGCTCGCAGCATCTCAGAGCTGAATGTGGATCTCAAGATAAGAACGGTTGGAGAACACTGGTATAGACCGATATGAAGAATAACCAGGGTAAGCCAAATTCTATGAAATCTTACCTTTAGCTCGAAATGCTCGCCATCTATACCAAATCTTTTTAGTAATGGAATGGCTGTGGCCTTTAGAGTATCCACCTAGTAAAGAGAAAAAATAATGTCCTAGTTATAACTACAGTGCAATTAATACAGCACAAGATGGAGAAGAGAACTGGGCTTCCTCTGACCGCTGTAGCAACTTACTGAGGGGTCAATTTGATCATTGGTGACACCACGAAGGGTCATTTTTAAAGGATGCTTCATAAATGGAGCCAGGCAGATCAAACTTTCCAAGTAATATCCAATGGAGCGTTGTGTATTGCAGTCATGGTCCAACGTTCCACCGAAAAGAAGGCCCGGCTGATAATACAAGGAGGTACCTGGAAGAGAGACAGTGCGGAGCTTTCTATGGAGGAAGCTTGGCAAGATGGAAACCAAAGGAACATTATGTACAAAGCCATTCAAATATGCCCCCGTATCATTAGGTTCAGCCTTAAAGGGAATTTACAAGAATTCATTTTTTTACCCCATAGGCTTCCAGTTAAAAAATGACAACCGATCTTTACTGCACCAGCCTCCACACTAATGTTGGTTGACAGCCTGCAAAGGTGGCGTCACAACCACATTGTGGTCTGAACCTAGCCTTAGATCTAGTTATTAAGCACGTCTCTGAAATGGTAGAAGCATTTATAGAAATTAAATGTAGTAATCTAAAACCAAGGCCATACACGACGTAAGCTATAAAATCGTGGAACAGTATTGCACAATAATATGTTGTAAAAAAAACAAACCTGAAAAACAACATTACCAAAAATAGACTCCAAGCAAAAAACTATTACAGGTACATGCTAGCTTTCAGATTTTCCATTTATTAGAAGTGACGCGCACACCTGCAGCTTTCCACAGATCTCTGTTCCCATGAACGAGACTTCAGAAACCAACAGATCAAAATGGAAGAACAATTTTTTCCAATTGACTTCAATCATCAGGTTTCTCTCTCTGTGTAAGGCCTCATTCACACATCCGTGCACACAGATCACACACTGATGCCATCTATGTGCTGGTCGTGTTTTTCATAGACCCATAACTCTGTATTGGCACTAATCATCCGTGATACCGGAGAAAAACAGACACGTCTCGGAGTTTTGCACGGACACACCACGGTCCATGAAAAGAAACATAAAACACGTATGGTCAACACAGACGTCAGAATGAGGCCTAGGAAGTCATTTCAGGCTACTTGTTTGGTTAGGAAATAAATGGATATTTATACAAACACATACACAGAACTCAAAATAAAGGGAACACTAAAATACCACGTCCTAGATATCACTGAATGAAATATTCCAGTTGCAAATCTTTATTCATTACATAGCGGAATGTGTTGAGGACAATAAAACATAGAAATGATCACATGTAAATCAAAATCAATATCCCATGGAGGTCTGGATTTGGAATGATACTCAAAATCAAATTACAGGCTGATCCAACTTCAGTGGAAATGCCTCAAGACAAGGAAATGAGGCTCAGTATTGTGTGTGGCCTCCACGTGCCTGTATGACCTCCCTACAACGCCTGGGTAAGCTCCTTATGAGGAGGCAGATGGTCTCCTGTGGGATCTCCTCCCAGACCAGGATTAAAGCATCCGCCAACTCCTGGACAGTCTGTGGTGCAACGTGACTGTGGATGGAGCGGGACATGATGTCCCAGATGTGCTCAATCGGATTCAGGTCTGGGGAACGGGCGGGCCAGTCCATAGCTTCAATGCCTTCATCTTGCAGGAACTGCTGACACACTCCAGCCACATGAGGTCTGGCATTGTCCTGCATTAGGAGGAACCCAGGGCCAACCGCACCAGCATATGGTCTCACAAGGGGTCTGAGGATCTCATCTCGGTACCTAATGACAGTCAGGCTACCTCTGGCTAGCACATGGAGGGCTGTGCGTCCCTCCAAAGAAATGCCTCCCCACACCATTACTGACCCACTACCCAACCGGTCATGTTGGAGAATGCGGCAGGCAGCAGAACGTTCTCCACAGAGTCTCCAGACTCTGTCACGTCTGTCACATGTGCTCAGTGTGAACCTGCCCTCATCTGTGAAGAGCACAGGGCGCCAATGTTGAATCTGCCAATCTTTGTGTTCTCTGGCAAATGGCAATCACCCTGCACGATGATTGTGGACGTCAAGCCCTCATCCAATTTTCTTGCAGATATAAAATTGGCAGGATGTCAATTCTTTCAGCGTTTTCTTGCAGATTTCACCCCTACTAATGAGTGAGAAAAACGTATCAAAGACGCATGTAAAACGTTTCAAAAGCATGCCCATTTTATGCAGCATTTTTCCTGCCAAAAGAAGCAGAAATTTCTGCTGCAAATTCTCAACATGTGCATATACCTCAATGAGGTTTATTCTGTCACATTCAAAACATGCCTTTTATCAAGTCCGCTAGGGGATCCTATTGGGAAATTGACAGTTTTTTCACTTGCTAAATCCCCTGCCAGTTGCTCCAGACATGCTATCGTCCCCTTCATCATGACGGCGGACTGGGGTCTGTCTTCGGCTACACACCCTCTTACAAAGCAATCTGTGAAGCACACAATAAGTTCTGATTGGATCATCTTTTCTGGAAATATGAGCCACAGAAGCTATTCTCTGGGATCAGAACAGATTGGCTAGCATTTGCTCTCCATGCGCATTAACCCCTCAAGGATCAGGCGATTTTTCGCTTTTATTTTACCTCCCTTCTTCCAAGAGCCATAACTTTTTGATTCATTGGACCAGTTTTAATGACTTCAAACCATGGCATATGAACACCCACCAAGACTTACTGTTTTGGATATACTCTGATCCAGTTATCAGATCCTTTCAATTGCTAATTTTTTCGACTCCCAATACATCAACTTCAAGAGCTGACAGCTAATAGATCTCACCACTTGACAAGTGTTATTGTAATTAGATAATGTATTCCACTTCACTCATCAGTGGTATTAAAGGGGGTCATCTTAGAACCTGCCATATTTTTTCCAATGCAACCTAGTAATTATGAAATCCTTTATAAATTACATATTGGACTCCAATATATCAGTATATTAATCCATTAGACGCTGTGACTACCCTGTGCAGTGAGGAAGCCAAGACTGTGGGAGACCAAAGAGGGTGCCCAGGAGAGGGGGAACTGACCAGGGGAGCCGGGGTGTTGAAACCAAAGGTGAAAGGGGGTGGGGGAGGTTAGGTAGAGATCGAGAACAAAAGGGGAAGGATTGCAAACATAGTTTTGGGTCAACTGTGTAACAGTTAGGGAACATGTACACATTAAAGAAGTTATTCACTACTAGGACAGCACATTCTCATACCCCAAGCTTAGTCCCAATAAAAAAAGCTTATACTCCCCTCCCGTGCGGGAACAGTTCCTGCGGTGTCGACACTCGCTCTCCCTGGGGTTCCCATGCTGTTGTTGTGATACATGACCCCCTGCGCCTAATCAGTGCTGGCATCACTGTCCCCACCTTCTGTCGACTTGAACATGAAGAGGAAGTGAGAGCAGCAGCAGCCCGGACTCTTCTTCATGTTCCATTTCTCTAAAGGTGAGGGCAGTGTCCCCAGCACTGATTAGGCGCCACATGTCCCAACAACCTCACGGCAGTCCCAGGGAGGGCGAGTACAGACACCACTGGAAAACCAGCACGGGAGGGGAGTATAAGCTTTGTTATTTTATCGGGGCCAAACATTTAGATCAAGAAGGGGTTGTCCTCGTAGTGGACAACCTCTAAGTATTTTGTGCAAAAATATCAGCACCTTTTCTGCATTTCTTGGCAGGAAAGACGTTGAGTAAAATAAATGCGATTTTTATGCATTTTTGGTGTAGATTTCCCCCCACTCAGTATGGGAGAAATCTGCAGCAAAACACTGAAAGAATAGACATCCGGCAGATTTATATCTGCAAGGAAAAAATAAGCAACGTGTGCATGAGACTTCAGGATTCTCATTCACTTGCTGGCATCAGGAAATCCTTCAGACTGTGACCAATCTATGACAAATCTGCAACATGTGCACAGGCCCTTACCATTTTAGACCAGTTTCACATGATTGTGAAACGCAGACTGTGCTCAGATCACAAGACCGACCAGATGAAACTACCGCAACTGCCTCCCAGGCATACATGAGGGAGTTTGCTTACATCTGGAGACCCAGCAGTCAGGTGTGGTCTTGCGGTTTGAGTCTAGCCCATGTTTCCTGGACATGTCAGCCCGGCCTTAGCCTTTAGACTGTGCTGTGACTGTTGTTCAGAAGGACATGTTTTGCTTAATAAAAATATACAAAGAAAATAAACACCACCGTGTAGACTGTCAGCTTGTACTTTGCTCAGCAGTGCTGCCAAAGCAAAGCCACCTCCAGAGGATGTTTACCACGTCCCATCCATCCCAATTCTTACGTGATCACCGCATTACATGAGACAATATTGAATATTTGCTTTCTGGGTGAATCTCTGGAGGTTATAAGCAAGCCTTAGCACAGTCATCTCATGCTGGCAGCCAAACATGGAGTCACTTGACTTGCAATGTCAATAATGGATTACTGCAGTGCGGCCTCCCATCACACGGCTCCGCATGATACAGATCTGGAAATCATTTCTATGACAATTCAGGTTTTGTTCAGAAATTAAAGGCTGGAATCTATTTGGTAATCTATGATAACATTTCTTTGGATCTCCACAACAAATTCACAATTTCATTGCGTTCGTAATTCGTAATGCTTTAGCATAAAGGAAGGAGGGAGGTGGTTGTCAGCACAAAACATGACTGTTCAAACCAAGCAAAGACGCGTGGTGCACCCTTGGCATGGCCGAGCAGTTCAGTGCACCTTCCCACATATTTGTTTGCCCATTTATTTCTGCCCTTCAGAGCTCTCAATCAAGAGGAGGGTGGAGATGGATGGAAAACAACTAGGTAGGAAGGTCACTGAGCTGCTCAGCCATGGCAGGGGTGCTCCGAGTGATTTGTGCTGACACTCTAAAAATTAAGATGCATGTTTAAAATAAATAACAAACCCGGTGTCCTAAGCTAATAAGGGGTAGATCACTGCAATCGGAGATTTGTGTAACCCTGTTTTTTAAACTCCTACGCCGCGATAAATGGCTATTGGCAAGAAGGTCCATATTCTGTTTGACAGTTTGGAGCTTTAAATTTTCAATTTACAGCAGCTATGATATGCAACACCAACAGCCAGTCCTAAAGGGGGACACCCAAAATATACATTTTAGTTTTCATTATTTTAAGAAAGTTTTTTTACCCATTTTGTTTCAGCTAGAGGATACAAAATAGCTCAGAGGCCTGCCTTGGAATGTAATGTACAAATATATTAGGGCAAATTGTGTGACGTTGAGCTGCTACAGACAAGTGTTAAAGCAATGTAACTTCCTATGAACACTATTACTTTGGCTTTATTCACACGTCAGTATTTCATCAGTATTTGTGTACCAAAACCAGGAGTCAATCTTTCAATTAGTTTTTCTCTGTGTGCCAAAACCTGGAGTGGTACATATAAACACTGATGAAAAATACTGACGTGTGAATCAGCCTTAAAGGGGTTGTCCAGTCCAAACCGATAAGTCTGCAGTCGCTCTGTATGACTGCAGACTTATGAATCCCCCCAGCGCAGGCACTGTGGGGATTTGCTGGTTTCAGACCTGGGACTGGAGGGTATGTAAGTGTTATACATACTCCCGGCCAGTGGGTGTGACCTCGCACTTCATAAACTAATTGGCCACGCCCACATCACTAGATGGGGCACAGCCTCAGCTCAATATAAGTGTATGGAGCGAGACTGCGCTTACTAGCCAGGGGTATGTATAACTCTTACATACCCTCCGTTCCCAGGTCTGAAACCAGTGAATCCTCGCAGCACATGGTGCGTGCGCTGGGGGGATTCACAAGTCTGCAGTCACACAGAGTGAATGCAGACTTATCGGTTTGGACCAGACAACCCCTTTAAAGGGAACCATTCTATGCTGAAAATGGTAACTGATCGGCAGGTAGTATGTTACAGAGCAGGAGGCACTGACCAGATCCATATCAATTTTTGTAGGGAAAGGTTTCACCAAAAGTTGCATTTTATTCATTAAAACTCTTCGTGTATGCACACGAGTCCAGTGGGCAGTCCTTACTATGAATGACAGTCTTTCCTGCATGACTATGTATGCATGAGTCCAGTGGGCGGTCCTATTCAGTGAATGACAGCCTACCCTGTATGACTATGCATGAGTCCAGTGGGCGGTCCTATTCAGTGAATGACAGCCTACCCTGTATGACTATGCATGAGTCCAGTGGGCGGTCCTATTCAGTGAATGACAGCTTTCTCTGTATGAAAACACCAGGGATTTCAACTGAAAGCAAAGTTTTGTGCCCGTACGTCTGAGCACAGCCCATATCAGGAGCGTGCACCGAGCCTGCCAGAAGCAGAGGGGGAAGAAGCAGGCTATAGAAGGATATATATATCGTATCTGCTGCTCAACCCATCCGCCCAGATGGGATCAACATAGGCTCCTATACAGTATTACAAGTATCATAACTACTGTTATTTACATACTTCCTATTTTTAATCTTCCTCTGCTCTGATTTAATAAGGTTTCTGTTTTTTCATACAACTTCCCTATTGGGTCACCGTCACACATATATTGCAACCGTTGGCTTAACATTGGAGATGGCTGTGAGCTTCTACTTATGGTTACTTCGATGGGGACAGGGAGGTAACATACTGGTAGCGATTTATCTCCCAGGGCACACCTGACATCTGTCTCAGTTTTACCCAATGCTGTGCAGATACGGCAACTCGGCCTCATTCAGTGTGTTACAGTACAGAGTCAAGAGCTGCAACCTTGTAATCAGCTCCAGCACCCTGGCACTGACCCATCAAGGTTTTACATATCCGAGCTATAAACCATATCCTAATATACTGAGAAAACCCCTTCAATACAATCCAACTGTGGACTCAGGATGTTATATAGGGCACAATTCCACCAGGTACTGCATCATATTACTTCGCACTGGTTCCGGCTCCATCAGTCAGTCATATCACTAAAAGGAAACATAAGCGGCCAAATTCAAAGAAAGCTCATGAGGTCTTCTCACTGGCTCCGTAACAAGAAGCGAGAGGAATTCTGGCTGCGGTTAACACCGGCATAAGCCACAAACTGGGGTGGAGACGGCTGCGGAAACACACTGGAGTACCTCGTACAACACCAGATTGTAGAAAAGACATTATAACAAAAAGGTGACCGAATACTGCAAAACAACAGTACCAACTGCGGGATCATACATGCGATGGTGATGCTGTTTGCTGTGACGAGACGTGTCTGCTGCAGCATGGAGTGTTACCCAATACTCACCAGTCTCATTGATTTCTATTCTAGCCCCATTGGTTATTTTATCCATCAGTCTGATGAAACTTGCCTCAAAGTCTGCAATAAAGAAAATGCTTGTTAGATACGCAGTAGGAAAAAAAATTATACATACATACACGGTAGTCCAAAAGTAGGTGGACAGAAAGTGTAATAAGGTTATGAAGGGGGAGATTTATCAAACATGGTGTAAAGTGAAACTGGCTCAGTTGCCCTTAGCAACCAATCAGATTCCACTTTTCATTCCTCAAGTCCACCAGAAGAGCCTCTTTGGAATTGGGAATTTCACGAGCTTCTATCTTGCGAATCCTGAAATCTATTGGGTGGAAAGCTTATCGTCCACGTCTAATTCATGGTTTATTGGAGGATGATCCAGACAGGCGGCTGCAATTTATGCTTAACGAAATTGAAGAAAATCCAGTAATTTTAGATAACATTATGTGGAGTGATGAAGCTTCTTTCAAATTATCCGGCCATATTAACAGACATAATTGTATTTACTGGTATAATGAGAACATGCATTTAACATTAGAGCAACAACTAAATGAACCTGGTGTCAATGTTTGGGGTGGTATTTCAAGTTTTGGTGTTTTAGGACCAATATTTTTTGATGGAACAGTCACAGGAGATAAGTATCTCGAAATTCTAATGAATCAAGTTGTTCCCCAGTTACAGCAACAGCCTAATTCAAATGACCTTTATTTCCAACAAGATGGGACCCCTCCACATTATTCAAGAGTAGCCCGCGAGTATCTTGATGAAACATTTCCTAATAAATGGATTGGCCGAAGAGGCCCACTTGATTGGCCGGCACGTTCACCAGACTTGACCCCAATGGATTTTTTCTTTTGGGGAGTACTCAAGGACAAAGTTTATAGTCGAAAACCAAAAAGTGTCAGTGATTTGAAAAATTACATAAGATGCATTTCAAGAAATTAATACCCAAAGAGACTTGTGCAAAAAAGTTTGTCGAAGTGGCAGACTTCAAAGCTGTGCAAATTGTAATGGAAAACAGTTTGAGCACCTGCGCTGATAAAATTTAAGGGCTTTTGTATTATTGTTCAGAATACAATTTAATTGTCAATGTTATGCTCGTGTTAGTAAATATAATTTTATATATAAATCAAAATAAATGTTATTTTCTGGCCACCTATATATATATATATATATATATATATATATATATATATATATATATATATATATATATATATATAATAAAAACCTACTCAACCATGAAAAATTACCATGAGAGGGAATCACATGCATAATACATACAGAAGGTGGTAATACTTACACATCCGAACACGGGCGTTCGCTCTCCCAAGTCTGGCTACTGACTGGAGAAACTTTTAAACATGGAACTTTCTGAGCAATATTACATAACAGACTACTGAACTAGCTTTCTGTCTAAGGCTCATGCAGACGTCCAGTTTGAGCACGAGTTCTATTTGTGTTCATCACAGATAGAACTCGCACCTATTATACTCACATGTGCCATTTGTTTTGCACAAAATCACGGAGAAGTCTCCGATATTGATCCAAGTGTTGGATCCAAATCTGCAATGTAACTATGGATCCGTGAAAGAAAAATCAAAACAAACAAAAAAAAAAAAGGGACAGCACTCGGATGCCACGTCCACCCATTTATCACAGGCTACAACACAGGAGAAAGGAGAGACATTTTTTTCCTTCATCAGAGAAAAAAGATGATAAAGTTCAGATCAAACTAACTGAAAGATCCGATGAAAATAGGACCGTTTCTCATGTATGTAAAAAAGGGACATCTGAATGAGCCCTAAATATCTTGCAAGGAGACTTGTCTAATATTGATCTGAGCGTCAAATCAAGCTCGCCAATTCAAGCCTATGGATCATGTTTGATGTCAGAACGTTGAGAAGCCTCCAGTTTTTTTTTTTTGTTTTTGTTTTTAAACTGATGGTAAAAAAAAAACCTGTCACACTGACCAAGCTGTGATCAATTTGATCAAAAAACGCTTATGAAATGAAACTCAGACCGTTTATCACACAAGAGAAATATCACCGATATGTGAAAGAGCTCAGAGCGATCCACTACACCAACGCACCCCCTTCATGTCTCAGGATTTGTACGGGCCCTAGATGTCCAATCCCCGTGATCATAACATGATTGCATATCCTGCCTAGCAAACCTTTGAAAGGGAACCTGTCACGCCTGAGCCTAGGAAAGTGGCGACTGGGTTGAGGGGCGGGTTAGAAAACATAAATGATGTGACAGGTTCCCTTCATAGTCCAGATGCAGGAAAGTATCTTGTGAAATGCAAAATATAAAAAAAATTGGAATAGGCCTAAGGCACTGTTCACACTGTGTTTAGGCAACATGTCCAGCAGTTTTGTCTGAATCCCCAAAAAACGGAATTGAAACAAAACCCCAAATGGAGCAATAGTCTGCAATGACAGTTCAGATGGACAATATTTGAGCTTTTTCTGGCCACATCTGGCAAAATAACGTAGTACTGTCATTGAAGGGCCTGAATCACAGGTGGAGAATGCATAGCAAGCAGAGCTGGGAATCTGCCTATAGAGCAGCAGGTATGGGAGGGGATATCCAAAATGCCTGCCTCCATGATCAGTAGTCACTAGTGCCATCAAAACACTACTCTATAGAAAGTGTCTACACCCCATGTGTGATCACTCGCTAATGTGTGGCCGGTGTCTGTCCCTCATCAGCCGTGTGAGCTGAGGGACAGTGACTGTAGGAAGGGTTCTATAGGCTTAATTATACAGCAGGGGACACACTGCTACAGTCAGACTAGCTCTAGCATCACACAGCAGCCAGAAACTACAGGGTGATCAGACACCACTAGCTATAGAAGCTTTACTACAACACTGCTACAGTCAGCCCGTGCCTAGCCTCACACGGCTGATAACAGAAAGCAGCAGAGACCAGCCATGTATTAAAGGGATCAGGCTTCGGGTGTAAACTCTATACAGGAGAAAGAGAACCCTCTACAGTCAGCCTGTGCCTAGCCTCACGTGGCTGATACCAGAGAACAACAGAGACCATCCATGTAGTAAAGGGGTGAGCCTTGGGGTGTAACCAGTAGCTATTGAGCAGGGTAACAGGGCAGCGTGCACCTTACCCCTTATCCCCGGGCTCTCATCCTTCACCCTGATCCTCTGGATCCTCACCGGCCTCCCGCTCAGGGTGGACAGCACAAGCCGCTGCCGGAAGAAATTGCAGCCCTCGAAGCGCAGGCAGTGCCCCTGAACCGCCATGCTGCCTCCGCCTGGACTCGGTGCAGCCGCACACAGCACACGTGGCTTGGAACGGGAAGTCGGACGGAAGGCTGAGACTGAGGTCACAGGTCATGTGAAAGGGGTGGAGTGTTCACGCTTCACAAACAAGCTTTTTTTTTTTTGTTCTTATAAAAACTTTATTAACAACTGCTTGAAAACAGTTTTCAGTTGTCACATTCCCGGCCGGCCATTTCCACAGCAGTAGCCTGGAAAAGCAGTAGCCGCCCCCCCCCTCTCTTTGCCTCTACTCACCAGGAGTCAGGGGCAACAGTTCAGACCTTAATGCACCCGACAGACGGAAATGAGCCTGGTCATGTGACACTCTGCGCGCTCGCTTTCATTTTGGAGCAGAGCAGCAGCGTGCCACATGTGCATTGGGACCCGGGACAGGCAGGCAGACTTCAGCAGAGGTGGCAGCAGGAGGAGGTAGGCAGACTGTGTGTGTCAGTGAGGAGGCCACAGCCTGACATACAAATAGATACACATGTATTAGTATATATTTACTAGCTTTTGAGTGCTAAATTAATTTGTTTGGCTACTGATTATTTATGCACTGTGCACTTTAGCACTTTATGGAGCCCCGTTATCTTAGGTACTTATAGCAGGGTTGGGGCATGGGTTTGACATACCCATATCTTTGTTTGCTCCATTTATTGATTGGCTTTACTATGTGACTGCTCAGTTTCTAGTGACGCGCCCCTGGGCCTGTGTCGCGCTGCGTTGCGCACGCGGGAGCTTACCCGGAGCCGGATCTCTTGAGGGTTGTAGTCTCGTGGCGGTGACCCGGTCCGTGCCCAGGGAGTCAAACTGAGCGGTGATGTAACAGCGGTAGATGCAGGACGACTACGCCACCCGTTGAATGCAGCTATGGAGCTGCCGCTGCAGGACAGTCCGCTGAGGCCGGTGGATGGATGGTGCAGCGTAGATGGTATAACCCCCAACGGGAGGGGTATGGCCTCAGGGCAGCAGATGTGGATGATGGGGGTAGCAGGAACCACTCAGAGACGGTGCGGTGTAATTCAGGGTCTTTACTGGTAACAACGATAGACCCTCCCGGAGTACTTGCTAGTGAACGGGGCCTGGTCAGTCCTTGAGCAGATGGGATCTCCCCTGGCCAGGCGGAGTTGTAGGCCTCCCAAACTGACTGTACTCTTCTGGCTACCTTGCTAGAAGCGGATATAAGTAGCCCACGTCCCTGAGTGTACCGTGTGGTGCTCACCCGTATGGCCGGTGACTCGGGGCCTTCTAATGGCTTCCGCTCCACGATGGCGGTGCTGGTCCCACGCGTGTGACCGTGCCTTCGGGTTTCTGGGCCTGAGGACCTGAAATCCCCTGCCGGTCGGCTTCTGCTGCTGGGTAAGAGTTAGACCCCACAGCCTCGGACGCCGGGTCCGGTAAGAAAGCTTCTCAGTCAGGGCGAGCTCTGCAGCTGCCAGCCCCTGACTCATAGTAATATTGCTCCCACTGAGCTTCTGCTGTTTCTTCCTATGCTGCTTCTCTGTCTCTACTCTCCTTGACTGACTAACCCTGCCTCAGCCCAGGGTTTATACAGGGGAAGTCCTTCCCCTCCCAAGACTGGGCAGGAGGTGTGGCATGCACAGGATCCCTGACCAAAAGACCTCCCACCTGCTCTCAGACATAACATTACATTACTGTGGAAAACCAGACCCCTGGGGTGCCACATTCCCCCCTAGTGAAATTTAGTACTCCGGGACTAAACATATTTTAGAAAAAAAACATAAGATATAACAACAATAATAGTACAATAAGAAGAAACACATAAAGGTGGTCACGGCATGTCCGTAACCGGGTGTAGTCTTTGAAGAAAGCAAGGTGTCCATTTCACCAAAACAGGGAGACGTAACCAGGTAGGGGTCTGTCCTACCCCGAGTCCTTAACAGTCTCTAGTCCATCCTGGGTTACGCTCCAACTATGTACAAGGATTCCCGGTAAATCCACCAAGGATTCCTAAAAATAACTGGAAACACAAAATTATACACAAGCAACAATACACAGATAAACATAAATAAAACAATTTATACACTTCAAATCCTCCAGCGTGCGGGTAACTGGCCTCTAGTGGCCCTAGTGGACCTACGGAGCTGACTGTCTGGCCCTGAACTACAGGGTGTAGGAGCTGTCAAGGGTAAACTGGGCAGCTGTCTACCGGCTCTTTGTCTCACTAGGGGTACGGCAGGCTCACTATAAGCAGAGGGTTGATCCTCCTGTTCTGCTTGTGTGGAGTCTTCTGCCTCCTGGACCGGCTGTTCTTCCAGCTCTACCTGTTGCTCCGTAGGTGCTTGGGATGCTGGTTGGAGGAAGGTGAGTACGGGTACCACAACTGCACCATTGACTTGAGTCCAAGACCGAGGGAAGTCCCCGAGCACAGTACTAACCATATCTTCCCTTTCCTCTACGGGTCGATGGTCTTCTTGTTCCTCTTCAGGGTTCCTCAGTTGTTCGGGACACTTTTTCAGGTGGTCCCGGGATACAATGGCTGTGGTTTCCCCTCCGTCTTTACTGATGGTACAAACCTTCGGGTTCTCGTGGCTTGAGGGCAGTACGGTGTACGGGTCCTTCTCCCACTGGTCGTCCAACTTGTGGAGCCGTCTCTTCCTCTTCAAGACCTGCTCTCCGGGTACCAGGGGAACAGCGGGAGCATACTGGTTGTAAGTTTTCTCTTGTTTTTCCCTAGCCTGACAGAGACTTCGCTCCACGCTCTCCTGTACTCTCCGGTACTGCTGCTGCCTCTCTGTGTCCCAGTCTGCTTCTGGTGAAGTGTCCTCGGGTGTCAGGACTCCCATTTCCAGGTCAACAGGTAACTTACCGGGTCTTGCCCTCATTAGGTAAGCCGGGGTACAGTTGGTGGAACCTACCGGGATGTGGTTGTATAGGTCCACCAGATCGGGCAGCTTCTCAGGCCACAGACTGCGTTCTTCCAGGGGCAACGTTTTCAGAAGATCCATTACCACCTGGTTCATTTTCTCACAAAGTCCATTAGTTTGCGGATGATAGGGTGTCGTCCTTATCTTCCGGCAGCCATACAGAGTGCAGAATTCTTGGAAGACCTCCGCTTCAAAGGCAGGTCCCTGGTCTGTCAACACTTGGTCTGGGTACCCGTGTGGACGGCAGAAATGCTGCTGGAAGGCTCTCGCTGCTGTTCGAGCTGTTAAGTCCTTGACGGGGACGACAACCAAGAACCGGGAGTAGTGATCCACGATGGTTAGTGCGTAGACGTAGCCACTTCTGCTTGGGGTCAGTTTTACATGATCCAAGGCTACCAGTTCCAACGGCTGCCGGGTGACGATGGACTGCAGGGGAGTCTTCTGGCTGGCACGATCCTTCCTTCTTAGGTTGCACGGGCCACAGTCTCTGCACCACTTCTCAATGGTTCCCCTCATGCCTACCCAGTGGAATCGCTCGCGCAGCAGGAACTCCAGCTTCTTCCACCCGAAGTGTCCAGCTCCGTCGTGGTATGCCTCCATCACCATGGCTGCGTCTCTTCGTGGCACCACTACTTGCCAGAGTAGTTCATGCGTCCGGGAGTTAACCATTCTGCGGCACAACTTCCCCTTGTAAAGGAACAGTCGACTCCTCTCTGCCCATAGTTGTTTGGCTTCCTCCGGAGCGTCTGGTTCAAGGCAAGCCTCCGGGCGAGTCAGCATCTCCTTCACCAGTCGGACGGCAGGGTCGCTGTCTTGCGTTTCCGCCCAGTTGTAGTGAGGTAAGGGGTTCAACGTAGCAGCCTGCTTACTCCTTACCCGGTGGGAGTACTGGATAGTCCCATGACGGTGGAACGCAGGGAGTTCAACTTCTTCCAGTCCCTCCGGATCTTCTCCTTCGTCCGGCAGGTTGGGCATCCTGGACAGGGCGTCCGCGTTGGTATTGGAGCGTCCGGCCCGGTATTTGATTGTGAACTCGTAGTTGGACAGACGGGCCATCCACCTCTGCTCCAGGGCACCGAGTCTTGCCGTGTCCAGGTGTGTCAACGGGTTGTTATCCGTGTACACGGTGAACCGGGAAGAAGCGAGGTAATGCTTAAAGCGCTCGGTGACTGCCCATACTACGGCCAGGAACTCTAGCTTAAATGAGCTGTAATTCTCGGGATTCCTTTCGGTGGGTCGCAGCTTTCGGCTGGCGTAGGCGATTACTCGTTCCTTCCCCTGCTGGATCTGGGACAGTACGGCTCCTAGCCCGATGTTACTGGCGTCGGTGTAGAGGATAAAGGGCTGGCTATAATCCGGGTACGCCAGGATTTCGTCCCCCGTGAGGGCCATCTTCAGCTGGCGGAAGGACTCTTCTTCCAGCTCCTCCCATTTGAAGGGCGGCTTCTGGTTCTTGGCCTTCCGGGACTGGCCTATCAGGAGGTCCTGCATAGGTGCTGCCTTTTTGGTGAAACCGGGAATAAACCTTCGGTAGTAGCCTACCAACCCGAGGAACTGCCGCACTTCTTTTACGCTGGAGGGGCTTGGCCATTCCTTAATTGCGGTGATCTTATCAGGGTCGGGAGCCACTCCGTCAGCGCTCACCACGTGTCCCAGGTACTGCACCTTTGGTTTCAGGAGGTGACACTTGGAGGGTTTCACCTTTAGGCCGTAACTCGCCAGAGCTTCGAACACTTCCGCCAGGTGTTTCAGGTGGTCCTCATACGTCTTGGAATATACGATGACATCGTCCAGGTACAACAGGACCGTCTCGAAGTTTCTGTGGCCCAGACAACACTCCATTAGTCGTTGGAAGGTTCCTGGTGCGTTGCAGAGTCCGAACGGCATGCAGGTGAACTCGCTAAGTCCCATCGGGGTGGTGAATGCGGTCTTCTCCCGGTCCGCCTCTGCTACAGGAACCTGCCAGTACCCGCTAGTGAGATCCAAGGTAGAGAAGAAGTTAGCAGATCTTAAAGCAGCCAATGACTCCTCTATCCTTGGTAAGGGGTACGCATCCTTGTGTGTGATACGGTTGATTTTCCGGTAATCTACACACATCCTCATGGTGTTGTCTTTTTTTCTGACTAAGACTAGTGGAGCTGCCCAGGGGCTACAGCTATCCCTGATCACCCCAGCCTCCTTCATGTCTCTAAGCATCCCCTTGGCGTGTTGGTAGTGTGCAGGGGGTACGGGTCGATACCTCTCTTTTATGGGAGGATGGTCTCCCGTGGGGATGTGGTGTTCTACCCCCTTGACTCGCCCGAAGTCTAACGGGTGTTTACTAAACACTCTCTCGTACTCTTGAACCACCCGATAGACTCCCTGTTTCTGATGTGAGGGAGTGGAGTCAGTACCCAAATGTAGTTGCTGACACCAGTCCTCCTTTGTTTTCTTAGAGCCGTTACCTTCCTCCGGGTGAGATGGAGGCAAGGGTTCCACAGATTGTATAGCATTTTGGTTAATGGTATATAATTTGGCTAGCGTGGCATACCGGGGCAGGTACACTTCCCTCTTCCCGATATTGATTATGCGAACGGGCACCCTCCCATGGCGTACATTAACCACCCCCCGTGCTGTCAAGATGGTGGGCCTACTGTCTGAGTAAACTGGTTCTACCATTGCCTGGTAATCTCTACCTCTCAGACCAATAGCTGCCCGGCACCAAATCATCATTTCACTTTTTGGGGGCATGGCAATAGGAAAAGGGTCACACATTCTTACGCTACCAATCTCACCGCCGGAGAGTTCCACCTGTTGCCGTCGCATCAGTGCCCGGATCTCTTTCTGGAGCACCCGCTGCTCGCCGGAGCTGGCGTTCTTGGAAACCTGCTGTAAAAGGAAAATCACCTCTGCAAGACAATTTTCAATTACATTAGTTCCTAGAGTTATTTTTGGGTGACTCTCATGTTTGTCAATATCTACAATGATCAGTCCCTGTGCTGCCAGTTCGACTCTACCGATTTTGATGGTCACCTCTTTAAATCCGATCTGTGGCACGGGCTGGCCATTGCTGGCGATGATACACAAGTCGTCGTCAGGGTAGCGGGTAATATCCGAGTCATTCCAGTACTGCTTAAAGAGCACGTACGGGATGGTGGTGACCTGTGACCCGGTGTCCAGTAGGGCACTCATGGGAATGCCATCCAGTACCACAGGCAAGACTGGACGTCCTCCCACATATCTGTCGCGCCAGTTCGATGGGCCTGGTGATCTTTTTCCTGGGGGTTGGCCCTCTACCCCAGGTTGTGCCCGTTTAAAGAACAGTACCTTGCCATATGTCCGGGTTGATTGCAGCGGCGGCAGATGGGTCGTCCGTCTTCGCTGTATCGGTCACTGGGTCTTCCTCTGGCCGGTGGGGTCCTCCTTGTTCGACGCCACGGGATGTCCTCCGGTCCGGATGCCAGCTGGATCTTCCCTGGGGTGGAAACCTGTAAAGACTGCACAGTTCGGGTTAGCGCAGCAACGCTCTTAGCTAGCTCTTGGACCTGATGGTGTAGGTCTGGAGCCGGGTCATTGTCCAAAGCCTGCGCATCAGCTCCCACAGGCCCTGCCGACAAGGGCGCCGCCTCCTGGTGGTAAGTGATAGCTGGGCGCCTGTGGGTCACAACGCCACCCGGTGCCGGTTCTCGGAGCACCCGGATGGCTCTGTCCTTGAACTGTGCAAAGCCCAGATGGGGATCCTGTAAGTCCATCGCCCGCAACTGGGTTCGGTGGGCATTACAATATAGTCCCTCTATAAATTGTTCGGTCAACAGCCTGTCCTCGTTTCACACTCCATCAGGGTCGGTCTGCTTAATGGCCCTCAGGGCCTCTTGTAGGTTTAGTGCATAGTCCCTTATACTCTCATGCGCTCGCTGCTTGCACCCGTAGAATCTAAGCTTAATCTCGGCTGAGGTGCGGGTATCAAAGGTGTCCTTCAGGCGGGTTAGTATCCCTGCGACAGTCTTCCTCCCAGGTGGCCAGGATTTTACTTCCCTTTTGGCTGCCCCGGTTAGTTGGGCCACCAGGATGCTCACTTTTTGCTCTTCTGTGAGGGGGTACACCTGGAAGAGGCTATCCAGCTTTTCTCTAAAGTCATGCAGGGTATGTGACTCCCCTGAGTACTGGGGTAGCCAAGCTGCTCCCGGGATATAGGGCATGGTGAAGGGCATAACTGCAGCAGCGGTAGCGCTGGCGGGGGTTGAGGCAGTGAAGCTCTCCTCCGTATCCGACATCTTCCTCCCCCCTAGTGGACCGTGGCCTACCTTGCGATGATCCTGTTCCGTAGGCCGCGGCTCCGCAGTAGATCGTCAGGGTTGAGGACCTTCCGTCGCGCTCCGGTGACGTCGGCGTCTGCTGGGCTCCTTCCAGGACCTTACGCAACGTCCGGACGTGAGGCGGGGCTTCAGTTCTCGCGCGCTTTCGGAGTCCACGCCCCTCTTCTTCCCGCGCGGCGTCCTCAAGATGGCGTCCAACGGCGGGAAAACTCCACGGATGGCGGGAAGAAGGCTGAAGATGGCGCCGGATGGCGGGAATCTTCACAGATGGCGGGAAGAAGGCTGAAAATGGCGCCGGATGGCGGGAATCTTCACCGATGGCGGGAAAACTTCACGGATGGTAAGTTTTAAAAGTCTCTTTTTCAGGCACGCAGTACCCGGTGGTTGCGGGCACGAAATCCTGCCGACTACGCCAAAGTTGACGCGCCCCTGGGCCTGTGTCGCGCTGCGTTGCGCACGCGGGAGCTTACCCGGAGCCGGATCTCTTGAGGGTTGTAGTCTCGTGGCGGTGACCCGGTCCGTGCCCAGGGAGTCAAACTGAGCGGCGATGTAACAGCGGTAGATGCAGGACGACTACGCCACCCGTTGAATGCAGCTATGGAGCTGCCGCTGCAGGACAGTCCGCTGAGGCCGGTTGATGGATGGTGCAGCGTAGATGGTATAACCCCCAACGGGAGGGGTATGGCCTCAGGGCAGCAGATGTGGATGATGGGGGTAGCAGGAACCACTCAGAGACGGTGCGGTGTAATTCAGGGTCTTTACTGGTAACAACGATAGACCCTCCCGGAGTACTTGCTAGTGAACGGGGCCTGGTCAGTCCTTGAGCAGATGGGATCTCCCCTGGCCAGGCGGAGTTGTAGGCCTCCCAAACTGACTGTACTCTTCTGGCTACCTTGCTAGAAGCGGATATAAGTAGCCCACGTCCCTGAGTGTACCGTGTGGTGCTCACCCGTATGGCCGGTGACTCGGGGCCTTCTAATGGCTTCCGCTCCACGATGGCGGTGCTGGTCCCACGCGTGTGACCGTGCCTTCGGGTTTCTGGGCCTGAGGACCTGAAATCCCCTGCCGGTCGGCTTCTGCTGCTGGGTAAGAGTTAGACCCCACAGCCTCGGACGCCGGGTCCGGTAAGAAAGCTTCTCAGTCAGGGCGAGCTCTGCAGCTGCCAGCCCCTGACTCGTAGTAATATTGCTCCCACTGAGCTTCTGCTGTTTCTTCCTATGCTGCTTCTCTGTCTCTACTCTCCTTGACTGACTAACCCTGCCTCAGCCCAGGGTTTATACAGGGGAAGTCCTTCCCCTCCCAAGACTGGGCAGGAGGTGTGGCATGCACAGGATCCCTGACCAAAAGACCTCCCACCTGCTCTCAGACATAACACTACATTACTGTGGAAAACCAGACCCCTGGGGTGCCACACTAGTATCTCTATTATAGCTTACTATCAATGTACTTGTGTGACTTTTTCATTACATATGTCTTTTTAAAGTTTTGTATTTATAAATAATAAAAAATTGTGAATTGTTTGTATACTATTGTTCTCATACGTCATTTTTTCTTATATGAATTGCTATTGTAGACGTTGAACAGAGTCTTTGTAGAACATTAATTGGATAGATGACCTTGGTGGTCAATTAATCTGCTTCACTTTCAGAACAACGGCCAGACACTTTCATGATGCTGTTAACTGTAGATTCACCCTACATCTGCTAATTAATAAGCTCTTCCCGACATAGGACATACCATTACGTCCTATGTCAGCTGCCTGTGTGGGGACAGGGTTGAGGGGCACTCCGAGAGATGAATCTGCAAATAACGGCAGTGATTGAAGCCAAGTTGTGATCGCTGCCGTTAACCCTTTAATTACTGCTGCAATTGCTTTATGCCTTTCACCCCTTCCCTCTGAAGGCCCTCATGACTGCCATGTCTGTACTCCTGTGAAGCCAAGGCACAGGCCGGGCCTTATAGGAAACTGCGATTTTAGCTGTATTCTGCAATACTAAGGTGTTGCAGTATATAGAACAAGTGACCAGATAATCACAAATTCAAGTTCCCACAGGAGCACTAAATTCTAAAGTTAAAAACAGTTTTAAAAATATAAAAAAAAATTTACTTACACTTGCTAATCACTTGCCACACCGCCCTGAAAAAATGCCATAAGAAGCAATAAAAATGTACCCCAAAATGGTACCAATAAAAAAAGTCAGCTCGCTATGCAAAAAATCAATCCCTCACACAGCTCTATCTATAGAAGAATTAAAACATTACAGACTCGACTCATGAAGACTGGCATTATTCATGCAGACGCGCACTTTGCATGTCCGGAAGCTCAGAAGATAGCTTCCGGTCATGCGCAGTGTGCGCCTCTGAAGTCGGGAAACGTACACCGGCTTCAGAGACACAGTGATGTGCATGAGCTAGATTTGCCTAAGCCTTAATGACGCCGCTCGTGCAAATTATGTTATCATACCTAGAGGGGCGTGATAACATGGGACGAGGGCTGACTAGTCTGGGGAACTAACACCCCATCGACTATTCAAAGCACTCATTAGCATAGGGAAAACGGAGGTTATAAATGCTCTTTTAAAGCATTTATTTAACTGAATCACGTTATACAGGGCTGGTTAGGGAGGGGGTTTAATCACACATAGCTGAATACTGCTGGGTTGGAGGGCATGGGGGCACCTGACAAGTTCCCTTTAAGGGGTTAACCATGAATTGATAAGCTTGACCTTGTAGGTCATGTGCAAGGTTGCCAAATTGATTTTTCTTTTATCCAAAATTCACCCACAGCCAACATTTTTTACGTACACATTGGAAAACCATAATATATTATTAAGGTTACAGGTAATATATGTCTACAGCTTAAAATACTCATATAAAAACATTAGTAGCATTTGCTGTGAGACGTAAAATGATGATTGTTACAGTCACAATAATCTGTACAAGCTCCTCCTGCTTCAGAAAAATAGACGGACATGACAATTTCTTTTATGTATATTGTAAAAATTTACAGCCTGTCCAGAAATTTGTGGACGATTGGCATCCCTGATCATCTGCTGTGGTTTTGATTTCCTTTTTCAGTGAATTACTTTTAATTGTAGTGTTGGGACTCACAATACAATGACAAACCTTGATATCCACTAATACCCATGTTTTCAAATTGCAGCCCAGCCCTGTAATGTTGGTGGGTGGAAATGAAGGGAAAAGGGGTGTACTTACAAAAATGCTTGACTGCCCGCCTAATAACTGATAGCCAACACTGTGCACTACTCATAAGACTTGTATAAGGTGACAGTCACAGTTATTTGTGCAATTAAACTACTAATCATCCAGTCCCTCATAGATGATCCATGTGTACATTCATCAGTGTTTTGCATCTGTGCTACCTCCATCATATATTTAATTTTGTACGTTCCTCTGTAGCACTTCTGTTGCCTTGTATGGTGCCTTTACAAGTTCTCAGGCATATAATAATGCAAAAAATGACGGTTGTGCAAAAATATGGAGGGATCCGAGTAAATTATATTATATGATAGAAGCTCCACAGGTTACTTGTGCCTGATAGGATGCCACAGGTAGTGGTTTAGAAGTCCAACATGGTGACAAGAGTGGGCTAGATGGCGTAGTGGGGACAGCACTAGAATGCATGCCTACCACCTTGCTAACATGTTCTAAAAAAAAATCTGTTTCCTGCCAGTAGAGGTCAGACATACACAGAGGGATAACCTGGTAGAAGGAAAAAGAGCCATGTCTGGGCCATAGCTAACTACTACTAGTGTGGACAAGAACTTATGATGGAAGGTGTGCTGTCCCAGCAACACAGGAAGGTCAAGCTAGTACTGACATTCTTGTAGTCCCTTCTCGGTGATGGAATCCAGCCCATTTGCAAGAGAGAGAGGGCAAGGATACCCACCAGAGTAGAGCCAAGAGACTTATCCCTTTGAGTGAAGTGTGCTACCGTCATAAAGGCAAAAAAAAATTGCCATAAGGGCGAAGACTAGATTCAGCACAGTGGAGCAAAAAAATCCTCATTCCTGACTGTGGATTGTCTAATCAGAAGAAGTATTAGTGCTGATACCTGAGTGAAAGACTTTGCTGCTGTAGATATAGCAATCACACTGGGGCCTGAGTGTTAGGGTCTGATATGTGGTAGCTATGTGAGTAGGCCACAGAAGTGCACAATATTGCCAGGTGTGATAATGTTTTGCATTGCTGTCTAGGAGTCAACCGACTGAGATGCTGAACTACGCACTGAGAGTATAAGTGCTCTGCCGTAACAGGAGTGACATAGATACTGTGCTGGAAGAGCGGCTGAGGAATCTGCCGGCAGGTTGTGTAAAGTGTCACAAGATCATAGTTAATGTTTATGCCATTCTACCTCTGTTCAAATTGTTGCCTCTGGTGAGAATGTTTGTAACCACCAAGCGTCATAAGGAAAACCACCAACTGAAAAAATTATTTTTTTTAACATTTTTATCCTTGTCCATTCAGTATAATCTTCTTCTAATAAGTCCGCACACAGTTCGCTTTGCCCATACACACCTTTTCTGATATGGTAACTGGTTGTTGTGTGCCCGGAGATACATGCTCATGGTGACATCACCAGATTACGGTTGGCTGGGACTTCCGGAGCCAACGCAGTGATGTGCTCTTCCGATTGGTAGTTTTTCTAGTGAAATTGCCACTATAGCGCACACTGGTGGCCCGGTAATGTGATTCCAGCATTTCTCCATCCTTTTCACATGAGGTAATCATATTCTAAGATATTTAACCCCTTCATGACCTTTGACATATATTTACATCTAAGGTCTTGTCCCTGCCTTTGATGTGGGCTCACACACCGAACCCACATCTTTCCCTGTGGCCGGTTCATATGAGATCGTGATTTCTGCTATATATAGCAGTGTTGAAGCCTTGCTATGTATAGCACCAGCAATCGGACGATCACAGCTTCAAGTCTTCTAAGGGGACGATTGATGTAATTAAAAAGTGAAGTAAAAAGTTTTTAAAAATATGAAAAAAAAACACAAGTTCAAATCACCCCCCTTTGTCCTATTGAAATAAAACAAACAAAAAAATACACATACAATGGGAAAAATAAGTATTTGATACACTGCCGATTTTGTAAGTTTTCCCACCTACAAAGAATGGTGAGGTTTGTAATTTTTATCTTAAGTACACTTCAACTGTAACAGACAGAATCTAAAAATAAAAAACATAAAATCACATTGTATAATTTTTAAATAATTAAATTGCATTTTATTGCATGAAATAAGTATTTGATCACCTACCAACCAGCAAGAATTCTGTCTCTCAGACATGTTAGTTTTTCTTTAATAAGCCCTCCTACTCTGCACTCATTACCTGTATTAAATTCACCTGTTTCAACTTGTTACCTGCATAAAAGACACCTGTCCACACAATCAATCACACTCCAACCTCTCCACCATGGCCAAAGAGCTGTCTAAGGACACCAGTGACAAAATTGGTTGGGCTGGGATGGGCTACAGGACAATACGCAAGCAGCTTGGGGAGACGGTAACAAGTGTTGGCACAATTATTAGAAGATGGAAGAAACACATGATGACTGTCAGTCTTCCTCGGTCTGGGGATCCATGCAGGCTCTCGCCTTGTGGGGTAAGGATGATTCTGAGAAAGGTCATGAATCAGCCCAGAACTACACAGGAGGACCTGGTCAATGACCTGAATAGAGCTGGGACCGCAGTCTCAAACATTACCGTTAATAACACACTACGCCTTCATGGATTAAAATCCTGCAGGGCACACAAGGTCCCCCTGCTCATGCCAGCACGTGTCCAGGCCCTTTTGAAGTTCGCCAATGACCATCTGGATGATCCAGAAGAGGCACGAGAGAAGGTCATGTGATCAGATGAGACCAAATTAGAACTTTTTGGTATCAACTCCACTGCCGTGTTTGGAGGAAGAAGAAAGATGAGTACAACCCCAAGAACACCATCACAACCGTGGAGCATGGTGGGTGAAACATCATACTTTGGGGGTGCTTTTCTGTAAAGGACGACTGCACCGTATTGAAGGGAGGATGGATGGGTTCATGCATCGCAAGAATTTGGCCAACAACCTTCTTCCCTCAGTAAGAGCATTGAAGATGGGTCGTGGCTGGGTCTTCCATCATGACAATGGCCCTAAACACAGAGCTAGGGCAACTAAGGAGTGGCTCTGTAAGAAGCATTTCATGTTCCTGGAATGGCCTAGCTAGTCTCCAGACCTTAACCCAATAGAAAATCTTTAGAAAATCTTTGGAGGGAGCTGAAACTCAATGTGGCCCAGCGACAACCCCGAAATCCTGAAAGATCTGGAGAAGATCTGTATGGGGGAGTGGGCCAGAATCCCTGCTGCAGTGAGTGCAAACATGGTTAAGAACTACAGGAAACGTCTGACTTCTGCAACTGCAAACAAAGGTTTCTGTACCAAATATTAAGTTCTGTTTTTCTATTGTATCAAATACTGTATTTTTCAGACTATAAGATGCACCGGACCATAAGATGCACCTAGGTTTTAGAGGAGGAAACTAGGAAAAAAATATAAGCAAAAAATGTGGTCATGATGCACTGTTATGGGGGGGTCTTCTGCTGACATTCTTACAATTTTTTTTTCACCACTTAAATACAAGTGTACATGTTTGGCATCTGTGCACTTGTACTGACCTGGAAGAATCATAATGCCTAGTATCATATAGTGAACATGATAAATAAAAAACCCAAAAAGCTATTTTTTTGCAATTTCACCTCTCTTGGAATTTTTGTCCTATTTTTCAGTACAAATACACTGTATGGTAAAATGAATGGTGTCTTTCAAAAGTAAAACAATCCCTCATATGACTATATTGATGGAAAAATAAAAAAATTATGGCTCTTGGAAGAATGGGAGGAAAAAACGAAAGTGCCGAAACGGAAAATCGCAAGTTCATGATGGGGTTAAGGGCTTTTGCTCTCCTCCGCCTCATCACTCTCTGAAGATATGTGAAACTCATGTTGGAATGTGGAGCAGAGGAACAGCTTGATTCAATACCTTATTTTTGGGTCTGTATTTTTTTGATGAGTAGTTAATACTTATATTTTTTGACCTAATATACTGTATTTACCTATAAGTCCTCTATACTGCTTTATAGTAATTTTTGTTCTATACCACAGTATATTTCAGCCAGATTTATCTATCATTCTATCTTACTCCCTTGTGTATTCATCTCCCAACCTATACACTGAGTGCACAGTTATTAGGCAATTTGTATTTTGATGATTAAAGGGGTTGTCTATGTTTGACACGAAGGTCTAAAGTCACTCTGTGATTGTAGACTTATGAATCCTCACAGCATGCACAGTGAGCGCTGTCAGGATTATCCAGTGGCAGGAGTGGGGGTCATGTGACCACAAATATGCGAAATGAATACTTACGGCCACATTCCAACTAGACATACTTGGCCTCATTCAATACAAGTGAATTGAGCGTGGTCGTGCACGTCTAGCTGGAATGTGGTCAGAAGTATTCATATTGCATACTCGTGATCACATGACCACCCGCTCTTGGTGCCGGCACTAGAGAATCCTGACAGCGTGCACTGTGAGGATTCACAAGTCTGCAGTCACATAGAGTGACTGCAGACTTCCGTGCCACACCTGGACAACACCTTTAATTTTATTTTGAACATCTACAGTGCTCTCGGTCAATCCAAAAGATTAATAAAAATGAAACCTGAATATTTAAGAACGTAAAAGTGAAGTGTCGTCTTTCTTAGAATAGCTATATGTTCAGAATTATTGGGCAACTATTAGTGTACAGAATTATTATTCAACTAAATGAAAAACATAAATTAAATTAATTAAAAACATAAATTAATTTATAAAATGACCAATATAACAAATATAAGGTGACCAATATAACCAGGGCCGACGACAGCACCCGGGCAAGTGCCGGGGCCCTGAGCAGGCGGAGGGGCCCACTCACTGTCGGGGACCCCTGCGCGCTATGAGACCCGTGAGCGGTGCCAGTGCCCGCTCCCCCCCCGCTTGCTCAGGGCCCCGGCACAATACTACAATACTTACCTCTCCCCGTGCCTCCGCAGCAGGTCCGGTCTCTTCCGCGGCTGCTGCACAGTGACGTCTCAGGTCAGAGGGCGCGGTGTCGTCTTTACACCGCGCTCTCTCCTGAGCCGTCACAGCGCAGAGCGGGAAGACGCCGGCGACAATGGAGTCTGGAGCAGTGGCAGCAGGTGAGAAGTGAGGTGAGTATTTGTTTTTTTGTTTTTTAATATATGGAGGCATGGGGCATTATAAGGGGGGGGGGATGACATCCTGCATGGGGCATAATAAGGGGGGGTGACATCCTGCATGGGGCATTATAAGAGCGGGTGACATCCTGCATGGGGCATTGTAAGAGGGGGTGACATCCTGCATGGGGCATTATATGGGGGGGGAGGTGACATCCTGCATGGGGCATTATATGGGGGGGAGGTGACATCCTGCATGGGGCATTATATAGGGGGAGAGGTGACATCCTGCATGGGGCATTATATAGGGGGAGAGGTGACATCCTGCATGGGGCATTATATGAGGGGTGACATCCTGCATGGGGCATTATATGAGGGGCGACATCCTGCATGGGGCATTAAATGAGGGGCGACATCCTGCATGGGGCATTAAATGAGGAAAGACATCCTGCATGGGGCATTAAATGAGGAAAGACATCCTGCATGGGGCATTAAATGAGGAAAGACATCCTGCATGGGGCATTAAATGAGGAAAGACATCCTGCATGGGGCATTATAAGAGGGGGTGACATCCTGCATGGGGAATTACAAGAGGGGGTGACATCCTGCATGGGGCATTATAAGGGGAGGGGGTGACATCCTGCATGGGGCATTATAAGGGGGCTGACATCCTGCATGGGGCATTATAAGAGGGGGTGACATCCTGCATGGGGCATTATGTGGGGGGAACAGCCTGCATGGGGCATTATAAGGGGGGGTGACATCCTGCATTGGACACTATAAGGGGGGTGACATCCTGCATGGGGCATTATAAGGGAGGGGAGAGGTGACAGCCTGCATGGGTCATTATGTGGGGGGAACAGCCTGCATGGGGCATTATGTGGGGGGAACAGCCTGCATGGGGCATTATTTTGGGGCCAGTTTTCTGTATGGAGCATTATAAGGGGGCCAGTATCCTGCATGGAGAATTATTTGGGGGCCAGTATTCTGTATGGAGCATTATAAGGGGGCCAGTATTTTGTACAGAGCGTAATATGGGGGTCAGTATCCTGCATGGAGCATTGTTTGGGGGCCAGTATTCTGTATGGAGCATTATAAGGGGGCCAGTATCCTGTACAGAGCATAATATGGGGGCCAGTATCCTGCATGGAGCATTATTTTGGGACCAGTATTCTGTATGGAGCATTATAAGGGGCCAGTATCCTGTACAGAGCGTAATATGGGGGCCAGTATCCTGCATGGGGCATTATTTTGGGGCCAGTATTCTGTATGGAGCATTATAAGGGGGCCAGTATCCTGTACTGAGCGTAATATGGGGGCCAGTATCCTGCATGGAGAATTATTTGGGGGTCAGTATTCTGTATGGAGCATTATAATGGGGCCAGTGTTCTGTATAGAGCGTAATATGGGGGTCAGTATCCTGCATGGAGCATTATTTGGGGGCCAGTATTCTGTATGGAGCATTATAAGGGGGCCAGTATCCTGTACAGAGCGTAATATGGGGGCCAGTATCCTGTATGGAGCATTTTATGGGGCCATTATTCTGTATGGAGCGATTCGCCGGTTTCTGAGCTGTTGTGGAATTTACAATAGATATCGGTCATGTAATGTAAGAAGTGAAATCTTCGGCATTGTAGTATATATATATTTCTCTGCTGTATCTGTGCATCATAAATCGTGGTATGTGTTAAAGGGGCCCACAGAGACTCTTTCACCCGGGGCCCAGAAAAACATGGAGCCGGCCCTGAATATAACCACCCTTCTTTTCAATAACAGTCATAAGCCTTGCATCCATGGTGTTTGTCAGTTTTTAATCTGTTGACGATCAACTTTTTGGGCAGCACTAACAACAGCCTCCCAGACATTGTTCAGAGAGGTGTACTGTTTTCCTTCACTGTAAATCTCCCATTTCAGAAAGGCCCACAAGTTCTCAAGAGAGTTTAGGTCAGGTGAGGAAGGGGTCATTGTTTTTTCATCTGTTAGACCTTTACTGGCAGCCAAGCAGTGGAGTACTTCAATGCATGCGATAGAGCACTGTCCTCCATAAATATCATGGTTTTCTTGAAAGATGCAGACTTTTTCCTTTACCACTGCTTGGCTAGTGTCTTCTACAAACTGGCAGTAGGTTTAGGGGATGATTTTGAGTCCATCGTCAACCCGAAAAGGTCCAACTACCATGTTTCCCCAAAAATAAGACATGGTTATTTTTTGCTCCAAAAGATGGGTTATTTTCAGGGATGTCTTTTTTTCTATAAACAGCAATCATTTATTCTTGAACACAAAACAACATTTATACAAATACTAGATGGTGGCCCGATTCTATTGCATCGGGTAATCTAGAATATGCATGCAGCTGACCGGGCGCCACTAAGCAGCGAAGCAGTGTTTAAATGGGTTGTGCACTACTTTTAATTAACTTCACAATGTATCCCCTCGGTGCCCCTAATGAATTTTGTCATTACGTCATGTTGTCAATGCTGCTTGTGACAACATCGCTGACGACGCACAGCCAGCACGTAATTCTCCTGCCTGCAGCCGGATCTTGCTTCCGTTTACATCACGACTATTTGCGGCTGCAGCCAGGGGTCTGCTGTTCCGCGCACCACAGTGAATGACGGGCTGTGGCCGGGGTTATCCCTCATCGTGTCACATCCAGCATCCACAGCGCGGTCTGTCAATGTGGTTTGTATGGCTGCGTCATTCCTCTAATCCTGGTTTGTATGGCTGACTTATTTTGGATTGTACGCCTTCCTCATCTTAGCTTGTATGGCCCCCTTATCCTGGTTTTGTATGACTTACTCATTCCCCCATCTCTACAGCACAGTTCAAAAACTAAACCCTAATCCTCCCCTTGTTTCCTTTCTCTGCTCTAGCGCTGTCTGTCCTGTTTTCAGCAGCTCCTCGCAGGATCGGAGGCGCAGCACGCGCTCTCAGATACTGCTGTGATTAGCTGCTGTCTGTAGATTCGCTGCTTTCCACGCCGGGACTAAGTGCGTGGAGAGGCACAAATCTGCATTCACTTTAGTAGCACATGCTTTAGATGCCGCTATGAAGATTTAACAATAATACAATGAATACACAGAATAATACTTTATTAACTATTATTGGTTATAGAACTTAATACCACTGAACAAAATTATTAAACAGATGATCAAAATATATAAACTATTCCATGAATATGTAACAATATTTTACAATAAATCATCGGACAAAAGAAGTACGACCCTAGAATTTATTTATTAACAATATCAACCTAAAATATTTTTGTACACAACATTTTTGGTGAATACTTTTGGACTATCTGGAAGCAACTTTCCTTGTAAATGGGTATCCAAAACTTGCACCTTGACATTGGATCTCATTTTAACTCTTGAAAATGCAACATAGAGTTGTCCATGTCCAAAAACGGGCTCCGGTAAATATATGCCAACACGTTGTAGAGTTTGACCTTGTGACTTGTTTATTGTCATGGCAAATGCTGGTTTTACTGGAAACTGTCGACGTCGAAGCCTAAATGGAAGACCGGTGTCTGAAGGACATAAATCAATGCGTGGAATGAACACTTCCTCTCCTTTTGCAGATCCAGTGATCAGTGTTGCTTGAATTATGTGGGAATGGAGTCCAGTAACAATAAGGCGAGTTCCATTACATAGACCATTTCTTGTATTTAGATTCCGAAGCAACATTACGATTGCTCCAACTTTAAGTTGTAGTCTGTGGGATGGCATTCCTGATGGCGTAACACTATTTAAAAATTCAACTGGATAATGCTCTCGTTCATCTTCATTGTCGACATCCACCGAATCATCACTTTTGTATAATTTATACTCTCCAGGCATTCTATCCATCACACGGGAATTTAGCAGAGCTAAGTCATCGTTCTTGGGACAGAGAATTGCATAGGAAGAGGCCCTCTCAACACTGCTTTGGTCGTTTACATCTATTTCAACGCGTTGTCCAAAAACATCACTTACGATGCAGTCAGTGCACACCATGTCTTCTGGTATTTCAATAATGTCTTCTCCAAGGTTATATTCATTGCTCAGTTCACCATTACCAAGTTTAAGAAGCCAGTTGCTGTACTCTGGGTCAGAAGATCGCATGTTGTTAATTAGTTGTAGTTTATTAAACTCTTTCCAAAGGTCTGACATTTTTAAGGTTGACTCGATAATATTTGTTCTTGTTCCATTCGGTACAACTGGAAGGCATTGCCTAAAATCTCCGCCAAGGACAAAAACTTTACCTCCAAAAGGAATTTCATTTTTTTCAGCAATATTTGTAGTCATAACTTCACGCAGAAGTCTGTCAATTAAGCTCAAAGCATATTTGGGCGCCATGGTGCACTCATCAAGTATCAAAAGATTTGCACTGTTCAACTGTTTTCCTGCAAATGTGTCTTGTTTGATTCTGGAAACGGAGATTTCATTGACCGGAACTGGTATCCCAAAGAGTGAATGCATAGTGCGACCTCCTCGTAAAAGGTTTGCTGCAATACCTGTTGTAGCCGGTGGCAATACGACTTTTCCTAATCCTCTAACGTGATGCATTAAAACTTCATAGAGGTATGTTTTACCGCTGCCTCCAGGACCGTCAATAAAGAAACATTTTGGCGTTGGATCGGCTTGGTTTTCTACAGCGCTCACAATAGTGTCATATGCAATCCGTTGTTCTTGATTTAAGGAGTTTTTCTTCTCTGTTGCCAACAATAATTCATAAGCTTCGTCATACTCTTGAATTTGTGCAACTTGACTTGCAGGCTGTGGCAAATTAAAGTCTGAAAATGTTTTTCCATGCAGTAGTAGGATATTTTGGACATCTTGCATGGCATAAGATTCGCAATTGTGACAATTTCCACTTTTGTTGTGAAGACGTAAGCAGTAATCTTCAATTATATGTTCTTTGAAATTTGTCCAAAGTTGAGCCGGATTTGTAGGCGGTCCAAAGACACAAATGTAGGCAAACAATTCACGAAGTTTCTTAGGCATATGTAGAGTAACTGCGTCTTCTAAAGTAAGTGTCCACATAGTATCATCCAATAGAAGTCCTAAAGCCAAAGCTGCAGCTTTAAATGTATCGTGCAATACTCCATTAACTGTTTTCAAATCTTCGTAACTTCTAGCTCCTTTGACAAGCAGTAGTAACAGCCGAAGGCAATATCTTTCTTGATCCTTGACACTAACAGTATACATGCGTCCAATTATTCTGCTAAGTCCTCGTTGTCTTGGCTTCCAAGTTTTATTCCAAACGTAATGCTCTGGAATCTCTCGATACAAATACTGCCTTGCGTTTTCGTCACGTTGGTTCAGCAAAAACCATTCCATTAATGTTGATGTTGTGCTTAAAGTTTTGGAGACATCTTCGACTTGAGCATTTTCAAAGAAATAAAGCTGCTGTTGATTTGGTAAATGAATAGCTAAACGTATAATGGCATGGGACATTGGAAATGCAAATATTCTCCAAGCAGCTTCTGGAGCAGTGACATATCTTGAGTCAACAAACCGTGATGATTCATCGTGATTGACTGTTTTTTTGTTGGATTTCGACGTTAGCTTTGTCATGCCCCTTGTAGATGTACTTGAAAAGATATTTAACACTTTTTATTGAAGCGCAGATTTCAACGTTGATGTGACAGTTGTAGCGTTTTAATAAGTACGGGTTGTATGGAACTATCCATGAGTTATTTATAATCTTTTTGTTGTGTACAATGTTATCAATCAGTTGTGTCCGGTAGGATGGGTAGCCGTCCAAATCTTTAACAGTGTGCTGTTTCAACTGCTTTGGAAACCCTTTTGTACACTTTCCGTTTTCCATGCATGGACATTTTGGATTTGCTACACCGCATGGGCCATGAACCATATTACAGATTACAATATTATACAGTTCAGGATACTTTTCTTGGTTAGGAATTTCAGCCCGCACTATGTTGTCAATTTCATCCTCCGTGCAAAACTTGGAATCCGCGTCTAAAATAATTAGTATATGCGCATGTGGGAGACCTCGTTTCTGAAACTCTATGACGTGTACCATTGCTACGACTGTTCCAAAAAGGCCTTTTTTGATGTCTTCAAAAAGGCTGCTGAGTTTTAGTCGAAATACGCGTGCAACTA
This sequence comes from Phyllobates terribilis, assembly GCF_046119375.1. Lineage (NCBI taxonomy): Eukaryota > Metazoa > Chordata > Amphibia > Anura > Dendrobatidae > Phyllobates > Phyllobates terribilis. The sequence goes on from NW_027362761.1 coordinate 160,699,103, forward strand.
AGTCCGGCCTGTGTTCAACTTGCTGCCAGGGTTGTAGATTTTCTGTAATTTCCGGCCATTTAGGATTACAGGTCATTGTTTAAAAAATGTCAGGTCTTCCATACTTTGTTACTATTGCCATTGCATCTTGATAACGCTGTTGCATGTTGCAGGGGCTACCTTCAAAGGACGACGGGAGAATTACTGTTTTTCCAATTGGAATTCCTTTTTGAATGGATTGTTTTTGCAAATGTTCTTGAAGAACGCAGTAGTCTTCAACTTTAAGTTGTTTTTGATTCCTTCGTATGAAATTGAGCCGATTTGCTTCATTTTTAACGTATGCGTCTACTAAGTACTGTTGTCAGTTTCCCACCGTTTAAAATAGGATTGAAGTAATTTCGCACAGACAGAAGAAAACTGTAGTACTGTAGTTGTGTAATTCTTCTTGGAAGTTCCTTGCTGGTGTAGGTTTTCATGCCACCCTTGATCACCGCTTGGAAAGAATAGCGGATACAGAAGAGCATCAAGGTTGCTGTGCAAAATGCTAATCCGTTGTGTTTTAGGAGCGAAAGGGTTGTTTTTGTCTGGCTTAAGATGGACTAATATATCTCTTTGAAAAGGAGGCTCTCCATCATCATCGTTTTGAAAAACAACTGCGACCTCACTTACACGTGGTTTGTTGTAACATCGGGAATCTTGTTGACGTTCTAGTTTAGTGGCCATGATAATAGAAGGCATTTCCGTCCCATTTTGTATAGCTCTCTGTTCCTCCTCAGCTTGAACGTCTTTTAGCATGCGATATGCGGCAGCAAATGGGCTGATTGTTTGTAAATGTACTGCAATTAGGTTCATCAGTTCTGCATTACACTTTTCATTTTCTTTTCGGTTCATCCTTTGTTCTGTAGCCTCATTTGGATCAAAGATGTATAATTGTGCAAATGTTGGTGGTTGTCCTAGTTCTGGGTGAAGTGTTCCAGTACGGTGGTAGATCTGGCCATGAATTTTAAAACAATACGGTCCGAATCCAGGGGGCGGTGCAATGTTGGCACCAAATGAAGCAAACGCATGAGAACTGTTGATACTTCTGATATTTTCCATAAAATTTCTACTGTGTTCATGCGTTCCTTTCATCAACTGCTCAAAAGTAGTGACATCTTGGTAGCATCACTTTTCCTTTTTGGCAGCATTGAGTAAACTGATTGTCAGATGGTTTTTCCTCGATAAAATTCATAGATTCACATTTTGAACAAATTACATTCATCTTCCCACAGTAGTGTTGAATAATAATAGTTTCATTGTCTGTTACGTAACGTCCAAGTTGTTGAATGTTCTGCTGGGTTTGCCTTAGTTGGTAGAGCATTCTTTTTTGATAAATTTGTCGATCGTGTTGTTCTCGGTTTGTCCTGGATTCTGGAGATTCATTCAGACGACATTGTCTATGGGATTCTGCATCGTGTTCGTGTCTAGCCGCAGTGTGTTGTGGTGTTTCACGTTCCCGACGTTGTCTGTGAGATTCCGCATCCTGGGCTTGTCTGGCGGCAGTGTGTTGTGGTGTCTCCTGTTTCCAACGTTGTCTGTGAGATTCCGCATCCTGGACTTGTCTGCTGGCAGTGTGTTGTGGTGTCTCCTGTTCCCGGCGTTTTTGGTGAGATTCTGCATCCTTGGCTTGTCTGACGGCAGTGTGTTGCGGTGTCTCCTGTTCCCGGCGTTTTTGGTGAGATTCTGCATCCTTGGCTTGTCTGACGGCAGTGTGTTGCGGTGTCTCCTGTTCCCGGCGTTTTTGTTGAGATTCTGCATCGTGGGCTTGTCTGGCGGCAGTGTGTTGCGGTGTCTCCAGTTTCCGGCGTTTTTGGTGAGATTCCGCATCCTGGGCTTGTCTGGCGGCAGTGTGTTGCGGTGTCTCCTGTTCCCGGCGTTTTTGGTGAGCTTCCACATCCTGGGCTTGTCTTGCGGCAGTGTGTTGCGGTGTCTCCTGTTCCCGGCGTTTTTGTTGAGATTCGGCATCCTGGGCTTGTCTGGCGGCAGTGTGTTGCGGTGTCTCCTGTTCCCGGCGTTTTTGTTGAGCTTCCGCATCCTGGGCTTGTCTTGCAGCAGTTGCGGTGTCTCCTGTTTCCAGCGTTTTTGTTGAGCTTCCGCATCCTGGGCTTGTCTGGCGGCAGTGTGTTGCGGTGTCTCCTGTTCCCGGCGTTTTTGGTGAGTTTCCGCATCCTGGGCTTGTCTGGCGGCAGTGTGTTGCGGTGTCTCCTGTTCCCGGCGTTTTTGGTGATATTCGGCATCCTGGGCTTGCCGGGCGGCAGTGTGTTGCGGTGTCTCCTGTTCCCGGCGTTTTTTGTGAGATTCCGCATCCTGGGCTTGTCTGGCGGCAGTGTGTTGCAGTGTCTCTTGTTCCCGGCGGTTTTTGTGAGCTTCCGTATCCTGGGCTTGTCTGGCGGCAGTATGTTGTGGTGCCTGTTGCTCTCGACGTTGTCGTTTTCTTGCTGCTTCTGCTGCTTTTCGGTCTTCCTCCGTGGCGTATTTTCGCTTACGACCCATTATAAAACAGGAAGCGTAAAGAAGTATCTCTTCAGCGCGCTGTCACTGGCAGAACGTGTTCAGTAAACCTGACAGAAGTCCCTCGCACAGTGTGACTGAAGTCCCTCGCACAGTGTGACTGAAGTCCCTCGCACAGTGTGACTGAAGTCCCTCGCACAGTGTGACTGAAGTCCCTCGCACAGTGTGACTGAAGTCCCTCGCACAGTGTGACTGAAGTCCCTCGCACAGTGTGACTGAAGTCCCTCGCACAGTGTGACTGAAGTCCCTCGCACAGTGTGACTGAAGTCCCTCGCACAGTGTGACTGAAGTCCCTCGCACAGTGTGACTGAAGTCCCTCGCACAGTGTGACTGAAGTCCCTCGCACAGTGTGACTGAAGTCCCTCGCACAGTGTGACTGAAGTCCCTCGCACAGTGTGACTGAAGTCCCTCGCACAGTGTGACTGAAGTCCCTCGCACAGTGTGACTGAAGTCCCTCGCACAGTGTGACTGAAGTCCCTCGCACAGTGTGACTGAAGTCCCTCGCACAGTGTGACTGAGAGAACCTGCTCAGTACGTTATGAGCATTTTGTGAGTCACATGACCACATGGGCGGAGTTAGCCGTGCTATCTCCCGAAGGTGGCGTAGATATTTGAAATGTTGCGGTAATTGGCCGGAGAGCGTGTTTAAATTTGGCGCGGAAATCTGTGATTGGTCGCGGGCGGCGTCCGCGACCAATCATAGAAGCAGGCTTTAAATGTCTCGCGCCGTGTTCCTAAGCAGCGGACAGTGTGTTTGAATTCAGCGTTCAAATCTCTTATTGGTCGCATCAGGAGGGCGCGACCAATCAGCGTATCGTATTGGTGAGGACCGGGGAGTGGCTGCCTGTGCTGCTACTTCCGCTCCGAGAAGCCGGGACATGAGCGGGCGCTCGCAGCAGAAGTATCCGGACCCGCAGCGCCGCTCGCCGGTCCTCCCTACACACGCTAGCCGCATGGATGTCAGCGCCGCACCCCGGTCCTCCCTTCCGCATGGATGTCAGCGCCGCTGCCTGTGCGGATACTTCCGCTCCGAGAAGCCGGGACATGACCGGGCGCTCGCAGCAGAAGTATCCGGACCTGCAACGCCGCTCCCCGGTCCTCCCTTCACACCCTGATGTCCCCACAGTATCGGCATGGTGTTCCAAAGGTCCGGACATTTGTGTTAAAAATCGCTGATTGGTCGCTGGCGCTGCCCGCGACCAATCACCGATTTGGGCGCCAAATTTAAATATCGGCCGCGACCAATCACGGATCTTGGCTCCACATTTAAACACCGCTGTGCTGATTGGTCGCCGACGCTGGGCGCCACCAATCACCGATTTTGGTGCCACATTTAAATAGCGTCCGCGACCAATCAGTACAGCGGTGTTGAAATGTGGAGCCAAGATCGGTGGAGCGGGGAGCGGCGCTGCGGGTCGGGATACTTCTCCTGCGAGCAGTCGCTCATCTCCCGGCTTCTCTGAGTGGAAGTATCCGCACAGGCAGCGGCGCTCCCCGGTCCTCACTAATACGATTCCGCGCCCCGCTCCTCACCAATACGATTCGCTGATTGGTCGCGCTCTCTGCACGCGACCAATCAGTGATCTTGGCGCTAAAGTTAAACACCGCTCTGCTGATTGGTCGCGGCCGCTGCCCGCGACCAATCACCGATTTTGGCGCCACATTTAAATAGCGTCCGCGACCAATCAGTACAGCGGTGTTGAAATGTGGAGCCAAGATCGGTGATTGGTCGCGGCCGATATTTAAATTTTGCGCCCAAATCGGTGATTGGTCGCGGGCAGCGCCAGCGACCAATCAGCGATTTTTAACACAAATGTCCGACCTTTGTAACACCATGCGGATACTGTGGGCACATCAGTGGCTAGGGTATGAAGGGAGGACCGGGGAGCGGCGCTGCGGGTCGGGATACTTCTGCTGCGAGCGCCCGCTCATGTCTCTGGTTCTCGCAGCAGAAGTATCTGCACAGGCAGCGCCGCTAACATCCATGCGGCTAGGGTGTGAAGGGAGGACCGGGGAGCGGCGCTGACATCCAATTGGTCGCGGCCGCTATTTAAATGTGCCGCACAAATCGGTGATTGGTCACGGTCTTGGCCAACAACCAATCACCGATTTGTGCGCCAAATTTAAATATCGGCCGCGACCAATCACCGCTCTTGATTCCACATTTAAACACCGCTGTGCTGATTGGTCGCGGCCGATATTTAAATGTGGCGCCCAAATCGGTGATTGGTCGCGGCGCTGCCTGCGACCAATCAGCACAGCGGTATTTAACTTTTGCGCTAAGATCAGTGATTGGTCGCGGTCTTCGGACCTGACCAATCATCGAATCGTCTTGGTGAGGACCGGGGAGCGGCTGCCTGTGCGGCTACTTCGGCTGCGAGAACCCGGGACATGAGCGGGCGCTCGCAGCAGAAGTATCCCGACCCGCAGCGCCGCTCCCCGGTCCTCCCTTCCGCATGGAGGTCAGCGACGCCGGCGGTCCTTCCGCTGCTACCGGCCGGGAGATGAGCGCCTCGCGCCACTCATCTCCCGGCTGCATCTCCGTCCCGCAGATGGGTCCGGCGGTCGGGGTCCTTCTGCTGTTACCGGCCGGGAGATGAGCGCCTCGCGGCGCTCATCTCCCCGCTGCATCGCCGCTGAGCTCCGTCCCGCAGATGAGCCGCTAACGGCCGCCATCTTTTTTCAGAAATCCCGCGGCGCTGATTGGCGGCTGCCGGATCAATGAGCGACGCGGGATTTCCTGGATAGACAGACAGACAGACAGACGGGATAAGACTATTATATATATATATAGATAATCAAGTCATCACACACACAAACAGTGCATACACATGTGTATACACACACTGAACATACACATTTATATACAAACACACACACAGCACATACATACACATGCAAATACACACACTGCACATACGGTACATTACAGCCTGTCTCCTCTTTAGTTCCTGTAGACTCCCGCAGTTAACCATGGGTGCCATCATGGTCACATGACCGTGATGTCACCAGAAGTCCTTAAGCAGTCTTAACCTCGGAATAGAAACACTGGGGATCACTAAAAAAGTTTTGGTCCTTGGAAATTGCCCAGTCCCCCCACCCCTCTCACCCTAACACTGGCTCTGCATACCAGCTTGTCTTCAGTTCCTCTATACTCCCACAATTAAAGGACCTTTGGTGACATCACCAAGCACAATGCCAAGTGTTAGATACAGTGTATAAAGCACACCACCACTGGACTTGGGAGCAGATGAAATGTATTCTGTGGAGTAGTGAATCACACTTCTCTGACTGTCTGTGTTTGGAGAATGCCAGGAAAACCTTACCTGTCTGGCTTCATTGAGCCAATGGTAATTTTTGCTGGAGTAAGAAAATGCTATGGGGTTGTTTTTAAATGGTTGACCCAGGCACCTTAGTTCCAGTGAAAATAAAATCTTAACTCTTCATTATAATATTTTGAACAATTGCATACATCTAACTTGGTAAGAACAGTATGGGGAAGGCCACTTTCTGTTTCAGCATGACTGTGCCCAGTACGTAAATCATGGCCCATAAAGGCATGGTTTGTTTGATGTGGAAGAACTTGACTGGCCGCACAAGACTCTGACCTTAACCCCACCGAACATCTTACTTGTAAGAAAGTCCTTACTGAGAGCTGGAAGAGCCCAGAAGACACTGTAGACAATTCTCCTTGAAGCAGAGGCTGAAGTTTATTCAGAGAGGCTTAACAGCCCAGTTTACAGAAAGCAGTGAGCTAAAGTACGCAGGCTCTCAAAAGTGTCCAGATAAGCAAAGCAATGCTGGGATATTTGGCGATGGTCTGGCGGTGGTGTGGCCCCGAACAACAGTATCAGGGGCTTTTTATACATGGTTAGATGAAGGAACTATATATTGCGGTAAAGGGCGTATACATGGCAACCTCATGCTGCAGGGAAAGACATGTATTTTAAACAACAAAGAAAGTGATAATGTAACCTGACAATATTTATGAGTATTACACCAAACTCCATTACAATCCATAAAGCCCCGTGAGAAAAGTTTATAATGTCATTAATTCTCCAATGGAATGCCCCATCCATTCCTCTGTTTCTCTTTGCTGTCTGCTGCAGCACATCTTTCTTTCTCTGCAGCATCTAAATGTATCCTTCTATCATACCAAGTATGCATAACCAGGTCAACGCTGTCTCTGAGATTCTGAAAACTCCTTGGGGTCGGAATTAATTTACCTCTTTCCCTAATGATTTGTTGTCTGGGGCATATAAACATTCTGCAGTCTGCAATAATATTGGTATTCGGATGTATTTTGAGGGCATGATAGTAAAAACCACAGACCATAATGACCTATTTGCAAACTACTGTTGCCGTAAAATTTCGATTATGGTGAGCACCTTCAAAATTTTTTCCCCAACGTTGACCTGTTCTGTTCATTCAGCAATATTATGTTTTACAAAATAATTTTTATTGCAACTACTGTTTACCCCAAATATGAGGTATACCTGGGAATACTGTTTACATGTGTACAGCTTTCCAATAGATTACCAGGGAGTGGTGTTATATTTTACCAGTGACCTTTGGAGAGTCTAAACTAAGTTCTCTGTTGATACTTTACTATGATAATATTATAACTTGAAAATGAGCTGGTTTATACTGACTGTGTTTGGATTTGGGGATAATGAAAAACACACAGCAAATTAATTACTAAACTTGCAAAAAGGAAATTGATGACTCACCATTTTTATCCACCCTTTATATTTTACAATTAATTATACATGTCATATTTATCATTTTTGGTTCAACAGAATATTGCTGCCAAACATTGTTCGTAACTCATCACATAATACTCAGTAAATCAAAGTTTGTGTTTAGCAACAGTACAGTTCAGGCTATCTTGGATACAAACAAGGAGACAGAGACTATTTTTTGTAAATGCTATTTTTTCTTCTTAGAAAGATGCCAAGAAATTAGTGGTTTAGATTGTAAATGTAACATTTAACCAATTAATTTGCAAACAAACTTCTCTATACGCATTTCGTACAAATATACAGTTAAGTCCAGAAATAGTTACAAAGTGACACAAATTTTAGTTGTTTACCAAAACATATTCAAGATACAGTTACTGTATATAATCACTCCAGCATTTTGGTTTTTTTTTTAGTGCTGGAGTGGTGCTTTACACGTAAGTGCCCTGCTCCTGGTCATATACTCACTCTCCGGTGTCTTCACCGTTTTTCGGCACTTTTCCGGTCCCACAGCACCATCTTATGAACACAATTTCTGTCTGGCTGGAACTCAGAAGCTACGTCACAAGCTCTCAATGCAAGTGTATGAGAGTCAGGATGAGGCTCTCATAGACTTACCTTGATTAGTGATCTCCGGCTCGCTCCATGAAACACTGGAGCAGCCGGCAAGTCACAAACAGCAGGAGATGGAGAAGAGTGGCGGAGAAAACAGATGAAAACAATGGGAAGTGAGTATCAGACGGGGGCAGAGGATTTTGATTTGAAGCACCACTCCCGCAGTGAAATAAAAAAAACCCGCTGGCGTTGCATTTTAATGGGCTGCATGGGCTATTCCCTTGTTAATCCATCATCAATTAAGATGGTAAAAGGTTTGGCGCTGATTCCCGATTTGGCATTTGCACTTGGAAGCTGTTGCTGTGAACCCACAACATGCGGACAAAGGAGCTCTCAATAGAAGAGAAACAGACCATCATTAGTCTGAAAAAAAAGAAGAAATCCATCAGAGAGATAGCAGAAATGTTAGGAGTGGCCAAAGCAACAGTTTGGTACATTCTGCAAAAAAAGAGTGCACTGGTAAGCTTGCAAACTCAAAAAGGTCTGAACGTCCACAGAAGACAACAGTTGTGGATGATCGCAGAATCCTTTCCATGGTAAGAAAAAAACCCTCACAACATCCACCCAAGTGAAGAACACTCTCCAGCAAATAGGTGTTTTAGTGTCTATGTCTACTATAAAGATTTGACTTCATGAGAGCAAATACAGAGGGTTCACTACAAGGTGCAAACCATTAATCAGCCTTAAAGGGAACCTGTCAACAGTTTTTTCATGTATGAACCAATACCACCATTTTCTTCAGCGTCTGTGCTGCATTCCAGAAAGTTGCATATTATGTCCTGACTCCCCTGTATATTCCCAAAGAAATCTTTTGAAGTGCTCCAGCAAGCTATGCAAGTTTGGACGGTCCAGTCCAATGGGTGTCATTGGACACCTGTCCCTCCTCTCCCCTGCTAAACATTGTCTGTGATTGATGCGTTCTGAGTCATTCATACAGCGGAACAAAATCTCGTGCCTGCGCAGAGAGATCCCCGGCTTGCGCAGGTGCACCTTGCTCTGCCCTGCTGCATGCAGAGCCTAAAACCGAACTGCGCATGCGCGGGCACACTGGTTTCCGGCTCCTGCTTACCGGAACCATTTCACCCAGAAATCGCAGAAGAGGAGTTTAATTCCGCATCATCACAGAGGGAATAGTGTATAGTAAATGTAGAATACACTTGCTGCGCATGCTCAGCCAGGAACAATGGAACTACAGTAGGACGGATATAATGGTGATTGGTGAGCTGTAAGGTGCGCTGTCTGTGGAAGGCTGTCAGCTCTTAAAATGACTTCACCCTTTAACCATTAAATAGCAATCTAAACTTATGCAGTGCCCCCTGAGTTACGTCCACAGTGAGGCTGCTGGCCGCTGGAGTGAAGTGCAGAATAATCATGACACTAGGTCTAATCTAAGAGGTCAAAGTCAGGGCCAAAAATCCAGAAACTGTCGGGCAATCAAAAGACAAGCCGAGGTCAGAAACTAAAAAAACGGAAAGTATAAAAAGTCAGGAGCAACAGTAAGCAGGGGACCAGAGAAAGTACAACTTAGAATTGCTAGAGTTTAGCTGGTGAGAATTTAAATAGAGTGTGGTGCTGCCCAAGGCTCATAGCAAGTTTAATTAGTTAACCATTTTTAACGCATTAACTCAAAAACTCCCTGCCTAGATGGCATTATAGGTCCTAGCAATCCCTGTAAGGTGGACTGCGCTTGTGTCACCCCGTATCATCTTCAATGAAAGTGTGGTGCTGCGTACTGACAGATGCAGAGAAAGTAGGGTCAGGTTCTGATATCACCCTTTTTACAAACGACCTCAAGAACCTTTATGAGGAAATGGAAAGGATTAAATGCCTGCAAAATCTTCATGGAAAATACAGGAATTGATGCTGATTCTGTGGTGAAACTTACAAAATTCATCCTCACCCACAATTACTTTGAATTTGATAACAACATATATCTACAGGAGACTGGTACAGCGATGGAAAGTAAAATGGCTCCACAGTACGCAAATCTTTTCATGGCCAAGCTTGAAAGTGACTTTTTGTCCTCATGTCCCATTAGGCCTCTGGCCTACTATCGTTTCATTGACGATATTTTGATCATCTGGACGGGGTCTGAGCAAAAGCTGAAGACGTTCCGTGAATACTTTAATAAATTTCATCCCACCATCAACCTAACACTCAACTACTCCTGTACTGAAATTAACTTTTTGGACACCATCATCAAGCTACAGAACAATGAAATAGAGACTTCCTTGTACCGGAAACCAATCGACTGTCCTACATACCTTTAAATGGGACAGCACAGTTTCCATCCAAAACACATAAAAAACTCTATTGTCTACAGCCAAGCCATCAGATACAATCGGATATGTTCCAACCAGATGGATAGAGACAAACACCTTGATGGCCTCAGAAAGACCTTTTTGAAACAGGGCTACCATCCAAGAACAATTGAGAACCAGATTACAAGAGCCACCAGAATATCAAGGAATCATCTCCTACTTTACAAAACCAAACAAGAAAGCAACCAAGTGCCTCTAGTAGTCACCTACAATCCAAATCTGGAGGCGCTAAGGAGAGCTGCACGGAAACTACAACCCTTTCTACAAAAAGATGCCCGATTACAATCCATATTTCCAGAACCCCAACTTCTGTGTTTCAGGCAGCCCCCAAATCTAAGAAGCATCATTGTCAGAAGCTCACTGTCATCTCCACCAGGTACAGGTACCTTTCCTGGCAACCAGAAAAAATGTAACACCTGTCCGTTTATAATGACCACAGACAAGATAAAGATCCCCAATTCACATTAGGACTACAAGATCCCAGGTACTTTCAGCTGTATCACATCTAATGTAGTGTACTTAATTATATGTACCAAATGTCCAGCTGGGGGTCTTTATGTAGGGGAGACAGGCCAAAAACTTAGAAGAAGGATGAATCATCATCGCCACACAATAAAAGAAAAAAGAATAGATCTACCTGTGGCCAAGCATTTTTGTTACCCTGATCACATCATCAAAGACATGAAATTACTGGTATTAAAAGGTATCTTCAAATCTCAGAGAGAAAGGAGAGTCTCAGAATATAAACTCATGGTGACCTTTGACACTTTCAGAGCAGGAATGAATGTGTCGCATGGATTATGTCATTCTACATCAACTAAGGAATGTGCCCATCAGACTTGTGAGGTCATCACAACACTGGACCTAGTCACAGGACAATAAAACCTTTACACTCCTTATCTATTAACTGCTAAAATATTTATAGCCAGAACGGCTTATCTCTCCCATAGTAATAACTTTGTTTTCTGTCACCTGTCTCATCTATTGCATAATTTCTGTGTCTTATTGTGTATAAATATGCGACTCTTCAGATTTTGCATTATACTAGTCTGATGAAGAGACCTGCGTAGTCTCGAAAGCTTGCAACTTATTAGGCTGTGTGCCCACTATGCGTTTTTTAAGCGTTTCCGCAGCGGCAATTCCGGTAGAAGGTCTGCCATGTTCCCCAATGATAATCCGCATGTGCTGTGCACATGCTGCAGAAATTTCCACTGCAGATTATCATTGCGGAAAAATCCGCAGCACTACCAATTATTTTGCGGAAGCACGGCGTTTTTGCCGCCATTGACTTGCATTGGACCGCATGTCATCCCCATCACTGGATCTGTACATGCGGATACCATGCGTTTCAATGTGCAGATGGTACCCGGGTTTGGAGAAGAGGAGACTCTCCTCCGGACCCGGGTACCATAGTACCTGTAAAAAAAAGAATAAAATAAAAAATAAATATTATACTTACCTTCTGATGCCCCCGGTGTCCTTGTATCGGCTTGCCGGCAGCTCTCGGTAGACTAAAAGGACTTGCGGTGACGTCATTTAGTCGTGATGGGTCACGCGACCGCTGACATCGACAGATCCTTTAATCTACCGCGAGCTGCCGGCAAGCCGAGACAAGGACACCGGGGGCCATCAGAAGGTAAGTATAATATTATTTTTCATTTTTTACCATTCTTTTGGTCACACTAAATAAATCCATGCCGTTTGCATGGATTTATATAGTGTGACCAAGTTGTCAAGCACTTTCCAAGTGATGCTAAAATCGCTTGGAAAGCACTTGACAACCCACATGCGGAAATACATGTGAAGAACGCTTCACTTCCGCTTGTCCCTGGCAGGAAAATGCATGTACAATCCGCATGTACAATCCGCATGCGTTTTTTCTGCCAGGGAGATGCAGAAACGCTCAGGAAAAATCCGCAGCATTTCTGCATCGTGGGCACATGGCTAACTAAAAGATGGTAAGGCTATTAAAGGGTATCAACCACTGAGGACTCTCAAATCTAAATATTCTCCAGAAATTGTAAATTAACTGAGGTCCTCTGTCAGAAACAATATTTTCCAGAATACAATGTAGACATACAATGTGTTTGATGAATAACTTACAGAAGGTTTGAGAGGTAGATAGCTTAGACTAAGGGACAAAGTGACACTGTTTGATGAACTAATCAACCAACACCCAATTAACAGTTCCCTTTCAGATTATGGCAAGTCAGGAATTAAGTGACGCGCCCCCTGGGCCGTGGGGTACCCTGTGCCGGGCCGGTAAATGCTGGGGGATGTCACAGTGGCGGTGACCCGGTCCGTGACCCAGGGCGGTCAATAAAAAGGGGTTATTGACAGGGGATTTATAGGGATTGTATAAAGTTTGTGACGCCACCTGTGGTATGCGGCTAAGGGAGCCGCCGCTGCGGAGCAGGTCCTCTGGAGCTGGTATTACTGCAGCAGGGATGGTGTGGCTCTCCACAGGTAGAGCTTAGCTCCAGGGCAGTGTAGATGTAATAGGTTGTGCTGGGCGTTGTAGTGCAGGGATTGATGGCGCAGCAATAATCACAGAGACAAGGAAGTGCAGTCCTCGGGGTCTTTACTCACGGTTGTTGCAGTCCAAGTTACAGGTACCACAGTAACTTCCCTCGTCGTGCTGCGCTTTCTCAGGGAGGGGTTCAGTCCACCTTCAGATATCTCCGGAGTACTTAGCAGGACCCCCTTCTGTGTCCTTTCTCTGGCCGTCTCCCTGCACCTCATATCAAGTGTTCCAATCCGGTACCTGCGGGCCTTGTCGGGCGACGTCTGTTCCATCCCCTGGGTCCTCTATAGCTACCTTCTTGGTGAGACTGATATGGACTGTTGGCTGCAGGACTTGAAATACTGTAGCCTCCGGTTTCTAGTTGAGTCATGAAGTTCTCTGCTAGTTGAGGGACCGGTCCCCTTTGTGTGGCCTGACCCCTCCACCTCCTGGTAGATTCGGGTGTACGGGTGGCTTCCAGCACTTCCCGTACCCCTGGGGTCCCTTCTTCCCTTCCTGCTCCTCTCCCTCTTTCTTCAGTCCTGGGCCTCTCCTCAGGCCCTCTGCCTAAGCAGAGCTCCTGCAGAGCCCTGCTCCACTCCTCTCACTGTAGACTGTTCTCTCTCTCTCTGCTCACTGTTCTGATCTCACTAAACAAGATGGCTTCTCTTTTTATACCTTCCTCTCATGTGCTCCCCTAAGCTACTTCCTCCACCCACACCCACTACATAGTTCCTTTCCCCCAGCTAGGGACCCGGGACTGTGCTCTCCCTTAGGAGCAATCTCGCCCTACCCCCACTGCGGGTATGTGTTGGATGCAGGTGTTAGGGTCCTGAGCTGTACTCCTTCCCTACCTGAGAGTGAGATACCACACCTCTGGGTGAGATGCAGTACCTCTGTGGCGACCGAACCCTCAGGGGCGCCACATAAGTATATCAAGAAGTGGGTCTGATTACTTTTAGGAGTATGTCAGGACTGAAAGAATCCAATTTGAAGGGTTTGTGGTGCTTTGGCTTGAGCACAGATTTTTATTGCAATTACATATCCCCTACTATCCTGAACAAAGTCAAACCTAGAGGAAACTAAAGCCCATCTAGCTTGCCTATGGTTTTTTCTCTTGCCTGATTCCAGATAAGATTTTTGTGGTCTTTGATAACAGTGATGCGGTGTATGGCAACCTCCAGAAGGTGTCGCCATTCCTTGAAGGTCCACTTGATTGTCAACAGTTCACGATTGCCTATTTTATAATTGCTCTCAGCGGATGAGAAGTTTAGTGGAAAGAAGGTGCACGGACATAGCTGAGTGAGAGATGATGTACCTAGTGACACCACACAAACTCCAACACTTCTGAGGCATCTACCTCCCTTACAAAAGGATGCTCTGTATCAGGCAGGACCAATACATGGTCGAATGGGAAATGTGCATTTAACTCTGTGAAGGCATGGACTGGCTCATGTTTCCAGTTAACCACATCTGCACCCTTACCAGTTAAAGAAGTTGTCCACTACTTTTTGATTGATGACCTATCCTGTAGACAGTCCGAGGTACTGAGTCCCATGAGGTCAACGTGGTCCAGGATTTATTGCACCCAATTATCATAGGCCGGGACTTTGTGTTGTTTTTGAGGGGCAGAGACTTTGTTCGAGTAATAGATGGGGTGGCACTAAAAAAGTCTCACTAACCCCAGAGCCTGATGGGTTTCCCTTCTGTGTAACAGTGGACAGGGCCGGTTTCAGACAAAGAGGGGCCCTAGGCAAAAGTTTAAAGTGGGGCCCAAATGCTCACATATTGCACATCACATAGAAAATTTCAGTTGTATTTACATGTTGAATTCAGGCCATTAAACGAGCGTCATCGACCATATTAAAGTCGTTCAGCGCTTGTTTTCCAGCTTCTTTACACCGGCTGAGGAAGAATGATGGGGACAGAACAATCACTAATAGATCAGTCTGTCCCCATACATAACATGTTATCAGCAGCATATCTGCAGTTTTCACAGGACGATGTGCTGCTGAGAACAATGATTTTTGATCCAGCATAAACAATCCAATCACTCGATCAATAGGCAGCATTTTGAAAGTTTAGTATAATGCACACCATAGTCCTCCATATCGTAACATGCACCCCCATAGTCCTCTATATAGTATAATGTGCCCCATAGTCCTCCATATAGTATAATGCACTCCCCATAGTATATTGCATCCCCATAGTCCTAGATACAGTATAATGCACTCCCCATAGTCTTCAATACAGTATAATGCAGCCTACATACAGTGGTGGCCAAAAGTATTGGCACCCCTGCAATTCTGTCAGATAATACTCAGTTTCTTCCTGAAAATGATTGCAATCACAAATTCTTTGGTATTATTATTATTATGCGCAGTGTCATCAAGAAGTTTAAAGCCCATGGCACTGTGGCTAACCTCCCTAGATGTGGACGGAAAAGAAAAATTGACGAGAGATTTCAACGCAAGATTGTGCGAATGATGGATAAAGAACCTCGACTAACATCCAAACAAGTTCAAGCTGCCCTGCAGTCCGAGGGTACAACAGTGTCAACCCGTACTATCCGTCGGCGTTTGAATGAAAAGGGACTGTATGGTAGGATACCCAGGAAGATCCCACTTCTTACCCCGAGACATAAAAAAGCCAGGCTGGAGTTTGCCAAAACTTAGCTGAGAAAGCCTAAAACGTTTTGGAAGAATGTTCTCTGGTCAGATGAGACAAAAGTAGAGCTTTTTGGCAAAAAGCATCAACATAGAGTGTACAGGAAAAAAAAAGAGGCATTCAAAGAAAAGAACACGGTCTCTACAGTCAAACATGGCGGAGGTTCCCTGATGTTTTGGGGTTGCTTTGCTGCCTCTGGCACTGGACTGCTTGACCGTGTGCATGGCATTATGAAGTCTGAAGACTACCAACAAATTTTGCTGCATAATGTAGGGCCCAGTGTGAGAAAGCTGGGTCTCCCTCAGAGGTCATGGGTCTTCCAGCAGGACAATGACCCAAAACACACTTCCAAAAGCACTATAAAATGGTTTGAGAGAAAGCACTGGAGACTTCTAAGGTGCCCAGCAATGAGTCCAGACCTGAATCCCATAGAACACCTGTGGAGGGACCTGGAGCAGTTTGCCAAAGAAGAATGGTCTACAATTCCAGCAGAGCATTGTAAGAAACTCACTGATGGTTACCAGAAACGGTTGTTCGCAGTTATTTTGGCTAAAGGTTGTGCAACCAAGTATTTGGCTGAGGGTGCCAATACTTTTGTCTGGCCCATTTTTGGAGTTTTGTGTGAAATGATCAATGATTTGATTTTTGCTTCTGTCACGGTCTCCACACTTTCCTTGTCTGCTAGGTTACTATTGTGTGGAGGCTGTCAGTCTGTTTTGGGTTTGCTGGGTTGTTTCTGCAATCATCTGTGTTCACTTCCCTTGATTAGTCTTCTACTTAAGCATGCTAGCTCCTTCACCCAGTGTCAATTGTACACTTGGTATTACCTGTGTAGGACTGATTTCTCTGTGCCTGACCCAGCCTGACCCTTACCTGGATTTTGACCATTTGCTTGTTATCTGACTACTCTTTTGTCTGCTCCCTTTGTACTGCGCCATCTTCCTGGACTTGACTTTGGATTGTTTGACCTCCCTATTTTTATCTAGTAAGTAGCTCTAATATTATATTTCTTTCAGTAATATTAGTCTTTTCTCTCCTCTTCTGAGACTGTTATTTCTGTAGTGACTCACGTCACATTACAATTGACCGTTCACTTTTTTTTTTTTCCTTTTTCCCACCTATGGATCCGTTACGTACTTTGTGTGATCAGGTGGCGAATCTGACTCAGTTAGTTCAGGATCTGGCCTTGGAACAACACAAACTGGCGTCCTCACAGGCTCAGTTACAAGACCAGATTTCTGGTACGTTTACAGTCCCTCAGAATCTTTTCTCTCCGACCACTGTCATGACTTCTGAACCATCTGACGTATCTTTGAGCCCCCCTGAACCGGCTAAAGCACTCCCTGACAAATTTTCGGGGGAGAAAGATCAGTTCAGAACTTTCAAAGAAAGTTCTAAATTATTGTTTACCTTGCGTCCTCGGTCATCAGGGAATGAGTCACAGCGGGTGGGAATTATAATGTCACTTCTGCGCGGGGGTCCCCAGACTTGGGCATTTTCTCTACCCCCTTTTTCTCCTGAATGTCTTTCTGTGGACGCTTTCTTTGACGCTTTAGGACAGATCTATGACGAACTTGACAGGGTCAAGGTGGCAGAGACAAGGATCATGAACCTGACACAGGGTAACCACACAGCAGAAGACTACTGTTCTGAATTTCGTCAGTGGTCTACTGAGGTTCTTTGGAATGACGCGGCTCTCAGGTGCCAATTCCTCAGGGGTCTTTCGGAGCCTCTAAAGGACGCTCTGGCTCTGCATGCTCCACCTGGTTGTTTGGGGGAGGCCATGACTCAGGCTATCCGCATGGATCGGAGGATGCGGGAGAGACGCAAGGTTCAACACGAGGTTCCATTTTGTCCACCGGGCCCGGGTCGTTTACCAGAGGTAGAACCTATGGAGGTTGGAGCTGCCAGCTCAAGGGTTAAGGAGAGGAGACGCCGCCTGGAACTTGGACTTTGTCTGTATTGTGGCCAATCTGGACATCTCTTAAAGGATTGCCCAGCACGACCTGCAACGAATAAGCCGTCGGGAAACGCCTAGGTCTGGGTGATTGTCGAGGAGGTCACCCAGACTTACAGGTACCCTTTTACTCCTCTGATAAAGTGTTGTTGAATGCTGAACTTCTGTTTCAAAAACAGTGCCTATCAACATTTGCCTTTATTGACTGTGGAGCCGCGGCTAATTTAATTGATTCGGGACTTGTTCAGAAATTAGGATTAGGGACAGTTAAGTTAGAAGACCCTATTCAAATTGTGGCTATTGATAGAACACCGTTGCTAAAAAATCTGGTTCAGTTAGTTACGGTGGAGTTCACACTCAAGGTGGGGTCACTGCATACAGAATTAATCTCCTGTTATGTCCTGGACAATTTACCTGCTGGGATTGTGTTGGGTCTTCCTTGGCTGCGCATACATAATCCGATCATTGACTGGTATCAGAAAGATATTGTCAAACGGGACCCTCATTGTATTGAAAAATGTCTTAAATCTGTGCATGCTTGCTCCGTTAGTCTGGAGGGTCTTCCGGAATACCTGAAGGACTTCGGAGATGTTTTTTCGGAAGTAGAGTCTGAGATCTTACCTCCTCACCGTCCCTATGACTGTGCTATTAATCTCATTTCTAATGCCAAATTACCCAAAGCTCGCTTGTATAACTTGTCTGGCCCTGAGCGGGCATCCATGAAAGCTTATATTAACGAAAGTTTACGGAAAGGTCATATTCGTTCTTCCTCATCGCCGGTTGCAGCCGGATTCTTTTTTGTTAAAAAAAAAGATGGAGGTCTCCGTCCCTGCCTCGATTTCCGAGAATTAAACAAGATAACTGTTAAAAATACTTATCCGCTTCCAATTATCCCCGATCTATATAATCAACTTTCGGGGGCCAAATGGTTTTCCAAACTGGATCTTAGAGGGGCATATAACCTGATACGTATTCGAGAGGGTGATGAGTGGAAGACAGCGTTTTTAACTTCTGAAGGTCTTTTTGAAAATCTCGTCATGCCTTTTGGGCTAACAAATGCACCCGCGGTCTTTCAGAATTTTATGAGTGATATTCTCTCTGATTATATTGGGAGATTCATTGTGGTTTATTTAGATGATATTCTAATTTTTTCACCTGATCTGGATATTCATTATAAACATGTCAGTTTGGTTCTGCAAAGGTTAAGAGATAATTGTTTGTTTGCCAAGATTGAAAAATGTGCCTTTTCTGTTCAAGAAATATCATTCTTGGTCTTCATTATGTCAGCCTCCGGGTTTAAGATGGATCCTGGGAAGGTTCAGGCCATCATTGATTGGGTTCAACCCAGCGACCTTAAGGCTCTGCAGCGCTTTTTAGGGTTCGCAAATTATTACAGAAAATTTATTAAAGGTTTTTCTCAGATCGTCAAGCCTCTTACGGACCTCACTCGCAAAGGGGCGGAGCTAAAGGTTTGGTCGTCAGAAGCAGTCGGGGCTTTTGAAAACTTGAAGAAATGCTTTATGTCTGCTCCTGTACTTGTTCAACCAGATCTCCAGAGGCCGTTCATTGTGGAGGTGGATGCTTCTGAGGTTGGGGTGGGGGCTGTATTGTCTCAAGGTCCTAAAACTTTAACTAATCTGCGACCATGTGCCTTTTTCTCTAAGAAATTTTCTCCTGCTGAAAGAAACTATGATGTGGGTAATCGGGTGTTACTTGCTGTCAAATTGGCTTTTGAAGAATGGAGGCATTTTTTGGAGGGAGCCATTCATCCGGTCACCGTGGTGACAGATCACAAGAATCTAGCGTATATCGAATCTGCTAAGCGGTTGACACCTAGACAGGCCAGATGGTCTTTATTTTTTTCAAGATTTAATTTTTCTATTACGTTCAGGCCTGGGTCTAAGAACGTGAGGGCGGATGCCCTGTCTCGTAGCCTTGATTCTGTGTCCCCTCCGGAGCCTCCTTCCTCCATTCTTCCTCAGGGTATAGTTGTGGCCATGGTTTCCTCTGAGCTGGAAGCAGAAATTCGTACTGCTCAGTCCTTGGCTCCTTCCAATATTCCTGAATGCAAGTTGTTTGTCCCTGTGTATCTCAGATTACGCCTTTTGCAAGAATTCCATGATTCTGTGTTGAGTGGTCATCCTGGAGTTACTGCCACCCAGAAGGCAGTTGCTAGACTCTTTTGGTGATCTGCTATTCGTAGGGACATTAAAGATTTTGTGTCTGCTTGTGAAACTTGTGCACGCGCTAACGTGCAACATTGCCGGCCGGCTGGGGAATTGGCTCCTTTGCCCATTCCAGAAAGACCATGGACTCTTTTGTCCATGGATTTCATTTCTGATTTACCTCTGTCTGGGAGGATGACGGCTATTTGGGTGGTAGTCGATCGATTCAGCAAACAGGCTCACTTCGTTCCATTATCCGGGTTAACCAAATTCAGAGACGCTCTCCAAACTGTTTATTACTCATGTGGTACGATTGCATGGGATTCCTCTTAATATTGTATCTGATAGGGGAGTACAATTCGTCTCTAGATTTTGGAGGGCTTTCTGCAGAAGGTTGGGGATTGATTTGTCCTTTTCTTCTGCTTATCATCCTGAAACTAACGGTCCGACCGAAAGGACAAATCAGTCTTTGGAACAAATTTTAAGATGTTTTGTCGCTGATCAGCAGGAGAATTGGTCATCCTTTCTTCCTCTGGCTGAGTTTGCCTTTAACAGTCGGGTTAATCAGTCCACAGGAACCTCTCCATTTTTCTGTAATTATGGGTTTCATCCTCATTTTGGTGAGTTCTCCAGGATAAGTTCTGGGTGTCCTGGGGTAGATGTAACCATTCAAGAGTTGGGGGATGTCTGGAGGGAGGTTAAAAAGAATATTGGGGTGGCTCAGCATCGGCAGAAACAAAAGGCCGATAGGAAACGCTCGTCAGGTGCCGCCTTCAAGGTGGGGGATAAGGTATGGCTATCCTCTAAGAATATTAAATTGAAGATACCCTCGCTGAAGTTGGGTCCTAGATTCATTGGTCCATATGAGATTCTGGAGGTGGTCAATCCGGTTTCCTTCCGATTACGACTCCCTCAGTCTTTCCGTATTCCTAATGTGTTCCACAAGTCTTTGTTGAAGGAATTTATTCCCCCTGTTCTGTCTCCCTCGCCCCCGCCTCCTCCGGTGTCTATTGAGGGAAGCTTAGAATATGAGGTACAAAAGATCATTGATTCCCGTATGGTCCGGAATTCCCTTCAATATCTTGTACATTGGAAGGGGTATGGACCTGAGGAACGGTCCTGGGTTCCGGCTCATTCTGTGAGGGCTGATCGGTTGGTCCGGGCCTTTCATCGGCGGTTTCCTGGGAGACCTGGGGGTCCGATGGCCCCCCCTTGAAGAGTGGGTACTGTCACGGTCTCCACACTTTCTTTGTCTGCTAGGTTACTATTGTGTGGAGGCTGTCAGTCTGTTTTGGGTTTGCTGGGTTGTTTCTGCAATTATCTGTGTTCACTTCCCTTGATTAGTCTTCTACTTAAGCATGCTAGCAGCTCCTTCACCCAGTGTCAATTGTACACTTGGTATTACCTGTGTAGGACTGATTTCTCTGTGCTCTGTGTCTGACCCAGCCTGACTATTTTCCCTTACCTGGATTTTGACCATTTGCTTGTTATCTGACTACTCTTTTGTCTGCTCCCTTTGTACTGCGCCATCTTCCTGGACTTGACTTTGGATTGTTTGACCTCCCTATTTTTATCTAGTAAGTAGCTCTAATATTATATTTCTTTCAGTAATATTAGTCTTTTCTCTCCTCTTCTGAGACTGTTATTTCTGTAGTGACTCGCGTCACAGCTTCATTCTCTTTTGTGTTTTTTCCTTGCAAGCAAATTAAATGAAGATAATAATACCAAAGAATTTGTGATTGCAATCATTTTCAGGAAGAAACTGAGTATTATCTGACAGAATTGCAGGGGTGCCAATACTTTTGGCCACCACTGTAGAGTATAATGCAGTCCCAATACTGTATAATGCAGCCCCATAGAGTATAATGTAGCGCCCTCATACAGTATAATGCAGCCATATAGAGTAAAATGCAGCCATATAGAATATAATGCAGCCCCCATGCAGTATAATGCAGTCATTTAGAGTATAATGCAGCTATTTAGAGTATAATGCAGCCATTTAGGGTATAATGCAGGTATAATGCAGCTATTTATGGTATAATGCAGCTCTCATGTAGGGTATAATGCTGCAGTCATATAGAATAAAATGTAGCCCCCAGTCCTCCAGTATTATGGCCTCAGTGAGTTAAAAAATGAATATAATAACTTACCCCTCCTTCTCGTTCCTCCGCAGCTCCGGTATCTGCAGCGCATCGCAGTAGCTCCACTGCCCTGCACAGCGTGGCGCGTGATGACGTCATGGCGCGTCAGAGGCAGAGAGGGAATGATGGGAGAGAGAGCGTCAGATGACCTCCTTCTCCATCATTACTATCAGATGCCGATGCAGTTGAATACGCGATGCAGGAGGGCGGCACTGACGTCGGGGGGCACCCCCCGACTCATGGGCCCTATAGCGGCCAATCGTCGGGCCGGGGACCCCTGGGAGAGTGGGGGCCTTAGGCAGATGCCTAGTCTGCCCCTAACGCCAGCCCTAATGGTGGGAGATGAGGAGGTAGTATCCCCTGAGGCCGACATTCCTGAGATAGGGGTGACCGGAAGAAAGTTTGGGTTCGTCCAACATAAGTACCTAACTCTAAAAGAAGCGTTCAGTAGATACCGTTATAAACGGCATAGCACAGGAGCTGGGACTGACACCAGGTTTCCCTATTTCATGTTGAGTGGGGACTTATTGTACAGGGTTACTAACGTGAGGGATGTGATAGTGGAACAATTATTGGTACCAAGACCCTATAGACGGAGGGTGTTGGACATGGCCCATTCACAAGTCTTGGGTTGCCATCTGGGGGTGGGCAAAACTCAAGAACATGTCACGCAGAGGATCTAATGGCCCAGATGTCAACGGGAAATCCTAAGGTATTGTAAGTCCTACCCCACCTGCCAGTTAACCGCTCCCACCTTTCACTTCCAAAATCCCCTCGTGCCACTACCTGTCATGCCAGGTGTAACACAGAGGGAAAAGGGAGAGAGAGTCCAGACACTAGGGAAAGGGGGAAGTGGAGACCTCCTAGTCTGGTCTAGCGTCACCCTGTCTCAACTAACATCCCTATATAGCCTCAGCTATTGCCGATCGCGTGCCTCGCCCTACTTTCCCTGGTGTATGGCTATGGCTAGGGATGGAAGGAGATGAGCACTAGTCAACCACCACTAAAACGCTAAAGACAAGAAGGGTAGACAAAACAGGGGAAAATGGCGTAGCTTTAGATGAACTCCAAATGTGCACACGGCCTCAAGCTTCAGAGAGGACGGGGTACAGCTCCTACTAAGCTTCACAAGTAGAAATGAATATAACCAGCGACGCCCTCTCAGACACACCAGGTATACAGTACAGACCAAAAGTTTGGACACACCTTCTCAATTAAAGATTTTTCTGTATTTTCATGACTATGAAAATTGTACATTCACACTGAAGGCATCAAAACTATGAATTAACACATATGGAATTATATACTTAATGAAAAAAGTGTGAAACTACAGAAAATATGTCTTATATTCTAGGTTCTTCAAAGTAGCCACCTTTTGTTCTGATGACTGCTTTGCACACTCTTGGCATTCTCTTGATGAGCTTCGAGAGGTAGTCACCGGAAATGGTCTTCCAACAATCTTGAAGGAGTTCCCAGAAATGCTTAGCACTTTTTGGCCCTTTTGCCTTCACTCTGCGGCCCAGCTCACCCCAAACCATCTCGATTGGGTTCAGGTCTGGTGACTGTGGAGGCCAGGTCATCTGGCGTAGCACCTCATCACTCTCCTTCTTGGTTAAATAGCCCTTACACAGCCTGGAGGTGTGTTTGGGGTCATTGTCTTGTTGAAAAATAAATGATAGTTCAACTAAACGCAAACCGGATGGAATAACATGCAGCTGCAAGATGCTGTGGTAGCCATGCTGGTTCAGTATGCCTTCAATTTTGAATAAATCCCCAACAGTGTCACCAGCAAAGCAGCCCCACACCATCACACCTCCTCCTCCATGCTTCACGGTGGGAACCAGGCATGTAGAGTCCATCCGTTCACCTTTTCTGCGTCGCACAAAGACACGGTGGTTGGAACCAAAGATCTCAAATTTGGACTCATCAGACCAAAGCACAGATTTCCACTGGTCTAATGTCCATTCCTTGTGTTCTTTAGCCCAAACAAGTCTCTTCTGCTTGTTGCCTGTCCTTAGCATTGGTTTCCTAGCAGCTATTTTACCATGAAGGCCTGCTGCACAAACTCTCCTCTTAACAGTTGTTGTAGAGATGTGTCTGCTGCTTGAACTCTGTGTGGCATTGACCTGTCTCTAATCTGAGCTGCTGTTAACCTGCGATTTCTGAGGCTGGTGACTCAGATAAACTTATCCTCAGAAGCAGAAGTTACTCTTGGTCTTCCTTTCCTGGGATGGTCCTCATGTGAGCCAGTTTCTTTCTAGCGCTTCATGGTTTTTGCAACTGCACTTGGGGACACATTCAAAGTTTGCTCAATTTTTCGGACTGACTGACCTTCATTTCTCAAAGTAATGATGGCCACTCGTTTTTCTTTACTTAGCTGCTTTTTTCTTGCCATAATACAAATTCCAACAGTCTATTCAGTAGGACTATCAGCTGTGTATCCACCTAACTTCTGCACAACACAACTGATGGTCCCAACCCCATTTATAAGGCAAGAAATCACACTTATTAAACCTGACAGGGCACACCTGTGAAGTGAAAACCATTTCCAGTGACTACCTCTGGAAGCTCATCAAGAGAATGCCAAGAGTGTGCAAAGCAGTCATCAAAGCAAAAGGTGGCTACTTTGAAGAACCTAGAATATAAGACATATTTTCAGTTGTTTCACACTTTTTTGTTAAGTATATAATTCCACATGTGTTAATTCATAGTTTTGATGCCTTCAGTGTGAATGTACAATTTTCAAAGTCATGTAAATACAGAAAAATCTTTAAATGAGAAGGTGTGTCCAAACTTTTGGTCTGTACTGTATATACACCCAGGCCAGAGAGCAAATTAGCAAGAGAGAGGTAGTCACTCAGTCCTAAAGACAGCCTCCTATCTAAGCACGTGTCTGCAATGTCAAACGTGAAGATCTCCTGCAACCCACTGCAGGGCGACCCACCAAGGCATGGCAAAACAGGGACCTCATTGAAACTCCATGTTTTCTGGTTAAGCCAGAAGGGGACATTGAAGACAGCACAGTAGCTGAAACACTGTCAAAGGCATAAAAACAGCAATGTCGGGAATTGCTGCAGCAGAACCTGTTCTCAGAATTGCCGGGGTGGACAAATGTCATAGAACATGAGGTTCTGACGTAACCCAATGTGCAAGTGAATTAGAAGCCCTACCGAATTACAGAGGCCCGCCGAGAACTGATCTCCAAGGCAGTGGAGCGTATGCTGAATCTCGGAGTCATTGAGGAATCTAAGAGGGGGTGGTCTAACCCAATTGTCCATGTTCCAAAACCCAATGGAAAATGGAGATTCGGTATTGATTATCGGAAGCTGAACAAAGTCTCCAACTTTGGTGCATATTCGATGCTGCGTGTCTATGAGCTGATCTACAAACTTGGGCCGGCAAGATACATAACCACCTTGGATCTAACAAAGGAATATTGGAAAATTCTCATGTCATAAGAAGCCAAGGAGAAGACAGCTTTCTCTATGCCCGACGGTTGCTTCCAATATGTCCGAATGCCGTTCGGACTGCAGGGAGCTCCGGCCACCTTCCAGAGGGCCATGGATCGGATCCTCGCACCCCTCAAGAATTATGCTGCGGCATACATGGATGAGATCGTAATCTTCAACCTGGATTGGGGAAATTAACTGGGAAAGGTCCAGGCAGTGTTTGATGCACTCAGGAAGGCGGGGTTCTGTTTAAATCCAAAAAAATGTGCCATGTGGAAAGAGAAGGCCAAATACCTTGGATATGTAGCAGGGTAGCAGGTAGAGGCGAAATCAAACCCCAGATCAATAAAGAAGCAAGTTGGGGCCTTTCTTGGAATCGTGGGGTACTACAGGAGGTTCATTCCAAAGTTTACCATGGTGGCCGCAACCCTCACCAGCCTCCTTAAAATACAATAAAATTATAATTTTTTCTCTTTTTACTTTTTTAATGCACTTATAAATTGAAAATTCCAGCTTCATTTTCAAGCCATCACTATACTGCAGATAAACTGAGCCTATGCTGTTTGGTGTATTTGACCAAATTTGATAGATGCTATAGATGAACATACCGATATTTTGGTATATTTTCAGCTTTCACTGTAAAATCATGGACACAGCACACCACTCCACAGTATTTTTGCACTAATTAACCTTTATCCATGTTTTTAGTGTTGATATCAACATAGTTGCATTTTATGATGCAATGTCTGCTGCGTTATGCCCACAGGTAGTTACATGGAGTGGGATCAAAACAGTTTATAAAAGAGACAGTTTATTTCTGTTATAACGGTCTGGAACCAGTAATGTGCACAATAGTAGTGTGGTTTTTTTTCAGAATCAAATTGATTTCTATTGTTTTGTATTTTCTCCATTTTTTATGAGATAAAATATCCAGTTTAATTGTAACAGTCATTTCACTATTCAACTATTAAATTGTGCAATTTAAAGCATCTTTATGGGTGTATCCATGTAGGATTAATTCTGGATACTGACTAGGTACCAAGACATTATCATTAGTGATGAGCGAACTTGCTCGGATAAGTGGTTATCCGAGCATGCTTCAGTGCTAACCGAGTATCTTCGGTGTGCTTGCAAAATAGGTTTGTGTCGCCGCGGATCGTTAACAAATTCCCATACTGGTCTCTGTTATATCCGTCAGAAAAAAATAAAAAATTAAAATTCTATATATATAAATTACATTATTCATTGTCCACAACTTTAGCCCTATTATTGTATGATGTATGCTTTTTTTACTACTTTTATTAGTTGTACTGATCCACCTCCAATAGCTGATCATGATCATCAGAGATGCAAGATGGCTTTATTCCTGCAGATGTTATGAGTCTATTCTACAGTGCTACTGTCACTTTGTTCAAAGTGTGATTCATAGAAACTGGAGAGTGAAATATGATATACAGTATATCACAAAAGTGAGTACACCCCTCAAATTTTTTAAAATATTTTATTATATCGTTTATAATTTTTTTATAACACTAATGACTCACATGATATTGACGAGGAAAAATGGCTAATTTGACACAATTTGGCCATTTTCACCTAGAGGTGTACTCACTTTTGTTGTCAGCGGTTTAGACATTGATGGCTGTGTGTTGAGGTATTTAGAGGGCACACCAAATTTACACTGTGTAAGGCGGCGGTGTTCACACCGTGCAGTAACTGAGGCAGTGACCCAAGCAAGTCCAACATAAACAGCTTTTATTTCAGCAACTCACGGGTTAACAGAAAGTCCTCCGGTTCGCAGCCGGGTTAACAGAAAGTCCATACACAATGGTTGCCGAGGTCAGAGCCTGACAGGTGCAGAGGGATCCCAGGCAGGGGTTCAACCACCCTCAGTCCTGCTGAGGTTTCCTGCTGTGCTCCTAGCAGGTTCCAACATAGAACAACACTAATCCTTAGTGCAAGGGTTTTAAAGGACTTGTGGCAAGAGCCACTAGAAAACCCGGGTTGGAGGGAGGAGGCCGCCCCACTGCCTCCTGTGACCTCCTCCCAGAAATGAAGGGCCTGCCAGGTTTTACTAATCTGCCTTAGCCAGATAGCCTGACTAGGTCCACGCTCACCTTCATTCCTGCATTGCTGCCGCAGGTGTGTCTGTGACTGCAATGCACTCCAATGGTTTTAATAGGTCTGTGTGCACATTCTGGGGGATATATAACGTCCCTCGTATACGATCCCGGTCACTGCCTCACATATCCCCCCCCCTCTGTTCAAACTTGTGGGGTTGAACATTTGCCATCATACAGGGTGCCCGGGATAGGGCATCCGCGTTTCCCTGCGACTTCCCAGGGCAATGTTCTACAGAGAAACTGAAATTTTGCTGTGACAGGAACCACCTGGTGACTCGCGCATTCCTCTCCTTGGCATTTCTCATCCATACCAAGGGTGAGTGGTCCGTCACCAAGCGGAACTGACGCCCGAGTAAATAATAACGTAGCGATTCCAAGGCCCACTTAATAGCCAAACACTCCTTCTCTACCACGCTATAGTTTTTCTCTGCCGGGACAAGTTTTCTACTCAAGTAGGTGACCGGGTGCTCTTCACCATTCACTTTTTGTGACAATACCGCCCCTAGGCCTACCTCCGAGGCATCTGTCTGTACAATGAAGGTTTCCTTGAAGTTGGGGCTAATGACGACCGGCTGTCCACACAGGGCCAACTTCATGGACTGAAAAGCTTCTTCTGCCTTAGGGTTCCACTGAACCATTACCGATTTTTTTTTTTTCCCTTTCAAGAGATCAGTCAGGGCGCCGTTCGCCCAGAAAAATTAGGTATAAACCGGCGGTAATACCCAAGGATGCCAAGGAACGCCCTCACCTGCTTTGTACTTGACGGTTTAGGCCAGTTTTTTATGGCCTCAACTTTATTGATTTGGGGCTTAATAGCTCCTCGGCCTATCACATACCCCAAATATCGGGCTTCCTCTAGCCCTATCGCACATATTTTGGGGTTTGCCGTTAACCCCGCAGCTCTGAGAGAATCCAGAACCGCTTGTACCTGGGATAGGTGCGTATGCCAGTCAGTGCTAAAGACGATAACGTCATCTAAATACGCGGACGCGTACTCCTGATGTGGCTTGAGCACTATGTCCATCAACCTCTGGAATGTAGCCGGGGCCCCATGTAACCCAAAAGGTAAGACCACATAGTGGTGTAGACCCTCCAGAGTTTCGAAGGCGGTTTTTTCCTTTGCCGAATCTGTGAGAGGTACCTGCCAGTAACCCTTGGTGAGATCGAGCGTGGTAAAGTACTGGGCCTGCCCCAGTCTCTCAATCAGCTCGTCCACCCTGGGCATTGGATAGAGGTCAAACTTTGACACTTCATTCAATTTCCGGAAATCGTTACAGAAGCGTAACGATCCGTCTGGTTTTGGAATCCGTACGATGGGGCTAGCCCACTCACTCCGTGACTCCTCTATGATGCCTAACTGAAGCATTTGTTTTACCTCAGCCGTGATGGCTTGCCTCCGGGCTTCGGGTACCCGGTACGGTCTCATTCGCACCCTTACCCCAGGTTCGGTGACAATGTCATGTTGGATCACCGTAGTCCTACCCGGTAGCTCTGAGAACACGTCGGTATTGTGCTGCACCAGCGACCGAGCCTCCCATCGCTGCTGTTTAGTGAGGGCATCACTTATCCTGACCTCCCCCACGGACGCTTCCCTGGCTGAAGGTAGAGAACTCTCTGGCAATACGCCCAGGGTGACGTCTGTAACTAAACACTCTCTGTCTTTCAAGGTTTTAGCAGGTTTACATGGTAAAGCTGGTCAAGTTTCCTTCTTCCGGGCTGGTACACCCAGTAATTTACCTCCCCCACTTTTTCTCGAACCTCATATGGCCCTTGCCACTTGGCCATGAGTTTACTCTCGTTTGTGGGTACCAGAACTAACACCCGCTCGCCCTTGTTAAAAGACCTGACTCTGGCCCTTTTATTATATGTGCGCCTCTGGGCTGCCTGGGCATCTAACAGATGTTCTTTCACAATGGGCATGATCGCCGCGATCCGGTCCTGCATACTAGCCACGTGTTCAATTATACTCCTATGTGGAGTCGGCTCTTGTTCCCATGTCTCTTTGGCTACGTCCAACAGACCCCTAGGGTGTCTGCCGTACAATAACTCAAAGGGAGAGAACCCTGTGGAAGCCTGGGGTACCTCACGGACGGCGAACATCAGATAGGGTAGCAACATGTCCCAATCCCTCCCGTCCTTAGAAACCACCTTTTTTAACATGGACTTGAGGGTTTTATTGAACCGTTCTACTAGCCCGTCGGTTTGAGGGTGGTACACCGAGGTGCGCAATTGTTTAATTTTTAGCAATTTGCACAGTTCCCTTGTCACTTTGGACATAAAAGGGGTCCCTTGATCCGTCAGGATCTCCTTAGGTAGTCCAAGGCGACAGAACATAGCAAACAGCTCCCGTGCAATCAGTTTTGCTGAGGTGTGGCGTAGTGGTATAGCCTCCGGGTACCGGGTGGCATAGTCGACGACCACCAGTATATGTTGGTGGCCACGGGCAGATTTTACAATGGGCCCTACCAAGTCCATTGCAATCCGTTCAAAAGGTACCTCTATCACTGGCAGGGGTACCAATGGGCTACGGAAACTTGCGGTGGGTGTGGTCAACTGACATTCGGGGCAAGATTCGCAGTACCTTTTGACCTCCGCGTAAACCCCAGGCCAAAAGAACCGCTGTAAGATACGTTCTAGCGTCTTTTTTACCCCTACGTGTCCCCCCAGCAGGTGTGAGTGTGCCATCTCCAGAACCGCCCGACGGTACGACTGAGGTGCCACTAACTGATCCACAACCTCGTCCCTGATCTTATCTATCCTATAGAGCAACTCACCGTTGATTACCATGCGTGGAAATACAGTATCTGCACCGGGCTGTTGAGCTACGCCATTTACCTCCAACACCCTTTCCCGTGCCTGAGCCAGGGTGGGATCCTGTAGCTGAGCCGTCCCAAACGTGGCCCGGGACACTTCCAGTTCGGGGATCGATGGGATCTCCTCGACCTCTCCTGCCAGCACCTCTAAGGGAAACCTATCGGGGTCACACTCTGTCCCTAGGTTGGGCACCCCTACGGCAGGTTCCCCTGACTCCGGTTCGTCGGGTACAATGCCTGTAATACATTTTACCAGGGGAGAGTGGATTTTGTTTTTCCACAGAGTCCAGAACAGGGGCAAGTCTCTTCCCAACACCGTCCCATAGGGAAGAGTTTTTACCACCCCTACCACATGTTTTATTTCTCCACACGGCGTGGACAAGACTACCTCCTCAGTTGGGTACTCTCGGAGGTCCCCATGGATACACACAACCCCGATGGGCCGTCCACCGGGGTTGTCTTCTGCCACCAGCGACCCATGTACCAAAGTCACAAGGCTCCCTGAGTCCAGGAGGGCCTCCGTGGGGTACCCATTAACCAGTACCTGGCATAGTTGGAGTTCACTGTCCCGGGGGTCGGCGCTCGCCGTGCAGACGGTCTGGGCATACATTGAGACCCGGCGGCTATATCCGCAGTCCATGGGTTCCGTAGTCAGGGGGCAATTAGCAACCACATGTCCCGGCCCCTGACACATCCAGCACCTAAGGGTGGAGGTACTGTTAGGTCTTATGACAGTCTGGGAGGGAACCGGTCTCCTGCCACTCTCACTCCGGGGTTCCCATTCAGCACGGTTACGGTGCTGACTGTCCCCAGCAGAGGGACGCGACCCCTTTCCTGACTCCTGGGTGGGCAGGGATCGGCGTGACAGCCGCAAGGGGGCAGATTCCCGGATACAGTCCTGAGTGGCCGAGTAGCGCTCGATTAAGCTGACCACCTGGTTGAGTGTGCCGGGGTCCCCTTGCCCCACCCAACGTTGGATAGCGGCTGGCAGAGTCCTCACCAGCCGGTCAATCACCACCCTCTCCACCATCTGGGCTGGAGTCAAAGTCTCAGGCTGGAGCCACCTCTTTACCAGCTGCAGGAGGTCATAAGCCTGAGAACGGGCGGGTCGGGTCTCCACATAGGCCCACGAAAACACACGCTGAGCCCTCACGTATGTATTGACCCCCAGCCGGGCAAGGATCTCACCTTTGAGTCTCTGGTAGTCCTGGGCGTCCTCTCGACTGAGGTCGAAGCAGGCCTTTTGGGCATCGCCGACCAAAAACGGAGCCACCACTTCTGCCCACTGGCCGGCTGGTAGGTTTTCCCGCTCTGCCGTGCGCTCATAAATGGTCAGGAAGGCTTCCACGTCGTCCTCCGGTCCCATCTTCCTCAACGCTGAGCGAACCTTGTCCCGGGCTTCGCGACGTTCCGGGGTTGGTGCCGTCGGCGTCTCCCGCAGGGCAGCAATCTGTTGCAGCAACAGTTCGTTTGTTTTCTGCTGCTGCTGGTACAGTAGCTGCTGCTGTTGATTATGCTGCTGTTACCGCTGAGACTGCAGCTGCTGCTGCTGGGTAAGTACCAGCTGCTTTAACAGCTCGTCCATTTTGTCCACGGGGTGAGGCTGAAAAGTGGCAGGCCGGATTGCGGTCATGCAGCGGCCGGTGGGGTATGCCTCAGTCACTATGCCCGCATTCTCCACCAAACTGTAAGGCGGCGGTGTTCACACCGTGCAGTAACTGAGGCAGTGACCCAAGCAAGTCCAACATAAACAGCTTTTATTTCAGCAACTCACGGGTTAACAGAAAGTCCTCCGGTTCGCAGCCGGGTTAACAGAAAGTCCATACACAATGGTTGCCGAGGGCAACGGCCGTACCGGCCGCTCAGAGCCTGACAGGTGCAGAGGGTTCCCAGGCAGGGGTTCAGCCACCCTATATCCTGCTGAGGTTTCCTGCTGTGCTCCTAGCAGGTTCCAACATCGAACAACACTAATCCTTAGTGCAGGGTTTTAAAGGACCTGTGGCAAGAGCCACTGGAAAACCAGGGTTGGAGGGAGGAGGCCCCCCCACTGCCTCCTGTGACCTCCTCCCAGAAATGAAGGGCCTGCCAGGTTTTACTAATCTGCCTTAGCCAGATAGCCTGACTAGGTCCACGCTCACCTTCATTCTTGCATTGCAGCCGCAGGTGTGTCTGTGACTGCAATGCACTCCAATGGTTTTAATAGGTCTCTGTGCACATTCTGGGGGAGATATAACGTCCCTCGTATACGATCCCGGTCACTGCCTCAAAACTGTTATACTGTGATACTACTTTCCATTGTATCAAAGTGTCATATCTTCAGTGTTGTCCCATGAAAAGATATAAAATATTTACAAAAATGTGACGGGTGTACTGACTTTTGTGATATACTGTATAACAGAGACGTTATTAAAGGGAAATCCAAAGCTTTGCCCTCTAGCGGCTTATGGAAGACCATGGCTTCAGTGCTTACAAGGGTTGTGCTGCAGAAATTATAGAAATTATTTTTCAAAGAGGTCAGTCTAGGTTAAAAAAAGATGCAATAATCACCCTTGTTGATCCCCCACAAATCCCATTCCAACTGTTCTCTAGTTCCTGGTCCTGTATATTTAAAATACATTATTTATTTATTGTCCACACCTTTAGTCCTATTATTGTATGATGTATGCTTTTTTTTACTACAGTTATTAGCTCTACTGATCCACCTCCAATAGCTGATCATGATCATCAGAGATGCAGGATGGCTTCATTCCTGCAGATGTTTTGTCTATAACTAAATCTTATATAACATACATGGAGTTCCCATTTATTTGTTGCCAAATGTTATGTTTTTAGCCTTAGATTTTTTATATTAGTTTGATAATTTGTGTCTTATGTGTATATATGAAACTCATAGTTTTCTGCTCTACTTTTCCTTCATGGTTCCAGCTTCTATCATTATGGCTCATCCAGACATTGATAGATATGTAAGTACGTATTATTGGTATTATGTGTCTTAATTCTAGACAAGCTCTAACTGGTGATTTAGTGTAATGTTAATCATAGGCCTAGAGAAATATTGTACAAAAAATGGATACTACGGATGGTGTTAATTGGTACTCGCAACTACACAAGAAATGCAGCTCTACACACTCCAGACAGCAAAACATTTTATATATATATTTTTTATTTCTATTTTTCAATATGCAGACAGAGTTCAATCAAGTTAATGTACAAAAAAAAAGACTAAGAAACACCAGGATGACATTTCTCCCTCCTTCTCCTTCCTCACATAGGGAATAACAAGAGGCAGAGCTTTTTGGACGGAATATTAACAGGAATCAGACATAACGAGGGACACATTCACGGAAGTTGGTTTACCGGTGGTTTTGTCAATGCTCCTCTGGGTGGCCTGTAGTGGTAATGATTCATGGCCGACCACACAGGTGTAGGATTTTCCAGAGTTCCAGGTCTCAATGCTTGGTATAGTCAATGTGCTATATAAGAAGTAGGATTTCTTGCCAGAAGAATATGGCTCCAGCATAGGTTTAGTGGTCATCACATATCTATCTTCTACCTGATCGCTGCTTGTCCACTTGATAAGTATGTCTGCTGGATAGAAATGCTTAACCACACATGTCAATGTGACAGATTCTTTTCTATTTAGCTCATCTTGGTGTGGTGGGTAAAGTAAAACTGTAGGTGTCTGAGGTTCCTGGCCTACAAGCAAAATAAACAAATATATTGATTATTTAGGCTGTATTATCAATGTACCATAATTTCATATTAGAAATATGTTCTTGTCAAAGTTTGTTTTTTATTTATGAAGTAAGATATATCGGAGGTTATGAAATATGAAAATATAAGGCTGAGCAATGAACTAATTCTGATTAAAATATGACTAAAATATGAAAATATTAGCTGCATACAGGGAAAAAAAATCTATTATACTTTGGAGATATTCTCTAAAAGCATTACTTCTATGGTAGAATATGATGTCTCGGGTAAACCATGCATCAGAGCATAAAGTCCCTATAGACCCACAGAGACTTTACATGCCACCATATAGTGTATTTGACATGTAACGATAAAATGTGTACAAACACTTAAAGGGGCTGTCCAGTATTATAAAAACATGGGCTGGAAACAAAGCCACAACTGCATATGGGTTGTGCCTGGTATTGCAGATCAGTCTTTTTGGAGTAAAAGGATTGTTGTCATGAGTGATATTCAGGGGGGCACCACTCCGTTACCTCCTGGTTTCCTCCTTACCTTTGGGGAGATGGGATGGTGCCTTCCTGAATGATTGACATGATCGTTCAGACCAGCAGCATAGTTGCACGGCCTAAATTGTGTGCTCTCCCATGCTGCAAGCAGGAGCAGCTTTGCCTCTGTAGCGCTGGAGCAGTTTATGGGCACTGGAGCTCACCGGATCCAGCAATCTGGCTAGCTTCAGAACAGCGCTTGCACGCTTTATAGCTAAACGTCTGCAAGTGCACACTCCTAGAAAACCAGCCACCTCTGATAGAATGCAGAAGTGGCCAGTAACCTAGGCAATGTGCCATAAGCTATGAAATATAAAATCCCTCTCTTATTTTTAATAAGAAGTAAATTGCAAAATTGCTTATTTTTAAAAGCTATTCACAATTTCACCCATTTATGAGAAGAAACCCCCTTTAAAAGGGCTAAGCTGCAACACCACACACATCCTGCGGACTGCTGTGGCGCTCTTTTTAGTAGAAAGCAGCCATGTTTTTCTGAGCCTGGAAAAACCTTTAAGAATAATACAAATAGAATAATTTAAACATTTCTTTAATACTTTTGGACTGCAGGATACAAGACACAGTCATTGTGTCATGGTAAAGCTTACCATTATCTTTCGCCAGGGTTATTTTCTTTGGAGAAATAAGATCAGGATGTTTCACTGTGCACTCAAATGTCTTTGTAAGCCAGTCATCAGCACTCACTGTAGCTGTGGCTCTTATTGAATATCCGCCATCTTTGTAGACAGGGTTATCTAAAATGGTTTCAAGCTTGATATCAGAGCCCAATTCATACCAGGAGACATCTAATCCTTCCACACTCATCATGTTGGAGATTACACAGGTGAGTGCCTTCTTATTTAGAAAGATGCTCTCAAAAGATGGAGGAACAACATCAACTTGGATAACTCCCAGCTCTGATGATGATTCTGCAAGAGAAAGGACGTTTCTTACAATAAAAGAAGTTTAGAAATTTATTTTACCAATGATAAAGTGCTGAGATTTTCACTATCTACTGCGGTGAACTATAACAATTTACAGACGAATGGTCGTTGCAAACACTTTGAAAATAATAAATTGTCATTTAACTTACCACAAGCTTGGGACTTGCTCACATTCCTAATTTCAAAGAAGCCAGATGCAGAATGTTCTACTACACATGAGAAAACGGTGTCTTCATTCCAGTCCTTCTTAGATATTGTCATAAATGAGATTAAGACAAATTTTCCATCAGCATTTGTATTGGCTTTATCTGTCATGGTGTTGAGCGTGGTCTCCATGTGGTTTTTCAGCCATTTGACTTTGATATTATTAGGGTAGTAATTACTCATGATACACACAATTGTGCCATTATCATTTATATAGAGGTCTTCTTTTACAGGAGCAGCTATGGTCACTACTGGTCTTAGGGCTTGACTTGGTGCTGAAATCAACAGATTTGGTACATTTGTCAATGCAAGTTCACTCACGTTATCACACTTTCCATTAAAACATGTTAAGGAGTTTGGCAAACAGTGAAATAATGTTTTTTAACCATTGATTGATGAAAAATAATAATCAGAGGCATATTCACCTTCCATCACTCCAGAAGATTCAATGCAGACCACTCCTGAGGTCTTCGACAACCCCAGAAGCAATGGCTGCCCCATTTGGTAGGCCCAGAACCGCTGTAACCTGGGATTGGCTGCAGAGCTCAGGTGAGTAGAAGCGATTCTTTACCGATGACAGGCTCTTCTAGTCATTTGACCACCACAGCCAATTAGAGGCTACAACGGTGCTGGACTGCCAAATGGGGCAGACACCTCTTCCAGAGCCGGACAAGACCTTCGAAGTGGCCTGGCCACAAAGGTGCTGGAAGGTGTGTGTGCTTCAGTTTATTATTTTTGATCAATCCAATACTATTATACCATTGCACAACAACTTTGAGATAATGCCCATCAAGAGAGCTATAATATCGATGTGATGTTTTCTTCACACAAAGCAAAAGCCATGAATGTCATGTGTTTTTCTATTACAAGTTTTTGGGTTGCATTTTTCTCTCTTGCACTTGCGTTTCTTTTCCTATAGAGAAGCCTATGGTAACATACCATGTCTAAGATATGTGCAATTGAAAATGATAATGGCAAGGACCGAAAAACAAAGAAGCACAGCACAAAGAAACACTGCCTTTTTGTAAAAACATTGTCCCGATTTATCAAAGCAGTTATGCCAGAATTCAGCTGTAAATTGCTTTGAAAAGTCACAAAATTTTTGTGCAACATAGAGATAAACAAAAATTTTGCCAGTTTTCTCATTTCACAAAGGAGAGACGGGTGTGATGGTGACATGACACTACAGCTTGTCTACTTACTAACAAGCTTTAGCGTTCCTTAAGCCAGAAATCTTACTCCAATTTGCCCCCTCAAAGACTGGCATGAATAACATCGGTCTTGATGAATCGGGGCCGTTTTGTGTGAAATCACCTCTATACTCAAGTTTAATCATTTAATGGATCTTGAAAATGAAGAATTTTTCAACTAAAATTACTTTGAAACACTTTTATTTTAAACTAAATTATCTGCCCAGGTAGGAGCTTCAAATTAAGGGGCGCACATCAGTTTTTTGGTTTGAGGGAAACCAAGGAAATAGGTGGGATGTGAGGCAAGCAAGGGGGAAGGGGAGAAGTGAATATAATGAGGGTGGAGAGGGGGGTGGGGATAGTACAGTTAGATCGTTAAAGAATAGGATGCTAAATAACCCCAAAGTTTTATCTTGCATGCTGACCAACGCAAGAAGCCTGACCAATAAGGCGGATGAGCTGCAGGCGCTTATATCGGAGGAGAGGTATGACATCGTAGGTATAACAGAGACTTGGCTAGACGATAGCTACGACTGGGCGGTAAATTTATTAGATTATAGTTTATTTAGAAGGGACCGGAAACAGGAGAAAGGCGGAGGAGTCTGCTTATATGTAAAGTCATGTCTTAAACCCAGACTAAGGGAAGATATAGGAGAGGGAGAAGAGGGGGTCGAGTCCATGTGGGTAGAGATAGAGGGAGCTAAAAATAATAATAAAATATTACTGGGGGTCTGCTATAAGCCACCAAATATAACAGAGGAGAATGAGAATCTGCTTTTAGGAAAAATAGACAAAGTAGCAAAACATAATGAAGTGATTGTAATGGGGGATTTCAACTACCCGGATATTGACTGGGAAACAGAAACCTGTAGATCTCAGAAAGGTAAAAGGTTCTTGACAAATATTAAGGATAATTATCTCTCCCAACTAGTGCAGGAACCAACGAGAGGGAAGGCCGTGTTGGACTTAATATTGACTAATAGGCCTGATAGAATAACTGAGGTACAGATAGGGGGGCACCTAGGTAATAGCGACCATAATATTATCGACTTCAAAATGCCCTTCAGTAGGGTTATCAATAAGGGAACAACAAAAACATTAAACTTTAGGAGGGCGAAGTTTGATCAGCTGAAAGAAAGCCTTCAACTTATTGACTGGGACAAAGTTCTTAATCAAAGGAATACGAATAGTAAATGGGAAACCTTCAAAAGAATTCTGAATACTCAGTGCGAGAGGTATATACCGTATGGGAATAAAAGGGCCAGAAATAAGAGGAAACCAATATGGTTGAACAAGAACGTAAAAGGGGCGTTAAATAGCAAAAAAGAGGCATTCAAGAGATTAAAACAGGAAAACAGTAAGGAGGCACTAATGTGTTACAAGGATAAAACGAGAACCTGTAAAAAACAAATTAAAATAGCGAAGGAGGAAACAGAGAGACGTATTGCTAGGGAAAGTAGATCAAATCCCAAACTGTTCTTTACGTATATAAATAGTAAAAGGATTAAATCGGATAATATTGGACCGATAAAAAGTGAGGAAGGCAAAATCATAGAGAAAGATGAGGATAAAGCTAATCTATTAAATAATTTTTTTTCGACAACTTTCACAAAGGAAATCGAACTAACAGGAGAAATGAGAAGTGACAAACTTAATCCTCCACTAAGTATGACAAATCTAACCCAAGCTGGGGTACAGAAACGCCTCAGTAACATTAAAATAAACAAATCACCAGGACCTGATGGCATACACCCACGGGTACTAAGGGAACTAAGTAATGTGATAGACAGACCGTTATATCTTATATTTAAGGACTCTGTTGAGACTGGGTCTGTGCCACTTGATTGGCGACAGGCGAATGTAGTGCCAATATTCAAAAAGGGAGCGAAAAGTGACGCCGGAAACTATCAGCCGGTGAGTCTGACGTCCGTTGTGGGCAAAATTTTTGAAAGCTTCATTAAAGAGGCAATTACGGAGCATCTTGATGCTAATAATCTTTTAATCCCGAACCAACATGGATTCATGAGGAATCGCTCCTGCCAAACAAACCTGATTGACTTCTACGAGGAGGTTAGCTCTCGATTAGATCAGGGGGAACCAGTGGATGTCGTGTATCTCGACTTCTCAAAAGCGTTCGATAGCGTGCCACATAATAGGTTGGTATACAAAATGAGAATGATGGGGCTGGGGGAAAATGTCTGCAAGTGGGTAGCTAACTGGCTAAAGGAGAGAAGGCAGAGGGTGGTTATAAATGGAATATACTCAGATTGGGTAAGCGTCACTAGTGGGGTACCACAGGGGTCTGTACTAGGCCCAATGTTGTTTAATATCTTTATTAACTACATAGTCAACGGGATAAATAGTAAAATATCAATATTTGCAGATGACACAAAGTTATGTAAAACAATTAATACAAAAGAGGACAGTGCAGACCTACAGAGGGATTTGGATAAGCTGGGTAGGTGGAGCATTAAATGGCAAATGAGGTTTAACGAGGAGAAATGTAAGGTCATACATATGGGAAGGAAAAATGGAAGTCACCAGTACTCACTGAATGGGAAATCATTGGGGAATTCAGAGATGGAGAAGGACTTGGGCATCTTGATTGATAGCAAACTAAATTGGAGTGCCCAAAGTCAGGCCGCTGCTGTAAGGGCAAACGGGGTAATGGGATGTATCAGAAGAGGTATAGCTGCAAAGGATGAGAACGTTGTTCTTCCACTGTACAAAGCACTGGTCAGACCACACTTGGAATACTGTGCTCAGTTATGGGCCCCAATATATAGAAAGGATATAAATGAGCTTGAAAAGGTACAAAGGAGGGCAACAAAATTAATAAAGGGAATGGAGGGACTGCAATACTCAGAGAGGTTGGCAAAACTAGGACTATTCAGCCTGGAAAAGAGAAGGTTGAGGGGGGACATAATAAATGTGTACAAATATGTTAGGGGACAGTATAGAGATCTTGCCCGAGATTTGTTCAAAAGGAGGGATATTACGGTAACAAGAGGGCACTCACTAAGACTGGAAGAGAAAAGGTTTCAGCACCAGCATAGGAAGGGGTTCTTTACGGTAAGAGCAGTGAGAATATGGAATTCACTGAGTGAGGAGACGGTAATGTCAGATTCACTACACCAGTTCAAGCAGGGACTGGATGCATTTCTAGATACCAGGCAGATTTCAGCATATACTTAAAAATAAAATAAAATAGTAGGTTGATACAGGGATTTATTCTGACTGCTGGTTTCAGAGTCGGGAGGGAATTTTTCCTCAGGTGAAGATTGGCCACATCATTTGGGGTTTTTGCCCTCCTCTGGATCAACTTTAGCAATTACAGAACTAACAGGTCGAACTTGATGGACGCAAGTCTTTATTCGGCTTTACAAACTATGTTACTATGTTATTATCATCAGCTGTAGAAGTTCAAGGTCAAAGTAAGATATTAAGTTTATGTGGCGCAATGGCTGGTGCCCCTGCATGGTGTCCCCTTCTCCATGCATGCAGGGACACCGGCTTACTCACCACCACGTAAGTTAGCGTGGTCCCCGGCGTGCTTCCTGTTGGTGTGCGCTCCGCAGCTCCCTGCAGCGCGCCTAGTGCGCGCTCTCCACTTAAAGTGACACCATGAGCATTTTGTTAAATGCACTCAGCCTGTTGCTGAGAGGCATTTAGCATAATGTGTACACCTGCAAATTGGCTCCCAGCCAATAGTGGAGAGGCATCTAGTATAAAAGACTCCCTCTCCCTTAGGGAGTCGCCAAGCAACGAGTTGAGTCATTAGGTAGTTGGTGTTCTACCAGCGCAGTTGTGAGGTCCCCTGGTCCCGGTGTGGCCAGTGTCCTGAACCCGAATCCCTAGTCCTGGTGCGGCTAGTGTCCTGAGCCAGAATCCCTGGTCACAGTGCGGTCAGTGTCCTGAACCTGAATCCCTGGTCCCAGTGTGGCCCGGGCCTGAACATTGTCCCCTGGTCCTGCTGTGGCCAGTCCCGTTTCCGAAGTCCCCAGGTCCCGGTGTGGCCAGTCCTGTTCCTGAAGTCCACTGGTCCCAGTGCGGCCAATGCAGGAATGTTGTCACCTGGTCCTGGAGTGGCCAGTCCGG
Organism: Phyllobates terribilis; assembly: GCF_046119375.1. NCBI lineage: Eukaryota > Metazoa > Chordata > Amphibia > Anura > Dendrobatidae > Phyllobates > Phyllobates terribilis. The sequence goes on from NW_027362761.1 coordinate 160,739,799, forward strand.
AATCTGAAGTCCCCTGGTCCCAGTGCGCCATTCCTGTTCCCGAAGTCCCCTGCTCCCAGTGCGGACAGTGCCTAAACATTGTCCCCCGTTCCAAGTGTGGACAGTCCCTGTTCCAGTATCCTAGACTGGTGTGTCTGAACATAGCCCTAGTCCGTGTCAGCGAACCTGACCCCCATGGGTCAACAGATGCAGTACCGGGTTATGCCTAGGAGTGGTACCTGGCGGCTACTTGTAGCCAAGTCTGTCTCCACCATGAGGAGCTCCAGTGAATACCTTGAAGCCGCTTAGCTACTTCCCTTCCTAGGCCCTGTGGCACAATAGGTCCACAAATCCACGTGTGCCACCTTTGGGCGTAACAGTTTATATGTATGATATACGATGCATTATACGTCTGCAAACTAGATTGGATGCCATAGAAGCAAAGCTACTAAGGTGAGTAACACAATGTAGCAGTAGCTTAGCTGGGGTTGGAATACTAAACCTCTATTTCTACTGCTCTCAACTACTACATCCCACTATTGCTAACTGGCATTACACTCAAAAGACTTTTTATAGTCATTAAAGATGCCATTTTGTGTATTCCAAGGCATTGCACATAGTGACAGAAATTTCTATCAAGGGTGACTCAAAATGGCCTCCTCGGAAAACCAACCCAATGTTCATACTCCCTTTAACAGAAATACTTACTTAATACTCATCAATAGTAACTAAATCTGACGACCATTTAACACTCTTACCTTTATTCCCAATTTTCAAAACTTTGGAGTTTAATGAATGCTTTGCCATGCAGTAATATGAATCACGGTTATTCCAGCTTTCACCCGTCAATTGGATTTGTGAGCTGGCTGCATAGGTACCACTGGTTTGCAGCATTGATTTGTACGTCTTCAAGCCATTGGTAAAGCTGTTATTGGACTTATCGAACCAGCTGAAGTTAAGTGTATCTGGAAGGAAATCTCTGGCCAAACAACCAATGGTGACGGTAGATTCCTGAGACGTGACGCAAGAAATGAGTGGAAAGAGAGATGGTGGCTGCTCTATGGCTGAGAACACAAGCAAAAGGTGGAAGGAATGAATTCTTGGTTAGGAGGTGAAGTTTGCCAAAAGCTAAAAGGAGAATGTTAGAAATTAACTTCAGTTCATGTTAGTTGTAAATAAGGAGTTATAACCACAAGTTAGTGATAAGGATGGAACTACAACGCCATGGATAGGTTAGGACGAGTAGTAAGAACACAACCTATAGATACTGTAAATGTCACATAGGAAAAACACTCTATTCTATAGAACTATGTTAATTACAATGCTGAAATGTGGATGATTTTATAACTTCTCAGAATAGGTTGTACCAATCATTATATCACTGTACCGACAACACAAGTTAATGTCATGTTTTCGCAAAAGTTATTTTTTACATTACGCTAAGTCGTGGTGAGCCATGCAAAGTTGTGCCTGTATTATTAGCAGGCTATTTCTTTTATCTAGTGATTACATTATTACAGAATTTTAATTCAATTAACTATTCGGCCTACAAGGCTTGATAGTGTCCAATTGCATTCCTGTGTTCATACCTAATAAATCTGCAAACAAATGCTATCACCTCACTAGTCATTTTCCACCTCGATGCCTCAACCCATGGATCAGAGGTCAGGAACCTCAGTTCTCCACAGAGGGGCAATATCTCTATTGTAGTTCACTACTAAAAATCTCCAGAAAGCCGATAATTGGACCTTAGATTTCTATGGTCTACAATCTTGTACATTGTAACAACTCATAAAATATCACTAATATACATTCTTTCTAATCTTACACAGTTTGCCATCTGTTTTATACAGAATATTGAACTACAGGTTAGCTATTTATGTGTCCATATTCTTCTGAGCTTTACCTCTTATTACAATGTGTAATACATGTATGTGCACATACAGTACATAAGATGACACTACAACCTACATCCTACAATAACTGCCTTGATAAGTGTCTGCTACTGTATATAGTCATAAATATGCATTCCGCTCAATTACATAGGCTAAGATTCTAGCACTGCCGGATGCTGAATGTCATTTTTGTAGAGTATTTCATTAATACCTAGAGTTTGTAACCTGCTGTAATGTATTACTACTAATTCCTAACCAGCTGTGTAGTGTTCACGATCCAATGAGAGACACCCATAGTATATTTAGTCCATCAGTCTGCATTACTTTATGGATCACTGCACTGCTCCTGTTTAGCTATACTATAATCCCTGCTATCCCTAGAGATTGCATTCATTCCGTTCATCCTGTATTCTATCTGCTCAACCATACTAATTTTTTCTGGGCACCGAACCCCATGTGATTTCTGCTATACTTTACCCTGAGCTATATTGAGCCAGCTATCTGTTCTGCAGAGCTATATTGGAACAGCTCCATTCCTCTGCCATGCTGTGTACCTGCTATTCTTTATTCTAAGCTATGCTTTACACGCTATGCTTTCTGCTATATTGTACCTGTTATGCTTTCTTCTATGCTGCACAATACACGCTATACTTTCTGCTATATTGTACCTGTTATGCTTTCTTCTGTGCTGCACCATACACGCTATGCTTTCTGCTATATTGTACCTGTTATGCTTTCTTCTGTGCTGCACAATACACGCTATGATTTCTCCTATATTGTACCTGTTATACTTTCTTCTGTGCTGCACCATACAAGCTATGCTTTCTGCTATATTGTACCTGTTATGCTTTCTTCTATGCTGCACCATACACGCTATGCTTTCTGCTATATTGTACCTGTTATGCTTTCTTCTATGCTGCACCATACACGCTATGCTTTCTGCTATATTGTACCTGTTATGCTTTCTTCTATGCTGCACCATACACGCTATGCTTTCTGCTATATTGTACCTGTTATGCTTTCTTCTATGCTGCACCATACACGCTATGCTTTCTGCTATATTGTACCTGTTATGCTTTCTTCTATGCTGCACCATACACGCTATGCTTTCTGCTATATTGTACCTGTTATGCTTTCTTCTATGCTGCACCATGCACGCTATGCTTTCTGCTATATTGTACCTGTTATGCTTTCTTCTATGCTGCACCATACACGCTATGCTTTCTGCTATATTGTACCTGTTATGCTTTCTTCTGTGCTGCACCATACACGCTATGCTTTCTGCTATATTGTACCTGTTATGCTTTCTTCTGTGCTGCACCATACACGCTATGCTTTCTGCTATATTGTACCTGTTACGCTTTCTTCTGTGCTGCACCATACACGCTATGCTTTCTGCTATATTGTACCTGTTACGCTTTCTTCTGTGCTGCACCATACACGCTATGCTTTCTGCTATATTGTACCTGTTACGCTTTCTTCTGTGCTGCACCATACACGCTATGCTTTCTGCTATATTGTACCTGTTACGCTTTCTTCTGTGCTGCACCATACACGCTATGCTTTCTGCTATATTGTACCTGTTACGCTTTCTTCTGTGCTGCACCATACACGCTATGCTTTCTGCTATATTGCACCTGTTATGCTTTCTTCTGTGCTGCACCATACACGCTATGCTTTCTGCTATATTGCACCTGTTATGCTTTCTTCTATGCTGCACCATACACGCTATGCTTTCTGCTATATTGTACCTGTTATGCTTTCTTCTGTGCTGCACCATTCACGCTATGCTTTCTGCTATATTGTACCTGTTATGCTTTCTATGCTGCACCATTCACGCTATGCTTTCTGCTATACTGTATCTGCTCTGTTTTCTTGTATACTGTCCTGTAAACACTATGATTTCTGCTATTCTGTACTTTACCTGTTTTGCTTTCTTGTAAGATGTACTGCATAACCGATCATTTCTGCTATTTTGGCTATTCTGTGCCTACAATGAATTCGTCTAAGATATGCTGTCTTTTGTTGAGCTAGATTGTGGCTGGTTTACCTATGTATATACAGTGTATATATATTAAAATAAATAGCATTTCATAAAGTACAGGAATATTTAAATGATAAAATAATACATATGTATTTATATAAAACACATATTTAAGGTTAATTTAATACATCCTAATTTATAAACAATGTTTTTTTTGTAATTAAGCTATTGAATATTAAATCAGAAAATTGCTATGACTGTTTTAATGTTCTATTACTTTTTAAAAAAAGATTGACAAGTAGGCATTTAGGAAAATTAGTCAGCTGAAAATAAAATCTATGGTGGCATTGTTTTTCTCGATCTCATACCCAATTTTAAATACTGAAACTAGATGAAACCACATCTGGAGGCTTCGGATACCACCCAGATCACCTGCTAGTTCCCTTCCTCATTTTATGGAACAGAAATTAAAGATAATAATTTTATCTCAATATTAAAAATTCAAGTTTGGAAGAAATATATTTTTCAATACTAGATTATGTATTATTAAATTAGCATATTATTTCAGATCAGTAAATTAGTCTATATGCTCTTACGTTACAAGTTTTATTATAATTATTTGAGTTGTAATAGTATATAAATTATCTAAAACATATTAAATAGGATAATTCTATTGATCTGAAATAATCATATAAGGCCATGAGAACTAAACTACATAACTCATAAAAAAAAATAATTTTGTTTTATTTAAATTCCTGGAAAAAACATATATTAAATGTTTATTTTTTTACATTTATTATTACAAATTAAACTAAATCATAAGTTTATCCCCAGTTTATATATTTGTCTTAAATTATATATCATACATTTTCAGTGACTAAATGGTAAAACCATGATCAATATAGGCATGCCATGCAAAATAAAACATAGTTTTAAGTGAAAAGTTAATATTTTACAGTATAAATAATTACAACATAGACTTATTTATGTGATTATAGAAAAAATAGAATTCTTAAAAATATTCCATAAAAAAACAGTTCTCTTACCTGATGTTCACCGTGACCATGATGCCTTGTCCATTGTAGCCATAGTATAGTAGCACAATAAAACTCTAAACTCATTTTATACACAATTCTATCTACTATGCACATGTTTACATTACTTAATTTAATTTAATTTCCTATAAGTTTTTCCTCCACAGATATTGAAAGTCTTTAGTTTTAGTTCTAGTCAGTACTTTTTCAGAATAGTTTCAATACAACATATTAAAATATAATTTTATTTATAATATAACAATTAAAATATAATTTAGTAAGTCGCTTAAAAGACGAATTACATGATTTAAAATTAAAATGATTCAAACTCTAAAATCACAGTAAGAAATTCAACACAGAATTCTACCAAAACTATCAATATTTCTCATTATGAATTTTAGTATTACATTTAAAAAAAAAAGTATTTTGTGAGATAAGAAATTAAAATTTTTACCTGATGTGATTGTGACCATTTGTCCTCGTCCCCAGATATCCAAAGCCCAGCTCAGTGTTACTATTAATTATGCCATCTTTATATTATTTCTCCCAGATACTCAAAACAGTCTAATATGATGTCATAAAAATATATCTAAGAAAAAATCTAATTTCAAACTGTAATTGGCTAAAAAGAAATAGATAAATAAGTGAACCTAGACATAATAAATAAATAAATAATTTAAACCTAATTTATTTTTTCTTACAACAAAAAAAGATAAGAGGAAAAGGGTGTTCATACCTGATGTTATGGTGACCAGGATCCCGGGACCCCACTTATCGAAGTAGTTACATTGAGACAAACCGTTCTCACTAGATGGCAAATACTGCTTGACTTACCCTTTAGTGACTACTCAGTGACTTTTACCATATCACTGCATATACCAAATCATGATGTGGAATTTTTATACTTTTATATTGCAAAGTATAATGATGTCCATAAATAATAATATACATACCTCATAACATACAATTCTACAACAAATTTCCAGTCACTGTTAACTTGTATAAATGCCTCATTTGCTTTAACTGTTAAACACAATAAAAAAACATACAATACCAGAAGAAGGAAACATAAATATTAATAAAAATTGTGGTGCCTAAAGTTACTTTAACTTAATCCCCATATGTTAAAGTTAAGATAACCCATTGTCATGCCTCTGTGTTGGGTATCCTGGGGCCAGGGACCCCTTTCACAGTCCCTAACACTAGGGGCGCCCTAGCTATCATTGTTCCCCGGACTACTTCTAATGGTGAAGCCGCCAAGGCCACATGCCTTGCTGAGCTCCTGAATCCACCCTTAGTTTGTTCCCTTCTCCAACCCAGGAAGAGGGGAGTAGTAGTGTATGGTAATACACCAAACAGCCTAACAAGGTAATACGTACAGGGATAAAGGAAAATACCAATCATAGAAATATGCTCTCACAAACAACAGAGGGAAACACCGGGAGTGAAGGAAGGGGAAAACCAAAGTAGGAGAGGGAGAGGATTTACACACAACCAAAACCTAGCAACATTCTTTAGCTAAATCCACCAAACGCCTCCTCAAATAACAAAACTCCACCAACTCTTGAACCATGGAGCATGAATCTAACTGGCAATGCCTGCCAGTGTCCAATATATATAGGAGAGGGGAGTGGTTAACACTAAACAGTAGAGAGCATCACCAAGGAAAGCTTCCAGGAGCTCACAACTGAACAGATTAACCCCTACATCGCTAGAAGAAACCGGCACCGTTTAATATGAAGGTGAAGAGCTTCTAATCAGTGCAGGAGTAGGAGAAATCAGACTGCGCGGTCTTCTGGCTTCTCTCTGTCGCAGTACACCCGTGACACCCACATAGTAAAATGTGATATTTTCTCCAAATGGCAATTTAATCTTCCTGTTTAATTAACTCCTCTTTTACATGCCATAATGCTACTTATTAGATAGGTAAGACTAACTATTTTTGACATTAACAATATCACATACATTTTGTCAGATATTAAAAAAGAGAAAAATTTGAATATTTACCAGATGTGACGGTCAAGAGAGTTCCTGGTCTCCATTTATCAAAAAAGTTGTGCACTATGACAAATCTAGCTTCTTGCTTTTATAAGAACTTTTTAAGGATAATGTTTTTTTGCAATCTGTGAAAATTGCATGTCAATCTGGCCCTGTCCCCTCTCTAACCTTTCTCACAAGGCTTTGAAATATAAGATCAGGACACAAACAAGCTTTCTTATTTTTCCTTTCTATACTGAATGAAATATTAATAGAAAAGAATAATGACAGGTCAAGTGCTTTACAAGCAATGGCACCGATTCATCAAGACTGCTATAGCAGATACACGTACTACACCAGTCTTGACAGAGTACAAGGCGCCAAATTCATTAAGAGGCACTTGCCAATAAATGAATTTGGCACATCTCATAAGTGGAGGGTGCCTCCGTGTGCTGCACCAAAAATGCTACTCTGGTCAGGGATAGGAATAACATTTCTGGCATACCAAGTGCGGTCACTTTTAATTAATTGGATGGGTGGGTGTGGCCACCCCAGGTTCCACACGATTCCTACCCAACTCAGTCCATTTACGGTGCTGATTCCAACTGGAGCGAAAACGCTCAGAATATTTTTGCGCAATCCCATGTTGTGCAAATACTTAGAGACTTTTCAAAGCTTTTACACCACTTTTCTGGAGTAAAAGCTTTGATGAACTGGCCCCATAGTGTCTATAAACAATAAAGAGGTTTTCCACTACTAATTTAACCCCCTTTCATATGTCCAATCTCTTCCTAATAATCAGTTTTCTAATATACAAAACTATAACCTTCGGCACAATATTTGCACAAGAGAAGCAATATTCTTTTGCGATTAAGTTTATTTATTCAGGTGGCCTGTGGAGTAGTAACCAACATTTCGGCTATTTTTGCCTTTGTCAAGGATATCTCTATACAATAAACAGAAAAGCATCATAATGAAACTTCATCACTGGAAATTGCAATCATATGAATGCAAGCTAATCGTGATAAAATAAAATAAATACAGTAGATTTAATGTTCTCCAAACAAATCATAAATCAAGATCATTTATATATATTTTGGTATGTATTAGTAATAGAAATGGGTCTAATAGTGAAACCACTGAATGTAAATATATCCTATAGTTGTATGTGGTAAGGACTAAAACTTGTATAAAACCAGTCCAGCCAGACCTAAAGTCCAGGGAATTGTTTTGTGCGAGGTGCGCTGCTTCAGTGGGGTGAACGCCTTTATGGATCTTTGGCAGGCAGTAGAAAGTAGCCATGATGGGAAATTTAGGGCATATGAAATCATGTTCCTATTTGCTCAGAATTCAATTGTCAAAACCACCCTTTGCCAGTCTCTCCAACTCAAGCAGGAAGTTCTTTTCTGGGTTGGTATCCACTCTCTTATAACATTCCCTGTCTTGGAACAGTCCATTGAATATCTTGTAGTAGTCTGCCTATCCATAATCACCACATTCCCCCCTTTATCAGAGGGTTTTATGGTGATCATGTGGTCTCTCTCTACAGATTACAAAGTGCCTCCATCTCTGGTTTTGTCATGTTGAATCTTTCTCCCTGTGTCTTAGTTTCACGATTTCTAAGATCTCCTGACACCAGTTTTAGGATCACATCTATTGGACTGAGGTCATTCTGGTGTGGTGGCATTTTAATACTCTTTCTTTTGAGGTCTGTGAATGGACCAAAACCTTCCAAACTAGGGACGGGATCGCTAAGATTTAACAGAACTCTGATGTCTTCCAGTAGTTCATCTGACACCCCAAGATCTGAGCAGGCCTGCTTGTTCACCCTAATATAGTGCTTGCGCCACTTTAGTTTAAGTGCAAATAAATTCAAATGTTTGAGTGCTGTAGGGCGGTAGCATGGGTAAAATAGCCCCATCTGTGTCATTCCCACAGGATGCTGTGGGTGTGTGGATGCTGCCCGGATGTGACGTTTGTGTGTCACCGCCAGGGCTGCCACTAGGAATTTCAGGGCCCCACACTGTCAAAATTTCTGAGCCCCCTTGAGACTCTGCCCAGTCCCCACCCCAGCTCCGCCTCCACCCCTTTAACCTTCCCACCGCCCACTCTTGGAAAAACTCCACTTCTGCACCAGGTCCTCACCAATCACACATTAATAGTTCCCATCGAACACCAGATCACACACATAGCCATCATCTTTTGGCCAAAACAAAAGCTTTCTTAAACCGCCACCACAACAAGTTAGACTCTTCTGGCCGGGCCCTACTCTACTCTAACCTAATAAACATTTCTTAAAAATATCCAATGCTCTTTTTAGGTATATTTTATTTAGTTTTCTTTAAGGAAATGTGTCACATACATTTTTTTTAACTAACTGTAACCAGATTGTAACAATATTTTTTATAAACTGTATTTCTGATTGTAGATTCCATCAATCATTCCCTCCCCTCCCCAACCAAAATGTATAAGCTCCGGGAGAATCCTGAGCGCGGCCACTTGATGTTGTAATTGGGCATTTGGTTTTGCAGCATCGCTCAGGATCATCCAGTAGCTTATAAATTTTGGTTGTGGGTTGGAAGGGGGGAGGGGAGGGAATGATTGCAATCACGTACTGAAATGATGGACAAATTAATGCATGGACTTAAGTTATCTACTCACACAGCCAGTGGCACTGCCACCGCCCAGTCAAGAAGAATCTAATGGTCGCCTCAGCTTGCCCACCGCTGCCACCTGCCCGCCCGCCACCACCTCAGCCAGCGATCACCGAATTAATAAATGTAAACAGGGTATATTATTGCATATATAGTCACCGACTATACACTACTAAAAATATCTTTATTGGTATTCATTAAAAACCTATAAATTCTAGAATATAAATACAAATACATCTCAAAACATGATAACTCAAAGTGATAATATAAAAAAAATTATCAAGTCGTCAAGAGTAAAGGGGGGCCACCCCATTTAGCAACTACTCGTCCCTACCTGTATGCGGAGGTTGGCACCCTCTTGAAACAAAATAGGCGCCCCCGCTCCGCAGCCACTCACCAGCTTCCCCTCAGCAGCCTCCCCTCAGCAGCATCCCCTACCAGCCTTCCTCTTATAAGCATCCCTCTCATCAGCCTTCCCTCAGCAGTATCCCTCTCATCCGCACGTAAGAGTTCCTGTCACGTCCCTGACAGGGCTTCAACTGAACTCAAAAATAACGGCTGCAGCTATTTTTAGCACACCCAGAGGCTCCACCCACTAAGCCATCCGCTTAGCAACTGCCTTGCCTCTCACTGACAACTGTGCCCAGCAGTGGCATCTTGTGGCTAATAAAAAGTACTGCAGCCCGACAAGGAATTATATCTAACCTCTAGACATGCCCTACATTTCCCCCTTACTCCACTGACTGTGCCACTGAAATTAACACCCCATAACTTGACCTAATAGCAGTTCAGAGAGCGCCTAACTATGGGGATATGTAATTCTAACTACTTCAGTCCCAGGGGAAGGTTACACCCTTCCTCACTATTACACACGCACAGCCGCTCAGTCTGTCACAGAACCTGGATGCACCCGGCCGCAGATTAAAGGTACAGCACACATTTCCACCAGCCGGGTGCATCATGTGCCGAACTGTTGTCCCTAAGAGGCCCGGTAAGCAGAAGCAAAGAAACGGGGGGACCCGGGCTGTGGGTTTTGCTTATTTTTTTCTTTTTGCTTTTGGTCACCGGGCCCCATACAGTATTAAGGGCAGTAATGCCCTGATGGCGGCCCTGGTCTCCGCTGGGTTATGCGCTCCACACACCAAAAGTGGATCGTCATTTCCGGAAGTGACGTTGCGGCTAGTACAACGCGCGGTGTTTTAAGGGTAGGACAGCATGATACTTACCAGCACTGCATGGAGGTCATAAGAGGGTGACCAGCGGTTACTCTGTGCAGAGATGGTGGGTTGATTTCCCACCAGAGAATTAAGACCCCCTGAAGAATACTCTTTTAGAGAGGAAACGCATTGGGAGCAGCGCACCTTGCACAAACTGATTCCCTGGACATAACATGGTGCTTCTTGGACTGTGTCAAAGGGCTACATCAGACCTGGATATCTGATTCTTGAGCCATACACTGGGTGAGAGTGTTCCAATCTCTTATCATTATTTTGTATATGAATATTGGACTTTATGCTCGCACCCTTTGACAGGGATTGTTTTTCTTTTTGTTTTTTTTGTTGTTTGATTAACCTGCATTAAAACATTTGATTTTGGCGCGTCAGCATATTGTACTGCCAGGGAGAATTTACCCTTGATATTGGTCAGTTCAAAAGACGTGAGAATGTTTTTATGTATAGGTACCATAAACGTGTGTGTGTCGTTTAGCACTGTCTATTTGCACTTTAGGTCCGGCTGGACTGGTTTTATACATTTTTCTAGTTCTTTTATTGTATATCTATTAAAAGCTAAGTTTTAGTCTGTGAGGGATCGGCTCTGTGGTAGAGGCTGGTTCATACACAGGATTCAGTTCGTTGGTTCAAAACAAACAGACGGTTTATTAAAAATTCATAAACCATCAGGGTTAACAAAAGTCACATAGCCTTTTCTGGGTACAAAAAGGTATAATAGCACAAAAAATGGAAAAATAACCAGTCCATATAACACACGGGCTCAGCCGTTTAAATGTCAGTCCTTTTCTCTCAGACTCCAGTAGGTCTGAGCTGCACATGCAAGGCCTCCTCACCTTGAAAAGGCACAAACACAGTGAGACAGCACCAGCTGCCTTAAATCACATTCCAAGACCTGGACTGGAGGTAAGTGAGCAGCCAATCCCACCCAGCTCTTTCAGCTGCTCGTTAAACCCGGACTATGTGTGCTGGAGCGTGCTTCTCCGGGTCCTACATCACAGAAGCTTGGCACCTCGGGGACACATACCTCCCGTCCACGACCTGTCCAGCTGCAAACTTGCATACCTCCCTTCTGCCCAAAGTCAGGGGGCTTGGCACTTTATGCCATTAGACCAGGGGTCCTCAAACTACGGCCCGCGGAGGACTTTTATCCCGCCCGCCGGGCTATGGGCGGAGGAGAGGAGAGCGGTGTCAGCGCCCACCCTTCTCCCCAGCTTGCTCAGGGCCCCGGCAGGCGGATACTTACCTCTCCCCGTGCCTCCGCAGATCCGCTGTCTTCCTGCTCTGCGCTTCCTGTGACGTCTCAGGTCAGAGGGTGCGGTGACGTCTTTACACCGCGCCCTACCAAGTGCCGTCGCAGGCAGCGCAGAGCGGGACGACGACGCCGCCGCGACGCTGGAGTCCAGACCAGAATAGAGCAGCGGCAGCAGGTGAGGAGGAGGGAGGTGAGTATTGGATTTTTTTTTTTTTTTAATGTATGGAGGCATAGGTCATTATATGGGGGGGTGACATCTTGCATGGGGCATGATATGGGGGGTGACATCCTGCATGGGGCATTATATGGGGGGGTGACATGCTGCATGGGGCATTATATGGGGGGGTGACATGCTGCATGGGGCATTATATGGGGGGGGTGACATGCATGGGGCATTATATGGGGGGGAGACAAGCTGCATGGGGCATAATATGGGGGGGTGACATGCTGCATGGGGCATAATATGGGGGGGGTGACATGCTGCATGGGGCATTATATGGGGGGGTAGCATCCAGCATGGGGCATTATAAGGGGGGAATAGCCTGCATGGGGCATTATAAGGGGTGGAACAGCCTGCATATGGCATTATAAGGGGGAAACAGCCTGCCTATTGGGAACATTTACCTGCCCATTGAGGACCTATGCTGCCTATTGGGGACATTTACCTGCCTATTGGGGACCTATGCTGCCTATTGGGGACCTATGCTGCCTATTGGGGATATTTACCTGCCTATTGGGGATATTTACCTGCCTATTGAGGACCTATGCTGCCTATTGGGGACATTTACCTGCCTATTGGGTACAGTTACCTACCTATTGAAATACCGGTTGATTTAACTTTACTTGTTCTTCATTTTAAATATTGTATTTGTTCCTGTATTGTTTTTTTTACTACAAAATAAGATATGTGCAGTGTGCATAGGAATTTGTTCATAGTTTTTTTAAAAAAACTATATTCCAGCCCTCCAATGGTCTGAGGGACAGTGAACTGGCCCCCTGTTTAAAAAGTTTGAGGACCCCTGCATTAGACAGTGGACCCTTGACAGAGCTTCAACATTGCCATGCAGTTTTCCGGGCCTATGCTCTACATGGAAGCTAAAATCCTGAAGTGCTAGGAACCACCTGGTCACTCAGGCATTGTTCCCCTTCTTAACCCCCATCCACCTCAGCGGGGCATGGTCTGACACTAGCCTGAATTTCCTGCCTAAGAGGTAGTACCTTAGAGTGTCCAGTGCCCACTTGATGGCCAAAGATTCCTTCTCCACTATGGAGTAATTATTGCAGGATGACAGCTTCCGACTTAGATACATTATGGGGTGCTTTTCCCCGTTCACCTCTTGTGATAAAACAGCGCCCAGCCCGACATCTGATTCGTCCGTCTGGACCACATACTCCTTAGAGAAATCCGGTGGCAACAGCACTGGCTGTTTACACAGGGCTAGCTTCAGTTCCTGGAAGGCCGTCTCAGCTTCTGGAAACCACTTAGCTATAGCCGACTTTGTCCCTTTAAGGAGGTCTGTCAGAGGGACAGCTATCATGGCGAAGTTAGGGATGAATCAGCGGTAGTAGCCCACGATACCCAGGAACGCCTTTCCCTGCTTCTTTGAGAGAGGTTGTGGCCAATTCTGGATCGCATCAACTTTATTTATTTGGAGGCTTTATTTCGCCTCTGCCTATGACATAGCCCAAGTATTTGGCTTCCTCCATGCCCATGGCACATTTACTTGGGTTTATGAAAAACCCCGCCTTCCATAGAGCATCAAGTATTGCCTGGACTTTGCTCAGATGGCTTCCCCAATCCTGGCTGTATATCACAAGGTCATCCAGGTAGGCCGATGAGTACATCTTGTGGGTAGCTAGGATCCGGTCCATGGCTCACTGGAAGGTAGCTGGAGCTCCTTGTAACCCAAACGGCATCCTTGTGTACTGGAAACAACCGTCTGGCATTGAGAAGGCAGTCTTCTCCTTGGTATCTTGGGACATGGGAATTTGCCTATACCCTTTTGTGAGGTCAAGGGTGGTAATGTACCTGGCCGACCCTAGCTTTTCAATCAATTCATCTACTCTGGGCATTGGGTAGGTATTGAACTTCAAGACCTTGTTGAGCTTCCTGTAGTTATTACAGAACTACCATTCCCCATCTGGTTTTGGCACCAAAACTATGAGACTGGACCTGCTACTCTTGGACTCTTCAATGACTCCTAGACTCAGCATCCGCTTCACCTCTTTCAAGATCACTTCTCTGTGGGCCTCTGGAATCTGACATTGCTCTTTCTGTGAGCAAGACAAGGCGTCCACCACCTTAACATATTACACGCTGACTTTGAACTTGGCCACCAGACAAGGAGATTCTATGGGTTCTCTGTCCTGCCACGGTTTAATCAGTTGACATGGTAAACCTAATAGGGTTTCCTCTTCCCTGGTTGGTGGATTGGTTCACTTCACCAGCTTTCTCTACCACCCCCTAGGGGCCCTGCCACTTGGGAAGCTCTCCACCATGGGCACCAACACAAGTACTCGATCCCCTGAGTTGAACTGTCTCACCCTGACTGATCTATTATACACCCTGGACTGTGCTTCCTGTGCCTTGAGGAGGTGCTCCTTCACAATACTTTTTACTCTGAGGCCTGAGACGGGGCCAAGGGGGCATCTTCTACGTCTGGAGGAAAGAAGGTTTAATCATAATCACAGATGCGGATTCTTTACTGTAAGAGCAGTGAGACTATGGAACTCTTTGCCGCATGATGTTGTAATGAGTGATTCACTACTAAAATTTAAGAAGGGCATGGATGCCTTTCTTGAAAAGTATAATATTACAGGTTATATATACTAGATTCATTGATATGGCGTTGATCCAGGGAACTAGTCTGATTGTCGTATGGAGTCAGGAAGGATTTTTTTCCCCCAATGTGGAGCTTAGTGTTTGCCACATGTTTTTTTTTGCCTTCCTCTGAATCAACATGTTAGGCTATGGGTTGAGCTAGATGGACTTAGTCTTCCTTCAACCTTAAAAACTATGTTACAATGGGCATCGCGTTGGCAATCCTTTCTTGCATCTGGGCAACATGCTCCACCACGCTTCTATAGGGTGTAGTCTCAGCTTCCCAGGACTCTTTTCCACATTCAGACGTCCTCGGGGTGTCAGCCATAGAGTGGTTAAAACAGGGAGAAGCTTGTGGAAGCTTGGGGAACTTCCCTGATGGAGAATAACAGATAGGGAAGCAGACAGTCCCGTCTCGGTCGTCCTTTTCCACTGCCTTCCTCAACATAGCCTTCAAGATTTTGTTAAACTGCTCCACCTGTCCGTCCATCTGGCGATGGTACACTGAGGTTCTGAGTTGTGAAATCTGCAGTGCCTTGCACAATTCCCTCATGACTTTCAACATGAAGGGGGTTCCTTGATCTTTCAGTATTTCCTTCGGCAGACCGATTCAAGAGAAGATATGGAGCAGCTCCCGAGAGATACACTTTATGGATGATTTCCTTAGGGGTACCGCCTCTGGGTACCGGGTAGCATAATCCAGGACCACCAATATATATTGATGTCCTAGTGCGGACTTCACCAGGGGCTCCACTAAATCCACCTCTATGCATTCGAATGGAACCTTGATGATGGTCAAAGGTACGAGGGGACTACAGAAGTGGGCCACCGGGGAGGTTATCTGGCATGTGAAGCAGGAATGACAATAGCTCATAATTTCTCTGTAACACCCTGGCCAGTAGAATCTCTGGAGGATCTGTTCCTGGGTGTTATCTGCCCCCAGGTGACCACCCAACACATGGGAATGAGCCATGTCTAACACCCTGTGTCTATAGGTCCCTGGCACTAGTAACTGCTCTATCAACTCACCTCTTGGCTTTGTTATTCTATAAAGCAGATCCCCATTCATAGCAAAATGAGGGAACCGGCTGTCAGCCCCCGGCTCCTGAGGCACTCCATTTAACTCTGTCACATTTTCAAACGCCCATTTAAGAGTTAAGTCTCTGAGTTGGGCAGTTCCAAAGTTTCCCTCGGACAGCTTCAACCTTTGGCCTAAGGGGATGCTACCTCATCCTCATCGCCAATAAGCACACACAAGGGAAACTCGTCCGCTACGGCCTGCAGCAAGCTTTCTTTACTAGCTAGAAAAGGCAAAGCAAACAGCTGTGAGCGGTTATTAATAGCTTGGAAACATTTATGGCTAATGGTCCCTTTCCCAGATTATTAATATCAGCCCCCATAAAATTACGCCGGAGCCCACGTCGTTTTTTTAAATTAATTAATTTCAAAATTAAAAAGTTTTAAAAAAAAAAACAAAACAACACACAAAGCACTGATCATATAGCAAACTGACATCTATCTATCTATCTATCTATCATGTTCCTCATCACTATCTCTATCTTTGAACATCTTTAACCCCTTTACACCCGAAGGCTGTTTGCACGTTAATGACCAGGCCAATTTTTACAATTCCGACCAGTATCACTTTATGAGGTAATAACTCTGGAACGCTTCAAAGGATCCCACTGATTCTGAGACATATTTATTCGTGACATATTGTACTTCATGATAGTGATACAATTTCTTTGATATGGCGAAATTTCTTTGAATTGATGAAAATTTTGAAAATTGTAAAATTTTTATGAATTCTTACGTCCTTAAATCAGAGAGATACTGTATGTCACACTGTAATGCACATGCCCGGGCTGAGCGGCGTGTGCGTGTGATTCCACTGGACCGTGCCGGAGAGTGAATGCCTGGAGGGGCGTAACTAGGTATTCTCCCGATCCGACCAGGGTCGCACGACGGCATACGACGTCAGTGCACCAAGGAGGAACCGAGCAGAGGGACCAGGTGCTACTCCAGGACAGACCCCGGACACGGCTGTTGACCCACACAGGGGAATACAGGAACAGACAGGTTAGGCTGGCACACAGACTGGTGGGTATAGGCAGGCACGACTGGTATGCAGGCAGGCGGGTATGCAGGCTGGGGGGTACAGGCAAGCACGGCTAGAGTGCAGACAGGGAGGCACTAGCAGGTAGGAACACAAGCGGGATAGGACCCAGTACACACTGGGACTCGGGAACAGAACCACAAATGTGGCGGACAAACACAGCAGAGTAAGGCCGCCCAGAGTGGTGAGCGAGAGCAGGGCAAGACGAGACCGCCTGGAGCGGTGAGCGAGAGTAGAGCAGGACGAGGCCGCCTGGAGCGGTGAGCGAGAGTAGAGCAGGACGAGGCCGCCTGGAGCGGTGAGCAAGAGTAGAGCAGGACGAGGCCGCCTGGAGCGGTGAGCAAGAGTAGAGCAGGACGAGGCCGCCTGGAGCGGTGAGCAAGAGTAGAGCAGGACGAGGCCGTCTGGAGCGGTGAGCAAGAGTAGTCAGAGCAGAGCGAGACTGCCGGAGCAGTGAGCAAAGGGTCAGAGCAGAGCGAGACTGCCGGAGCAGTGAGCAAAGGGTCAGAGCGGAGCGAGACTGCCGGAGCAGTGAGCAAAGGGTCAGAGCGGAGCGAGACTGCCGGAGCAGTGAGCAAAGCATCAGAGCGGAGCGAGACTGCCGGAGCAGTGAGCAAAGGGTCAGAGCGGAGCGAGACTGCCGGAGCAGTGAGCAAAGCATCAGAGCGGAGCAAGACTGCCGGAGCAGTGAGCAAAGGGTCAGAGCGGAGCAAGACAGCCGGAGCAGTGAGCAAAGGGTCAGAGCGGAGCAAGACTGCCGGAGCAGTGAGCAAAGGGTCAGAGCGGAGCAAGACTGCCGGAGCAGTGAGCAAAGGGTCAGAGCAGGCCAGAACCGCCAGAGCGGTGAGCAAAGGCAGAGCAGGCTAGAACCGCCGGAGCGGTGAGCAAGGCAGAGCAGGCTAGAACCGCCGGAGCGGTGAGCAAGGCACAGCAGGCTAGAACCGCCGGAGCGGTGAGCAAGGCAGAGCAGGGGGGACAGGGCTCTGCACACACGGAACAGGCAGGAAGGGAAAGGCAGAACCAGATACCCACAGGGTACTTACAGTGAAGTAGCGAGTGGACCACAAACTCACAAACGGAAGTACAGTGACAACGAGCAGGAGTTAGGTACGAGTTCAGACTCTGCAGAAAAAGGAAAGGTACGGACATAGAGAAACACAGGAAACAGGCTAGAAGAGTATACAGACAAGAACAGACACAGTAGCAAGATACAGGAGCAGGTCTAGGTATGCAGCCCCTAGAAGGCGGGAGGAACAGGCTAGGAGCGAGTTCAGACAGGCCTGGAAATACAGCCTCCAGGAAGGGCAGGCAAGCAAACACAGAAGGGGACCTGGCACATTCAGAGTGAAAGAGCACACTGAATGAAACACAATGCTCAGGCAGGGATTCATTGGAGCAGCTGGGTTAAATACCAGGTGACAGACAGCAATAGGCTGAGGACGCACAAGGGGTGTGCCTGCAGCAGGTACAAAAAGCAGGAAGTGATTGGGCGCCGCCCTTAAGCAGCAGAAACAGAAGCAAACAGACAGCATGGAGGGAAGCCAGAGAGACATTCTGGATTGGAGATCAAGTGCGCGCTCTTGCACAGTGGGAGATGGACCACTATGCAAGGACGCCGCCAGGTATGTTACACACACAAAATAGTTAATAAATAACATTTCCAACATGTCTACTTTACATCATCACAATTTTTTAAACAAATTTTTTTGGGGGTTAGGAAGTTGTAAGGGTTAAAAGTTGACCAGCGATTTCTAATTTTTCCAGCAAAATTTACAAAACCATTTTTTTTTAGGGACCACATCACATTTGAAGTCACTTTGAGGGGTCTATACCATTCTAAAAACTGCACCCCTCAAGGTGCTGAAAACCACATTCAAGAAGTTTATTACCCCTTCAGGTGCTTCAAAGGAAGTAATGGAATGTGAAAAAAAAATGAACATTTAACATTTTTTCACTAAAATTTTACTTTAGACCCAATTTTTTTTATTTTCACAAGGGTAGCAGGAGAAATTGGACCCCAGAAGTTGTTGTGCAATTTCTCCTGAGTTCGCTGATACCCCATATATGTGGGAAACCATTGTTTGGGCACATGGCAGGGCTCGGAAGGGAAGTAGCACCATTTGAATTTTTCAACGCAAAACACGCTGGAATTGAGTGCGGACGCCATGTCGCGTTTGAAGATCCCCTGATGTGCCTAAACAGTGGAAATGCCCAACAAGTGACCCCATTTTGGAACTGATCTGTTTCCTGCGCCACTGATCAACGCTCGGCGGCTGCTGGATGTGCGCACAGAGGTGGTGCAAAGGGGAAAGGGAGAAAAAAATAGTCAGTGGAAAACAGCGAGCACGAATCAGTGATTTGCATCACTGATCAACGCTCGGCGGCTGCAGGATTCACATACGGCGGTGGTACAAAGAGGGAGGGGGAGAAAAATAGATAGGGACAAAAAAAAGTCCTGGAAAACAGCGAGCACGGATATTGATCATTGATTTACGTCATTGCTCAGTGCTCGGCCACTGTAGTACGCACGAAAAAGAAAAACTGCCAAAAAATGAGCGATCAAGTATTAATCAGCGCTTGGTGGCAAAAAGGGGGGGGGAGGGAGAAGGGGATTGGGGTGGATGAGGAGAGATCAGGCAAGGATCAGGGATCAATAAATCTTCTTACGTCTGCCTTCTTCAGCTGCAAGTAACAGGCAGCAGGAGCAGCAATTGTGGCGTCACAGGCTTCTGTGAGACCACAAGGCCCAGAACGGCTCAAAGAGGGACAATGAAGAAGTACAGGGAGGTCACTGCCAGGTCACAGTGCGTCTGTGCGCACCAATTGGTGCAATCGATGTCATCGTCGATCGCACCAATCAGAGCTGGCTCAGGTGAGGCTCTTGCAGCACAGAACCTAGGCTGGACATCAGTTTTTCAGGCAATTTGATTGCTTGAAACACTGAGAAACGCTGAGATTGAACAGCCAATTATTCTAATACCAGGACGTGTGAAGGGGGCCTAAGTGTGATTTCCTAAACTTAATGAGGGAGGACGCTTGTCGTGAAACGAGGAAGACACGAGTGAGACGGACCGTCACGTCCTACAGCAACGTACTTTACAGGGGTCGGCCTGGGTTAGGACAACAGGTGGGGTTGGCTGGGGCAAATGAAGCTCAGCGTTGCTTGCTTGACTTTGTTAGGAGGACTTGTGGCCTAGCGGGAACACCTGGTGACCCCTTCTAGGGCCGTTCTGACAAAAGGAGCTAGCATATCAGCTCTCCCAGGAACGGGTGTATCTACCCCTATGAAAGAGACACTAGTATAATCTTTTAAAAGACTTCTCTGATTATTCTAATTTAACTGTAAAACATATTCTGTGTTTTGCATTGTATAACCCACTTTTGATTGTGCGGTTTCCTATTGTTGAACTGCTTCCACAATTCCACAAATTCCCACCATACCGGAAGTAATAAATAGTTTTGTTGTCTATTTCGCCTCATGCTACTCTGTGCTTTGCATCTGGTCACCTGCTTACAGTCTGATGTTCTCAACCCCAAAGATAATGAGGAGATGGGAGTTTGATACCAGATTAAAGGGATGCAAGCAAAATCCACTCTCTTCTATGCCTTTTCAACTCCAAATAATATTTATTTTACGAGTGCTCGGGAAATCAATACAGCACAGCCTTGTATGCTGTACTCAGAATTTCTGTTTTATTAATATGGATCCCAAGGTTAAGTAGTGTCACAGACAAAAAAAAACTTTCTGCCAAAAAAATATGTAGCCAATAGGAATTTAGGGTGTAAACACAAATTTCTCTGCCCATCAGTGTTAACTATTTGGTTACCATGCCACTAGAGAATGAGGCAAGATGGATACCAAAAACACAAAATGGAGTATGTGCTCTCAAAATTACAATCATAATCTCTGTGTGGGGGTAATTTTTCAGATTCAGACTCATCAGCAAAATTTTTAAAAATTCAGGGAAACCACTGAATAAGACTTCAGACAAATTCTGAGATAAAGACTCATACTCAAGACTCCAGCGCACAACATGTCCCTGGCGCCTTGAATCCAAGGTATACCCAAGACCACAGTCGCAGCCGCACACCTATTTCCTGGGTAGGAGGTGTGACATCAATGGCGGTGCCTTTCATAGGAAATCAAGTGGTAAACCAAAATCTTTAGCCACTTTAGCAGCATTGTGGAACCGCAATCAATAGAGACTTTAAATTGAATATCTCAGCAGAATTTCATCCCTGAACTATTTATACAGTCATGGTCGAAAGTGTTGGCACTCATGAAATTGTTCCAAAAAATTACACTTTCGGTCATGACTCTTTGTGCATGTAGCTCTTTCAAAGACAAGTCCATCAATATCTTTTATATGACCAGTCCATCAATCTGTTACTGAGAAATCAGCGTTTGAACAGATATGCAAATGAGGCTGGACAAATATTTGATTTGTAGATCTGGAGCCTCTGTCACTCCAGCTCTATTCCCAGCCCAGCACCACCTCTTCTGTTTGACTGACAGCCTATCGTTCCTTTAAAAATGATTCAGCTTCCCTGTGTGTAGGACCACCTTTCACTGCAATTATTGCTGCAAGTGTTTTGGGGTATATCTTTGCAGAACTACAGACTGAAATTTTTGGCCATTCTTCTTTGCAAAGTAACTCTAGCTCAGTGAGATTGGATGGAGAGCGTCTGTGAATGGAAATTTTCAAGTCTTGCCACAGATTCTCAATGGGGTTTAGGTCAGGACTTTGACTGGGCCATTCACACACACGAATATGCTTTGCTCTAAACCATGCCATTATAGATCTGGTAGTATGTTTAGGGTCATTATCCTGCTGGAAGGTGAACCCACGTCTCAGTCTCAAGTCTTTTGTTGTCTCTAACAGGTTTTCCTCCAGGATTTTCCTGTATTTAGCTACATCCATCTTCCCATCACCTCTGACCAGCTTCCCTGTCCATGCTGAAGATAATCATTCCCACAGCATAATGCTGCCACTACCATTTTTGACGGTGGGGATGGCGTTTTCAGAGTGATTTGCAGTGATTTGCTAAATACAGGGCAATCCTGGAGGAAAACCTGTTAAAGGCTTTAAAAGACTAGAGATGGGTGCGTAGGTTTTACCTTTCAGCAGGATAACAACCCTAAACATACAACCAGAGCTACAATGGAATGGTTTAGATCAGGGGTCTCAAACACGCGGCCCGTGGCCTTCAGGCTGCTTCATGCGGCCCGCAGGCACCATAGACCCCGATCGCGGCCCGGTCCAGGAGTTGCCGGCAGCTGCGCTTCAGTTCAATGTATTGCCGCGCAGAGACCGGCTCTCTGCACAGCATTACCAGTGTCAGCCGCCGGCCTATCAGAGGCCAGCAGCTGACATCTGTGTCCCAGCGCAGCAGTGTATGACGTCACTGACACGCGCAGATGTCAGCTGCTGGCCTCTGATAGGCTGGCGGCTGGCACTGGTATTGCTGTCGCGGTCTCTGTGGGGGGGTAATTTGCCGCGCAGTGTATTGCCGCGCAGAGCCGGTCTCTGCGCGGCAATACACTGAACTGAAGCGCAGCTGCGGGCAGCTCCTGGACCGGGCCGCGATCGGGGTCTATGGTGCCTGCGGCCACAGGTGCAGACAGGACGACGAGGGAACGGAGGACAGGTGAGAAGAATCTTTTTTTTTTCTCTTGTATGTGTAGAACGGCACAAGGGACAGTCCTCCAAGATGGGGACCAGGCTGGGGACAGTCCTAAAAGATGGGGACCAGGCTGGGGACAGTCCCAAAACATGGGGACCAGGCTGGGGACAGTCCTAAAACATGGGGACCAGGCTGGGGACAGTCCTAAAACATGGGGACCAGGCTGGGGACGGTCCTAAAACATGGGGACCAGGCTGGGGACGGTCCTAAAACATGGGGACGGTCCTAAAACATGGGGACCAGGCTGGGGACGGTCCTAAAACATGGGGACCAGGCTGGGGACAGTCCTAGAAGATGGGGACATTACAACAAGATGGGGACCAGGATGGGGCATTACTACAAGATGAGGACATATCTACAATATGGGGACCGGTATGTAACATTACGACAATATGGGGCCCAGTATGTGACATTACGACAATATGGGGCCCAGTATGGATTATTACGACAAGATGGGGACAAAGATGGGGGGCATTACAAGATGCAGACCAGGGTGGGGAACATTACTACAAGATTTTGGCAGGAAAAAATATTTTGCCACTAAAAATGCTGCTTTATATCTAAACTAAAGTAAACAAAAAAAGTGCATGTTTTTTTATCGCCACATCCATAATGACCCAAGCTATAAAAAATAAAACAGCAAAAATGTTCAAAAGGTGTATATAAAAAAAAATGGTATCACTAAAAATGTCACTTTGTCCTACAAAGAATGCGACCCCCCCAAATTAATTTTTTTTCCATGTGTGGCCCATATACCCAGCCGAGTTTGAGACCCCTGGTTTAGATCAAAGCATATTCACGT
This sequence comes from Phyllobates terribilis, assembly GCF_046119375.1. NCBI lineage: Eukaryota > Metazoa > Chordata > Amphibia > Anura > Dendrobatidae > Phyllobates > Phyllobates terribilis. Next base: position 160,763,230 of record NW_027362761.1, read on the forward strand.
GTTTGAATGGCCAAGTCAAAGTCCAGACCTCTAGTATTAAAGCCTTACCAAAGTGACGTCAATGTGAATAAGGATCGAGTAGGACCGGATCCCGAATATGAATACCTATATATTTTTTTTCGGTTGAGTATTATGCACATATAAATAGTTTGAAGGGTGAAATCCTGCTGACAGATTCCCTTTAAGCCACATGGATTTTTCAAGATAGAATAAACAAAAAGGGAGCAATAACCTTGCAGAGTTGTAGGGGAATACCTGTGCGTCAAGGTGGGTTTCATAGAATGTATTTTTCAACTACTCTATACAAAAGAAAAATCTAAATCTTATCGAAATAGTACTTACAATGTATTATCTTTTCATTTTCTAGTTGATGGTGGAGCACCATCTAGTGAAAATACTTGTAAGCCTAATAAAGGCTGCAGAGAAAACAACTTTAATATGCTTCACGTTAAATAAAAAGTCCATAAAAATAGGTCTACTTCCTCTTTACCAAAAATTTTACACTTCAATAGGAAAGACATACAGTAGTTACACAATATGTATCTTATAAAGAGAATCTTAGGGACTTTTCAGAGAAAATGCATACTTATACTTGCTTTGAGATTAGATGTTCTTTAAGATAAAAAGGAGAATGTGGATAGCAGGCTTCTCATGGAAGGATTACATATTTTGGATAGAAATCAACTACAAGGTTTACCATGAGCTGTACAATACAGTAAGCGTGGAGAGTGATGAATCTGTCCTTGATCACAATTGTGCTGTAATGTTATGATATGTGAACTCTTGTCAATAACTATGGGGAAAATATTACAGCAGTCAGTGACCACTTGCTTTCTATAGAGAGGAAAAGCGCATTATGCTGGTAAAACCCTAGAGGCTTTCCTACAGTGGGTACGGAAAGTATTCAGACCCCTTTACATTTTTCACTCTTTGTTTCATTGCAGCCATTTGGTAAATTCTAAAAAGTTCATTTTTTTCTCTCATTAAAGTACACTCTGCACCCCATCTTGAATGAAAAAAAGCCCAGAAATGTAGACATTTTTGCAAATGTATTAAAAAAGAAAAACTGAAATATCACATGGTCATAAGTATTCAGACCCTTTGCTCAGACACTCATATTTAAGTCACACGCTGTCCATTTCCTTGTGATCCTCCTTGAGATGGTTCTACTCCTTCATTGGAGTCCAGCTGTGTTTAATTAAACTGATAGGATTTGATTTAGAAGGCACACACCTGTCTACATGAGACCTCACAGCTCACAGTGCATGTCAGACCAAATGAGAATCATGAGCTCAAAGGAACTGCCCAAGGAGCTCAGAGACAGAATTGTGGAAAGGCACAGATCTGGCCAAGGTTACAAAAGAATTTCTGCATTACTCAAGGTTCCTAAGAGCACAGTGGCCTCCATAATCCTTAAATGGAAGAAGTTTTGGACCACCAGAAGTCTTCTTAGACCTGGTTGTTCAGCCAAACTAAGCAATGGTGGGAGAAGAGCCTTGGTGAGAGAGGTAAAGTGTAACGGGTCTGGGAGGCGGAACCTCTGAGCAACTTATACAAGGGGGCAGTCCTTGTAAGGAAGCGGGTGGCGACCAGGGAAGACAGGCAGGCGGTCACAGCAGGTGACCGGGACAGTCTCTGGGCAAACGGGCAGGAGGTCACGGCAAGTGACCGGGACAGTCTCTGGGTAAACGGGCAGGAGGTCACAGCAAGTGACCGGGACAGTCTCTGGGTAAACGAGCAGGAGGTCACAGCAAGTGACCGGGACAGTCTCTGGGTAAACGGGCAGGAGGTCACAGCAAGTGACCGGGACAGTCTCTGGGTAAACGGGCAGGAGGTCACGGCAAGTGACCGGGGCAGTCTCTGGGTAAACGGGCAGGTACGACCTGTGACGGCTGAGCCTCCAGGTAGGCTAGCAGGCAGATGGCAGATGAGTGCTCCCAGGTGAGCAGGCAAGAGTCTCTGGACTGGCAGGTGGTCACAGCACGTGACGGCGGAGCCTCTAGATAGGCTAACAGGCAGGTAGCAGATGAGCGCTCCCAGGTGAGCGGGCAAGAGTCTCTGGACTGGCAGGTGGTCACAGCACGTGACGGCGGAGCCTCCAGGTAGGCTATCAGGCAGGTAGCAGGTGAGCGCTCCCAGGTGAGCGGGCAAGCTGGTCCATAGACAGACTGACAGGTGTCGGAAGGCAGACCGTCGGACCTCAGGCTAGCAAGCAGGAAAGCGGATGACAGGCAGGAATCAGGCAGCAAACTGGCCGGAGACTGGCAGGTAACTGGCAACGGGACCTGAGGGCTGAAGCAGAGTAGTGAACAGTGCAACAACATTGCTCGGGCACCTCCATTTTGGAGGAGGTGCCTTATATATGGAGGGATCCTCCGGCCATTGGCCGGGGACTCCTTAGGACGACGCGCGCGGCCCCTTTAAGAGAGGGGGAGAGCGGGCGCTGCAGGCAGAGCGGGAGGAAGCCGCCGGGCACGGAGCAGAGAGGTGAGGGGAACAGCGTCCCTGCCTAGCAGGAGGCAGGGACGCCGACGCTACATAAAGAAGAACACCAAGATCACTGTGGCTGAGCTCCAGAGATGCAGTAGGGAGATGGGAGAAAGTTCCAGAAAGTCAACTATCACTGCAGCCCTCCACCAGTCGGGCCTTTATGGCAGAGTTGCTTGACGGAAGCCTCTCCTCAGTGCGAGACTTATGGAAGCCCGCATAGAGTTTGCTCAAAAACACATGAAAGACTCCCAGACTATGGGAAATAAGATTCTCTGGTCTGATGAGATGAAGATAGAACTTTTTGGTGATAATTCTAAGCGGTATGTGTGGCGAAAACCAGGCTCTGCTCATCACCTACCCAATACAATCCCAACAGTGAAACATGATGGTGGCAGCATCATGATATGGGGGATTTTTTCAGCTGCAGGGACAGGACGACTGGTTGCAATTGAAGGAAACATGAATCCAGCCAAGTACAGAGATATCCTGGATGAAAACCTCTTCAGGAGTGCTGTGGACCTCAGACTTGGCCGAAAGTTCACCTTCCAACAAGACAATGACCCTAAGCACACAGCTAAAATAACAAATGAGTGGCTTCAGAACAACTCTGTGACCATTCTTGACTAGCCCAGCCAGAGCCCTGACCTAAACCCAATTGAGCATCTCTGGAGAGACCTGAAAATGGCTGTCCACCAACGTTCACCATCCAACCTGACGGAACTGGAGAAGATCTGCAAGGAAGAATGGCAGAGGATCCCCAAATCCAGGTGTGAAAAACTTGTTGCATCATTCCCAAGAAGACTCATGGCTGTACTAGCTCAAAAGGGTGCTTCTACTCAATACTGAGCAAAGAGTGTGAATACTTATGATCATGTGATATTTCAGTTTTTCTTTTTTAATAAATTTGCGAAAATTTCTACATTTCTGTTTTTTTTCAGTCAAGATGGGGTGCAGAGCGTACTTTAACCCCTTTACAACCCAAGGTGGTTTGCATGTTAATGACCAGGCCAATTTTTACAATTCTGACCACTGTCACTTTATGAGGTAATTACTCTGAAATGCTTCAACGGATCCCCCTGATTCTGAGTTTGTTTTTTCGTGACATATTGTACTTCATGATTGTGGTAAAATTTCTTTGATATCACTTGCGTTTATTTGTGAAAAAAACGGAAATTTGGCGAAAATTTAGAAAATTTAGCAATTTTCAAAATTTGAATTTTTATGCCCTTAAATCAGAGAGATATGTTACACAAAATAGTTAATAAATAACATTTCCCACATGTCTACTTTACATCAGCACAATTTTGGAACCCAAATTTTTTTTTATTGGGGAGCTATAAGGGTTAAAAGTTGACCAGCGATTTCTAATTTTTCCAAAAAAATTTACAAAACCATTTTTTTAGGGACCACACCATATTTAAAGTCACTTTGAGGGGTCTTTATGACAGAAAATACCCAAAAGTGACACCATTCTAAAAACTGCACCCCTCAAGGTGCTCAAAACCACATTCAAGAACTTTATTAACCCTTCAGGTGCTTCACAGGAATTTTTGGAATGTGGAAGAAAAAAATTAACATTTAACTTTTTTCAAAAAAATGTTACTTTAGACCCAATTTTTTTTTTTATTTTTGCAGGGGTAACAGGAAAAAATGGACCCCAAAATTTGTTGTGCAATTTCTCCTGAGTAAACAGATACCCCATATGTGGGGGAAAACCACTGTTTGGGCGCACGGCAGGGTTCGGAAGGGAAGGAGCGCCATTAGACTTTTTGAATGTAAAATTTGCTTGAATAATTAGCGGACGCCATGTTGCGTTTGGAGAGCCCCTGATGTGCCTAAACAGTGGAAACCCCCCACAAGTGACACCATTTTGGAAACTAGACCCCTCAGGGAACTTATCTAGATGTGTGGTGAGCACCTTGAACCCCCAGGTGCTTCACAGAAGTTTATAACATTGAGCCGTAAAAATAAAATTTTCACATTTTTCCCACAAAAATGTTTTTCAGCCCCCACTTTTGCATTTTCATAAGGGTAACAGGAGAAATTGCACCATGCAATTTGTTGTGCAATTTCTCCTGAGTAAACAGATACCCCATATGTGGGGGAAAACCACTGTTTGGGCGCACGGCAGGGTTCGGAAGGGAAGGAGCGCCATTTGACTTTTTGAATGTAAAATTTGCTTGAATAATTAGCGGATGTGCCCCTGACAGGGTCGGTCTGGTCTGGCGGGATACCGTGAATTTTCCCAGTGGGCCCCGCCCCCTGCTGCAGAGGAGAGGGGGGAGAAGAGAGCAAAAAAAAAATCCTGCGGTTTTAAGGGGCACGGGCCCTTTAAAAGCGCAGGCACAGTGTATGCAGGGACGCGCGCACGCGGCGTTCATTACCTGAACCACCGCGGCGCACGTCCCAGTGAAGCAGCTGAAGCTGCGCGTCTCCCTTCGCCGGCCGGCGTATGATGTCATAGTCATGCGCCTGCTGTGAAGGAGGCGCGCAACTCAGGAGAAGGAGGACACCTCACGGGAGCGCAGGAAGGTAAGAGGTGTGTGCATGTGTGTGTGTGTGTGTGTAATGGTCTGGGCCACTGGCTGGACACACAAGGGGAAGCCCAGCTGGACACACAAGGGGGGGCCCAGCTGGACAAACACACAAGGGGGTAGCCTGGCTGGACACACAAGGGGTTAGCCGACTGGACACAAAAGGGGGGGTCCTGGCTGGACACTCAAGGGGGAACCCTGGCTGGACACTCAAGGGGGAACCCTGGCTGGACACACAAGGGGGGCCCAGCTGGACACACATGGGGGTAGCCTGGCTGGACACACAAGGGGGAGCTAACTGGACACAAAAGGGGGGGTCCTGTCTGGACACACAAGGGGAGGCCCAGCTGGACACACGAGGGGGAACCCCGGCTGGACACACGAGGGGGAACCCTGGCTGGACACATGAGGGGGAACCCTGGCTGGACACATGAGGGGGGGCCAAGCTGGACACACGAGCAGGGGCCAAGCTGGACACACGAGGGGGGCCAAGAAGGACACACGAGGGGGGCGCCCTGGCTGGATACACGAGGCGGGAGCCCTGGCTGGATACACAAGGGGGGCCCTGGCTGGACACGCAAGGGGGAACCCTGGCTGGACACACGAGGGGGAACCCTGGCTGGACACACAAGGGGGGGCCTTGGCTGGACACACAAGCGGGGGCCCTGGCTGGACACACAAGGAGGGGGTCCTGGCTGAACACACAATGGGGGACCCAGGCAAAGGGGGGTGGGCAGGATGGGTATGGGGGGCAGGCTGTACACATGGAGGCCAGGATGGATATATGGGGGGGCATGCTGGACACAGGGGGGGCATGCTGGACACATGGAGACCAGGACGGATATATGGGGGGCAGGCTGGACACATGGAGGCCAGGATGGATATATGGGGGGGCAGGCTGGACTCATGGAGGCCAGGATGGATATATGGGGGGGCATGCTGGACTCATGGAGGCCAGGATGGATATATGGGGGGCAGGCTGGCTGGACATATGGAGGACAGGATGGATATATGTGGGGGCAGGCTGGACACATGGAGGCCAGGATAGATATGTATGGGGAGCAGGCTGGACACATGGAGGCCAGGATGAATATATGGGTGGGGCAGGCTGGACACATGGAGTCCAGGATGGATATATGGGGGGGGTGTCAGGATGGATATATGCAGGGGGGAAGGGCAGGATGGATATATGGGGGGGAGGCTGGACACATGGAGTCCAGGATGGATATATGGGGGGGCAGGCTGGAAACATGGAGGCAAGGATGGATATGTGGGGGGGCAGGCTGGCCACATGGGGGGCTAGGATGGGTATATGGGAGGGGGCAGGCTAGATACATGTGTGCTAGGATAAATATATGGAGGGGTCACACTGGACAAATGGGGGCCAGAAGGGATATATGCAGGGGGGTGTCAGGATGGATACATGGAGTCCAGGATGGATATATGGGGGGGCAGGCTGGAAACATGGAGGCAAGGATGGATATGTGGGGGGGGGCAGGCTGGCCACATGGGGGGCTAGGATGGATATATGGGGGGGAGGGCAGGCTCGATACATGTGGGCTAGGATAAATATATGGAGAGGGCACCCTGGACATATGGGGGCCAGAAGGGACATATGAGGGTGCCTGGCTGGACAAGGGACTTAATTACTGTTTGGGGGCCAGATTGAGGAACATACTTAATTAGTTTATGGTGGCCAGTGGGGAACATTATTACTTTAGATTCCAATTATTATTACATTATTACTTCTGTAATATAATTTACTTTTTAGGAAACTGTTTTCCATGGGATGGGACAAAAGAGGAGTCCTGTTACTGTGCAGGACGGCACCATGTTGCTTTTTTTCTTCAACTGGTATAGTGTAGAAGTCGGGGGGGGGGGGGAGTGGGAATATTCTCTAGAAGAGATCAGTTATTGGTAACTGTGTGTTATTTTCTGCAGAGACGATTCCTGGCTGGAAGAAGTGATGGCCGTCTGTACCTGATGAAGAAGAAAAGCGAAGATGAAGGACTTCACCTAGAGACGTCACTGGTGAGTCAGTGTATTACATGTACACTTACACTACACACGTGGTCAAAATTGTTGGTACCCCTTGTTTCATGAAAGAAAAACCCACAATGGTCACACAAATAACTTGAATCTGATAAATTACACATTTTTGAAAATGAACAAATGAAAGTCAGACATTGCTTTTCTGCTTCCACAGAATTAAAAAAAAAATTAACCTCATGAAATCGGCCTGGACAGAAATGATGGTTCTTCTTAACTTAATATTTTGTTGAACAACCTTTTGAGGCAATCACTGCAATCAAACGATTCCTGTAACTGTCAATGAGACTTCTGCACCTCTCAACAGGTATTTTGGCCCACTCCTCATGAGCAAACTGCTCCAGTTGTCTCGTGTTTGAAGGTTGCCTTTTCCAGACGTCATGTTTCAGCTCTTTCCAAAGATGCTCAATAGGATTTAGGTCAGGGCTCATAGAAGGCCACTTCAGAATAGTCCAATGTTTTCCTCTTAGCCATTCTTGGGTCATTATCCTGTTGCACGACCCATGACCTGCGACTGAGACCAAGCTTTCTGACACTGGGCAGCACATTTCTCACTAGAATCCTTCAAAAGATTTCATTGTACCCTGCACAGATTCAAGACACCTTGTGCCAGATGCAGCAGAGCAGCCCCAGAACATAACAGCCTCCCCCATGTTTCACAGTAGGGACAGTGTTCTTTTCTTGATATGCTTCATTTTTCCATCTGTGAACATAGAGCTGATGTGCCTTGCCAAAAACTTCCATTTTTGTCTCATCTGTCCATAGTACATTCTCCCAGAAGCTTTGTGGCTTGTCAACATGTAGTTTGGCAAATTCCAGTCTGGCTGTTTTATTATTTTTTTTTTCAACAATGGTGTTCTCCTTGGTCGTCTCCCATGAAGTCCACTTTGGATCAAACAACGATGGATAGTACGATCTGACACTGATGTTCCTTGAGCTTGAAGTTCACCTTTAATCTCTTTAGAAGTTTTCCTGGACTCTTCTGTTACCATTCATATTATCCGTCTCTTTGATTTGTCATCAATTTTCCTCCTGCTGCCACGTCCAGGGAGGTTGGCTACAGTCCTGGATCTTAAGTTTCTGAATAATATGTGACACTGTAGTCAAAGGAACATAAAGCTGCTTGGAGATGGTCTTATAACCTTTACCTTTAACATGCTTTTCTATCATTTTCTTTCTAATCTCCTGAGACAACTCTTTCCTTTGCTTCCTCTAGTCCATGTTAAGTGTGGTACACACCATGTCACCAAACCTCACAGTGAGTATCTGTAGACCTATATACAGGCCCACTGACTGATTACAAGATTGTAGACACCTGTGATGCTAATTAGTGGACACAACTTGATTTAACATGTCCCTTTTGTCACATTATTTTCAGGGGTACCATAATTTCTTTCCCGGCCTATTTCATGAGTTTAATTTTTTTTTAAATTCTGTGGAAGCAGAAAAGCAATGTCTGACTTTCATTTCTTCATTTTCATAGAATTTTAATTTATTATTACTTTTGTCAGATTCAAGTTATTTCTGTGACCATTGTGGGTTTTTCTTTCATTAAACGAGGGGTACCAACAATTCTGACCACGTGTGTTTATAGTATATACAGAGCTCCTGTGTATGTCACTGGTGATCACTGTATTACCTGTACACTATATACAGAGCTGCTGTTTATAATGTCACTGGTGATCACTGTGTTACCTGTACACTGACACTATATACAGAGCTCCTGTGTATAATATCACTGGTGATCACTGTATTACCTGTTCAATGACACTATATACAGAGCTCCTGTGTATAATGTCACTGGTGATCACTGTGTTACCTGTACACTGACACTATATACAGAGCTCCTGTGTATAATGTCACTGGTGGTAATAACAGTGTTGTTAGTATTGTGGTTTGTATTCATGATCAGTATTTGGTCACTTTGGGGTGGTAATATGTGGTCTGGTCATGGTGTGGCCGTATTTGTTCCTTGTATATGGTATTATTCGCTCACTATGTGGTGGTAATATGTGATCTAGTCATGGTGTGGCGATATTTGTCCCTTTTGTATGTGGTATTATTGGTGTTGATATAGTGAACTGTGTTGTGTATGGCGGTCATTTTGTTCTTACTGATATTAACTAAGAAAAGATCTTTTTCCATTAGGCCACAGCCCCACCATTAGTATTTGGTTAGTATTTTTTCTCAGGAGTCGCTGCCAAAACAAGTAGTGGGTGATAAATGCAGAATTGGTGACTTGTTTCTATTCTACCTTTTCTCTGATTGTTCCTCACCTGGTTTTGGCTCTCACTCCTGAAAAAAAATACTGACCGGATACTGACCAAATACTGATAGTGGGGCCGTGGCTTTAGAGATTAAATACTTGGACCAGAGCAGCAGAGATGCACTTACAGGGGTTCTCCGGTGAAAACAAGTAATCACCTCTCCACAGGATCAGTGATAATATTGATTGGTGGAGGTCTGACTGCTGGGACACAATTGGCAGAATGTGGAGCTTTTCTCCCCATTAGACTGGAGCGGCATGTGAGATGCGACCACTGATCCATTCATTCCCTCAGTGGCTGTGAGCGCTGCTCTTTTTTGGAAGCCCCCAAGAGAATGAATAGAGCTGTGGTCAGACGTCCCACCTGTCGCTGCATTTTAAAATGGGGATAAGTGTCCTGTCAGGGATAAAACTTCCCCATTCTTCCGATAGGTGCGTTTTCCAATGTTCAGACCCAAACGATCAATAAGTTATCACCTATCCTGTGGTGCCCATGGATCAGTGATAACTTGTTTTAACCAAAGAAGCCCTTTAATGCAAACTACCGTAATTGTACATCCCAGTTAGTGTCGCACAGTAGATGTGCAGGAGCCGCCAGTCAATGCTCCACTATAACAGGGATAGCGGATAACAGATATTTGCATATGGCTGTAGGTGGGCCCCTAGAGTCAGTTCTCCCTGTGGGCCCCAGACACCCCAGTCTGACCCTGGCCCCTGATGTGCCTAAACAGTGGAAACCCCCCACAAGTGACACCATTTTGGAAACTAGACCCCTCAGGGAACTTATCTAGATGTGTGGTGAGCACCCTGAATCCCCAAGTCCTTTACAGAAGTCTATAACATGGAGCCGTGAAAATAAAAAAATCTAACTTTTTCCACAACAATGATGTTTTAGCCCCAATTTTTTATTTTCACAAGGGTAAGAGGAGAAAATGGACCCCAAAATACCCCATATGTGAAGAAAATACAGTGTTTGGGCGCACGGCAGAGTTCTGAAGGGAAGGAGCACTGTGTGACTTTTTGAACGCAAAATTGGCTGGAATCGAGAGCAGACGCCATGTCGCATTTGAAGAGCCCCTGATGTGCCTAAATAGTTGAAACCCCCCACAAGTGACCCCATTTTGGAAACTACACCCCTCAAGGATTTTATCAAGGGGTATAGTGAACATTTTGAACCCAGAGGTACGACACAGAATTTTATGACATTAGGTCATCATATTGAATAAGTTGTCATTAGTCTTGAGCGCAAGTGCTCGCTACTTGAGTTTGCATCGGGTACTGAGGTATGCACCATGTATGACGGGTGCTCAATTGAAATGCTCGAGTCCCCGCCCGCATGTTTCATGGTTATTAGACACCCCAAAAAAACATGCGGGGATCGCTCGAGCATGGCAGGCAATCCCAGCAAAGGTTTTTTTGGCCGCGAAGCATATGGGGCGGAGACTCGAGCACCCGCGATACTCAATGCATACCCGAGCACCCGATGCAAACTCAAGTAGCGAGCACTTGCGTTCAACACTAGTTGCCATATCGTCATTTTTTATTTTTTTTTTTATAAAAAAAAAAACAACCCTAACCCCAACCCTAACATTAGCACAACCCTAACCCCAACCCCAGCCCTAGCGTTTACTTTTTATGCCGTTCCTCGTGCGGTATAAGTGATTAGACGACCTTATTCTTCGGGTCGGTGCGACTACAGAGATACCAGAATCATATCGGGTTTTTATGATTGACAGCTGTCACACACTAAAAGACACATATTTTGTAAAATCTAGTTTTTGCTTCGCCATATTTTGAGAGCTATAATTTTTCCATATTTTGGCCGACAGAGTCATGTGATGGCTTGTTTTTTGCGGGACAAGTTGACGTTTTTATTGGTGCCATTTTCAGGCATGTGACATTTTTTGATCGCTTTCTATTCCAGCTTTTGGGAGGCAGAATAAACAAAAACCAACAATTCAGGAATTGTTTTATTCTACTCCGCGTGTGGTAAAATTGATAAGGTAGCTTTATTCTTCGGGTCAGTACATTTACAGCGGTACCACATTTATATTGTTTTTCTATGTTTTGGCGCTTTTACACAATAAAAGCAATTTTATAGAAAAAATTATTTTTTTTGCATTGCTTTATTCTGAGAGCTATAAATTTTAGATTTTTCGGATGATGGAGCTGTATGGTGGCTTGTTTTTTGCGGGACAAGATGACGTTTTCAGCGGTACCATTTTTATTAATATTCGTCTTTTTGATCGCGTGTTATTCCATTTTTTGTTCGGCGGAATGATGATAAAGCATTGTTTTTTGCTTAGTTTTTTATTTTTTTTTTATTTTTTTACCGTGTTCACTGAAGGGGTTAACTAGTGGGACAGTTTTATAGGTCTGGTCGTTCCGGACGCGGCGATACCAAATATGTGTACTTTTATTTATTTTATTTTTTTTCATAATATTTATTGATGGGTACATTATATTTTTATTTTTGGTGGATTATTATTATTTTTTTTTTTTTTTTTCACTTTCTGAGAGTTTTTACACTTTTTTACTTTGTCCCACTCTGGGACTTTCACTTTTTTTATTCTGATCGCCTGCATAGCATAGGGATGGAGCACCATCCCTGTGCTATGCAGGCAGTCAGTGCTGCACAGCGAGACGATTGTTTGCTCATGCACTGCGCATGAGCAAACAATCTTACTGCTGTCTGGTGACCCGGATGTTGTCATGACGACATCGGGTCGTCATGGCAACACCCGGGAAGCCGCGGCAGACAGCGCTGGAGGCCGGAAGAGGAGGTGAGTATTGCGGTCACCTCCCCTTAGCCACCGAAATGCTGCGATTGACTTCGATCGCAGCATTGCAGGGGTTAATGTGCCGGGAGAGGTGCGGGACCGCTCCCTGCACATAGTACCGGGTGTCAGCTGTGACAATCAGCTGACACCCGGCGGCGATCGCGCCCGCACAGCCTGTGTGCGCGTGCGATCGCCATGACGTACTAATACGGGTCAGGCTCTTAAGTCCCAGGGCACAGATGCGTATTAATACGTCATGGGCTGTAAAGGGGTTAATGAGAAAAAAATGAACTTTTTAGAATTTACCAAATGGCTGCAATGAAACAAAGAGTGAAAAATTTAAAGGGGTCTGAATACTTTCCGTACCCACTGTATGCTAAGAATACATGATTACAACCATAATCATTGGAAAAAATGGAAATTAAGACTTCCATGATGTCATGGGTTTACCACAACAGAGAGGGGCCAAAAGAAAGCAGCGTCTGATTTCACGTACTCCTGCATTAATTAATTAATTAGAAGCACTTCTCCTGACACTACATACAGTAGCTCTGTATATAGTGTCAGTATACCGGTAAAACAGTAATCACCAGTGACATTATACACAGAAGTTCGGTATATAGTTTTATTGTACAAGTAATACAGTGATCAACAGTGACATTATACACAGGAGCTCTGTATATAGTGTCAGTGTACAAGTAATAAAGTGATCTCCAGTGACATTATACACAGAAGTTCGGTATATAGTTTCATTGTACAAGTAATACTGTGATCAACAGTGACATTATACACTGGAGCGCTGTATATAGTGTACAGTGTATAGTATGCGTGTACATGTAATACACTGACTCACTAGTAACGTCTCTAGGTGAAGTCCTTCATCTTCGCTTTTCTTTTTCATCCAGTGCAGACCGCTATAATTTCTTCCAGCCAGGACTCGTCTCTGCAGAAAATAGAACACAGTTATCTATAGCTGATTGCTTCAAGAGCACATTCCTCACTTATTCCCTGATTTCTACACTACGTTAGATGAAGAAAAATAGCGACACAGTGGCGCCCTCCACAGTAAAAGGACCTCCCTTTTGTTCCTCCATGGAAGACAGTATCCTCAAAAGTAAATTATATTACAGCAGTAATGTCCCCTAATAGGCCCCTACAGTAGTTATGTCCCCCACTTGCCACCGGAACCTAATAATGTACGTTCCTCATTCTGGCCCCATTGCAGTAATTGTCACCAATTCTGGCACCCTTTATTTCATAATATCCCCCATCCTGGGCCCCTTTATTTAATAATGTCTCCCATCCTAGGCCTCTATGTTGCATCGTCCTGGGCCCCTATATATCCCCCCACCATCATGGGCACCTACGCATTCCCCCATCCTGACCGTGTACGGAACATGGTCTGATCATACCACATCTCCTGGGCAGGGGAGGAAGCAAAAGACTATACAGACATTACAGCAGGGGATCACAGGGGATTTATTTTGTGAGGTAAAATATTGTTTAAAAACGGGCAGTGAAATATTTTACCTGACAAAATGAATCCTCTGCTGTAATGTCAGTATTGTCTTTTGCTTCCTCTCCTGCCCAGGAGCTGTGGTATGATCAGACCATGTTCCGTACACGGTCAGACACAGACAATTTTTAAAATTAACTTTTGTTCCTGGGAAAACCCCTTTAACATCACGGCTATGTGCTACGCACTGACGTCAGTACCCGGCCCATAACAGTGACGTTCAATGACAGTGACGTGCGTGGCCTTTGATTGGCCGGCGGCCTTTAACGCCACTATGTGCTGCATGATGATATCAGCGCGCGGTGCATAGCAGTGACGTTTCCGGCGGACACCTTAACTTTAGTAGTATGCGCTGCACACTGAAGCGTGTGCGGCCGCTGATAGGCCTGTGGTCATAATGACGGTTACTGGCTGGCCCCCATTATATCTGGCACGGTGGCCCACTGAGGATCCGGGGCCCACCAGAGGATTGTCCGTTGTCCCGACGGTCCAGTCCGATGCTGGCTGTAAGACTTGACATTGCTCAAGATCAGTGCAAATGAGCAATGTATTTACAACATTAAGTTTTATGCTATATCTTTATAAAATGGTCATTAATAATGCCTATTAATAAATAAATGTTAGACATTATGTATTTGTATATTATTCATGTTTTCAAATAAGATAGTAATAGTAAAAAAAAAAGATAGTAAAAAATATCACTTGCTAACAAGCCATTAACCAAATAAATACTAGCTAAACCTAATGTGCCAATCATGTGTCTAAAAATAAGAGCAAATTCAGATGGTATATGCATGAGCTCATGATAATATGACACGGCTAGTGCCAAGACATTCTTTCCACTGAATAAAGTAATCTTGTATTGCATTCTCCTCAGGCCTGGAATCTCTAATAACAATATTTCCAACTGTAGTCAGTACTACATGGCAGGGATTTGGCTATAAGGCCACGTTCACACGTTCAGTATGTGGTCAGTATTTTATATCAGTATCTGTAAGCCAAAACCAGGAGTGGAACAATCAGAGGAAAAGTATAATAGAAACACGTCACCACTTCTGTATTTATCACCCACTCCTGGTTTTGGCTTACAGATACTGAGGTAAAAAAACTCACCAAATACTGAATGTGTGAACATGGCCTTAAGGCCACTTTCACACAGCAGTATTTCAGTCAGTACTCTATCTAAGGCAAAATAAAAAATTATGGCTATATTAATTTTTAAAAAAATTAAAGTTTTGTATTGTAGAAAAGCAGTAAAAGATAAGCTACTTTTAAAACCTCATGGTAAAATCCAAAAAAGAATGGTTGAATTGTTGGGTTTTCCCAAAGTTCTATGATAGTGAACTAGTGCCATCAATTTAACACTGTCCTATTGTAAATTTATGGCACAGGATTAAAGCACATTGCTACTAGATACGGCTTGTATCCTGGGAAGAAGACAGAAGCGGATTAGTATAGTTTCTGTCTTCTATTTCGCTGACTACAAAGCACTGAATGACTGCTATGTACTGTGGAGGGCCATTTTTATAATTTAGTGTGAAATTATATCCAATTTTTTCCTCTATTTTTTGTGTCGTTCCAATACCCTCAAAGGAAATTAACGTGTATAACAAAACATGTGTAATTACAATAATTGTCTAGGAGAAATACTTCATTTTCTGGGACGATTTCAAGGGTGCCAACACTTTCAGCCATGACTGTATAAGTAGAAAACAACCTACACATACTAGGTATCCACACAACCGTAACACCCTGGAGCATAGGCGGATTATAATGAGAGCAATCCGGGCTACCGCCCGAGGCCCCGAGCCTGCAGGGGGCCCGCGGCTCGGGGCGGGGTGTCTAATGCCGGATTGCCCTCATTATATGTGCGGGCCGTCGCGGCACATACCGGTAGCAATAGCGCGAGGGGGGGCCCCGGGCCGCTACTTCTTCATCGGCCAGGCCAGCACTGCAGCAGTTAACTTCCCTGTGCTGGCCCGGCCGCGTCACTGATTGGAGACATGGCCCTGTGCGCGGCCATGTCTCCTAGCTGTGACGTCACGCAGTGCGCGCCCGGCCTGCACTGCTGCAACGGAGAAGTCAGAGCAGGCAGGAGGAATGGAGCCGGGGGATGGTGAGTCTGTATGTGCATGTGTGTGTATGTGTATGTGTGTGTGTGTGTGTGTGTGTGTGTGTGTGCAGGCAGATATCATTGTGTGATGTCTGTTTATATGTATTTTTGTGTTTCAAATGTGTTTATGCGTGTATGTATATGTCTGTATATGTTTGTGTGTGTGCGTGACTGTGTGCGGCCTCCTGCTGAGTATAGTTGGCGCCGTGCGGCCTCCTGCTGTCTCTGGGGGGGCGCCGTGCAGTCTCCCACTATGTATAGATGGCGCCGTGCGGCCCCCCGCTGTGTAAAGATGGCGCCGTGCGGCCCCCTGCTGTGTATAGATGGCGCCGTGCGGCCTCCCGCTGTGTATAGATGGCTACGTGCGGCCTCCTGCTGAGTATAGATGGCGCCGTGCGGTCTCCTGCTGTCTCTGGGGGGGCGCCGTGCGGCCTCCCGCTGTGTATAGATGGCGCCGGGCGGCCTCCTGCTGTGTATAGATGGCGCCGTGCGGCCTCCTGCTGTGTATAGATGGCGCCGTGCGGCCTCCTGCTGTGTATAGATGGCGCCGTGCGGCCTCCTGCTGTGTATAGATGGCGCCGTGCGGCCTCCTGCTGAGTATAGATGGCGCCGTGCGGCCTCCTGCTGTGTATAGATGGCGCCGTGCGGCCTCCTGCTGTGTATAGATGGCGCCGTGCGGCCTCCTGCTGTGTATAGATGGTGCCGTGCGGCCTCCTGCTGTGTATAGATGGCGCCGTGCGGCCTCCTGCTGTGTATAGATGGCTACGTGCGGCCTCCTGCTGTGTATAGATGGCTACGTGCGGCCTCCTGCTGAGTATAGATGGCGCCGTGCGGCCTCCTGCTGTCTCTGGGGGGGGGGGCACTGTGTATAGATGGCTACGTGTGCTCAATATTGAGTCATACAATTAATGTAAGGCTGTATGCACACGATGCGTTTTTAATGCGTTTCCGCAGCGTTTTTGCAGCTGCGGAAACGCATTAAAAACGCATGGTAGAAGGGCAGCAATGTTCCCCAATGATAATCCGCATGAGCTGTGCCCATGCTGCGGATTTTTCCGCAGCGTTTATGCTGCGCTCAAAAATCCGCAGCATGTCCATTAATTTTGCGGAAACGCGGCGTTTTCGCCGCCATTGACTTGCATTAGAACGCGCCAATACAACAAGACTGCATCTGTACTTACGTTATTGGCGCGTTCTAATGTGCGGATGGTACCCGGGTGTGGAGGACAGGAGACTCTCCTCCACACCCAGGTACCATAAAAAAGCTGTAAAAACAAGAATAAAATAAAATATAAGATATATTCACCTTCCGACGGCCCCCGGTCTCCTTCCCTCTGCTTGCGTGCAAGACTGAAGGACCTTCGGTGACGTCACAGTCATGTGACCGCAGGCCCTTCAGCGCAGTGTCTCGCGATATCCCGGCAGCCAGGAACGAACGCGGCAGCACACGCCGGGCCATCAGAGGGTAAAGTATAGCTTTATTTTTTTATTTTTAAACATTCTTTTACGGTCACACTATATAAATCCATGCCGGTTGCATGGATTTATATAGTGTGACCTAGTTGTCAAGCACTTTCCAGGTGATGCTAAAATCGCCTGGAAAGCACTTGTCAATCCGGATTTTTTTTTGAGTGTTTCTGCATCTCCCTGGCAGAAAAAACGCATGTGGATTGTACATGCGGATTGTACATGCGTTTTTCCTGCCAGCGACATGCGGATGTGAAGCGTTCTTCACTTGCATTTCCGCATGCGGGTTGACAAGCGATTTTAGCATCACTTGGAAAGTGCTTGACAACTTGGTCACACTATATAAATCCATGCAAACAGCATATATAGTGTGACCGGAAAAGAATGGTAAAAAATAAAAAATATATACTTACCTTCTGATGGCCTGCCGATGTCAGCGGTCGCGTGACCTGTCACATGACTAAATGACGTCACGGCAGGTCCTTTTCAGACCATCGCGAGCTGCCGGCAAGCCAGGAAGCATTGGATAAAGACATCGGGGGCCATCAGAAGGTAAGTATAATATTTATTTTTTATTTTATTCTTTTTTCACAGGTTCTATTGTACCCGGGTCCGAAGGAGAGTCTCCTGTCCTCCACACTCGGGTACCATCCGCACATTGAAACGCATGGAATCAGCATGTACAGATGCAGTGATGCGTAATCATGCGTTCTAATGCAAGTCAATGGCGGCGAAAACGCCGCGCTTCCGCATAATAATTGGTAACGCTGCGGATTTTTCCGCAATGATAATCCGCAGCGGAAATTTCCACAGCATGTGCACAGCACATGAGGATTATCATTGGGGAACATGGCAGACCTTCTACCAAGCGTTTTTTAAGTGTTTCTGCAGCGGAATTGCCGCTGCGGAAACGCTTAAAAAACGCATAGTGGGCACACAGCCTAAAAAAAAATATTATAATTAATATTGTGCCAAATTAATTTCACATGATCTATCACAGGGGATCATGTGACATGTCACGTGATAAATCAGGTGTGTGTGTGTGTGTGTGTGTGTGTGTGTGTGTGTGTGTGTGTGTGTGGTGGGGGGGGGGGCCGCGCCTTCTAAACTGCCCGGGGCCCTTGCTACTTTTAATCCACCCTTGCCCTGGAGCAATTCATTCAAAGGGTCATTTGGTGATAATGACTTTTGTGTTTTCATTGGCTGTAAGCCATAATCATAAACATTAACAGAAATAAACACTTGAAATAGATCACTCTGTTTGTAATGACTATTATCTAATTGACATAACTTGTATGCTCTTCCATAAAAGTGCAAAAAAATACAATAAAACAAATGTAGCCAAGTCAAAGAACATGTAAAAAAGTTATGTCTGCTGAAAAGTGGAGGGGCAAAAAGGAAAAAATATCCAGTTTAGTCATTAGGCCCCTTAGGCCTGGTCATTAAGGGATTACTACATTATATGCCCATTAAAATAGTAATGCAAAAAAAAGAAGCCCCGGTGGTGCATTGTCGCTGTGGCGATGGTTGGCGCACGGCTCCGCTCCCTTTGAGGCAGGAAATGTTAGGACCCACTAAGAGGTTTGCCGTGATGTGGCAGTGGGCTTCATACAGTCTAATCAGAATGTTAAACTAAGAACCTCATGTTCAGTTATATATATTTTTGCCGAGAGGCATTAGATCAAATGTATAATTTTTTTGAACTGCGGTCCATGCTCCTTTTTTTCCATTAAAATAGTAGCATTAAAGAATACAAGTTGTCACACATAGTAATAAAAAGAAAAAAAAACACAAAAAAGCTTTCATAAGACTTTGTTATAAGGAAAAGTAAAAAAAAAAAAAGCTATGGCTCTTGGATATATTAGTGAAAAATTTAACATTTTTGCAACTTCAAACCTATTTTTTATGATACAGTATAGGGAAAGCCTAAAATAGAATTTATATTTGCATCTGTCACTGAGTGATAGTGTCCCTTTAACTGGAGCTGTTACAGCAGCTTTATTTCCAAAAGAAACGATCACTGTACTGAATTTTTTCTTAAACAGAGGAATTTGGTCTAGTTAAATTGCTTGTCCAGTTTAGAAAAAAACATTTTCACATACATTGTTAAGGAGTTGTGAATGAATAAAAAGGCACTATTTTCAATCTCTTGGTGCTCCGCGTGGTGAGCAGTCACAAAGAGTCCCTTTCTCTCTCCGGAGGACCTGGTCTGCATTACACAGGCAGCCCATTGATTAGAATTAGTACTGGGTAATGCTTAATTCCCCATGTGATGATGTTGCAGGGAAATGAGAAACTTCGGTTTTCATCAAAGGACATTTTGAAAAACGTTTATTGTAAACTAAATCCAACAAGTAGGAATTGTCCAAAAAGGACAACCCCTTTAACTGACTTACACTTGTCCAGTCAACAGATATCTCTCCCAACTTTATCAAGATTATGCATGAATATTTCAACAAGGAGATGGTAATACCCAATACCTGGTTATATGGCCACTCTTCTGAAAGAAGAAAAGGTTGGGCATGTTGAAATCCAACATGTCCAATCTTTTTTTGTAATGGATATTTTTACATGTCAGAGCCTTTAAATGTAATCTATCAGCAGTTTTTTTGCAATGTAATCTGCGACCAGCATGATGTAAGGGCAGAGACCCTGATTCCAGTGATGTGTCACTTATTGGTCAGCATACTGTGAGTTTGATACAAAATACAAACCCTGTTTTCTCTGCTGCAGATCTAGCAGTGCTCAGAATGCTGAGCTCTGTATCACCTGCCCACACCGCTGATTGGCAGCTTTCTGTGTACACTGTTTGTTGACCGTGGTAATGAGTGGTCCGGGGAGGGGTTACATAGGACTAGGAGGGATGAGACACCACACTCGATGGAAAAACTTTAGAGCAAATGTCTGAGCAGAATGGTATTTGTAAACAGTGCCAGACTGAAGAACATTGGGCCCACCAGAGGATTTGATTCTGAGGGCCCACCTAAGGATTCTCCGGTTCTCTGGTGGGCCAGTCCAACCCTGTTTGTAAAAATGAACGGTGATGAGAATTATTTATTTTTATATTGCATTATACAAATATAAATTTAAAAAACCCGGTATAAACCCAGCACAATGCAACTCGCTGATTTTAGATCTAGGCATTCTTTTGAACTGCAGGCCGTACACGTCTGCAACATTACCCCCAAAGAAAACTAAATTTATATGATCCTATTCCCTTGAATTTCACTTTACCCCTGTCTATATCATATACTATGGCCCCAATTCATCAAGACCAACGGTCTTCTTCCCTGTTTTGATGAGAAGGCTAGGTGGAGTCAGACACTCCTGATTCACGAAGAGGTGCACCATACCATAAGGCAACGTTCACATGTTCAGTATTTGGTCAGTATTTTACATCAGTATGTGTAAGCCAAAATCAGGAGTGGAACAATCAGAGGAAAAGTATAATAGAAACACGTCACCACTTCTGTATTTATCACCCACTCCTGGTTTTGACTTACAAATACTAATGTAAAATACTGAACATGTGAAAGTGGCTTAAGTCTCACTCCAGTCAGGTACTGGAATAAGATTTCTGGCGTACTGAACACTATAGCTCAGCCCATTTCAGTGGAGATGGGAGAAACTAGCGTGCCAAAAGTTGTAAAATTTTGGTGTAACTCCTAGGTGTGCCAAAATTTTGTGACATTTCAAAGCTTTTTTGGTGTGAATTGGTGCCTATGTTTTTTTTATTGACTGCATGTATGATGACAGGTCAAAAACCAAAACAGGACAAACAGACCCATACAAAACTATAAATAACTCCCTAAAGAAAAATAGATACTAAACAATCAACAACATAAATAAATCAAAATTGTATTAATTACAAAAAATATACACTAATATTAGAAGAAAAAAGTATATAAAAAAGAAAAACCCCTTAAAACCCAGAAAAAAAGAGAAGGCAGTGTGGTCAGTGTTAAGTAACACAATGCAAATTGTTCCTTCAGAGAGGAAGAGAACTAGAACTCTAGTGCCACCTATAGAAGCAGCAATCCTAAAAGTCAATCTTGACCCTTTAACGAGCCTTGTCACATGACTTAGGATAAAAGCCAAAACCAGAAACTCAATTTGCAGACACTGTGTTTCGGGTTACTGCCCCTCATCAGTGCAAAGTGTGAGTTCTGGTTTGGCTGGGTGAGAGGCAGGGCCGGCTCCAGGTTTTTCTGGGCCCCGGGCGAAAGAGTCTCAGTGGGCCCCTTTAACACATACCACGATTCATGATGCAGAGATACGGCGGAGAAATATATATATATATATATACAGTACAGACCAAAAGTTTGGACACACCTTCTCATTTACAGATTTTTCTGTATTTTCATGCCTTTGAAAATTGTACATTCACACTGAAGGCATCAAAACTATGAATTAACACATGTGGAATTATATACTTAACAAAAAAGTGTGAAACAACTGAAAATATGTCTTATATTCTAGGTTCTTCAAAGTAGCCACCTTTTGCTTTGATGACTGCTTTGCACACTCTTGGCATTCTCTTGATGAGCTTCAAGAGGTAGTCACCGGAAATGGCCTTCCAAGATTCAGAGATGCTTAGCACTTGTTGGCCCTTTTGCCTTCACTCTGCGGTCCAGCTCACCCCAAACCATCTCGATTGGGTTCAGGTCTGGTGACTGTGGAGGCCAGGTCATCTGGCGTAGCACCCCATCACTCTCCTTCTTGGTCAAATAGCCCTTGCACAGCCTGGAGGTGTGTTTGGGGTCATTGTCCTGTTGAAAAATAAATGATGGTCCAACTAAACGCAAACCGGATGGAATAGCATGCCGCTGCAAGATGCTGTGGTAGCCATGCTGGTTCAGTATGCCTTCAATTTTGAATAAATCCCCAACAATGTCACCAGCAAAGCACCCCCACACCATCACACCTCCTCCTCCATGCTTCATGGTGGGAACCAGGCATGTAGAGTCCATCCGTTCACCTTTTCTGTGTCGCACAAAGACACTGTGGTTGGAACCAAAGATCTCAAATTTGGACTCATCAGACCAAAGCACAGATTTCCACTGGTCTAATGTCCATTCCTTGTGTTGTATAGCACAAACAAGTCTCTTCTGCTTGTTGCCTGTCCTTAGCAGTGGTTTCCTAGCAGCTATTTTACCATGAAGGCCTGCTGCACAAAGTCTCCTCTTAACAGTTGTTGTAGAGATGTGTCTGCTGCTAGAACTCTGTGTGGCATTGACCTGGTCTCTAATCTGAGCTGCTGTTAACCTGCAATTTTTGAGGCTGGTGACTCGGTTAAACTTATCCTCAGAAGCAGAGGTGACTCTTGGTCTTCTTTTCCTGGGGCGGTCCTCATGTGAGCCAGTTTCTTTGTAGCGCTTGATGGTTTTTGCAACTGCACTTGGGGACACTTTCAAAGTTTGCCCAATTTTTCAGACTGACTGACCTTCATTTCTTAAAGTAATGATGGCCACTCGTTTATCTTTACTTAGAATTTGTATTATGGCAAGAAAAAAGCAGCTAACAGTCTATTCAGTAGGACTATCAGCTGTGTATCTACCTGACTTCTGCACAACACAACTGATGGTCCCAACCCCATTTATAAGGCAAGAAATCCCACTTATTAAACCTGACAGGGCACACCTGTGAAGTGAAAACCATTTCCAGTGACTACCTCTTGAAGCTCATCAAGAGAATGCCAAGAGTGTGCAAAGCAGCCATCAAAGCAAAAGGTGGCTACTTTGAAGAACCTAGAATATAAGACATATTTTCAGTTGTTTCACACTTTTTTGTTAAGTATATAATTTCACACGTGTTAATTCATAGTTTTGATGCCTTCAGTCTGAATGTACAATTTTCATAGTCATGAAAATACAGAAAAATCTTTAAATGAGAAGGTGTGTCCAAACTTTTGGTCTATACTGTATATATATATATATATATATATATATATATATATATATATATATATATATAATATATAGTACAATGCAAAGATTTCACTTCTTACATTACATGAGTGATATCTATTGTAAATTCCACAATAGCTCAGAAACCGGTGAATCGCTCCACACAGAATAGTGGCCCCCATATAAGGCTCCATACGGAATACTGGCCCCCATATAATGCTTCATACGGAATACTGGCCCCCATATAAGGCCCCATACGGAATACTGGCCCCCATATAAGGCCCCATACGGAATACTGGCCCCCATATAAGGCCCCATGCGGAATACTGACCCCCATATAAGGCTCCATACGGAATACTGGCCCCCATATAAGGCCCCATGCGGAATACTGACCCCCATATAAGGCTCCATGCGGAATACTGACCCCCATATAAGGCTCCATGCGGAATACTGACCCCCATATAAGGCTCCATGCGGAATACTGGCCCCCATATAAGGCTCCATACGGAATACTGGCCCCCATATAAGGCTCCATACGGAATACTGGCCCCCATACGGAATACTGGCCCCCATATAAGGCTCCATACGGAATACTGGCCTCCATATAAGGCTCCATACGGAATACTGGCCCCCATATAAGGCTCCACACAGAATACTGGCCCCCATATAACGCTCCATACAGGATACTGGTCCCCTTATAAAGCTCCATACAGGATACTGGCCCCCATATAACACTCCATACAGGATACTGGTCCCCTTATAAAACTCCATACAGGATACTGGCCCCCATATAACGCTCCATACAGGATACCGGTCCCCTTATAACACTCCATACAGGATACTGGCCCCCATATAATGCTGCATGCAGGCTGTTACCCCCCACATAATGCCCCATACAGGCTGTCCCCCCCTTATAATGCTCCATGCAGGCTGTTACCCCCCACATAATGCCCCATACAGGCCCTCCCCTTTTAATGCTCCATGCAGGCTGTTACCCCTCACATAATGCCCCATACAGGCTGCCCCCCCCTTTATAATGCCCCATGCAGGCTGTTCCCCACCTTATAATGCCCCATGCAGGCTGTCACCCCTCCTCTTTATAATGCCCCATGCAGGATGTCCCCCCCCTCTTTATAATGCCCCATGCAGGCTGTTCCCCACCTTATAATGCCCCATGCAGGCTGTCACCCCTCCTCTTTATAATGCCCCATGCAGGATGTCCCCCCCTCTCTTTATAATGCCCCTTGCAGGATGCCCCCCCCCTCTTTATAATGCCCCATGCAGGATGCCCCCCCCCCTTCTCTTTATACTGCCCCATGCCTCCATACATTAAAAAAAAAAAAAATCAAATACTCACCTCCCTTCTCCTCACCTGCTACCTGCTACCTGCTGCCCACTGCTTGGGTCCGAACTCCAGCGTTGTCGGCGTCTTCCCGCTCAGCGCTCCCTGTGACGGCTCAGGGGAGGGTGCGGTGTAAAGGCGTCACCTCGCCCTCTGACCTGAGACGTCACAGGGAGCGCAGAGCAGGAAGACAGCTGATCTGCGGAGGCACGGGGAGAGGTAAGTATCCAGCTGCCGGGGCCCTGAGCAAGCGGCGGAGAAGGGCAGGCGCTGACACCGCTCTCCTCCGCCCATAGCCCAGCGGGGTGCGCGACCGCCAGTGGGCCCGTCTGCCTGCTCAGGGCCCCGGCATTTGCCCGGGTGCGCCGGGTGCTGACGCCGGCCCTGGTGAGAGGCGTCAGACCGGTATCTAAGGGGTAACATTTCTCCTTGCAGAGAGCGACAAGTTAAGCATGTCACTGTGAGGAGACTTTTAAAGCAGCAATGCTCCTCTGGGAAATATGCAAATTGTCTCTTCAGAGAGGAAGAGAACTAGAACTCTAGTGCCACCTACAGGAAGTAGCAATCCTAAAAGTCAATGTTGACCCTTTAACGAGCCTTGTCACATGACTTAGGATAAAAGCCAAGACCAGAAAGTCAATTTGCAGACACTGTGTTTTGGGGTACTGCCCCTCATCAGTGCAAAGTGTGAGTTCTGGTTTGGCTGGGCACATTATAATCAGTAAAGCATATAAATTAATCACACATGGGGGTTCAGCACATGCACAAATATATGAACAAAATATAAATATAGGGACTTAAAAATGATTACATGATAACTATTATAAAAACCTCAATTGTAACAATGACCCCTCAAAACACAAAATCTCTAAACAGGATGCAGCAATGCAAAAGCACCTTGCTGCAGTCAGCACATGATTAAATAAAAATAAAAGCCACAATTCATATTCATATAAACCTCAATTGTGAGGAAGACCCCACACAGCCAAAGGTCTCAACAAAGTGCAGTAGTGCCGAGGCATCCATACCCACCACAAGCCATTGTCAGTGGACCAAAAAAGCAGACAACACTACACAGTACCCTGACGCGCGTTTCGCCTATAGCTTCATCAGGAGGTACCCATGATGATAGGTCAACCTTTATGGGTGCCGATAATGTTGACTACAACTGTACAAATATTAAAATTTGTGGGTTTAATCTTGACTGACAATACCTTACAGAATTTGAACACTTCCTTTGCATTCTTTGGTTTACTGACTTTATGACTTTATTGGAGATGAGACATCTTATTTCTTTATTGTATCTCTCATACTTTCATGGTTCACAATTAAAAATTCCCTTATAAGGTGTAGCCGAGCTATAAAACATATGACAAGGCTGTCAACTTGCCAAGCAAAATGGTGCCAATGGGAAATTAAAGGCAAGTAAAATAGTCCAGTTGGTTAGCTGATAATTGACGACAGTATTCAGGGATGGTCCGTTACTGAAAATAAGAAGCTAAACTGTGAACCCCTGAACAGTCATATTAATAACAAACGAGAATCACAGACAGCGTACATAAAAATGATTGGTGTGCAGTGGTGAGATTGCTGCCATGGGTCCTACTAGTGTTCACATCACTGATCCTCATCTTTCATTACATGCCTTATTACCAGCTAGAAAACGAATGTTGGAACCTACACAGCGAACATCATGAACTATGTCATTAGATGAATTAGGATGTCTTGTATATATACCAAGAGGGTAAAGTCATGGAATCATGGAAATCACAGGATTGATGGACATGTTATTGATATGCAAATGATGTTTCCATTTTTTTAGCATTTGCATAACATCTTGATTTATTCAGTATCGAGTATGAGCCTCGCACACAGAACTATACGCACCTACACCCCTTGGCTGTTATCAATGAGGTTATTAATGGTCATCTAAGGAAGGTTGTCTGCCTCTGAATGCACATGGGAACACAATCATCAAGATCTGCTGGCAGCTTCTTTTGCAATTGCCGACCAATGGTGTCCCAGATTTTCTCAGTGGGAGACAAGTCCAAGACACGGCAGGCCATGGTAGACCGTTTGATCACGCAGGCTGCTCACAGTAGCACGATCAATATGCAGCCAGGCACTGCCATATGGAGAAATGGCCGTACCACTGGTTCCACAACCAAATAAATGTAACACTGAGCTGTTATTGTACCTGGAATGAAAAATGAGGGGTCCGGCTGACTCGCCCAGGGGGATATGGGGGACTCGGTACCCGGGCCTTTACCTTCTTGGGATGTCACGGCGGTCGGCTCCCGGGCCCGTACCCTGGGGTCACTCTTTAACAGGGGTTTGTTACTTGATGGGATGAATAACAGTTTTGTCTCGTGACGTCACCTGTGGTTCCCGGTAATGGGTACCGGCGCTGCTGCAGACCTCTGGGGCAGATGTTAGGGCAGCTGGGTTGGTGCGGCTCTCCACAGGCAGAGCACAGCTCCAGGGCAGTGTAGGTGCAGATGGTGATGCTGGGCGTTGTAGTGCAGGAGCGATAGCGTGGTAGAAATAACTGACAGAAACAGTGGGGTGCAGTCATCTGAGTTTACTCACAGTTATTTAGGTTCCTCAGGTGGCACTTTACAGGTGACCGTCTCTCACGTCGCGCTGCGTTTACCAGGCAGGGGTTCATCACTCTCCCAAGTATTTTGAGAGCACTTAACGGGACCCCTTTCTGTATGTTCCTTTCTTAGCCGACTTCCCGCGCTGGGTCTCTCCCTCCTGCCCTGCGCCTCGCCACACAAAGTCCAGATCGGGTACCTTGAGATCCCTATGGGCAACTTGAAGTTCCCGGACCTTGCTTGGTGCCCTTTTCGGCGGCTTGGGCGCGAATGTGGCAACTGCACCCTGAAAGTGCAGAAGCCTCCGGTTTTCTAGCTGAGACCTAAAGTAACTCGGCTAGTGCAGGGACCGGTTCCCTTCTTGCGGCCTGATCCCTCTGACGCCTGGCAGATTCGGGCGTACGGGTGCCGTCCTGCACTCACCGTACCCCCTGGGATCCCTTCTGTTACTGGAGCCTTCCTCCCTAGCTCCCACTCCTCTCTCAGTCTTGGGCTTGACAGGCTGAGCCTGCCTCACGAGCAGAGCTCCTGCAGAGCCCCTGCTCCTTTCACTTCTCCTCCTCTGACTCACTCTGACTCACTAAGATGGCTCCCCTTTATATATCTATATCCTCAAGTGCTCCCTTGGTCTGCGTCCTCCACCCACACCCACTACATGGTTCCCCCTCACTTTTGGTTCCCCCCACTCCAGCCAGGGACGGGGCAGCAAAAGAAGTGCATAATGCCCTTCCAGCCGGCCTGGAGTAGTGTAGTGTTGAGTGCAGGTGTTAGGGTCCCGGGCAGTACTCCATCCTTACCTGAGAGAAGGAGATGCCACACCTCTGGGTGAGGTGCAGTACCTCTGCGACGACTGAACCCTCAGGGGCGCCACACGGCTACTGTACATTATGCTGCCCCACACAATAATCCAGGACGCAGGACTGTTGTGATGTTCCCTCATGAAGGCCTGAGAATAGTTGTAGGATGGAGCCATTCCTTGCGGAAATTTTTATTTTTTTTCTATTCCTGTAACTCTAGGAACGCGGCTACAGTCATCACTCACAGCATTGTGAGCACCAGTTTGATTGACAGCTCGCAGTGCGGTGCATCTGTGCAGAGTGAGCTGTCAATGAGAGTGCTGGGGCGTGTTTACAGCCGCTACTTACAGTGCTGTGAGTGATGAGTGCAGTCACGCCGGCACGTCTGTATGACTGTAAGGGCGCAGTCAGGCTGCTGTTTTACTCGCCGAGGATCACACCGCAATCCTCGGACCAGCCGTCTGCTCTCCTGATCTGAGTGTGACAGCATGTGTTTCTATGTAGCTGTCACGCTCAGGTCAGGAGAGCAGACGGCCGAGGATTGCAATGCTATCCTTGTGCGAGTTATATGGCAGTCTAACTGCACCCAAAGTCAGTGGCTCCTGGGAGGAATAAAGTTCATTTTTTCCCAGTAGCCTCGGTCTCAGTACAGCAACCGGTCAGCATTGGAACGCTAATAACCGGCAGATTAACCCCGTGTATACTCTACATAAAGCTGTGTACACTATGTGGTGTGTGTAGAGTGCAGGGCTGTGTGTCTCTCCTGCATAGCAGACCGTGCGTGTAGAGGACACGGTGTAGAGCCGTGCGTGGGTGTAGAAGGCACGGTGCAGGGCCGTGTGTGGGTGTAGAGGTCACGGTGCAGGGCCATGTGTGGGTGTAGAGGGTGTGGCGCCCCTGCGGGTTCAGTCGCCACAGAAGGGTGGTATCCCACTCTCAGGTAAGGATGGAGTACTGCCCGGGACCCACACACTTGCATCCATTACACTCCACTTCAGAGGGAAGGGCGAGATTGCTCCTAAGGGAGAGCACAGTCCCTGGTCCCTAGCTGGAGGGTGGAACCATGTAGTGGGAGTGGGTGGAGGAAGTAGTTTAGGGGAGTACTTCAGTAGGAGTATAAGAAGGGGAACCATCTAGAAGCAGCCAGTCCTGCTCAGGAGAGCAGTGTGGGAGGGTCAAGGCTCCAGTGCTTGGAGCAGGGGTTTGAGTGGAGAGAGAGGAGTCGGGCCTAGTCTGAGAGGCCCAGGAGAGAGACTGAATGAGGACGGGAGCAGAGGGAAGGCTCCAGAGACAGAGGGGATCCCAGGGGCACGGGAAGTGCAGGAAGCCACCTGCGCGCCCGAATCTGCAGGAACGTGGAGGGATCAGGCCGCAAAGGGGGCGGGCCCCTAACTAGTGGAAAACTACAAGGCTCAGCTAGAAACCGGAGGCTTCTGTACTTTCAGGGTGCAGCTGCTCACAACTGCAACTACGTTGCTAAAAAGGTAGCCACATAGGACTCAGGGGACTGCGGGTTGCCTGCCAAAGTCCGAGGTTACCGGCTTGGGACACTGGTTGCGAGGCGCAGGGCAGGAGGGTGAGAGCCAGCGCAGGAAGACGACCGAGGAAGGCACACAGAATGGGGTCCCGTTAAGTACTCCTGAACCCCTTCCTTGGTGAACGCAGGACGGCATGGGAGGTTACCCTGGTCCTCGTAGCCTGGAGTTCAACAACTGTGAGTAAACCTTGAAGACTGCACCCCACTGTGTCCTAGAACTATCTGCGCCATCCCCTGCACTACACTGCACAGCAACATCTACCTCATTAATCATCACTGCACCGCCCTGGAGCTAAGCTCTGCCTGTGGAGAGCTGTCCCAACTCTGCTGCGTCACCATCAGCTCCAGAGGATCTGCACAGCAGCGGCAGCTCCATATAGCCGCATACCACAGGTGGCGTCACGAACATTAAACTATAAAAACTATCATCTCCTTTTATTGACCGCCCTGGGTCACGGACGGGGTCACTGCCACTGTGACATCCCCTGCACCGAGTACCCCACGGCCCAGGTGGCGCGTCATACTTGGCGTCACGAACAGGATATGAACCAACCCGTTATAACCGGGTATTGTGCGCCTAGAGACTGTGCTGTATACTGAATGTGGCGCCCGCCCCAGAAGAACGGGCGCCATTATGTGCGTTATCAAGGACAAGAAACCTCCCATCATGGACCGGGTTCCAGAATGGCGCCAAAAGCGGGGCCCGCTCCCATGCACCTGTGGCCATATACAGTACAGACCAAAAGTTTGGACACACCTTCTCATTTAAAGATTTTTCTGTATTTTTATGACTATGAAAATTGTACATTCACACTGAAGGCATCAAAACTATGAATGTACATGTGGAATTATATACTTAACAAAAAAGTGTGAAACAACTGAAAATATGTCTTATATTCTAGGTTCTTCAAAGTAGCCACCTTTTGCTTTGATGACTGCTTTGCACACGCTTGGCATTCTCTTGATGAGCTTCAAGAGGTAGTCACCGGAAATGGTCTTCCAACAATCTTGAAGGAGTTCCCAGAGATGCTTAGCACTTGTTGGCCCTTTTGCCTTCACTCTGCGGTCAGCTCACCCCAAACTATCTCGATTGGGTTCAGGTCTGGTGACTGTGGAGGCCAGGTCATCCGGCGTAGCAACCCATCACTCTCCTTCTTGGTCAAATAGCCCTTACACAGCCTGGAGGTGTGTTTGGGGTCATTGTCCTGTTGAAAAATAAATTATGGTCCAACTAAACGCAAACCGGATGGAATAGCATGCCGCTGCAAGATGCTGTGGTAGCCATGCTGGTTCAGTATGCCTTCAATTTTGAATAAATCCCCAACAGTGTAAGCAGCTAAGCACCCCCACACCATCACACCTCCTCCTCCATGCTTCACGGTGGGAACCAGGCATGTAGAGTCCATCCGTTCACCTTTTCTGTGTCACACAAAGACACGGTGGTTGGAACCAAAGATCTCAAATTTGGACTCATCAGACCAAAGCACAGATTTCCACTGGTCTAATGTCCATTCCTTGTGTTCTTTAGCCCAAAAAAAGTCTCTTCTGCTTGTTGCCTGTCCTTAGCAGTGGTTTCCTAGCAGCTATTTTGACCATGAAGGCCTGCTGCACAAAGTCTCCTCTTAACAGTTGTTGAAGAGATGTGTCTGCTGCTAGAACTCTGTGTGGCATTGACCTGGTCTCTAATCTGAGCTGCTGTTAACCTGCGATTTCTGAGGCTGGTGACTCGGATAAACTTATCCTCAGAAGCAGAGGTGACTCTTGGTCTTCCTTTCCTGGGGCGGTCCTCATGTGGCCAGTTTCTTTGTAGCGCTTGATGGTTTTTGCAACTGCACTTGGGGACACTTTCAAAGTTTGCCCAATTTTTCGGACTGACTGACCTTCATTTCTTAAAGTAATGATGGCCACTCGTTTTTCTTTACTTAGCTGCTTTTTTCTTGCCATAATACAAATTCTAACAGTCTATTCAGTAGGACTATCAGCTGTGTATCCACCAGACTTCTGCACAACACAACTGATGGTCCCAACCACATTTATAAGCCAAGAAATCCCGCTTATTAAACCTGACAAGGCACACCTGTGAAGTGAAAACCATTTCCGGTGACTACCTCTTGAAGCTCATCAAGAGAATGCCAAGAGTGTGCAAAGCAGTCATCAAAGCAAAAGGTGGCTACTTTGAAGAACCTAGAATATAAGACATATTTTCAGTTGTTTCACACGTTTTTGTTAAGTATATAATTCCACATGTGTTAATTCATAGTTTTGATGCCTTCAGTGTGAATGTACAATTTTCAAAGTCATGAAAATACAGAAAAATCTTTAAATGAGAAGGTGTGTCCAAACTTTTGGTCTGTACTGTACCTAGACGTGTCAATCAGTCTGAGGAAACCGCCCCCAGGTGTGGCCGACAGCAAGGAGCCATGGAACCGCCCCAGAAAGGGGAGAGAAGAAGAGAGACCTTGGAGACAGGGCGGAGTCTCCAGCAGTGCAGACAGACCGCACTCGGCAGGCATAATGGACGGAGTCCAGCCTCAGACTACGGGCTGTGGCCTGCAGCCTAATGAATCATCCCTCAACCTGGAGGGGGTCCTAACAAAGCTGTCCCTGGAGGATACTGGGTTCTTCCGAGATGAGGTGCAAGAGCTGGGCAGAAGGATGGAGGAGGCCCAGCAGGCTGCCGTCGCAGTCTGGAGGGCCGAGCTACTGGAGAAGTTGCTGACCCGGCAGCAGTCTGCGCTGCATACGACCAGCAGCGCCCCAGCCCCGGCGGAGCTACTACTGGACCAGGAGGCGAGTGCTGGAGCGACCGCGGGAGCAGGTAGGAGCAGCATCCCTGTCCCGGGCGCTGGTGGCGCTGATCTACTCCTGGTCCTCCTACAGGAACCTCCTTCCCCGGGCGCTTCCAACACCGACCTACCCCTACAGGAACCTCCTTCCCCGGGCACTTCCAACACCGACCTGCCCCTACAGGAACCTCCTTCCCCGGGCGCCTCCAACACTGACCTGCTCCTGGGCCCCCTGCAGGAGCCACCTGCCCCCACACCTGAATGGGTGTACGGACGTACGGGCTGGGATTGGTCTGCGGAGATTGAGGACCAGAGCCTCCCTTTGCTGCCCGCTCCCGCACCCCTGGTTGCCCATAAAGACGAAGGAGAGCAGTATAGATGGGATAACCCGGCGGGTGACTTGATGGGATTCCCCAGGGAGACCCAAAAGGAGGCCGCGCGCAGAGAGGAACACTGCAGGCGGGAACTCCTCCAACTAGAGGCGGAGCGGCGGACCCGTCCGGTGCGCTGGGAGAGGATGGAGGCCCGCAATATGGAGGAGAAAACCCGGGCCTGCAAAGCAAAGCCGGCCACACCCGATCCACGAGTACAGTCATGGCCAAAAGTTTTGAGAATGACACCAAAATTATATTTTCACATGATCTGCTGGCCTCTGGTTTTTATTAGTGTTTGTCTGATGTTTATATCACATACAGAAATATAATTGCAATCATATTATGAGTACCAATAGGTTATATTGACAGTTAGAATGAGTTAATGCAGCAAGTCAATATTTGCAGTGTTGCCCCTTCTTCTTCAAGACCTCTGTAATTCTCCCTGGTATGCTGTCAATCAACTTTTGGACCAAATCCTGACTGATAGCAGTCCATTCTTGCATAATCAATGCTTGCATTTTGCCAGAATTTGTTGGTTTTTGTTTGTCCACCCGTCTCTTGATGATTGACCACAAGTTTTCAATGGGATTAAGATCTGGGGAGTTTCCAGGCCATGGACCCAAAATCTCTATGTTTTGTTCCATGAGCCATTTTGTTATCACCTTTGCTTTATGGCAAGGTGCTCCATCATGCTGGAAAAGGCATTTTTGGGCGCCAAACTGCTCTTGGACGGTTGGGAGAAGTTGCTCTTGGAGGACATTCTGGTACCATTCTTTATTCATGGCTGTGTTTTTAGGCAAGACTGTGAGTGAGCCGATTCCCTTGGCTGAGAAGCAACCCCACACATGAATGGTTTCAGGATGCTTTACAGTTGGCATGAGACAAGACTGGTGGTAGCGCTCACCTCTTCTTCTCCGAATAAGCGGTTTTCCAGATGTCCCAAACAATCGAAAAGGGGATTCATCAGAGAAAATGACTTTGCCCCAGTCCTCAGCAGTCCACTCCCTGTACCTTTTGCAGAATATCAGTCGGTCCCTGATGTTTTTTTCTGGAGAGAAGTGGCTTCTTTGCTGCCCTCCTTGAAACCAGCCCTTGCTCAAAGAGTCTCCGCCTCACAGTGCGTGCAGAAGCACTCACACCAGCCTGCTGCCATTCCTGAGCAAGCTCGGCACTGCTGGTAGTCCGATCCCGCAGCTGAAACAGTTTTAAGATACGGTCCTGGCGCTTGCTGGTCTTTCTTGGGCGCCCTGGAGCCTTTTTGACAACAATGGAAGCTCTCTCCTTGAAGTTCTTGATGATGCGATAGATTGTTGACTGAGGTGCAATCTTTGTAGCTGCGATACTCTTCCCTGTTAGGCCATTTTTGTGCAGTGCAATGATGGCTGCACGTGTTTCTTTAGAGATAACCATGGTTAACTGAAGAGAAACAATGATACCAAGAACCAGCCTCCTTTTAAAGTGTCCAGTGATGTCATTCTTACTTAATCATGACTGACTGATCGCCAGCCCTGTCCTCATCAACACCCACACCTGTGTTAATGGATCAATCACTAAAACGATGTTAGCTGCTCCTTTTAAGGCAGGACTGCAATGATGTTGAAATGTGTTTTGGGGGTTAAAGTTCATTTTCTGGGCAAATATTGACTTTGCAAGTACAGTAATTGCTGTTAAGCTGATCACTCTTTGACATTCAGGAGTATATGCAAATTGCCATTACAAAAAATGAAGCAGTAAACTTTGGAAAAATTACTATTTGTCTCATTCTCAATACTTTTGGCCATGACTGTAGAGGGAATCGTGGTCAAGATCGACCTGGATGGAGGATGGGGCTTTATCCGGGAACCCCAACTTGGCACGGACCTCTTCGTGAACCGGCGGGACGTGGAGTCCCATTTACAGCAGGGACATCCGGCGCGGGATCTGTACCCTGGTGACAAGGTCACCTACACCAGGCACAGAGGAGAGCGGGGCTGGTACGCTCTCCATGTTCACAGGGTGGTGGAGGAGGAGAGTGTACCCTTGCCATCCGAAGATGACCCGGCTGGGCCATCTAGTGGTGGCTCAATGTTCTCCCGGAGGGGGCCCCACTACTGAACTGCTTAGTTAAAAATAAAGAGACTGTATATAGTTACCCGGAAGGGTAAAGCAGGAATGCTGCGTGTTTGAAAAGTTTTGTTTATTTGCCTAGTATACCCGGTTAAGGCACAAAGAACTGTCAGGCTGAGGACTGTGAGCAGCCAAAAACTTTTAAACTGTATATAGTTTGCACTTCTTAAGGTGCTTCTTATTGGTTTTATATAGATCACAGAACAAAAACCCGTTTGGCGTGGCCGAAGACGTGGTCCAACTGCTGGATCACCTATGCCCTGCAGCCACGCCCAGGGCCTACGTTGAGGGTTTTCGGATGGGTCCCTCAAATTGCACCTTCTTCAGTGAGATGGACACCCGGCTATAGATCTCACTGTAGTTTATTGAAAATTGTTTTATATGAAAAATGTTTTATTGTTATGAAGAAAGTTTTATAATGTCTTGCTAAAGAAACATGTAACGTTTAAGAAAATGTGCCTCCCATAAAGGTAAGAAAAGTTTTGATAATTCTTATATATGAATGCATTCTAAAAAAATTTGTATGTCTAAAGTACCTTGTTTTTACTCTGTTCCAGCCCGCGGACATGCTGTGTTTTACCAGGGGGGCATGTGGCGCCCCTGCGGGGTTCAGTCGCCACAGAGGTACTGCATCTCACCCAGAGGTGTGGTATCCCACTCTCAGGTAAGGATGGAGTACTGCCCAGGACCCACACACTTGCATCCATTACACTCCACTTCAGGGGGAAGGGCGAGATTGCTCCTAAGGGAGAGCACAGTCCCTGGTCCCTAGCTGGAGGGTGGAACCATGTAGTGGGTGTGGGTGGAGGAAGTAGTTTAGGGGAGCACTTCAGTAGGAGTATAAGAAGAAGGGGAACCATCTAGAAGCAGCCAGTCCTGCTCAGGAGAGCAGTGTAGGAGGGTCCAGGCTCCTGGCTCCACTGCTTGGAGCAGGGGTTTGAGTGGAGAGAGAGGAGTCGGGCCTAGTCTGAGAGGCCCAGGAGAGAGAGTACGGGAGCAGAGAGAAGGCTCCAGAGACAGAGGGGATCCCAGGGACACGGGAAGTGCAGGAAGCCACCCGTGCGCCCGAATCTGCAGGAACATGGAGGGATCAAGCCGCAAAGGGGACGGGCCCCTAACTAGTGGAGAACTACAAGGCTCAGCTAGAAACCGGAGGCTTCTGTACTTTCAGGGTGCAGCTGCTCACAACTGCAACTACATCGCTAAAAAGGTAGCCACATAGGATTCAGGGGACTGCAGGTCGCCCGCCAAAATCCGAGGTTACCAGCTTGGGACACTGGTTGTGAGGCGCAGGGCAGGAGGGTGAGAGCCAGCGCAGGAAGACGACCGAGGAAGGCACACAGAATGGGGTCCTGTTAAGTACTCCTGAAATACCTGAGGGATTGCTGAACCCCTTCCTTGGTGAACGCAGGACGGCATGGGAGGTTACCCTGGTCCTGGTAGCCTGGAGTTCAACAACTGTGAGTAAACCTTAAAGACTGCACCCCACTGTGTCCTAGAATTATCTGCGCCATCCCCTGCACTACACTGCACAGCAACATCTACCTCATTAATCATCACTGCACTGCCCTGGAGCTAAGCTCTGCCTATGGAGAGCTGAACCAACTCTGCTGCGTCACCATCAGCTCCAGAGGATCTGCAGCGCAGCGGCGGCCCCATATAGCCGCATACCACAGGTGGCGTCACGAATATTAAACTATAAAAACTATCATCTCCTTTTATTGACCGCCCTGTGTCATGGACCGGATCACTGCCACTGTGACATGCCCGGCACCGAGTACCCCACGGCCCAGGGGCGCGTCAAGGGCACGGTGCAGGGCCGTGCGTGGGTGTAGAGGGCACGGTGCAGGGCCGTGCGTGGGTGTAGAGGGCACGGTGCAGGGCCGTGCGTGGGTGTAGAGGGCACGGTGCAGGGCCGTGCGTGGGTGTAGAGGGCACGGTGCAGAGCCTTGTCTCCTAAATAGCAGTGTGTGTCTAGTACATTCTATAGCAGTGTGTGTAGACTGCACAGTGCAGAGCCATATGTTTAGAGTATGCAGTGCAGAGCCGTGTATATACAGTACACACTGCAGCCTTGTATTCAGAGTATACGGTACAGAGCTTTGTAGTGCACAATGAAGTCGTGTGTAGAGTGCAGAGCCTTATCTCCTACATAGCAGAGCAGTGCATGTGTAGAGCCATATATGTAGAATACAATGCAGAGCCTTCTCCTAGATAGCAGAACAGTTCGTGCGTAGACTGCGTAGTGCAGAGCCATGTGTGTAGCGTACAGTCTCCTACATAGTAGAACAGTGCGTGCGTAGAGTGCAGAGCCATATGTGTAGAGTGCAGAGCCTTCTCCTACATAGCAGAACAGAGCGTGCGTAGACTGTGCAGTGCAGAGCCATGTGTGTAGAGTGCAGAGCCATGTGTGTAGAATACAGTGCAGAGCCTTTTCCTAGATAGCAGAACAGTGCGTGTGTAGACTGTGCAGTGCAGAGCCATGTGTAGAATACAGTGCATAGCCTTCTACATAGAAGAGCAGTGGGTGTGTAGAGTGCAGAGCCATATGTGTAGAGTGCAGAGCCTTCTCCTACATAGCAGAACAGTGCGTGTGTAGACTGTGCAGTGCAGAACCATGTGTGTAGAGTGCAGAGCTTTCTCCTACATAGCATAACAGTTCCTGCGTAGACTGTGCAGTGCAGAGCCATGTGTGTAGCGTGCAGAGCTTTTTCCTACATAGCAGAACAGTGCGTGCGTAGACTGTGCAGTGCAGAGCCTTGTGTGTAGAGTGCAGAGCTTTCTCCTACATAGCAGAACAGTGCGTGCGTAGACTGTGCAGTGCAGAGCCTTGTGTGTAGAGTGCAGAGCTTTCTCCTACATAGCAGAACAGTGCGTGCGTAGACTGTGCAGAGCCATATGTGCATGTGTGTAGCGTGCAGAGCTTTTTCCTACATAGCAGAACAGTGCGTGCGTAGACTGTGCAGTGCAGAGCCTTGTGTGTAGAGTGCAGAGCTTTCTCCTACATAGCAGAACAGTGCGTGCGTAGACTGTGCAGAGCCATATGTGCATGTGTGTAGCGTGCAGAGCTTTCTCCTACATAGCAGAACAGTGCGTGCGTAGACTGTGCAATGCAGAGCCATGTGTGTAGAGTGCAGAACCATGTGTAGAATACAGTGCAGAGCCTTCTCCTAGATAGAACAGTGCATGCGTAGACTGTGCAGTGCAGAGCCATGTGTAGAATACAGTGCAGAGCCTTGTGTGTAGAGTGCAGAGCTTTCTCCTACATAGCAGAATAGTGCGTGCGTAGACTGTGCAGAGCCATGTGTGTAGCGTGCAGAGCTTTCTCCTACATAGCAGAATAGTGCGTGTGTAGACTGTGCAGTGCAGAGCCATGTGTGTAGAGTGCAGAGCTTTCTCCTACATAGCAGAACAGTGCGTGCGTAGACTGTGCAGTGCAGAGCCATGTGTAGAATACAGTGCAGAGCCTTATACATAGAAGAACAGTGCATGTGTAGAGTGCAGAGCCATGTGTAGAATACAGTGCAGAGCCTTGTGTGTAGAGTGCAGAGCTTTCTCCTACATAGCAGAACAGTGCGTGCGTAGACTGTGCAGAGCCATGTGTGTAGCGTGCAGAGCTTTCTCCTACATAGCAGTGCAGAGCCATGTGTAGAATTCAGTGCAGAGCGTTCTACATAGAAGAGCAGTGGGTGTGTAGAGTGCAGAGCCTTCTCCTACATAGAAGAGCAGTGGGTGTGTAGAGTGCAGAGCCTTCTCCTACATAGAAGAGCAGTGGGTGCGTAGAATGCAGAGCCATGTGCATAGAGTGCAGAGCTTTCTCCTACATAGCAGAACAGTGCGAGCGTAGAGTGCAGAGCCTTCTCCTAGATTGCTGAACAGTGCGTGCGTAGAGTGCAGAGCCATGTGTGTAGAGTGCAGAGCCTTCTCCTACATAGCAGAGCATGTGTACAGTGCACAGTCGTGTATGTAGAGCACACGCTGTAGTCTTGTGCCGAGTATACCGTGCAGGGCTTTGCAGTGCATAGTGCAGTCGTGTGTAGCGTGCACACTGCGGAGCTTTTCTGCATGCAGCACAGCTGTGGTCACATGCCCATGACGTCACGGAAGGTCCTGTGCCCTGCGGCTTTCCTCTGTACTGTAGTCACGGAGCTCCGTGTGACCGGAGACTGAGAGAAGTCCGCTCTGAGTGATGGCAGCAGGAGGGGGCGGCTGCGGACACTTCCTCCTCCCCGCCGGAGCAGTCAGTGGCCGATCTCCTCCTCCGTCACCTGAGACACTGGGGAGGAGGGCAGAGCACAGGGGGAGGAATAACCAAGTCCATGCTGGAGGAGGGGGCGCGGGACGTGATCGCAGCCCAGGTTCCACATGAAGC
This sequence comes from Phyllobates terribilis, assembly GCF_046119375.1. NCBI lineage: Eukaryota > Metazoa > Chordata > Amphibia > Anura > Dendrobatidae > Phyllobates > Phyllobates terribilis. The sequence goes on from NW_027362761.1 coordinate 160,802,262, forward strand.
CTCTGCACTTTCTTTTCTAATTTTTTTTTCTCCGTTTTGTGAGGCGCATCATTAACCTGCACGTCACCGATCGTGCAGGAGCTGCGAGCTGATCGTACAGGCCACTGTGTTTATCAACTACCTCTAACTTTTCTAACTAATCTGCACAATGGCCGCTCGTATGCTGTTCCGGGCTGTGATCATGGGGCCCCCGGGCTCAGGGAAAGGGACGATCTCCGACAGGATCGTGAAACACTTCGCGCTCAAGCACTTGTCCAGCGGAGACCTGCTGAGGCTGAACATCCAGAAGAGGACAGGTAGAGCGGAGCCGGCGGGAGGGGATCTGCGTGCAGGCGATCGCCTGGGTGATGTGAAGGTGATCGCCTGGGTGATGTGAAGGTGATCGCCTGGGTGATGTGAAGGTGACAGGTGTCTTTCCACTTCCTCGCTGTCACCCAGGTGTTATTCCGCCACCATGACCTGGCAGCCTGTGTGACTTTTCATCACTCCTGCCATTGGAGCTGTGTATGTTCCTTACAGTTCAAGAGTCAGAAAACTGTAGAAGTTGTCTCCATCCCCCAATCAGATCTCCTCTTTTATTGTCTTCATACCCCTCTGTGACAGCTGGAATGTTGCTAGGGGCAACCACCTGCACAAGACGCATAGGGGGAAGATTTATAAAAGCGCCCCCGTATTATTGTCACACTGCCCTTTATTCCCTGCACCACCCGCGACATGGAGCCACATCTTTCTTTGTTAAAGCCGACATTTCTTATGATTTTTTTTAATTTTATACAGAGAACCCTCCTCCAATTTGTGCCGCTCCGCTGACTCTGGAAATGTTTCTTTTTCTTTTGAGCCCCTCCGTTTCATAGTTATGCCCCTCAGTGATAATTATGCAAATTGTCCCTTCAACCAACTAGGCGTATACCACAAAATGACTTTTGGGGGAGGTACTGAGTATAAATAAAAGAAAAGTCCCAGTGATAGGTCCTCTTTATATGGAGCATGGTTTCCAGTTTTATCTCCAGAAGTGTCTCTGCGGATACATGGCCGTGAATAACACCCGGTATATGCACCAGTAACGGGCCATGACCTTGTTTTGAGTTCTTTGCCGTCCTTGAGCAGGGCAGATGATGGCCGTAGTAATGTACCTCTATGGCGCCCCATATTTTGGGACAGAAGTGCACGGATCCACCATAGGTATTGAGGCTAGTTTTTAGATTTGTCAGAAAGTATCAGCCGTTATTGCTGGGAGGAACAGACGCGGTTACCTGCAGGAGACAAATCTGCACTGTGCTGCCTTGTAATATACAGTTCAGGAGGCTACTATGGTATGTGTGACAGAGGCGACTGATCAGGAACTACGTCGCCATAAAGAGTGCTTTGTGGTTTATTGTGTCGAGGTCACTAGTACTAGAAACTGTAAAGAAGTGTAAGAAAATGAGCTTTATTCACTGATCGCTGCTCTCTCCAATCTTTGGTGACGTCATGACTGCTGCAGCCAATCGCTGGCTTCAGTGATTACGCCACTGCAGTTCGCCGACGCTGCAGCCAATCACCAGCCTCAGTGTTCATGCCAATGTTATTGACACAAGATCACGGAGTCCAGTGATTGTCTGCAGTGGTTACCTGCTGCAGATGTGATGTCAACAAAGACTGGTGGCAGTGGTAGAGAGGCAGCGCAGGAGCAGCGGTCAGTGAGTGTAAAGCTCAGTGTCTTATTTTTACACTGACCAAGACATTAAGCTGTCACTGTCAAAATGGCTTTAGTCACACCTATTTTGTTCAATTACAGTAGTAAATGAGTATAATTATAGCACCAACCTATTCTGCAGTGCTGTACAGTGATTGTTGGCCAGCACATCAGTGGGGTTTCAAATTGGCCTTTGTGTATGTCTTTATGGTGAGTAGAAAGAAACCCCCACAAACATGGGGACAGTATACAAACTTGCAGATTGGTCCGATTTGAGCCGAGGAACCAGCACTGCAAAACCATAGTGCTAACCACAGAGCCACCGTGTCATATTGAGACTATTGAACACACCACTATTTTTTTTTTTTTTTTTTTTTTTTACCCTTCATTCAGAAACCCCTTATGAATTGACATGTTTATGTTGCACAATGTGCACTATAGTTGTGTTTTCCCACTGAAATTAAAGAGGTTGTCCACTACTTTTACATTGATGTCCTATCCTTAGGATAAGCCATCAATGTCTGATCAGCCGGGGTCCTACACCTGGCATCCCTACTGAGCAGCGGTTATCGGTGGCCGCCGGCCAGAAGTACTTGCTTGCCGAGCTTGGCCATCTACTTGTAGCGGCTACCGCAAGGTACTGCCCATCCGTTTGAATGGGAGGTGGATGTGCAGTACCCTCCGGCGGCCACTATAAGTAGACGGCCAAGCTCTGCAAGTGAGTATTTCCGGCTGACACCGATAACAGCTGATCAGCAGAGGTGCCGGGTGTCGGACCCCGGCCGATGAGACATTAATGGCCTATTCTTAGGAAAGGCCATCAATGTGAAAGTAGTGGACAACCTCTTTAACAGGGAGCTTTTTCAAAGGTTATTTGAAGCGTTTTATTGCCAAGTTGATTTTGGGATAGAATCTGCTTCAAAATCCACATAAATAAAACTCAGACCCCAACTCATCAGATGCTCCTGATTCATTAATAGGCGCACACTTGTTAATGAATCAGAAGCATCGGATGAGTGGCGTGTGCCTCTGTGCACCTCGCCCCAATCCTGCTCCAGTCCCTGCTGCCGTAAGACTTGTGGCGTGGCGTAGCGAATGCCAACGCACTTTATGAATTTGTCTAGCGGCCCCCCATCTCACCTCAGCTCCACCCAAATGGCGTGAAAATGACAAAAGTCACAAAATTTTAGCGCAGCCTCAAGTTGCGCCAAAATGCTATCACCTTGCAAAGCTTTTTACACCAGAATAATGGCGTAAAAGCTTTGATGAATCGCGCCCATAGTGTGCATATACTCTACATGTAGAAATGATGCAGACCACGCAAGGTCTCAGAAAAGGACCACCATATCTTGAATATAGTTCTGCTGTTGCTGAATGGACCCAGTATCTGGTCTGACCAATTAGCTATTCTAGTGTAAACTTACAATTTTTTTTCCTATGGTTTTTACTCTGCAGTTGCTCTACAATGCGCAGTCTGAACTTGGCCTACAAAGGCATTGCTTCTAGTAAAGTTGTCAGATACTAAGATATTGAGGGTGTCTCTAATCAGATGTCCACGTAAAGATTTGTCCTTGTTTCAAAGTGATTGACAAAAGGCAGACATAGGTAATATGCCATGGAAAATAAGCCGGACTCCAGTTATGTCTGGTGCATACTTGTGCACTGTAAACATGAGGCCTATGAAATGCATGGAATGGGAAAGCCACACTTGGCTGACTGAGGAGTGCAGAGCAGGGGTGGGCAATTAATTTTCCTGACGGACCGTATGAGAGACCGTGACTGTTGTGGAGGCTCAACCAGTACACTAAAATTAATTCTGCTCTATATTAATATTAACATTAATTAATTACCATATTTTTCGGATTATAAGATGCACTCCCCCCCCCCCCCCCCCAAATTTGGGGGAAATATGGGGATGCCTTTTATAATCTGAACTGTATAATCCGAAAGCTCTTACCCGCATTGGTGGAGCGGGTCCCAGGGTCGAGGCAGGAGTCAGGAGATCTTTGCTCCCGTGAGCTACTGCCTTCCGGTAGAGGCAGGAGTCGGAAGATGGCTGCGGGCTCGATGCTTGTAGTAGGTGTTCGGTGATGCGGGGGCTCCGCTGACATTTTGTAAAAGCCGGAGCCCTGCACCTTCCATACTTTCCTATGCGTCGGTCTCCGGGAAAATGCCCGCCGGAGGCTGTGCATGCGCAATTGAGATCTCGGGGGTACTACAAGCATGGGGCCCGCAGCCATCTTCTGACTCCTGCCTCTGCCAGAAGGCAGTAGCTCCTGGCAGCAGCGATCTCCTGACTCCTGCCTCGACCCTGCCACCTGGGACCCCGCTCCACCAACGCTTCGGCCCCCCCAAGGTAAGCTGATAATAACACGCAACGGTTTATAAAAAAAAAAAAAAAAAACATTTTTTCCTATTCTCCTCCCCAAAATTTGGGGGGCATCTTATAATCCGCAAAATTCGGTAATTAGTATTTTATATTAATAGGAATTGTATCACTTAATATTGAGCAAAATTAAATATGCTAACATCCCCTATATATACCATATGAGTCCTCACATACCCCCTCTATATACCGAATGACCCCACACACAGTATTGGCCCCCTATATGCAGTATGAGCCTTCGCATAGCCCCTATATACCGTATGAGCCCACATACAGCCCCCTATATACAGTATGAGCCCCCACATAGCCTCCTACATATAATATGAACCCCCACATAGCAGCGTATATACAGTATGAGCCCCCACATAGCCTCCCATATACAGTGCCTACAAGTAGTATTCAACCCCCTGCAGATTTAGCTGGTTGACACATGCAGAATTAACTTGGCATTGTGACATTTGTACTGTAGATCAGCCTGGAAGTGGGAAATGCACTGCAGCAATTTTTAAAAAAAAAAAAAAAAAAAAAAACGTTAAAAGTTAATTCAGAGTGTCATTTATTATTCAACCCCTCAAACCACAAGAATTCTGTTTGGTCCCCCTAAAGTATTAAGAAGTAGTTCAGGCACCAAGAATAATGAGCTTCACATGTGTGGATTAAAGATCTCTTTTGCCTGCCTTTTCTGACTATTTAAGACCCTCCCCAAACTTGTGAACAGCACTCAGACATGGTCAACATGGGAAAGACAAAGGAGCATTCCAAGGCCATCAGAGACAAGATCGTGGAGGGTCACAAGGCTGGCAAGGGGTACAAAACCCTTTCCAAGGAGTTGGGCCTACCTGTCTCCACTGTTGGGAGCATCATCCGTAAGTGGAAGGCTTATGGAACTACTGTTAGCCTTCCACGGCCAGGACAGCCTTTGAAAGTGTCCTCCCGTGCCGAGGCCAGGCTTGTCCGAAGAGTCAAGGCTAACCCAAGGACAACAAGGAAGGAGCTCCGGGAAGATCTCATGGCAGTGGGGACATTGGTTTCAGTCAATACCATAAGTAACGTACTCCACCGCAATGGTCTCCGTTCCAGACGAGCCCGTAAGGTACCTTTACTTTCAAAGCGTCATGTCAAGGCTCGTCTACAGTTTGCTCATGATCACTTGGAGGACTCTGAGACAGACTGGTTCAAGGTTCTATGGTCTGATGAGACCAAGATCGAGATCTTTGGTGCCAACCACACACGTGACGTTTGGAGACTGGATGGCACTGCATACGACCCCAAGAATACCATCCCTACAGTCAAGCATGGTGGTGGCAGCATCATGCTGTGGGGCTGTTTCTCTGCCAAGGGGCCTGGCCATCTGGTCCGCATCCATGGGAAGATGGATAGCACGGCCTACCTGGAGATTTTAGCCAAGAACCTCCGCTCCTCCATCAAGGATCTTAAGATGGGTCGTAATTTCATCTTCCAACAAGACAACGACCCAAAGCACACAGCCAAGAAAACCAAGGCCTGGTTCAATAGGGAAAAAGTCAAGGTGTTGGAGTGGCCTAGTCAGTCTCCTGACCTTAACCCAATTGAAAACTTGTGGAAGGAGCTCAAGAATAAAGTCCACATGAGACACCCAAAGAACCTAGATAACTTGGAGAAGATCTGCATGGAGGAGTGGGCCAAGATAACTCCACAGACCTGTGCTGGCCTGATCAGGTCTTATAAAAGACGATTATTAGCTGTAATTGCAAACAAGGGTTATTCCACAAAATATTAAACATAGGGGTTGTATAATAATTGACCCACACTTTTATGTTTAAAATTTAATAAAATTCAACTGAGCAACATAACTTTTTGGTTTGTAAGATTTATGCTTCTGTTTATAAAACCTACTCTCGTTTGCAGTTTGAAGGCTCTAACTTATTTGCATCTTATCAAACCAGCTAAATCAGCAGGGGGTTGAATACTACTTGTAGGCACTGTACATGCAAACATCCCATACACATTAGAAAAAAACAACACATGCTCACCTCTCTCCTGTCCCCCTGCACTCTGCTCCTCTTTCTGGGGCACTGACTTTCTGCACAGCTGAAGCAATGGAATAACCTCATCGCACCTGCTGTCTCAGTCGCACACGCTGATTGGTGGAAAAAGGAGCCCACTGTCTTTGTCCTGAGGATGAGCATAGTGGTAACATCGAGAAGCGGGTAGTGGACAGGCGAGGGCACGATGCTTCTGTGAGCCACTGTTTTTAGCCCTTTGGCTTTTTTGGTCCGTGGGCCGGATTGGGACAGCCAAGGGGCCGGATGTGGCCCACAGGCTACACTTTGCCCAGCTCTGGTATAGAGGGAAGTGAAGCAGGAGAGGAGGTTTTGGTTGCTTATTATCTGAGAAGGTCTTTCACATCATTAAGGTAAATTTAGGGCTCGTTCACACAAGTGTATTATATGGACATGTCTTGTACATGTTAAAGAACATTCCTCCCATCAAAGTTTTTATCCTCTTAATATATTGCAGTCATCATATTATACTGCGCTGTGTACTTACAATTGCTCATTTTGCCTTTCTACCCACCAATTCTTTTCTCTGCTTTATGTAGAAACAGGAAGTCTCATTTCCCTGCATACATCATTCCCCTCTTCTCTTCAGTTCCTGACCCAGCTGCTCCCCTGCCAAAGACTTTTGCAGTGACTCATGACTTGTGCAGACAAAATTGACCTCCTGTTTCTACATGGAGCTTTGGGCCCACATATTCTCAATAAAGTTTAGGGCAGGTGTGGTAGGAGTCATGCCATTATTCTTTCATCTTTATGGCCTTTACTGGCTAGCCAAGCAGTGGAGTACTGCGATGCATACTATGGAGCATTGTCCTGCATAAAACTCATGGTTTTCTTGAAAGATGCAGACTTTTTCCTGTTCCACTGCTTGAAGAAAGTGTCTTCTAAACCTATTAGCAGTAGGCATGGGATTTGATTTTCAGTCCATCTTGTATCTGAAAAAGTTGAACTAGCTCCTCTTTAACCCCTTTACCCCCGAGGGTGGTTTGCACGTTAATGACCAGGCCAATTTTTACAATTCTGACCACTGTGACTTTGAGGTAATTACTCTGGAACGCTTCACCGGATCCCCCTGATTCTGAGACTGTTTCTCCGTGACATATTGTACTTAATGGTAGTGGTAAAAGTTATTTGATATGACTTGGGTTTATTTGTGAAAAAAATGGAAATTTGGCGAAAATTTCGCAATTTTCAAACTTTGAATTTTTATGCCCTTAAATCAGAGAGATGTCACACAAAATAGTTAATAAATAACATTTCCCACATGTCTACTTTACATCAGCACAATTTTGGAACCAACATTTTTTTTATTAGGGAGCTATAAGGGTTAAAAGTTGACCAGCGATTTCTCATTTTTACAACAAAATTTACAAAAATATTTTTTTAGGCACCACATCACATTTAAAGTGACTTTGAGGGGCCTTTATGACAGAAAATACTCAAAAGTGCACCCCTCAAGGTGCTCAAAACCACATTCAAGAAGTTTATTAACCCTTCAGGTGTTTCACAGGAATTTTTGGAATGTGGAAGAAAAAAAATAAACATTTATTTTTTTTCACAAAAATGTTACTTTAGACCCCAATTTTTATATTTTTGCAAGGGTATCATTAAAAAATGAACCCCAAAATTTATTGTGCAATTTCTCCTGAGTAAGCCGATACCCAATATGTGGGGGAAAACCACTGTTTGGGCACACGGCAGGGTTCGGAAGGGAAGGAGCACCATTTGACTTTTTGAATGTAAAATTTGCTTGTATAATTAGCGGACGCCATGTTGCGTTTGGAGAGCCCCTGATGTGCCTAAAACAGTGGAAACCCCCCCCCCCCCACAAGTGACACCATTTTGGAAACTAGACCCCTCAGGGAACTTATCTAGATGTGTGAGGAGTACCCTGAACCCCCAGGTGCTTCACAGAAGTTTATAACATGGAGCCGTGAAAATAAAAAAATCAAACTTTTTCCACAAAAAATGATGTTTTAGCCCCAAATTTTTTATTTTCACAACAGTAAGAGGAGAAAATGGACCCCAAAAACTTTTGTGCAATTTCTCCTGAGTACTCCGATACCCCATATGTGGGGAAAATACACTGTTTGGGCGCACAGCAGGGTTCAGAAGGGAAGAAGCGCGGTGTAACTTTTTGAACGCAAAATTGGCTGGAATTGAGAGCAGACGCCATGTCGCGTTTGGAGAGCCCCTGATGTGCCTAAATAGTGGAAACCCCCCCACAAGTGACCCCATTTTGGAAACTAGACCCCTCAAGGATTTTATCAAGGGGTATAGTGAACATTTTGAACCCAGAGATACGACACAGAATTTGATAACATTAGGTCATCATATTGAATAAGTTGTCATTAGTCTTGAGTGCAAGTGCTCGCTACTTGAGTTTGCATCGGGTACTCAGGTATGCACCAAGTATCGTGGGTGCTCGAGTCCTCGCCCCGCATGTTTCTCGGTTGTTAGACACCCAAAAAAAAACTTGCAGGGAAAGCTCATGCATGGCAGGCAATCCCAGCAACATTTTTCTTGACCGCAAAGCATATGGGGCGAAGAGTCAAACATGTCACTCCAGCACCCGCGACACTCAGTGCATACCTGAGCCCCCGATGCAAACTCAGGTAGCGAGCACTTGCGCTCAACACTGGTTTCCATATCGTCATCATTTTTTTTTCTTTACTTTCGAAAAAAATCCCAACCCTGACCCCAAGCACAACCCTAACCCTAGAGTTTATTTTTTACGCCGTTCCTCGTGCGGTATAAGTGATTACATGACTTTATTCTTCGGGCCGGTGCAATTACAGCAATACCAAAATCATATCGGGTTTTTATATTTGGCAGCTGTCACACACTAAAAGACGTTTTTTTTTTTATTGCAAAGACTAGTTTTTGCATCGCCATATTTTGAGAGCTATAATTTTTCCATATTTCGTCCAACAGAGTCATGTGACGGCTTGTTTTTTGCGGGACAAGTTGACGTTTTTATTGGTACCATTTTCAGGCACGTGACTTTTTTTGATCACTTTCTATTCCGTTTTTTGGGAGGCAGAATAAACAAAAATCAGAAATTGTTTGTTTTTTTAATTTTTTTTATACCGTTCCGCGTGTGGTAAAATTGATAAGGTAGCTTTATTCTTCGAGTCAGTATGTTTACAGTGGTACCACATTTAGGCTGTGTGCCCACGATGCGTTTTTAATGCGTTTCCGCAGCTTTTTTGCAGCTGCGGAAACGCATTAAAAACGCATGGTAGAAGGCCTGCCATGTTCCCCAATGATAATCCGCATGTGCTGTGCACATGCTGCGGAAATTTCCGCTGCGGATTATCATTACGGAAAAAAACGCAGCACTACCAATTATTTTGCGGAAGTGCTGCGTTTTCGCCGCCATTGACTTGCATTAGAACGCGCCAATTCCGCAAGACTGCTTCTGTACTTGCGTAATTGGCGCGTTCTAATGTGTGGATGGTACCCGAGTGTGGAGGACAGGAGACTCTCCTCCACACCCAGGTACCATAGAAACTGTAAAAACAAGAATAAAATAAAAAATAAAGATTATATTCACCTTCCGACGGCCCCCGGTCTCCTTCCCTGTGCTTGCGGGCAGGACTGAAGGACCTGCGGTGACGTCACAGTCATGTGACCGCAGGCCCTTCAGTGCAGTGTCCCGCGATCAGCTGGCAGCCAGGAAAGAGCGCAGCAACACACGCCGGGCCATCAGAAGGCAAGTATAGGTTTATTTTTTTATTTTTAACCATTCTCTCGGGTCACACTATATAAATCCATGCTGTTTGCATGGATTTATATAGTGTAACCAAGTTGACAAGCACTTTCCAAGTGATGCTAAAATCGCTTGGAAAAGCGCTTGTCAATCCGCATGCGGAAATGCATGTGAAGAACGCTTCACTTCCGCTTGTCCCTGGCAGGAAAACGCATGTACAATCCGCATGCTTTTTTTCTGCCAGGGAGATGCAGAAATTTTCTGCTTCATTTCTGCATCGTGGGCACACAGCCTTATAATGTTTTTTTTTATGTTTTGGCGCTTTTACACGATAAAAGCTATTTTATAGAAAAAAGAATATTTTATGCATCGCTTTATTCTGAGAGCTATAACTTTTTTATTTTTCGATGATGGAGCTGTATGGCGGCTTGTTTTTTGCGGAACAAGATGACATTTTCAGCGGTACCATTTTTATTTATATTCGTCTTTTTGGTCTTGTTTTATGCCATTTTTTGTTTGGCGGTATGATGATAAAGCATTGTTTTTTGCTTTGTTTTTTTTTTTTTTTTTTTACTGTGTTCACTAAAGGGGTTAACTAGTGGGACAGTTTTATAGGTCACGTCGCTCCGGACGCGGCGATACCAAATATGTCTACTTTTATTGTTTTTTTTCAGAATAATAGTTATTGATGGATACATTTATATTTTTATTTATTGGTGATTATTTATTTTATTTATTTATTTATTTTCATTTTCTAACCCTTTTTTTTACTTTTATACTTTGTCCCACTATGGGACTTTCACTTTTTTTACTCTGATCTCCTGTATAGCATAGGGATGGAGCACCATCCCTGTGCTATACAGGCTGTCAGCGCTGCAGAGGCAGAAGATACTTTGATCATTGATCATTTTATCGTTGTGACCCGGATGTCGTCATGACAACATCTGGGTCACCAGGCAGCCAGAAGATACTTTGATCGTGCACTGCGCATGATCAAAGTATCTTCTGGCTGCCTGGTGACCCAGATGTTGTCATGACGACATCCGGGTCACAATGACAACCGAGGGACCCGGCCTCAGACCGCGCAGGAAGAAGTAAGTACTGGCGCTTACCTCCGGAATGATGCAGTCGACTTCGCATAGACTGCGATTGCTCCCAGCACATATCACTGGGTGTCAGCTGATTGCGGGCGCAATTGCCAGGGCGTATTTATACGTACCTGGCTCTTAAAACCCAGGGTGCAGGTACGTATTAGTACACCCTGGGCTGTAAAGGGGTTAATAATACCAGCTCATAGCAGTACCCCACCTCCACCTTGTTGGCATCTGAGTCAAAGTGGAGGTCTGTGCCCATTGCTGATCCAAACACAAGGGAGGTTGCAGGTCTGGAATATGACAGTACAGGAGGATAATGGGTTCCTGGTCACTTCACGTTTGATTCTTCTCTACCCGTTGACAGTTAATGGGTATCTTTTTTTCGTTGCACATTTTTGTGACCCTTTTGACTATTTGCAACAGAAATTTTGATGGTTCTGTGATCACACCCCAATATCTTAGCAATTTTGAGTACTGCATCTGTCTTTTTTGACCCATTTTGCCTGAGGAAAACAAGTTGCCTAATAATTCTGCATACTCTGATAAAGGGTGGTGATATCCTTAGGCCTCACCCCCCCTCATTATATGTTTATGGTTCTTCCAAGTTTTTACAGCTTGGAATTGGACAATCTGCACACTTACTTGCCTAATTATGTACTCCGTGTAAACGTCACTCAAGTTTTAGCCAGGCTACAGGATCTGAACTTTAGATAACAATATGTAGCCATGGCTTTAATTTGCACACACAATTGTTATGCCTTTCATATATGAATATAACCCAATCTTGCATTAATACAACTGCTTATTTGATACCAATACATTTTCTTGCCAAAAATGACATAAAATACAGAATAGCTGAAAAACCTTTCACTAGATAAAGTAATTGTTACATATTTTTTTTACTATGATTCACAATATTTTTTTTGCAGTATGTACATCATTAAATTATTGTCTTAAATTTGGAGGAATTTCTTCAATGATATTGTCAAATGATACTGAAATAATGAATATATGTTTTATTCCAATACAATACAAGCAAGTGTAATGAAATTTGTCTAAAAAACTGAGACACGTATTCCAAATAATGATTGATTAGAATGTTGATCTGATTGTATGTATGGTCGCCATTTGTTTAGGTGCCTAGGAAAAAAACAAACCCAGACAATTAGAGATCTCTTACTGCTAACATATTAAAATAAGAACATTCTGCAAGAGTAGAAAATAAGGCACCAACAGGTAAATAAACTGGAGAATAATCTTTATAAAAAAAAAAAATTAAAAAAAATATATATATACACACACAGTACATTGATGTTTGGATCATATATTGAATTGTTTTTAATAGGATCTATGGATTTCGGACATCTGCTGGCATTGTAGGAATGTTAATGGATTTTATCACCTTTTGTGATACCAGGAGATGTGGTATGATCAGACCGTGTTCCTGCACAGTGAGACACAGCCATTACACAGGACACAGCAGGGGCACATTTATAAGATTATCTCAGCACAGGGACATTTTATGTAAACACATCCAGTTGTGGAAATTATTATTCCAAGATGTATTTATTAAAATGAACTATTGTTTGTGGGAAAACACCTTTAAGTTGGGGTTTCCATGTAAAATCCCACATAAATGCAATTCAGACAAAAACCTTGGCAGAACCACTCACTATAATGAGGCAGATGGAGACACTTTGGAGTCCGTTTGGCGTTCTGCTCCAGTGGTATCCATCTTTTTAGGTGTTCACAATACTGTAGTCGACCACACCTGTACACTAAAATAATGCCTAAATTGATGGAAATCCCACCCTTGCACACTACATCACTGTATCCAGCTGCATATATTACTGGTAATAGCAGGAGTTAGGCAGGCAGGGTTTGTGGACAGTGTATACAGCAGAATAGGGTCCATTGCACGTGCTGTCTGCTGCTGTTACAGATATCTATATCCCTAGATATCAGGGCTTTTTTTTTTTTTGCTGTTAATCCTGATTATTTATATCTATAACGCCATTGCCTAAAACCGTGGTCATCAGACGTGATCCGATATTACTGCGGTAATAATTGTTACATTTTTTGGAGTGAGCCAAATATTACACTCCAGTTAAAGTCTGCCAGTTGTGTGTTGTTCAACCTACTCACACTTGGTCGCTGACCAATACCACATCTGTAAGGCCACTGCCTAAAACCGTGGTAATCAGACGTGATCCAATATTACTGCGGTAATAATCATCACATTTTTTGGAGCATGCCAAATATTACACTACATTTAAAATGGAAAAGGCGCGTGGCAAGGGACGGGGAAGTGGACATGATGCTGATGGTGCATGCAGAGGCCGAGGCTGTGGGCAAGATGAAACTGTGCCTGCTGAGGGAGAACAACAAACACCCACATCATGTTGAACTACCTTCCGGTCCCAATTTTTAGGGGGCCGTGGAACACCACTCTCGAAGCTAGATCAGTGTGAAAAGGTTGTTGTTTGGATAGCAGATAATGCTTCCAGTCAGTTTGCCACCACCACCACCCTGTCTTACACATGATCCAGTCTCAGTAGCCCGTGAGTCTGGACCACATATTCCTCACCCTGATCCTCCTTCCTCCCACCATGCCGAGTGCCCGGAGACAAGTGCCACACTTGGACACTCCGAAGAGCTGTTCACTTTTCCATTTATAGATTCTGGCCTTTCGCCCGGCCTGCTTCAAGCGGGGCAAGAGGAGATCGCATGTAGCAATGCCCAAATATTTGAGCAGCCACGGTCACACTAAGGCGACGGTGGCAAAGTGCAGTTACTGTCGCAAGAGGTGGATGATGATGAGACAATTGCCTGCAAGTCAGGTGGAGGCCCAGGGTGTGTATGTGGAAGACGAGGTGGTGGACGATGAAGTCACCTGGCAAGGTGACATGCATAGCGAGGACAGCAGCACAGAGGGTGAGGGAGGCGTAGCACCCCAACAAGCAGTGGGGTGGCCACAGGCACAAGGCGGGCAACCCTTCCTCGGAACACCAACACGAGGGAAGTTGCCAGTCCAACTGTTAGGTCTTCCAGAGTCTGGCTTTTTTTTAAAGACTGTACAGATAACACCAAAAAGGCCATTTGCAACATCTGCCATGCCAGCATCAGCAGGGGCAGCCTGACCACCACCAACATGCTCAGGCACATGACAGCAAAGCACCCGACTAATTGGGCCGAATGCCAGGGTTCAGAAACAGTGTCTGCTTGTGACACCACTGCCTGTTTCGCTGTTGTGCGTGCACTCCAATCCCCTGTCCATGGCGCAGGTGAAGATGCCTCCTGCCCTGCACCTGTCATTGCACATTTGCAACCACCCCCATCAGGGTCCACGTCCTTGTCCCAGCGCAGCGTTCAAATGTCCATATCCCAGTCCTTTTGAATGCAAGCGTAAATATGCAGCCAACCACCCACAGACAACAGCGCTGAACTGCCACATTTATAGACTGCTTGCACTTGAAATGTTGCCTTTTAGGCTTGTAGAGACGGAATCTTTCTGCAACCTCATGGCGGCGGCCATCCCTCGGTACTCGGTCCCCAGCCACCACTATTTCTCCCGGTGTGTCGTCCCCGCCTTACACAAGCACGTGTCCCAGAACATAACCCATGTCCTCAACAATGCAGTTATTGGGAAGGTCCACCTAACCACGGACACATGGACAAGTGCTTGTGGCCAGGGACGATACATCTTGCTGACGGCACACTGGGATAATCTAGTGGAAGCTGGGACCCAGTTGGATCCTGGGACGAAACACGTCCTCCCGACGCCGAGGATTGCAGGCACTGGGTCAATCAGGGTTGCCCTCACATTCTACAGCTCCTGCACTTCCTCCTCCTCTTCAGCATCCATCTCAGAAATGACCACATCAGTCTCAAGCTGGAAGCACTGCAGCACTGCTTCAGCCAAGCGGCAACAGGCTCTACTGAAGCTAGTACGTTTAGGGGATAAAACCGCACACCGCTGCAGAGTTGTTGACAGCTGTAACAGAGCAGGCAGATCTGTGGCTGTCACTGCTGAACCTACAGCCAGGCATGGTCGTGTGTGACAATGGCCGGAACCTGGTTGCAGCTCTGAAGCTAGGCGAGCTTGCACATGTACAATGCCTGGCCCATTTGCTCAAACCAGTGGTTCAGCGGTTTCTCAAAACCTACCTGGATCTGCCTGATCTGCTTTTGAAAGTACGCCGTGTGTGTGCCCATTTCCAAAAGTCAACTACAGTTTCCGCTGCCTTCGCCGTGCTTCAGCAGTTTTTGCAGCTTCCAGCTCACTGACTGGTGTGCGATGCCACCAAGCATTGGATTTCAACTTTGCATATGTTGGGAAGGATTTGTGAGCAGCAGAGGGCAGTTGTTGAGTACCAGCTTCAACATGCCTGTCGATATTTAGGTCAGCCTCCGCACATAAGAGCTGAACAGTGGGCATGGATGTCTGACATCTGTACCGGCCTCCAAAACTTTGAACACTCCAGCAAGATGGTGAGCGGCGATGATGCCATAATTAGCGGCACCATCCTGCTTCTCTGTCTACGGAAACGCTCGCCTCTCACAATTAAAGAGGAGGCATTGCAGGCGGAGCACGATGAGATGGAGCAAGGAACCATACAAGTTGATGCCACACAGCTCCGCCTCATCTCATCTCAACGCGGATTGGGTGATAATGAGGAGGAGGAGCGCATGGACAGTCGTCCTCTTGGTCTGGACAGGGAAGACTTGGCTGTTGGCAGTCTGGCACACATGGTTGACTTTATGTTCAACTGCCTTTCCCATGAACCTCGCGTTGTACACATTTTGGCCGACAGTAATTACTGGCTGGTCACACTTCTAGACCCACGCTACAAGGAGGACTTTCTATCTCTCCTTCCCGTGGCGGAGAGGTCTAATAAAATGTTGCAGTACCAGAAGGCCCTTTTGTTTTCAGGAATTATTAAAAAAAAAAATTCCCATCTGAAAATGCTGGCGGCAGAGGTCACAGTTTGTTGGACAACCAAGGAGTACAGGTGAGGGAGACACAAATACGATGCAGCAGAGGCAGGGGAACACTGTCAAAGGTGTGGGACAGTTTTGTCAGACCCTCCCAGTGCCCAGCCCTGATGTGTGGGGTACTCTGACAAGGAGGGAAAAGTTTTGGAAGATGCTGAAGGAATATCTTGCCAACCGTACCAATGTCCTCTGTGATTCCTCTGTGCCTTATAACTATTGGGTATCCAAGCTGGACACATGGCATGAACTGGCTCTGTACGCCTTGGAGGTCCTGGCCTGCCCTGCCGCTAGCGTTTTGTCAGAGCGGGTTTTTAGTGCTAACAGGCTGACTCTTATAAAAATGAACAAGGGCTGGATTGGGGCATTCTCAACACCACCGGATGATAGCAGCGAAACATAGTAAAATACAGTGGTTTGGGGTTTTTTTTGAGGGGGGGGGGGGGTCTATTCCTATGCACCGCTTCACACCCAGACATACTCTTCCTAATTTTGTCTATTCTCTGTTGTCCTCCTCATCCTTCACCACCAGATCACCAGGGTGACCGTGGTGTAACACCCACAAATTTGTTTTTAAGGATGTTTGATGCCCGTAGGAAATTTTTTTTAGAGGCCTACCTCTAACATTCTGTATGTTGTACAGTATGTTCATGTATACCTCCAGGGGTAAATGTTTTGCAGCCCATGCACTTAGTGCATTGGCATTACCAGTATAGGAGACCCACTCCTTAACAATGGTACATTTTTTTTTTAATGAGGACCTCCTCTACGTCTCTTCAAAGGGGTACTGGAGTGCATCCAATTTTTTTGGCAGCCCTTGCAGCCAGTGCATGGCATTACCACTATAGGAGACCCACTCCTTAACAATGGAAACAACAAAGCATAGCCAGAGGGACGACTGCTGGCCCTCTAACAATAGTAAGGGCTGCCTGATGGCCTTGTAAAAAAGGCTTTGTGAACTTTCACAGTCCCTCCTTCATAAATGAAACAGGATGTGTCTGATCATGTCTCACACACCACATGGCCAGATAAGGTAGTAAAATGTTAAAATTACATTTACTGGTGAAAGTATGTTTGTGAACATAGCCCAAGGTGTGGAGGAGCATTTTTTGTTTTTTTTTGTTATTTATTTTGCCTTATATACAAGTCATTACGCTGGAAAGGATGTTCCTTAACATTTTTTCCAGGAAAATCCATTTTGGCTTCGTTTTTATATGTTTTATTGTGAGTCTGTAAAAGTGGCGTAATACCTCTGACAACATTGTTCACAGCAGTATTGTTGGTGGACTATTGTTATGTCCATTACTTGTAGCTTGGAAGTAAGGTCACATGGAGTATTAAAACTCTGTACAGCCCTGCCACTTAGGCTGGTCATACACAATGGCTACCTGTCGTATGAACGCTTATTTAGCCTGGTGCTGTTCCTCTCAGCCCCCCACCTACATATGCATGCTCAGCTCAGTTGAGCGTACATAAGTCTTCAGTGAGGGAGAGTTTCTGCCTTACACCTCTTCAGTAAAAATGATTGGACGTGGTTAATTTCTGCAGTCCCACCTAAATTGGTGGGACACTCACCTAAGTTGTATAGTCCCACCTTGATCAGATACTTCATTCAACCAGACTTTTGAAGAATTCCTTCTTTACTGATCTTCTGAACAGAACCATTTGTCATTACTTAAATTGTAGTAGAGCCAAATAAATCTTCAGCGTATTTTATAAGTGACAGATGTTGAAATCCCAGGTATAATGTGGTATATAAACAGTAATGATGTTTTTCTCTACAGAAATTGGTATCCTGGCAAAATCTTACATAGAACAAGGTCAGCTGGTGCCAGATGATGTGATCACCCGACTAATCGTACAAGAGCTAAATAACTTTGGTGACCATAACTGGCTGCTAGATGGTAAGCTCCATTCTTCCTCGTGTGTGGTTTGTACATGGTGAGAGTGGGATAAATACAAATGACTGTCCATTCACATGGAAGAAGAAATCACTGGATGGGAAAATGGTGTTCACTATTAACGCAATGCATGGACACAAGTTCATTAATCCTGAAGTGGTCAGTTAACCCCTTACCAACATGGCGATTTTTTTTTTTTTTTTTTTTCCCTCTGCTTCTTCCAAGAACTATAACTTTTTTTTATTTTTCCATCAACATAGCTGTATGAGGGCTTGTTTTTTTTGGGAAACAAGTTGTACTTTTGAATGACATCATCCATTTTACTATGCGGTATACTGGAAAATGGGGAATAAATGCGAAAGTGTGACGAAATTGTGAAAAAAATTGCAATTGTTTTTTGAGTTTTGTTTTTATGGTGTTCATTATGCAGTAAAAACGACCTGGCAATGTATTTATAATACAATATTTTTGAGTCCTTTCAGGAGACTTGAACCTGCAATTGTTTGATTGCTTGTACTCTATACAATATTTCACTACATACTTTTTTTTACTATTTAAAACATGGACTCCTATGAACAAGCCGCAGGCTGGACTTCATAGCCTTGTTACCATAGCTGGCACAGGAGTCTTCCCGACTGTAAGGGTAACCCATCAGCATCCCATGATCACGTCTCCTGGGAGCCAATGAGTGCATGGAGCGGTGCGCCCCGGGCCATGTGCTGTTACAGATTGACAATTAGCAGTGGGTGGAGCTAGGTGGCACCTGCGACTGATAGCGGCAGATGATGGCTGAATAACACAGCCATCTGCTGTGAAACTTGCAGACTTAGCTCCCGAGCCTACATCAAACAGAGACCCGACATGTGACGTACCGGTGCGTCATATGTCTGGAAGGCGCTAATATTTTTGTTCAGTATTAGAAAAATCTATTTTTCCTCCAAAGGTTATGTGTCGCATTGCAGATCATCCCCATTCCTGGCACACCACGTAAACTGGTGTGGAGCTGTTTCTGGACGTCTTCAGCTGTTATATACATTAAAAGGTTTTCTGTGTCAGTAATTGTGTGTTTCATCATTTCCTTTTAGGGTTCCCGAGAACTGTTCCTCAAGCACAAGCCCTTGATAAGGCCCATCAAATAGACACGGTCATTGACTTGAACGTTCCATTTCAGACCATTAAGGATCGTCTTACTGCACGGTGGATCCACGCTGGTAGTGGAAGAGTATATAACACAGAATTCAATCCTCCAAAAGTTTCAGTAAGCACTTCTAAGAGTTTTTGTTAGAACTGTAGCCCTTCAGTGAGGTGCACCTTTACTGTCGCTGTTTTTATATCTTTCTGCACTTTGTTATTACACTTAGATCTGGCAGTGGCCGGTGTTGAACGATTAAATGATTTGTTTCACGCCATATACATGTAGGTATGCACTAGAGTAGTAAAGACAAGGGTCAGACTGAATGGGCAGATGAGGTGCTTGTGTTAAATTCATTACCGATACCAAGTCCTCATGTACTGGTACATGGGGTTCCTGGTTATCCTGCCAATTATTTTGCACGACCAATGGTGGTATGCTTCACGTGTGATGGATCTGTCCACGGGTATCTCTCTTCCTGGTCTCGCGTATACAATATGGCCCATCCTGTCCTCCATACTCCCCTTACCTCTGGAAACTTTGTTGCATCCCAAGTCATCTAACCTCAGTTGGTCTCAATACAGATTCCTTACTTTTCTCTTTTTGACGGCAAAGCAAACGATGGTACATGCTTGGAAAAAAACACACATCCCGTTTCCGCAATTTCTAGCTTTCTTTTGTGTTTGCTATAATATGATTTGCATAAAGAAGTTGTTGTATTTTATATTTTACACTTAGTTATATAGATAAAATGCAATGAAAAATTTGAAAGAGAAAATCATTTCCAATACAGTGGGTAGAAGGTAAATGTTTTAGAGGAGAATGCCTGTTTAATCTTTATTAACCTAGAACTGAAAAGGGGATTGATAGACTTTTTGTTTTTATATTGGTAATAGGGAATTGACGACGTTACAGGGGAACCTCTGATTCAACGTGAAGATGACAAGCCAGAGACTGTCACCAAGAGACTGACCGCTTATGAGGCTCTCACAAGGCCCGTATTGGGATACTACAAGTAAGTATTGCTTTTGATATGATACAAATACTGTCTTTTCTTTTATGAAATAAATGTCTGCAGATGTACGATCCATGAGCTTGTAAATACCTGCACTTTATCTGTTGGAGACAACCTCAGAATCCAGGTTGGTAGCTTTGGCTTATAATCAGATTGTGAGCATGGGTCATTATTTAATTATTAGAATGGACAAGGGTGATTTTACATTAATTACGTAATGTTGTGACTTGTTGGGCGCCCGCACTTGAACTGTTCAACTAAATCCATACCTCGAATGTATGCGGTAGTATTTCTTCTTTCGTATACCAGACAAATGAATAACAAATGGACATCACTGGCATACATCTGAGCAGTAGAACTTCATTGACAAGTTAGAATTATACAATGAACCTGTAACCTGAACGTGACTTTAATAGAGGCAAAGGCCTACCCAGATTTTACTGGAGCACTTTTATTCAGCTGATAAGCGTAGGTGCAGGGAATTGGACTCTCACTGATCAGACATTGATTGTCACTGATATCATAGTTATGGAAATCTACCTTAAACGGGTTCTCTAGTAATAGGGCAAAATAAAGAAACAAATCCCATAATTACATTTCTAAATACCTTTAATTAGGAATGAGGCTCGTTTTGCCTAGGGAGGTAATCAATATAGAATGAAAATGGCGCTGTCTTGTTATACTTACAGAAACGTGCTAGAATGTTGATAGGACAAGTGCCTATGAGCATGTGGAAGATCTTCTGTGTATTTTGACAGTATGTGGTGTAGATTATATCTAGATCACAGTAGCCACTCAGCATTTCAGAAAGACAGGGTGGACAGCAGTGTGAGCAGCCTCTTCTTACCTCAGCAACCATGATCTCTCTAGCAATAGATCAGATAAGGGTGGACAGCAGTGTGAGCAGTCTCTTCTTACATCAGCACCCCTGGTATTTCCAGTATAAGATCAGAGTATTAGAATAGAAAGTCAAAGTGGACAGAAATGTGAGCAGCCTCTTCCTACCTCTCTACTTCTGGTATCTTCAGTAATAAATCAGATTGACAGGGTGGATAGCAGTGTGATCAGCCTCATTTTACCTCAGAACCCCTGATATCTTCAGTATTCGATCAGAAAGACAGGCTAGACAGCAGTGTGAGCGGCCTCTTCCCTCAGCATCCATGATATGTCCAGTATTTGATCAGAAAGTCAGGGTTGACAGCAGTGTGAGCAGCCTCTTACCACAATCAATACACCTGGTATCTTCATTATTAGATCAAATGACCGGTTAGACAGCAGTGTGAGCAGTCTCTTCTTACTTCAGCATCCATGATATCTCCAGTATTGATCAGAAAGACAGGGTTGCAAGCAGTGTGATCCGCCTCTTACCACAGTACACCTGGTATCTCCATTATTAGATCAGAAAGACAAAGTGAACAGCAGTGTACCAATTTCGAAGTGTGCTAAAGTAGCATATTAGAAAATATGTTCAACCTATTCATGCCGAAAATTCTTTTATCTTTGATAACGGACATCTTTATATCCATTGGACTACTTATTTGAACTGTGTTATAGCTTTTGCTGCCATGCCGTCATATGGGAACTTAGAATGGTATACAAAAACTGAAGCAATTACCTGAAGAAACCATTTACACTACAGCCTTGAAAATAAGCTCACCAATCTAGCGTGAATGGTTGACATGGGCAATGTCCCCACTTCTGTTTTTCACTAGTCTTACACATTTCCTAGGAGGTGCAATCTTTCCATTGTCCATAAATTATCCTTGAATAATCCTTCTTTGTGGTCTCTCTAGAAACAAGGGTGTCTTGGAAACTTTTTCAGGAACTGAAACCAACAAGATCTGGCCCCATGTTCATTCATTCCTGCAAACAAAGCTTCCTGATGCGCGTCAAGCGTGAATGGAAAAGGGAAAAGACCTTTGAGACCTGGACTATTAGTTGCCATCTGCGAAACATGAATGTTTTTAACCATTTTAATCCAGCAATTTTCATTTTAACTTCACAATTTAGCTAATTTGCTGCCTTTTAAAATCTTTTTTTAAATTCTAGGTTGTTTTTTTGTTTTTTTTTTACTAATCGGTCGATTAAGATCATGGTTTTTATTTTTTATAGGGATGTAACCTATGAAATTTTGGAAAAAAAAAACAACTAAAGGGCAAAATTTCTGACAATGCCACACACACTCGATGAGTGAACTTTAGCCAATGCTGCTTTTGCTTCTCTGTATGTTTTTATTTCTTTTTCATGCTGCCGTAAGTGTTTGCTCCAGAAATCAATGCTTCATGAATTTTTTACAATTGCCGCTTGCACAATGTCTATGATTGGGACTGAATCTGGGTAACACATTTTTATTTCCATATTATATAAAAAGACAAATATTTTCTGTTGTACTCTTGTATTAATTATATTCAGAAGTGTTATCAAAATGTTACCTTCCCCCCTTCCATTCATCCTCTCCCCTCCCCACAATCTCATTCATCATATTACCATAGATTGCTTCGGTATCTCCTATATCTCTCCACACAGTTCATCCCATTAGTAGTCATTCATATAATCAACCGTCTTAGGAAGTATGAAAATCTCCTTGAAGATCATGATTTTTTTTTGTATCTTTTAGTTTATATTGCAGAACAGATTTACACTAGTAATGAGAATTTCCTTGCCTGTGATTATTAATGTTCTTTTTATGAAGGCAGAGTATGCTTTATTTTTGCCTATCTCGGGGTGTAAATTTAAGCTTTGTTCCCACGATGAGTTTTTTTATGCTGCGCATTGTCGCCGTGTCGAAAACGTAGCTTCTTAAAATTGCATCAACGTGGATGGGATTTCTAGAAATCTCCTGCCCACGGGGCTTTTTTTTCTTTTTACTCAGCGTAAACTGACCTGCGGTTTATGTTTCAAATCCAAAACATTTACGTTTTTCTTGACGCTGAGTTTTATGTGCAAATGTTTCCCCGTAGACTTGCATTAAATGCAGAAAATCCACAGATAAAAAAATGCATGTGTTTTTGGTGTATTTCCTCTGCGGAAAAGCATCAAAAACCCATGTAATCCGCACATGAGACTGTATCAATAAGGTTTTGTCAAAGTCAATTATCAGGAAGTATCAAAAACAAAGTAGCTTTATTTAAAACATGTCACATTAAAAAGAGACAAAAAAGCGCTAAAAACGCATATAAAAAAACGCACAGAAATGCAATTAACCCAATTTACATAACTCAAAAGCTCCATTGTGGGAACGTAGCCTAAGGCTGTGTGCCCACAGTGCGTTTTTCAAGCATTTTTGATTCGGATTTTCCGCAGCATAAACGCTTGGTAATACGCGCCCCTTGATCCCCAATGAAAATCTGCATGTTCTGTGCACATGCTGCGGAATTTCCTTGCGGAAAAATCCGCAGCATGTCCATTATTTGTGCGTTTCTGCATGCGGATTTGAGGTCACAATGCATTTGAAAAACGCAAGTCAAATCCGCATGTAAAAGCGCGTGAAGCGTTTTTGACTGAAAAGAACATGCAGAAACGCTGCAGAAATTTTCTGGTTCATTTCTGCATCTTGGGCACATAGCCTTAGGGTTCTGGACTAGTGATGAGCGAGCATGCTTGTTACTCGAGATTTACGAGCATGCTCGGGTGTTTTCCGAGTATCTTTGGTGTGCTCGAATGTTATGTTGCCAAACAAACAGGCATTTCTCGCATGTATTAAAGCTGTTAAACAGTCACAAATCATGCACACACAGTGACTCAAACATAACATTCGAGCACGCCGCAAATACTCAGCGAGCACCCGAGCATGCTCGCCAAAAGGGTTAACAGAACATGCTCGCTCATCACTATTCTGGACATATTATTTACGAGGTTTGATGACATGACTTCTATCATGTAGTTCTGAAAACAATAGCAGTTATCACTTGTGCTTCCCATATCCCAAGTTCCCACGATGAGTATTTGGCGCGTTTTTGACAAATTATAGAAATATTATGTTCACTACTTTTATATACAGCTCTGGCAAAAATGAAGAGACCACTGAACAGTTTTCTGGTGGAAAGCATGCCAAGACGCATGAAAGCTGTGATTAAACATCATGGTTAGTCCACCAAATATTGATTTCTGAACTGTTCCGGAGTTAAAACATGAGTAATTTGAGGTCTGAAAGCACTGTTTCTCTTTTAGTATCTTGACGCTTTATCATTTGCTGCAAGTAAATAGAAAATTTTTAGCTTTGAATTTCGGATACATGTTGTCAGTAGTTTATAGACTAAAACAATGTATATTTTACTCAAAAGTATACCTATAAAGAGAAAAATCCAAGAAACTGAAAATTTTGCAGTGGTCTCTTAATTCTCTTCTAGCTAAGGACATTATTCTGGGATATATCCTTACAGCTATATATTTTAGTGCATGATGATTGTCTATGATGGCACACATCTATGATGATCATAGTTGTGTGCCATGCTAATATATTACCTTCTGATAACACCAGCCAGTAGACCAGGTCATACCCAGCTACCTCATCTGCGGCCTGCGTTCAGCATTTATACACTGAGCAGCTTTTGTTTCTTTTGCCTCGTAGATAATAGAGCTGCTTGTGGTAGTTCCTTTTCTTACAATATCATATCTTTTTAATATTGATATATCATATTTGGTAATGTTTCCAGGTGATCATTTTGATTTGGATGTATTTTGAGCCTAGGTTTTGAGGACCACAATGTCTTATTCTAGGAGAGGCTTTCCAACCTTGTTCATAAAGAATATCATTAATATGTAAAGTTGAGCAAAAAGGTTCCCAGGACCCTGGTCCAGCTTCCTTGTTCATATTCTGTGGTGGCCAGACCAGAGTCCTACAAACCTCCCACCATCCTGAAGTCTGGTACAATTTCATTGTTGTGGCATGACACATGCATCACCAGGGTCCTTCAGTTTCTTTTTTGCTGAACACTGTTAATGTGGCACTAAAGGGAATCTGTCACCAAATTTTTGCCACCTAATCTGAGAGCAGCATAACGTAGGGGCAGAGACTCTGATTCCAGTGATGTATCACTTACTGGGCTGTTTGCTGGAGTGTTGTTGAAATCAGTGTTTTATCAGCAGGAGATTATCATTAGAGGACTCGTAAACTAGATGCCAGGTAGTCCAACCACATTCTCAGCACTGATTGGCATCTTTCTATCTGTTACGCGGTGTACACGGAAAGCTACCAATCAGGAGTTCAGCATTTAGAGAACTGCTAGATCTGCTGCAGATAAAATGGATATTTTATCAAAACTGCAGCTAGCAGCCTAGTAAGTGACACATCGCTGTGACATATAGGTGCACTTTTGATGCATTTTTGTTGCAGATTTTTCCCACTCATTAGTATGGGTGAAATCTGCAGCAAAACACTGAAAGAATAGACATCCTGCAGATTTATATTTGCAAGGAAAAAATAAGCAACTTGTGCATTGAAATTCAGGATTCTCATTCACTTTCCTGGCATTAGGAAACCCTTCAGGTTTTGTGGCAGAAAAAAAATGTGACAAATCTGCAACGTGTGCACAGGCCCTAATTAAGAGATGCAGATATAATTTGATTACTTTCAAGTTACATAGTTTATAAGGCCGAAAAAAGACAAGCGTCCATCCAGTTCAGCCATTTCTTGTGCACTGCAGCTATTCCGCAGCGTTGATCCAGGGGAAGGCAAAAAAAAACCATGCGGTATAGGCCAATTTACATCATTGAGGAAAAATTCACTTCCCGACACCAATCTGGCAGTCAGATTAAATCCCTGGATTAATTAACTATCACTAAGCATAAGATGTAATTTTATTGTTCTCAATAAAGGCGTCCAGGCCTCTCTTGAACTCATTAAGTGAGTTGGACATCACCACTTCCTCTCCCAGAGAGTTCCAGAGTCTCACGGCTCTGACTGTAAAGAATCCCCTTCTATGCTGGTGCAGGAACCTCCTTTCCTCCAGACGCATAGTGTGCCCCCTCGTCTTTGTCACCATCCTTGGTATAAACAGGTCATGGGAGAGATCTCTGTACTGCCCCCTGATGTATTTATACATGTTTATGAGGTCTCCCCTAAGCCTTCTCTTTTCCAATGGAAATAGGCCTAATTTTGACAACCTCTCTGGGTATTCTAGTCCCTCCATTCCCTTTATTACCTTAGTCGCCCTCCTTTGTACCCTCTCTAGCTCCAATATGTCTTTCCTCAGCACCGGAGCCCAGAACTGTGCACAATATTCTAAGTGCGGCCTTACCAGCGCTTTATACAGAGGAAGAACAATGTTCTCATCATATGCCCCTATTCCTCTTCTGATGCATGCCATGACTCTATTTGCCTTCGCAGCTGCTGCCTGACACTGGGCACTCCAATTTAATTTGCTATTAACCAAGACGCCCAGGTCCTTCTCCATGTCAGATTTCCCCAACGGTTTCCCATTTAATATGTATGGTTGACTGCTGTTTTTCTTTCCCATGTGCATGACCTTACATTTATCGGCATTGAACCCCATTTGCCATTTTTTGGCCCAACTCCCTAATTTATCTAAATCCTCCTGTAGCTTTGCCCTATCCTCATCTGTATTAACTACTTTACAAAGTTTAGTATCATCTGCAAATATTGCTATTTTACTATGCAACCCTTCCACTAGATCATTAATAAATATATTAAATAATATAGGGCCCAAGACAGACCCTTGAGGCACCCCGCTAGTAACCCTGACACACCCTGAGCTTACTCCATTGATAACCACCCTCTGCTTTCTATCACTCAGCCAGCTATTTACCCACTTGCACACATTATCCCCCAGACCAAGCATTCTCATTTTATATACCAACCTTTTGTGTGGCACGGTATCAAACGCTTTGGAGAAGTCAAGGTATACAACATCCACTGACTCTCCCCGGTCCAGCTGTGAGCTCACCTCCTCGTAGAAGGCGATCAGGTTTGTTTGGCAGGAGCGATCCCTCATGAATCCTTGTTGATATGGAGTTAGACAGTTATTATCATTAAGATATTCTACAATAGCATCTCTAAGAAATCCTTCAAACAATTTACCCACAACAGACGTTAAGTTCACTTGCCCTATTTGGGTAATTTGGGTTGGAGTCACATAATTTCACTCTTCCACTGCTATTATTCAGATGTCTCTTAAGTTTAAAATTGGGGAAAAATCATTTTTCAACTATGTTATATAAAAACTCCATTTACTGCACTTTAATATTTTTAATAGCTTACATCTTTGCCAAACTATGTAGACTTTGAAATTATTGGCATGTAGCTGATCTTTTCTTAAAGGGAACCTGTCACCAGATTTTTAGTAACTAAATTGGCGGCACGATGCTGTAGAACTTGTATACATCATTAACAACTTGTTTAAGTTGTGATTTTTTTTAATTATTTTAGCTTACAGTATATACAAGAGCTCATCAGATGCTGGAGCCATGTAGAATAGCAGAATTACTATGTTCTGGCTTTTAGTACTCCTATTCCTCCTGTTTTGATGTTCACTGGGTGTTTTACATCCGCACTAGCTGTAGTGAAAGGGGGCTGTCAGCAAAGGAGGAACAGGCGTGCTATGGGCAGGACACTTCTGCAGTACCGCCCCCTTGATCATTCATACAAAGGCATGTTTGTCTGCTGTATCCTGCCATCAGTTACTTTGCCTTTTTGGTGCGGATATCACTTTTTTTGCATACTGATGTTGATCAAGAGTTCCTTTTAGATTTCAAATGCTTCAAGGCTTGTATGGGGCTAAATACTGAATGACTTATACATAGGAAAGGTCATCCATATCAGATTAGTGTGGGTCCAACACCAGGCACCCCCGCTGATCAGCTTAAATCTGCTCCAGCAGATGGATGTCAGTAAGGTCCGTGCAGGCTGAGTACTACAGTTTCTCCCCCTCTCAAGTGAATATGCTATAAGGTGCAGTACCCATGAGTGGCCGCTAAGTAATGTATGGAGCCTCGGTTTTCCCCATTAATTACGTTTTGTCGCTGCCAGAATGTATTTCAGCTGATCGATGGGGGTGCCAGGTGTTCGACAACAGCCAATCTCGTGTTGATGACCTATGCTACAAAATGGTCAATTCTTTAGTCCCAGATAACCCCTTTAAAGCCAGAAAAATGTGTGTAACTTTGCAAGTAATACCCACAAATGTTAATTTGTTGTAATCTAAATATATACGAGGTTGTACTATCATCTTTGTCCGATCATGCAATACATAACCATTTTTCAGTGGTGTCTAGAAATTGCTATTGCATATTTGTTATACTGCCCCCTGGTGTTTTTATTCCCTCTGGAACTGTCCAGTTAAAAGGAACCAGGAAATGGGATTTACGCCTGTAATGCTTTGGCAGCTCTATAGCAGCCTTCTAACAATGTCTGTAATGATGCCTTTGTTACATCTAAGTGTTGGTGTGGTGTGTGTGAAATATAAAGGCTCAATCTTGTTGTGCGAGTACCCGGACTAGTCCAGGAGCGCCGCCACTTACCCCCATAGCAGCATTATTGACTAATGAGCAGGGGAGGAGAAGAGGTTGCTTTGCTCCCCCTCTGCTGTGGGTGTGATACCTGCGAACTACAGGGTATAGTCCTGGACTATAGTCCGGGTATTAGTGCAACGGGATTAAATATTATTTTTACATAGACTCCAGCAACAATTATTTAATAATACTATTGTTGCAACTATGTCATTAGTAGAGATGAGCGACCATGAACGGTAAAGTTCTGGGTTCATACCGGACACCTAGTGTCCAGTGCTGAACTCCGGACATGGACTTCTTCGGAAAGAGCGTTTTTCCAGCTCCAAAGTTCGGGTCCCCATTGTTTTTTATGGGGTTCAAGTTCTGGTACCCAAACCAAATTTTGGACTAAAGTTCGGACGAACTCGAGCTTCCACGGGTCCGCGCAACCCTAGTCATTAGGAGGCTGATGAAGCATTGTGAAACCGTGCTGATAACTGTTGTAGAATATGGCCACAAAGTCCTTTCACGCTAAGAGGATATAAACCGGAAAATGAAATGTGTTTGTTCAGTGTGTTTGATTCATGCGTGCTGTTACATCGGGCCTAGATGGTTCATTTTTCGAACTACATGTGAAATATAAACTGCGGAGAAATAATGTATGAAATTGTATGTCACTTTTTTTCCCGACTCTGAAGAATGTTTTATGAAATTTGTGCCTTAACTTTTAAATGTCTGTAAGACCATTCATGCCCCGCACATCAGTGGTCAGATCATAGATGTGAAGCTGTCAATAAAATAATGTTGATGGCCAAATTGTTTCCTTGTCTCTTTCTGCTGATGCTGTGAATTTACAATCAGGACATCTGCTTTCATATGCTAAATATCATTCATTTGCATCAGGTCCATAATCTGTGCAAACGACATCCCCCCTACTACAGCAAAGAATGAAAATGCTATGCAGCTGGCTAATATCCCTGGTCCTATTGTGAGGCTTCATAAAGGGTCCGACATTGCCTAAGGCCGAGTTCACACATCAGGGGGGGGGGGTTAGGAGCTGGATTGGATTTTAAGCTGTTTTTGGTCGATGTTTGTTTTTTACTATCTGTGGATCATCTGTGTGCTGTTTTTTACGCGCCTTTACACTAATTGAATGGGCAAGTGAACTGCATTTTCTTTTGCTATGCAGACTAATGGTTTGCAATAAAAAAAAAAGTCAGACATGACCCCATAAAAATATTTGACACTTCCGATTTTGCAAGTTTTCCCACGTACAAGAATGGAGAGGTCTGTCATTTTTATTGTAGGTACACTTCAACTGTGAGAGACAGAATCTAAAAATAACAAAAAACAGAAAATTACATTGAATGATTTTTAAATAATTAAATTGCATTTTATTGCATGACATAAGTATTTGATCACCTACCAACCAGCAAGAATTCTGGCTCTCACAGACATGTTAGTTTTTCTTTAAGAAGCCCTCCTACTCTGCACTCGTTACCTGTATTAATTGCACTTGTTTGAACTCGTTACCTGTATAAAAGACACCTGCCACACACTCAATCACACCCCAACCTCTCCACCATAGTGTACCTATGATAAAAATTACAGACCGTTCAATTCTTTGTAGGTGAGAAAACTTTCAAAATTGGCGGAGTATCAAATACTTATTTTAAGCACTGTATGAGCCTTTATAGAGTAGGTAGCTGACATAGGTAGGACTGTATATACAACTGGTCTCCTTAAAGGGGGGTCTTGACTGGTTTAATGGTTTCTTTTTTAGTAAACTAAAGTATACTTATTTTACCTATCCCCTCTGCTGCGACCACGAATATGTCCAACTTGCCCAACAGAAAGTACAGAGATTGCTGTAAGTATGATACATTTTATTATTTTTATGGAAAGCAGTACAGTGCTGACAGAATGGAGCTGTTTCAAAAAAAAAATTTTATTTTTGGTTAACCACTTCGCACCAGAGCCTGTTTTTGCCTTCGTGACCGGGCCAATTTTTTCAATTCTGACCACTGTCACTTTATGAAGTAATTACTCTGGAACGCTTCAACGGATCCCCCTGATTCTGAGATTGTTTTTTCGTGACATATTGTACTTCATGATAGTGGTAAAATTTCTTCGATATCACTTGCGTTTATTTGTGAAAAAATCTGAAATTTGGCGAAAATTTTGCAATCTTCAAACTTTGAATTTTCATGCCCTTAAATTAGAGAGATACAGTACAGACCAAAAGTTTGTACACACCTCATTTAAAGTATCCGTTAGTTTATAACTACTCAGGTTAATTACCTTATTATCCCCACTGTCCACGGGCGACTGTTGATAGGATCTGCGTCTATACGGATGAAAATTGGTTTTACGTGTCCTCTTAAAGCCCAGTCCTGACCTCGTAGTACTAGATAGAGACGTCATACCAGATGAATCACTGAGGGATGAAAGTGATGTAATGGAAGATGATCGTTGTCCGACCGAAGGTTGTATGGTGGGTTTCCTCCAATTATATACTGTGTTAGATGAAAAATCACGTTGATCTCTTGCCATTTTTGATGCCTGGGTATTCTGGAGTTTTTTAACACATAAGTCAAGATTTTTTTCCACTTGAATATCAAACTCCTGAAGTTTGTCACTGAGGCAAGTAGTCCTAAGTAAATTTTGTGCTACATCAATAGATTCATTGAGGGCTAAAATAGCCTTACTGTTATGTTCTATTAATAGCTGCATAAATCCCAGGGAGCACGTGTTACAGAGGTCCTCCCAATTAGAAATAAAGTCGTTATCATCAACCACAAAGGTTGGAATGACCCGCACTCTCAGTCCTCTTGGAATAAGTTTGTTGGTGATGTACCTCTGTAGGAATGCCCTATTCCACCACAGCACACCTGTGAAGTGAAAACCATTTCCGGTGACTACCTCTTGAAGCTCGCCAAGAGTGTGAAAAGCAGTCATCAAAGCAAAAGGTGGCTACTTTGAATAACCTAGAATATAAGACATATTTTCAGTTGTTTCACACTTTTTTGTTAAGTATATAATTCCACATGTGTTAATTCATAGTTTTGATGCCTTCAGTGTGAATGTACAATTTTCATAGTCATGAAAATACAGAAAAATCTTTAAATGAGAAGGTGTGTCCAAACTTTTGGTCTGTACTGTATGTCACACACAATAGTTAATAAATAACATTTCCCACATGTCTACTTTACATCAGCACAATTTTGGAACCAACATTTTTTTTTTTGTTAGGAAGTTCTAAGGGTTAAAAGTTGACCAGTGATTTCTCATTTTTCCAACAAAATTTGCAAAAACATTTTTATTTGAAGTGACTTTGAGGGGTCTTTATAACAGAAAATACGCAAAAGTGACACCATTCTAAAAACTGCAGCCCTCAAGGTGCTCAACACCACATTCAAGAAGTTTATTAACCCTTCAGGTGCTTCACTGGAATTTTTGGATTGTGGAAGAAAACAATGAACATTTTAACTTTTTTTCACAAAAATGTTACTTTAGACCCAATTTTTTTTATTTTCACAAGGGTAACAGGAAAAAATGGACTACACAATTTGTAGTGCAATTTCTCCTGAGCACGCTGATACCCCATGTGAGGGAAAACCACTGTTTGGGCGCACTGCAGGGTTCGGAAGGGAAGGAGCGCCATTAGACTTTTTGAATGTAAAATTTGTTTGAATAATTAGCGGACGCAATGTTGCGTTTGGAGAGCCCCTGATGTGCCTAAACAGTGGAAACCCCCCACAAGTGACACCATTTTGTAAACTAGACCCCTTAGGGAACTTATCTAGATGTGTGGTGAGCACCTTGAACCCCCAGGTGCTTCACAGAAGTTTATAATATTGAGCTGTAAAAATAAAATTTTCACATTTTTCCCACAAAAACATTTTTCATCCCTTAATTTTGCATTATCATAAGGGTAACAGGAGAAATTGCACCATGAAATTTGTTGTGCAATTTCTCATTTCAGGGAATCTTCCGTCATGGGTTCCGTCTGAATCACGTATTTCAGAGATTTACACGGAAACTCTGGTGTAAGTGCTCAGCGCAGAGCACAGGACAAATGTGAGCAGAGCCTTACTGCGATCTTTGGGAGACATAATAAACAAATCAGTAGCAGGTGAAGAATTGGTTTTATTTATTTTATTTATTTTTTACGCCGTTCCTCGTGCGGTATAAGTGATGAGATTACTTTATTCTTCGGATCGGTGCAATTACAGCGATACTAGATTTATATCGGGTTTTTATGATTGACAGCTGTCACACTAAAAGACGCTTTTTTTTTGCAAAATCTAGTTTTTGCATCGCCATATTTTGAGAGCTATAATTTTTCTATATTTCGGCTGACAGAGTCATGCGAGGGCTTGTTTTTTTTTGCGGGACGAGTTGACAATTTTATTGGTACCATTTTTGGGTACATAACATTTTTTGATCGCTTTCTATTCCATTTTTTGGGAGGTAAAATGAACAAAAAACAATTCAGGAATTGTTTTTTGAGGGTTTTTTTTATGCCGTTCTGTGTGTGGTAAAAGTGATAAGGCAGCATTATTCTTCGGGTCAGTACGTTTACAGCGATACTACACTTACCGTATATTTTTTTTTTATGTTTTGGCGCTTTTACACAAAACAATTTTATAGAAAAAATATTTTTTTTACATCGCTTTATTCTGAGAGCTATAACTTTTTTATTTTTCGGCTGATGGAGCTGTATGGCGGCTTTTCTTTTGCAGAACAAGATTTCGTTTTCAGCGGTACCATTTTTATTTCCATTTTGCTTTTTGATCGCATTTTATTCCACTTTTTGTTTGGCGATATGATGAAAAAGCATAGTTTTTTGCTCCGTTTTTTGCTCCGTTTTTTTATTTAATTAACTCGTTCTGTGCACACCGTAAAAAAAATAGTGTGACAGTTTTATAGATCGGGTTGTTTCAGACGCGGCGATACCAAATATGTGTACTTTTTTTGTTTTTGCATAAATATACGGATTTATTGGTTTAATATTTTATTTATTTTGTGATTTTTTCTTTAACAGTTTGAAAAAATGTTTTAGACTTTTTTTTACATTTTTACTTAGTCCCTGTATGGGTCATTAATTTTTTTTTTCTA
Source organism: Phyllobates terribilis (assembly GCF_046119375.1). NCBI lineage: Eukaryota > Metazoa > Chordata > Amphibia > Anura > Dendrobatidae > Phyllobates > Phyllobates terribilis. The sequence continues at coordinate 160,835,777 of NW_027362761.1, forward strand.
ATCACTATCGTCATGCAATGCAATAGACATGTATTGCATTGCAAGAGAGCTCTGCTGACAGTTTTACATTGTCAGTGTCTCCTAGACTTCAGCTGCAGGCTGAGTCTAGCAGGACACCGTGCATGGCAGACCTGGAGGTGGTCATGTGACCTCCGGCTGCCATGACAACGGCAGGTCCTCTCAGACATCAGGGGGCCGTCGGAGAGGTAAGTGGACGACCCCCTCTCCTCTCACAATCTTCTAAATGCCGCGATCACTATAGATCGCGGCATATAGAAGATAGCAAAGGGTTAACATCATTGGGACCTGATGTCCCCTGTCAGAGCTGTCGCTCTGCACCGCACTCGCAGCACTTGCAGGACCCTGGGGGTCCTGAGGGCTGCGGGACCACCGATCGTTTATAAACGTCGGCGCTGCACAGAGCCCAGCAAGCTCCGACGTTTATGTACAGTGGGTGGTCGGGAAGCGGTTAAGTGATGTTGGAAAATGAGAGAGAGGACCTGATGGGTTCATATTCGGATTCATACATGATGCCCCTTTTCTGTACATTACTTTTTGCAGATCATTGCAAAAATACAACCTGGATGTAATAGAGTACACAATTTCTGTCCTTCCCCCTGGAAATGTAAATTGACAATTTAGCATTATCATTGCCCTTATAACTCTAGGGCTACATGATGACATGTCGCACAATAAACATGTTTATGCAACTTGCTGTTGCGCGATGATTTTAGAGCTCTGATTTTGCTGTAAATAAAGCAGACAAGTCGCACATAAGTCATATGCAACTGGCATTGAAGTCTATGAGTGAGTCGTGTGCGACTTGCGATCAACGACAGAAAACCCAACTCTTAAACATTTGTGACTCTGTGCTACATTAGAGTGGATGTTGCGATGCGACACTACGCCTTCCATGTCACTTTGTAGCCATAGACTTGGGTGTGTCGCTACACAATCTGACATTGCCCACAACTAATCATCTCAGACACAGGTAAGCCCAGAAGTGTTGGGACGGACCCGCATGAATGAACTGCTTGGTAGTTATTCAGTGGGTGACGTAGCACCCAGAGACAGCTTCTAGGCTACACAGAGGGGAGACTATAGCACATATTGGTCCTGCCTTTTCACTCACACTGCAGGGTCTGGTTGCTTAAAGTTCCATTGCTAAGTGGCTTGTTTAGGCTCTGGCTTAGTGAAATGTGTATTCGGCGGGATCATCGGAGTTTCACGCAGCTGTCCTGATTACTAGACTGAACTTCTATATAAATTAATAGGAATTCCCCATTTGCAATGATAAGGATCAGATCATATACCACTGATATATATTTCTACAGGGCTAGTAAGTGATATATGGGATGATGATCATTATGAAAGGCCTTGAAAAAGGCACGTTCCTAGAGATACTGCTACATGAAGCTGTTAGGGCTCATGCAGACTTCCATAGATTGTGGTCCGATCAGGGACTGGCCGTGGCTCTCCCGATCCGGGCATGACGGCTTCATATATTTCTAGGAGCCTGTCATGCTCAGGATGGCATAAACCCTTGAGTCCTGTAGGAATCAAGTACAGTGATAGACCATTATTTCTAGTAAAAAAAAAAAAAAAACAGGGTCAGCACACCGTTGGTATTCAATTAACGTACAGGTGCACAAATGCTTTATGTGGCCAATATGCAAACCTATCCATACACTATGCGTCAGCACACTTAAAGTTCAGTTCGTGTCTCAGAACTGTACCTGAACTTCAACCAGAACCCGAACCCCATTGAAAACAATTGTGTCCCGAACTTTTAAGCTAGAAAATAAGTCTCTCTCCCAGACTTCCCTTGTAATCTGAGCATTGCAGCGGACTTCCAGGAGAAGTCTGTGTTCGGTGTTTAGCAACGGACACTGGTACGAACCCCGAACTTTTAAGTTCAGTTTCGCTCATCTCTACTCTGCACTCTGCACATTCTTCCCAGACAAGGTTTTAACCCCTTCACGACATGCGCCGTATATGTACGGCTCATGTCGTATCCCCCCCTTTGATGCGGGCTCCAGTGCTGTGCCCGCATCTTTCCCGGCACATGACAGCTGATCTGTACAGCTGTCACGTTCTCGTAACCTAACAGCCGTGGGTGGAATTGCAATCCACCCGCGGCTGTTAACATGTTAAATACCGCTGTCAATCTCCAAACCACGTCCATCACATGATCGCGGGCTGCCGATGGGTTGGCATGACAACTCGAGGTCTGCAGGAGACCCCTGTGGTTGTCATAGCCAACCTGCTATGAGCACCGCCCAGTGGTCGGCATTCATAGCTGATGAACTGCTAAGCCCTTCTACTGAAGCAAAAAAAAAAAAAAAAATCCCAATGGCATATTTTTCTTTCTTTTTCTGTTATAGAGAAATAAGTGGAGGAGAGATTAATAATACATTAATAACAGGTCATTGTGAACAAAATGTTATCAATTTCTTTTTTGACAGCAAACTAAGTAATTTTTCGTTCCATATATACAGTGCCTACAAATAGTATTCAACCCCCTGCAGATTTAGCTGGTTTGATAAGATGCAAATAAGTTAGAGCCTTCAAACTGCAAACGAGAGTAGGTTTTATGAACAGAAGCATAAATCTTACAAACCAAAAAGTTATGTTGCTCAGTTGAATTTTATTAAATTTTAAACATAAAAGTGTGGGTCAATTATTATACAACCCCTATGTTTAATATTTTGTGGAATAACCCTTGTTTGCAATTACAGCTAATAATCGTCTTTTATAAGACCTGATCAGGCCAGCACAGGTCTGTGGAGTTATCTTGGCCCACTCCTCCATGCAGATCTTCTCCAAGTTATCTAGGTTCTTTGGGTGTCTCATGTGGACTTTATTCTTGAGCTCCTTCCACAAGTTTTCAATTGGGTTAAGGTCAGGAGACTGACTAGGCCACTCCAACACCTTGACTTTTTCCCTATTGAACCAGGCCTTGGTTTTCTTGGCTGTGTGCTTTGGGTCGTTGTCTTGTTGGAAGATGAAATTACGACCCATCTTAAGATCCTTGATGGAGGAGCGGAGGTTCTTGGCCAAAATCTCCAGGTAGGCCGTGCTATCCATCTTCCCATAGATGCGGACCAGATGGCCAGGCCCCTTGGCAGAGAAACAGCCCCACAGCATGATGCTGCCACCACCATGCTTGACTGTAGGGATGGTATTCTTGGGGTCGTATGCAGTGCCATCCAGTCTCCAAACGTCACGTGTGTGGTTGGCACCAAAGATCTCGATCTTGGTCTCATCAGACCATAGAACCTTGAACCAGTCTGTCTCAGAGTCCTCCAAGTGATCATGAGCAAACTGTAGACGAGCCTTGACATGACGCTTTGAAAGTAAAGGTACCTTACGGGCTCGTCTGGAACGGAGACCATTGCGGTGGAGTACGTTACTTATGGTATTGACTGAAACCAATGTCCCCACTGCCATGAGATCTTCCCGGAGCTCCTTCCTTGTTGTCCTTGGGTTAGCCTTGACTCTTCGGACAAGCCTGGCCTCGGCACGGGAGGACACTTTCAAAGGCTGTCCTGGCCGTGGAAGGCTAACAGTAGTTCCATAAGCCTTCCACTTACGGATGATGCTCCCAACAGTGGAGACAGGTAGGCCCAACTCCTTGGAAAGGGTTTTGTACCCCTTGCCAGCCTTGTGACCCTCCACGATCTTGTCTCTGATGGCCTTGGAATGCTCCTTTGTCTTTCCCATGTTGACCATGTCTTAGTGCTGTTCACAAGTTTGGGGAGGGTCTTAAATAGTCTGAAAAGGCTGGCAAAAGAGATCTTTAATCCACACATGTGAAGCTTATTATTCTTGGTGCCTGAACTACTTCTTAATACTTTAGGGGGACCAAACAGAATTCTTGTGGTTTGAGGGGTTGAATAATAAATGACACTCTGAATTAACTTTTTACGTTTTAAAAAAAAAACAACAAAAAAAAACAAAAAACAAAATTTGCTGCAGTGCATTTCCCACTTCCAGGCTGATCTACACTACAAATGTCACAATGCCAAGTTAATTCCGCATGTGTCAACCAACTAAATCTGCAGGGGGTTGAATACTACTTGTAGGCACTGTACTAATAAATAATGCCAACATATCTTTTGTATACAGCAATGGATAATTGAAAATAATAGTTTTATTATATACGGTAGTACGATATATATGGATATCTAGATGAAAGCTAGAATAAACGGGACGAACTAAACTGGTCACCTCCTATTGTGGGAGATTTTTTATATTTCATTGGTATACATTGTGTTTCGTAGACTTATTACTGTTTCCAACATGCAGAATCTACACTGTTCAGCTGATTTGTTTCAATTCTCTTGCCAGAAACTTCAATGTCAGGACTTTTATTATAACGTCTGTAGCATTAAATAACCACAAAAAGAAAAAAGCCTGTCTCCAACTTGTAAACGAAGATGTAACACCCGAACGTCACAAGAATTAATTAGTTAACTGATTGGGACTTCCTTTGTCAGTTTGCTGTTCTTTTGTATTTATACCCTGCCTGTATTCTAATGTATGTACCATGATTAAGGCTTTTCTAAGCCGAAACGGCCTCGGTCTGCTCCCGACGTCACTGCTGGCTCTGTGGCGGTATCCGCCACGGAGCCAGCAGCGACGCCGGGAGCAGAGTGGGGGCCATCTGAAGGTGAGTATAAGGTTATTTTTTATTTTAATTCTTTTTTTACTTACAGGTACTATGGTACCTGGGTCTGGAGGAGAAATGGTGCCGCGGAAACGCATTAAATCTGCATCGTGAGCACACAGCCTAAGAGGTATTGGAGAGGGCCGGGAAGCGTTTCTTATTATCCCCGGCTTTGTCGAGAATATCATCGAGCGTAGGCCCAAATAGGAATTCACCCTCACAGGGAATGGATCACAGTTTTGGTTTCGTTTGGAGGTCTCCTGGCCAGCATTTAAGCCAGAGAGCTCGCCGGACTGAGTTAGAGAAGCCTTCTGCCCTGACCGCTAGCCTAACCGAGTTTTGGCGCCTTTTCCCAAAATGAATGTAGGGGGCTGAGGGTGATGAAGACATCGAGCTTGAAGATAGGGTTAATAATTGTTATATGTGTTTATGTTTATTTGTGTGATAAAAGTGTGTCTTGCTGTGAAATCCCTATGGCTGATTATTGTATGCCGGTTCTCCTATAGGCTTTGCCTAAAGCCGTCCCTGAGATGCGGGAGGTCTGCCCAGAGGGGAACTATAGAATAGACAGGGATTCAGCTGTACTACACTGCTTAAACACCAGAAGGTTAGGACAATGGTTACATCACTAGCTGGGAGGAGTTACAGCATTAGAGCAGTTTTATAGAAAACTAGCTATTGAACCCATTCTACGCCCGGGTGGCGAGCATTTTTAATGGTATATGGTCTCCCATGCTGGTATGTGCTGCCCCCCTCCTGCTATGTGCCGCCCCCATCCTGGTATTTTTGCTCCCCAATCCTGTTCCCCCATCCTATCCTGATATGCATGGCACCCCTCATCCCTATCCTGGTATGCATGGCACCCCTCACCCCCATCCTGGTATGCATGGCAACCCTCAACCCCCAATCCTGGTATGCATGGCACCCCTCAACCCCCAATCCTGGTATGCATGGTACCCCATCCCTCATCCTGGTATGCATGGCACCCCTCACCCCCGAATCCTGGTATGCATGGTACCCCATCCCTCATCCTGGTATGCATGGCATCCCTCACCCCCCAATCCTGGTATGCATGGCACCCCTCAACCCCCAATCCTGGTATGCATGGTCCCCTCACCCCCCAATCCTGGTATGCATATGCTTGGTACCCCATCCCTCATTCTGGTATGCATGGCACCCCTCACCCCCCAATCCTGGTATGCATGGCACCCCTCAACCCCCAATCCTGGTATGCATGATCCCCATAACCCCCAATCCTGGTTTGCATGGTCCCCTCAACCCCCAATCCTGGTAAGCATGGCCCATTCACCCACCAATCCTGGCATGCATGGTACCCCGTCAACCCTGGTATGCATGGTACCCCCTCACCCCCCAATCCTGGTATGCATGGCACCCCTCATCCACCAATCCTGGTATGCATGGTCCCCTCACCCCCCCAATCCTGGTATGCATGGTCCCCTCACCCCCCAATCCTGGTATGCATGGTCCCCTCACCCCCCAATCCTTGTCTGTATGGCACCCATCACACCCCAATCCTGGTATGCATGGCACCCCTCACCCCCCCAATCCTGGTCTGTATGGCACCCCTCACCCCCCAATCCTGGTATGCATGGCACCTCTCACCCCTCATTCCTGGTATGCATGGTACCCCTCATCCCTATCCTGGTATGCATGGTACCCCCTCATTCCTATTCTGGTATGCATGGTGCCCCCTCATTCCTATCTTGGTATGTATGTCACCCCTCACCCCCAATGCTGGTATGCATGGCACCCCACCCCCCCAATCCTGGTATGCATGGCACCCCTCCCCCCCCAATCCTGGTATGTGTGGTCCCCTCACCCCCCAATCCTGGTATGCGTGGTACCCCCTCATTCCTATCCTGGTATGCATGGTACCCGCTCATTCCTATCCTGGTATGTAGGGCAACCTCTCACCCCCCAATCCTGGTATGCATGATCCCCTCACCCCCCAATCCTGGTATGCATGATCCCCTCACCCCCCAATCCTGGTATGCATGGTACACCTCATCCCCAATGCTGGTATGCATGGCACCCCTCCCCCCAATCCTGGTATGCATGGTACCCCCTCACCCCCCAATCCTGGTATGCATGGTATCCCCTCACCCCCCCAATCCTGGTATGCGTGGTACCCCCTCACCCCCCCAATCCTGGTATGTATGGCACCCCTCACCCCCCAATCCTGGTATGTATGGAACCCCTAATCCCCAATGCTGGTATGCATGGCACCCCTCACCCCCCGATCCTGGTATGCATGGTACCTCCTCATCCCTATCCTGGTGTTCATGATCCCCTCACGCCCCCAATACTGGTATGTATGGCAGCCATCACCCCCCAATCCTGGTATGCATGGTACCCCTCATCCCTATCCTGGTATGCATGGTACCCCCTCATTCCTATCCTGGTAGGAATGGTACCCCCTCATTCCTATCCTGATAGGAATGGCACCCCTCACCCCCCAATCCTGGTATGCATGATCCCCTCACCCCCAATCCTGATATGCATGGTACACTTCATCCCCAATGCTCGGATGCATGGCACCCCTCCCCCCAATCCTGGTATGCATGGTACCCCCTCACCCCCCCAATCCTGGTATGTATGGCACCCCTCACCCCCCCAATCCTGGTATGTATGGCACCCCTCACCCCCCCAATCCTCGTATGCATGGCACCCCTCACCCCCCCAATCCTGGTATGCATGGCACCCCATCCCTCATCCTGGTATGCATGGTCCCCTCACCCCCCAATCCTGGTATGTATGGCACCACTCATCCCCATCACGCTGCGCACATACAAAAAAATAAACACTTATACTCACCTTTCTTTCCTGTGCTGCAGCGCTGTGTCCCATTCAGCCAGAGGCCAGGAGAGGAGTGCGGCGCCGGAGTACGCGCGTACCCATACCGCGCTGTCCGATGTCATTTTGCTGAAGACACACTGCAAATGTGTCTTCAGTAAAATGGCGCCGGATAGCGCTATGGACATGTATTCATCTCCTGACTACCGGTCCGAAGACACAGCGCGGTCTCCCGGGTAGGTGAGTTGTTATGGGGCCGGAGCTCGTGGTATGCATTCAGTGCTTACGCATACCGCAATCTCCTTGGGCCACAATCCTCATCCTAAACTCCTCGTTTAGGATGTGGTTGGGTTCCTCTGTGGGGTCCAGACTGCGCAGGCTTGTCGCGCTTGTGCAATCTATAGAGGCTTCAGACAGAGGGACGCTTGTACGATTATATTATAGATCATTTCCTGGTTACAGACAGTCTAAAAGGAGAGAGTGAGGAGTGAAGAACATTAGGCAGTGTGCGCCTGCCGTGAGGAGAGGCCTGTGCCAGAGCACTCCATTCCTGGGTTCAAGACCCGAGTGCACAGAACCGGGATAGGTTCTGCTCCCATACTCAGAGAGACGGAGTGTGGAGGATGACTGAGCAGATAGGAAAGCAGACTCCAACAGCAGTATCAGCAGTGAAGAAGTGTTTACTAGTGCAAGTTATCTGAACAGAATGAGGACACATTTGAGACAGAATCTGCACAGTGGTAATGTCCTAGGCTCATGGCCTGAGAGAGGTGCTCAGTGCGAGGCCTCTGTTTCTCTAGAGAGGAGTCTCTCAGCCAGGTCTCAGAAGATGTATGTAGCATCGGCGTCTCTGCCCCCTGCCAGGCAGAGATGCCGTCCCACTCACCTCCTCGCTCCCCGCTCTGCGTTCACCAGCGCTCCTCTTCCTGCTGCCAGCGCTCCTCTTCCTGCTGCCAGCGCGCGCAGCTCCCCGGGCACTGTGCTTAGGGTGCGCGCGCGCTCCCTCCCTCTTAAAAGGGCCGCGCGCGCCATCCTAAGGAGTCCCCGGCCAATAGCCGAGGGTCCTCCCATATATAAGGCACCTCCTCCAAAATGGAGGTGCCCGAGCAATGTTGTTGCACATTGTTTCTGACCTCTGCTTCAGCCCTCAGGTCCCGCTGCTAGCCTGACTTCCAGTCTTGCCTGCCAGCCTGTTACCTGCCTGTTACCTGCCGTTCCTGCCAGTCCGCTCACCTGGGAGCACTTGCCTGTTGCCAGCCTGTTACCTGGCGTGCTTGCCAGCCCGCTCACCTGGGAGCACTTGCCTGTGACCTGCCTGTTACCTGCCGTCACTTGCCGTGACCACCTAGAGACTCCTGCCGTCACTTGCCGTGATCACCTAGAGACTCCTGCCGTTACTTGCCGTGACCACCTAGAGACTCCTGCCATCACTTGCCGTGTCTACCTGATAGCCTACCTGGAGGCTTCCTCTCGCCAGCCTGCCTGCTGTGCCTACCTGCTATTCCGGTCAGTCCCTGCCATCTGTACCGTGGGAGTCACCTGCTCCCTTACAAGGTCGTCCCCAGAGTAGCACCTGGTCCCTCGGCTCGGTCCCTCCCTGGTCACAGAGTCGTTAGCCGCCGTACGACCAGGGTCGGTCCGGGTTGATACTTAGTTACGCCCCTCTGGGTCCCTCCTTGCACCGTAGCACACAGGTTCCACCCCCCGGACCCGTAACAATGTGGAAGATGTTGAGTCTCAGGAAGGGACGAGAACAGACAATGGAAAGGCACATTCCCAAGGGGGCTTCATTAACCAAAGAACTTGTCTTGATCTGTATACTGCAGCCGTGTATGGAAGAATTGCACAGAAAAAGTGAGTCTGTTAACCTGGATCTACGATCTCCTGTCTTGCTTGCGGTCGGTGACGGTCCTGGTCCAAGGGAAGGCAAAACAGTGAGTACCGCAAATCCTCCATTGCAGCACACACTCCAGTCTCAGTCCTTAATAGTAGAGGGGGCATTGGCAAAGAAAAGAGAGTTCCGGCACACAGCGTGATGATAGCAGCCCTGGGTGCTCCCCTCTACAAGTGGTGCTGCGAGCAGGGTATCAGGCCTTGGAAAGTAAAGAAACAGAATAAAATGAAGAAAACAAAGAAAGCGGGGAAACTAAAGAAGAAGAAAGATAAAATGCCAGATGGCGGGAAGTTAAAGAAAGTAACAAATGCCATGCAGGTGAAGAAAAAGATGAAAAACCCCAGAATAGTGGATGGCGACGCCAGAATGCTGGATGGCGAGAAGTTAACTGACAAAAGTGCAGAATGCAGTACCTTAAAGAAGAATCATGACATAATTGCCAGAATGGTGCATGGCAGTGAGTTTCCCAAAATGGCGGACAGCAACATGGTTCCCAAGATGGCGGTGACCACGTGTCCGAGAAGGAAAAGAAGTTCGGCCCATCGTGGGCGTGGTAAGAGACTAAGAGTGCAAAAATGGTGAGTACGGCCCACGAGAAGACCACCCCTCACAGGGTGGTCCAGAACCAAAGTGCAGCCCAGGAGAGGTGGAGCCGTACGGAAGAAAGGGCATACCAGGAGGAGAGAGGCCTCACCTGGTGAGAGACGACGAGATCAGTGGGTGCCGCAAGAGGCGGAGTTGAGAAGAGTGAATGCGGAGATGTCGTCCACGTCACTGGTGCATCCGCCGGAAAGGCGGAGTTTGTTGAGCGGGAGACACACCGGAAGTGACTTGCCGGCGCCATTCTGCCTTCAGCACAGCACACGAGAAGACGTGGGTCCGGAGCTGCTGCTACTGCTACAGAGAAAAATGAGCCGCACCGTGTGCGATATCAAGGGATCGAAGGACATGGACTACACCTCGGTTGAGGATACTGCTCGCTGGGAAGGGGAAGCTGCATTCGAGCGGGCACAACATCACCAGTGGCGACACCCTCCTCCTTCTAGCCAGCCAGAGCGCCAGCCCTCTGACACCCCAAAGCTGTCTCGGACCATGCTAAGGACAGGCAACAAGCAGAAAACACTTGTTTGCGCCAAAGAACACAAGGAATGGACATTAGACCAGTGGAAATCTGTTCTTTGGTCTGATGAGTCCAAATTTGAGATCTTTGGTTCCAACCACCGTGTCTTTGTGCGACGCAGAAAAGGTGAACGGATGGATTCTACATGCCTGGTTCCCACCGTGAAGCATGGAGGAGGAGGTGTGATGGTGTGGGGGTGCTTTGCTGGTGACACTGTTGGGGATTTATTCAAAATTGAAGGCATACTGAACCTGCATGGCTACCACAGCATCTTGCAGCGACATGCTATTCCATCCTGTTTGCTTTTAGTTGGACCATCATTTATTTTTCAACAGGACAATGACCCCAAACACACCTCCAGGCTGTGTAAGGGCTATTTGACCAAGAAGGACAGTGATGAGGTGCTACGCCAGATGACCTGGCCTTCACAGTCACCAAACCTGAACCCAATCGAGATGGTTTGGGGTGAGCTGGACCGCAGAGTGAAGGCAAAAGGGCCAACAAGATGCCAAGAATGTGCAAAGCAGTCATCAAAGCAAAGATGGCTACTTTGAAGAATCTAGAATGTAAGACATATTTTCAGTTGTTTCGCACTTTTTTGCTAAGTATATAATTCCACATGTGTTAATTCATAGTTTTGATGCATTCAGTGTGAATGTACAATTTTCATAGTCATGAAAATACAGAAAAATCTTTAAATGAGAAGGTGTGTCCAAACTTTTGGTCTGTACTGTATATTCAATAGTCGGGGACGACCAAGTTCTGAAGTGTGGGCATGTAGGGGGCTGAGGGTGATGAAGACATCGAGTTGAAGATTGGGTTAATAATTGTTATATGTGTTTATGTTTATTTGTGTTATAAAAGTATGTCTTGCTGTGAAATCCCTATGGCTGATTATTGTATGCTGGTTTTCCTATAGGCTTTGCCTAAGGCCATCCCTGGGATGTGGGAGGTCTGCCCAGAAGGGAACTATACAATAGACAGGGATTCAGCTGCACTACACTGCTTAAACACCAGAAGGTTAGGACAATGGTTACATCATTAGCTGGGAGGAGTTACAGCATTAGAGCAGTTTTAGAGAAAATCATTTCCTGGTTACAGACAGTCTAGGAGGGGAGAGTGAGGAACATTAGGCAGTGTACGCCTGCCGTTAGGAGAGGCCTGTGCCAGGCCACTCCATTCCTGGGTTCAAGATCCGAGTGCACAGAACCGGGGTAGGTTCTGTTCCCATACTCAGAGAGACGGAGTGTGGAGGACGACTGAGCAGATGGAAAAGCGGACTCCAACAGCAGAATCAACAGTGAAGAAGTGTTTACTAGTGCAAGTTATCTGAACAGAATGAGGACACATTTGAGATAGAATCTGGACGCTGGTAATGTCCTAGGCTCATGGCCTGTGAGAGGTACTCAGTGCGAGGCCTCTGTTTCTCTAGAGAGGAGTCTCTCAGCCAGGTCTCAGAAGATGTGGAAGATGTTGAGTCTCAGGAAGGGACGAGAACAGACATTGGAAAGGCACATTCCCAAGGGGGCTTCACTAACCAAAGAACTTGTCTTGATCTGTATACTGCAGCCGTGTATGGAAGCATTGCACAGCAAAAGTGAGTCTGTTAACCTGGATCTACGATCTCCTGTCTTGCTTGCGGTCGGTACCGGTCCTAGTCCAAGGGATGGCAAAACAGTGAGTACCGCAAATCCTCCATTGCAGCACACACTCCTGTCTCAGTCCTTAATAGTAGAGGGGGCATTGGGCAAAGAAAAGAGTTCCGGCACACAGCGTGATGGTAGCGGCCCTGGGTGCCCCCCTCTACATGAACATACCGGGCCGTCAAAAGGGTATTTCCTCTTTGGGGATAAGAGGCCCTTCCTTTCTGTTTTTTTCTACTCTCTCTTAATCAGGGAGTGGACTTTCTCATTGAGAGGAAAAGATCTTTTTTATTTTTTGTTCCATTCTGCTAAACATCATGTCCTGAACAGATTTTTTAGGACGGGGGTCTATTAACCCCATAGTGGACCTGACTGTTTTAATTAAAGCAATCTGTTCCCTCTATGGGTAAACAGCTATGCCCGCCTGCAAACCCCGGAAGATGAGGAGGATAAAGATGAGAAGGACGTATCTGAGTCCTCCTCCTCCCCCTCCTCTAAACTGCTAGACCCGGATATCTGGGATAAATTTCTGGACTTTTCTGTTTCTTCCCTTTCTTCTGAAGGGTTTTAAAGGTATTTTCTACCTGAGACTTTATTAGGGTTCCGAGCTCTGAGGCAAACTTAGGGTTTCCTTGCAGATCATTTGTTCTATACAAGAGCTGCAGAGCCTTTTCTCCCATGTAGTGGGTAACTCTTCTGCGCAAAGTGCACAGGTCCTGTGTTTGGTCTTGCCCGCACTTTTCCTTCCCAGATAAGAGAAGACAAAGAAGGGGGGACCCTAGTTACAGAGTGAACTTTCACGAAGATCACTTACCATCCTGATGGAAGAAGGAGTACCGGGTTAGGAAGAGGAACCATTCCTGCTCACTCATGGCAAATTTAAAGTCTGCCAGAGCTCTCTCAGAAGCACCTTCCTAGTGCTATCTGGCAGTATTTAACCTCTAGGGCTCTCCCCAGCTGATTGCCAGCGTCAATTTATTAAATTCAATTACGTAACCATTGGTGCTTATAGGACGCCCCACCCGGCGTCTGAATAAGTGCATCCCAGTAATGCACGGCGGCCCGCCACAGGGGAGGCGCCCGGCACGCACAAGCGCTGTCCCAACCTCCCAGTAATGCACTGTGGCTCATGCTGTAAGGAGGCGCTCGGCGTGCGCGCATGTGCCGTAGAAACAGGAAGTTCCTGGCCGTTCTCACCAGTGCCGCCTGGACTCTGGATCCATGGGGCCTCCTCCTCCACCATCTTCTATGGGGGGTGATTCCACCGCCGCATCTCACCGCCACCCTGGAGGCCCGCTGACCTCAGCAGTGGCGCTTCAGGTTACCGCACCAGCCGAGGTAGGGAACCCCCACTGCCTGTGCCGGTCTGGCATCCCACGACAATCTTTCTTCTGGCACCCATCAGGTATGCCTTTTCTTCAAAGGTACGCAGCCATTTTAGGGCCCCCGTCAAGGACAGGAAACCAACTGATGCAGGAGAGAGGTACCGCCATTTTTTTCTGTAGGTTTCCTGTTCTTGAAGGGCGGATCCCCTCTCTCCGTGGTGCCGTCATGGGGGAAGGAGAAATTAACTTTATTTCTTCCGACAGCCTCCTGCTTTCAGTCATAGTGACGCGACTTCAGTCACCGTTTAGTACACAGTGAGCAGTGTCTGTAACCATATCCCGGTACTGACTGATAGCTGACTCATGGTCATAACTGCAGTCAGGTTCCCTTTAAAGGGAATCTGTCAGCAAATTTTTGCTATGTAATCTGAAAACAGCAGGAGATAGAGGCTGAACACACAGAGTTGAATGATGTGTAATTTCTTAAGGCCCCGTCACACATAGCGACGCTACAGCGATCCCGACAACGATACCACCTGTCAGGGATCGTTGCTGCGTCGCTATGTGATCGCTGGTCAAACAGCTGTCAAACAGGCAGGCTCACCAGCGATTAGGGGAGCAGCGACATCGTGGAAAGAATCTTTCCACGATGTCCTGCTCCTGGTTACCAGCCTGCTGAAGCAGGAGCAGGCTGGTAACCATGATAAACAGCGCGTTACTAGGGGCACACGCGCACTTAGTAACCCGCTGTTTATCATGGTTACCACTCTGCTACGGTGAGCGGGAGGTTACCGCTCACTTTAGCAGGCTCGTAACCATGATAAACAGCGGGTTACTAAGTGCGCGTGTGCCCCTAGTAACGCGCTGTTTATCATGGTTACCAGCCTGATCACTGGTCCCGCTGGTCACACACAGTGATGTGTGCTGACCAGCGGGAGGGCAAAGACCAAAAAATGGTCCAGGACATTCTGCAGCGATCAGCAACCTCACAGCAGGGGCCTGATCGCTGCAATGTGTCACACATAGCGACATCGCTGGTGAGGTCGCTGTTGCGTCACCAAAACCGTGACTCAGCAGCGATCTCGCTATGTGAGACGGGGGCTTTACGTTGTGATATTGTTTACTTATAGTAAAGGTTTTATCACTTATGATTAGAAATGCAAGCATACACTAGTCTAACCACGCTCCCTCCCCCTGTGATAGGCAGCTCACAGTAGCTATTGTACATACAGAGCCTGGTGTGGGGGGGGGTTAGCTGTGGTGTGGGCGGGGGCAGCTTTCTCAGCTCTGCTGCATTCTACATCTAAAAGCTTTGATTGTGTCAAAACAGCTGCACCCAGTAATCTAAGTGAAACATTGCTGGAATCAGGATCTCTTTCCTATATCATGCTGCTCTCAGATGAGGTAGCAACGACTTGCTGACAGATTCCTTTTAACTTCTAGTGAGGGTAAAATCTTTGAGGGTTTTCTAAGAGATGCTATCCTGGAGTGTCTCAATAAAAATAACCTCATAAACAGCATCAACGTGGTTTTATGAGGTATTAGTCCTATCAAACTAAATTAATCATCTTCTAGGAGGATGATAAGTTTCAGACTTGAGCAGGGCAACACTGTGGAAGTTGTCTATCTGTAGTTTTCAAAGGCATTTGATATGGTGACACATACACACGTGGTCAAAATTGTTCGTACCCATCGTTTAATGAAAGAAAACCCCACAATGGTCACAGAAATAACTTGAATCTGACAAAAGTAATAATAAATTAAAAATCTATGAAAATGAACAAATGAAAGTCAGACATGGCTTTTCAGCCCTGCTTCCACAGAATTAAAAAAAAAATTAAACTCATGAAATAGGCGTTGGCAGAAATGATGGTACCCCTGAAAATAATGTGACAAAAGGGACATGTTAAATCAAGTTGTGTCCACTAATTAGCATCACAGGTGTCTACAATCTTGTAATCAGTCAGTGGGCCAGTATATAGGGCTACAGATACTCACTGTGCTGTTTGGTGATACGGTGTGTACCACACTCAACATGGACTAGAGGAAGCAAAGGAAAGCGTGGTCTCAGGAGATTAGAAAGAAAATTATAGACAAGCATGTTAAAGGTAAAGGTTGTAAGACCATCTCCAAGCAGCTTGATGTTCCTGTGACTACAGTTGCACATATTATTCAGAAACTTAAGATCCATGGGACTGTAGCCAACCTTCCTGGACGTGGCCGTAGGAGGAAAATTGATGAAAAATCAAACAAACGGATAATACGAATGATAAAAAAGAGCCCAGGAAAACTTCTAAAGAGATTAAAGGTGAACTTCAAGCTCAAGGAACATCAGTGTCAGACCGCACCATCCGTCGTCATTTGATCCAAAGTGGACTTCATGGGAGACGATGAAGAGGAACACCATTGTTGAAAAAAAATCATAAAAAAGCCAGACTGGAATTTGCCAAACTACATGTTGACAAGCCACAAAGCTTCTGGGAGAATGTCCTATGGACAGATGAGACAAAAATGGAAGTTTTTGACAAGGCACATTAGCTCTATGTTCACAGACGGAAAAATGAAGAATATCAAGAAAAGAACACTGTCCCTACTGTGAAACATGGAGGAGGCTCTGTTATGTTCTGGGGCTGCTTTGCTGCATCTGGCATAGGGTGTCTTGAATCTGTGCAGGGTACAATAAAATCTCAAGACTATCAAGGGATTCTAGCGATAAATGTGCTGCCCAGTGTCAGAAAGCTTGGTCTTAATTGCAGGTCATGGGTCTTGCAACAGGATAATGGCCTAAAACACACAGCTAAAAACACCCAAGAATGGCTAAGAGGAAAACATTGGACTATTCTGAAGTGGCCTTCTATGAGCCCTGACCTAAATCCTATTGAGCATCTTTGGAAAGAGCTGAAACATTGCGTCTGCAAAAGGCAACCTTCAAACACGAGACAACTGGAGCAGTTTGCTCATGAGGAGTGGGCCAAAATACCTGTTGAGAGGTGCAGAAGTCTCATTGACAGTTACTGGAATCGTTTGATTGCAGTGATTGCCTGAAAAGGTTGTTCAACAAAATATTAAGCTAAACGGGTTGTCTGGTACTTTTTTTTTAAGCTGCCCAATGTATTCATCATGTGGGCATAAGTATCTCTGTAAATACCTTGTGTTGCAGATGCCTGTGAGCGGCGCTATAACTGGCCGCTCACAAGCATCACGAGACCCCCGACTGCAGCCGGCGCGGACATCCGCTGACATCACGATAAGTCCAGGCTGCAGCCGATGGTCCCTCTTCCGCGTTCCACCCGTGGCTGCTGGGTTGCGGGTGGGGTTATGCCCCTGCGTCACACCTGGCATCCACCGCACGCTCTCCCTCTCCCAATTCATTGGGAAAGTGTGGTGGATGCTGGGAGTGACGCAGAGAATAACCCCGCCCACAACCCAGCAGCCACCGCGGGGACCCCAGCGCTGAGTCAGCGCGGGGTCACGTGATGCCTGTGAGCGGCCAAGGATAGCGCCTCTCACAAGGTATTTACAAATATACTTATGCCCACATGTTGAATACATTGGGCAATTTAAAAAAGTACCAGAGAACTTCTTTAAGGCTGTGTGCCCACGATGCGTTTTTCATGCGTTTCCGCTGCGGAATTTCCGCAGCAGAAACGCATCAAAAACGCTTGGTAATCCGCACCCCATGGTCCTCAATGGCATTCCGCACTGTCAATGCACATGCTGCGGATTTTTCCGCAGCGTTTCTGCAGTGCTCATAAATCCGCAGCATGTTCATTAATTTTGCGGAAGCGCAGCGGAATTGCCGCCTTTGACTTGCATTGAGACGCATATAATCCGTGTCTGTACATTTGTACACGCGGATTATATGCGTTTCAATGTGCGGATGGTACCCAGTTCTGGAGGAGAGAATACTCTCATCCAGACCTGGGTACCATTGTACCTGTAAAAAAAAGAATAAAATAATAAATAATAAAATAAGTTTATATTCACCTGTCCGGCGGCTTCTCTCTGCTTGCCGGCAGCGCTTATCTTCCAGGACCTGAGATGACGTCGCGGTCATGTGACCGCAGGCTGTCTCGCGAGAGCCCAGCAACCAGGAAGAAGCCAGGACGAGCGCGACAGCACACGTGGCGGGGGATCGGGGGTAAGTATAGCTTTATTTTTTTATTTTTACAGTCACACTATATAAATCGTTTGCATGGATTTATATAGTGTGACCTAGTTGTCAAGCACTTTCCAAGTGATGCTAAAATCGCTTGGAAAGCGCTTGTCAATCCGCATGCGGAAACACATGCGTTAACGCATGTGGATACGCATGTATTCCGCATGTATTCTGCAGGAAAAACGCATGCACAATCTGCATGCATTTTTTCTGCCAGGGAGATGCAGAAATGCTGCAGAAATTTTCTGCTTCATTTCTGCATTGTGGGCACATAGCCTAAGAGTACCATCATTTCTGTCCAGGACTATTTCATGAGTTTACTTTTTTTTAAAAATTCTGTGGAAGCAGGGTTGAAAAGCAATATTTGACTTTCATTTGTTCATTTTCATAGATTTTTAATTTATCATTACTTTTGTCAGTTTCAAGTTATCATTGTGGGTTTTTCTTTCATTAAATGAGGGGTACCAACAATTTTGACCACGTGTGTAGGTTAGTACATAAAATGGGACAAAGGATAAATGTGTAAGTAACTGTGCTAACATCTGACTTAGGGATAGGAAACAGAGGGCAGTAATTAATGGAACACACTTGGATTGGATCACAGTTAACTGTGGGTTTCCACAGGGGTCAGTATTAGGTCCTCTTCTTTTTAAAATTTATTTCAGCTACAAGGCCTGTGATATGCTTTCTAATGATCAGCAGCACATTGCAGCGATTGTCAGCTGAAGGGACCGTGATTGGAAGGATCCAGGTAGAGGAGAGTGAAGTCTGATCTGAGCATGTGTGCTCAGACTGCTGTCACTCCCTCAGATGTAGCCCCATCCCCACCAATGATGTGTGCTACTCATTTCATCCAATTCCGGTCCCCAGTAGTAGTGGTTGCAGAACAATAGAGGTCTATAAGAGCTGAGCTTACAGGAGCAGGGTAGGTAATAGAAATACACTACCATTCAAAAGTTTGGGGTCACCCAGATAATTTTGTGTTTTCCATGAAAACTCATACTTTTCTTTATCAAATGAGTTGCAAAATGAATAGAAAATATAATCCAGACATTGACAAGGTTAGAAATAATGATTTTTATTTGAAAGAATAGTTTTCTCCTTCAAACTTTGTTTTCGTCAAAGAATGTTCCCTTTGCAGCAATTCCAGCATTGCAGACCTTTGGCATTCTAGCTGTTAATTTTCTGAGGTAATCTTGAGAAATTTGACCCCATGCTTCCTGAAGCCCCTAACACAAGTTGGATTGGCTTGATGGGCACTTTTTGCGTACCATACGGTCAAGCTGCTCCCACAACAGCTCAATGGGGTTGAGATCTGGTGACTGCGCTGGCCACTCCATTACAGATAGAATACCAGCTGCCTGCTTCTTCCCTAAATAGTTCATGCATAATTTGGAGGTGTGCTTTGGGTCATTGTCCTGTTGTAGGATGAAATTGGCTCCAATCAAGCTCTGTCCACGGGGTATGGCATGGCATTGCAAAATGGAGTGATAGCCTTCCTTATTCAAAATCCCATTTACCTTGTACAAATCTCCCACTTTACCAGCACCAAAGCAACCCCAGACCATAACATTGCTTCCACCATGCTTGCCAGATGGAGTCAGGCACTCTTCCAGCATCTTTTCAGTTGTTTTGCGTCTCACAAATGTTCTTCTGTGTGATCCAAACACCTCAAACTTTGATTCGTCTGTCCATAAAACTTTTTTCCAATCTTCCTCTGTCCAATGTCTGTGTTCTTTTGCCCATATTAATCTTTTCCTTTTATTAGCCAGTCTCCGATATGGTTTTTTCTTTGCCACTTGGCCCTGAAGGCCAGCATCCCGGAGTCGCCTCTTCACTGTAGATGTTGACACTGGCGTTTTGCATGTACTATTTAATGAAGCTGCCAGTTGAGGAGCTGTGAGGCGTCGATTTCTCAAACTAGAGTGTAGCATCGGCGTCCCTGCCTCCTGCTAGGCAGGGACGCCGTTCCCCTCACCTCTCCGCTCCGTGCCCGACGTCTTCCTCCCGCTCTGCTGGCAGCGCGCGCTGCTTCCCGGCCTCTGTGCTTAGGGCGCGCGCTCCCCCTCTCTTAAAGGGGCCGCGCGTGCTGTCCTAAGGAGTCCCCGGCCAATGGCCGGAGGACCTCACCATATATAAGGCACCTCCTCTAAAATGGAGGTGCCCGAGCAATGTTGTTGCAAAGCCTTTCAACTCTGCTTCAGCCCTCAGGTCCCGTTACCAGTTACCTGCCAGATTCCTGCTTGATACCTGCCTGATACCTGCTTACCTGCTTGCTATCCTGTGGTCCGACAGTCTGCCTACCAGCACCTGCCAGTCTGTCTATGGATCAGTCCGCCTGCGGACCAGGAAGTACCTGCCAGATACCTGCCTGATACCTGCCTGCCTGTCCAGAGACCTGGGAGCGCTCACCTGCTACCTGCCTGCTAGCCTACCTGGAGGCTTAGCCGTCACTTGCTGTGACCACCTGCCTGTCCAGAGACTCTTACTCGCTCACCTGGGAGCGCTTACCTGCTACCTACCTGCTTGCCTACCTGGAGGCTTAGCCGTCACTCGCTGTGACCACCTGCCTGTCTAGAGACTCTTGCCCGCTCACCTGGGAGCGCTCACCTGCTACCTGCCTGCTAGCCTACCTGGAGGCTCTGCCGTCACTTGCCGTGACAACCTGCCTGTCCAGAGACTCTTGCCCGCTCACCTGGGAGCGCTCACCTGCTCCCTGCCTGCTAGCCTACCTGGAGGCCCTGCCGTCACTTGCTGTGACCACCTGCCTGTCCAGAGACTCTTACCTGCTCACCTGGGAGCGCTGACCTGCTACCTGCCTGCTAGCCTATCTAGAGACTCTTCCCTGCTGTCACTTGCCGTGACCACCTGCCCGTCTAGAGACTCTTTCCCTGCTGTCACTTGCCGTGACCACATGCCCGTCTAGAGACTCTTACCCTGCTGTCACTTGCCGTGACCATCCGCCTGTCAAGAGACTGTCCCCGTCACTTGCCGTGACTTCCTGCCCCTTCTACCCAGAGACTGTCCCTGTCACTTGCCGTGACTACCTGCCCGTCTTCCCTGGGAGCCACCCGCTTCCTTACAAGGACTGCCCCTTTGTATAGTTGCTCAGAGGTTCCACCTCCCAGACCCGTTACAGTTTGCTCGGGCCATGGAACCCGGTGGCACCCAAGCTCCCTCGCTCTCGGACCTATGCCATGAACTGTCCCGTCAGAGGTCCCAACAGGAGTCCATCCTGAGCCACCTGTGTAGTGTTAACTCCCGCCTGGACACACTGACTACATCTTCGGGACTGGCTTCCAGTCGCACGACTCCTACCCCGGCAGCGCCGCTGCCCATCAATTCCATGGCATCTCTTCCCAGTCCCCGCCCCGCCTTGTTTTGGCGGAGATCCCAGTCAGGCACGGAGCTTCATTAACCTGTGCACTCTGCACTTCGAACTGTTGGCACACCAGTTTTCCACCGACCGAGCCAAAGTAGCCTTCATCATGTCCCATCTCACAGGGGAGGCGCTGGCTTGGCTAAATCCTCTATGGGAGAGAGGAGACCCCCTGGTGTCCAATCTGCCAGCCTTTCTCTTGGCCTTCCGGAAGGTCTTCGACGAACCAGGACGGAGGACCTCATCTCTGCTACGCCTCCGCCAAGGAAGTCTCACCGTGGGCCAATATGCCATACGGTTCCGTACCCTTGCTTTGGAGCTTGCCTGGGATAACGACGCCCTGGTGTCCGTCTTCTGGGAGGGTCTGTCCGGCCGTATTAAAGATGACCTCGCCGGTCGGGACATTCCTACCACTCTCGACGACTTGATTACACTTGCCACCGGGATTGACATCCGGTTCCAGGAGCGCACCAAAGAGGTCACCCGTGAGAGGAGGTTTCCACGCCTTGCCCCTACCTTCCAGAGATCCGTCACTTCCTCCGTTACTCCTCCGGCGCACTCACCCGAGCCTATGCAGGTCGACCAGACCAAGATGGTCAAGACCCGTCAGGAATTACGCCGTGCCGAGGGGAGCTGCTTCTACTGTGGCAGTAAGGAGCACCGGATCCGTTCCTGCCCGGAGAGGTCGGGAAACGCCTGTGTCTAGGATCACTCAGAGAGGTCACCCTAGACAGAAATAAACCCTCTCCATCTCTAATGCTGTCGGTCTCTATCATCTGCGGGGAGAACCGTTATTTTGAACTGGCTCAACTTGACTCTGGAGCTGCCGGAAATCTCATTTCCCAGTCCCTGGTAGAGAAATACCGCATTCCCACCAAACCTCTGGCTGTACCCTTATCTGTCGCCGCCGTGGATGGGGGTCTCTTACCACATCCCATCCAACTCATCACCGAATCCATAACTCTGCAGGTGGGAATGCTGCACTCTGAGAGCAGCTGCTTCCATGTTCTGCCTGGACTCTCTCACGCCCTCTTGCTAGGCCTACCTTGGCTCCAGAAACACGCACCCGTGCTTGATTGGCAGACCGGAGAAGTTCTTCGCTGGGGACAGGACTGCCATAAGACTTGTTTAGTTCCCGTTCATCCTGCTTGTCCTTCTCCTACCCCAGCCAATCTACCCGGCCTACCGGCTCCCTATTGGTCTTTTGCGGATGTCTTTAATAAAAGAGAAGCAGAGACATTACCCCCTCATAGACCATACGACTGCCCAATTGACCTGATGCCCGGCGCTACTCCTCCCCGTGGGTGTATTTACCCTTTGTCCGCTGCTGAGACCAGGTCCATGTCTGAATATATTGAGGAGAATCTGGCCCGGGGATTTATCCGGAAATCTACCTCCGGGGCGGGAGCAGGCTTCTTCTTCGTCAAAAAGAAGGACGGCTCACTCCGTCCCTGTATAGACTATAGAGGCCTTAACCTGATCACAGTGAAGAATAAATACCCCCTTCCGCTCATTCCTGAATTATTTGACCGTCTGAGGGGGGCTAGAATCTTCACCAAGCTGGCCTCCGTGGGGTGTATAATCTGGTCCGTATCCATCAAGGGGATGAATGGAAGACGGCATTCAACACCCGGGATGGCCACTATGAATATCTTGTAATGCCCTTCGGTCTTTGTAACGCTCCCGCCGTCTTTCAAGAGTTGGTCAATGACATCTTCCGTGACCTTCTCTACTCCTGCGTGGTGGTGTACCTGGACGACATCTTGGTCTTCTCTCCGGATCTTCTCACTCACCGGAGGGACGTTCGTCAGGTCCTGCTCAGGCTCAGGCAGAACCACCTCTACGCTAAATATGAGAAGTGCCTCTTTGAGCAGACCTCGCTTCCGTTTCTGGGCTACATAATCTCTCAGACCGGCCTACAAATGGACCCTGAGAAACTGTCTGCCATCGAGAAGTGGCCCCGACCAGAGGGGTTGAAGGCTATTCAGCGGTTCCTGGGCTTCGCCAACTACTACCGCCTCTTCATTCCGCACTTCTCTTCCCGGACTGCCTCTATCTCGGCGCTCACCCGTAAGGGCGCTAATCCCAGAGAATGGTCGCTCGAAGCAGAGGAGGCCTTCCTTTCCTTAAAACGAGCTTTTTCCTCCGCCCCTGTGCTGCATCGTCCGGACGGCAACAAACAATTCTTTCTAGAAGTCGACGCTTCCTCCTCCGGAGCCGGAGCAGTACTTACCCAAAAGTCGTCTTCCGGAAGAATGGTAACTTGCGGCTTCTTCTCCAAACTCTTCTCCTCTTCTGAGCGCAATTATTCTCTAGGAGACCGAGAATTGTTGGCCATTAAGCTGGCACTGGAGGAGTGGCGTTACCTGCTCGAGGGGGCTCTTCACCCGGTAATAATTTACACGGACCACAAGAACTTGGCTTACCTCCAGAGTGCCCAGAGACTTAACCCGCGCCAAGCCCGGTGGTCCTTGTTCTTCGCCCGCTTTAATTTCATTCTTCATTTTCACCCGGCTGACAAAAACATCAAAGTTGATGCCTTATCCCGGTCCTTTTTGGTCTCTGATCTTGAGGAGGAGCCTAAACACATCATCGACCCCGCCAAAGTAATGCAGGTGGCCCCTGTGAATCTAAATCGTCTTCCACCCGGTAAGACGTTCGTAACTGTTCCTGATCGTGAGAAGGTTCTACACTGGGGACACTCGTCCAAGCTAGCTGGCCACGCTGGTCAGAAAAAGACCCTCCAGCTTATTTCCCGGCATTACTGGTGGCCTACCCTGCACAAGGACGTAATAATAGACTTTGTTTCAGCCTGTGTGTCCTGCGCCCGCAACAAGGTTCCGAGACATCTGCCAGCCGGCCGTCTCCTTCCTCTTCCTGTACCTGCTGCCCCGTGGCAGCGTATAGCTATGGACTTTATAACGGACCTCCCTGTCTCTGCCGGTTGTACGGTCATATTGGTGGTCGCTGACCGCTTTTCCAAAATGGCTTACTTTATTCCCCTGCCGGGTCTCCCGTCTGCATCAGAGTTAGCTAAAGACTTTATCCATCATGTCTTCCGTCTTCATGGTCTTCCTCTCCACATCGTATCCGACCTAGGGGTTCAGTTCACCTCTCGTTTTTGGCGAGCCATGTGTAAACTGCTGGGGGTCACCTTGGACTTTTCTTCTGCTTATCATCCACAGTCCAATGGCCAAGTAGAACGAATCAACCAAATTTTAACCAGTTACCTCCGGCACTTTGTTAATGCTCACCATTCCGACTGGGTGGACCTTTTACCGTGGGCCGAATTTTCTTACAATAATCACAAGAGCGAATCTTCCTCCAAATCCCAGTTTTTTGTAGTCTTCGGTCAGCATCCTCGGATCCCGTTTCCCGTCTCCGCCTCGGTGGACAATCCGGCTGCTTAATCTCTCGTTAACGAATATTCCTCCATTTGGGAAAGTACCAGATCTGCACTTCTTCAGTCATCCGAGCGGATGAAAAAACAGGCTGACAAGAGACGTCTGGATCCACCACAATTCCATCCTGGAGATAAGGTCTGGCTCTCGTCCAAATATGTTCGGCTCAAGATTCCTTCCTACAAGTTAGGGCCTCGGTTCATCGGCCCACTGGAAGTTATCAAACAAATCAACCCGGTGGCCTATAAATTGAAACTCCTGGCCAATTTGCGGATTCCTAACTCCTTCCATGTATCTCTACTCAAACCCGTGATACTTAACTCTTTTTCTAAGTCTACAGGTACGCCTCCTGCTCCGGTTTCCGCTGAAAACAAGTTTGAGGTAGAGAACATTCTGGCCACAAAAAGGGTAAGAGGAAGAACCTTTTTTCTAGTGGATTGGAAGGGGTTTGGTCCTGAGGAGAGAACATCCATGCCCCGCTCATCCTTGATAAATTCCTGTCTGGCCTAAAAAAGGGGGGGCCAAAGGGGGGGTACTGTAGCATCGGCGTCCCTGCCTCCTGCTAGGCAGGGACGCCGTTCCCCTCACCTCTCCGCTTCGTGCCCGGTGTCTTCCTCCTGCTCTGCTGGCAGCGCGCGCTGCTTCCCGGCCTCTGTGCTTAGGGCGCGCGCGTGCTCCCCCTCTCTTAAAGGGGCCGCGCGCGCCGTCCTAAGGAGTCCCCGGCCAATGGCCGGAGGACCTCACCATATATAAGGCACCTCCTCCAAAATGGAGGTGCCCGAGCAATGTTGTTGCAAAGCCTTTCAACTCTGCTTCAGCCCTCAGGTCCCGTTATCAGTTACCTGCCAGATTCCTGCTTGATACCTGCCTGATATCTGCTTACCTGCTTGCTATCCTGTGGTCCGACAGTCTGCCTACCAGCACCTGCCAGTCTGTCTATGGATCAGTCCGCCTGCGGACCAGGAAGTACCTGCCAGATACCTGCCTGATACCTGCTTGCCTGTCCAGAGACTCTTACTCGCTCACCTGGGAGCGCTTACCTGCTACCTGCCTGCTAGCCTACCTGGAGGCTTAGCCGTCACTCGCTGTGACCACCTGCCTGTCTAGAGACTCTTGCCCGCTCACATGGGAGTGCTCACCTGCTACCTGCCTGCTAGCCTACCTGGAGGCCCTGCCGTCACTTGCCGTGACCACCTGCCTGTCCAGAGACTCTTACCTGCTCACCTGGGAGCGCTCACCTGCTACCTGCCTGATAGCCTATCTAGAGACTCTTCCCTGCTGTCACTTGCCGTGACCACCTGTCCGTCTAGAGACTCTTTCCCTGCTGTCACTTGCCGTGACCACCTGCCCGTCTAGAGACTCTTACCCTGCTGTCACTTGCCGTGACCATCCGCCTGTCAAGAGACTGTCCCCGTCACTTGCCGTGACTTCCTGCCCCTTCTACCCAGAGACTGTCCCTGTCACTTGCCGTGACTACCTGCCCGTCTTCCCTGGGAGCCACCCGCTTCCTTACAAGGACTGCCCCTTTGTATAGTTGCTCAGAGGTTCCACCTCCCAGACCCGTTACATAGAGACTCTACAGTCATGGCCAAAAGTTTTGAGAATGACACCAAAATTATATTTTCACATGATCTGCTGGCCTCTGGTTTTTATTAGTGTTTGTCTGATGTTTATATCACATACAGAAATATAATTGCAATCATATTATGAGTACCAATAGGTTATATTGACAGTTAGAATGAGTTAATGCAGCAAGTCAATATTTGCAGTGTTGCCCCTTCTTCTTCAAGACCTCTGTAATTCTCCCTGGCATGCTCTCAATCAACTTTCGGACCAAATCCTGACTGATAGCAGTCCATTCTTGCATAATCAATGCTTGCATTTTGCCAGAATTTGTTGGTTTTTGCTTGTCCACCCGTCTCTTGATGATTGACCACAAGTTCTCAATGGGATTAAGATCTGGGGAGTTTCCAGGCCATGGACCCAAAATATCTATGTTTTGTTCCATGAGCCATTTTGTTATCACCTTTGCTTTATGGCAAGGTGCTCCATCATGCTGGAAAAGGCATTTTTGGGCGCCAAACTGCTCTTAGACGGTTGGGAGAAGTTGCTCTTGGAGGACATTCTGGTACCATTCTTTATTCATGGCTGTGTTTTTAGGCAAGACTGTGAGTGAGCCGATTCCCTTGGCTGAGAAGCAACCCCACACATGAATGGTTTCAGGATGCTTTACAGTTGGCATGAGACAAGACTGGTGGTAGCGCTCACCTCTTCTTCTCCGAATAAGCTGTTTTCCAGATGTCCCAAACAATCGAAAAGGGGATTCATCAGAGAAAATGACTTTGCCCCAGTCCTCTGCAGTCCACTCCCTGTACCTTTTGCAGAATATCAGTCGGTCCCTGATGTTTTTTCTGGAGAGAAGTGGCTTCTTTGCTGCGCTCCTTGAAACCAGCCCTTGCTCAAAGAGTCTCCGCCTCACAGTGCGTGCAGAAGCACTCACACCAGCCTGCTGCCATTCCTGAGCAAGCTCGGCACTGCTGGTAGTCCGATCCCGCAGCTGAAACAGTTTTAAGATACGGTCCTGGCGCTTGGTCTTTCTTGGGCGCCCTGGAGCCTTTTTGACAACAATGGAAGCTCTCTCCTTGAAGTTCTTGATGATGCGATAGATTGTTGACTGAGGTGCAATCTTTGTAGCTGCGATACTCTTCCCTGTTAGGCCATTTTTGTGCAGTGCAATGATGGCTGCACGTGTTTCTTTAGAGATAACCATGGTTAACTGAAGAGAAACAATGATACCAAGAACCAGCCTCCTTTTAAAGTGTCCAGTGATGTCATTCTTACTTAATCATGACTGATTGATCGCCAGCCCTGTCCTCATCAACACCCACACCTGTGTTAATGGATCAATCACTAAAACGATGTTAGCTGCTCCTTTTAAGGCAGGACTGCAATGATGTTGAAATGTGTTTTGGGGGTTAAAGTTCATTTTCTGGGCAAATATTGACTTTGCAAGTACAGTAATTGCTGTTAAGCTGATCACTCTTTGACATTCAGGAGTATATGCAAATTGCCATTACAAAAAATGAAGCAGTAAACTTTGGAAAAATTACTATTTGTCTCATTCTCAATACTTTTGGCCATGACTGTAATGTACATGTCTTGTTGCTCAGTTGTGCAGCGGGGTCTCCCACTTCTCTTTCTACTCTGGTTAGAGTCTGTTTGTGCTCTCCTCTAAAGGGAGTAGTACACACCGTTGTAGGAAATCTTCAGTTTCTTGGCAATTTCTCGCATGGAATAGCCTTCATTTCTAAGAACAAGAATAGACTGTCGAGTTTCACATGAAAGTTCTCTTTTTCTGGCTATTTTGAGAGTTTCATAGAACAAACAAATGTAATGCTCCAGATTCTCAACTAGCTCAATGGAAGGTAAATTTTATATCTTCTCAAATCAGCCAAACCGTTTTCAGCTGGGCTAACATACTTGTGCAAGGGTTTTCTAAACATCCATTAGCCTTCTTACACAGTTATACCACAAAAAGGTCCATAGCGGCAGGTGACCGCCAGACAAGAAGAGATTCTGACAATATATAAAATTAACAATTTTATTCAAATAGAAAGAAAAAGTACATTAAAATTAGACAAGGGAATAAACCTCCAAAAATAGGGGAATTGGAAAACACAATGCGGTCTACTGCATGTACATGATGTAAATAATGGCGCCAGCAGGATAATGCAACACAATATGGTATGGTATAATACTGAACCCAAAGCTACACTAGGCATGTGAAACAGAGGACGACTATACCCTATTGTTGCGCCAGTGCGACAAGGAGAGTATGTCCTCTGTATATACCAAAACCAAGGAGTTAACTGCAGAGTAGAACCCTAATGCAGTATGCACTGACATATGTAATGCCTGTGGAGGGGGGAACGGTGGTACCTGATGGTGAGATGGATCCTGAAGCGCTGGAGACCAATAGTGTCCTCCCCACACCCGACGGACGCCGTTTCGCTATGTCGCTTTTTCCGGGGCGTGTCACGGCGCAACACTAGGGTATAGTCGTCCTCTGTTTCACATGCCTAGTGTAGCTTTGGGTTCAGTATTATACCATATTGAGTTGCATTATCCTGCTGGCGCCGTTATTTACATCATGTACATGCAGTAGACCGCATTGTGTTTTCCATTCCCCCTATTTTTGGAGGTTTATTCCCTTGTCTAATTTTAATGTACTTTTTCTATTTGAATAAAATTGTTAATTTTATATATTGTCAGAATCTCTTCTTGTCTGGCGGTCACCTGCCGCTATGGACCTTTTTGTGGTATTATAGTTTGGAAGTTGTCTGACTTCATGTTTCCGGACTAAATTTTGAATTTCTTACACAGTTAGCAAACACAATGTACCATTAAAACACTGGAGTGGTGGTTGTTGGAAATGGGCCTCTATACACCTATGTAGATATTGCAATAAAAACAAGATGTTTCCAGCTAGAATAGTCATTTACCACATTAACAATATATAGAGTGTATTTCTGATTCATTTAATGTTAGCTTCATTGATAAAAAATGTGCTTTTCTTTCAAAAATAATGACATTTCTAAATGACCCCAAACTTGAACAGTAGGGTATATTAGAAAACTGATTATTATGAAGAGTTAGCGCATATGAAAGGGAGTTAAATTAGTAGTGGAAAACCTCTTTAAAGGACCTCATAGAGGGCAAGCAGAGTAGAATTTCAATGCTTGCAGATGATAAACTCTGAAAGGTAATGAACACGGGAGTATAATTTAATATTATGGAGAGATTTATGCAAGCTCAAGGCTTGGACAGAGATGGCAATTAAAGTATAATGTAGACAAATGTAAGGTCACGCTCTTGGGCAGAGGAAATAAAATGTACAATGATATACTAAATTGTATAACTCACTGAAAAAGACTTAGGTGTATTGGTGGACAGCAAACAACTTTAGTGATCAATGCCAGGCAGCTGCTGTCAAAGCAAATAAAATCATGGGATTCATTAAAAGAGGCATAGAATGCTCATGACAAGAACAGTTTTGCTTCTGTACAAGTCATTTTGGGCTCCAGTGTACAAGAAGGACATAGCAAACAAAGGTATACAGCAGTACACAAGTTTATTAAAAGGAATTTGTCAGCAGGTTTTGTTATGTAATCTGAGAGCAGCATGATGTAGGGGCAGAAAGCCAGATTCCAGTGATGTCACGTACTAGGCTGTGTTTTGCAGTTTCAACAAAAGCACTTTTATCAGCAGGAGATTATCACTAGAGGACTAGGTGTCTCGTGCCTCCTGGTCCAACCACAGCCCCACCTGATTAGCAGTAGCAGTTTTCTGTCCATATGCATTGTACACAGAAAGCTGCCAATCACGGGTGTGGGTAGGATTATACACAATTCAACCATCCGAGCTCTGCTATATCTGCAGCATAAAAAACTGTGATGCTATCACAACTGCTGCACCCAGTAAACTAAGTGATACATCGCGGAATCAGGGTCTCTGTCCCTACATCATGCTGCTGTTAGATCACATAGCAAAAACTTGCTGACAGTTTTTCTTTAAGGGAATAGGTAGACAGCATTACCAAGACAGCTTAGCAAACTTGGGTTTATTCCGTTTGGAAAAAGGCGGCTTAGGGGCGATTTCTCATATTTTTCTAAATTGTAATAAGGGCAGTACAAAGGTCTTTCTAAATTATCACAGATGTAGATTCTTTACTGTAAGAGCAGTGAGACTATGGAACTCTACCACATGATGTTGTCATGGATAATTCACTACAAAAGTTCCATGAGGGCCTGGATGCCTTTCTTGATAAATATAATAGTACAGGTTATGGGCACTATATTCTGTGATGAGACGCTGATCCATGGAACTAGTCTAATGCCGTAAGTGGAGTTGAGAAGGAATATGTC
Organism: Phyllobates terribilis; assembly: GCF_046119375.1. Lineage (NCBI taxonomy): Eukaryota > Metazoa > Chordata > Amphibia > Anura > Dendrobatidae > Phyllobates > Phyllobates terribilis. The sequence goes on from NW_027362761.1 coordinate 160,866,105, forward strand.
TCCTAAAATAGGGCAATTAGCATCTGCCTCATGGGATTTTTCCCTTCCGAGTCTAGTTTTTTCACAGGTATATAGATACTCTGGTGTAAATTCTAACTATAGTTCACCGAAACACCACCACATTAACAAATATACATATAAAACGTCACTTTTAAATAAGGTTATTTAAAAGTTCAAAAGGACAAATAAAAAAATTCCATGTTCTAGTATAGGACCCAAAGACACTAAAAGAAATCAAGATTAAAAATGTGGTACTCAGTAAGGGTAATTTTTCTCAGACCAAGCAGAGGGAAAAAATTATGGAATCACTCAATTCTGAGGAAACAATTATGGCATCACCCTGTAAATTTTCATTTCCAAAACTAAAACCTGCATCAAATTCGATCTGCTCGTTAGTCTGCATCTAAAAAGGAGTGATCACACCTTGGAGAGCTGTTGCACCAAGTGGACTGACATGAATCATGGCTCCAACACAAGAGATGTCCATTGAAACAAAGGAGAGGATTATCAAACTCTTAAAATAAAGTAAATCATCACACAATGTTGCAAAAGATGTTCACAGTCAGCTGTGTCTAAAATCTGGACCAAATACAAACAACATGGGAAGGTTGTCAAAGGCAGACCAAGGAAGACATCAAAGTGTCAAGACCGGAAACTTAAAGAAATATGTCTCCAAAACAGGAAATGCACAACAAAACAAATGAGGAACCTGGAGTCAATGTCTGTGACCGAACTGTAAGAAACCGCCTAAAGGAAATGGGATTTACATACAGAAAAGCTAAACAAAAGCCATCATTAACACCTAAACAGAAAAAAACAAGGTTACAATGGGCTAAGGAAAAGCAATCGTGGACTGTGGATGACTGGATGAAAGTCATATTCAGTGATGAATCTCGAATCTGCATTGGGCAAGGCAATGATGCTGGAACTTTTGTTTGGTGCCGTTCCAATGGAGATTTATAAAGATAACTGCATGAAAAGAACATGCAAATTTCCACAGTCATTGATGATATGGGACTGCATGACAGGTAAAGGCACTGGGGAGATGGCTGTCATTAAATCTTCAATAAATGCCCAAGTTTACATTGATATTTTGGACAGTTTTCTTATCCCATCAATTGAAAGGATGTTTGGGGATGAGGACACCATTTTTCAAGATGATAATGCATCCTGCCATAGAGCAAAAACTGTGAAAACATTCCTTGAAAGAAGACACATAAGGTCAATGTCATGGCCTGCAAATAGTCCGGATCTCAATCCAATTGAAAATCTTTGATGGAAGTTGAAGAAAATGGTCCATGACCAGGCTCCAACCTGCAAAGCTGATCTGGCAACAGCAATCAGAGAAAGTTGGAGCCAGATTGATGAAGAGTACTGTTTGTCACTCATTAAGTCCATGCCTCAGAGACTGCAAGCCGTTATTAAAGCCAGAGGTGGTGCAACAAAATACTAGCGATGCATTGGAGTGTTCTTTTGGGTGTTTGTTTTTCATGATTCCATAATTTTTTCCTCAGAATTGAGGGATTCCATAATTTTTTCCCTCTGCTTGGTCTGAAAAAAAAATTACCCTTACCGAGTACCACATTTTTAATCTTGATTTCTTTTAGTGTTTCTTAAAGCCCTAAAGTTGCCATTTGAAATTACTTTAGTTTTGTGCCCTGTCTGTGATCTGCATTTTTTAAACAACTGAATGAACATCCTCCGAGCCCAGTGATTCCATAATTTTTGCCAGGGGTTGTATATCTCTAAATAAGGGTCGTACCCCCAGGTATCAGTTATCTTGATTTTCTTAATCAGTCCAACAGAACCTTTATACAGATGTAGGTGAATAGAAAATTTAGAGTCAGATATATCCCAGACACCAGTCAAATTATTCTCTTGGCTAGTCAGACAGACGTGTGGATGAATAGCAGGTTTAGAGTCAAAAGTAGAAGGAATTCGCTAGATAGCCCTGAGTGTATGTATGTATATATATCACCCTACCTAGCTGCGGAGGTTGGCACCCTTATCCTATGCACTGGCGCCCCCACTCAACGTTGACTCCTTACTGACTCTGTATGGCCCTAGGACAGCAGGAGAACAAAGAAGATTGGACAGTAACGTACATAAAACAAGTTAAGATAATGGGAGGTAAGTTACCAGGACTGCTCTTAACATTAGTAGGGATAGTTTGAAAACTCTACATCATGTACTGTTTGAGAACAGTGTTTATCTGTGTAATGAGGTTTACAAAGACCATGTTATATATTGCACCCCTATACATAATAAATATTAATTTGCATAGACATGTCCCAGAGTGTAATAATTCATGTCCCTTTTTATCACTAGAAAGAACAGTATCATGATAATCGATACACTAGGTCAAAATGTAATATACACCTTAGAATTTCACCTGTCTTATGACCATAGATAATTTTGCAATATGCCCAAAAAACATAAATTAATATATTTTTTTTAGGATATTATTTTTTTTTCAATCTATCCCCATCTAATAAACGCAGATTAATTATAGCCAGACTCTCACATTATTAGAGGTGGGGGGGGGGGGGAGTACAGTATATTGTATAGACTTCCCTTTCTTGACTAGGTCGAGACAGGGTCCGTCGACGTCCGAGTGGGGGTGCCATGGCGCAGGATAAGGGTGCAAACCTTCGCGGCAACGCAGGTGACAGTAGGGCTTACACATGGCCATGTCCCCTAGCCATGCCATTTGATGATTGGACTTCTTTGGGTCCTATACTAGAGCACGGAATTTTTTTATTTGTCTTTTTGGACTTTTAAATATACATATAAAGCGTCACTTTTAATAAGGTTATTTGTTAATGTGGTGTTGTTTCAGTGAGCTATACCCTTCCGAGTCTAGATCAACATGTTAAACTAATAGGTTCAACTTGCTGGACTTATGTCTACCTTAAACTCTGAAACTTTATTAGGGGATTTGTCTTTGTGTAAAAAAGTTGGATATTATAAGGTCTGTAAATTGCTGTGGAATTAATGGCGCTATATAAGTGAGTAAAATAAATATAAGTGGCTTCCAAACCCCCACTTTTCCCCAGTCTGTTTAGCAGCATTGATATCAAAATGTACTTATTTGGAGTACTGATGGGGTCAGCTCAGCACCAATGTCTCGCTAAGGCCAGTTTCACACGTCCGTATAACTCCGGTACCGGAGATATCTGTGTCCCGTGTGTCACATGTGTGGCAACCGTGTGACGCATCAGGATCACACGTATTGGCGCCTGGGAATCAGCGATACAGTTAGTGCTGTTCCCAAGTGCCGGATGCTGAACACTGCCATCATCATGGTTCCTGCCGGCGCTGCGATCATGTACTAACCTCTCCTAGGTGTCCCCCGCTGTAATCCATGCGACCGTGGCTGCAGAGGAGCCGGGGAGAATGAGCCGTAGCTGCAGCTCAGGGGCAGTGTCCTGTCACTAAATAAGCTGCAGCTCCGGCTCATTCTCCCTGGCAGCAGCGGTCGCATGGATTACATGGATTTTATTTCCCCCCCCCCCCCACGGGTGGGGATACCAGGAGCAGACTACTACTACCCTCATCATGGTCCCTGCTGGTGCTGATCACAGCGCCAGCAGGGAACCATGATGTGGGCAGTGTTCAGCACCGGCGATGGGGACAGCGCTAACTGTAGTCATTTGAATGAGTCTGTGTGTGTCAGTGTCTCCGGTACGTGTGAAAACTCACCACACATATGGCAGATACTGAAGTGTGAAAGAGCCCTAACTCTGGGGACAAGCTGTTAGAGGAGATTGTGCTGACAAGCAGAACACAGGTGCTGACCCTTACACTGCCATCATCTTTACTCCAATTGAAAATGTTTTGCCATCAATGCAGTTGATGCAGAAAAATAGACTGTGGAAAAACACGGGTTTGGAAGCCACTTGCATGCAATTTTTTTCTATTACAGAAATGACTACAAATCCTGATTAAAGTGATTTACAAAGCTTAATAACTTTCCATAGTCAAACTTGGAAAAAAAAACCATAAAATGTTTAGTCTTTAAGTAGCACGCCTGTTTTAACTCTTTTAGTAGTGTTTATGGTGTAGAAATGTGTGATGACATTAATAACCTTATATGAAAGCACACCAGGCTCACCCATCCTTTTGAAGAGCCTGGAACCATGCCCGTGTTGGACACGTGTAAATGACAAACCAAAAAGGAAAGTAGTCCAGCTTTGTGTTTTTTTTGTGTCTTGGTATTGGGCCACATTCACACATTCAATATATGGCCAGTATTTGGCAGACAAAGCCAGGAGGGAACAGTCAGAAGAAAAGTACAATAGAAACACGGCACCAGTTCTGCATTTATCACCCACTCCTGGTTTTGGCTTACAAATACGGGAGGTAAAAAAACTGATCAAATACCAAACGTGTGAACATGACTTTACACAAATACAGGAGAAGCCTTAACATATTCAAATACCAGGGACCAACCCCAAAATATACATACCCTTCTTTACATCATATGAACCTCCTTGTGAGAATAAGTTAGCCATTTTGATATTTGACCCATTTAGGGTCATAAATCATATATATAACCTCTCTGGAGGCTATGACGTAAACTTATCGACTTCGTTTTATAGAACCGTTTTGGTCCTTATCTGCATCACATCAAAAAAAGCTTAAGTGATGCCAGACGGCCATATTTGCTGTCACTGTGCCATTTCTGTGCTTAAGGGACAGCAAGGTGACCCAACAATAGTTATAATCTATCGGCAAGTGCACACCAATGATTATTCACAGCCCACACCCTCCCAAAAAAAATTAAATAAAAAAAAAAAATTTGCAACATGCACTATTCTGATCTGTTATTTTGGACCAGGCTAACTCAAATAATAGCAGGTGGCTCTAGTATCCGTCTGAACGAGCCCTTATAGTCAAAGAGCTTCGATACTTCTGCCATTTCTGGCATTCTAGGAAATGCAGTTTTTCAAGCTGCTGCCTGTACTCCGCTAACACGTTAGCGTCTTTTGACAAGTGTTTCCAATGACAACCAGAAACCGTAGATGCATCTCTGGACTAATAATATGCAGGCTGGTAATCTGGATCCAAAAAAAGTAATGCAATGCATATCCTAAGTTACTTAACATTGTATGAGGATTCCAGCAAATCTAAAACTAGAATAATTTTCAAAAGTAAAGAAAACTTTAAAAAGGGAATCTGTTAGTAGGAACAACCCTCCTAGGTCATAAAAAGTTCAATTAAATGATGCCTTGAGATATCCACAATATGTTTTATTCCAGAGAAATTCAGTTTTTTCTTGCTATGTAAATGAGCTGTTAAGATCTATGGGTTGGACACTGATCCCCTATAGAATCTGCCTCCAGAGCGTCTTTTAAATGAAAGGGGGCGTTACCAGTGCGAGACATGTAGACTAGGAGAGCGGGCTGTCAGTCACTACATGTCTCACAGTGGTATCACCCCCTTTCATTTAAAATAAGCTCTGGAGGCAGATTTTCAGGGAAATCTTTGTCCCACCCATAGATCTTAACAGCTCATTTACATATTAAGAAAAATGTGAATTTCTCTGGAATAAGACATCGAATCGTAGATATCAAGGTATCATTTTATTTAGCTTCCCATGACCTACCTGCCCATATAGACGGCTTAGGAGGGTTGATCCTACTGACAGATGCCCTTTAAGTGAAATAAATTACTATGATAAAATGTTCAAAAGGCAACACAGTAATGTTTATTCCAAGAGATTCCTACATTAATATGATGTCAGAATTTTTTTTTTCATTATCTCACAGAGGTAAGGCTTATATTTTTCAGTTCCTGTATTTGTTAGGACTTGGATCTAGTAGTAAAAAAACAATCATAATAATCAGGTTCATGGTGGTATCAAAAGAAAAAAAAAATGTTCCAAATGAGCAGATAGTACTGTAGGTAGCTCTGTATCTCTTTATTCAAGTTTATAATACTTGTCCTCATAAAAAACATGATGAGGTTTGAAGGCAAAACTACTATTGGCAGAAGCACGGAGTTCAGTTCCATTCTCCCATCTGACATGATAAAATAGCAGCAATGTGTTCACGCTAAGGACCCCACAAACCGTTCTCGAGATTTTGCCCATTGGAAGGAAAACGAGACGTCAATAAATAAAGTGCAGCATCATATATTAGAACGCAGCCACGCAGGTCATAGAGCAATGCTGGCCGAATTAAAGCACATCCATCATCTTAGTGTCCTCTTCCCCCATCTGCTCTGTAAGGTGGACTTGATCCAACTGTTGTACATCCTGCGGTCAGAGAGAAAAGTCAAAAAGTGGAATTAGAATATCTTTAGTAAGAAAATAAAATATTAATCTTGCCGACTACAATATTCTGACAAGTGAGCAAAATTAGCAACCACTAACCACTTTTCCTTTACCTGCTGGATAACAGGACTGTTACTACTTAGGATGGGACTATATTGCGACGCTTCTAAATTGCACAGTTAAAAAAATTTTTGTTCAACTTGCCCGAGACGGGCAAATAAATTGCTCTCACCGAAATGGCAAATTTTTGTAATTTGCTTCTGCGCGGACTTATTAAAATGGAGACCGCTGGACACATTTTTCTAAACTATAGAGAGCCATGAAAAGGTTAAAAAAAAAAATAATAATTAAAAACTACTTATACTCACCACACCACTCACCTCTCAGGCTCCTCATCACAACTTCTGATCCCCAAGCCTCTCATATTGAGGTGGGACTTCCGGCTCTGATGAGGCCCGGGAGGGTGCGAGATCATGGCGTGGAGGGGCCGGAGAGGTGAGTATAAAGATTATTTTTATTTTATACATATTACTTTTATTATGCTTTGGGGTCTGGAAAGACCCCAGGTGTTAATAATGGACATTAGATTTGCAGAAAATAACTTCTCCGCAAATCGAATTTCATGGGAAAATCTGCGGAAACAGGCACATTTGAATTTAGCCTGATCTAGTCGAGATTATTTTACAGCTGCGGTTTTGTGGTAAAACAGAATCAAATCCCAGAGAAGTCAACATGCGAGAGTCAGATTTCTTAGGTCATGGTCGCGGGTTACAAATAGTAGATGCAATTTCGCAATGGGACAATACGATCTACACGTCACACTGTAGGCCTAGCATTTATTCTCATCCTAGTCCTCAGAGAACCTCAGCAGGTGATGTTTTGTGGATTTTACAAATACCTTACTACAGGTTATAATAAGTAAATTATCTGATTTTGGGCCTTGAATGTCATTTCCATTGCTTGATTATTACTTCCTTACTGCCTCCAGTGTATTTAGGGTCAGTATGGGTTCTATATTGTAAAAGTCCTGAATGCACAACCGGTAAGACAGTACTTATGCAAACATACATACCGGTAGGCCTAAACCCGGTGTTCTCATTGTTCTCACATTTCCAAAGTCTGAGTGAAAAGATGAATTCTGTCCCATTGTCGCAGAACATCTCTGAGAATCGGTGTGCATCCGAACTCTTAATTTAAATGCTTCAAGTTCACCTTTAAAAGTTTCAAAATACCCTTGCTCCTCTGCCTATCAACCATAAGAAACATAAAAACATGAAATACAAGCCAAAAAACGCTTTAAAAACAAAAATCATTTTTCCAATGACTATTCAAATTGGTACTTGGGGGAGATAAATGTAATTCCTATCAATACAACGTCACACTATAAAGGCTCACAATCATAGTGCTGCATGCAAATGGTTACAGGATCTACTATGCACTGCTATGGAGACACAGCTGCTGTGAGCTTCCCTCCATGATCCTGTCACCAAGAAGCTGTGCAGAATCAGTCAGTCTATCCAAGCACTACTCTCCCTCCCTTAGTAGTCCTCCTGTGTCACACGTCCCTTCCCCTGCCTGAGGACAGTGCACGCTAGGGGGACTGCTGGGGTTATGTCTGTCAGTGATAGACGAAGCAGCAGACATTCTGACACATAAGGACTACTGAGGGAGGGAGAGCAGTGCCGCACAGACACAGGTTGCCTCTGCACAGCTTCCTGGTGACAGGAGCCTGGAAGGAAGTTCTGAACTCACACCTGTGAATTAGCAGCAGGCAATGATCACAGGGGTCAGAGCACAGAATCACAGGACATAAGGCTTACTCAGGGGTCATGGCAAGACATGACCGCTGATACAGGTGCATCTCACTAAATTAGAATATCATCAAAAAGTTAATTTATTTCAGTTCTTCAATACAAAAAGTAAAACTCATATAGAGTCATTACAGAGTGATCTATTTCACGTGTTTATTTCTGTTAATGATTATGGCTTACAGCCAACGAAAACACATAAGTCATTATCTGAGTAAATTAGAATAATTAACAAAAACACCTGCAAAGGCTTCCTAAGCATTTAAAAAGATCTCTTAGTCTGTTTCAGTAGGCTCCACAATCATGGGGAAGACTGCTGACTTGACAGATGTCCAGAAGGCAGTCATTGACACACTGCACAAGGTCCCAGAGTCTGGAGGAAGAGTGGAGAGGCCACAATCCAAGCTGCTTGAGGTCTTGTGTGAAGTTTCCACAATCAGTGATGGTTTGGGGAGCCATGTCATCCGCTGGTGTAGGTCCACTGTGTTTTATCAAGACCAAAGTCAGCGTAGCTGTCTACCAGGAAATTTTAGAGCACTTCATGCTTCCCTCTGCCGACAAGCTTTTTGGAGATGGAAATGTCATTCTCCAGCAGGACTTGGCACCTGTCCACACTGCCAAAAGTACCAATACCTGGTTTAAAAACAACAGTATCACTGTGCTTGATTGGCCAGCAAACTCGCCTGACCTTAACCCCATAGAGAATCTATGAGGTATTGTCAAGAGGAAGATGAGAAAAAAGAAAATGGTGGAACTATTCACTTCTACAGCGTGGTATATATTAGAGGATTTCAAAAATAACCTGGGACTACTACGCCTAAATTTAAAAAAAAAGAAAAAAAAAAAAAAGGGGGGAGAAAGAATAGGGTAGAAAAATTACTTAACTAGAGCCCCTAATCTATTCAAAGACTGATTACCGTTCAATAAAATAGAATATCAGTTAGATCTTATATTAGCTTAGACTATAAAGATTTTATGTTGTTAATTTTGTTCTATGTGCTTTACCAGTTAATCCTATATATAATACTAATATTGTATGCCCAGTCTGCGTACGGGCATCTGATTATCTTCTCAAATCAGGATTGTTTATATGTTTTTTGAAAACTCCAATAAAAATGATAAACCGGGAAAAAAAAAAAAAAAAAAAAAAAGGGAAGATGAGAGACACCAGACCCAACAATGCAGATGAGCTGAAGGCTGCCATCAAAGCAACCTGGGCTTCCATAACACCTCAGCAGTGCCACAGGCTGATCTCCTCCATGCCACGCCGCATTGATGCAGTAATTGATGCAAAAGGAGCCTCGACCAAGTATTGAGTGCATTTACTGAGCATACATTTCAGTAGGCCAACATTCTGGATTTTAAAAGCATTTTCAAGCAGTTGTTATAAAGTATTCTAATTTACTGAGATAATGACTTTTGTGTTTTCATTGGCTGTAAGCCATAATCATCAACATTAACAGAAATAAACACTTGGAATAGATCACTCTGTGTGTAATGACTATATAATATATGAGGTTCACTTTTTGTATTGAAGAACTGAAATAAATTAACCATTTGATGATATTCTAATTTAATGAGATGCACCTGTATATGACTGCTTAGAAGAAGTTGTTATCAGGGGGTTGGCTTGTGTTAAAACCCAGGACCAGACCATGCTCCCTCGTGGAATATAACATCCCAAATAGGAGGGAGAGCACTCAGCATCTGCTCCTCCATTACAGTAAATAGTTCTGAATACCAGATCCGGTGACCAGGTAAAGCAGGACTACAGATGTAAACCTTTATTGTTTATGAAGTTATATCGATATGAATACATTTTTATCTCCCCGGTGGAGTACCCATTTAAACCATTTCCCTTTATAGCAGTGGGAGTTCAGTTCTGTACTTGTGAAAGATTTAAAAATCTATAATGGTAATTACATGCAGCTACCATTAGAGGGAGCATGGGAGCAAATACATGATAGAGTATGCACTGACTGAGCTGCTAGACTCCCTCTAGTGGCTGCTGCAGATACAGAGTAGTAGGTTTTAAAATGGCTTATGCACAGGATGTAGAGCTCTGTATGGGTATAAGTCAGTGCCACAACCACTAAGGGCTGTCAGAAATTAGCACAGAGATTTGGAACCTATTCAAATTAAGAAAACAAGGTGGCGTTAAAGGGTAGATAATAAAAGGGGTGTAACATATTAGACCTTTATCACCAATCTGCAGAAAGAAAAAGTCAACTGTATTTTCCTATACACATTTATAAATTAGAGGCTTATTGGTGGCATAACTATGCATCAGGAAATTCTCCCAATGGGTACCTCTGAAAAAAATGCAAAAAAAAAAACCAAACAAACAAACAAACCATGTGAACAGAGCCTTACTTGTTTGCAAGTGTATAGGAAGCCCTGCTTAAACCGTACAGAATACAATGTCTGCTCAAGAAGTTTATGGAACATTATTCCCTACATACTTGATAGGGCTCTGGTGCACCACTGGTTTAGCAAGGAACGCATTATTCTGCCCTCAACCATATCTGGCTTCTGATCACTCTTTATAGAAGCCATTTAGGCAAAGGTCCAATAGATGTGAATAATGCTTGCAGAAATCCATTCGCATTGTGCAGAGACAACTCTATTTGGAGTATTAAATGCTGCAGAAATGAATATCAGAAACATATCTGCAGCATAAGGGAAATTTTTTGGCTAAGAATCTAGCAACAAGTATTTTAGCGGGGAGGTATATTTTATCATTGTATGCAACACAGTCAGTTAATACAATGTGACCCAAAAAACAGTGTACAGACCCATACAACAAAAGAAAGAAGACACACAGCAACTTACTTTGGCCTTTTGGAAAAATAGCCGAAAACATCCTCTAGGATCCACATCACAGCTCTTTGCCATTTCAATGATGAACTGCATGACAACGGCTTGATGAGCTACTTGTTCCATAAGTGCGTTCTTCTGCAAAGCCACACAAACATAAGATATAGAATACATATATAAAGGAGAATGCAAATTGCCTCTTCAGAGAGAAGGAGGTCTTGAACTCTATAGCGCCACCTATTGGAAGCGGCAATCCTACAAGTCACAATTAACCCTTTAACGAGTCGTGCATTATGACTTAGGATAAAAGGCAAATCAGAATCTCAGTTTGCAGACACGGTGTTTCGGGCTGTTGGCCCTCATCAGTGCAAAGTGAGAACTGATTTGGCTAGGTGAGAGGCTCTGGACTGAGGTCTAAGGGGTAACTCTTCTCCTTATGGAGAGTGACATACTTATATAAAAGGAGAGCAGTCACAGGATCATATTCTGACTATAGGCTTAAAAGGTGTTTTCTCACCATGATAACTGTCTGCATACCTTATGGGAATTTCAAAGAGGGCTCAATTAAAATCAGATATGCCGTAGATTCGCTACATGCCAGACTTGCATCTCTTACATTTTTTTAAAGTATTCTTCTGGTTTCAAAGGTTATAAGATGTGCAGAACTTTTATTTATTGCTTATTATCACCACAACCTTATGTACTAAACAGACTGAGAAGTCCCCATGTTTATCAGGGGTTAAGCAGCATTTCACCCCATGTAGGTTTGCCTTCACCCACCCATCCTGCTTCCATGATCTGGATTTATTTCTGGCCCACCTGACATGATAAGTATATAATATGCTCCTCATGAACACACTTGGGAGGCAGTATGCCTCAGAGTATATACCGGTACGCTGCTGACTTACTATGGCGGCATGTCACACGGGCAGTATGATTGTATGTTGTAAGAGAGGACTCGTCCGCATGCAAAACACAATAGGATTGCCGTACATAGCTCAGGAACGTCCGGGAGAAGCCCCCTTCAGTCTTTACATTTCAACATGATGGTCAATTCTAATCAAACCATTTTACACTCAACCATTATGTCTGTAATAAAGGTGTCCATGTACAGATGTTTATGACGACTTTTAATTGCAGGGTCTTGAATTCGAATAATAAAGCAGATATATAAAAATTGGCTGCCCTAAGTAATCCAAAGTGGTAGCACAGAAATAATACCTGCTCACTTTGAAGATGGTAACACCACAGTAGTAAGTATCTAGCAGTTTCTTCACAAACAAGGTTGGGGTATTCAGACAGGAAACACTGGCTGTCATTCCATCTGCCGAGCATTCCTGGAAAGGTGGGCACCAGGGGTCAGTAACATGGACTTGATTTAGGGCGATACAGCAAGAATAGTCATCTCTTGTTACCAAGTACTACACGCACATATACTGAAGATCATAGGATAAACATGTTAGTGATACACAGATGAAAAAAAATCTAAATATTCAAAAACATGTCAATTTATTCAGTATCGAGTATGAGTGCCACATGCAACAATACACGCACTTACATGTCTTGAAGAAGCTTTCAAGAGGGAACGTCACACAGATCCAACTCTCTAGATTGTGGTGTGGCATGATCTACAAACCCCTCTAGTCTCCATTCCAGGTACACTAACAGCTCAACATTACATTGATTTGGTCACAGAACCAGTGTCGAGGCCATTTCTACAAAGGATCCCAGCACCCGTTTTTCAACATAACGCCAAGCCGAATGTTGCTTGTGATACTGTGAGCAACTTATGTGGTCTAAACATGCTACCATGGCCTGCAGCATCTCCAGACTGCTCAAATCGAGCACATCTGGGACGTCATTGATTGACAATTGCAAAGGGAGCTGCCAGCAGAGGATCTTGATGATTTGCATATCCAAATGCATTCAGCATGGCAGAACATTCCTCAGACAACAATTAACCTCACTGATAGCAGCCAAGGTATGTAAGTGCATGTATTTCTGCACGTGGTGCTCCTACTTGATATTGAATAAATCAAGATGTTTTGAATATTTTGTTTCCATTTTTCCATCTTTGCATATCATTAAAATATCCATCAATCCTGTAATTTCCATAACTCCACAACTTTTCCTTCTTGGTGTTGTAATTTCGATGTTGAGGAGTGTATATCTGTATAATATATATTTCACAGTTGTAATCAAGGTTTTCCCACCCCGATCATCGAAAATTAGCCCTTAAAGGGAACCTGTCACGTCCTAGCTTCCCTCTACACTGCCCCCATAGCGTTGTTAGTGATGCAATGTGCATCACTAACAAGCTTTTTTCATTAAAATTGGTGCCGCTATAATGATTTTATAACCTTTAATATACTTATATCCTATCTGCTTGTATTCAGGCATAGGCGGGCGCAGCATTTAGTCACTGCTGGCGCCACTCATGTATTTGAATATTGTTTTCGGCAAGCGCTATTATTGTGGGGCGCATGCGCATTTGTACCCGCTGGTCCCGCGCCTGCGCAGTGAGACTGTGTGGTTACCAGCTTCACTGCGCATGCGCTATATTCCCCGCATAGTGGAGGCAGAGGAGCGGGACACAAACAGTAGCCGGCTGCTGCAGCTACGTGTGCCCGCTGCTAAAGTGAAATGAATACTCACTCTTCTCCACGCCCATGGGAGTGGAGAGGGGTGAATACTCATTTCTTTAATAGCGTGCGCAGTGTGTCAGCAGCGCCGCAGAAGCTCAGTGATCCTCCGTGCCCGCTAAAGAGAATGCATATTCATCCTTCTCCACATCTATGGGCGTGGAGAAGGGTGAATATGCATTCTCTTTAGTAGCAGGCACACAAGACAGCTGAGCCTCAGCGGGAGCTGCAGCACTGCGCGCACGCCATTAAAGAACAGGGATATTCACTCTTCTCCACGCACATAGTCCGGCGTGGAGAGGAGTGAATATTCCAGAAGCTCACCTCTGCGTCTGAGAGCGCATGGCAGTGACGTCATGCACTGCTCAGATGAGGAGGCGAGCTGCTGCTGGCAGAATAGGAGCAGAGGGGAGGAAGGCGAGTATAAGTGTTTATTTTTTTTAATGTGTGCAGTGATGGGGGGCCAAGCATACCAAGACTGGGGATGAGGGGGGCCACGCATACCAGGACTGGGGAAATTTACCAGTAGCTGCTGCATTTCCCATGCTAGGCTTATACTCGAGTCAATAAGTTTTCCCATTTTTTTGTGGTAAAATTAGGTGCCTCGGCTTATACTCGAGTATACTCGAGACACCACCAACCACACAACTGAGAAACAGATTCCAAGGACTTGTGGAGGACGAAGATGGCACACCTAAGGATGAGGAACTACCAGCAAGCAAAAAAGAAAAGAGTACCCAGAAACACCCAGAAGCGACAAGAAAAAGGACAGCCAAGAAGGGAAGAGTGGTGGTGGTGGGAGACTCACTACTGAGAGGAACAGAAGCAGCTATCTGCAGACCGGACATAACCGCAAGAGAAGTATGCTGCCTCCCAGGGGCGAAGATCAAGGATGTTACCGATAGGATACCAAAGCTCATCAGTTCCAAGGATGTCCACCCATTTCTTCTGATACATGTTGGCACCAACGACACGGCAAAGAAGGACCTACCGACAATCTGCAAGGACTTTGAAGCATTGGGGAAGAAAGTAAAAGAACTGGATGCGCAGGTAGTTTTTTCTTCTATCCTTCCAGTAGACGGGCATGGCGTCAGGAGATGGAACAGGATCCTTGATGTGAACAACTGGCTGAGACGATGGTGCAGACAACAAGGATTTGGATTCCTGGACCACGGTGTGAATTACCTCTATGACGGACTCCTTGCCAGAGACGGACTACACCTCAACAAACCCGGGAAACACACATTCGCCAGGAGACTCGCAACACTCATCAGGAGGGCGTTAAACTAGAAGAAGAGGGGATGGGAAGAAAAACGCCGGACACGAACATGCAACCAGAGAACATACTAATGAAAGATAAGAAAGTGCGACAAAGAAGGTCCAAGACAAGATACTTGGAAGGGAGGTAAGAAAATTTCAAATAGAATCCACAGGGAGAAGATTGGAACAAAACAAAATCGTGTAAACTGCGTGCTAGCAAATGCCAGGAGCCTGACAAACAAGATGTATGAACTGGAAGCAGAAATATCTACAGGTAACTATGACATAGTGGGAATAACCGAGACATGGTTAGATGAAAGCTATGACTGGGCAGTTAACTTACAGGGTTACAGTCTGTTTAGAAGGGATCGAAGAAGTCGGAAAGGGGGTGGAGTCTGTCTATATGTAAAGACGTGTCTAAAGCCTACAATACGGGAGGATGTATGGGAGGGAAATGAGGAGGTCGAGTCCTTATGGGTGGAGATACATGGGGCAAAAAACAATAATAAAATTATCATAGGAGTCTGTTATAAACCACCAAATATAGCAGAAGCCACGGAAAGTCTATTAATGAGACAAATAGACGAAGTAGCAAAAAATAATGAGGTGCTTATTATGGGGGACTTCAACTACCCCGATATAGACTGGGAAACCGAAAGCTGTAGATCTCAGAAAGGAAACAGGTTTCTGTCAATTATCAAAGACAATTATTTGTCACAACTTGTGCAGGAACCAACTAGAGGGACGGCCCTTTTAGACTTAATATTAACTAACAGGCCAGACAGAATAACTGAGGTGCAGGTCGGGGGGCACCTGGGAAATAGTGACCACAACATTATACAATTCCACATGTGCTTCAGTAGGGTGCCCAGCAAGGGAGTCACAAAAACACTGAACTTCAGGAGGGCAAAGTTTGATCAGCTAAGAGATGCCCTTCACCTTATAGACTGGGATAGTATCTTTAGTAATAGGAGCACGGATAGAAAATGGGAAATTTTCAAAACAGTCCTACATAGTCACTGTAGAAGGTACATACCTTATGGGAATAAAAGGGCTAGGAATAGGAGGAAGCCAATGTGGCTAAATAAGGAAGTCAAGAGGGCAATGAAAACCAAAAAAAGGGCCTTCGGTAAACTTAAACAAGAAGGCAGCGAGGAAGCGCTAATATCTTATAGGGAAAAAAACAAAATCTGTAAGAAACAAATAAGAATAGCAAAAGAGGAGACAGAGAGACTAATTGCCAAGGAAAGTAAAACGAATCCCAAACTGTTCTTTAACTATATAAACAGTAAAAGGATTAAAACTGATGGAGTTGGCCCATTGAAAAATAACCTGGGTAAAATCATAGAGGGAGATGAGGGTAAAGCAAACCTACTCAATAGCTTCTTCTCCACTGTTTTCACAAAAGAATACAATTTATCGGAGGAAATGCAGAGTGATCAAGTAAACCCTCCGCTAAATATCACCCACCTAACCCAGGAGGAAGTTCAGAAACGCCTAAATAATATCAAAATAGACAAGTCACCAGGCCCAGATGACATACACCCCCGGGTACTAAAAGAATTAAGTAATGTGATAGACAGACCGCTGTATCTTATATTCAAGCACTCTTTATGGACAGGGACTGTCCCACTTGACTGGCGCCAAGCAAATGTGGTACCAATATTCAAAAAGGGGTCTAAAAGTGACCCTGGGAACTATAGACCAGTCAACTTAACGTCTGTTGTGGGTAAATTGTTTGAAGGATTTCTTAGAGATGCTATTGTAGAATATCTTAATGATAATAACTGTCTAACTCCATATCAACATGGATTCATGAGGGATCGCTCCTGCCAAACAAACATGATGGCCTTCTACGAGGAGGTGAGCTTACAGCTGGACCGGGGAGAGTCAGTGGATGTTGTATACCTTGACTTCTCCAAAGCGTTTGATACCGTGCCACACAAAAGGTTGGTATATAAAATGAGAATGCTTGGTCTGGGGGATAATGTGTGCAAGTGGGTAAATAGCTGGCTGAGTGATAGAAAGCAGAGGGTGGTTATCAATGGTGTAAGCTCAGGGTGTGTCAGGGTTACTAGCGGAGTGCCCCAAGGGTCTGTCTTGGGCCCTATATTATTTAATATATTTATTAATGATCTAGTGGAAGGGTTGCATAGTAAAATAGCAATATTTGCAGATGATACTAAACTTTGTAAAGTAGTTAATACAGATGAGGATAGGGCACAGCTACAGGAGGATTTAGATAAATTGGGGAGTTGGGCCAAAAAATGGCAAATGGGGTTCAATGCCGATAAATGTAAGGTCATGCACATGGGAAAGAAAAACAGCAGTCACCCATACATATTAAATGGGAAACCGTTGGGGAAATCTGACATGGAGAAGGACCTGGGCGTCTTGGTTAATAGCAAATTAAATTGGAGTGCCCAGTGTCAGGCAGCAGCTGCGAAGGCAAATAGAGTCATGGCATGCATCAGAAGAGGAATAGGGGCATATGATGAGAACATTGTTCTTCCTCTGTATAAAGCGCTGGTAAGGCCGCACTTAGAATATTGTGCACAGTTCTGGGCTCCGGTGCTCAGGAAAGACATATTGGAGCTAGAGAGGGTACAAAGGAGGGCGACTAAGGTAATAAAGGGAATGGAGGGACTAGAATACCCAGAGAGGTTGTCAAAATTAGGCCTATTTACGTTGGAAAAGAGAAGGCTTAGGGGAGACCTCATAAACATGTATAAATACATCAGGGGGCAGTACAGAGATCTCTCCCATGACCTGTTTATACCAAGGATGGTGACAAAGACGAGGGGGCACACTATGCGCCTGGAGGAAAGGAGGTTCCTGCACCAGCATAGAAGGGGATTCTTTACGGTCAGAGCCGTGAGACTCTGGAACTCTCTGGGAGAGGAAGTGGTGATGTCCAACTCACTTAATGAGTTCAAGAGAGGCCTGGACGCCTTTCTTGAGAACAATAAAATTACATCTTATGCTTAGTGATAGTTAATTAATCCAGGGATTTAATCTGACTGCCAGATTGGAGTCGGGAAGTGAATTTTTCCTCAATGATGTAAATTGGCCTATACCGCATAGGGTTTTTTTTGCCTTCCCCTGGATCAACGCTGCGGAATACCTGCAGTGCACAAGAAATAGGCTGAACTCGATGGACGCTTGTCTTTTTTCGGCCTTATAAACTATGTAACTATGTAACTATATATGGTAAGTGAGTAAAATAAATAAAAAAATTATTTATGAAGGGATTAAAGTGTAAATATCTTTATGACTTCTCCTCTGCAAATAGGCACCATTTATTACTGTACAATAAGAGCCATAAAATGACACAATGGTTCCACATACCGAAATGTCTAATTTTTACTTCATATTTCTGTATAAAAGACAAGGATTCGTCTTCATCTTCTTGGTTTTTAGGCCGATTGATAAAGCTCTAAGCAAATGGAAAAAGAGCATATGTTTATCATATATATATATACAAAAAGGCACGGGGCATCTTGTTACCCCTAGAGATGCATTCACACCATGCAAAGCCTTGGACACACACACACTTGGCACTACATGGGACCTTTTACTGGATCCATTGTAACAAGTGGGTGGAGATGGAGCGTGGCGACTCCAGTCAAATTCATAAGTGGCGGCGTTTGCGCCACCACAAATCTTACTCCAGCAGGGACACCACTTCACGCCTCACCCAATTAATTAAATGGAGGGTGCTTCTTAATGAATCTTGCACCATGCCCCATCACCAAGACCGGCATGAAAAACGCCCATCTTTATGAATCGGGGCTAATGGCTTTTTCAGGCGGTTTCTGCCTGGAACCCACCTAAAAAAGTGCCGCAAAGACACGACATAAAATAAACATAATGCACAGCAATGTAAAAAACGACACTGCGGTGCACATGTCCAGTCTTTGGTTACTTCTTTTAACCGCTTCAGGGTTCGGAAACCTTAAAGTGGTATGTTCATACTTCATGTAGCTTCAGCTAGGAAGCTACTAGTTAGGAGCCAATGGAGCCACTGCAAAAAATCATGGCAAAACCGCCAGCGGAGGCGCATCAGGAAGAAGGTCGCCAGCTTTTTCCTGAAGTGTGTTTACATAGGAAAACCTCGGTGGGTGTGACGGTGTTTTAAAGGCGTCGTGTGCACATACCCTAAGGCCACGTTCACACGTTCAGTATGTGGTCAGTATTTTACATCAGTATCTGTAAGCCAAAACCAGGAGTGGAACAGTCAGAAGAAAAGTATAATAGAAACACGTCACCACTTCTGTATTTATCACCCACTCCTGGTTTTGGCTTACAAACACTGATGGAAAATACTGACCAAATACTGAATGTGTGAACGTGGCCTTACTGTGTGTGGTGTAAGATTTCACTAACTTTGAAGGGTTTGGAAAATCGAATGAACTTACCCTAGAGCAAGGATCAACAACCTGCGGTACTTCAGCTCTTGTAAAACTACAGCTCCCAGCAGTCTCTGTCAGCCGCAAGCTACCAGGGAACGTTGGGAGTTGTAGTTTTACATGAGCTGGAGTGCTGATCCCTGCACTAGCGTATAAGACACAGATATTTAGTAACAGCTACATACCTGCATTTATCCTGGGATAATACAGACACGTTTGAGTTAAATCCTGCCTGGGACAGATACACAGAGTAAAGCCATGTGCTAGTAACTGGGATTTATTTACAAGATGGCTTCTCACACTGGCGTACTTAATACTTAGTAACAGGTTACAGTACCTTATTAAAAACATCTTGACTAAAGGCATCCGAAGAGGACATTCCCCAGTTCTCACCCAGTGGCAGAGCGGCTTCTTTCCGTTTCCACTCTTCCTCGCTTCGCTGCAGTTCTGACACCTCGGCCTGAGCCTTGGCCTGTTCTTGGTCTATAGACTCCGAATTATGAAGTGCCAAACTGTTCAGTTTTTGTTGAGCCTCTGCCAAGCTCCACATACATGCCATGGAGCTTCGGGCACCCTCGTACTGCGGCTGGCAAGGATAGTCCATGCCACCTGGATTACCCTGGGAAAGAAATTACAGATATATTCATTGTGGAAAGCAACTACCCATGTATCATCCATGAAGTTGTCAGAACTAAGCAGAAATTACAATTTGATCACAAAATTTCGAAGCAGGTACAACATACACTACCGTTTGAAAAGTTTGGGGTCATTTAGAAATTTCATTATTTTTGAAAGAAAAGCACATTTTTTTTTCAATGAAGCTAACATTAAATGAATCAGAAATACACTCTATATATTGTTAATGTGGTAAATGACTATTCTAGCTGCAAACGTCTTGTTTTATTGCAATATCTACATAGGTGTATAGAGGCCCATTTCCAACAAGCACCACTCCAGTGTTTTAATGGTACATTGTGTTTGCTAACTGTGTAAGAAGGCTAATGGATGTTTAGAAAACCCTTGCACAAGTATGTTAGCCCAGTTGAAAACTGTTTGGCTGATTTGAGAAGCTATAAAATTGACCTTCCTTTCAGCTAGTTGAGAATCTGGAGCATTACATTTGTTTGTTCTATGAAACTCTCAAAATGGCCAGAAAAAGAGAACTTTCATGTGAAACTCGACAGTCTATTCTTGTTCTTAGAAATGAAGGCTATTCCATGCGAGAAATTGCCAAGAAACTGAAGAGTTCCTACAACGGTGTATACTACTCCCTTCAGAGGAGAGCACAAACAGGCTCTAACCAGAGTAGAAAGAGAAGTGGAGGCCCCGCTGCACAACTGAGCAACAAGACAAGTACATTAGAGTCTCTAGTTTGAGAAATCGACGCCTCACAGCTCCTATGGTTGCAGCTTGACCGTATGGTGCGCAAAAAGTGCCCATGAAGCCAATCCAACTTGTGGTAGGGACTTCAGGAAGCAGGGGGGGGAATTTCTCAAGATTACCTCAGCAAATTAACAGCTAGAATGCCAAAGGTCTGCAATGCTGTAATTGCTGCAAAGGGAGCATTCTTTGATGAACGCAAAGTTTGAAGGAGAAATTTATTCTAATAAAAATCTTTATTTCTAACCTTGTCAACGTCTGGACTATATTTTCTATTCATTTTGCAACTCATTTGATAAATAAAAGTATGAGTTTTCATGCAAAAACACAAAATTGTCTGGGTGACCCCAAACTTTTGAACGGTAGTGTATGTCGGACTACCATAAGTAATCAGAGGACACATGGTTATCAGTCCGTGGTATAATTGGGTTCACCTCAGAGACTGACAGCCACCGTGTACCTGCATATAGTGCTCACTCATCAGAACTGACTGCAACCACCATGACGGTTTCTCTAAGGCTCAGAGCATTGTTCGTCTGTGTACCATGCTACAATACATATTGAGAGCTTTCCTGCCATAGGCTGTAACATTTCCATAGGTGACGGTGCACCACATAGAGGCCCAAAGTGTATTCTGAATTTTTAACAGTACAGGAAAACGCAGCTGTGTGATTTCCTATATAGAAGGCCACCACAAAGTAAGGTATATAATGTGGTGGGGACTTAGGCTGGACAGATGCTATTCTGACAGTGCCCACTGTCTGGCACATCTCTGCCGAGTGTACGCACCCAACAGTGACCACAGACGCAGCGCGGACCCCTTAAGCGCAATAATAAGCACACAGCACCTTGCTGAACCAGGCTCGCGGGGGGGGGGGATAAGTGCAGATTAGACACTTGTTTCATTGCCATCATTCTGGCACAATACAGATGAGCCAGGGAAGAATTTATGTTTCGACAAGGAGGTTAGAATGGTTTGAAGTTTGACATCATAAGACACCATACTGGACCTCACAGAGCCCCGGCAACTCCGGTTTAATCAATTATGGACTTACTGGTCCCATCTTGACACACAGGAAATGCCCAGTTAGGCAATCACTGGTGGAGACTGGTCAGCACTGCAGCCGGTGGCCATCTCCTGTAGTCAGGACCCAGTATGGAGCAGCAAGGAGTGTATTGTTAGGGCTATTTTTTTTACCACCCATGCCTATAGGACGTGAATAGTATTGCACCTCTGCTCACTTGAATAAGGGTAAGGTGTAATACCAGACACAGCCATGAGCAGGAGTGGCGCTGTACTCATGTATACGTAGCACCAGGGATCTCAGCCACAGATCAGCTCTTACTCTTCACACCCAGCTGTGGATGACGGGAGATGTCTGTTAGTACACGTGTTCTCGCTGACTCCATGCTGATGAGCAGTGTGACCAAGAGTGGACATCCTGAGACTGAGGCCACCACAGATCTAGCCCACAGCACGAGGAGCACGCTGCTGAAGGCTGGCAGAGAAAGGGGGCAGGGATCGTGTCACACAACTGTCACATACAAAGTGTCCACACAATCAGTCCTCACTTACCTGCTAGCACATAAACAACATGAGCAGGGGCACACAACCGGACGTGTACCAAGCTCCCCTCCCGGCGGGTACAGCCAAGGATGCCCGCAGCTCAACCGTCCTCCAGATACTGGTTACCTCTGCCTCAACTAAGATGGCTTCCTCATAGTGTACGTCACTGCATGCGTGCCGAGAGCACGTGGGGTGCGCTGAATGATGACGACAGAGCAGTTGCTTGTAAATTACAGTGTTTGGGTTTCCATGGAGACGCGACGCTTCTATGCGAGTGGGAACCACAGGGAAGATCTACTAATCCTTCTGCGTGTAATGTATTATATTCGCATATTATCTATCTATCTATCTATCGATCTATCTATCTAGTCATCTATCTATCTATCTACTATCTGTCTATCTTTCATTTCATTCTCCTATTCATTCATGTAATGTATTATATTCGCATATTATCTATCGATCTATCTATCTAGTCATCTATCTATCTATCTACTATCTGTCTATCTTTCATTTCATTCTCCTATTCATTCATCAATGACTGACAAGCCCATTCATTCATGAACATACATATTGTAATTATATATATATATACACACACACATATATAAATATATACACAAATATATCGCACACATATTCACATTCACATACACACATAAACAGTACATAGATACACACACACACATATATATATATAGAGAGAGAGAGATAGATAGATATAGATATACATACATATACACACATAGATAGATGATAGATAAATATATATGTCACACACATACATTTAGGTCCAGAAATATTTGGACAGTGACAGACACAAGTTTTGGCATTTTAGCTGTTTACCAAAACTTATTCAAGATACAATTATATAATCAACACGGGCTTAAAGTGTAGACTCAGCTTTAATTTGAGGGTATTCACATCCTAATTGGATTAAGGGTTTAGGAATTACAGCTCTTTAATCCCTTCACTCTCAGGCGAGTTTCCATTTTTCTTTTTTTGCTCCTCCTCTTCCCAGAGCCATAACTTTTTATTTTTCCATCAATATAGCCATATAAGGGCTTGTTTTTTTGCGGGACAAGTTGTACTTTTGAATGACACCATTTATTTTACCATATTCTGTACTGGAAAATGGGAAAAAAATTGCATGAGCGGTGAATTTGCAAAAAAAGTGCAATACCACTATTGTTTTTTGGGATTTTTACTTACAACTTTCACCAAATGCTAAAACTGGCCTTGCAGTATGATTCTCCAGGTCACTACGATTACATAGATACTAAACGTGTATAGGTTCTTTTTTATTTAAGTGGTTAAACAAATTCTGAAATTTGTATGAAAAAAAGTTTTTTTACGCATGTTGCCCTTTTCCGAGACCTGTAACGTCTCCATTTTTCGTGATCTGGGGCTGGGTAAAGGAGTATTTTTTGCAGCTTGTTCTGATGTTTTTATTGATACTATTTTGGGGTACATACGATTTTTTATTGCCTCTTATTGCATTTCATTGCATAATTCTGGTGTTTTTATTTCTATCTTGTTACGCCGTTTACCAATTGGATTAATCTAGTTTATATTTTGATAGATCACACATTTATGAATGAAGCAATATCAGATATGTGTATTTTTTTATTGTTTTATTTTTAATGGGGCAAAAGGGAGATGATATGAACTTTTTAAAAAATTTTTTTTATATTTTTTAAAACTTTTTTTTTACTTTTTACTGTGTTTAATAGTCCCCTTAGGAGACTTGAAGCTGCAATATTCTGTGCTTTACATAGCAATGCTTCCACACTGCTATCTATAGCAAAAATCACAATCTCCTATGAAGACCTCCGGCTGTCGTGACAACCCATCAGCGCCTGTGATCACGTGACAGGGGTGCCGATGGGCGGGACTTGTGACATGCTTCCGGCGCATGTTAAATGCCACTGTCAGTGATTGACAGTGGCATTTAACTGGTTAACAGCCGAGATCCACCTACGGCTGTTAGAGGCACCTGATGGCTGAATAAATGAGCCATCAAGTGCGGGTAGAGATGTGTGCTTAGCGCCGGAGGCCGCATCAAAGGCAGTGACAAGGCCGAGAAGGGGTTAATATGTAGCTGCCTTTTTTTAAAGGGAGCAAAGGTAATTGGACCGTTATCTCAAAAGCTGCATGAGCTGTTCCTTCATTAATCCATCATCAACTAAGCAGGTAAAAGGTCTGGAGCTGATTCCAGGTGTGGCATTTGCATTTGGAAGCTGTTGCTGTGAACCCACAACATGCGGTCAAGGGAGCTCTCAATAAAAGAGAAACAGACCATCATTAGGCTAAAAAAAGAGAAGAAATCCATCAGAGAGATAGCAGAAATGTTAGGAGTGGCCAAACCAAGAGTTTGGTACATTCTGCATGAAAAAGAGCGCACTGGTGAGCTTGGCAACTTAAAAAAACCTGGATGTCAATGGAAGACAAAAGCAGTTGTTGATCGCAGAATCCTTCCCATGGTGAAGAAAATCCCCTTCACAACATCCACCTAAGTGAAGAACACTCTCCAGGAAGTAGGTGTTTCAGTATCTAACTCCTCCATAAAGAGAAGACTTCATGAGAGCAAATACAGAGGGTTCACCACAAGATGCAAATCATAAAAATAGAAATGCCAGATTAGACTTTGCCAAGAAGCATCTAAAGAAGCCACCCTACTTCTGGAAAAGCATTCTTTGGACAGAGGAAACTAAGATCAACCTGTACCAGAATGAAGGGAAGAAGAAAGCCTGGAGAAGGCTTGGAACGGCTCATGATCCAAAGCAAGGCACATCCCATGTAAAACATGGTGGAGGCAGTGTGATAGTATGGGCATGCATGGCTTCCAGTGGCACATGGCCACTAATGTTTATTGATGATGTGACTGAAGACTGACACAACAGGATGAATTCTGAAGTGTACAGGAGTTTTTTAAGGCAAAGAACTGGAATATTCTGCAATCGCCAGATCTAAGCCCCGTTGAGCATACATTTCACATGGTTAAGACAAAACGTAAGGCAGAAAGATTCACAGACAAACAACAACGGAAATCAGCTGCAGTAATGACCTGGCAAAACGTTTGGTGACCTCCATGGCTTCCAGACTCTAGGCCAGGGGTCTCAAACACGCGGCCCGCGGGCCGCATGCGGCCCCTGAGGCTGCTTTATGCGGCCCGCAGGCACAGACCCCTTGACGATCCCGACCTGGTCCAGGAGGAGCCGCCGACAGCAGCGCTGAATTGCCGCACAGAGACTGTTTCCCAGCACTGCATTTCCAATGCCAGCCGCTGGCCAATCAGAGGCCAGCAGCTGATATCTGCGTGTTGGCGCAGCGAGTATGACGTCATTGCCATATGCAGATGTCAGCTGCTGGCCTCTGATTGGCCAGCGGCTGGCATTGGAAATGCAGTGCTGGGAGACAGTCTCTGTGCGGCAATTCAGCGCTGCTGTCGGCGGCTCCTCCTGGACCAGGTCGGGATCGTCAAGGGGTCGGACTCTGTGGTGCCTGCGGGCCACATCTGCAGGAAGGCCGCCGAGGGAACGGAGGACAGGTGAGAATCATCTTTTTTTTTTTCTATTTTATGTGTGTGAAGAACAACACAGGGGGCACAGAGCCACAAGAGGGGATCGGGAAGGGGCACATAGCCACAAGAGGGGACCTGGATGGGGCACAGAGCCACAAGATGGGGACCGGGATGGGGCACAGAGCCACAAGATGGGGACCTGGATGGGGCACATAGCCACAAGAGGGGACCTGGATGGGGCACAGAGCCACAACATGGGGACCGGGATGGGGCACAGAGCCACAAGATGGGGACCGGGATGGGGCACATAGCCACAAGAGGGGACCTGGATGGGGCACATAGCCACAAGATGGGGACCTGGATGGGGCACAGAGCCACAACATGGGGACCGGGATGGGGCACAGAGCCACAAGATGGGGACCTGGATGGGGCACATAGCCACAAGAGGGGACCTGGATGGGGCACATAGCCACAAGAGGGGACCTGGATGGGGCACATAGCCACAAGATGGGGACCTGGATGGGGCACAGAGCCACAACATGGGGACCGGGATGGGGCACAGAGCCACAAGATGGGGACCTGGATGGGGCACATAGCCACAAGATGGGGACCTGGATGGGGCACAGAGCCACAACATGGGGACCGGGATGGGGCACAGAGCCACAAGATGGGGACCTGGATGGGGCACATAGCCACAAGAGGGGACCTGGATGGGGCACATAGCCACAAGAGGGGACCTGGATGGGGTACATAGCCACAGGATGGGGACCTGGATGGGGCATATAGCCACAAGATGGGGACCTGGATGGGGCACATAGCCACAAGAGGGGACCTGGATGGGGCACATAGCCACAAGATGGGGACCTGGATGGGGCACATAGCCACAAGATGGGGACCTGGATGGGGCACATAGCCACAAGATGGGGACCTGGATGGGGCACATAGCCACAGGATGGGGACCTGGATGGGGCACAGAGCCTCAAGATGTGGACCTGGATGGGGCACAGAGCCTCAAGATGTGGACCTGGATGGGGCACAGAGCCTCAAGATGTGGACCTGGATGGGGCACAGAGCCACAAGATGGGGACCAGAGCCACAACATGGGGACCTGGATGGGGCACATAGCCACAAGATGGGGACCTGGATGGGGCACATAGCCACAGGATGGGGACCTGGATGGGGCACATAGCCACAAGAGGGGACCTGGATGGGGCACATAGCCACAAGATAGGGACCTGGATGGGGCACATAGCCACAGGATGGGGACCTGGATGGGGCACAGAGCCTCAAGATGTGGACCTGGATGGGGCACAGAGCCTCAAGATGTGGACCTGGATGGGGCACATAGCCACAAGATGGGGACCTGGATGGGGCACAGAGCCACAAGATGGGGACCTGGATGGGGCACATAGCCACAGGATGGGGACCTGGATGGGGCACATAGCCACAAGAGGGGACCTGGATGGGGCACATAGCCACAAGATGGGGACCTGGATGGGGCACAGAGCCACAAGATGGGGACCTGGATGGGGCACAGAGCCACAAGATGGGGACCTGGATGGGGCACAGAGCCACAAGATGGGGACCAGAGCCACAAGATGGGGACCTGGATGGGGAACATTGCCACAGGATGGGGACCTGGATGGGGCACATAGCCCCAAGATGGGGACCTGGATGAGGCACATTAGTACAAGATGGGCGCCAGGATGGGGAACGTTGCTACAGGATGGGGACCTGGATGGGGCACATAGCCACAGGATGGGGACCTGGATGGGGCACATTAGTACAAGATGGGGACTTGGATGGGGAACATTACTACAAGATGTTTTCCATTATTACTATATGATGCTAATTGTAAGACAATATTACTGTATGTGGCCAATTGGGGGAAATAAAATTGTAAAAAAAATAAAAAATAAAATAAAGCATGAAAAAATATTGGGCACTAAAAATGCTGTTTTATATGTAAACTAAAGTATTCACAAAAAAGTGCACGTTTATTATCGCCACATCCATAACGACCCAAGCCATAAAAAAATAAACACGGCAAAAATGTTCAAAAGGTGTATACAAAAAAATTGGTATCACTAAAAATGTCACATTGAACAAAGAATGCGGCCCCCCAAATTCAAATTTTTTCCATGTGCGGCCCATATACCCAGCCGAGTTTGAGACCCCTGCTCTAGGCAGTCATTGCCTGCAAAGGATTCTCTACAAAGTATTAGAAATGAACATTTTACTTATGATAAAGTTAATTTGTCCAATTACTTTTGAGCCCCTGAAATGAGGAAGCTTTGTAGAAAAATGATTGCAATTCCTAAATGTTTCACAGGATATTTTTGTTCAACTCCTTTAATTAAACCTGAAAGTCTACACTTCAATTGCATCTCAGTTGTTTCATTTTAAATCCAAAATAGTGGCATATAGAGCCCAAATCACGAAGATTCTGTCACTGTATAGGTCAAATATTTTTGAACCTAACTGTATATAAATGTAAAAGTAGTTATTTAACCCCTTACTGGCCCAGGGCGTATTAGTACGCCCCAGGCCATCTCCCCCCGGTTCAGTGAGGACTCCTGCGCTGAGCCCGCACTGAACCGAGCACATGTCAGCTGATTATTACAGCTGACATATGCCCGCAACAGCTGAGGGGGGAATCGCGATCCACCTGCGGCTGTTAACATGTTAAATGCCGCTGTCAATCTCTGACAACGGCATTTAACATCGCAGGGCTGGCATTAGCCCCGCCCAACGGTGACCCCATCACGTGATCGTGGGTCACCGATGGGTGGTCATGACAACCCTGGGTCTGCAGCAGACACCAGTGGTTGTCATGTAAAGATTACTATGAGCGCCACCTAGTGGTCGGCGCTCATAGTACAGGAGCATTTCTGCTACATACAGGTGATCTCCTATGGAGACTATAGAAGCAAGCAAAAAGTAAAAAAAAATGTTTTTAAAAATATTTAAAAAAATTAAAAAAATATAAAAGTTTAAATCACCCCCCTTTTGCCCCATTCAAAGTAAAATAATAAAAAATAAACCCCACATACACCTATTTGGTATCGCCGCGTTCAGAATAGCCCGATCTATCAATATAAAAAAAGAATTAATCCGATCGGTAAACGGCGTAATGAGAAAAAAATTCTAAACGCCAGAATTACTTTTTCTGGTCGCTGCAACATTGCAATAAAATGCAATAACGGGCGATCAAAACATCGGATCTACCCCAAAATGGTATTAATAAAAACGTTGGCGCGCAAAAAATAAGCCCTCATCTGGCCCCAGATCCCGAAAAATAGAGATGCTACGGGTCTCGGAAAATGGCGCCATTTTTTTAATTTTTTTTTAGCAAACTTTGGATTTTTTTTCACCACTTAAATAAAAAAGAACCTGTACATGTTTGGTGTCTACAAACTCGTATTGACCTGGAGAATAATAATGGCAGGTCAGTTTTAGCATTCAGTGAACGTGGTAAAAAAAAAAAAAAAAAAACATCTGTGGTATTGCACTTTTTTGAAATTTCACCGCACTTGGAATTTTTTTCCCGTTTTCCAGTACATGATATGGTAAAACTAGTAATGGCGTTTAAAAGTACAACTCGTCCCGCAAAAAATAAGCCCTCACATGGCCATATTGACCAAAAAATAAAAACGCTATGACTCTGGGAACAAGGGGAGCAAAAAACGAAAATGCAAAAACGGAAAATCCCAAGGTCGCGAAGGGGTTAAAAGCCCAAGGCGTACTAATACGTACCTGCGCCCTGGACTTTAAGAGCCAGGTACGTATTAGTACGCCTTGTTGATTTCGCCCGCACACAAGCTGTGCGGGCGCGATCGCTGCCGGGTGTCAGCTGATTGTCACAGGTGACACCCGGTGCTATGTGCTGGGAGCGGTCCCGCACTGCTCCCGGCACAGCAGCATTCGATTGCAGCATTGCGGGGGCAAGGGGAGGTGATCGCGATACTCACCTCTCCTGCCGGCGTCCAACGCTGTCTGCCGCGGCTTCTCGGATGTTGCCATGACAACCCGATGTCGTCATGACGACCCGATGTCGACATGACAACATCCGGGTCACCAGACAGCAGGATGATACTTTAGTCATACGCAGTGCATGACCAAAGTATCTTCTGCATCTGCAGCTCTGACAGCCTGTATAGCACAGGGATGGTGCTCCATCTCTGTGCTATACAGGCAATCAGAGTAAAAAAAGTGAAAGTCCCATAGTGGGACAAAGTATAAAAGTAAAAAAAAGTGTTAAAAA
Source organism: Phyllobates terribilis (assembly GCF_046119375.1). Lineage (NCBI taxonomy): Eukaryota > Metazoa > Chordata > Amphibia > Anura > Dendrobatidae > Phyllobates > Phyllobates terribilis. The sequence continues at coordinate 160,896,049 of NW_027362761.1, forward strand.
ATGAAAAAAAAAATAAAAGAAATTTGTAAAAATATTTTTAAAAAATAAAATAAAATAATCCACCTAAACTAAAAATATAATGTACCCATCAATAAATATTATTCTGAAAAAAAACCAAACAATAAAAGTACACATATTTGGTATTGCCACGTCCGGAACGACCTGACCTATAAAACTGTCCCACTAGTTAACCCCTTTAGTGAACACGGTAAAAAATAAAAATAAAAAACGAAGCAAAAAACAATGCTTTATCATCATACTGCCAAACAAAAAATGGAATAACACGTGCTAAAAAATACGAATATCAATAAAAATGGTACCGCTGAAAACGTCATCCTGACCGCAAAAAACAAGCCGCAATACAGCTCCATCAGCGGAAAAGTAAAAAAGTTATAGCTCTCAGAATAAAGCGATGCAAAAAAAATTTTTTTTCTATAAAATAGCTTTTATTGTGTAAAAGCGCCAAAACATAGAAAAACTATATAAATGTGGTACCGCTGTAAACGTACTGACCCGAAGAATAAAGCTACCTTATCAATTTTTCCACACACGGAACAGCATAATTTTTTTTTTTTTTTTTAAAAAAACAACAATTCCTGAATTGTTGTTTTTTTTTTATTCTACCTCCCAAAAATCGGAATAGAAAGCGATAAAAAAAGTCACGTGCCTGAAAATGGTACCAATAAAAACGTCAACTCATCCCGCAAAAAACAACCCATCACATAACTCTGTCGTCCAAAATATGGAAAAATTATAGCTCTCAAAATATGGCGATGCAAAAGCTAGAGTTTACAAAAAAATGCGTCTTTTAGTATGACAGCTGTCAATCATAAAGCTCCGATATGATTCTAGTATCGCTGTAATCGCATCGACCCGAAGAATAAAGTCGTCTAATCACTTATACCGCACGAGGAACGGCGTAAAAAATAAACTCTAGGGTTAGAGTTAGGCTTGGGCTAGGGTTAGGGTTGGGGTTGTATTAGGGTTAGGGTTGGGATTTTTTTCAAAAGTAAAAAAAAAAAGATGACGATATGGCGACTAGTGTTGAGCGTGCGTGCTCGCTACTTGAGTTTGCATCGGGGGCTCAGGTATGCACTGAGTATCGCTTGTGCTCGAGTGACATGCTCCCCATGTCATGCACGAGCGATCCCCGCATGTGGGCGGGGACTCTAGCATGTCACTCGAGCACGCGCGATACATGGTGCATAACTGAGTACCCGATGCAAACTCAAGTAGCGAGCACTTGCGCTCAAGACTAATGACAACTTATTCAATATGATGACCTAATGTTATCAAATTCTGTTGTACCTCTGGGTTCAAAATGTTCACTATACCCCTTGATAAAATCCTTGAGGGGTGTAGTTTCCAAAATGGGGTCACTTGTGGGGGTTTTCCACTATTTAGGCACATCAGAGGTTCTCCAAACGCGACGTGGCGTCCGCTCTCAATTCCAGCCAATTTTGCGTTCAAAAAGTCACACAGTGCTCCTTCCCTTCTGAACTCTGCTGTGCGCCCAAACACTGTATTTTCCCCACATATGGGGTATCGGCGTACTCAGGAGAAATTGCACAAAAGTTTTTGGGGTCCATTTTCTCCTCTTACCCTTGTGAAAATAAAAAAACTGGGGCTAAAACATCATTTTTGTGGAAAAAATTAGATTTTTTTATTTTCATGGCTCCATGTAATAAACTTCTGTAAAGCACTTGGGGATTCAGGGTGCTCACCACACATCTAGATAAGTTCCCTGAGGGGTCTAGTTTCCAAAATGATGTCACTTGTGGGGGTTTTCCACTGTTTAGGCACATCAGGGGCACGTCTGCTAATTATTCAAGCAAATTTTACATTCAAAAAGTCAAATGGCGCTCCTTCCCTTCCGAGCCCTGCCGTATGCCCAAGCAGTGGTTTTCCCCCACATATGGGGTATTGACTTACTCAGGAGAGATTGCACAACAAGTCGCATGGTGCAATTTCTCCTGTTACCCTTATAAAAATGCAAAACTGGGGTCTGAAAAAATTTTTGTGGGAAAAATGTGAAAATTTTATTTTCACGGCTCCATATTATAAACTTCTGTGAAGGACCTGGGAGTTCAATGTGCTCACCACACATCTAGATAAGTTCCCTGAGGGGTCTAGTTTCCAAAATGGTGTCAGTTGTGGGGGTTTTTCATTGTTTAGGCACATCAGGGGCTCCCCAAATGCAACATGGCGTCCGCTAATTATTCAAGCAAATTTTACCATCAAAAAGTCAAATGGTGCTCTTTCCCTTCCGAACCCTGCCGTGCGCCCAAACAGTGGTTTTTCTCCACATATGGGGTATCTGCGTGCCCAGGGGAAATTGCACAACAAATTTTGGGGTCCATTTTACCATTGTTAACCCTGCGAAAATAAAAAAAATTGGGTCTAAAGTAACATTTTTGTGAAAAAAGTTAAATGTTAATTTTTTTCTTCCACATTCCAAAAATTCCTGTGAAGCACCTGAAGGGTTAATAAAGTTATTGAATGTGGTTTTGAGCACCTTGAGGGGTGCAGTTTTTAGAATGGTGTCACTTTTGGGTATTTTTTGTCATAAAGACCCCTCAGAGTGACTTCAAATGTGATGTGGTCCCTAAAAAAATGGTTTTGTAAATTTTGTTGGAAAAATGTGAAATCGCTGGTCAACTTTTAACCCTTATAGTTCCCTAATAAAACAAAATTTTGGTTCCAAAATTGTGCTGATGTAAAGTAGACATGTAGGAAATGTTATTTATTAACTATTTTGTGAGACATATCTCTCTGATTTAAGGGCATAAAAATTAAAATTTTAAAAATTGCAAAATTTTAAAAATTTTCGCCAAATTTCCATTTTTTTCACAAATAAACACAAGTGATATCGAAGAAATTTTACCACAGTCATGAAGTACAATATGTCACAAAAAAACAGTCTCAGAATCAGGGGGATCCGTTAAAGCGTTCCAGAGTAATTACCTCATAAAGTGACAGTGGTCAGAATTGTAAAAATTGGCCTGGTCATTAACGTGCAAACCACCTTGGGTTGTAAATTGGTTAATATATGCTGTATGTTATGTATTATAATATATTTATTTGTTGTATTTATGTTTTTTTTTTTCAGATCCCCGGTGTAACCCTGTGTGTAATGTCTCATTGATGTCAGCGCCCTATCATCCTATGTAATAGTGTAAGGCGTTGTTAGCTGCTCTTTCCCAGGACCATGCCGTTGAAGGTTGTGGTAGAGCTGCAGGTCCATGCAGTAAGTGATTGTACAATTATGTACTGCATCTTAGATCATGGAATAGCCATCACAAATGTACATCTCATCTGTTTCCTCTGTAGGTCACGTGCCCCGGAGTTTTCTTGCCCGATAAAGACGATGTATTTCTCAATGTTGGTATATTGGGCCAATGTAAGGAGACGAGATGCCTTCCTGCTGTGTTCCCACTTCTGTTTCATGAAAAAATTAGGTTTGAGAAGGTGAGAAGGATGTTATTTTTATGTTTCATGGTATCAGTTATTACCAGTTAGTTTAATATCTATTTCCATCCTTTAAGCATAAGGAAACTGGAAAAATGTATCTCTTATGAAACCCCTACCAAATATTTTCTTTTTTTGAAAGAGAAAAAAGGCAATAAACAAGTAATTCAGATATAGAATTAGTTCAGGCGCCATATTTAAAATCTGGTGTCAGACCCCAAAATTAAAACAGATCACATACGAAAGACCTCAAATGTATTTCAGACCCCTAAATTAATCAGTACTCTAAGTCACATCAATCCCATCAGTCAAACCCTATAGTGAGGGCCTGACCATTGATCAGTTGGGGTCCTGCAAACCGGATAAAAGTAACAGAGCATACAACCTACTGATGCTTTTTGGCGTCGGGACCTTGTAGGCGCCACCGCACATAGGGACCTGACTCTGACCTTGTGTACTGGGACCTGAAGAGCCTGTTGTGTTAGGAGGGGCTGTGTACTGGAGTCATAACTATAGTGGTTATAGTTACACCTGGACCCTAGAGCCCTTTGGCCCGTATGAGAAGAAGAATACAAATAAAAACCCGTGATAGTTGTGGGGCATGTTGGAGATTTTGACTTAGAGTCTGTGAGCTTCCAGTTACTGCGCTGCAGTGTACAGCATTGTGTAGGCTAGCAGATTCGTAATGCGTTCTTTAAAAGAACTAGAAAGTGCCAGGACTGATAGTATATGAGCCCCAAATTTCCAGACATTTCGTTATATATTGCCTAAAATCTATGCTGTGAAACTACCCTCAAAATCCACACCAAAAGTGGACAGATACAAGGAAGTGGGTAAAATCTGAGATGAAGGTCCCCCGCAGATAGGACCGCTGGGACGATTTTTTACCTTTGTTGCGAATAGTTTAATTTAGCTTCCTTGTTCTGTACTTTCTTGTACAATTTCATCGGTGCGAAGAATTTGATTACTTTCGTCTCCTTTTCAGATTTTTCAAAAGGCAGTAGACCCAGCGACGGTGGTGGAATTACTAGAAAGTGAGTGGGAATGTGTGCTAGAGTTGAAACTAGGATAGCTTTTCTTTCTTTCTTTCTTTCTTTCTTTCTTTCTTTCTTTCTTTCCTTATTTAATTGCTCCACGATGTTTTGTAAGAACAACTTTCTGTACATAAGTTCAGGCTTTTGAACGTCTTTTAAACTCTTCAGATTTCTAAAAACGGCAAACGGTGAAAAGACGTGACCTGTCTATTCTTGTGTTTTCTACTCGGAAGTGGCTCTATATTTTACAATGCAAGTCAATGGGAAAACTCAAAAGACGCCCAGAAGCAACAGCTGATCCACGGGCAGCATGTAACAGGCGCTGGCTGTAGGATCTCAGCGTTATATTTTTAACTCTGAATTTGTTGCAGCATTTCAGAAAAAAAACATAGTTTCACAGCCTTCGGGGACCAATCCGCACCGTAGACCAGTCAGACAGGTGGGTCCCTGGCGGCTTCTCCTCACCCGCTGGAGTGAAAAATCTCTCCCTATACACACACAGAGAGACAGACCTGTCACGCCAAGGCAGCGGACATGCAGAGACCACCAGGGACAAGCCTCCGGGACCCACCTGTCCAACTAGTCTCTGCTGAAGCTTGGTCCTAGGCTGCCTTTAAAACTTGTTTCTCTCTGAAACACAGCAGAATTTTAGGATTAAAAATACATGGCTGATATCATGCAACCGGTGTTTGATACCTGCGGCCTGTGAATTGGGTGGATTGGGCGCCATGTGTCAGCTGTCAGGTTCCTTTTAAAAAAAACGCTAGTGGTTCCATCATTGTTCAATAGAGGACAGAAAGATGACAGTGATAAAGATTAGAGATGAGCGTTGTTCTACTCGAACTGTTCGCCAATCTCAAATTCGAGCTGTTTTGAGCGGTGTTCGAGCCGGTCGGCGAACACGAACAATTTGAGAAAAATTCGGCTGTTCGAGGTTATGTTCGATAACTGTTCGTGCACCAAAATCATAACTGGATTTTTTCTCAGTAATGATGAAAATTAATGTTAATACGCAGTTTGAGTGTACAGCGGGGTGGGGGGAGGGGCAGGGGATGGATCTCTGCAGGAACAATGAAGATCTCCATTTTTTTTTCTCGTTCCCGCATTTGCAGTGGGGAGGTGCAATCTGTCAGCCTATCAGCAGCGCACACACGGAGCGAAGTGCTTTTTTTCACACAAGCAAGGGCATGTGTCATTGGCAGTGTATGTCACATGTCCTTGCCCTATAAGACCAAGCCATTTTCCCCGTCGCCACCATTTTCTCACTGCTGCAGCTGCGTGTTAGACGGCACCGCTGTTGCTGTGTGCGCTATACCTTGTTAATTTCAAGCCAATTTTCGCACAAATATACAGATAGCTTGGGAGTAGGGAATAGTTGTGATTGCAGTCCTTTTAAGGACTAGGTTACAGCATTTCCTACGACTTTTATCAGGCAGGTCTGTGCTCTTAAATAGATAGATTGTGGGAGTAAAGACTAATTGTAATTGGAGTCCTTTTCAGGACTAGGTTACATCAGTTCCTATCAGTTTTTGCCAGGCAGGTCTGTGCCAGTGCTGTGCAAGTTTTTTTCACAGCATTTGGCTGAATCTAGCAAAGCTAATCCTTTTTGGCCTATTGCAGAGTGTGTTAGTCAGTGGAGTAGCCTATCTGTGTTGCAAGATATACCACCTGTGTATAGAATACCAATTTTTTTACTGCACCTAGTGAAGTAAAATCTTTTGGGCATAGCATCATTCTATTAGTCCATCTATACTGACCTCCATCAGGTTGCAAACTGAATATAATTTTTTTCTGCATCTAGCTCTGAAAAAATATTTGGGCTTCTAGCAGTGTGTGGGACTTGGTCTATTAGTCCATCTATACTGACCTCCATCAGGTTGCAAATTAAAAATAATTTTTTTCTTCATTTAGCTCTGAAAAAATATTTGGGCTTCTAGCAGTGTGTGGGACTTGTTCTATTAGTCCTTCTATACTGACCTCCAGCAGGTTGCAAATTGAATATAATTTTTTTCTGCATCTAGCTCTGAAAAAATATTTGGGCTTCTAGCGGTGTGTGGGACTTGGTCTATTAGTCCATCTATACTGACCTCCATCAGGTTGCAAATTAAAAATAATTTTTTTCTGCATCTAGCTCTGAAAAAATATTTGGGCTTCTAGCAGTGTGTGGGACTTGGTCTATTAGTCCATCTATACTGACCTCCATCAGGTTGCAAATTAAAAATAATTTTTTTCTTCATTTATCTCTGAAAAAATATTTGGGCTTCTAGCAGTGTGTGGGACTTGGTCTATTAGTCCATCTATACTGACCTCCATCAGGTTGCAAATTGAATAAAAAAAATTTCTGCATCTAGCTCTGAAAAAATATTTGGGCTTCTAGCGGTGTGTGGGACTTGGTCTATTAGTCCATCTATACTGACCTCCATCAGGTTGCAAATTAAAAATAATTTTTTTCTGCATCTAGCTCTGAAAAAATATTTGGGCTTCTAGCAGTGTGTGGGACTTGGTCTATTAGTCCATCTATACTGACCTCCATCAGGTTGCAAATTAAAAATAATTTTTTTCTTCATTTATCTCTGAAAAAATATTTGGGCTTCTAGCAGTGTGTGGGACTTGGTCTATTAGTCCATCTATACTGACCTCCATCAGGTTGCAAATTGAATAAAAAAAATTTCTGCATCTAGCTCTGAAAAAATATTTGGGCTTCTAGCGGTGTGTGGGACTTGGTCTATTAGTCCATCTATACTGACCTCCATCAGGTTGCAAATTAAAAATAATTTTTTTCTGCATCTAGCTCTGAAAAAATATTTGGGCTTCTAGCAGTGTGTGGGACTTGGTCTATTAGTCCATCTATACTGACCTCCATCAGGTTGCAAATTAAAAATAATTTTTTTCTGCATCTAGCTCTGAAAAAATATTTGGGCTTCTAGCAGTGTGTGGGACTTGGTCTATTAGTCCATCTATACTGACCTCCATCAGGTTGCAAATTAAAAATAATTTTTTTCTGCATCTAGCTCTGAAAAAATATTTGGGCTTCTAGCAGTGTGTGGGACTTGGTCTATTAGTCCATCTATACTGACCTCCATCAGGTTGCAAATTAAAAATAATTTTTTTCTGCATCTAGCTCTGAAAAAATATTTGGGCTTGTAGCAGTGTGTGGGACTTGGTCTATTAGTCCATCTATACTGACCTCCATCAGGTTGCAAATTAAAAATAATTTTTTTCTTCATTTATCTCTGAAAAAATATTTGGGCTTCTAGCAGTGTGTGGGACTTGGTCTATTAGTCCATCTATACTGACCTCCATCAGGTTGCAAATTGAATAAAAAAAATTTCTGCATCTAGCTCTGAAAAAATATTTGGGCTTCTAGCGGTGTGTGGGACTTGGTCTATTAGTCCATCTATACTGACCTCCATCAGGTTGCAAATTAAAAATAATTTTTTTCTGCATCTAGCTCTGAAAAAATATTTGGGCTTCTAGCAGTGTGTGGGACTTGGTCTATTAGTCCATCTATACTGACCTCCATCAGGTTGCAAATTAAAAATAATTTTTTTCTGCATCTAGCTCTGAAAAAATATTTGGGCTTCTAGCAGTGTGTGGGACTTGGTCTATTAGTCCATCTATACTGACCTCCATCAGGTTGCAAATTAAAAATAATTTTTTTCTTCATTTATCTCTGAAAAAATATTTGGGCTTCTAGCAGTGTGTGGGACTTGGTCTATTAGTCCATCTATACTGACCTCCATCAGGTTGCAAATTGAATAAAAAAAATTTCTGCATCTAGCTCTGAAAAAATATTTGGGCTTCTAGCGGTGTGTGGGACTTGGTCTATTAGTCCATCTATACTGACCTCCATCAGGTTGCAAATTAAAAATAATTTTTTTCTGCATCTAGCTCTGAAAAAATATTTGGGCTTCTAGCAGTGTGTGGGACTTGGTCTATTAGTCCATCTATACTGACCTCCATCAGGTTGCAAATTGAATAAAAAAAATTTCTGCATCTAGCTCTGAAAAAATATTTGGGCTTCTAGCGGTGTGTGGGACTTGGTCTATTAGTCCATCTATACTGACCTCCATCAGGTTGCAAATTAAAAATAATTTTTTTCTGCATCTAGCTCTGAAAAAATATTTGGGCTTCTAGCAGTGTGTGGGACTTGGTCTATTAGTCCATCTATACTGACCTCCATCAGGTTGCAAATTAAAAATAATTTTTTTCTGCATCTAGCTCTGAAAAAATATTTGGGCTTCTAGCCGTGTGTGGGACTTGGTCTATTAGTCCATCTATACTGACCTCCATCAGGTTGCAAATTAAAAATAATTTTTTTCTGCATCTAGCTCTGAAAAAATATTTGGGCTTCTAGCAGTGTGTGGGACTTGGTCTATTAGTCCATCTATACTGACCTCCATCAGGTTGCAAATTAAAAATAATTTTTTTCTGCATCTAGCTCTGAAAAAATATTTGGGCTTCTAGCAGTGTGTGGGACTTGGTCTATTAGTCCATCTATACTGACCTCCATCAGGTTGCAAATTAAAAATAATTTTTTTCTTCATTTATCTCTGAAAAAATATTTGGGCTTCTAGCAGTGTGTGGGACTTGGTCTATTAGTCCATCTATACTGACCTCCATCAGGTTGCAAATTGAATAAAAAAAATTTCTGCATCTAGCTCTGAAAAAATATTTGGGCTTCTAGCGGTGTGTGGGACTTGGTCTATTAGTCCATCTATACTGACCTCCATCAGGTTGCAAATTAAAAATAATTTTTTTCTGCATCTAGCTCTGAAAAAATATTTGGGCTTCTAGCAGTGTGTGGGACTTGGTCTATTAGTCCATCTATACTGACCTCCATCAGGTTGCAAATTAAAAATAATTTTTTTCTGCATCTAGCTCTGAAAAAATATTTGGGCTTCTAGCAGTGTGTGGGACTTGGTCTATTAGTCCATCTATACTGACCTCCATCAGGTTGCAAATTAAAAATAATTTTTTTCTTCATTTATCTCTGAAAAAATATTTGGGCTTCTAGCAGTGTGTGGGACTTGGTCTATTAGTCCATCTATACTGACCTCCATCAGGTTGCAAATTGAATAAAAAAAATTTCTGCATCTAGCTCTGAAAAAATATTTGGGCTTCTAGCGGTGTGTGGGACTTGGTCTATTAGTCCATCTATACTGACCTCCATCAGGTTGCAAATTAAAAATAATTTTTTTCTGCATCTAGCTCTGAAAAAATATTTGGGCTTCTAGCAGTGTGTGGGACTTGGTCTATTAGTCCATCTATACTGACCTCCATCAGGTTGCAAATTAAAAATAATTTTTTTCTTCATTTAGCTCTGAAAAAATATTTGGGCTTCTAGCAGTGTGTGGGACTTGTTCTATTAGTCCTTCTATACTGACGTCCAGCAGGTTGCAAATTGAATATAATTTTTTTCTGCATCTAGCTCTGAAAAAATATTTGGGCTTCTAGCGGTGTGTGGGACTTGGTCTATTAGTCCATCTATACTGACCTCCATCAGGTTGCAAATTAAAAATAATTTTTTTCTGCATCTAGCTCTGAAAAAATATTTGGGCTTCTAGCGGTGTGTGGGACTTGGTCTATTAGTCCATCTATACTGACCTCCATCAGGTTGCAAATTAAAAATAATTTTTTTCTGCATCTAACCCAGCCAATAGTTTTGGCCTAATACCACAGTTTGGCCACTCAGCTCTGCTCGGTTACCATCCATTGTTTTTTTGTGCAAACAACTCCAGAGTTGTGAATTAGTTAACCACCAAAATGAGTGGAAAAAGGCCTGCTGCTGGTGGAAAGGGGAATAGGCGTGTTGGGAAGGGGAAAAAAGGTTGTGTCCGTGGGGTAGGTGCAGAAGAAAGACCATCTTCCAGCCAAACTAAAATGTCTACTTCTTTTAGCGGACAATGTGATAAGATCCCTTTCTTACGGCCACGCCAATCGCTACAAATTCCAGATGAGGCACAAAAACAGCAGGTGCTTCAACGGATATCAAGTGCTCCTTTAAGTGGGCTCTCCTCCACATCAACTTCAACATCACAAATACTCCAGTCCTCAAAGGTGTCACCCAAATCGCACTTGCTTCCTCACAGCTCCCAAATCTCCAGCTGCCCGTCTGAGTATGAGGTAGAACAGATGGTTGAGTCTGCAGAGCTGTTTACTCATACTATAGCCTGGGAATCAGAGGTCGACTCCAGCGCTTCTGTGAATCCAGACGAGGAAATGATCTGCACTGATGCCCAGAATCTTTATGAGTCGGATCCAGGACCAGACGCAGAAGGTTCTGACCATAATGTAGACCCTCATTCCCAAACTGTAACTCCTGTTGGTGGAGACAATGAGGAAGACGATGATAAGACTCAAATACCTGATTGGAGCGACAACTTTAGTTTTTTGTCAGGGCAGGAACAGGTTGGCTCTGAGGACGACGGGTGTGATAACGCACAGGGTGATGATGATGAGGTCGGAGATCCCACTTACTGTCAACCCACAGTCAGCCAAGAGATGAGGTCAGCAGAGGAGGTGGAGGAAGATGCTAGTGACGACGAGGTCAGGTTGCGCCTTCCTGGACAGAGACGTAGTACTGGAAGCACGTCAACAACTGCATCCTCAAACACAACTCTGCCTCTCACCACAAGTCGTGGTGGCTCTTCAGGTCGCATGGGTGCTAAGCCTTGCATAGCCTGGGCATTTTTTCAGATCGATAAAGATGACCCAACTCGTGTTATCTGTAACATTTGTCAGCAAAAGCTAAGTAGAGGCCAAAAAATACATAGTTTGAGTACTTCATGCATGAACCGGCACATGGACATGAAGCATAAGTTGCAGTGGGAAGCTCAGTGTGCTACAATGCGGTCTAGCCGGCCGGGCCAACCACCGTCTGCCATATCTTGTGCATCCGCGGCCTCTTCATCCTCTGTGACTGGGGGGACAGCAGTCACACCTGTTTTGGGGCGCAGACCTGCCACCTCTTTACCCGCAACAGCCAGCGTGATTGGCAGGTCATCATTTTCTTTGGAGGTGGTAACACCAGCTGGTCTTGAGCGCTGTCCGACATCGATAGCACCACCTTTGGATCAAGGCAACCTAACATGTCCGCCTGCATCTTCCTCACAGACCGGCAGTTTGCCGGGGACACCCTTATCAACCCCGTCTAAGCACAATAGCCAGCCCTCGGTCCCTCAGATGTGGACAAGTAAAAGACCATTTCCTCCTAGCCATGAGAAAGCTAAGAGGTTGAATTTCACCATCTGCAAGCTCTTGGCTACAGAAATGCTGCCTTTCCGCCTGGTGGACACAGAGGATTTTCGAGACCTTATGTCCGTCGCAGTGCCCCAGTACCAGATGCCCAGTCGGCACTACTTCTCAAAGAAAGGTGTGCCTGCGCTCCACCAGCATGTCGCACACAACATCACCGCTTCTTTGAGAAACTCTGTGTGTGACAGGGTGCATTTCACCACAGACACTTGGACGAGTAGGCATGGACAGGGGCGTTACATGTCGCTGACTGGGCACTGGGTAACTATGGTGACAGCAGGACAAGGGGCTGCTGTCCAAGTCTTGCCGTCCCCACGAGTTGTGCGTCAATCCTCTTTATGTCATTTTTCCTCCACTGCTTCTGCCTCCTCAACCTCCTCTCGGTCTTCCACCTGCACCCAAAGCCTGTCTGGTCATGCCACAAGCTTTCTAACTGCGCAGAAGGGATCCTGCACACCTCCTTACTATGCTGGCAGTAGGGCTCAACGTCATCAGGCGGTTTTTACATTGAAATGTCTGGGAAATGTGAGTCACACAGCTGAGGAGTTGTGGTCAGCTCTGGAGAACCAATTTCATGAATGGTTGTCTCTATTGGACCTGAAACCAGGGAAGGCCGTGTGCGACAATGCTGCAAACCTGGGTGCGGCCCTTCGCCGGGGCAATGTCACACACGTGCCTTGTATGGCTCACGTGTTGAACCTGGTTGTCCAGCAATTTTTAGCCCACTATCCCAGACTAGATGGCCTTCTGCAGAGGGCACGGTCGCTGTGTGCTCACTTCCGCCGTTCGCATCCCGCAGCTCAGCGACTTACATCTCTACAGAAGTCGTTGGGCCTGCCACTTCACCGGCTAAAATGCGATGTGCCTACCTGGTGGAATTCAACTCTGCACATGTTGCAGCGACTGTGGCAGCACCGACAAGCCCTGGTGCAATACGTTCTGACGTATAGCCTGGGCCAACGAGATTCAGAGGTGGGGCAAATCACGCTGGAGGAGTGGTCTCAGATCAGGGACCTATGCACCCTTCTGCACAGTTTTGAAATGGCGACGAAGATGTTTAGTGCTGACGATGCCATTATCAGCATGACTATTCCGGTGATTTACATGCTGGAGCACATGTTAAACAGAATTCGGAGTCAGGTGGTGGCACAAGAGGAGGTGGAGGAAGTAGAGGAGGAGGAGTTGTATGCGGAAGGGCTAACATCTGCAAGGTCCAGAAGGTCGGCAGCACCAAGGCGGCAGGCATGTGAGGGTGGGGGAGATGGTTTTACCAGGGCGCATGGTAGCAGCCAAACTAGTGAGGAAGGTGCAGTAGCCCAGTAAGAAGTGGAGGACGAACTGATGGAAGACTCATCAGATGAGGGAGACCTTGATCACATTTCTGTTGTGCGAGGTTGGGGGGAGAGGACAGAGGAAGGAAGCATGATTGTTACCTCGCCACCAACACAACAGGGACTTGGTGCTCCTGGATGCGCAACACACATGAGTGCCTTCTTGCTGCACTACCTGCAACATGACCCTCGAATTGTGAGAATTAGAAATAATCCTGACTACTGGGTTGCCACACTGTTAGATCCCCGGTACAAAAGTAAATTTGCAGAAATTATTCCTGCCATAGAAAGGGATGCACGCATGCAGGAGTATCAGCAGAGACTGTTGCAGAATCTTACATGTGCTTTTCCACAAAATACCAGTGGTGCACGTAGTGAATCTCACAGTTCCAACTTGCCAACCGTGGTCTGTATGGAATTGTTCAATAAAGGGCCCAAAATTAAGATAACATAGATGGGAGAGGTCTCTATGAATAGGAATTCCTAAGTATTTGATACCCTGTGAGGGCCAGGCAAAGGGAAAGTTGGACTGGATGGAATCCTATATGGATTTAGGGAGGGAGACATCGAGGGCCTCAGACTTCGCTGCATTGATTTTAAAATTTTACCATGTAACAAAGTGATCTATTTCAGCCATAACAGCAGGGATGGATATATGTGATTGAGTGATATATACTAGGACATCATCAGCAAATAGAGAGCACTTGTACTCGGTGCCTCCCACCTCAATCCACCTAATATTGGGGTTATGGCGAATTGATGAGAGCAGGTGCTCCGTCACTAGGATGTATAAGAGAGGAGACAGAGGACATCCCTGCCTTGTCCCATTGGTGATTGTGAAAGGTGATGAAAATGTTCTGACGCACCCCCTGGGCCTTGGGACACCCGGAGCCGGACCCTTTTTGGTGGATGCTGGTGGTTGTAGTCTTCGTGGCGGCGATCCGGTTCCGTGGCTCAGGGCGGTCAAACCAGTGGCGGAACTATTTATGTGGTTTTGATGTTTAAATGTCCGACTACGCCACCCGTGGATTGCGGTCAGAGTGAACCGCCGCTACAGGGCAGACCGCTAAGGCTGGTGTTGTGGGTGCAGCAGAGCGTAGCATAACTCCCCACGGGAGGAGTATAGCCTCAGGGCAGTGTATGCGGAGGATGGGGGTGATGGTGCAGGGCAGCAGCAGTAACGACACGGAGTCAGTGATGCAGTTCAGGGCCTTTACTCACAGTTCTTATTATCCAAACCACGTCTGCAGGTAACGGCTGCCCACGTCGTACTGTGCTCACCAGGTGAGGGGCTCAGACAACTCCCAGATAACTTTGGAGCGCTTCACAGGACCCCCTTTGTGTGTCCTTTGTCTGGCCTTTCTTACCAACACTTCTGTCCGGCTGCCTCGGGCCTCCTCTTGGTAAACTTGGCGCCAGTTTCCCTGACCCTATGTGGTGCCTTCCTAGCGGGTGGAGCAAGGGGCTGCGCCACATAAAATGTCAGAGCCTCCGGTTTCTAGCTGAGGGTCGTTTCCTGCCTCCACTAGTTCGGGGACCGGTCTCCCCCTTTGGCCTGACCCCTCCACGCAGGTGGATTCGGGCGTGCGGTGGCGACTCGCCCGTCCGCACCCCTGGGATCCCTTCATTCCTCGTTCCTGGAGCCTTCTCCGCTCCTCTTCCTTCCTTCTCCCTCTTGCAGGCCTGGGCCTCTGTTACTAGGCCCGCCTCCGGAGCAGAGCTCATGCAGAGCCCCTGCTCCCTGCCACTTCTGCTCAGACTTCTCTGCACTGAACTAAGATGGTGCCCACCTTTTATACTCCCTTCTCAATGCACCCAGGAACTGCTTCCTCCCTGCTCCTGCACTGCAGGGTTCCCCTTCCTCAGTGTTCCCTCCCCCCACTCCAGCCAGGGACAGGGACTGTCGTGCCCATCTCAGGGGCATATTGGTCGCCCTGCCCCACGGCAATGTGGTGTAATGCATGCAGGTGTCGGGTCCTGATCCACACTCCATCCTTATCTGAGAGTGAGATATCACACCTCTGGGTGAGGTGCAATACGTCTGTAGCAACCGAGCCCTCGGTGCTACAGTCCCATTTATCTTCAGCCTAGGTGACGTATTGTGATACAGGGCCGTGATTTTGGCTATAAAAGGGTCCCCTAGACCCCTACCCCAAGCTTTTTAAGAGAATCATATATGGCGTGCCAGGAGACTCTATGGAATGCTTTCTCAGCATCCAACGAGAGTATCTACTTACAAATTTTTAACTGCATCTAGCCCAGGAAATACTTTGTGCCTAGTAGCAGTGTCTGCTAGTCAGCGGATTATCCCGGCTGTTAAGCAAGCTACACCACCTGTAGTTTGGACACTTAATTTTTTCAAAGGAAATGCTTCGGGACCACGGGATACTTAGTGAAGAGCATCAGGAGGCACCCCAAGGCATAGGGGCTGGGACTGGCACTAGGATGCCTTGCGGTGGACAGCCGAGCTCGATCCTTATAAAAGCTTTTTAACTGCAGCAGCTTTAGTGGACGCTACTGGAGCTGGAATTACGCGGCTGCTGGCATGAGACTTGCCCTCCAATAGATCCTTGTAAATGGATTTAAAGTGTATTCATTCAAATTAGAGGGACAATTTAAATTAAAAAGCTTAGAGCTGCCTCCACCACAGGGGGGCTCTCTCGACCCACCAGCGGACAGGCACCAGTATTGGGAGAGGGGGGCTGGCCGTCAGGGTTCACCGCGGCTCTGGCACAAACCCGGCGACACGGAGGTGGCACGGGCAGGAGCGGACTGGCCGTCTCGGCTTCTCACTTTTTGGATTTTAGAAGGGCATGACATGCCTATATCTGTGTCTCCCCCTCCTTTTACTCCTCCACCTCTTTTCTTTTCGCATGACTATATGTACTTGTCACTTTTCCATGTGTTAGTTGTGTCTTCTGAGCAGTTTGTCAGCTTTTGGACACCTTTGAAGGTGTTTTCTATGTGTTTCTATGTGTTTTTGTTTGCCTGCCATTGGTTTTAACGGTGTTCGAAGGTGTTCGACGAACAGTTCGACGAACAGTTCGGCGAACACACGGGTGTTCGACGAACCGAACCGAACTCGAACACTACGGGGGTGGCTCAACACTAATAAAGATGCCACAAAAACCATGGAAAAACCCACCAAAAAAATCACAGGTGGGCAAAACCATCTGATTGTCGTTCAGGAAAAAATTACTCAATAGACCCTTCATACAAATGCCAGATTTTCCCAAAGCATCTTTTTTGCTTGAAAAACTCGGTGTCGTGCACATACCCTGATCCGTTTTCCTCCATTTCTCTGATGTATATTATGCGAGTACGGTCAGTGATACATGTGGAATTGCCGTTCCTTTGAGTAGGAACATATTGTGTATTGTGCTATTCCTGGTGATCACGTGCAGATGTTTTTGAGCAATTATGTAGATTTTAATGATGGACATTATTAAAGGGGTTGTCCACCATTGGGGACATTTTCTTTTTGCTTCATTTAATATGGGAATTTAAAAAAATTGCAGTTGGATCTCATTTAGGGTATGTGCACACGATGCAGAAATGAAGCAGAAAATTTCTGCATCATTTCTGCATCTCCCTGGCAGAAAAAACGCATGCAGATTGTACATGCGTTTTTCCTGCGGAATACATGCGGATTCACATGCGTTTCCGCATGTGGATTGACAAGCGCTTTCCAGGCGATTTTAGCATCACCTGGAAAGTGCTTGTGACAACTAGGTCACACTATATAAATCCATGCAACCCGCATGGATTTATATAGTGTGAACCGAGAGAATGGTAAAAATAAAAAATAAATGTATACTTTACCCTCTGATGGCCCGCGCTGTCCTGCTCAATCCGTTGTCCCTCGCCGGCAACTTTGAATTGAAAGACCTGCCGACCTCAGCGTCACGTGACCCGTCACATGACTCTGACGTCAGCGTAGGTCCGTCAACTCACTGCCAAGTGCCGGGAACCAAGCAGGAGCGGTGCGTGGGCCGACAGAAGGTAAGTATACATTTATTTTTTATTTTATTCTTTTTTTACAGCTTTTTTAATGGTACCTGGGTGTGGATGAGACTCTCCTCTCCTCTACACCCGGGTACCATCCGCACATTAGAACGCGCCAATAACGCAAGTACAAATGCAGCCTTGCGGAATTGACGCGTACTAATGCAAGTCAATGGCGGCGAAAACGCCGCGTTTTCGCAAAATTAATTGCCTAAGGCTGAGTTCACACTATGCTTTTTTAATGCGTTTCCGCGGCGTTTTTGCAGCTGCGTAAACGCCGCGGAAACGCATTAAAAACGCATGGTAGAAGGGCAGCAATGTTCCCCAATTGAAATCCGCATGTGCTGTGCCCATGATGCGGATTTTTCCGCAGCGTAAACGCTGCGCTCAAAAATCCGCAGCATGTCAATTAATTTTGCGTAAACGCGGCGTTTTCGCCGCCATTGACTTGCATTAGAACGCGCCAATTCCGCAAGACTGCATTTGTACTTGCGTTATTGGCGCGTTCTAATATGCGGATGGTACCCGAGTGTGGAGAAGATGAGACTCTCCTCCACACCCAGGTACCATAGAATCTGTAAAAACAAGAATAAAATAAAAAATAAATGTATACTTACCTTCTGTCGGCCCGCGCACCGCTCCTGCTTGGTTCCCGGCACTTTGCAGTGAGTTGAAGGACCTGCGCTGAAGTCAGAGTCATGTGACGGGTCACGTGACGCTGACGTCGGCAGGTCTTTCAATTCAAAGTTGCCGGCAGCAGGGAGAACGGAGTGAGCAGGACAGCGCGGGCCATCAGAGGGTAAAGTGTACATTTATTTTTTATTTTTACCATTCTCTCGGGTCACACTATATAAATCCATGCTGTTTGCATGGATTTATATAGTGTGACCTAGTTGTCAAGCACTTTCCAAGTGATGCTAAAATCGCTTGGAAAGCGCTTGTCAATCCGCATGCGGAAAAACATGTGAATCCGCATGTATTCCGCAGGAAAAACGCATGTACAATCCGCATGCGTTTTTTCTGTGAGGGAGATGCAGAAATGATGCAGAAATTTTCTGCTTCATTTCTTCATCGTGTGCACATACCCTAAGGCTGTGTGCCCACGTTGCGTATTACAAGCGTATATGCTGCGGAATTTCCGCAGCGTAAACGCTTGTAAAACGCGTGTATATCCGCACCCCATGGTCCCCAATGGCATTCCGCAATGTCAATGCCCATGCTGCCGATTTTTCCGCAGCATATATGCTGCGGTCAAAAATCCGCAGCATGTTCATTAATTTTGCGGAAGCGCAGCGGAATCAATGTGCGGATGGTACCCAAGTCTGGAGGAGAGGAGACTCTCATCCAGACCTGGGTACCAAAGAACCTGTAAAAAAAAGAATAAAATAAAGTTTATACTTATCTTCTGATGTTTTCCCTCCGTCGCGCTGTTGTGTGAAGGACCTGCCACGTCATTGAGTCATGTGACCCATCACATGACTCAATGACTTCACCGCAGGTCCTGCACACAACAGCGTGAGCCGCTCAAGACTCCGGACGGGGCAGAGAATGCATCGGTAGGTGAGTATAAACTTTATTTTTTTATTTTTTACATTCTGATTCTTTTTTTTTAACTATTACTTGGTCACACTATATAAATCCATGCCGGTTGCATGGATTTATATAGTGTGAACAAGTTGTCAAGTACTTTTCCAAGTGATGCTTAAATCACTTGGAGAAGTGCTTGATAACCCGCATGCGGAAATGCATGCAAAGACGCTGCAAAGACGCCTCACAAACGCTTCTACCTGGCGGGAAAACCGCATGTAAAATCCGCATGCGATTTTCCCGCCAGGGAGAAGCGTAAAAAATATGCTTCAGTTCCACAACGTGGGCACTTAGCCTAACAGTTTTGTACAGTTTTCTTGCCCATTCATCTTTGATGTGGTCTGTGGTCATAAATTAGGTGAGAGGAGCCCAGAAAAAGATAACAGAGTTACAAACTTTCCAGTTAGACCATCAGAAGGAGCTCACTGACAGATATGGTAATTATTTCACTCATTCTGCAGCCAGCAATAGACAGTGTAACACAGAGATTATAGAAGGAAAACAGTGCAACATTTTTAATCAAGCCCGACTGCAAAAATAATTTTAGCCAAAAATACATGTATTTAACCCCTTCACCCCGGGCCATTTTCCTTTTTTTGCGTTTTTGTTTTCTGTTTCCCTTCTTCCCCGAGCCATAACTTATTTATTTTTCGGTCAATATAACCGTATGAAGGCTTGTTTTTTTGCGGGACAAGTTGTACTTTTGAATTACACCATTAGTTTTATCATATTATGTCCTCGAAAATGGGGAAAAAAATCTAAGTGCGGTGAAATTGCAAAAAAAAGTTCAATTCCACAATTGCTTTTTTTTTTTTACCATGTTACTAAATGCTAAAACTGACCTGCCATTATGATTCTCCATGTCAATACGAGTTCACACATACCAAACGTGTATAGTTTCTATTTTATTTAAGTGGTAAAAAAAAATCTAAAGTTTGTTAAAAAAAAAAAAAAATGGCGCCATTTTCCGAGACCAGTATAGCGTCTCCATTTTTCGGGATCTGGGGCTGGGTGAAGGCTAGTTTTTTGCCCACCGAGATGATGTTTTTATTGATACCATTTTGGGGTAGATACGATGTTTTGATTGCTCGGTTTTTGCATTTTATTGCAATGTTACGGCGACCAAAAAAATTGAATTCTGGCGTTTTGATTTTTTTCCTCTTTACACAGTTTACCGATCGGATTAATTCTTTTTATATGTTGATAGACTGGGGGTTTCTGAACGCCGTGATACCAAATGTGTGTATTTTTGATTATTTTTAGTGTTTTATTTTGAATGGGGCGAAAAGGGGGTGATTTGAGCTTTTATATATTTTTAATTTTTTTTTTTTACTTTTCACTGGCTTCAATAGTCTCCATGGACTAGAAGCTGCGATCATTTGCATGCTTGTATTACACATAGCAGGGCTTCAGCCCTGCTATGTGTAACAAAAATGCTTATCTGCTATGAACACCGACCGTTGGGCGTCGCTCATAGCAGATCAGCTATGGCAACCACAGGGGTCTCCTGCAGACCCTGGGTTGTCATGCTAACCTATCGGCACCCCGTGATCATGTGACGGGTGCGCCGATGGGCGGGCCTTATGTTAAATGCCGCTGTCGGAGTTTGACAATGGCATTTAACATGTTAACAGCAGCAGGTGGATCGTGATTCCACCCGCGGCTGTTAGGGGCACATGACAGCTGATCAGATCAGCTGTCATGTGCCTGAAAACATGCGCGCTCAGCGCCGGAGCCCGCATGGAGTGCAAAGACATGACCAATGATGTATATATAAAAAAAAAAATTGTTGCCATTGGTGGACAACACCATTCGCAAGTTATGTTTTATAAGCAACTTAGGCTTAAATACATGTTGTTTTTTATATTTGTGATATTTAACAATTGTTTCATATATATATATATATATATATATATATTACTAAAACTTATGCATGTTTTCTTTTTTCTTTTCCAGTGCGCACTGCGGGTTTTGAATTGTTACAACTTAATCCATTAGGTAAGATTTTAGCCTAGAAATTGACTAGATGCATTATGTGAAGATTCACATATGGCAATGGAAATTAAAGAAGCACTCCTCCTCCCAGCAAAGTTTTTATCCTCTTAATATATTGCATTCATCATATTATCATATTATATAGCACTGTGTACTCATTTTGTCTTTCTACTCCGCTAATTCTTCTCTTTTCTCTGCTCTATGTAGAAACAGGAAGTCTCTTTTCCCTGCATCTGTTATTCCCCTATTTAACTCCTGACCCAGCTGCTCCCCGTCCTCCCTGCCGGGAACTTTTGCAGTGACTTATGACTCATACAGGGAAAATTGACTTCCTTTTTCTACATAGAGCATAAAAGGATTCAGCTAGCCAGTTTTTATTTCAAACTGAATTTTTATTGAAGTTTTTATAATACAATACACAGCAATACAAAACAATATCATTAATACTAAACAACGGGAGGGAGGAAGGTGGCGTGAGGAAGGAGAAATGGATTAGGAAGGGGAAGAACTGGGAACTACAAGGGAAATGGGGAAACTAACTACTAAGGTCCTACTGGTAAATTTGCACTCTATAACCGATTTAATGTCAAACAGAAAATCAAGCATGTATCGTTAAGGATCATATGTCCAACCAGTATATTGAACTTAGATTCTGAAAAAGTCCTTTTATAGTTGAGTTTGTCGAGGATGATAAAACTTGGCTTGTCTTGTCCTGTTCTAGGTTAGTCAACATATATCTATACATCCAGCTAAGGGGAAGGAGAAAAAACATTATTCCAAAGCTGCCATCTCTTGGTATACATTATAAATTTGTTCTCTCTTAAAGCAAGCAAGAGTTCCAAAACTCTATCTGTAGAAATTCTCTCTATAATATCTGAAATTTTGGGAATATCCTTCTGTTTCCACCTTGAAGCAATCAGTAATTTAGTCTATCAGCTAGTCAGTTTTTAATCACTTGATGTCATAGACCTAATGGAAAAGAGAATAATTAGTGGGTAGAAGGGCAAAATGAGCAATTGTAAGTACACAGTGCTGTATAATATAAAGACTGCAATATATTAAGAAGATAAAAACTTTGTTGGAAGGAGGAATGGTTCTTTAAAGGGTTCGTCCCACGACTGCAAGTTATCATGGGACAGGTGATAACCTGCTGATTACTGGAAGTCCCATCACTTGGTTCACCACTGACTGGGAGAGGGTATCTTTTGAATACAATAATAAGTGGAGTTTAGTAGTGCACTGCCACACCGGCGGACACAGGTCGAAAATAGTGGAGTATAGTAGTGCACTGCTGCACTGGCGGACCCAGACCGAAAATAGTGGAGTATAGTAGTGCACTGCTGCACTGGCGGACACAGGTCGAAAATAGTGGAGGATAGCAGTGCACTGCCGCACTGGCGGACACAGGTCGAAAATAGTGAAGTATAGCAGTGCACTGCTGCACTGGCGGAAACAGGTCGAAAATAGTGGAGTATAGCAGTGCACTGCCGCACTGGCGGAAACAGGTCGAAAATAGTGGAGTATAGCAGTGCACTGCTGCACTGGCGGAAACAGGTCGAAAATAGTGGAGTATAGCAGTGCACTGCCGCACTGGACTGGTGGACACAGACCAAAAAGGGCCCTTGTGCAAGGACAGTGTGCAAGATCTTTACAGTCCAATAGCTCATCATAATGCACAATTCCACCTGCTTTGGAGATGGAAATGGACCCCATAACCTCCTGGGCCCCTTTACTGCTGCTCAATTCAATGTTTAGAGGCATATCTATATATAGTTGTGGGCAGAGTTGTGCTATATTACCCAGACCCCTTTTTATTAACCTACTGTTATAATAATGACTTCTGTGTAAAGTTAAGAGCTTTTTTAAAGGGATCATCCTACAGAGGATGGTCCTATAGCTGCCAAAATGGCAGCCGCATATGTAGGAACAGACTCATCACGCTGAATCCTCCACAAGTTGGTGACTCCTCTATGTCATTTATATTCTAATATTTTTTACCAAAGCAGAACTTTCATTGTACATTTTGTGGCTTCTTTTCTGGGTGATGATGATGCGTTCTACCGTATCTGTACATAAAATGTGGGGTTTCTTCTCTTTTCCATGTGAATTTGCTTTCTGTGATCAATCTGCAGCCGCTCACAATAGATTACGTGTCTTTACAACATGTCTACTGACTAATGGAAGTGTGCTTCATCAAAGGGATTATATGGATTAAAGGAAGCCATTTTGTATAAAATACAAGTTCATCTATTGCTTGAGGCTTATCCAAACCTACTTCAAAGCAATTTTGAAAGGACCACTTCTTTAATTTTTTTCATATGTATAAAAGCCAGAGACACAGATTAAGAACATAATGCTTCTTCATGTGCCATCTGGGAATCATTCACACATTTACACATTCATGAACTTGCCAGGGGTCCAGAACGTATGATTTACTGATCACAAGCCATATGTATTCTGTTATAGCAGTGTTAATTATTTGTATGAATTCATATTTTCTGCCTGCTATTATTTTTCATGTTCGTTTGCTCAAGATTAGACCAGGACTACATGGCAGCAGGTCACTGTCTTCTGTGACTTGTATTGTGGTCTACAGTGGGAACATTCCATGCGACTTGCAACCAAACATCCAGCAGATTGGATCATAGGTAGGAGTCACGACTAAAGTTGTGACAAGTGACAGGACACGCTGCAAAACGAGCATACTTACAACCAGATGCAATATTGCAGTGCGGCCAAAGTTGCCTTGTAGCCCTAGCCTTATGGTGGGTTTACACCACTTGACTTTTGGCATTAAAGGTCCATTGATTGGTAAATATGTACTTAATAATACCCACTGGGCAATCTGTAATAGATAGTTTAGTGGGCATACGCTGCCATTGTTCTCGGTAGTGCAACTCTTGTTTACCCAGGATGAAGTGCTACAGAGAATGATGATCTTTTGTGCAGCACATAAGATAATTTCAGCCAACGAATGAGCGGGTGATCAGCAGCCTGTTTGCACTGAAAGATTACTGTGAAGGCTCGTTCTCAGTAACTCTGCAGTGTTAATTGACCCTTACTGATCAAGTGCTCCAGGTGCACTAGAGAAAAAAACTTCTAAAGGTTTGTATTTTTTTGCTACAGAAATGGCTGTGGCTGTGTGTCATCAGTGCATGGTCCGTGTGTCCGTTTTTACCATCAGTGTGTCCGTTTTTACTATCAGTCTGTCATCCGTGTGTCCATTTGTACCATCAGTGTGTCATCCATGTGCCCGTTTTTACCATCAGTGTGTCATCTATGTGTCTATTTTTATCATCAGTGTGTCATCAGTGTGTCATCCGTGTGTCCGTTTTTACCATCAGTGTTCCATCTATGTGTCAGTTTTTACTATCCGTGTGCCATCCATGTGTCCGTTTTTACCATCAGTGTGTCATCAGTGTGTCCGTTTTTACCATCAGTGTGCCATCCATGTGTCAGTTTTTACCATCATTGTCATCAGTGTGTCCGTTTTTACCATCAGTGTGTCATCAGTGTGTCCATTTTTACCATCAGTGTGCCGCCCATGTGTCCTTTTTTACCATCATTGTCATCAGTGTGTCCATTTTTACCATCAGTGTGTCATCAGTGTGTCCGTTTTTACCATCAGTGTGCCATCCATGTGTCCGTTTTTACCATCAGTGTGCCATCCATGTGTCCGTTTTTACCATCAGTGTGTCATCCATGTGTCCGTTTTTACCATCAGTGTGTCATCCGTGTGTCCGTTTTTACCATCAGTGTGTCATCCGTGTGTCCGTTTTTACCATCAGTGTGTCATCAGTGTGTCCGTTTTTATCATCAGTGTGTCATCAGTGCGTCCGTTTTTACCATCAGTGTGTCATCAGTGCGTCCGTTTTTACCATCAGTGTGTCATCCGTGTGTCCGTTTTTACCTTCAGTGTTTTTCACAGATGGATAAACAAATAAATGACAAAGTGTCTCCTCTACTTTGCAATGTTAAACGCGAAGAGCACACTGATCTCATCCGTGTGCTGTACGTATTTTTCATGGACCCATAGACTTGTTCTTTCCCTTTTCATCTGTACTGCTGTCTCTGTGTGTTTAGCATGGACACACGGTCTGCGATAAAGCACGTGTGAATACCACCATAGATTATAATGGGTATGTGCTGTATCCATGAAAAAAAATGGATACAACACGTACATGCAACACGGACATGTGAATGAGGCCCAAAAGAGACTTGCGTCTCACACATAAAACATAGAGCGATCCAGATAGTGTGAATAGAAGTGATGTCACTGAGGAGTAAAACGTTGCTGGATCTTGGAGAAGGCGGTGGAAGGTGAGTATATTAAAGGGGTTGGTCTTAAGCTAAATGACTACAGACTTGTGACTCCTCACATCGCGCCCACTGTACGCTGTGACTATTCTCCGATGCCGGCGCCAGGAGCGTCGGGCGCATGTCCTCAAGTATATGACTTGCGTACATGCAGTCTCAAGCCGACTAGATGGCCGTGGCCTCACTCAGTGCAAGTGTTCTGAGCAAGGCCGGATACAGTCTAGTCGAAATGTGGCCAGAGGTATGCAAATGGCATATTGTGGTCTCATAACCACCCGCTCCCGGCATCAGAGAGTCCTCACAGCGCACACTGCGCACAATTAGTCACAAGTCTGCAGCTTAAGACCGGACAAACATTATAACACACCGACAGTACACTACGTAACTACGTACACATATACACAGATTTAGGGGGGAAAAAAGTTCACAAGAGGGCTTCTTTACAACCCTCTAAAGGGCTGAGAACCGACCATGTTTCATCCAGACACAAGGTGGCGCAATAGTCTTACTCAATTCAATGCAAGTTTTCGTTCAGATATCTATTCAGTATCTGGCTACGCTTTCCTTGTCTAGTTGAGAAGCTAGTTACATATTAAAATCATTTCTGTTAACATGTACATGGTTCCTGAATATTTTAGAATTGTAGGAATGCTAAAAACTTAGGAAGTTGTATTTTTAACATCCTCAGTGATTTGGTTTAGTAGTTACAGGCTGTAACAAATAGTGAGGGAAATAGTGAGGGAAAAGCAGATCAGAAGCTATAGGCCAAGCTCACATGGCTCATGTAAAGGGGTTAATCTGTGCAACAACTGCAGAGACTACAGTTAAAACACCATCCATACAGTAAAAGAAAAGGTCTGTCCGAATTTTTGGACATAATGCTGATTTTTCCTGTGATTTTCACCGTTGCTCAAAATAACCTCCACTTCTGGACCCAACCTTAAAATGTACTTTTAATTAAAGGGGTTCTCCAATGCAATGCCATTGATGTTCTATATTAATGACATATCCTCAGGTCATCAGGATCGGTCATCAATATCAGATTGGTCTGGTACCGAAACCTGGCAGTTCCACCTATTAGCTGTTACCCAGATGTTACCAGATGGTACCAACCGATACCAGTGTACCAAGGGTGCCACAGATCCATCTGGAGATCAGTGGGGGTGTCAGGTGTCAGACAGCCACGTTCTGATATAGATGACCTACCCTAAGGATAGCTTATTAATGTCACTAGAGTGAAAGGCACCTTTAAATACTCTGACAGGTTTCTGTAGGAGCAAAGAAAGGGACATATTCAGCAACTGATTATTTTATGACCAGCTCAATTAGTTGGAATATTGCTGGTGACTTCCGGGTTAACATCCCTTCAGATGGTGCTCAACTTTAAGCAAAAAGACAATCCAATAAGTGCTTCAGGTAGGACACATATGCAAATATAATGACAGTATTAATAATGACCATTAGTAACAGACATATAAATATTATACTAACTCAATACGATAAATAAAAAACTATACACACAGTAAGTGTGAAGAAAACCACAACTTATCAGCAGATACGAGGGGCGTTCATTAAAAATTTCCTCTGACCCACTTCCTGTGGACTGAGAGCAATGAAACTTGGCACAGTTATTAGTCCTTCTCTACATAAGTGCCACTTAGGGACACACACTTCTCCCATCTCTTTAAGCAACTGTAAACACCTTACTTGTAGGAGTTGACAGGTTGCTCCAAAAGGCACGTTGTGACTTCCGAAATCAGAGTCTCATCATCTCGAAAATGCTTGCCCTTCAAAAATAACTTCATTTTTGGAAAGAGGTGGAAGTCCAATGGTGTGAGGTCAGGTGAATAAAGGGGATGCGGTAGAATTTTAAAGCCACAGCAGCATGCTTCCATTTGGGCAACATGTGAGTTGTGAACTGGTGCATTGTCTTGCAGAAGACGGACACCTTTGGTGAGCATGCCACGTCTCTTGGTTTTGATGGCCTCTCACAATTTCCATAGAAGTGAAGCATAGTATGCCCCAGTGATCATGGTACTCTTTGCTTGGAAATCCATCAATACTACTCCGTGCTGATCCCAAAATACTGTGAGCATGACCTTGCCTGCCGAGGGTTGGGCACGTGCCTTCTTTGGAGGCGGTGAGTCATGATGCTCCCATTGCATCGACTGGACTTTAGTCATAGTGATGGACCCATCTTTCATCCTGTGTGATCAGTCTGTTGAAAAAGTCCTCCTGGTTTCCATGGCACATCGTCAATAGGGGCTGAGAGCATTCGACTCGTTCCTGCTTCTGGAAAGGTGTGAGCAGCTGGGGGAACCCAGCGAACGGATACCTTATGCATGTGAAAATCATCTTGGATGATTTTTTCCACGGACCCCACACTAATCTTGACATTTTGGGCTAGGAGGGGAATGGTTATTCGGCGATTTTCCAAAATGGCAACCTCCACTTGCTGGATGGTATGTTCATCAATAGCAGAGTGGGGTCGCCCTGGAATTGGAGCTGTTTACAATGAAGTCCAACCACATTTCAATTGACGATGCCAGTTCTTGACTACAACATATGATGGGAAATCATCACCATAAACCTCTTTCATCTTATCGAACGTCTCCTTTCGTGTGCGGCCTTTCAAGTAAAGATACTTGATGACTGCTCTGTATTCCACTGGGTCCATTATCAGACCTCACACTACTTCAGCACCTGTAAAATCAAAACCGTTATCATTTCTGAGTTGCAAATTGGCACGTACCCTATAGAGACACATGTGAAGTTTCAGCGTCCTGTGATAAACAGAAGTGCGTCAGGGGAAATCTTTAATGAACGCCCCTCATACCTGTACTAGGTATGTGGCCATAGAATATGTACATCAATCATTCTATTACTTATATAAGGGGCAAACATAAGGGAGAGAGGCAACCATGGATAACTAACACCTATAAAAAGATGTGCTGTGATGTTAAGAGGTGTGTCAATTAATACTAAGAGATCCCAAAAAAGTATCTCTACCAGCTAGGAGAGTACAGTGGGTGTAGGGGTTGCATTCACATACTCAGGCCATGGAGCGTAGGAGGACCCAAAAGGTCCCTTTGGCCCATATAAGAAGACCAATACTATTAAAGACCTGTGATAGTTGGGACTATGTTGGAGATTCTGCATTGGGGCCTATAATCTTCAAGTTATGCCACTGATACCAGGTTAAAGGGGTGTTCTTGTGTCATGAAATTGGTATAATTAGTTAGGCAGTATGAAAAGAGGTAACTTTGCAATTGACTTGCTTTTTTTCTATTTGCTGTGGATCTCCTGATATGAGAGCTTTTATCTTACATAGCGTACAGATTGTTGGCTTGGAGATCTACCACCATAGCCTTGCCGAGTATATGCAGTAAATACACTAGGGACTGCGGGATCAGGATCTCTGTTACATTCACGCCCGGACTGACTGGCATGAGCGTGGTTAGTGGTCCCACTGGGCCACGAACCGAGGAGTGCCTGGAGGGGCGTGACTACTGGGCCTCGCCAGATCTGACCACGAACATGGGAGGTGGCTCAGGTGCTACTCCAGGTCAGACCCCGGTCACAGCTGTTGACCCACACGGGGGAATGCAGGAACGGGCAGGTTTGGCTGGTATGCAGACAGGTGGGTACTGGCAGGCACGGCTGGTATGCAAACAGGCGGGTACTGGCAGGCACGGCTGGTATGCAGACAGGCGGGTACTGGCAGGCACGGCTGGTATGCAGACAGGCGGGTACAGGCTGGTACGGCTGATATACAGACGGGTCGGTACTGGCAGGTAGGAAAACAGGCTGGATAGGGACCAGTACAGACTGGGGTACAGAAACAGAGCCGCAGGTGCGGAGGACAAGCAGAGCAGAGCAGAACCGCAGGTGCGGAGGACAAGCAGAGCAGAGCAGAACCGCAGGTGCGGATGACAAGCAGAGCAGAGCAGAACCGCAGGTGCGGAGGACAAGTAGAGCAGAGCTGAACCGCAGGTGCGTAGGACAAGCAGAGCAGAGCAGTACCGCAGGTGCGGAGGACAAGCGGAGCAGAGCAGAACCACAGGTGCGGAGGACAAGCGGAGCAGAGCAGAACCTCAGGTGCGGAGGACGAGCAGAGCAGAGCAGAACCGCAGGTGCGGAGGACAAGCAGAGCAGGGCAGAGCAGAGAAAAGCTGCAGGTGCAGAGGGCAAGCGGAGCAGAGCAGAGCGGAACCGCAGGTGCGGAGGACAAGCAGAGCAGAGCAGAACCGCAGGTGCGGAGGACAAGCAGGGCAGAGCAGAGAAAAGCTGCAGGTGCGGAGGGCAAGCGGAGGAGAGCCGCAGGTGCAGGCAGACAGAACAGGGCTCTGTTCACATGGAACAGACTGGGAAACACAGGAAGATAGCTAGAACACAGGAGGTAGAAATGGAGGCAGGGAAACGGGACAAGCAGAACCAGATACACACAAGGTACTTGCAATGAAGTAGCGAGTGGACACAAAACTCACAAACAGAAGTACAGAGATAACAAGTTGGAGTTAGGTACTGGTTCAGACACAGCAGGAAAAGGGAAGGATCGGACATAGAGACAAACAGGTAACGGGCTAGGACACACTTCAGACAGGAACTGACACTGGAACGAGATACAGGAACGAGCCTGGGTACTCAGCCCCCAGGGAGGCAGGAATAGACTAGAAGTCACAGATACAGGTAACAGGCCTGGGTACTCAGCCCCCAGGGTGGCAGAAACAGACTAGAAATCACAGATACAGGTAACGGGCCTGGGTACTCAGCCCCCCAGGGTGGCGGAAACAGACAAAATACAGGACAGGACCTGGCAACTCAGTTGCACAGAACACACTGAATGAAAGTGTTGCTCAGGCACCTCCCACTGGGTGGAGGAGGTTTAAGTATCCAGTGACTCACAGCAATAGGCTGGGGATGCATTAGGACTGCTCTCGCTGTAACTTTAAGAATCAGGAAGTGCCAGCGCCACCGCCCTAAGCCAGCAGACAAGAGACATGCACACAGCAAGTAAAGGAGTATAGTGCACAGCCTGGACTGATAGGTAAGTTGGCAGTCTTGCATGGTGGGAGATGGTAAGCCATGCCAGCACGCTGCCAGAGATGTTACAATCTCTAGTCTGTACAGGAAGCGGCAGGGTCAGTTGCAGTTTTTAGTGGGTTACCTATTTTCCTGAGTGAGTTGCTACACTATCATAATGACGTCTTTGTGCATACACAACCACACGCTACACTTTTATAACAAAAAATACGTTTGGTTTCTTCTAGTAAAAATGAATTGATTTCCATTGTACTGGCATTATAATTCTGAAATGGTCTTCCATCTTCACGTTAGCATCACTTCTTTCTCATGGTTTATAAACTCTTTTTCTGGTTCCACAGGTGAAGATGTTTTAGCCACATACAAAGAGAACCATCGAGATTTCCTGTTCCCTGAACCAAAGCTGACTCCTCCCTACCCAGGAGTGGACAGAGAGGTGCTAATGAAAACTGCTCCTGGCTTCCCGGTAATCACATTGTTTTATTTCCATTTTACTGCTGGTTGAGTCAATATGAAATACATTTCTGTGTTGTACTTCATATACATGTTTTCTTAGTTGTCATAATAACACTTCCAAAGAAGATATGGGTGGGCTGAAAGGATATTTGCTTTTTGTACAAGTGGGGGCAGCCTTGTCCTACCACATCAGCCCAGATGTGTTGACCAGTGTGAAACGTAAAAGCATAAAGCCCCACGGCAACATTTATAATGGGCCACACTCCACAAGTGCACTTTTGTCTTTTAATAAAGTTAATGTTCATCATTCAATGTTTAAAGACTAGAGATACCTTTCATGATTTTAAGGTTGAAAAAGATGCAAGTCCATCAATTTATACCTATAACCCAACATGTTGATCCAGATGAACCAAAAACCCCATGAGGCAAATGCTAAATGCCCCATATTAGGGGGAAAATTCCTTCTTGACTCCACATACAGCAATTAGACTAGTTCCCTGAATCAATGTCCCATCTCAGAATCTAGTACCCATAATCTGTAATATATTTTTCTAAAGCCTTAGGATACTTATTTTCCTCTAGATGTAGGCCCCTTTATCATCACCGTATGCCTAGGTATAAAAAGATCATTAGAAAGATCTCTGTACTGCCCCCTCAGATATTTGTACATTGTAATATAAGATCGCCTCTAAGCCTTCGTTTTTCCAAACTGAATAACCCCAAGTTTGATAACCCGTCTTTGTGCATACACAGCCACATGCTACACATTTATAACAGAAAATACATTTGGTTTCCCTGCATGTGTCACAGCTGTCTAAAAGATGTGACACATGCAGCCGCGGCGACACTAACATAGATGCCCAGCACGCCGCAAATACTCGGCGAGCATCACTAGTACTGAGTTAATAAAATTGCTGTAAGTTTCCGTCTGCAATCTTAATTCATTCATTCATATTCAGATTGCAGGACTCACATTTTTCTCTTCTGTGAGTGTCTCTCCCAGTAATATAGGCTGAACATGAGCTCTGTTTGTTAAGGGTGCTGCTGTTCTTCACGTGCAGAGCTTCTATCCTGCACTTATTTCCACTTCATGTGCTTTACATGATTTTTATAGCCTTTTTTCTCCTTGAGAAACTTTCTCCCCTCTCTGTTCTTTGGACAGCTGTGTACAATCCCCTCCCTCATGTCACCACAGAGAAAGGAAGTGAAAGAGTCAGAACCAGGAGCAGTACCGATAGATTTGTAACATTTTTGCACTGCAATTCGCTAGATTAGACTTACAGACACTCTGACACAAAAAGAAAAAGTGGGCACTGCTGGGGAATAATAATCACAAATAGAAAGGGGTGCTACAGTAACCTGATGTAAAGACACAAAATTATTCGGAAGAAAAAGACTCAGGATATATAACCATGCACACCCAATGTTAGGGTTGCTTAGTTGGTCTACATTAATCGAATGTTATATAAGTGATGTAAAATATACCTGTGGCACATAACATAGTGGGGTTTATTGCTATTTTTATGCATATTATCATGAATTCCCCCATATGAAGATTGCACATGTTTTTGTCTGTTTTAAATGCTTTTAAAAATTTTTTCTTTTGTTGTCTAAATGTAATCATGTAATAAAGATTTTTTTCACTTTTCCAACATTGGGTGTGCATGGTTATATATCCTGAGTCTTTTTCTTCCGAATAACTTACAGACACTCTGTAGCAACAAAATGGTAGAACATTTTCAAGGAAGACTTTATTGAAAGTTGCTTGACTTTGGATTTATGAAGCAACTAAACTATAGAAGAAAAATCTGTGTGAAGGTGTACACAGCCTTTACAGTGGGTACGGAAAGTATTCAGACCACTTTAAATTTTTAACTCTTTGTTTCATTGCAGCCATTTGGTAAATTCTAAAAAGTTCATTTTTTTCTCATTAAAGTACTCTCTGCACCCCATCTTGACTGAAAAAAACAGAAATGTAGAAATTTTTGCAAATTTATTAAAAAAGAAAAACTGAAATATCACATGGTCATAAGTGCTCAGACCCTTTGCTCAGTATTGAGTAGAAGCACACCCTTTTGAGCTAGTACAGCCATGTGCCTTCTTGGGAATGATGCAACACGTTTTCACACCTGGATTTGGGGATCCTCTGCCATTCTTCCTTGCAGATCCTCTCCAGTTCCGTCAGGTTGGATGGTGAACGTTGGTGGACAGCCATTTTCAGGTCTCTCCAGAGATACTCAATTGGTTTAGGTCAGGGCTCTGGGTGGGCCAGTCAAGAATGGTCACAGAGTTGTTCTGAAGCCACTCCTTTGTTATTTTAGCTGTATGCTTAGGGTCATTGTCTTGTTGGAAGGTGAACCTTCGGCCAAGTCTGAGGTCGAGTACTCTGGAAGAAGTTTTCATCCAGCATATCTCTGTACTTGGCCGCATTCATGTTTCCTTCAATTGCAACCAGTCATCCTGTCCCTGCAGCTGAAAAACACTCCCATAGCACAATGCTGCCACCACCATATTTCACTGTTGGGATTGTATTGGGCAGGTGATGAGCAGTGCCTGGTTTTCTCCACACATACCGCTTAGAATTATCACCAAAAAGTTCTATCTTCGTCTCATCAGACCAGATAATTTTATTTCTAATAGTCTGGGAGTCCTTCATGTGTTTTTGAGCAAACTCTATGCGGGCTTTTATATGTCTTGCACCGAGGAGAGGCTTCCGTCGGGCTACTCAGTCATAATGGCCCGACTGGTGGAGGGCTGCACTGATAGTTGACTTTGTGGAACTTTCTCCCATCTCCCTACTGCATCTCTGGAGCTCAGCCACAGTGATCTTGGGGTTCTTCTTTACTTCTCCCACAATTGTTCAGTTTGGCTGGACAGCCAGGTCTAGGAAGACTTCTGGTGGTCCCAAGCTTCTTCCATTTAAGGATTATGGAGGCCACTGTGCTCTTAGGATCCTTGAGTAATGCAGAAGTTCTTTTGCAACCTTGGCCAGATCTGTGCCTTGTCATAATTCTGTCTCTGAGCTCCTTGGGCAGTTCCTTTGAGCTCATGATTCTCATTTGGTCTGACATGCAATGTGAGCTCTGAGATCTTACATAGACAGCTGTGTGCCTTTCCAAATCAAGTCCTATCAGTTTAATTAAACACAGCTGGACTCCAATGAAGGAGTAGAACCATCTTAAGTAGGATCACAAGGAAATGGACAGCATGTGACTTAAATATGAGTGTCTGAGCAAAGGGTCTGAATACTTATGACCATGTGATATTTCAGTTTTTCTTTTTTAATACATTTGCAAAAATTTCTACATTTCTGTTTTTTTTTCAGTAAAGATGGGGTACAGAGTGTACTTTAATGAGAAAAAAATGAACTTTTTAGAATTTACCAAATGGCTGCAATGAAACAAAGAGTGAAAAATTTAAAGGGGTCTGAATACTTTCCGTACCCACTGTAGGTCAAAAATGTTCTACTAGAGAGTTATTCCCAACTCAGCCATTCATGGCAGAGACAGGAATATCCGTCCCTCTGTAACGCCCACTGGAGGGTAATACTCTGGAAACATTTGAGTGGGCTGAGTTTAGCTAAGCGATAACTTTTATAGGATTGAATTGGAATTACGTAGGTCTCTATGCTCTGCTGTTTCCGAAACTTAGTTTACTTCTATGGGAGTTAGAAAAAGCATAGCACAGCATGGCCGTTTCCAGAGTCACCCCCTAGCGGATGCTAAGAGATGGATATTACTTAAAGAGAATAAGTCGCCGGGTTTTTGCTACTCCACCTGAGAGTAGCCTGATACAGAAACCCTGATTCCAGCAATGTATCATTTTCTTTGTTGATTGCTGTCATTTTGATAAAATCCCTGTTTTATCTGCTGCAGATCCAACAATTCTCTGAATGCTGAGCTCTGTATAACCCCTCCTTCTCCACTGATTGGCATTTTTTTTCCAATGTACAGTGTACACAGAAAGCTGCCAATCAGTGGTGGGTGGGGTTGTACAGAGCTCATGGATATGTTTGACTACCTGGCAGCAGGGTTACTAGTCCTCAAATGATAATCTCCTGCTAATAAAACCATTATTTTATAAGCAGCCCAGTAAGTGACATATCACTGGAATCAGGGTCTCTTTCTCTACATCATGCTGCTCTTGGTTTACACAGCACAATCCTGCTGACAGATTCCCTTTAACAGTATAGGATCAGTCGGGGAATCGCCTGCTCTGTACTCTATTGATCTCATAAACCCCTCTATTTGCGTACCATGCAGATTTCCTGCTTTTCTGAATATCGTTTGGTTTCTGATTTCTGAAGTCAGCTTTTTACCTGAGATGTTCAGAAGATGTTATGTCCTTGACTGAACAGATGTGTCACATTATTTACTGCGGTAATTTTTTCTCATCCAAGTAGCACTTACACCTTAATTTACTGCCCGCTTGCTAGACCTCAGTCATGCCACAGTAGGATATTATGGTTTGGTGGCTTATTTAATGAGATGGTAAATCACTATACACTTCCATCTCAGCACGGAAGAGATAAGCTGAGCACTTACTGGTCTCTGTCTGACATTGACCTACTGTATCTGACCCTCCTTGTGCTTCCATTTCTAGATTGTAAGCAGTGTATACTATAGAAAAGACTATGGAACGCTTACATTGTCTGCAAAAAGTGAAGACATATCATGTCCAAAAACGTATCACTCACTGGTTTAGGTCCTATTGTTAATTTTGCTAAAATATCCTTTGCAATGGAATAGAAAAGTGAAAGAAAAGAAAGGAAAAATGAGAAAAGGCGACTGATTTCCTCATATATGGGCAGGTTTTCAGTCATAATGTTCTGAATTTAGTAGAATTGTAATTTACGGAAAACCTGGGGAAGGTGGGAGGCACATTTTCTTCATTGTCTCTTTTTTTTAAAGAAATTGAAAATTGATTACATAACGTCTGCCTCAACACTATTTGTCATTTGTGGCTCGCAAAGGTTGGGGACTCTAACCACAGTGTGGTATGACTGGGTCATCCGATTTTCTCGTACGTGGAGAAATTAAAAATAAAATCCAAAAACAATTTCTTCACCTTCTCCAGGGGGTTAAAAAATAAGAAAAAAACTTCATACTCACTGTCCTAAACTTTCACTTGACTCCTTATGCCACCACTGCAGCTCTCCGGTAATTTGTGCGGGTCATTTATCCTCACCCGCGGCCCCAGAAGAATCCAGTATGTTGCTGGATTTGTGCAAATCGAATCCCAAAAATTAGCAACATATTTAATAGCCACATTAATTTATGTGTGATTTAGCTTTCTACCAAAAGGAAAGGAAGCTATTTCGCTAGTGCCACCTATTGTAGGTAGCCAGCTGGTAAGTCAACCCTTTCACCCCGAAGCCTGTTTTCACCTTCCTGACAATTTTTTTTTAATTCTGCCCAGTGTCACTTTATGAGGTAATAACTCTGTAACTCTTCAACGGATCCCGCTGATTCTGAGATTGTTTTTTTCGTGACATATTATACTTCATGATAGTGGTAAAATTTATTTGATATGACTTATGTTTATTTGTGAAAAAATCTGAAATTTGGCAAAAATTTTGAAAATTTTGCAATTTTCAAACTTTTAATTTTTATACCCTTAAATCAGAGAGATATGTCACACAAAATAGTTAATAAATAACATTTCCCACATGTCTACTTTACATCAGCACAATTTTGGAAACATAATTTGTTTTTGTTAGGAAGTTATAGGGGTTAAAAATTGATCAGCAATTTCTCATTTTTATAACTAAAGTTACAAAACAATTTTTTTTTAGGGACCACAGCACATTTGAAGTGACTTTGAGAGGTTTATATGACAGAAAATACCCAAAAGTGACACCATTCTAAAAACTGCACCCCTCAAGGTGCTCAAAACCACATTCAAGAAGTTTATTAACACTTCAGGTGCTTCACAGGATTTTTTGGAATGTGGAAAAAAAAAATAAACATTTAACTTTTTTCACAAAAAATTTACTTTAGACCCAATTTTTCTTTACTTTCACAATAGTAACACAAGAAAATGGACCCCAAAATTTGTGGGGGAAAACCACAGCAGGGCTTGGAAGGGAACGAGCTTGGACTTTTTGAATGTAAAATTTGCTGGCATATTTAGCGGGCACCATGTCGCGTTTGGTGAGCTGCTGAGGTGCCTAAACAGTGGAAACCCCCCACAAGTAACGCTGTTCTGGAAACTAGACCCCTCAGGGAACTTATATAGATGTGTAGTGAGCACCTTGATCCCCCAGGTGCTTCACAGAAGTTTATAATGTTGATCCATGAAAATAAAAAAAAAAATCAAATTTTTCCCACACAAATGTTTTTTAGCCCCATATTTTTCATTTTAACAAGGGTTACAGGAGAAATTGCTCCATACAATTTGTTGTGCAATTTCTCCTGAGTATGCAGATACCCAATATGTGGAGGAAAACTACTGTTTGGGTGCACCGTAGGGCTCGGAAGGGAAGGAGCGCCATTTGACTTTTTGAATGCAAAATTTGCTTGAATAATTAGCGGACGCCATGTTGCGTTTGGGGAGCCTCTGATGTGCCTAAACAGTGGAAACTCACCACAAGTGACACCATTTTGGAAACTAGACTCCCTCAGGGAACATATCTAGATGTGTGGTGAGCACCTTGAACCCCCAGGTGCTTCACAGAAGTTTATAAATTTGAGCCGTGAAAATAAAGAAATCACATTTTTCCACCCCCAAAAAATTTTAGCCCCAAATTTTGCATTTTCACTAGGGTAACAGGAGAAATTGCACCATACAGTTTGTTGTGCAATTTCTCCTCAGTACGCAGATACCAAATATGTGGAGGAAAACTATTGTTTGGGCGCACGGCAGGACTTGGAAGTGAAGGAGCGCCATTTGACTTTTTGAATGAAAAATTTGCTGCAATAGTTAGCGGACGCCATGTTGCATTTGGAGAGCCCCTGATGTGCCTGACACCATTGTGGAAATTATACCCCTTTGTGAATTTATCTACAGGTGTAGTGACTCCATGGGTGTTTTCCAGAAACAAGCAGCAGTGGATGTTACTAAGTGAAGATTTCAAACTGCTGTTCTAGTGACCAGTATGTTCTACTGACCAGTACGTTATGCCCAGCTTGTGCTTCTGGAGACATGCACCTGTAAATTAGGCTGGCTCTCATCGCTACAGGAATGCCAAACATGTGGACGCTAACTGTGGTTTAGGCAGACTGTGGAGCTCAGAAGGGAGGGGGACATTTGGACTTGGGATGCAGAATTCGCTGGATTTCTTTTGGAGGGCGAGGAGCCATTTTGATTTTCCAGAGCCTTTGTTCTACCAGTAATGTGGAAGCCCCTTATATTTCCATTAACGGATGACAGACCTGAGTGGGGACTTCCTTTTTTGTAAATGGAGTTGAAGCTTTTATTGGGAACATTTTACATAACATTTGGGATCACATTTATCCTGCGCTCTACGCTGAGCACTTATATCGGGGTTTCCATCTAAATCTCCAAGTGACGTGATTCGGATGAAACCCCTGAGGTTTCACTATATAGAGGCAGCAGAGTTATTCTGGACTCTGTCTGGCCTCTGTTCAGTGTCGTCCTTCTTTTTAGAACTGCACAAAACTGTGGCCGACAGCACTTTTATGCACGTCTAATAAAAAGATGGACACTGCCAGATCATAGGCCAGACAGCGTCCATAGTGCCTCCATCTGCCTCATTATAGGGAATCTTCTGCCGGGGTGTCCGTCTGAATCACGTATTTCAGAGATTTACACGGAAACCCCTGTATAAGAGCTCAATGCAGCGCGCAGGATAAATTTAAGAGCCTTACTGTGATCTTTGGGAGGCAAAATGAACAAATCAACAGAAGGTGAAGAATTGGTTTTATTTATTTTTTATGCCGTTCCTCATGCGGTATAAGTGATTAGGCGACTTTATTCTTCGGATCGGTACAATTACAGCGATACCAGATTTATATCGGGTTTTTATGATTAGCAGCTGTCACACACTAAAAGATGCTTTTTACTGTAAAAACAAGTTTTTGTATCACCATATCTTGATAGCTATAATTTTTCCATATTTTTGCCAACCGTCATGGGACGGCTTGTTTTTTGCGGGACGAGTTGACTTTTTTATTGGTACCATTTTCGGGCAAATGACATCTTTTGGTCACTTTCTATTCTGTTTTTTTGGGAGGCAGAATGAACAAAAACCAGCAATTCAGGAATTGTTTTTTGGAGATTTTTTTATGCCGTTCTGCATGTGGTAAAATTGATAAGGCAGCTTTATTCTTCTGGTTAGTACGATTACAGTGATACCACATTTCTATAGTTTTTTTTAATGTTTTGGCACGTATACACAATAAAAACTATTTTATAGAAAAAATAATTCTTTTTGCATCGCTTTATTCTGAGACCATCAGCACAGCGTGATCGCATAACGTTGTGCTGATGGAAGCAGTCATGGAGCTCACTCCCTCTGTGATGCCCTGCGATGTCGCTGTCACTATTGACAGCTGCATCACAGGGGTTAAACGCCCGCGATCGGTGCTAGCACTGATCATGGGCGTTGCTGAATAGTGTCAGCTCTCAAATAGAGCTGACACCTGCATGTGATCACGGCGGCGCTCAGCGTGAGCCCGAGCGATCACTGCGCCGTATATATACTGCTCTTTGCGGGAACTCAGCTCCCGCAGTGCTGTATATATACGGCGCATGGCGGAAAGGGGATAATAGTACTTGACTAGGAGAATTTGATACAGTAAAATATATCTGTTGTAACGGGTCTGGGAGGTGGAACCTCTGAGCAACTATACAAAGGGGCAGTCCTTGTAAGGAAGCGGGTGGCTCCCAGGGAAGGCGGGCAGGTAGTCACGGCAAGTGACAGGGACAGTCTCTGGGTAGAAGGGCAGGAGGTCACGGCAAGTGACGGGGACAGTCTCTGGACAGACGTATGGTCACGGCAAGTGACAGCAGGATAAGAGTCTCTAGACAGGCAGGTGGTCACGGCAAGTGACAGCAGGGAAAGAGTCTCTAGATAGGCTACCAGGCAGGTAGCAGGTGAGCGCTCCCAGGTGAGCGGGCAAGAGTCTCTGGACAGGCAGGTGGTCACGGCAAGTGACGGCAGAGCCTCCAGGTAGGCTAGCAGGCAGGTAGCAGGTGAGCGCTCCCAGGTGAGCGGGCAGGAGTCTCTGGACAGGCAGGTGGTCACGGCAAGTGACGGCAGAGCCTCCAGGTAGGCTAGCAGGCAGGTAGCAGGTGAGCGCTCCCAGGTGAGCGGGCAGGAGTCTCTGGACAGGCAGGTGGTCACGGCAAGTGACGGCAGAGCCTCCAGGTAGGCTAGCAGGCTGGTAGCAGGTGAGCGCTCCCAGGTGAGCGGGCGGGCAGATCCATAGACAGACTGACAGGTGTTGGAAGGCAGACTGTCGGACCGCAGGAATGCAAGCAGATAGACAGGAATCAGGTAGGTATCAAGCAGAGATCTGGCAGGTAACTGGCAGGTATCTGGTAACGGGACCTGAGGGCTGAAAGGGTTGAAAGGCTTTGCAACAACATTGCTCGGGCACCTCCATTTTGTAGGAGGTGCCTTATATATGGTGAGGTCCTCCGGCCATTGGCCGGGGACTCCTTAGGACGGCGCGCGCGGCCCCTTTAAGAGAGGGGGAGCGCGCCCTAAGCACAGAGGCCGGGAAGCAGCGCGCGCTGCCAGCAGAGCGGGAGGAAGCCGCCGGGCACGGAGCGGAGAGGTGAGGGGAACGGCTTCCTTGCCTAGCAGGAGGCAGGGACGCCGACGCTTCAGTACCTCCCCTTTAGGCCCTCCCTTTTTTAGGCCAGAGAGAAATTTATCAAGGATGAGAGGGGCATGGATGTTCTCCCGGGGCTCCCATGTTCTCTCCTCAGGACCAAACCCCTTCCAATCCACTAGATAAAAGGACTTTCCTCTTACCCTTTTGGTGGCCAGAATGTTCTCTACCTCAAACTCGTTTTCAGCGGAAACCGGAGCAGGAGGCATACCTGTAGACTTGGAAAAAGAGTTAAGTACCACGGGTTTGAGTAGAGATACATGGAAGGAGTTAGGAATCCGCAAATTGGCCGGGAGTTTCAATTTATAGGCCACCGGGTTGATTTGTTTGATAACTTCCAGTGGGCCGATGAACCGAGGCCCTAACTTGTAGGAAGGAATCTTGAGCCGCACATATTTGGACGAGAGCCAGACCTTATCTCCAGGACGGAATTGTGGTGGATCCAGACGTCTTTTGTCAGCCTGTTTTTTCATCCGCTCGGATGACTGAAGAAGTGCGGATCTGGTACTCTCCCAAATGGAGGAAAATTCGTTAACGAGAGATTCCGCAGCCGGATTGTCCACCGAGGTGGAGACGGGAAACGGGATCCGAGGATGCTGACCGAAGACTACAAAAAACGGGGATTTGGAGGAAGATTCGCTCTCGTGATTATTGTAGGAAAATTCGGCCCACGGTAAAAGATCCACCCAGTCGGAATGGTGAGCATTAACAAAGTGCCGGAGGAAACTGGTTAAAATTTGGTTGATCCGTTCTACTTGGCCATTGGACTGTTGGTGATAAGCAGAAGAAAAGTCCAAGGTGACCCCCAGCAGTTTACACATGGCTCGCCAAAAGCGAGAGGTGAACTGAACCCCTCGGTCGGATACGATGTGGAGAGGAAGACCATGAAGACGGAAGACATGATGGATAAAGTCTTTAGCTAACTCTGATGCCGACGGGAGACCCGGCAGGGGAATAAAGTGAGCCATTTTGGAAAAGCGGTCAGCGACCACCCAAATGACCGTACAACCGGCAGAGACAGGGAGGTCCGTTATAAAGTCCATAGCTATATGCTGCCACGGGGCAGCGGGTACAGGAAGAGGAAGGAGACGGCCGGCTGGCAGATGTCTCGGAACCTTGTTGCGGGCGCAGGACACACAGGCTGAAACAAAGTCTATTACGTCCTTGTGCAGGGTAGGCCACCAGTAATGCCGGGTAATAAGCTGGAGGGTCTTTTTCTGACCAGCGTGGCCAGCTAGCTTGGACGAGTGTCCCAGTGTAGAACCTTCTCACGATCAGGTACAGTTACGAACGTCTTACCGGGTGGTAGACGATTTAGATTCACAGGGGCCACCTGCATTACTTTGGCGGTGTCGATGATGTGTTTAGGCTCCTCCTCAAGATCAGAGACCAAAAAGGATCGGGACAAGGCATCAGCTTTGATGTTTTTGTCAGCCGGGCGAAAATGAAGAATGAAATTAAAGCGGGCGAAGAACAAGGACCACCGGGCTTGGCGCGGGTTAAGTCTCTGGGCACTCTGGAGGTAAGCCAAGTTCTTGTGGTCCGTGTAAATTATTACCGGGTGAAGAGCCCCCTCGAGCAGGTAACGCCACTCCTCCAGTGCCAGCTTAATGGCCAACAATTCTCGGTCTCCTATAGAATAATTGCGCTCAGAAGAGGAGAAGAGTTTGGAGAAGAAGCCGCAGGTTACCATTCTTCCGGAAGACGACTTTTGGGTAAGTACCGCTCCGGCTTCGGAGGAGGAAGTGTCGACTTCTAGGAAGAATTGTTTGTTACCGTCCGGACGATGCAGCACAGGGGCGGAGGAAAAAGCTTGTTTTAAGGAAAGGAAGGCTTCCTCTGCTTCAGGCGGCCATTCTCTGGGATTAGCGCCCTTACGGGTGAGCGCCGAGATAGGGGCAGTCCGGGAAGAGAAGTGCGGAATGAAGAGGCGGTAGTAGTTGGTGAAGCCCAGGAACCGCTGAATAGCTTTCAACCCCTCTGGTCGGGGCCATTTCTGGATGGCAGACAGTTTCTCAGGCTCCATTCGTAGGCCGGTCTGAGAGATTATGTAGCCCAGAAACGGAAGCGAGGTCTGCTCAAAGAGGCACTTCTCATATTTAGCGTAGAGGTAGTTCTGCCTGAGCCTGAGTAGAACCTGACGAACGTCCTTCCGGTGAGTGAGGAGATCCGGAGAGAAGACCAAGATGTCGTCCAGGTACACCACCACGCAGGAGTAGAGAAGGTCACGGAAGATGTCATTGACCAACTCTTGAAAGACGGCGGGAGCGGGAGGAAGCCGCCGGGCACGGAGCGGAGAGGTGAGGGGAACGGCGTCCCTGCCTAGCAGGAGGCAGGGACGCCGACGCTACATCTGTGTACCGTGTTAACCACTAAATAGAAAAATATTAAAATTTGAGAGTCCTCAGTGGTTGGGAAGTGAAGGGGAGAAACAATTGTGGCAAGAAATATTGGAGCAGTTCCTAGATAAAGAGTGTGAAAGTTTTTTATATCAATCACTTATACGGTAATACCGATATTACCTCAATCAGAGGACAATAAAACTTATTGCCACACTCTTTATCTATGAGATGCATCAATTATGGCCACAACTGTTTCTCCCCTTCTATCAATTATCACTAATTGCTGTATTATTTTTTCCATTGCATGTGACACTTTATAGATTTTCTCTGGTTGATTGGATACGCCCTTTGTGCCTTTATATTGTCCTTGTTTGTGCTGATACCTGTTTATTTCCTTGCTTATACCCTTGGTTATACTCCCAACCTACTGACTGTGGGATCCTTCTATTTACTTCTCCTTTTTTAATACGGTGTTTTTTATACTTGTTTTAATGAATTGAAATAAATATTGATTTTATTGGCATCTATACTTTATTTATCTTGATTGGACTGCTTTAAGACTGAAGTATTGCATTTAATAGGCCCCTCTACGCCTTTGGCCTATCTGAGAACAGCATGATGTAGGGGCAATTTTGTAGAAATTTTGCTAAAATCACTGTTTTATCTGCTGCAGATCTACCAGTTCTGAATGCTGAGCTCTGTATAACCCCACCCACACCACTGATTGGAAGCTTTCTGTTTACACTGTGCATAGGCAAAAAGCTTCTAATAATTGGTGGGGCTACAAGATAGCAGGTTTACTTGTCCTCAAGCTCCTCCTGCTGATAAAACTGTAATTTTATCAAAACTACAGGAAACATCCCAATAATTGACACATCACTGGAATCAGGGTCTCTGCCCCTATATTATGCTCCTCTCAGATTAGGTGGCAAAAACCTGGTGACAGATTCCCTTTAGTGGGTCAAACATTGACTTACATGATAGCTGCTTTCAATAGGTAGAACTGGCAAAACAGTGTTCTTTACTCATGACAGAAAACTAATTTGCATTATTTTTTCCCATGGAGCATTGCCAATAAGTCCACATACATAATATATTTGTTACATGCACGCTGCTAGGTTCAGATAAGGCGAGACGGGTTTCATGAATTCTTTGGAATCCTGGGGGAACCATTACTCAGGGCGACCATAGGCTGCAGCTTCTCTCAGGCACACGATAGATTCAATTACCGATCAGACACATCTAACAAGAGTCTTTTTCAACAGTTTAACAGTGGAATTTAATCTGAAGCACGGCCAGTGTAATTCAGGGATATTACAGCCACAATTTTCATTACTGTACAGTCTGTGTTTCTTGAGCAACCGACTCCTGTATCAATACAGTACTTTCTTAACAAGGCACAGTATTACAGTCTCTTCAGTAGCATAATTCCACATAGATTAGATCTCTTAGCAGCACACTTCTATGCATACACAACCACAGGTGTTTCCTTCACAAGGACACAATAGTACACAGCATTCTTTATCCTGCATGGAGATGAAGGGGGGGGGGGGTGTTTGATGAGGGAGATGATCCCTCTGAAACAATTCCTTCCAGTTCTTATCTTCCTGCCCAATAATACTCTGCACTGTTAGTTCAGGGAGTTTATCTGACCTGTGTTTAGTTTCTCTCCTGATCTGAATCCTGTTCAGTTGCCTTCTGTCAGATCCAGATAATACAGCACCTTTCTCTTCAGCTTCAGCCAGACTACAATAACAAGTTCTCCACAATTCCCCTGGGGATCTGCTAAAACACTACCTGTCTCCTGTGTCTATGTTAACCCCTCTAGTTGCTGGATGCTTCTGAAGCACAACACTTCCTGTCTCCTGTGCTTGTTTTATTTGTAACAGTTGCTGGATGCTTTGGAAGCAACAGCACTACTTCTGCATGTTGCTTGAGAGTAAAGTAAAAATAATCCTAAAATATTCTTTAACTACATAAATAGTAAGAAACTAAAAATTGATAGTGTTGGCCCCCTTAAAAATAGTCTGGGTGAAATGGTGGATGAGGATGAGGAAAAAGCCAATATGCTAAATAATTTTTTTTCAACAGTATTTACACAAGAAAATCGCATGACAGAAAACATGATTAGTGATAACAAAAATTCTCCATTAAATGTCACTTGCTTAACCCAGCAGGAAGTACGGCGACGTCTAAAAATCACTAAAGTTGACAAATCCCCGGGCCCGGATGGGATACACCCGCGAGTAC
Source organism: Phyllobates terribilis (assembly GCF_046119375.1). Taxonomy (NCBI): domain Eukaryota; kingdom Metazoa; phylum Chordata; class Amphibia; order Anura; family Dendrobatidae; genus Phyllobates; species Phyllobates terribilis. Next base: position 160,940,934 of record NW_027362761.1, read on the forward strand.
TGCAGGAATTAAGTAATGTCATAGATAGACCATTATTTTTAATCTTTAAAGATTCCATAATAACAGGGTCTGTACCACAGGACTGGCGTATAGCAAATGTGGTGCCAATATTCAAAAAGGGGACAAAAACTGAACTTGGAAATTATAGGCCGGTAAGCTTAACCTCTACTGTGGGTAAAATCCTGGAGGGTTTCCTAAAAGATGCTATACTAGAGTATCGGAAGAAGAATAACCTCATGACCCAATATCAACATGGGTTTACGAGGGACTGTTCCTGTCAAACTAATCTGATCAGCTTTTATGAAGAGGTAAGTTCCGGACTGGACCAAGGAAATGCAGTGGATGTTGTGTATATGGACTTTTCAAAAGCTTTTGATACGGTTCCACACAAAAGGCTGATACATAAAATGAGAACAATGGGGATAGGGGAAAATATATGTATGTGGGTTAAGAACTGGCTCAGTGATAGGAAACAAAGGGTGGTTATTAATGGAACACACTCAGACTGGGTCTCAGTTAACAGTGGGGTACCACAGGGGTCAGTATTGGGCCCCCTTCTTTTTAACATATTTATTAATGACCTTGTAGGGGGCATACAGAGTAGTATTTCAATATTTGCAAATGACACTAAACTCTGCAGGGTAATCAATACAGAGGAGGACAATTTTATATTACAGGAGGATCTATGTAAACTAGAAGCTTGGGCTGATAAATGGCAAATGAGCTTTAATGGGGATAAATGTAAGGTAATGCACTTGGGCAGAGGAAATAAAATGTAAAATTATACAGTGGTGGCTAAAAGTATTGGCACCCCTGCAATTCTGTCAGATAATACTCAGTTTCTTCCTGAAAATGATTGCAATCACAAATTCTTTGGTCTTATTATCTTTATTTAATTTGCTTGCAAGGAAAAAACACAAAAGAGAATGAAGCAAAAATCAAATCATTGATCATTTCACACAAAACTCCAAAAATGGGCCAGACAAAAGTATTGGCACCCTCAGCCTAATACTTGGTTGCACAACCTTTAGCCAAAATAACTGCGAACAACCGCTTCCGGTAACCATCAATGAGTTTCTTACAATGCTCTGCTGGAATTGTAGACCATTCTTCTTTGGCAAACTGCTCCAGGTCCCTGATATTTGAAGGGTGCCTTCTCCAAACTGCCATTTTGAGATCTCTCCACAGGTGTTCTATGGGATTCAGGTCTGGACTCATTGCTGGCCACCTTAGAAGTCTCCAGTGCTTTCTCTCAAACCATTTCATAGTGCTTTTGGAAGTGTGTTTTGGGTCATTGTCCTGCTGGAAGACCTCTGAGGGAGACCCAGCTTTCTCACACTGGGCCCTACATTATGCTGCAAAATTTGTTGGTAGTCTTCAGACTTCATAATGTCATGCACACGGTCAAGCAGTCCAGTGCCAGAGGCAGCAAAGCAACCCCAAAACATCAGGGAACCTCCGCCATGTTTGACTGTAGGGACCGTGTTCTTTTCTTTGAATGCCTCTTTTTTTTTCCTGTACACTCTATGTTGATGCTTTTTCCCAAAAAACTCTACTTTTGTCTCATCTGACCAGAGAACATTCTTCCAAAACGTTTTAGGCTTTCTCAGGTAAGTTTTGGCAAACTCCAGCCTGGCTTTTTTATGTCTCGGGGTAAGAAGTGGGGTCTTCATGGGTATCCTACCATACAGTCCCTTTTCATTCAGACGCCGACAGATAGTACGGGTTGACACTGTTGTACCCTCGGATTGCAGGGCAGCTTGAACTTGTTTGGATGTTAGTCGAGGTTCTTTATCCACCATCCGCACAGTCTTGCGTTGAAATCTCTCGTCAATTTTTCTTTTCCGTCCACATCTAGGGAGGTTAGCCACAGTGCCATGGGCTTTAAACTTCTTGATGACACTGCACACGGAAGACACAGGAACATTCAGGTCTTTGGAGATGGACTTGTAGCCTTGAGATTGCTCATGCTTCCTCACAATTTGGTTTCTCAAGTCCTCAGACAGTTCTTTGGTCTTCTTTCTTTTCTCCATGCTCAATGTGGTACACACAAGGACACAGGACAGAGGTTGAGTCAACTTTAATCCATGTTAACTGGCTGCAAGTGTGATTTAGTTATTGCCAACACCTGTTAGGTGCCACAGGTAAGTTACAGGTGCTGTTAATTACACGAATTAGAGAAGCATCACATGATTTTTCAAACAGTGCCAATACTTTTGTCCACCCCCTTTTTTAGGTTTGGTGTGGAATTATATCCAATTTGGCTTTAGGACAATTCTTTTTGTGTTTTTTCATTGAAGACAAATTAAATGAAGATAATATTACCAAAGAATTTGTGATTGCAATCATTTTCAGGAAGAAACTGAGTATTATCTGACAGAATTGCAGGGGTGCCAATACTTTTGGCCACCACTGTATGCTTAATTGTAAAACACTGGGCAAAACTGTCACTGAAAAAGACCTGGGTGTATTGGTGGCTGACAAGCTCACGTTTGGTGGCCAGTGTCAGGCAGCTGCTGCAAAGGCAAATAAAATAATGGGATGCATTAAAAGAGGCATAGATGCTCATGATGAGAACATCATTTTACCTCTATACAAGTCATTAGTGCGACCACACTTAGAATACTGTGTACAGTTCTGGTCTCCGGTGTATAAGAAAGACATAGCTGAACTAGAGCGTGTGCAGAGAAGAGCGACCAAGGTTATTAGAGGACTGGGAGGTCTGCAATACCAAGACAGGTTATTACACTTGGGGTTATTTAGTTTGATAAAACGAAGGCTTAGGGGTGATCTTATTACTATGTACAAGTATATGAGGGGACAGTACAAAGACCTTTCTACTGATCTTTTTACTTTGATGCCAGAGACGGGGACAAGGGGGCATCTTCTACGTCTGGAGGAAAGAAGGTTTAATCATAATCACAGACGCGGATTCTTTACTGTAAGAGCAGTGAGACTATGGAACTCTCTGCCGCATGATGTTGTAATGAGTGATTCACTATTAAAATTTAAGAAGGGCATGGATGCCTTTCTTGAAAAGTATAATATTACAGGTTATAAATACTAGATTCCTTGATAGGGCGTTGATCCAGGGAACTAGTCTGATTGTCGTATGGAGTCGGGAAGGAATTTTTTTCCCCAATGTTGAGCTTAGTGTTTGCCACATGTTTTTTTTTTGCCATCCTCTGGATCAACATGTTAGGCTATGGGTTGAACTAGATGGACTTAGTCTTCCTTCAACCTTAAAAACTATGTTACTATGTTACATATTGTATATTCTAAATATCACTTTTTTAATACCTGATATTTATATACAAATGCAATTTATTTGTGGCTATATAAATTTATATTGTAACTTTTCATCGTATCGTCGTTTTCATGGCTGTGTCAGTTCCCATAAATTGTGTTATAGAAAAGTCATATTATTTTGAACCCCGTTTTCTATTTCCTTTTCTTAAAGGGAATTGTACCTAAAATTGAGTTTTCCACTACGACGACCATCAAAGAAACGGCAAATAGTTCCCGGAAACAATCGGACGTATGTTGTATGGAGTGAATATTGGGTCGTTGCAAATTATTATTTACTTTTTGGGTATCACATTATACATGCCATCCGATCTGTGGGCAGCACGTCATAGAGCAAAAGTCACTGAACAGATTGATTTATAGTATCGTAGGAATAAATCTCGTAATTTGTATTTTTTTTATTTATATCCTTGCTCTTTCCATGTTTTTGTCCAGTAATCAGTCCTAATCAGTGATTGACAGCATCCTTGTATACAGAAATAGTTGTCCATCTCTAAGTAGGACCGCGCACTGGACTCTAAAACATAACAAGTAAAGTGCTACATCTTCCCCACTGACCTGCTCTATAACAATCTGCCAACAGATAGGACTGCATGTACCATGTGAAAGGTTCTCTTTAACTATTGCACCCTATATTTTGAGCACTTAACCAGTATTCTCCAGAAGCCTTTTCTTCTGCACTGCTTTGTTTGTCTAGTCCATGAAGACACAATCCCGGAGATCTTTGCAGAACTCTCGTAATAGGAGGTCAAAGAGTCCATCTAAAAGTTACTCCTGTCCGGAGAAGCGTTACAGCAGCCCTACTAGGTCTTCACAGTCCCGATCTCCATCACCCTATACACGAAGGCGAATGTGTGAACTGAACAAAGACAATCAGCAGCGGCTCGCTCAACTACACCTGGGCAATTATGAGTTCAAGTCTGATGCCGAGACAAGACCTCCTTTTATAGTAAGACATGTATGTTCTCAGCTGCTTACAGAAAGTTGTCCATACTCAACCTCATCAATCCACATGTATATTGTTCTGTAGAAAACTGTAGAAGCCAAATCCATCTTACTTCAGCTCTGTTTGACTTAAAGGGTTATTTTCAAAATAGTGAGTTGTCCCCTATGTTTTTTAAATATCTATATTATTATATAAGGAATTATATAGGACAAGGAATAGCTTAGTGATCTCTAGGTGTCTGACCACTCTGTACCCCCAGCGATACTGAGAATGGGGCTGTGGAACCTGTAAGCCAGGCGCTGCAGAGCCTTGTCTTGGATGGAGTAGAGGTCTTCATGCTTGACCTCTGCTTCATTTATTGTCTATGGGACTGCTGGAGAATCAGGTTCCAGAGCACCGTTCTCAAGATCTCTGGGGGCCTCAGTGGTCAGACCCCCAGCAATCAGTAAGTTATCCTCTATTCTCTATTCTATTTTAAGATTAACGCTTTGACATGAATGTGTGCCTTGTATTTATTGGCTACTTGATTTGGGTATATTAATATTAATGGAAGAACATGATTGAAGACTTATTGGGTGCAAAATGGAAGACAAATATATACAGTACAGACCAAAAGTTTGGACACACCTTCTCATTTAAAGATTTTTCTGTATTTTCATGACTATGAAAATTGTACATTCACACTGAAGGCATCAAAACTATGAATTAACACATATGGAATTATATACTTAACAAAAAAGTGTGAAACAACTGAAAATATGTCTTATATTCTAGGTTCTTCAAAGTAGCCACCTTTTGCTTTTATGACTGCTTTGCACACTCTTGGCATTCTCTTGATGAGCTTCAAGAGGTAGTCACCGGAAATAGTTTTCACTTCACAGGTGTGCCCTGTCAGGTTTAATAAGTGGGATTTCTTGCTGTTATGTTCTGCTACCAGAGCTAAGGAAAGAGAGGAGATCTGTCCCTACGATAGAACTCAGCTTAATCCCTACGATGTAACAGGGAACCTGATCCTGCGATCAGACCTGCTAAAGTCCTAAGCTAGTCTGTACGGAGACCTATAGATGTGGGGAAGGAATCCCTACAAGTACTAAGGACTGGGAGGAATATGGGACACCTCCTAACAGAAATAGTAGCAGACAGACGAACAAACAAAATATATAGAACATAGAGGTCAGTAGACCAAGCAAACTAACAGAGCAAGACACTGAGCACAGGCTAGCTAGAAAGTAGATATACAATGAAGTCCAGCAAAGCCAGAAGGGCGGAGCAGGATTAAATAGGCCAACAAGGTCATGTGACCAGCAAAGGAAAAAAAACCTAAGAGCAAGGTTCTAACACTTGCCTTATAAATTGGGTTGGGACCATCAGTTGTGTTGTGCAGAAGTCTGGTGGATACACAGCTGATAGTCCTACTGAATAGACTGTTAGAATTTGTATTATGGCAACAAAAAAGCAGCTAAGTGAAGAAAAACGAGTGGCCATCATTACTTTAAGAAATGAAGGTCAGTCAGTCCGAAAAATTGGGAAAACTTTGAAAGTGTCCCCAAGTGCAGTTGCAAAAACCATCAAGCGCTACAAAGAAACTGGCTCACATGAGGACTGCCCCAGGAAAGGAAGACCAAGAGTCACCTCTGCTTCTGAGGATAAGTTTATCCGAGTCACCAGCCTCAGAAATCGCAGGTTAACAGCAGCTCAGATTAGAGACCAGGTCAATGCCACACAGAGTTCTAGCAGCACACATCTCTACAACAACTGTTAAGAGGAGACTTTGTGCAGCAGGCCTTCATAGTAAAACAGCTGCTAGGAAACCACTGCTAAGGACAGGCAACAAGCAGAAGAGACTTGTTTGGGCTAAAGAACACAAGGAATGGACATTAGACCAGTGGAAATCTGTGCTTTGGTCTGATGAGTCCAAATTTGAGATCTTTGGTTCCAACCACCATGTCTTTGGGGTGAACTGGACCGCAGAGTGAAGGCAAAAGGGCCAACAAGTGCTAAGCATCTCTGGGAACTCCTTCAAGATTGTTGGAAGACCATTTCCTTTGACTACCTCTTGAAGCTCATCAAAAGAATGAGTGTGCAAAGCAGTCTTCAAAGCAAAAGGTGGCTACTTTGAAGAACCTAGAATATAAGACATATTTTCAGTTGTTTCACACTTTTTTGTTAAGTATATAATTCCACATGTGTTAATTCATAGTTTTGATGCCTTCAGTGTGAATGTACAATTTTCATAGTCATGAAAATACAGAAAAATCTTTAAATGAGAAGGTGTGTCCAAACTTTTGGTCTGTACTGTATGTGTGTGATATTGAAACATAGTAGTTACTACAAAGATTAATAGATTCAACCTATTTGGGGTCAGTATTACCAAACCAATCATACCCTACAAGGGGGCAGTACTCACAGGATTTTCTGGGGGAGAGTGTCTTTAGGTTGATCTGCATTATTACCGTTTGTGCAAATTCCCCCTTGGTAAAGACTATAAAAATAATGCTAATAATGAAGCCAATAGTTTTAGAACTGTGTGGCATATTTAAAAAACTGTAAAACTCAGCAGGAATAAAAGAAGAGCAAAAAAGGCTACCTTTGGCCTGATGAACAGGTCCTCTTTAAATCCCCTGCTACTCCAGCACCAGAGCTCTGGCGGTCCTTCTTCGTAATCACTGCAGCTGAATATAGACCTTGGTAGTCACGTTTCATAATTGCATGCATAACCCCTGAGGCCAATGATTGTCTGCAGTGGTCACATGGTCATATCATCACTTCCAGGTTGCAAACAAATGTATCAAAAGTAAGTGCTGCTTTTAGTTGTATTTGCTGTGACTATTTTTTCTTTATCTTGGTTTAACCCTTTAAGAATGAAATCTGTTTCACATAATAACATTCTGTGCCAAGATGTCATGTTTTCAAATGCCTCTCTATGGTCACGTCATAAAATTATTATAATTTTAACAATGAACCATTATTTTTAGATCGATCATTCCAAGCCTGTAGGTGAGAAAACATCTTCGCAGCTTCAGTCTCCCAAGTCCAGACATCATTCAGATAGTAAGAATTCTCTAATTAGAGGTAAGTACAGTCCTTATGCATACAGCATTTAAAGGGAATCTGTCAGCAGGTTTTGCTACAGAATCTGAGAGCAGCATGATATAGGGGCAGATAGCCTGATTCCAGTGATGTTTCACTTACTGGACTGCTTGGTGCAGTTTTGAATTCCTCTCTGCTGTAGATGTAGCAGTGGCCAGAATGCTGAGCTGTGTATAACTTCGCCCACATCACTGATTTGCAGCTTCCTGTGTATACTGTACATTGTCAATAAGCTGCCAATAGTCCTCTAATGATGATCTCCTACTGATAAAACACTGATTGTATTATATTGAAACTACAAGAAGCTGCTGAACAAGTGACGAATCACTGTAATCAGGGTCTTGGCCCCTACATCATTGTTGCTCTCAGATTAAATAAAAAAAAACCTACTCACAGATTTCCTTTAAACGGAACCTGACAGCAGATATATGCTGACTGATCCACATGCAACATTTAAAGGACACTGGCTGCATGATTTCAGTCTTGTGGCATGCTCACGGATTTGATCTCTTGAGTTTGTGTTCTTGTTGGGTGCAACTTTATATTCTGTCCCCCTGCTGGCATTTCCTGCTGGTGATAGATTCATTTGGATGTTCTGACATTCTATTGATGTTTGGAGCCAGTCTGTGAGATTCCAGCTAAGGGTTTTCGCTTTGCTGTTTCTTTGCTATACTTTGCGCCTATCTTCTGTTTATCATTAGGAAGCAGGCAGTATATTTGTTTACAGTACTTAGTTTATGCTTTGTTTGGTATTTCGTTATTTACTTTACTCACTCTGGCATCTTTCCTTTGTTCAGCACACTTCTCTTCTTGTAGGTAATTCACACTCTGCTCTGCCCTCTGGTTCTTTAGGAGGAACGTGAAGCAACTTGTCGGCCTTTTACTCAGTTTAAGCCAGAGTTGCCATCTCCTAGTCTTTGGTTAGGTCTATCTCTGCACCCTTAGGCCTAGGAACTGCAGTGTCAGGATAACTAGTCTACAGGAACCAGCAGGGTCAGTTGCAGTTTTTAGTGTATAACCAATTTTATTTAGTGATTTGCTACATAGACATAGCTATTCTAGGAGCTTTTAGGGGCATTCAGGATGAGCCACCGTTGAGTGGGTGCCCACCTCCGCGGTCAGGTAGGGACAGACCACGGACAGAGTAGGGCTTTTACCAGTCTGAACAGGGATCTGTCAGGTTCAGGTTTTTGTCATGCTGGTTTGTACGCTACCCTTGTGCTTGTGCAGTCATAACATGTTTATGTTATACTGTTATACTGTATGTTATACTGTAGCGTTTCAGAGAAAAACTTTGTTTCCGAGCTGCCAGAGACTAGTCGGACAGGCGGGTCTCCGGCAGCTCCTTCCTCCTGCTGGCCTGGAGTGACAGGTTTCGTTTATATATGAACAGAGGGAGAGACCTGTCAGTCACTGCTAGCGTGTGGGTTACCGGGGACCGCCTATCTGACTAGTCTCCTGTGCGGCTTGTTTCCCATCGGCCTTTAAATGATGTTTCTCTCTGAAATGCTGCAGTGAGATCATACAGCCAGTGTCTGATACATGCTCCATGTGTGGATTGGGCAGTATGCATCAGCTGTCAGGTTCCCTTTAATTACAATTCTGAGATGGTGTAGTAGTTGGTGCTAATTCATCCATCTAATTACATTTTATGTTTAACTTTTGCGGACAAAGAAATAGAATGCAAATTATTTATCTGTTTTTTTGTGGTTATATTTATACAGCATTAACATTTGACGACCTGCACTGTGATACATCAGTTGGAAAGGTAGGTTTATGAAACGGTTATTCCCATCATGGAAAGCACTGGTCTATCGCAAGGATATGTCATCAATTTTTAATCAGTGGGGGTGTAACAGCCAGGGCATACCTCTTTAAAACTTTACTAATTATATTAAACCCTTAACGTGACAGCCAGTCTTTGCCTTTATGACAAATCATTGTTTTTTTTCTTTTTTTTGTCGCATGATCCGTAACTTTTTAATTACCGTATTTTTAGAGACGTAATAACATTTGACGCAAATCATTTTAGTGCACTTTTTAACAAAATTTTATTAACTCTTCATGAGAAGAAATATAAGCAAAACAGAAATGTTGCCACTTTTTTGTGTTTTAACCCTTTCGCAACCTTGGGGTTTTTCGTTTTTGCATTTTCGTTTTTTGCTTCCCTTGTTCCCAGAGCCATAGCGTTTTTATTTTTTGGTCAATATGGCCATGTGAGGGCTTATTTTTTGCGGGACGAGTTGTACTTTTCAACGCCATTACTAGTTTTACCATATCATGTACGGGAAAACGGGAAAAAAATTCCAAGTGCTGTGAAATTGCAAAAAAAGTGCAATACCACAGTTGTTTTTTATTTATTTTTTTTACCACGTTCACTGAACACTAAAACTGACCTGCCATTCTTATTCTCCAGGTCATTACGAGTTCATAGACACCAAACATGAACAGGTTCTTTTTTATTTAAGTGGTGAAAAAAAATTCCAAAATTTGGTAAAAAAAAAAAAATAGTGCCATTTTCTAAGACCCGTAGCGTCTCCATTTTTTGGGATCTGGGGCTGGTTGATGGCTTATTTTTTGCGTGCCGGGCTGACGTTTTTATTGATAACATTTTGGGGTAGATCCGATATTTTGATCGCCCGTTATTGCATTTTATTTCAATTTTGCGGCGACCAAAAAACGTAGTTCTGGCGTTTAGAATTTTTTTCTCGTTACGTCGTTTACCGATCGGATTAATTATTTTTTTATATTGATAGATCGGGCGATTCTGAACTCGGCCATACCAAATATGTCTATGTAGGTTTTTTTTATTATTATTTTATTTTGAATGGGGCGAAAGGGGGGTGATTTAAACTTTTATATTTTTTTAATTTTTTTTATATTCTTAAAAACGTTTTTTTTCACTTTTTGCATGCTTCTATAGTCTCCATAGGAGACTAGAAGCAGCAACTGTCCGATCGCCTCTGCTACATACAGGGGATCAGCAGATCCCCTGCATGCAGCAGAAATGGTCCTGTGCTATGAGCGCCGACCACTAGGTGGTGCTCATAGCGACCAGCTCATGACAACCGCAGGCGTCTGCTGCAGACCCTGGGTTGTGATGCCCACCCATCCGTGACCCGCGATCACGTGACGGGGTCGCCGATGGGCGGGGCTTAGGACGCTCTTCCCGGAAGTGCGGCTGTCGGAGATTGACAGCGGCATTTAACATGATAACAGCCGCGGGTGGTTCGCGATTCCACCCGCGGTTGTTGCGGGCACATGTCAGCTGTAATAATCAGCTGACATGTGCTCGGTTCAGTGCGGGCTCAACGCCGGAGCCCTCACTGAACCGGGGGATTACAGCCTGTGCGTACTAATACGTCACAGGCTGTAAAGGGGTTATTAAATTCTATTTTTGTCCTGCATAAATAAAGAATAATGTTAACCTTATCCTTTACGTCAGTACGATTATGGCGATACCAAATTTATAGGTTTTTTATGCTTCATGATTTTTGTATAATAAATGCTCTGTTAAAAAAAAAAAATAATTTGTTTCTCTATTTCCATATTCTTAAAGACATAAGATTTACAATTTTCCATCAGAAACGTTGTGTGAGGAATTACTTTTTGCGTGACAAGATGACATTTTCATTGGTGCCATTTTGTTGCACCTGCGACCTATCAGTCACTTTTTATTACACTCTTTGGGAGGTATAGTTTGTCATATTTTTTTAACAGCATTTTCGGTGCAATACAAATATTAATAATAATATAATAGTTTTATAGAAAAGTTAAGAATGTGGCAATAACAAATATGTGTCCTTTTTGCAGTTTTTTTTTATCACAAATATTTTTTTTTTATTAATCTGCGATTTGAGGGGATTATTGTTCCTTTTTTTTCACACTTAAAAACTTTTTTGTTTTGATCAGATAACTTTTTATTGACATATTTCAGAACACCCCCCCCCAACCCCTCCCACCAGCCTCGGTCCCAACACAATGCCCAAACAAGGCTCCTGAGTCCTGCTATGGATCACATGTGCCATCCATTATATATAACTGTACTCCAGATTGCTGTAAACTACTTTGTAAACTCTACGTACAGTTACGTCATTTTGCTGGAAGGGTGTAAGTACACTGTGTTCCAAATTATTATGGAAATAATATTTTCTCAGATTTTCCCAAATTACCTATATGAATTGCAGTCATTGCAATTTTCCAGTCCAATAACTATTAGAGAACAATTGAAAGGTTTTTGTACAAACTGCCTATGATAACAGTATATTTTTAAAAAAATAAAAAACTCAAACTGCACTCAAAATGCATGTTCCAAATTATTATGCACAGCAGAGTTTTCAACCTTTTCATTTTAATAAAGAACAAAAAAATGGTCATTTTTGAAATTATAAGCATTAGCAGGTTATTACAAACTGAAATCAAACAGTTTTCAACTCAAAACTTTATTCTAGGTGATGTTACATTTGCACAGATGGATGGAGTGGAGGATGGCTGGTTGATGGACACCCCATGCAAACACGGCTACGGCGCTAACAAGGAGGAGGTGGAGTAATGTTTTGGGCTGGAATCATGGGGAGAGAGATTGTCGGCCCTTTTAGGATCCCTGAAGGGGTAAAGATGAACTCCATAATGTATGTTGAGTTTCTCAAACAGCACTTCCTTCCATGGTTCAAGAAGAAGAACCGTGTATTTCACAGCAAGATCATTTCATGCATGATAATGCACCGTCTCATGCTGCACATAACACATCTGCATCTCTGGCTGCTATGGGCATAAAAGGGGACAAACTTATGGTGTGGCACCCATGCTCCCCTGACCTCAACCCCATTGAGAACCTCTGGAGCATCATCAAAAGGAGTGTCTATGATGGTGGGAGGCAGTTCACATCTAAGCAACAGCTCTGGGAGGGTATTCTGTCCTCATGCAAACAATTAAAGCAGAAACCATCCAAAACCTGACAAATTCAATGGACGAGAGAGTTCAGAAGCTCCTTTCGAACAAGGGGTCCTATGTGCAAATGTAACATCACCTAGAATAAAGTTTTGAGTTGAAAATTGTTTGATTTCAGTTTGTAATAACCTGCTAATGCTTATAATTTCAAAAATGACCATTTTTTTGTTCTTTATTAAAATGAAAAGGTTGAAAACTCTGCTGTGCATAATAATTTGGAACATGCATTTTGAGTACAGTTTGAGTTTTTTATTTTTTTAAAAAATATACTGTTATCATAGGCAGTTTGTCCAAAAACCTTTCAATTGTACTCTAATAGTTATTTGACTGGAAAATTACAATGACTGCAATTCATATAGGTAATTTGGGAAAATCTGAGAAAATATTATTTGCATAATAATTTGGAACACAGTGTAGTAATTAAAGGGTTTATTCCATTATTGAAATGTTATCACATATCCACAGAATAAATGAGAAATGTGTGATTGCTGAGCATCCAGCTACTGGGACCCACATTGATCCCGAGAAAGGAAGTACCAAAGTCTACTTTGTGAATGGAGTGGTAGTCAGGATCTGCAACCATCACTTCTATATACAGTACAGTGAATAGAACAGTGATCGCACATGTTCACCACCGCTCTATTACCACAAGGGAGTTTGGGGTCCCCGTTCTCAATGGAGGTCCTTGTGGTCGAGCTCTTAGTGATCCTGGAGACAGGAGTGAGGGGTATTGATTATAGAGAATGTTAGTCTCAGGTCATTAGCAGAACGGAGGGCATGGGTAGGATGGTAGACAGAGACGAGTGAGGTGATGTAACGTGGTGCAGAACTATGGAGAGCTTTGTGGGTAAGAATGATAAGTTTAGATTAGAGAGGGTAATAAGTGGGAGACCGATTAGTGAGAGTTGCAATAGTCCAGGTGAGAATGAATCAGAGCAACACTAAGAGTGTTTGCAGAATCAAAGGTAAGAAAAGGTCGAATTTTAGAGATGTTTTTGAGATGCAGGTGACATGAGCGAGTGATCAGATGGAGGGAGTGAAGGAAAGATTGGAATCAAATAGAGCTTCAAGACAGCGGGCATGCTGATTGGGAATTATGGTAGAATCACCAATGGAAATGGCAATTACAGGTTTAAATAGGTTAATAGAGGGGGGAAACACAAGGGGTTTGGATATTCTGATATTATTCACACAACGTATCACATCGCTGTGGAGGCTAGTCTGTTGTTCTGTAGTCTTGGATATACCTACAACAGAGAGTGAACATCTAGCAGTAGCCAGGATGCTGCAAATGGACAGAAAACTGATTTTGCAGCACTTTCTGGGTGAAAACCCCCTACGTATAGGGTGTACATAGTCAAAATAATGGAGAAGGGTATATGGCAAAGGGTCGATATCTCAACATTTCTGGAATGGCACAGAACATAATAAAAGGCATCACTTGGTGTCTGCCAGATTTGGTACCCAATAGCTGATGTTATAGTTTACGCTATATATGCCTTCTTACTTATGTCAATATATAATCCCTTTAAAAATATTCTTTATTACTATAGTGTTAAAAACACCAATACACCTGTGTAACATTGTTAAAAGATATAATATAGCCAGGGACCATTTAATTAAAATAATATTGGTTAACATTTAGGGGTAATATATACCAGAATCATCCTGTGTTTATCAACCATCAACTCAATATCATATATCCATCTATCAAGCCTCTCGATGAACCGAGTGGACAGGGAAACGTGTTGAGGCACAAGCAGTTAAAGGGGTATTCCCATCTCCAAGATCATATCCAAGTATGTAGTAGGTGATATAATAATTATATTAGCAAATACCTTCAATTAGAAATGTAGTATAATTTTTCTGATTCGCTATGTCTCTTTCCTCATGTGCAAGACCTTAGGTATCCATGGGTACGACCACTAGCAACTAGCTAAATAACTGTCACTATATCAGTGGTCATAACCATGGATACCTAAGGTCCTGCAGTGCCTGCACATGAGGAAAAAGACATAGGGAATCAGAAAAATGATACTACATTTCTAATTGGAGATATTTGCTAATATTATTATTATTACACCTACTACATATTGGGATGGGATCTTGGAGATGGGAATACCCCTTTAATGATAGGTTTCCCTATAGTTTAACAATGTATGTTACACAGGTGTATTGGTGTTTTTAACACTATAGTAATAAAGAATATTTTTAAAGGATTATTTGTTCACATATTGCTGAAAGAAGTGTCAGCTCTCGCTCTTTAAAATGGGCTAATCAACTGTACATCTAAATATCTAAACTCCTCTTTTTCACAGTGATACTAAATGATTTCTATTCCCTGGTTCGAGATGTGTAATATGTTAACCCCTTGGCAATGAGCATCAGACCCGTACAGTTCTTGGCGGGAGCATGTGTATGGAGCTCAGGAGTTTAGTCCGTCCCATTCCTGGCACATGATGACTGTCTTATTCAGTCATCATCTGCCTCTAACAGCAGCAAGTGGAGTCGAGCTCCCTGCGCTGATGTTAACTTCTGACAGAGTAATTTAAAGCGATAGCCCTAGGGGCTCGCCATTCCATACGCCACAGCTGGTGGTTTGCTGAAAACCCCCATGCCTGCTGTGATGGTTCCCCTATGAAGAGCAGATTGTGCCTTGCAATCATAGGATACCATGATTCTTACTATATCCTGCAATGCAGTTGTACAGTTGTACTGCAGTATATGGTATAACACTGTCTGCCTTTTTCAAAACACTGCACCACTCCAGTCTAGTTTGTGTGTGGTTCTGCACCATTCACCTCAATAGAGTTCTGCTGCAATACCAGACACAACTTGTAGACAGATGTGATGCTGTTCTTGGAAGAAGACTTCTATTTGTTTAGAATCTTGGACAAACCCTTTAGGCCTTTTTCTTTGTGGTAGCTTACCGAAATCTAAATACTAAATGTGTTACTCAGGACTGCCTGGATATAGATGACCTTAACACCGAATCTTCTCTGGATGCCCCGTTCACTTCCAGTGCCCATTCCTTGCAGGATTTAAGAACAAGTCCAGTTCTCAGAGGATCTCTAAGGGCAAGGTCAGTATTCACTTTCCACAAAGTCAGAATTTTATTCATGAAGTAACATGATATCCTGAGGTCACTAATGTAAAGTGGTATGATAGGCGCAGTTATCTTTCATTAATTTACTATTCCAGCATAAGTGGAGTCATTGCTCGGTGTCATGTGGCAAAGTTCAATATGTTTCCATTTTAGGTTGAGATCTGAGAATAACACCTGGGAATCAATACACAATCGAGTGCGTAACCTGTTATCCACTCACAGTGCCAAGCAAAGACTATCCTTGGTGAGTATAAAGTTATCCATCCATGATGCCACCATAAGAAGTAGCTTTGTGCAAATTTAGGCCTCCTTCACACGTCCGTTTTTTAAGGACCGCAAATACGGACACGCGCACACCCATTGTATTCAATGGTGGTGCGCACATGTCAGGTTTTTCACATGGACCGTGTGTCCGTGTGAAAAACCTGCTGACATGTCCCTTTTTTAACGTACCGCAGCCGAAATGCGTTTTGCACATGAGGAAAGAGACATTGAATCAGAAAAACGACACTACATTTCTAATTGGAGGTATTCGCTAATATTATTATTATTACACCTACTACATATTGGGATAGGATCTTGGTGATGGGAATACCCCTTTAAAGGTAATATTTGTTACTTTCTCACACTCCCTGATTTGAGTCCATTTTTCTTAAAAAAAATCTTGGGCAACCCCTGTAACCGTATACATTTCTTACACAAAGTATTGAGGATTTATTCCTACTAATCATGTGCGTTCCAGACAACTTTGTTGATATTGCAAGATTGATTACTCAGCAACACCACCTACACAGTTATATTGGGTCTAATATCGCCCACACATATCTGACAAAAATGTGAGTCGATGATGCCAGCTCATAAACTACTGAGTGTTGTATATTTTACCATACTCCATTTCGCATGTAATTTTAGGATCTATCAAAGGGCGAAGTGGATCGCATTCTTGAACGATCATCTAGGAGATCACTGAACAGCAGTTTGGAAGAAAAACTGTTTTAAAGAATGTAAGATAAAACGTAGATGAACTAGAATATTCCTATAATGTGTTTTTCTATTTGTTGACTGAGAGCAATCAATGGAAAATGTATCTGAGAACAAGACCTGGTTTGTCATTAAGGCAAGGTTCACACTATGTTTTTGCATACTGATCAAATGTACTTTTTTTCCAAAGCTAACTTTAACACCTTAACAACCAGCAACAGAGTTATCTGTCACTGGCAGGTGCTAATCTCCACACAGTGAAGGCTTTAACCACAGGGATCTTGTAGGTACTGTCAACTGTATCCAGAAGATTTTCCAGGCAGCACTGCTATAACACAAAGTTACTCTCCTGTTGCAACTGTTAGGATTGGAGTGAAGGATGATACCTGCTGTTTAATCCCTTAGAGGCTGCAGTCATTAGCAGTTGTGATGTATAAGATATTTGATACATAACGGTATCTATCAGCCCATTGGTGTACCACAACACTATTGCATGGTGCCCATGAATTAACCTGGAAGCCATGGGGACTTGTTGGATGCTTAAAACCGGTGTCGTAAAGAAAAAATTAAAATTCATAAAGACATCTCCAGACAGGGGACATATCACCCTCACATTGAACATATGGGATTAATTATAACTGGGGAAGTGAAAGAGCTGTCACTCCAACCTCCATTGAAGTAGGGACTAGTGTTGAGCCACCCCCGTAGTGTTCGAGTTCGGTTCGGTTCGTCGAACACCCGTGTGTTCGCCGAACAGTTCGTCGAACTGTTCGTCGAACACCTTCGAACACCGTTAAAATCAATGGCAGGCAAACAAAAACACATAGAAACACATAGAAAACACCTTCAAAGGTGTCCAAAAGCTGACAAACTGCTCAGAAGACACAACTAACACATGGAAAAGTGACAAGTACATATAGTCATGCGAAAAGAAAAGAGGTGGAGGAGTAAAAGGAGGGGGAGACACAGATATAGGCATGTCATGCCCTTCTAAAATCCAAAAAGTGAGAAGCCGAGACGGCCAGTCCGCTCCTGCCCGTGCCACCTCCGTGTCGCCGGGTTTGTGCCAGAGCCGCGGTGAACCCTGACGGCCAGCCCCCCTCTCCCAATACTGGTGCCTGTCCGCTGGTGGGTCGAGAGAGCCCCCCTGTGGTGGAGGCAGCTCTAAGCTTTTTAATTTAAATTGTCCCTCTAATTTGAATGAATACACTTTAAATCCATTTACAAGGATCTATTGGAGGGCAAGTCTCATGCCAGCAGCTGCGTAATTCCAGCTCCAGTAGCGTCCACTAAAGCTGCTGCAGTTAAAAAGCTTTTATAAGGATCGAGCTCGGCTGTCCACCGCAAGGCATCCTAGTGCCAGTCCCAGCCCCTATGCCTTGGGGTGCCTCCTGATGCTCTTCACTAAGTATCCCGTGGTCCCGAAGCATTTCCTTTGAAAAAATTAAGTGTCCAAACTACAGGTGGTGTAGCTTGCTTAACAGCCGGGATAATCCGCTGACTAGCAGACACTGCTACTAGGCACAAAGTATTTCCTGGGCTAGATGCAGTTAAAAATTTGTAAGTAGATACTCTCGTTGGATGCTGAGAAAGCATTCCATAGAGTCTCCTGGCACGCCATATATGATTCTCTTAAAAAGCTTGGGGTAGGGGTCTAGGGGACCCTTTTATAGCCAAAATCACGGCCCTGTATCACAATACGTCACCTAGGCTGAAGATAAATGGAACTGTAGCACCGAGGGCTCGGTTGCTACAGACGTATTGCACCTCACCCAGAGGTGTGATATCTCACTCTCAGATAAGGATGGAGTGTGGATCAGGACCCGACACCTGCATGCATTACACCACATTGCCGTGGGGCAGGGCGACCAATATGCCCCTGAGATGGGCACGACAGTCCCTGTCCCTGGCTGGAGTGGGGGGAGGGAACACTGAGGAAGGGGAACCCTGCAGTGCAGGAGCAGGGAGGAAGCAGTTCCTGGGTGCATTGAGAAGGGAGTATAAAAGGTGGGCACCATCTTAGTTCAGTGCAGAGAAGTCTGAGCAGAAGTGGCAGGGAGCAGGGGCTCTGCATGAGCTCTGCTCCGGAGGCGGGCCTAGTAACAGAGGCCCAGGCCTGCAAGAGGGAGAAGGAAGGAAGAGGAGCGGAGAAGGCTCCAGGAACGAGGAATGAAGGGATCCCAGGGGTGCGGACGGGCGAGTCGCCACCGCACGCCCGAATCCACCTGCGTGGAGGGGTCAGGCCAAAGGGGGAGACCGGTCCCCGAACTAGTGGAGGCAGGAAACGACCCTCAGCTAGAAACCGGAGGCTCTGACATTTTATGTGGCGCAGCCCCTTGCTCCACCCGCTAGGAAGGCACCACATAGGGTCAGGGAAACTGGCGCCAAGTTTACCAAGAGGAGGCCCGAGGCAGCCGGACAGAAGTGTTGGTAAGAAAGGCCAGACAAAGGACACACAAAGGGGGTCCTGTGAAGCGCTCCAAAGTTATCTGGGAGTTGTCTGAGCCCCTCACCTGGTGAGCACAGTACGACGTGGGCAGCCGTTACCTGCAGACGTGGTCTGGATAATAAGAACTGTGAGTAAAGGCCCTGAACTGCATCACTGACTCCGTGTCGTTACTGCTGCTGCCCTGCACCATCACCCCCATCCTCCGCATACACTGCCCTGAGGCTATACTCCTCCCGTGGGGAGTTATGCTACGCTCTGCTGCACCCACAACACCAGCCTTAGCGGTCTGCCCTGTAGCGGCGGTTCACTCTGACCGCAATCCACGGGTGGCGTAGTCGGACATTTAAACATCAAAACCACATAAATAGTTCCGCCACTGGTTTGACCGCCCTGAGCCACGGAACCGGATCGCCGCCACGAAGACTACAACCACCAGCATCCACCAAAAAGGGTCCGGCTCCGGGTGTCCCAAGGCCCAGGGGGTGCGTCAGAACATTTTCATCACCTTTCACAATCACCAATGGGACAAGGCAGGGATGTCCTCTGTCCCCTCTCTTATACATCCTAGTGACAGAGCACCTGCTCTCATCAATTCGCCATAACCCCAATATTAGGTGGATTGAGGTGGGAGGCACCGAGTACAAGTGCTCTCTATTTGCTGATGATGTCCTAGTATATATCACTCAATCACATATATCCATCCCTGCTGTTATGGCTGAAATAGATCACTTTGTTACATGGTAAAATTTTAAAATCAATGCAGCGAAGTCTGAGGCCCTCGATGTCTCCCTCCCTAAATCCATATAGAATTCCATCCAGTCCAACTTTCCCTTTGCCTGGCCCTCACAGGGTATCAAATACTTAGGAATTCCTATTCATAGAGACCTCTCCCATCTATGTTATCTTAATTTTGGGCCCTTTATTGAACAATTCCATACAGACCACGGTTGGCAAGTTAGAACTGTAAGATTCACTACGTGAACCACTGGTGTTTTGTGGAAAAGCACATGTACACCGCGTTCCAAATTATTATGCAAAAAGTGTTTAGGAGTGATAAGGGAAGAATTTGTTTGTTTGTCAGTTAAACTCATTGATGGTGATGTGTGTCAGGGCTCTTTATATCACTGTAAGCAATTGCAGACACCTGTGCTAATTAGTTTGGCAGGTGTGTCCAATAAAGGCAAGACTACTTAAGAAGGCTCTCTCACATTATTAAGCAGCCTACATTTTCTGCCAAAATGGGAAAGAAAAAGGATGTGTCGGCTGCTGAGAAGCAACAAATTGTGGAGTGTTTAGGTCAAGGCATGACTACAATCAACATTGTGCGATGATCAGGATGAAGTGTCTTGGCAATCAAGAAGTATGTAGCTGATTCACAGTACACACGTGTGCGTGCTGATAAGGGCAAATTGAGGACTCTTTCCTACAGGCAATTACGTCAGGTTGAAAGAGCAGCGGCAAAAAAGCCTTGTCATAGCAGCAGACAAGTTTTTGAAGCTGCTTGTGCCTCCAACGTCCCCCGAACAACAAGATGCAGGGTCCTTCAGAGGTTTGCAGCTGTGCATATGCCATCCTGTTGACCTCCTCTATCCACTTCACACAAGCAGAAACGGCTCCAGTGGGCCAAACATTACATGAAGACTGATTTCAAAACTGTTTTGTTCACGGATGAGTGCCGTGCAGCGCTCGATGGTCCAGATGAATGGAGTGGAGGATGGCTGGTTGATGGACACCCCACGCAAACACGGCTACAGCGCCAACAAGGAGGAGGTGGAGTAATGTTTTGGGCTGGAATCATGGGGAGAGAGATTGTCGGCCCCTTTAGGATCCCTGAAGGCGCTAAAGATGAACTCCATAATGTATGTGGATTTTCTCAAACAGCACTTCCTGCCATGGTTCAAGAAGAAGAACCGTGTATTTCACAGCAAGATCATTTTTCTGCATGATAATGCACCATCTCATGCTGCACATAAAACATCTGCATCTCTGGCTGATATGGGCATAAAAGGGGACAAACTTATGGTGTGACCCCCATGCTCCCCTGACCTCTACCCCATTCAGAACCTTTGGAGCATCATTAAAAGGAGTGTCTATGATGGCGGGAGGCAGTTCACATCTAAGCAACAGCTCTGGGAGGGTATTCTGTCCTCATGCAAAACAATTGAAGCAGAAACCATCCAAAACCTGACAAATTCAATGGACGAGAGAGTTCAGAAGCTCCTTTCGAACAAGGGGTCCTATGTGAAAATGTAACATCACCTAGAATAAAGTTTTGAGTTGAAAACTGTTTGATTTCAGTTTCTAACAACCTGCTAATGCTTATAATTTCAAAAATGACCATTTTTTTGGTCTTTATTAAAATGAAAAGGTTGATCGAAAAGTTTGGGGGATCTAAGAGTGTGGCAACCCAGTAGTCATGATTACTTCGAATTCTGACAATATGAGGGTCATGCTGCAGGTAGTGCAGCAAGAAGGCACTTATGTGTCTTGCGCATCTCGGAGCCCCAAAATTATTTTCCGGGCTAGATGCAGCTAAAAATTATTTTTAATTTTAAATCTGGTGAAGCTTATTATAGATGGCCTAATAGGATCAGTGCTGCACACTGCTACAAAGCCCAAATTATTTTCCAGTCAAGATACAGATAAACATGATTAGTAATTTGAAAGCTTAAAACGGTTGGTAGGGTGATTTTAACCAATCATCAAGCTTTTACTCTCCCCAGGATGACACAGGGGTAGAAAAGTCGTTTCGGATCCATGATTTGTTCATCTTTATGAACGTGAGTCTGTCTACATTATCAGTGGAGAGCCGCGTGCGCTTATCTGTCAGCACACCACCAGCAGCGCTGAACACACGTTCAGACAGAACGCTGGCTGCGGGGCATGACAAGATCTCCAAGGCGTAAGTGGCTAGCTCCGGCCATTTATCCAGATTGGAAGCCCAAAAAGAGCAAGAGTCCAGTGACACAGTCGTGGCTTCAATGTTTACTTGGAGATACTCCTGTACCATCGTCTCTAGGCGTTGACTATGTGTCAGACTTCTTGTCTCCTGTGGCCTTGCAAAGGATGGGCTAAAAAAGTGGTGAAATGATTCCGCAAAATTGATGTTACCAGCAGATACTGTGGTTCTGTTACGGTTTGAGTGCTGAACACTTGACGGTCCCACGGTTGGCAAGTTGGAACTGTGAGATTCACTACGTGCACCACTGGTATTTTGTGGAAAAGCACATGTAAGATTCTGCAACAGTCTCTGCTGATACTCCTGCATGCGTGCATCCCTTTCTATGGCAGGAATAATTTCTGCAAATTTACTTTTGTACCGGGGATCTAACAGTGTGGCAACCCAGTAGTCAGGATTATTTCTAATTCTCACAATTCGAGGGTCATGTTGCAGGTAGTGCAGCAAGAAGGCACTCATGTGTGTTGCGCATCCAGGAGCACCAAGTCCCTGTTGTGTTGGTGGCGAGGTAACAATCATGCTTCCTTCCTCTGTCCTCTCCCCCCAACCTCGCACAACAGAAATGTGATCAAGGTCTCCCTCATCTGATGAGTCTTCCATCAGTTCGTCCTCCACTTCTTCCTGGGCTCCTGCACCTTCCTCACTAGTTTGGCTGCTACCATGCGCCCTGGTTAAACCATCTCCCCCACCCTCACATGCCTGCCGCCTTGGTGCTGCCGACCGTCTGGACCTTGCAGATGTTAGCCCTTCCGCATACAACTCCTCCTCCTCTACTTCCTCCACCTCCTCTTGTGCCACCACCTGACTCCGAATTCTGTTTAACATGTGCTCCAGCATGTAAATCACCGGAATAGTCATGCTGATAATGGCATCGTCAGCACTAAACATCTTCGTCGCCATTTCAAAACTGTGCAGAAGGGTGCATAGGTCCCTGATCTGAGACCACTCCTCCAGCGTGATTTGCCCCACCTCTGAATCTCGTTGGCCCAGGCTATACGTCAGAACGTATTGCACCAGGGCTTGTCGGTGCTGCCACAGTCGCTGCAACATGTGCAGAGTTGAATTCCACCGGGTAGGCACATCGCATTTTAGCCGGTGAAGTGGCAGGCCCAACGACTTCTGTAGAGATGTAAGTCGCTGAGCTGCGGGATGCGAACGGCGGAAGTGAGCACACAGCGACCGTGCCCTCTGCAGAAGGCCATCTAGTCTGGGATAGTGGGCTAAAAATTGCTGGACAACCAGGTTCAACACGTGAGCCATACAAGGCACGTGTGTGACATTGCCCCGGCGAAGGGCCGCACCCAGGTTTGCAGCATTGTCGCACACGGCCTTCCCTGGTTTCAGGTCCAGTGGAGACAACCATTCATGAAATTGGTTCTCCAGAGCTGACCACAACTCCTCAGCTGTGTGACTCACATTTCCCAGACATTTCAATGTAAAAACCGCCTGATGACGTTGAGCCCTACTGCCAGCATAGTAAGGAGGTGTGCAGGATCCCTTCTGCGCAGTTAGAAAGCTTGTGGCATGACCAGACAGGCTTTGGGTGCAGGTGGAAGACCGAGAGGAGGTTGAGGAGGCAGAAGCAGTGGAGGAAAAATGACATAAAGAGGATTGACGCACAACTCGTGGGGACGGCAAGACTTGGACAGCAGCCCCTTGTCCTGCTGTCACCATAGTTACCCAGTGCCCAGTCAGCGACATGTAACGCCCCTGTCCATGCCTACTCGTCCAAGTGTCTGTGGTGAAATGCACCCTGTCACACACAGAGTTTCTCAAAGAAGCGGTGATGTTGTGTGCGACATGCTGGTGGAGCGCAGGCACACCTTTCTTTGAGAAGTAGTGCCGACTGGGCATCTGGTACTGGGGCACTGCGACGGACATAAGGTCTCGAAAATCCTCTGTGTCCACCAGGCGGAAAGGCAGCATTTCTGTAGCCAAGAGCTTGCAGATGGTGAAATTCAACCTCTTAGCTTTCTCATGGCTAGGAGGAAATGGTCTTTTACTTGTCCACATCTGAGGGACCGAGGGCTGGCTATTGTGCTTAGACGGGGTTGATAAGGGTGTCCCCGGCAAACTGCCGGTCTGTGAGGAAGATGCAGGCGGACATGTTAGGTTGCCTTGATCCAAAGGTGGTGCTATCGATGTCGGACAGCGCTCAAGACCAGCTGGTGTTACCACCTCCAAAGAAAATGATGACCTGCCAATCACGCTGGCTGTTGCGGGTAAAGAGGTGGCAGGTCTGCGCCCCAAAACAGGTGTGACTGCTGTCCCCCCAGTCACAGAGGATGAAGAGGCCGCGGATGCACAAGATATGGCAGACGGTGGTTGGCCCGGCCGGCTAGACCGCATTGTAGCACACTGAGCTTCCCACTGCAACTTATGCTTCATGTCCATGTGCCGGTTCATGCATGAAGTACTCAAACTATGTATTTTTTGGCCTCTACTTAGCTTTTGCTGACAAATGTTACAGATAACACGAGTTGGGTCATCTTTATCGATCTGAAAAAATGCCCAGGCTATGCAAGGCTTAGCACCCATGCGACCTGAAGAGCCACCACGACTTGTGGTGAGAGGCAGAGTTGTGTTTGAGGATGCAGTTGTTGACGTGCTTCCAGTACTACGTCTCTGTCCAGGAAGGCGCAACCTGACCTCGTCGTCACTAGCATCTTCCTCCACCTCCTCTGCTGACCTCATCTCTTGGCTGACTGTGGGTTGACAGTAAGTGGGATCTCCGACCTCATCATCATCACCCTGTGCGTTATCACACCCGTCGTCCTCAGAGCCAACCTGTTCCTGCCCTGACAAAAAACTAAAGTTGTCGCTCCAATCAGGTATTTGAGTCTTATCATCGTCTTCCTCATTGTCTCCACCAACAGGAGTTACAGTTTGGGAATGAGGGTCTACATTATGGTCAGAACCTTCTGCGTCTGGTCCTGGATCCGACTCATAAAGATTCTGGGCATCAGTGCAGATCATTTCCTCGTCTGGATTCACAGAAGCGCTGGAGTCGACCTCTGATTCCCAGGCTATAGTATGAGTAAACAGCTCTGCAGACTCAACCATCTGTTCTACCTCATACTCAGACGGGCAGCTGGAGATTTGGGAGCTGTGAGGAAGCAAGTGCGATTTGGGTGACACCTTTGAGGACTGGAGTATTTGTGATGTTGAAGTTGATGTGGAGGAGAGCCCACTTAAAGGAGCACTTGATATCCGTTGAAGCACCTGCTGTTTTTGTGCCTCATCTGGAATTTGTAGCGATTGGCGTGGCCGTAAGAAAGGGATCTTATCACATTGTCCGCTAAAAGAAGTAGACATTTTAGTTTGGCTGGAAGATGGTCTTTCTTCTGCACCTACCCCACGGACACAACCTTTTTTCCCCTTCCCAACACGCCTATTCCCCTTTCCACCAGCAGCAGGCCTTTTTCCACTCATTTTGGTGGTTAACTAATTCACAACTCTGGAGTTGTTTGCACAAAAAAACAATGGATGGTAACCGAGCAGAGCTGAGTGGCCAAACTGTGGTATTAGGCCAAAACTATTGGCTGGGTTAGATGCAGAAAAAAATTATTTTTAATTTGCAACCTGATGGAGGTCAGTATAGATGGACTAATAGACCAAGTCCCACACACCGCTAGAAGCCCAAATATTTTTTCAGAGCTAGATGCAGAAAATTTTTTTATTCAATTTGCAACCTGATGGAGGTCAGTATAGATGGACTAATAGACCAAGTCCCACACACCGCTAGAAGCCCAAATATTTTTTCAGAGCTAGATGCAGAAAATTTTTTTATTCAATTTGCAACCTGATGGAGGTCAGTATAGATGGACTAATAGACCAAGTCCCACACACTGCTAGAAGCCCAAATATTTTTTCAGAGCTAGATGCAGAAAAAAATTATTTTTAATTTGCAACCTGATGGAGGTCAGTATAGATGGACTAATAGACCAAGTCCCACACACCGCTAGAAGCCCAAATATTTTTTCAGAGCTAGAAGCAGAAATTTTTTTTATTCAATTTGCAACCTGATGGAGGTCAGTATAGATGGACTAATAGACCAAGTCCCACACACTGCTAGAAGCCCAAATATTTTTTCAGAGCTAGATGCAGAAAAAAATTATTTTTAATTTGCAACCTGATGGAGGTCAGTATAGATGGACTAATAGACCAAGTCCCACACACCGCTAGAAGCCCAAATATTTTTTCAGAGCTAGATGCAGAAAAAAATTATATTCAATTTGCAACCTGCTGGACGTCAGTATAGAAGGACTAATAGAACAAGTCCCACACACTGCTAGAAGCCCAAATATTTTTTCAGAGCTAAATGAAGAAAAAAATTATTTTTAATTTGCAACCTGATGGAGGTCAGTATAGATGGACTAATAGACCAAGTCCCACACACTGCTAGAAGCCCAAATATTTTTTCAGAGCTAGATGCAGAAAAAAATTATTTTTAATTTGCAACCTGATGGAGGTCAGTATAGATGGACTAATAGAACAAGTCCCACACGCTGCTAGAAGCCCAAATATTTTTTCAGAGAGAAATGAAGAAAAAAATTATTTTTAATTTGCAACCTGATGGAGGTCAGTATAGATGGACTAATAGACCAAGTCCCACACACTGCTAGAAGCCCAAATATTTTTTCAGAGCTAGATGCAGAAAAAAAATATTTTTAATTTGCAACCTGATGGAGGTCAGTATAGATGGACTAATAGACCAAGTCCCACACACTGCTAGAAGCCCAAATATTTTTTCAGAGCTAGATGCAGAAAAAAATTATTTTTAATTTGCAACCTGATGGAGGTCAGTATAGATGGACTAATAGAACAAGTCCCACACGCTGCTAGAAGCCCAAATATTTTTTCAGAGATAAATGAAGAAAAAAATTATTTTTAATTTGCAACCTGATGGAGGTCAGTATAGATGGACTAATAGACCAAGTCCCACACACTGCTAGAAGCCCAAATATTTTTTCAGAGCTAGATGCAGAAAAAAATTATTTTTAATTTGCAACCTGATGGAGGTCAGTATAGATGGACTAATAGACCAAGTCCCACACACCGCTAGAAGCCCAAATATTTTTTCAGAGCTAGATGCAGAAAAAAATTATATTCAGTTTGCAACCTGATGGAGGTCAGTATAGATGGACTAATAGAATGATGCTATGCCCAAAAGATTTTACTTCACTAGGTGCAGTAAAAAAATTGGTATTCTATACACAGGTGGTATATCTTGCAACACAGATAGGCTACTCCACTGACTAACACACTCTGCAATAGGCCAAAAAGGATTAGCTTTGCTAGATTCAGCCAAATGCTGTGAAAAAAACTTGCACAGCACTGGCACAGACCTGCCTGGCAAAAACTGATAGGAACTGATGTAACCTAGTCCTGAAAAGGACTCCAATTACAATTAGTCTTTACTCCCACAATCTATCTATTTAAGAGCACAGACCTGCCTGATAAAAGTCGTAGGAAATGCTGTAACCTAGTCCTTAAAAGGACTGCAATCACAACTATTCCCTACTCCCAAGCTATCTGTATATTTGTGCGAAAATTGGCTTGAAATTAACAAGGTATAGCGCACACAGCAACAGCGGTGCCGTCTAACACGCAGCTGCAGCAGTGAGAAAATGGTGGCGACGGGGAAAATGGCTTGGTCTTATAGGGCAAGGACATGTGACATACACTGCCAATCACACATGCCCTTGCTTGTGTGAAAAAAAGCACTTCGCTCCGTGTGTGCGCTGCTGATAGGCTGACAGATTGCACCTCCCCACTGCAAATGCGGGAAAGAGAAAAAAAAATGGAGATCTTCATTGTTCCTGCAGAGATCCATCCCCTGCCCCTCCCCCCGCCCCGCTGTACACTCAAACTGCGTATTAACATTAATTTTCATCATTACTGAGAAAAAATCCAGTTATGATTTTGGTGCACGAACAGTTATCGAACATAACCTCGAACAGCCGAATTTTTCTCAAATTGTTCGTGTTCGCCGACCGGCTCGAACACCGCCCAAAACAGCTCGAATTTGAGATTGGCGAACAGTTCGAGTAGAACAACGCTCATCTCTAGTAGGGACCTCCTGCAGTGACCATGTAATTAAAAAGGAGATCTGCTCTGAGAACCCACCACCAAGACTCTGATTTTTTTATTTAGAGGTGGAAAAGTACACTTCCAAGGCAAGAGCTCCCTCTGTTCAAAGCACTGGTCCCAGACATTTTGGAGCCAGTGGTCAGTGATGAATATTGGGGTTTGCATCGATCCAATATTTTTTTTCGATATATTTTCGGCGTTGTAGCGAAGGGACGAACATAGCGCATTCACTCACATCTCCGTGGAAACAAGAAAACAATATCTACCGCCTGGGACACCCAGGGGTGAAGATATCCTGAAGTTGGGGATCTTATAAACTTCCAAAAGACCTAGCACATCCCACGATAAGCCCCTGTATGAGCTCACCAACGGGAGCTATGTGGGCTTAACTTTGATCTAATGAAAAGCTGAATTTGGGCTTTTGTATTTTGTCAGTCCTGGAAGGTACAGCCTGCTGTAGTTCTGTCTATTTTCTTAAGGAGTACCTTCCTCTGCTAAGTGAGCCATTTCCATGACACAGTTTTAGTACTTTTCTTTTGTTATTTATTTTACTCACTTACATAGCGCTGTTAATTTTACAGCGCTTTACAGACATTATTGGCACTGTCCCCATTGGGGCTCATAATCTAAATTCCCTATCAGTATGTATTTTGGAGTGTGGGAGAAAACTGGAGTACCCAGAGGAAACCCACACAAATACGGGGACAACATACAATGTTCCCATTTTGTAACATCTTTGTATATTTTTTTAGAAATACTGCCTACCTTTCCAGATTAAAAATATAAAAATTAAAAACTTTGTTCCACTTGTTCTGTAAAAAACACCCCTGAAGCCATACGCTACCTGTAACGGGTGTTCATTCGGCCTGTATAAACGATTGGTGGTGGCAGCTAGTAGTTCCTTTGTTATTGTGGAGTTGGCAGTGACCATACTGGAGTACATACATATTGTATATTCCACACGTTGGAATCAGAGGTGTATATACCCTACGCTCACTGTAAGTTCCCCATTAACCCGCCTAGTAGTGGAAACAGCTGCCGCCTTTCCATCACTAGTCACTTAATTGCGTAATTGTCCTGACGATTGGAGGCAGCGAAGTTGCATCTCCCTGACAACTGGCCTTAGCCAAAATGTTTACTTATTTTCTGTGTGGGTGTGGTATTCAATTTTTAATTACCCTTTCAATAAAATATTATATTCGGTAATTTACTGCAATGGGGGTAATTCTGCCCTTGTGAACTAGTATGACAGGACAGATGGAATCTTTAATGAAGCAAATTAAACCTTAATCAGCTATTGCCTTCTGACCCTAAAAAAGATCACTTAGACCCCCCACTTCGTGTTTATAATAAAGTAGACATTAGGTTGGGGTACTTCCAGTGCTGTTAGGACTAAGGAACATAAATTAATAAATAAATCCTCACTTCCCTTTCGTCCTAAAGTGCAGCACAACATTGGAGATTTAACAAGAAGAAACCCCATGCGAAGGGCTCTGTATACTTGATGAACTCAAAATTGACCCCACAAGACTAAAAAGGAAATGACTTAAAAAACAAATGATAAATCAGGGCCTAAATGTCTAAGGACTAAGGCACCTATTCATTATTTGCGTTTTTAAGAAGTCACTTTCCTTTTTGATCTTGTATTAGTTGCCGTTGTTGTCGCCAAATTCTTCAAAATTCCGCACACAATTGATGAATTTGATGCAAAGTCAGGAATGGTCTTTTTTCAGTCTTGAACTGTTTTTGTGACTTTTTGGTGCCAAAATTCGCACATTTTGAAAAATGGCATAAAAATTGTGTCAAAATACTGGCATACTCAAAAATACACCGTGGGGGACTGGTGGGGGGCTGCTCCAAGTTTTGTGACTTTTTTAAAAGTTAATATTGATAAAACAGGCAACAACATCTGGAATCGCTAAACTCTGCTCACAAAAGCGGAAAACAAGAAAAAACAGGCGAGCACATACAGTGGTGTGGAAACGTGTTTGCCCCTTCCTGATTTCTTATTTTTTTACATGTTTGTCACACTTAAATGTTTCGGATCACAAAACAAATTTAAATATTAGACAAATATAACACAAGTAAACACAAAATGCAGTTTTTAAATGAAGGTCTTTATTATCAAGTGAAAAAGGAATCCAAACCAACAGGGCCCTGTGTGAAAAAGTGATTGCACCCTAAACCTAATAACTGGTTGGGCCACCCTTAGCAGCAACAACTGCAATCAAGCATTTGCGATAACTGGCAATGAATGTTTATCTATTGCTTCATTGGGGGACACAGGAAACCATAGGAATGAAAGTGTTTTTCCGAATGGTTACCGCCTTATTTCCTACAAGTAACCGACTTATCCAAGGTACCCCCATCCCATCACAACTGCCTAGCAAGCATCTCCCACAAAGTATCAGACGTATGCTTCTATGGCAGGTAATGCAGTGTCCAGGTAGCGGGTGCACTCCAGCTTCACAGACGTGTCCTGTGTCCCCCAACGAAGCCTCCGAGAAAGAGATTTTACGGTAAGTACCCAAAATCTTCTTTTTACAACGCTCTGGAGGAATTTTGGTCCACTCATCTTTTGAGACATGAGACAACAGGAATTAATTCTTATATATTTATATATACTGTATATGTATCTCTGAAACCAGAAGTTTACATACACTATCTAAAAAGACACATATGTATGTTTTTCTCAATATCTGACATGAAATCAGAATAAACCTTTCTGGTTTTGGATCAATTAGGATTACCATAATTTTTAATATTTGCAAAATGCCAGAATAATGAGAGAGAGAGAGAATGTTTCAAGGCATTTTTATTACTTACTGCAAAGTCAAAGTTTACATACACTAAGATTACTATGCCTTTAAACAATTCTGGACTGCCCATATGATGGTGTCATGTGTTTGGAAGCTTCTGATAGTTTTTTTGGCAATTGAGTTAATTAGAGACACACCTGTAGATGTATTTTACTGCACATCTGAAACACACTGCTTCTTTGTGTAGCATCATGGGAAAGTCTAAAGAAATCAGCCAAGATATCAGGAAGAGAATTGTGGACTTGCACAAGTCTGGCTCATCCTTGGGTACAATTTCAAGATACCTGAAGGTGCCTCGTTCATGTGTTGTCACGCTGTCTCTGTATACTGGAGGTAGGGGGCCTAAGCTGACCCTAAGCTGGGGCCCTGACTAATCCCTCAACCTGGAGGTACTGTTAAAGGTACAGAGGTCCAAGCCGCCAGCGTAACCCCTACCTCCTGAGGATCCCTGCACCTAAGTAATCTAGTCCTGAGAAGGACCCCGATCACAACAAAAGAGGACAAGTAATAATATGCCCACACACAGTACTTAGACGAACGAGACAGTACAAGGGAAAAACCAAAACCACCTTGCATACAAAAACTAAACAACTACAACAGAGGGAACACCAACGGGAAAGGAGATAAATGATAAAGCGAGGAAGGGAAAAACCACTCCAAATACACTTATCTCAGAAACTCCAAATACCACGATCCGCTCTGTAAGTCTGTATGAAATGCTTTCACCGACACTTCCCAAACAGACCAGCAGGCATTTGAAGGAGACTCACTACAGCAGCATTGATTGCAGCTGGGTGAGGCTGGACCTCGTCTAGCACAGAGAGAGAGAGAATTAACTCCCTCACTGCTGAAAACACAAAGCACCAAAAAGTCAGCTGCGAGAAGTCAGGCTGTGTAATCGTGACGATCTTCGTGGCGATACACCCGTGACAGTACCCCCCCTTCTACGAGGGGCCTCCGGACCCTCAGGGCCAGGTTTATCCGGGTGAGTCGTGTGGAAGGCCCGAACTAATCGGTCTGCGTTAATATCTGACGCAGGAACCCACATCCTCTCCTCAGGACCATACCCTTTCCAATGAACCAGGTACTGAAGGGACCGGCGATTAAAACGTGAATCGATGACCCTTGATACCTGGAACTCCAAGTTACCATTGACCACCACTGGAGGGGGAGGAACACGTTGTGAATTTTAAACGTAGGGGGGAGGTCAAGACGGAATGCCACCGGATTAATAATAGAACTGATTCTGTACGGCCCGATGAACCTGGGACCCAGTTTCCAGGAGGGAACCTTAAGTTTAATATTCCTGGTAGACAACCATACCCGATCGTTCACACTTAGGTCCGGACCAGACACTCTCCTCCTATCAGCCATACGTTTGTATCGGTTCCCCATAGTATTCAGATTCTTCAGCACCCCTCTCCATACTGAAGCGAGTGATGAGGAAAATCGTTCCTCCTCAGGAACCCCCGAAGAGCCCCCCCTACTGAAAGTACAAAACTGGGGGTGAAAACCATATGCCCCAAAAAACGGGGACTTACCAGTGGACTCGCTCCGCCTATTATTAAGAGCAAACTCTGCCAGAGGTAAGAAAGAAGCCCAGTCCTCCTGGTTCTCTGACACAAAACACCGGAGATATGTCTCCAAGCTCTGGTTCATACGTTCCGTCTGACCATTGGTCTGAGGGTGAAAAGCCGATGAGAATGACAAATGCATCCCCCGCCGTGCACAAAACGCCTTCCAGAACTTGGACACAAACTGAGACCCCCGATCAGACACCACATCGGAGGGTACCCCGTGAAGCCTCACAATCTCCCCAATGAACACCTGCGCAAGAGTTTTAGCATTAGGGAGAGCCGGAAGAGCGATAAAACGTGCCATCTTGCTGAACCTGTCCACTACAACGAGTATGACCGTTTTACCCGAAGACGGAGGGAGGTCCGTAATAAAGTCCATAGACAGATGAGTCCAAGGACGCTCCGGGATCTTCAAAGGTAAGAGGGCCCCAGACGGACGGGTATGTGAGGTCTTAGAGCGCGCACAAACCCCACAGGACGCGACAAAAGTTACCACCTCCTTATGTAAGTTAGGCCACCAAAACCGACGCGAGAGGAGATCCACAGTTGCTTTACTCCCCGGGTGTCCTGCCAAAACTGAGTTATGGTGTGCCTCGATCACCTTTTGTCGCAACTGATCTGGAACAGTCTCCCCGGAGGTCCAACAGGGGCGTCCCCCTGAGCCTCCAATACCTCCTCCTCCAGCTCAGAGCATACTGCCGAAACCACCACCCCCTCCTGAAGGATAGGAATCGGGTGGTCCGTATTCCCGGCCCCAGGGAAACTGCGAGATAAGGCATCCGCCTTTACATTTTTTGACCCAGGACGATATGTAACGACAAAATTAAACCTGGTAAAAAACAATGACCACCTAGCTTGTCTGGGATTCAGACGTTTCGCGGACTCCAGATATAGCAGGTTCTTGTGATCGGTGATGACGGTGACCGGATGGACTGCCCCCTCCAAAAAATGGCGCCACTCCTCAAAAGCTAACTTAATGGCCAAGAGTTCCCTATTACCGACATCGTAATTCCTCTCAGCGGACGACAATTTTTTAGAGAAAAAGGCGCACGGATGCCACTTACCAGGGGACGAACCTTGTGACAATACTGCTCCCACCCCTACCTCAGAAGCGTCTACCTCTACAATGAATGGCTGTGACGCATCAGGTTGAAGGAGTATGGGTGCTGAGGCAAAACATTTTTTCAAGCAGGAGAATGCTTGACAAGCCTTGTCAGACCACCTAGAAAAATCCGTCCCCTTTTTAGTCATGTCTGTGAGAGGCTTAACCATGGACGAGAAATTACGAATGAACTTCCGGTAATAATTAGCAAACCCCAGGAAACGTTGTAGTGCCTTAAGATTCTCTGGCCGATCCCACTCAAGAACTGCCCGCACTTTCCCAAGGTCCATACGAAAACCGGACGCTGAAACCAGGAAGCCTAAAAACTGGAGTTCCTGTACGGCGAACACACACTTTTCCCATTTGGCATACAGTTTATTATCCCGCAAGATCTGTAACACCTGCCTAACGTGCTCCTGATGAGACACCAGATCCGGCGAGTAAATTAAGATATCATCCAGATATATGACAACAAACTGTCCCACCAGGCGGCGAAAAATGTCATTAACAAAGTGTTGGAACACCGCCGGGGCATTAGTCAGACCGAATGGCATGACAAGGTTCTCATAATGCCCCTCCGGAGTGTTAAACGCCGTCTTCCACTCATCCCCCTCCTTCATCCTAATCAGATTGTACGCCCCCCTGAGATCCAACTTAGAGAACCATTTGGCGCCCACGATCTGATTAAAGAGATCGGGAATAAGTGGGAGTGGATACGGATCTCGGACCGTAATCCGATTAAGTTCACGGAAATCCAGGCAAGGGCGTAGGCCTCCATCTTTCTTCTTAACAAAGAAGAACCCCGCAGCCACCGGTGAAGATGAAGGTCTAATATGCCCCTTAGCCAGACTTTCTGAAATATAATCCTTCATGGCCTGCCTCTCAGGACCAGAAAGGTTATACAACCTAGCTTTAGGTAACTTGGCCTCAGGGAGCAGTTTTACAGAACAGTCATACTCGCGATGAGGAGGTAGTTCCTGACACCCTTTCTCCGAGAATACATCCTCAAAGTCCACCAGAAATGGAGGTAAGACCCAAGGAGTAACCGCACCGATGACCGTGTTCATGCAGTTTTTATTACAGAATTTACTCCATTGGCATATCTCTCTGGTTTGCCAATTAATAACCGGGTTATGCTTAGTTAACCAAGGAAGGCCCAACACTATAGGAGTGGGAAGACCCTCCAACACGTAGCAAGACAACAGTTCTTTATGTATCGCCCCCACTTGAAGTTTTACGTCATGCACAGCTTGCAAAAAACTTCCCTGACCGAGAGGCCTGGCATCGATCGAGAATATGGGGATGGGTTTAGCCAACTCACTCAATCGCATACCTTGAACCCGGGCAAACCGAGCATCAACCAGATTAGCCCCGGCCCCACTATCCAGAAGAACAGATATCCTCTCAGTTCTCGTACCCACCACCACCTCCGCCGGTACGAGAAACTGAGACGAACCTAGGGACGAAATACCTACTCCCAGATTGCCGTCCACCACACAACCTGGGATCAACAGTTTTCCGACGACTCTTCACTCTGCAAGGGACGGGATGGACACCCCCCAATAAAATGTCCCTTTCTCCCGCAGAAGAAACACCTTCCTGTCTTATGGCGCACCACCGGTCCCCTCCCCCGAAATGATGTCCCTCCTAATTGCATAGGCTCCTCTGGACTGACCAGGGGAACCACCATATGAGGGGACCTTGTAGGAGGTGGAGTCATCACAGGGGGTCGAGTTATCCCGCACCTCTCCCGAAGCCGTCTGTCAACGCGAATAGCCAGGGCCATAGCGGCTTCCAGTGACGCGGTAGAGTCATACTGTGCCAACACATCCTGTAATTTGTCGGATAAACCTTGACAAAACTGGCTCCTAAGAGCCGGGTCATTCCACTGGGTGTCCGTGGCCCACCTACGGAACTCCGAACAGAATTCCTCCGCCGGACGATCTCCCTGCTGGATCCTACGTAACTTAGACTCAGCAAGGGAGATCCGATCTGGGTCATCATATACGAGTCCCAGAGCAGCGAAAAACCTATCCACTGACTGGAGAGCCGGGGAGCCCGGGGGAAGAGAGAACGCCCAAGATTGTGGGTCCCCTTGTAGGAGCGAGATGACAATTCCCACCCTTTGTTCTTCACTCCCCGATGACCGAGGCCGCAGCCGAAAGTACAATTTGCATGCCTCCCGGAAAACAAAAAACTTGTCCCGCCCCCCAGTGAACCTGTCAGGGAGAGCTACTTTAGGTTCTGGTCCGGCTTGCTCCTGAGGATGCAAAACCTTGGACCTAACGTCCGCCAGCTCCATGGACAAACTCTGCAACTGCCGAGCTAGACCGGCTACTGGATCCATGGTAGCTGGAGAAAAACTAAGTGGTTCGGTGAAAATGTCACGCTGTCTCTGTATACTGGAGGTAGGGGGCCTAAGCTGACCCTAAGCTGGGGCCCTGACTAATCCCTCAACCTGGAGGTACTGTTAAAGGTACAGAGGTCCAGGCCGCCAGCATAACCCCTACCTCCTGAGGATCCCTGCACCTAAGTAATCTAGTCCTGAGAAGGACCCCGATCACAACAAAAGAGGACAAGTAATAATATGCCCACACACAGTACTTAGACGAACGAGACAGTACAAGGGAAAAACCAAAACCACCTTGCATACAAAAACTAAACAACTACAACAGAGGGAACACCAAACGGGAAAGGAGATAAATGATAAAGCGAGGAAGGGAAAAACCACTCCAAATACACTTATCTCAGAAACTCCAAATACCACGATCCGCTCTGTAAGTCTGTATGAAATGCTTTCACCGACACTTCCCAAACAGACCAGCAGGCATTTGAAGGAGACTCACTACAGCAGCATTGATTGCAGCTGGGTGAGGCTGGACCTCGTCTAGCACAGAGAGAGAGAGAATTAACTCCCTCACTGCTGAAAACACAAAGCACCAAAAAGTCAGCTGCGAGAAGTCAGGCTGTGTAATCGAGACGATCTTCGTGGCGACACACCCGTGACATGTGTACAAACAATTATACTCAAGTACAAACAAGATGGGAATATCCAGCCATCATACCTCTCAGGAAGGAGACAGGTTCTGTCTCCCAGAAATGAATGTGCTTTGGTCCGACAAGTGCATATCAAGCCAAGGACAAAAGCAAAAGACCTTGTGAAGATGATGGTGGAAGCTGGTAAGCTTGTGTCAATATCCACAGTGAAACGAGTACCGTGTCAACATGGGCTGAAAAGCCAGATTAATGTTTGCAAATGCACACAGGAACAAAGACCTTAATTTTTGGAGACATGTCCTGTGGTCTGATGAAACTAAAATTAACCTTTTTGGGCATAATGACCATCGTTACGTTTGGAGGAAAAAGGGAGAAGCTTGGAAGCCTGAGAACACCATCCCAACTGTGAAACACGGGGGGTGGCAGCATCATGTTGTGGGATTGTTTTGCTGCAGGAGGGACTGGTGCACTTCACAAAATAGATGGCATCATGAGAAAAGAAGATTATGTGGCAATACTGAAGCAACATCTCAAGACATCAGCCAGGAAGTTAAAGCTTGGGCAGAAATAGGTCTTTCAAATGGACAATAACCTAAAGCATACTGCCAAAATTTATGGGCAAAGCTGAAAAGGCAGGTGCAAGCAAAGCAACCTACAAACCTGGATCAGTTACACCAGTTTTGTCAGGAGGAATGGGCTTAAATTCAGGCCAACTATTGTGAGAAGCTTGTGGAAGGATATCCCAAATGTTTGACCCAAGTCATTCAGTTTAAGGGCAATGATACCAAATACTAATGAAATGTAGGTAAACTCTTGACTTTGCAGTAAGTAATAAAAATGCCTTAAAACATTCTCTCTCTCTCTCTCTCATTATTCTGGCATTTGGCAAATATTAAATATTTACATACACTACATAAAAACTTTTGGTTTCAACTATATATATATATATATATATATATATATATATATATATGACGCGCCCCCTGGGCAGTGGGGCACTCGGTGCCGGGCCGGTCATTGCTAGGGGAGATGTCACAGTGGCGGTGACCCGGCCCGTGACCCAGGGCGGTCAATCAAAAGGGGAATATTATTTACAGGGGATTTATAGTTTTTATGTACAGTTCGTGACGCCACCTGTGGTATGCGGCTATGTGGAGCCGCCGCTGCGGAGCAGGTCCTCTGGAGCTGGTGTGAATGCAGCAGAGTTGGTTTAGCTCTCCACAGGTAGAGCTTAGCTCCAAGGCAGGGTAGATGTTGCTGTTATGAAGTAGCACTCGTGGTGCAGTGTAGTGCACGGAGTGATGGCGCAGCAGCAATAACTGACAGAGACGGTGGGGTGCAGTCTTCAGGGTTTTACTCACGGTTTTCAGACTCCAAGTTACCAGGGCCAGGGTAACTTCCCACGTCGTCTTGTGCTTACTCAGGGAGGGGTTCAGCCAACCCTCTGGTACCTCCAGAGTACATAGTGGGACCCCCTTCTGTGTGTTCATTCTGGCCGTCTCCCTGCACCTCACACCTAGTGTTCCAATCCAGTGATCGCGGACCTTGTCGGGCGACGTCTTCTCTGTCCCCTGGGTCCTCTATGGCCACCTTCTTGGTGAGACAGATGTGGATTGTGGCTGCAGTACCTGAAATACTGCAGCCTCCGATTTCCTAGTTGAGACTTGAAGTGCTCTGCTAGTTTAGGGACCGGCCCCCTCTGTGCGACCCAATTTGCTCTAACGGTTTCAGCATTTTGAGATTTCCAATACTCTGTTAAAATCCATTTTCTTTGATCTGTATTTAATTTGTCATTATGTGTTATCTGAATTATCTGAAAAGAAAACAGATTTGGGGAGATCTATCTGTGAAAACTAGATCTGTGAAACTGGCTCAGTTGCCCTTAGTAACCAATCAGATTCCACCTTTCATTTTCCAAAGAGTCTGTGAGGAATGAAAAGTGGAATCTGATTGGTTGCTAAGGGCAACTGAGCCAGTTTCACGTTACACCATGTTTGATAAATCTCCCCATCCATAACCTTATTACACTTTCTGTCCACCTACTTTTGGACCACCCCGTATATATATATACAGTACAGACCAAAAGTTTGGACACACCTTCTCATTTAAAGATTTTTTTGTATTTTCATGACTATGAAAATTGTACATTCACACTGAAGGCATCAAAACTATGAATTAACACATATGGAATTATATACTTAACAAAAAAGTGTGAAACAACTGAAAATATGTCTTATATTCTAGGTTCTTCAAAGTAGCCACCTTTTGCTTTGATGACTGCTTTGCACACTCTTGGCATTCTCTTGATGAGCTTCAAGAGGTAGTCACCGGAAATGGTTTTCACTTCACAGGTGTGCCCTGTCAGGTTTAATAAGTGGGATTTCTTGCCTTATAAATTGGGTTGGGACCATCAGTTGTGTTGTGCAGAAGTCAGGTGGATACACAGCTGATAGTCCTACTGAATAGACTGTTAGAATTTGTATTATGGCAAGAAAAAAGCAGCTAATTAAAGAAAAACAAGTGGCCATCATTACTTTAAGAAATGAAATGAAATGAAAAATCTTTAAATGAGAAGGTGTGTCCAAACTTTTGGTCTATACTGTATATATATGATAAGATCTGTTGCTAAGATTTAATATTGAGGTAAATAAAAAATAGAATACTTATCTCTTCCTTGATGCAAGGAGCATTCAGTGTAATGGCAACGCCAGCTGCTAGAAGCGTGCTAAAGATGCTCAAGTGCAGCCAAAATGCAGGGAGAAAAACATGCATAAGGCTGTGTGCCCACTATGCGTTTTTTAAGCGTTTCCGCATCGGCAATTCCGCTGCAGAAACGCTTAAATAATGCTTGGTAGAAGGCCTGCCATGTTCCCCAATGATAATCCGCATGTCCTGTGCACATGCTGCGGAAATTTCCGCTGCGGATTATCATTGCGGAAAAATCCACAGCACTACCAATTATTTTGCGTAATCGCTGCATTTTCGCCGCCATTGACTTGCATTGAATCGCTTAATATCCGCATGACTACATGTACACATGCGGATATTAAGCGATTCAATGTGAGGATGGTACCCAGGTCTGGAGAAGAGGAGACTCTCCTCCATACCTGGGTACCATAGTACCTGTTAAAAAAAAGAATTTAAAATAAAAAAATACATTATACTCACCTTCTGATGGTCTCCATAGTGATGCGTCCTGGCTTCTTGGCGGTCGCGTGACCTGTCACATGACTAAATGACGTCATGGAAGGTCCTTATAGACAACCGCGAGCCGCCCAACACACCGGACGCACCGGAGGAGACAGGGGCCATCGGAAGGTGAGTATAAGGTTTATTTTTTTTACCATTCTTTTACTAAAACTTGGTCACACTATATAAATCCATGGCGGTTGCATGGATTTGTAGTGGGACCAAGTTGTCAAGCACTTTTCCAAGTGATGTTAAAATCGCTTGGAAAGCGCTTGACAACCTGCATGCGGAAATGCATGTGAAGAACGCTTCATTTCCGCATGTCCCTGGCTGGAAAAACGCATGTACAATCCGCATGTACAATCCGCATGTACAATCCCGCATGTGTTTTTTCTGCCAGGGAGATGCAGAAACGCTCAGGAAAAATCCGGAGCATTTCTGCATCTTGGGCACATAGCCTAAGGGTAACGTTAACAACACCTTTATATACTTCGCAGATCAATCTAAGAAGTACGACCTGATAAATTGAAACATAAAATGAGAAAAAGCCAAAAGGCTAAGCAAACCATGGAGGACAGAAAAAAATACATGGTAGGAGGGGCTATGCGGCCTTTTATTGGGTCAGGAGGAACTATCTCGTTATGGTTTAATTTATTTCATTAAAGGTTGCATCTATCTTACTAGTTCATAGGGGCGGAATTATCCCGTAGTTGTGCTGCTGGTTAGGATATAAGGGAATCATCTACCTAATTGATATGTCTGGGCAATTTTTTTGTGTTTAGTGCTATCACTTGCCTGAGACATTAAATTGTTTAGTGGTATTATACTTCAGTATTACCTTCACATAATTTACATATAGGATTCTTTGTTAAAAAAAGAAGGCTCCTGCAAAAAAACACCCAGTAGAAAAAGATACAACTGATTTCTTGTCCTGTGCGGTACCTAGAAAGAAAAGCAGAAGAGATTTGCTATATTTTTCTCATTTTACTCAAAAAAAATGCAATACAAGTTTAATATAAGTTAAAGTCTTACAAAGTAATAAAGTCATATGTGAGGAAGAGCTGTTGGAATACAAGTTTTTAAAGCTGAAGTTAGAATTCGGCTACATTTTGTGTCCTGTTGAATCCTGTTCTGAAGGTGAATTTGATGAAAGGAGCAGCTTTTAACAGGATGAAAAGACGTGGTGTGAATAGTTCCAAATAATGTTACATTTACAAATATATGTTTCATTTGTTTTCTTTTCCTCAGGACTGAAATGATTACTGAAGACTGAAATCTGTAACTGCATATCATGAATTTATGCAAAAGTAAAAAAAACAAAAAAACCTGTGTGCTCATTAATAGAAATATTTATTGTCTGCATGATGTCACATTTGTATCTTTTTTTATTAATTGAAATATGTTTTATATATCACAAGCAATGCTGAATTATAATAAAAAACATTCAAACCATTTTTGGCCTAATGTGTTCATTTTATGGGTTTGTCTGGGCTGAAACTTAAAGTCCTCAATCACCCTGTGTGATGGCAGACCGTCGAGCCATGCACACTTTCAGGATTTCCCTGTGTTCCCGATGCGGGTGGGCAGTGACTTGACAACATGTGTGCAATTTGCATGGTCTCATGGTCAGATGCACTGGTAGACCAAGGAATCTTAGTGTAGATGATGAAAGACACATCATGCGTACTTCTCTTCGAAATCAGAAGATGTCCACAGCACCATCAGCTCAGAACTGGCAGCAACCAGTAAGACCCAGCTGCACCCATCTTATGATCGAAGAAATCTGTACAAAAGTTATCTTTATAGAAGAATTATGGCCAAAAGCCATACGTTTGACTTGGAAACAAGACTAGGCGCCTGAACTATGCGTGAAAACATAGGAACTGGGGGGCAGAAAAATGGCACCAGGTGTTGTGGACTGATGAGTTGAAATGTGAAATGTTTAGCTGTAACAGAAGGCAGTTTATTAGCCGAAGGCCTAGAGAACAGTGCAATAATAAGTGTCTTCAGGCAACAGTGAGGCATGGTCGAAGTTCCTTGCAAATTGTGGCTGAATTTCAGTAAATGTAGTTGGGAATTTAGCCAAGATTAATAGTGTCTTCACTGTTCCAGGATGTTCGGAACGAGTCCTCAGTCTGGGATACGTTTTATGTCCTGTCGATTGTTGGGTCCTGTAGTTAGGCATCCTGTAGGTGTAATTGTGTTTAAATAACTATCAAGTTCTACCGGCGAGTCTCATCCATAAAACTGAAGAGGCTAGTGCATGCTGCATTGGGAGGGTTTGGGAGAGGGCAGGTTCAAGCTGACATTCAGTCCACTTGAAAGAAAAAAAACACTCATCTATAACACAAAGGGTAATATTGCAAAAAAAGTGCATGGTTTACACACGTTTGAAAGATGCAGACTTTTTGCTGTACCACTGCTTGAAGAAAGTGTTTTCTAAAAAGTGGCAGTAGGTTTGGAAGTTGATTTTGAGTCCATCTTCAGCCTAAAAAGGTCCAACTAGCTCATCTTTAATGATACCAGCCATAGCAGTACCCCTCCTCCACCTTGCTGGCATCGGAGTGTAACTGGAGGTTTGTGCCCATTACTGATAAAGCAACAGGCTCATCCATACTGTATGGAGCATCATGTGGTGCCATTATACAGTATGGAGCACTATATGGGGCCCATTATACTGTATGGAGCATCATGTGGGGCCATTATACAGTATGGAGCATTATGTGGGCACAATATACAATATGGAGCACTATGTGGGGCCCATTACACTATATGGAGCACTATGTGGGGCCCATTACACTATATGGAGGACTATATGGGGCCCATTACACTGTATGGAGGACTATGTGGGGCCTATTATACTGTATGGAGCACTATGTGGGGCCCATTACACTGTATGGAGGACTATGTGGGGCCATTATTCTGTATGGAGGACTCTTTGTGGCCATTATACTGTATGGAGGACTATGTGGGGCCCATTACACTATATGGAGGACTATATGGGGCCCATTACACTGTATGGAGGACTATATGGGGCCCATTACACTGTATGGAGGACTATATGGGGCCCATTACACTGTATGTAGCACTATGTGGGGCCCATTATTCTGTATGGAGGACTCTTTGTGGCCATTATACTGTATGGAGGGCTGTGTGGTGATTACAGTTGGAGAATCATACTGTGATGGCGTCACCATTCTTTGTTGGGGGAATTGAGGGAGGGGGGTACAGTAGGGTCATCATACCTTGCATGTGGAGGAATTCACTGTGGGGTATCATACTGTGTTTGGGGGCACTTTTGTTTGCATCATACTTTATCTGTTTTATTCAAGGTTTTTTATCCTTTGTTATTACATATTTAGGCCATTGGACCATATGCTTTTTACTGCTTTTACATAACATATTATATTATTCAACTATAATTCCAAAAGTTAATTGTTTTATTTGATAAGGAAAAACTTCCTCAATTGTAGACTTTTTTTTTAACAAATATCAAGGTTGGCCCATGACTTTGTCCAAGCTTTTAACTTTGGCCCTCTGTGTATTTACATCCCTGGGTTACAATTGCAAAGAGGTTGTAAAAACAAACAACTTTGCAATTTTACTTTTGGTTAAAAACCCTCTCCATTCTCAAGAACAGACCTGCTCTGCAATCGGTGGCGAGTATCTTAGGCTTGGAGTGCAGTGCTTACAAGCTCTTTGCTGTAGACTTTATAGCGCGCTAATGTATGAGTTGTTTTTCTAAACTAAAACTTCAATATTCAGGATAAATTGCCGTGTTGGCACTTTGTGATAAATAAGTGGGTGATAGATTGCAGTTTTGGCCCTTGGTCTCTACAAGGTTCGCCATCACGTTCTCCGACAATAAAAGGATCAGCAGTCTGATAGTAGACATGCCAGATTCTTACCTCACCCGACAATCATCTGTCAGCGGATTTATAGAAATCTCTTGCCCACTGTGCTTTCTTTTTTTACTTTGTCGAAACTGCACTGCGGTGAGATTTTGAAATCTGCAGCATGTCAATTTCTGTTTATGGTAAATATCTGTTTTATTTGCAGATTGTACCGATAGACTTGAATGTAATGAGGAAAATCCACATAGAAAAAAATCCCGTTGTGTTTTTTTCCACAGCGGAAACGCAATAAAAGTTCATGCAAGGAGTTTTGTATGTTCTCCCCATATTTGCGTGGGTTTCCTCCAGGTTCTCCGGTTTCCTCCCACACTCCAAAGACATACTGATAGGGAATCTAGATTGTGAGCCCCAATGGGGACATTGATAATGTCTGTAAAGCGCTGTGGAATTTTTATATAAGTGGGTAAAATATAAATAAATGTAACCTGCACATAACTTTATGAATGACGTCTTAGGAAAGTAAGTAACAGGAAGTTTCCAAAACAAAGTAGTTTTACTTAAATCTTGACATTCCAAAAATAAATAAAAACCT
The DNA here is from genome assembly GCF_046119375.1 of Phyllobates terribilis. NCBI lineage: Eukaryota > Metazoa > Chordata > Amphibia > Anura > Dendrobatidae > Phyllobates > Phyllobates terribilis. The sequence continues at coordinate 160,984,944 of NW_027362761.1, forward strand.
GAAAAAATGCAAATTAAGCTATTTAATGAGTCTTTAATGCTGCATATTTTCTGCACCAAATACTCATTGCAGGAAATTAGCCTGAAGGCGCAGTCAGGCGGCCATATAACCCGGACGACGGTCACATTGCAATGCTCGGAATGGCCGTCTGCTCTCCAGACCTGAGTGTATTTCTATACAGCTGTCACTATCAGGTCAGGAGAGCCATCGGCCAGTCCATGCCTGCAATGCAATCGTCGTCCTTGTTATACGGCTGTCTGATTACTCCCTTAGGCTAATTCACGTCCGAGTGTTGTCCAATTTGTTTTTTCCTCAAGCAGCACTTTGTGTCAGAGTAGAATGGATGTATTCACACATTGTTAAAACCATGGATGTGGTAGTAAGATCCCTGGGACTCAGCACATATGGGGATACGTGAGACACGGGTGCAGATCGGAAAAAATTGGTCTGGTTCTCTTGGATTTTAACACACAGATGATGATCAGATCGCACACAGACCACACACTGATCAATGTTATGCAATAAGGCTGTTCAGACGAACAATTTTTTTCTTGGTCTGTCCATGAGAAAAAAAAAAATTGCAGCATGCACTACTTTATACCGAGTCTTGGATGAGACTCACACATTGAAGTCTATGGGTGCAAGAAAAAAATCTCATACTACACGTAACATGTAAGTGGCATCAAATTTTTGCAGATAGATTTCTGTTTTAAACCTAGGAAACTGTATATGATCATGTATATGTTTTAAAGTAGTTGTATAAAAATGTATCACACACCGACATAAAAAATGGATACATGGATGGCACATGGATTAAAATTGGATGAAAATTTGAAAAAAAATCGCTAGTTTTCTGGATGAAACTCAGGTGATTTCTCATATCCTCGTCTGCAGGCGCCCTTAGACTGTCAGCCATACCCGGTGATACCGGCGAGTTTGGCTGACATTAGTCTGGTGTGCATGAGGGACTTGAACTTCTATCTAACGGGTATGAGCACTTTTAGTCTGACTTATCAGTAGGGGGCGTGACCACTTAAAGTGCCTAGGCCAGCATGAACACAAAATATGGCACCGATAATGATCCTAAACAAACGTCAAAATCCACAGTAGACTAGCTCAAAAGGCGCAAGCTGAAGGTTTTACAATGGCCCTCACAGTCCCCTGATCTGAACATCATTGGAAATCTGTGGCTAGACCTCAAAATAGCAGTGCATGCAAGATGACCCAGGAATCTCACAGAACTGGAAGAATTTTCCAAGGAAGAATGGATGAAAATCCCTCAAACAAGAAGTGAAAGATTCTTGGCTGGCTACAAAAAAGCGTTTACAATCTGTAATACTTTCAGAAGGGGGTGCTACTAGGTATTAACCATGCAGGGTGCCAAAACTTTAGCATGGGCCCATTTTCCTTTTTGTAATTTTTAAAATGTAGAAGATGAATATATATATATATATATATATATATATATATATATATATATATATGTGTATGTATATATATATACACAGTTAGGTCCATATATATTTGGACAGAGACAACATTTTTCTAATTTTGCTTCTAGGCATTACCACAATGAATTTTAAACAAAACAATTCAGATGCAGTTGAAGTTCAGACTTTCAGCTTTCATTTGAGGGTATTCACATTAAAATTGGATGAAGGGTTTAGGAGTTTCAGCTCCTTAACATGTGCCACCCTGTTTTTAAAGGGACCAAAAGTAATTGGACAGATTAAATAATTGTAAATAAAATGTTCATTTCTAGTACTTGGTTGAAAACCCTTTGTTGGCAATGACTGCCTGAAGTCTTGAACTCATGGACATCACCAGACGCTGTGTTTCCTCCTTTTTGATGCTCTGCCAGGCCTTCACTGCGGTGGTTTTCAGTTGCTGTTTGTTTGTGGGCCTTTCTGTCTGAAGTTTAGTCTTTAACAAGTGAAATGCATGCTCAATTGGGTTGAGATCAGGTGACTGACTTGGCCATTCAAGAATATTCCACTTCTTTGCTTTAATAAACTCCTGGGTTGCTTTGGCTTTATGTTTTGGGTCATTGTCCATCTGTAGTTTGAAACGACGTCCAATCAGTTTGGCTGCATTTGGCTGGATCTGAGCACACAGTGTGGCTCTGAATACATCAGAATATATTCGGCTGCTTCTGTCCTGTGTCACATCATCAATAAACACTAGTGACCCAGTGCCACTGGCAGCCATGCATGCCCAAGTCATTACACTGCCTCCGCCGTGTTTTACAGATGATGTGGTATGCTTTGGATCATGAGCTGTACCACGCCTTCACCATACTTTTCTCTTTCCATCATTCTGGTAAAGGTTGATCTTGGATTCATCTGTCCAAAGAATGTTCTTCCAGAACTGTGCTGGCTTTTTTAGATGTTTTTTTAGCAAAGTCCAGTCTAGCCTTTTTTATTCTTGATGCTTATGAGTGGCTTGCACCGTGCAGTGAACCCTCTGTATTTACTTTCATGCAGTCTTCTCTTTATGGTAGATTTGGATATTGATACGCCTACCTCCTGGAGAGTGTTGTTCACTTGGTTGGCTGTTGTGAAGGGGTTTCTCTTCACCATGGAGATTATTCTGCGATCATCCACCACTGTTTTCTTCCGTGGGCGCCCAGGTCTTTTTGCATTGATGAGTTCACCAGTGCATTCTTTCTTTCTCAGGATGTACCAAACTGTAGATTTTGCCACTCCTAATATTGTAGCAATTTCTCGGATGGTTTTTTCTGTTTTTGCAGCTTAAGGATGGCTTGTTTCTCCTGCATGGAGAGCTCCTTTGACCGCATGTTTACTTCATACCAAAACCTTCCAAATGCAAGCCCCACACCTCAAATCAACTCCAGGCCTTTTATCTGCTTAATTGAGAATGACATAACGAAGGGATTGCCCACACCTGTTCATGAAATAGCCTTGGAGTCATTTGTCCAATTACTTTTGGTCCCTTTAAAAACAGGGTGGCACATGTTAAGGAGCTGAAACTCCTAAACCCTTCATCCAATTTTAATGTGAATACCCTCAAATGAAAGCTGAAAGTCTGAACTTCAACTGCATCTGAATTTGTTTGTTTAAAATTCATTGTGGTAATGTCTAGAACCAAAATTCGAAAAATGTTGTCTCTGTCCAAATATATATATGGACCTAACTGTATATATATATATGTATATATATATATATATATATATATATATATATATATATATATATATATACACACACATATATATATATATATATATATTTTTTTTTGCCTAAAATACAAAGGAAATGTGTCATCTTTAACTTTAGGCCTTTTAGGGATCATGTCATCTTTAACTTGCTTAACTGTTCGCAATAACAGTAATTGTTAGAACCCTCCTGTTACTTTTTGATATCTTGTGTTTTGCGGTCACGTGACCAGCTGCCTATATATTCCAGCTCCGCCCTTCTGGCTTTGCTGGACTGCAGTGTTGTTTAGACTGTCTCTCTAGCCAGGTGCTTCGGTGCCTATCTCTGTCAGTTCTTGGTCCTCTGGGACCTTTAGTACTTTTTGTCAGTTTGTCCTTTTTGCTCTGCAACAACTTCTGTTTAGGAGGTGTCCCATTTTTGTCCCAGTCCTTAGTTCATTTAGGGACCCCTCCCTTGATTCTATAGGTCTCCGTTCAGACTAGCCGAGGACGAAGGCGGGTCTGTTCACAAGGAACAGGCAGCCCGCTACATCGTAGGGATTTAGCTTAGTCTTACTGTAGGGACAGCTTTCCCCTATCTTTCCTTAGTTTATGTTGCAGATCATAACAGTAAGTCCAGCCCAAAAAAAAACCTAAAAGGAAAGAAATTCGGGGATCAATATGGTTTCCGTCCAGGAGTTGGCTCATCGCCTGCAGGGATTGTCTCTGGAGGTGGCCGAGCTTCAGCAACACGTGAGTAGCTGTCCTGGAGCGCATTTTGTCGAACCGAAGGTAGGACTGCCTGATGTTTTTTATGGTAAACAGCAAGATTTTTTTTCCTTTAAAAATGCTTGTTTGTTAAATTTTTGTTTGAGACCAAGATCCTCTGGGAATGAATCACAGCGCATTGGTTTTATTATGTCACTGTTGCTCAATGAACCACAGGGGTGGGCCTTTTCTCTCCAACCTAATGATCCATGTTTAAGTTCTGTTGAAGAATTTTTTTCTGCTATGGGGCTATTATATGACGATCCTGATCGAATCTCATCTGCTGAGTCAGAACTTAGACGTTTGAATCAGGGGTCAGATGATGTTGAAATTTATTGCACACACTTCAGAAGATGGGCCTCAGAAGTTAAATGGAATGATTAGGCGCTGAAATTTTTATTTCTTGCTGGTTTGAGTGAAAGGGTTAAGGATTTGCTAATTGCATTCCCTGCACCTGAGACTCTGCAGGAAGCTATGCAGTTAGCTGTTCGTGTGGACAGGAGACTGAGGTCCAGGGTCAATGATGTAAAAACTCTGGTAACTTCAGGTCCTAGTTCCCAGAAAATCTGCTGTGACAGCGGAGAACCAATGGAGGTTGGGGCAATGTCACTCCGCTCTCAGGAAAGAGATCGGAGATTCGCCGAAGGTTTGTGTCTTTATTGTGGTAAAGATGATCATTTGATTAAGTATTGTGAGCGTCGTTTAAGCAAAGAAAAAAAAAGGTCAGTTACGCCCGTATAGCTTGTTTACGCTCTGCAGGAGTGTTTCTTTCTGGGTGTACTACTCTGCAGGGAGATTTGATTGAATTTCAGGTATTTGTGGATTGTGGTTCAACACTTAATGTGATTGATAAAGGGTTTTTGGAAAAACTTAAATTGAAATCTAAACCTTTGTCATCACCTATTTCTGTGGTTGCAATTGATAACACTCCTTTGAAATGTATTACTCACAAGACTGCTGCATTTCCTCTCACCATCAATGGTGTTCACCAATAAATTTTGGACTTGGTTGTTATGGATAATTTTCCCTCTCCAGTTGTTCTAGGATTGCCTTGGTTAAAACTGCACAATCCTTTGTTGAACTAGTCTACTAATGTGATTAAGTCTTGGAGTCCGAAGTGCTATTATAAATGTTGTAATGGTCGCATTGCGGCTGTGGAAAAAGGGGAATTACCAGTACCTATTCAAGATTTTTGGAGGGTTTTTTCGGAGGAGGAGTCGCAAGTTTTACCTCCTCATAGGGATTATGATTGCGCCATTGAGTTTGTTCCGGGTGCTACTCTTCTCAAAAGTCGCTTGTTTAATCTGACTATCCCTGAAAGAAAGGCCTTGGAGGAGTACATAGAGACTAGTCTGGCTGCTGGTCACATTAGACCTTCTAAGTCGCCTGTGGCAGTCAGATTCTTCTTTGTTAAAAAAAAGGACGGCGGTTTACATCCATGTCTGGATTTTCGTGAAATTAATAAGATTACCGTAAGCAATTCCTACCCATTGCCGTTAAATCCTGACTTGTTTAACCAGTTAGTGGGAGCCAAGTGGTTCTCAAAAATTGATCTCCGAGGGGCATACAATTTGTTACGTGTGAAGGAGGGTGATGAATGAAAAACTGCTTTTAACACTCCGGTAGGTCATTTTGAGAATCTGGTGATGCCTTTCGGTCTTACCAATGCACCTGCATTTTTTAAGAACCTTATTAATGACATCCTGAGACCTTTGATTGGTAAGAATGTGGTTGTGTATTTGGATGACATTTTGATTTATTCACCAGATCTAGAGTCCCATTGGCTTAGTGTACGTGAAGTTTTGCAGTTATTGAGTGATAATTCACTCTTTGCTAAGCTGGAGAAATGTGAGTTCGCTGTGCAGAAAATTATTTTTTTGGGCTACATTGTCTCCAGCGAGGGCTTTGAGATGGACCCTGTGAAGGTTCAGGCTGTGCAGGAATGGCCTAGGCCTATTGGTTTGAAATCTATACAGAGGTTTTGGGTTTTGCCAATTATTACAGGAAATTCATTAAGAATTTTTCTGTAATTGTTAAACCTCTAACCGATCTCACCAGGAAAGGTGCGAATACGGCCCAGTGGACTACTGAAGCCATTGAAGCGTTTGAGTATCTCAAAGAGAGGTTCAGTTCTGCCCCTATCCTTATACAGCCTGATGAGACCAAATCTTTTTTGGTCGAGGTAGATGCTTCATCAGTGGGGGTCGGAGCAGTTTTGTCTCAAGAGAACAAGGGTGGAGTACATCCTTGTGCCTTCTTATCGAAAAAATTTTCGGAAACCGAACTGAATTATGATGTTGGAAATTGGGAGTTGCTGGCTATTAAACTTGCGTTTGAACACTGGCGTCATTTTTTGGAAGGCGCTAGATTTCCTATTCAGGTTTTCACTGATCATAAGAATTTGATCTATCTGGATGCTGCCAAGCGCTTGAATGCCCGTCAAGCTAGGTGGGCACTATTTTTTTCTCGGTTTCATTTTTCTGTTACCTATATCCCTGGTACTAAGAATGTTAAAGCCGATGCTTTATCTCGCAGCTTCTCTCCTACGGTCGGTGCCGAGGAGGAGGAGAGCATTTTGAAGAAAGGAGTTGTGGTGGCAGCATTGGACTCCGATTTGGAGAATGGGATTCTGAATGCTCAAGATGATGCTCCATCTAACACTCCCCATGGGAGATTGTTCGTGCCTAGAGACTTTAGGAGAGATTTGTTTGTTGAGTGTCATGAGTCTCGGTTGGCAGGTCATCCAGGAGTTTCGGAGACTAAGAGACTTATCAGTCGCAGTTTTTGGTGGCCTGGATGGCAGAAGGAAGTCATCAAGTGGGTGCGTCAGTGTACTGTGTGTGCTAGGTCAAAGGCTTCACATACTCCTGCTGCGGGGTCGCTTTGCCCTCTGGAGGTTCCTAGTGCGCCTTGGACGCATCTCACTATGGATTTTATTACTGATCTTCCTGTGTCTGAGGGTTTTACTGTCATTTGGGTGGTCGTGGACCGTTTTAGTAAGATGTGTCATTTGGTTCCATTCATTAAGTTGCCCTGCGCCAAGACACTCGCTAAGGCGTTTGTTAAGGAGATTGTCAAGCTCCATGGCGTTCCCACGGATATTGGTTCTGATAGAGGACCTCAGTTTGTGGCTCGCTTTTGGCGTGCTTTTTGTGACCGGTTGGGAGTTCATTTGTCATTTTCGTCTGGTTATCATCCTGAGTCTAATGGACAGACTGAAAGAAAGAACCAGGATGTTGAACAGTTTTTGCGTTGTTTTGTGGCAGACAATCAAGAGGTGTGGTCTGAGTTTCTGCCTCTCGCAGAATTTGCTCTTAACAATCATACATCCTCCTCTGCTGGGTGTTCTTTTTTTTGTTGTACTGGGAGACATCCGTCTTTTGGTTCGTTCTCTAAATTGGGGTCGGCGGTGCCGGAGGAGGAGAATTTTTCTGGTGATTTGGAGAGAGTTTGGACTAATGTACGTTGTAACCCGCAAGAGGCTAACAAGAAGTCCAAGAAGTATTTTGACAGGAAACGTAAAGAGGTTTTGTTTACTGTGGGTGACATGGTTTGGTTGTCCTCGAAGAACCTGCGGTTGAGGATTCCGTCTAAAAAACTGGGTCCTAAGTTTCTGGGTCCATTTAAAGTGCTTCAGGTTGTTAACCCATCTGCTGTCAGGTTGGATGTCCCTACTTCCTGGAAGATTAATCCTGTGTTTCATGTTTCCTTGTTGAAAAAGGCTGACGTTTCTAATAGGGACGCCACTGTCACAGTTCCTCCTGTGGTGGAAGACGGCGAATATGAAATTTCTCGTATTTTGAATTCAAGATGGCATAGAGGGAAATTACAGTATCTTGTCTCCTGGAAGGGTTTCGGTCCCGAAGACAACTCCTGGGTAAGGACGGATGATGTCTCTGCTCCTAGGCTTGTTAAAGCTTTCCACAGGAGGTTTCCTGATAGGCCTGGGCCTGGAGGATCCGGAGGATCCTCATAGAAGAGGGGGTACTGTTAGAACCCTGTTACTTTTTGCTATCTTGTGTTTTGCGGTCACGTGACCAGCTGCCTATATATTCCAGCTCCGCCCTACTGGCTTTGCTGGACTTCAGTGTTGTTTAGACTGTCTCTCTAGCCAGGTGCTTCAGTGCCTATCTCTGTCAGTTCTTGGTCCTCTGGGACCTTTAGTACTTTTTGTCAGTTTGTCCTTTTTGCTCTGCAACAACTTCTGTTTAGGAGGTGTCCCATTTTTGTCCCAGTCCTTAGTTCTTTTAGGGACCCCTCCCTTGATTCTATAGGTCTCCGTTCAGACTAGCCGAGGACGAAGGCGGGTCTGTTCACAAGGAACAGGCAGCCCGCTACATCGTAGGGATTCAGCTTAGTCTTACTGTAGGGACAGCTTTCCCCTATCTTTCCTTAGTTTATGTTGCAGATCATAACAGTAATTTTGACCAGGGGTGCCCAAACTTTTACATGACACTGTACTTACAAGTAAATTCTTGTAAGGTGCCTTCCCCACTGCCCAAACTCGCGTTTTGCCCTTTCTTCATCAGGGGGCGAAACGCACTTTGGTTGGCGGGAAAGGCACCTTACCAGCATTTACTTGTAAGTACCTACAGTGAGGGAAATACAGTGGGTACGGAAAGTATTCAGACCCCTTTAAATTTTTTACTCTTTGTTTCATTGCAGCCATTTGGTAAATTCTAAAAAGTTCATTTTTTTTCTCATTAAAGTACACTCTGCACCCCATTTTGAATGAAAAAAAAACAGAAATGTAGAAATTTTTGCAAATTTATTAAAAAAGAAAAACTGAAATATCACATGGTCATAAGTATTCAGACCCTTTGCTCAGACACTCATATTTAAGTCGCATGCTGTCCATTTCCTTGTGATCCTCCTTGAGATGGTTCTACTCCTTCATTGGAGTCCAGCTGTGTTTAATTAAACTGTGTAATGCAGCGACTTGCTGGCATTACGGTAATGGTCCAGGATGTGTTTTACCTGACCATGTACCTTCCCCCTCAGGTGACTGGTCACATGACTGTGACATAGCACAGGTCCTGCACGCACAGAATGTCTGTCTGATCACATGACTGTGACATCAGCAAGGTCCTGTCAGTATGTGTGTGTGTGTGTGCACGGGATGCATATATAAACCCTGCTTGATGGGAGACAAGTGTGTTCTGTGAGAGAGGCGTAAGGCCTGTTCCCGTGTGTGTGGGACACCGACCGTGTGAGGCCTAGTGAGGCCGAGTGAAGCCTGGTGCCTGAAAGGCAAAGCCTGGATCCTGTGTGGATGCTAGTGGCCTTGGAAGGCAGAGGTTTGCGGAAGAGTCCTGAAAGGCGCAGGCTGGATGTGAGTGAAGACATACCAGTAGCCTTCGAGGAACGACGGCTAGAGACCCCCACCTGGGAAGCCGCAAAGCCACAGTGGTGGCGGAGTAATGGACTGAGACAGCTAAACCCGGCAAAGGTAATACCCTGTGTTATATGGACATTAATATGGACATTGCTATTTTATTACCTAGCTGAAGGCTGTTACTTGGGCCACTTTGCTACTTGAGAGACTCCCGGATGTTAAGTGTGTAAACATGCCGGTGGTGGACTAAGATGGACTGTGTGAACTGCGGTTTATGATAATAATAAACTGCAGCATTAAGAAATACCGGAAGGACATTGCTGGTGTGCTTTGATTTACCCAGTGCAGTGAGTATCCCCCATTATGATGACTAGTGCTGCCTTACAACTGATAGGACTTGATTTGGAAAGGCATACACCTGTCTATATAAGATCTCACAGATCACAGTGCATGTCAGACCAAATGAGAATCATGAGCTCAAAGGAACTGCCCAAGGAACTCAGACACAGAATTGTGGCAAGGCACAGATCTGGCCAAGGTTACAAAAGAATTTATGCATTACTCAAGGTTCCTAAGAGCACAGTGGCCTCCATAATCCTTGAATGGAAGAAGTTTGGGACCACCAGAAGTCTTCCTAGACCTGGCCGTCCAGCCAAACTGAGCAAGCGTGGGAGAAGAGCCTTGGTGAGAGAGGTAAAGAAGAACCCCAAGATCACTGTGGCTGAGCTCCAGAGATGCAGTAGGGAGATGAGAGAAAGTTCCACAAAGTCAACTATCACTGCAGCCCTCCACCAGTCGGGCCTTTATGGAAGAGTGGCCCAACGGAAGCCTCTCCTCAGTGCAAGACATATGAAAGCCCCATAGAGTTTGCTCAAAAACACATGAAGGACTCCCAGACTAAGACAAATAAGTTTCTCTTCTCCGATGAGACGAAGATAGAACTTTTTGGTGATAATTCTTAGCGGTATGTGTGGAGAAAACCAGGCACTGCTCATCACCTGCCCAATACAATCCCATCAGTGAAACATGGTGGTGGCAGCATCATGCTATGGGGGTGTTTTTCAGCTGCAGGGACAGGACTACTGGTTGCAATTGAAGGAAACATGAATCCAGCCAAGTACAGAGATATCCTGGATGAAAACCTCTTCCAGAGTGCTCTGGACCTCAGACTTGGCCAAAGGTTCAACTTCCAACAAGACAATGACCCTAAGCACACAGCTAAAATAACAAAGGAGTGGCTTCAGAACAACTCTGTGACCATTCTTGACAGGCCCAGCCAGAGCCCAGACCTAAACCCAATTGAGCATCTCTGGAGAGACCTGAATATGGCAGTCCACCAACGTTCACCATCCAACCTGACGTAACTGGAGAGGATCTGCAAGGAAGAATGGCAGAGGATCCCCAAATCCAGCTATGAAAAACTTGTTGCATCATTCCCAAGAAGACTCATGGCTGTACTAGCTCAAAAGGGTGCTTCTACTCAATACTGAGCAAAGGGTCTGAATACTTATGACCATGTGATATTTCAGTTTTTCGTTTTTAATAAATTTGCAAAAATTTCTACATTTCAGTTTTTTTTTCAGTCAAGATGGGGTGCAGAGTGTACTTTAATGAGAAAAAAAATTTTTTTTTTTTAGAATTTACCAAATGGCTGCAATGAAACAAAGAGTGAAAAATTTGAAGGGGTCTGAATACTTTCCGTACCCACTGTAAGTGTTTGATCCCTTGCTGTTTTTGTAAGTTTGCCCACTGACAAAGACATGAACAGTCTATAATTTTAAGGGTAGGTTAATTTTAGCACTGAGAGATAGAATATCCCCCCAAAAAATCAAGAAAATCACATTGTATAAATTAGATACATTTTTTTGCATTTTGCAGTGAGAAATAAGTATTTGATCCCCTACAAACCATTATATGTCAGATGGGGCAATGCTGGCGCTGTTGATAGTTGTGCCTATCAGGCAGGCATGGTGGCAGCCTGTACCCTGTGACGCATGCAGGCCTGTACCCTGCACAGGTTACGAAAGAGGTTGGTGCTTGCTGTCATGTCAGGGATTGCTAGTTATGCAATTCCCTAGTACAGCGGGAATGTGACAGGAGGGGGTGCAGAGATGGTGTATTCGAATGCAACTTTCATTTTTATTTATATAGATATATATCAGATGGGACAATGCTTGCACTGCTGATAGTTGTGCCCATCAGGCAGGCATGGTGGCAGCCTGTACCCTGTGACCCCTGCAGGCCTGTATTCTGCACAGGTCACTAAAGAGGTCGGTATTTGCTGTCAGGTGTCACAATGGAGCCGATCATGTCAGGGATTGCTAGTTATGCAATTCCCTAGTACAGAGGGAATGTGACAGGAGGGGGCGCAGAGATGAAGGCAGGCGGCGGCAGAAGGGGTGATCCGCTTGACCTGTCCCGGGCCTATACCGGCTAGATCACAGCGCTGCTCCCGCCGATGGCGCAGTGGGATTTGCAGTCACTGCTGCAAGGCTCGTGCCCAGCTCAGTGCCCAGAGCGGAGGCCGTGGCCTGCGCCTCTCCATGCAGCCTCCCTCTCTCCTTCCCTCCCTCCCCCGCTTGTTGTTGCGCAGTCAGAAATAAGACTCACCTGCCAGAGAAGAGGAAGCCGCAGCTGCAGCGGTGCCGAAGAGCAGAGGCGGCCGCCTCTCAGGCGGTGGTGGTGATGAGCAGCAGCGTCTTTCGGCCTCAAACAGATGGTCTCGTCATTCCCCTTTCCCTCAACCCCCACGGGGGACACAAAAGGAGCAGAGCACAGGCAGCGGCTGGGGTGAATGAAGGAGAGGAAGAAGGGTTTATGAATGAGAATGCAAGGCGGCCGGGGAGAGTCAGCCTGGGACTGAGCTTGTAACATCCCCCTCTCGCTGTTGCTTTTACGTCCAACAACTGGTATATAAAAACATAGTAGGTATATAAAAACGTGTGTATTCGAATGCAACGTTGTGTCAAAATTTCAAAGCAATCAGTGAAGAACTTTCAGAGATTTAAGATTCTGAACAAACGAACATTTACATTTTTATTTATATAGATAGATATATTAAAATATTTTAATAATAATAACTATAACAACTATAGTTGTTATTATTAAAATATTTTAATATATCTGTAATATGTAGCAGGTGTAATAATAATAATATTAGCAAATATCTCCAATTAGAAATGTAGTATAGTATTTGTGATTCGCCATGTCTCTTTCTTCATGTGCAGGCATCGCAGGACCTTAGATATCCATGGTTACATCCACTGATAAAGTAACAGTTAGTTAGCTAGTTGCTAGTGGTCGTAACCGTGGATACCTAAGGTCCTGCAATGCCTGCACATGAGGAAAGAGATAGCGAATCAAAATTACTATACTACATTTCTAATTGGAGATATTTGCTAATATTAATATTATTACACCTACTACATATTGGGATAGGATCTTGGAGATGGGAATACCCCTTTAAGTCGGTGAGATTAACTCTACCCTCCTGCACAATTACTGTTATACAGTTATATGAAAAAGTTTGGGCACCCCTATTAATCTTAAGCTTAATGTTTTATAAAAATTGGTGTTTTTGCAACAGCTATTTCAGTTTGATATATGTAATAACTGTTGGATACAGTAATGTTTCTGCCTTGAAATGAGGTTTATTGTACTAACAGAAAATGTGCAATCTGCATTCAAACAAAATTTGACAGGTGCATAAGTATGGGCACCCTTATCATTTTCTTGTTTTAAATACTCCTACCTACTTTTTACTGACTTACTAAAGCACTTTTTTTGGTTTTGTAACCTCATTGAGCTTTGAACTTCATAGCCAGGCGTATGCAATCATGAGAAAAGCTACTTAAAGTGGCCACTTGCAAGTTGTTCTCCTGTTTGAATCTCCTCTGAAGAGTGGCATCATGGGCTCCTCAAAACAACTGTCAAATGATCTGAAAACAAAGATTATTCAACATAGTTGTTCAGGGGAAGGATACAAAAAGCTGTCTCAGAGATTTAACCTGTCAGTTTCCACTGTGCGGAACATAGTAAGGAAATGGAAGAACACAGTGACAGTTCTTGTTAAGGCCAGAAGTGGCAGGCCAAGAAAAACATCAGAAAGGCAGAGAAGAAGAATGGTGAGATCAGTCAAGGACAATCCTCAGACCACCTCCAGAGAGCTGCAGCATCAACTTGCTGCAGATGGTGTCACTGTGCATCGGTCAACTATACAACGCACTTTGCACAAGGAGAAGCTGTATGGGAGAGTGATGCGAAAGAAGCGGTTTCTGCAAGCACGCCACAAACAGAGTCGGCTGAGGTATGCAAGATTGAAACCAAGATTGAGTTGTTTGGTCATACAAAAAGGCGTTATGCATGGCGGCAAAAAAACACAGCATTCCAAGAAAAACACTTGCTACCCACAGTAAAATTTGGTGGAGGTTCCATCATGCTTTGGGGCTGTGTGGCCAATGCCGGCACCGGGAATCTTGTTAAAGTTGAGGGACGCATTGATTCCACTCAGTATCAGCAGATTCTTGACAATAATGTTCAAGAATCAGTGATAAAGTTGAAGTTGCGCAGGGGATTGATCTTTCAGCAAGACAATGATCCAAAACACCGCTCCAAATCTACTCAGGCATTCATGCAGAGGAACAATTACAATGTTCTGGAATGGCCATCCCAGTCCCCAGACCTGAATATTATTGAACATCTGTGGGATCATTTGAAGAGGGCTGTCCATGCTCGGCGACCATCAAACTTAACTGAACTGGAATTGTTTTGTAAAGAGGAATGGTCAAAAATACCTTCATCCAGGATCCAGGAACTCATTAAAAGCTACAGGAAGCGAGAAGAGGCTGTTATTTTTGCAAAAGGAGGATCTACTAAATATTAATGTCACTTTTCTGGTGAGGTGCCCATACTTATGCACCTGTCACATTTTGTTTGAATGCAGATTGCACATTTTCTGTTAGTACAATAAACCTCATTTCAAGGCAGAAACATTACTGTGTCCAACAGTTATTACATATATCAAACTGAAATAGCTGTTGCAAAAACACCAATTTTTATAAAACAATAAGCTTAAGATTAATAGGGGTGCCCAAACTTTTTCATATAACTGTATATTGTCTAGATAACCGCTGTTAGACACAGCCTGCACATATGCATGGTAGTACTATATCATTTATGATCTGGAGTGGGTGGGATTAGGCTGGCTACATTGTACTACGTAAAGTTTGACAAAAAATTGTCTGGTACTGCTTGTAAATAATTCATTCCTGACTGGTATTGGTATGCTATACATCCCTTCACTTTATTATTAGCAGCACTCTGATTTGTTTTTCGTTTAGTGTTTTTAATATAATATTTAATAAAGATAATTTTTTGGTTCAATATACTCTGTAACATCCTGGGTTTATTCATACCTATGGTTTTGTTGTGATAATTTGAAGAATGAAGCCTGCAGTGTGCACTCGTGCTGCTATTATATGGCTATTACAAGGATTTTAAGGGGTTGTCCACTACTAAGACAACCCCTTCTTAAACTAAATGTTCGGTCATGATAAAATAAAAAAACCTATACTCACCTATACTCTGTTCCAGCTGTGTCGGCACTCGCGGTCCCGGGGCTGTGATTTGGTGGAATGACACGTGATGCCCGCCGCCCAATCAGCGCTGGAGTCACTGTCCCCTCCATCAGACAAACTGAACATGAAGAGGAAGTCCGTGATCAGCAGCAGCCCTGGCTTCCTCTTCATGTTCAGTTTGTCCGAAGGCGGGGACAGTGACTCCAGCGCTGATTGGACGCCGGGCATCACGTGTCATTTCACCGCATCACATCCCCGGGACACGGCTGGAATGGAGCCAGCACGGGAGGTGAGTATAGTTTTTTTATTTTATTAGGGCCAAATATTTAGTTTAAGAAGGGGTTGTCTGAGTAGTGGACAACCCCTTAAAATCCTTGTAATAGCCGTATAATAGCAGCACGACTGCACCCTGAAGGCTTCATTCTTCAGATGTTCATGGTAGGTTTACTAACAAACTAAAAAAATAATCATATCAATAAAATTTAATTAAGGTACCTACTTAATTCTTAAATGTGTAAGACAGTTTTCAGGCAGAACTTACAAGACGTTAAAGTGGTATTCCCATCTCCAAGATCCTATCCCAATATGTAGTAAGTGTGATAATAATAATATAAGCAAATACCTCCAATTAGAAATGCAGTATAGTTCTCTTGATAATCTATGTCTATTTCCTCATGTGCAGGCATTGCAGGATCTTAGGTTTCCATGGTTATGACCACTGATATAGTGACAGTTAGTTAGCTAGTTGCTAGTGGTTGTAACCATGGATACCTAAGGTCCTGCAATGCCTCCACATGAGAAAAGAGACACAGCGAACCAAAAAAACTACGCTACATTTCTAATTGGAGGTATTTGCTAATATTATTATTACACCTACTACATATTGGGATACGATCTTGGAGATGGAAATACCCCTTTAACACCTTTAAAGCCCAGGATGTACTAATACGTATCTGCGCCCTGGGACTTAAGAGCCAGGTACGTATTAATACGCCTTGTTGATTTCGCCCACACATAGACTGTGCGGGCACGATTGCCGCAGGGCGTCAACTGATTGTCACTGCTGACACCCGGTGCTATGTGCTGGGAGCAGTCCTGCACCGCTCCCAGCACATTAACCCCCCCATTGCTGCGATCGAAGTCGATCGCAGCATTGCGGGGGCAAGGCGAGGTGATCGCGATACTCACCTCTCCTGCCGGCGTCCAACTCTGTCTGCCGCGTCTTCCGGATGTTGCCATGATGACCCGATGTCGTCATGACAACATCCGGATCACCAGACAGCAGGAAGATACTTTGGTCATGCGCAGTGCATGACCAAAGTATCTTCTGCATCTGCAGCGCTGACAGCCTGTATAGCACAGGTATGCTGCTCCATCCCTATGCTATACAGGCGATCAGAGTAAAAAAAAGTGAAAGTCCCATAGTGGGACAAAGTGTAAAAGTAAAAAAAAAGTGTTAAAAAATGAAAAAAAAAAAAAAATTGAAAAATATTTATAGGAAAAAAAAAAAATCCACCAAAAATAAAAATCTAATGTAGCCATCAATAAATATTATTCTGAAAAAAAGACAAAAAAAACAATAAAAGTACTGTAAGGCAGCGCTCGTCATCATACTGGGGGTAACTCGCTTCGCTGCGTCAATCAATGCACACGTGCAATGTCTTTACGTTTTTCACACAGTGTTGCAGTTTATTATGGCACTTCATAAACCGCTGTTCACACACAGTTCATCTTAGTCCGCCACCGGCAGGTTTACACACATAAACAATTCATGAGCCAAGTGGCACACCGGCCCACTTGCTCCAGGGTACAGCTTACGGCAAGGTAATAAAGTAGCAATGTTCATATCACAATGTCCATATAGCACCGGGTATTACCTTTGCCGGGTATAGCTGTCTCAGTCCGTTACTCTGCCACCACTGTGGCTCTGCGGCTTCCCAGGTAGGGGTCTCCAGCCGTCGTTCCCTCAAAGGCCACTGACATCCACACAGGATCCAGGCTCTGCCTTCCAGGACTCTTACTCAAGCCGGCTCTCCCTCAAAGGCCACTGACATCCGCACAGGATCCAGGCTCGACCTTTCAGGTACCAGGCTTCACTTCAAAGCTCCTGCCTTCCAAGGCCACTAGCATCCGCACAGGATCTAGTCTTTGCCTTCAGGCTGCCAGGCTTCACGGTATCACGGTATCCCACACACATGGGGAACAGGCCTCACGCCTCTCACACCAAACACACCTGTCTCAAATTAAGCAGGTTTATATATGCTGTGCACAGACAGCCACATACTGACAGGACCTTGCTGATGTCACAGTCATGTGATCAGTCAGCTGTGTGTGTAGGTCCTGTGTGCTGTCCTAGTCCTGTGTGCAGAGCTTTACTGTGTACACAGGACCTGCGTGATGTCACAGTCATGTGACCAGTCAGTTAAA
Source organism: Phyllobates terribilis (assembly GCF_046119375.1). NCBI lineage: Eukaryota > Metazoa > Chordata > Amphibia > Anura > Dendrobatidae > Phyllobates > Phyllobates terribilis. Next base: position 161,002,204 of record NW_027362761.1, read on the forward strand.
GGGGAAGGAACATGGTCCGGTAAACCCATCCTGGACCATTTACAGTAATGCTAGCAAGCTGCTGCATTACAGTACGCATATTTGGTATCGCTGCGTCTGGAACGACCTGACCTATAAAACTGTTCCACTGGTTAACCCCTTTAGTGAACACGGTAAAAAAAAAAAAAAAAAAACGAAGCAAAAAGCAATGCTGTATCATCATACCGCCAAACAACAAATGGAATAACATGTGATCAAAAAGACGAATATAAATAAAAATGGTACCGCTGAAAACGTCATCTTGTCCTGCAAAAAACAAGCTGCCATACAGCTCCATCAGCCGAAAAATAAAAAAGTTATAGCTCTCACAATAAAGCGATGCAAAAAAATAATTTTTTCTATAAAATAGCTTTTATTGTGTAAAAGCACCAAAACATAGAAAAACTATATAAATGTGGTACCGCTGTAAACGTACTGACCCGAAGAATAAAGCTACCTTATCAATTTTACCACACGCGGAACAGCATTAAAAAATTAAAAACAAAAACAATTCCTGAATTGTTGGTTTTTGTTTATTCTGCCTCGGAATAGAAAGCAATCAAAAAATGTCACGTGCCTGAAAATGGTACCAATAAAAACGTCAACTCATCCCGCAAAAAACAAGCCGTCACATGACTCTATCGGCCAAAATAAATTTACAGTTATATGAAAAAGTTTGGGCACCCCTATTAATCTTAAACTTATTGTTTTATAAAAATTGGTGTTTTTGCAACAGCTATTTCAGTTTGATATATGTAATAACTGTTGGATACAGTAATGTTTCTGCCTTGAAATGAGGTTTATTGTACTAACAGAAAATGTGCAATCTGCATTCAAACAAAATGTGACAGGTGCATAAGTATGGGCACCTCACCAGAAAAGTGACATTAATATTTAGTAGATCCTCCTTTTGCAAAAATAACAGCCTCTTCTCGCTTCCTGTAGCTTTTAATGAGTTCCTGGATCCTGGATGAAGGTATTTTTGACCATTCCTCTTTACAAAACAATTCCAGTTCAGTTAAGTTTGATGGTCGCCGAGCATGGACAGCCCTCTTCAAATGATCCCACAGATGTTCAATAATATTCAGGTCTGGGGACTGGGATGGCCATTCCAGAACATTGTAATTGTTCCTCTGCATGAATGCCTGAGTAGATTTGGAGCGGTGTTTTTGGATCATTGTCTTGCTGAAAGATCCATCCCCTGCGCAACTTCAACTTTATCACTGATTCTTGAACATTATTGTCAAGAGTCTGCTGATACTGAGTGGAATCAATGCGTCCCTCAACTTTAACAAGATTCCCGGTGCCGGCATTGGCCACACAGCCCCAAAGCATGATGGAACCTCCACCAAATTTTACTGTGGGTAGCAAGTGTTTTTCTTGGAATGCTGTGTTTTTTTGCCGCCATGCATAACGCCTTTTTGTATGACCAAACAACTCAATCTTGGTTTCAATCTTGCATACCTCAGCCGACTCTGTTTGTGGCATGCTTGCAGAAACCGCTTCTTTCGCATCACTCTCCCATACAGCTTCTCCTTGTGCAAAGTGCGTTGTATAGTTGACCGATGCACAGTGACACCATCTGCAGCAAGTTGATGCTGCAGCTCTCTGGAGGTGGTCTGAGGATTGTCCTTGACTGATCTCACCATTCTTCTTCTCTGCCTTTCTGATGTTTTTCTTGGCCTGCCACTTCTGGCCTTAACAAGAACTGTCACTGTGTTCTTCCATTTCCTTACTATGTTCCTCACAGTGGAAACTGACAGGTTAAATCTCTGAGACAGCTTTTTGTATCCTTCCCCTGAACAACTATGTTGAATAATCTTTGTTTTCAGATCATTTGACAGTTGTTTTGAGGAGCCCATGATGCCACTCTTCAGAGGAGATTCAAACAGGAGAACAACTTGCAAGTGGCCACTTTAAGTAGCTTTTCTCATGATTTCATACGCCTGGCTATGAAGTTCAAAGCTCAATGAGGTTACAAAACCAAAAAAAGTGCTTTAGTAAGTCAGTAAAAAGTAGGTAGGAGTATTTAAAACAAGAAAATGATAAGGGTGCCCATACTTATGCACCTGTCAAATTTTGTTTGAATGCAGATTGCACATTTTCTGTTAGTACAATAAACCTCATTTCAAGGCAGAAACATTACTGTATCCAACAGTTATTACATATATCAAACTGAAATAGCTGTTGCAAAAACACCAATTTTTATAAAACATTAAGCTTAAGATTAATAGGAGTGCCCAAACTTTTTCATATAACTGTATAACTCTCAAAATATGGCGATGCAAAAACTAGATTTTGCAAAAAAATGCGTCTTTTAGTGTGAGACAGCTGTCAATCATAAAAACCCGATTTGATTCTTGTATCGCTGTAATCACACCGACCCGAAGAATAAAGTCGTCTAATCACTTATACCGCACGAGGAACGGCGTAAAAAATAAACTCTAGGGCTAGGGCTGTGCTAGGGTTAGGGTTGTGCTAGGGTTGGGGTTAGGGTTGGGCTAGGGTTAGGGTTGGATTAGGGTTAGGGTTGCGATAGGGTTAGGGTTGGGCTAGGGTTAGGGTTGCGATAGGGTTAGGGTTGGGCTAGGGCTGGGCTTGGGCTAGGGTTGGGCTTGGGGTTAGGGTTGGACTTGGGGTTAGGGTTGGGCTAGTGTTAGAGTTGGGCTAGGGTTGGAGTTAGGGTTAGGGTTGGGCTAGGGTTAGGGTTGGGCTAGGGTCAGGGTTGGGGTTGGGCTTGGGGTTAGGGTTGGGCTTGGGGTTAGGGTTGGACTAGGGTTAGGGTTGGGCTTGGGTTGGGGTTAGGGTTAGGGTAGGGTTAGGGTTGGGATTGTATTAGGGTTGGGGTTAGGGTTGTGATTTTTTTCAAAAGTAAAAAAAAAAAGATGATGATATGGTGACTAGTGTTGAGCGCATGTGCTCGCTACTTGAGTTTGCATCGGGTGCTCGGGTATGCACTGAGTATCGCGGGTGCTCGAGTGACATGCTCGAGTCTCCGCCCCATATGCTTCGCGGCCAAAAAAAACTCGTGGGGATTGCCTGCCATGCACGAGCGATCCCCGCATGTTTTTTTTGGGTGTCTAATAACCGTGAAACATGCGGGCAGGGACTCGAGCATGTCACTCGAGCACGCGCGATACATGGTGCATACCTGAGTACCCCATGCAAACTCACTAGTCGCCATATCGTCATCTTTTTTTTTTTTTTACTTTTGAAAAAAATCCCAACCCTAACCCTAGCCCATCTCTAACCCTAACCCTAGCACAACCCTAACCCTAGAGGTTTTTTTTACGCCGTTCCTCGTGCGGTATAAGTGATTAGACAACTTTATTCTTCGCGTCGATGCGATTACAGTGATACCAGAATCATATCGGGGTTTTATGATTGACAGCTGTCATACTAAAAGATGCATTTTTTTGTAAAATCTAGCTTTTGCATCGCCATATTTTGAGAGCTATAATTTTTCCATATTTTGGACAACTTATTCAATATGATTGACCTAATGTTATCAAATTCTGTTGTACCTCTGGGTTCAAAATGTTAACTATACCCCTTGATAAAATCCTTGAGGGGTGTAGTTTACAAAATGGGGTCACTTGTGGTGGGTTTCCACTATTTAGGCACATCGGGGGCTCTCCAAACGCGACATGGCGTCTGCTCTCAATTCCAGCCAATTTTGCGTCCAAAAAGTCACACAGTGCTCCTTCCCTTTTGAACGCTGCCTTGCACCCAAACACTGTATTTTTCCCACATATGGGGTATCTAGATAAGTTCCCTAAGGGGTCTAGTTTCCAAAATGGTGTCACTTGTGGGGGGTTTCCACTGTTTAGGCACATCAGGGGCTCTCCAAACGCGACATGGCGTCCGCTAATTATTCAAGCAAATTTTATAATCAAAAAGTCAAATGGCGCTCCTTCTTTTTCGAACCCTGCCGTGCGCCCAAACGGTGGTTTTCCCCCACATATGGGGTATCTGCTTACTCTGGAGAAACTGCACAACAAACTGCATGGTGCAATTTCTCCAGTTACCCTTATGAAAATGCAAAATATGGGTCTGAAAAACATTTTTGTGGGAAAAATTTGAAAATTTTATTTTTACGGCTCAATATTATAAACTTCTGTGAAGCACCTAGGGGTTCAAGGTGCTCAGGATGAGGGGTGCCAAGCATACCAGGATGAGGGGTGCCAAGCATTCCAGGATGAGGGGTACCAAGAATACCAGTATAAGGGGTGCCAAGCATACCAGAATTAGGGTTGCCATTAATACCAGGCTGGAGGTGCCAAGCATACCAGGATGAGGGGTGCCAAGCATACCAGGATGAGGGGCACCATGCATACCAGGATGGGGGTGCCATGCATACCAGGATGAGGGGTGTCATGCATACCAGGATGGGGGTGCCATGCATACCAGGATGAGGGGTGCCAAGCATACCAAGATGAGGGGTGCCAAGTATACCAGTATGAGGGGTGCCATGCATACCAGGATGAAGGGTGCCATGCATACAAGGATGAGGGATGAAGGGTGCTATACATACGAGGATGAGGGTTGAGGAGTGCCATGCATACAAGGATGAGTGGTGCCATGCATACCAGGATGAGGAGTGCCATGTATACTAAGATGAGGGGTGCCATGCATACCAGGATGAGGGATGGAGAGTGCCATGCTTACCAGGATGAGGGTGAGGGGTGCCATGCATAAAAGGATGGGGTGACATGCATACCAGGATGAGGGGTGCCATGCATACCAGGATGAACGGTGCCATGCATACCAGGATGAGGGATGGAAGGTGCCATGCATACCAGGATGAGGGGTGAGGGATGCCATGCATAAAAGGATGGGGTGCCATGCATACCAGGATGAAGGGTGCTATGCATACCAGGATGAAGGGTGCCATGCATACAAGGATGAGGGATGAAGGGTACCATACATACCAGGAAGAGGGTTGAGGGGTGCCATACATACAAGGATGAGTTGTGCCATGCATACCAGGATGAGGAGTGCCATGCATACTGAGATGAGGGGTGCCATGCATACGAGGATGAGGGATGAAGGGGGCCATGCATACCAGGATGAGGGGTGCCATTCATACAAGGATGAGGGATTGGGGTGCCATGCATACCAGGATGGGGATGAGGGGGCCATTCATACCAGGATGGGGATTGGGGTGCCATGCATACCAGGATGGGGATGAGGGGTGCCTTGCATACCAGGATGGGGATGGGGGCCACGTATAACAGGAAGGGGGGCATATATACCAGGATGGGGGATATTAGTACAGAATTGGGGGACATTACTCCTATAACAGTGTTAGCAGCGGACCCCCTCCCCCATAACAGTGCATCATGACCACATTTTTTGCTTAATTTTTTTTTCCTCCTCTAAAACCTAGGTGCGTCTTATGATCCGGTGCATCTATTAGTCCGAAAAATATGGTAAATAAATGAAAAAATCACGTTGTCCCCCCTCACCCATTTTTGGTAACCAGCATAGGGAAAGCTGAGAGCTGATATTATCAAGCTGGGAAGGTCCCTGGTTATTGAGCCCTTCCCAGCCTAAATATACCAGTCTGCAGTCGCCCTAGAAGTGGCGCATCACATTAGATGTGCCAATTCTGGCGCTTTGAATTGACTCTTCCTGATTGCTCTGGTGAGTTGGCAATCGGGGTAATGGTGCTTGGGGTTGAGGTCCGCTGTGAAGTATCCAAAAACACAGCTGACTTCCAGCCCTGGTGCTAATAATGGAGAGGTGTCTATTAGACACCCCCATTACTAACCCAGTAAGTAAAAAGAAGAAACACACACAAAAAATCTTTATTTAAATAAACACCCCCTGAAATTTTCCTTAGTTCACCATTTTATAAAAAAAAAAAAAAAAACAGTTCCCAAGCAGGTCCGCTGTAGTCCCCCGAAACTGTAGTCCACAAATGGAAACCTCAGAAACATAAACAGAGAGGAATAAACACAAGACACTATCCCTTGTTCACCACTTTATTAGAAAAAAGGTCCCACACAGGTCCACTGTAGTCCAGTGCTTCCTTAGATGTTCCCCGAATCCGTTGTCCAAAGCCTATGAAGCCTCGTTCTGAGGCTCCATAGGCTTTAGCACAAGCCACTGTCGGGTCCCGCTGCGTGAGACCCGGCGCTGCTGCAGGGCGGTGACATCAGTAACGTCACTGCTCTTCAGACTTTCCTGGTCACTCTGCGCTCTGGACTACCTTGGATTCGGTGGATTACGGCAGATCTGTGTGGGATATTTTTTCTAATAAAGTGGTGAACAAATTCAAGTCCTCTTCCTCACTGAAGAGACAATTTGCATATTTAATTTCCAAGAGGAGCATGCATGGTGTATAAGTCTCCTCACTCTGACATGCCAGGCCTGGCATGTCACTCTCCACAAGGAGAAATATTACCCCTTAGATCAGAAGCAATAGATAAACTCCAGAAGCATGGCTATGTGTCTACATGTGAGACTGGCTTACTATTTCACCTACGGCCAGTACATTAGAAAATAATGCACAGCCTAGTCCAAATCCTGACTCTAGAAGTTATCTTCATGAGCAGTCCCATTAAAGGTTGTGGTGGTACTGTAAGAGGAAGCGATGGTACCCCTGAAGAGCCCCTGTGTGATGTGACATTGTTGAGGAAAGACTGCCATCTTCTGACTGGATGAAATCAGACGGAACCAGTTGGCATCAGAAGAATTGCAGGGGGAGCCAGTTCTTGTGCGGGACCTGGTCAGGTACCTTACATGACAAGAGTTACTGGATATAAAAGCCCTGCGCACCAAACCGCAGGGGGATTTGGCAGCAAGAAGAAGAGCAGACGCGAAGCAATGACAGCACTGAGGCCAGCGTGACAGGACGCAGCGGAAAGCGTACACCACTAAGGTGCCGGTCATCGCCAGACAAGGTCCAGACGACGCCCGGTGAGACTCAGAGACTACGCCAGTCAAGACCCGGAGTCTTGAGGTATGCCAGTCAAGACCCAGAGTTCTGACTGCGCCAGTCAAGATCAGAACCTTCGCCATTCAAGTCCCAGAGCCCAGACGACACTTGTCGAGAGTCCTTCCCACCCCAGGCCTAGCAAACGTCCGCCGACGGTCAAGTACTGAAGGTCCAAGAGGAGACGACGACCAGAGGAGCACACCTGAGGATACAGAAGGACAGCACGAGTGGGCAGGGCCGTCACCTACAGCTATAACATACAGTACCGAGGTTGACCTGGGTTAGGACAACAGGTGGGGAGGGGGCCGGTTGGTGCATGGGAGGCTCAACGCTCCTTGATAGACTTTGTCAGAAGGACTTGCGGCATAGCAGGGAAACCCAGTGACTCCTGCTAGGGCCAAAATTGCAGGAGGAATAGGAGATGAATGGGCGTACCACCCTTTTAAGGAGAATATTAGTATAGTATATTAGGAAACTTTCCCTGTTGTTATAATTGTTGTTGATTTGCATTGTTTGATATCATTAACTGTCCCCTAACTACTCTAAGTTTGAAAGAATTAAAGCGTTCACTGACTGTTCCTGCCTCGTGCGAGTTGCATTCGGCCACCTGCTTACAGTAGAGGAGCACTGAGAAATACAAGTCTAAAAAATGCTCAAATATTAGATGTAAGTGGTGTGTATGAAGCATAGATCTCTAACATGGAAGAATAAAAAAGCAACCAGTAGTATAATGAAGCTTCATCTGCATAAGACTGGAAACCCTTTTTATTGTCAGACTCCAGACAATTGTGTTCTGATAATTTTATTCCTGTATTCCACAAGTCCTATCAGTAAGCACTGTAAACATCACCCGTCTTAATAAACTGTCAGAGGAGGGAGGCAGTGGACTTTGGCAGTTAGCCGCCCAGAGAATAAAAACTCACATTATCTTATCATATACTGTAATGGTTACCGTAATCTCCTTTGTTTTGTTCAATAAAAATATATACAAATAAACATATAAAATTGTCTTATCTGACTTTATTTATCAAAATCATCAAGTAAAAATGCCAGACGAACAATGTTGAGTAATACAAATGTCATTCAGTGACTAAAGAAATCTATTTTCCATAAGGTCTCACAAAGAAAATGCATTTTGTAACTAATTTGCAGAGACAAGACTGATATACAGACATCAGACCGGAGACACCAAATCAGTAAAATGAGTAGAGGAGTCATCTATGAGTTCAAAACAAGTTCATTTCTGAAAAGGATAGGCAGATGCAGAGGAAATATTACTATAGTACAACTCTTACCAAGAATAGAAAAAGTGTCCTAGAAAATTGTAGAGTGATGCGTCCTCCATCTTCAATCCCCTGCTCGTTGGGTTGCTATGTCATCCACCTAAGCCATATAGACCAGCTAAGAACATCTAGGTGGTTGGCCTCTTGCCACAACATAGTGTTGTGAATCAACTCTGCTACATAGTGCCTATGTAGGAGCTCTGTACATAGTATACAGTGTAAGTGTACAGGCAACACACTGACTCACCGGTGACGTTTCTAGTTGAAGTCTTTCATCTTCGCTTTTTTTGTTCATTCAGCACAGACAACCATCACTTCTTCCATCAAAGGACTCGTCTCTGCAAAAAAAAACACACAGTTATCTAGAGCAGCTTCCAGAGCATATTCCCCAATTTTTCCCCAACTTCTACACTACACCAGATGAAGAAAAAAAAGCGACATAGTGCCGCCTTGCACAGTAATAGGAGCCCCCCGCCTTCAATGAAAATAGTATCCTCAAAAATAAAATGCATCACAGCAGTAATGATATCATTTAATTAGCCCCTACAATAATAATATCCCACATCCTGCCCCCATGTCTGCATCCAGCCCCAATGTCTGCATCCTGCCCCCATGTCTCCATCCTGCCCCCAATGTCTCCATCCTGCCCCCAATGTCTCGATCCTGCCCCAATGTCTCCATCCTGCCCCAATGCCTCCATTCTGCCCCCAATGTCTCCATTTGTCTCCAATCTGCCCCATGTCTCCATTTGTCTCCATCATGCCCCCATTTGTCTCCATGCTGCCCCCATATCTCCATTTGCCTCCATTCTGCCCCAATTGTCTCCGTCCTGTCTCCATTTGTCTCCATCCTGCCCCTATGTCTCCATTTGTCTCCATCCTGCCCTCATGGTCTCCATTCTTCCCCCAATGTCTCCACCCTGCCCCCATTGTCTCCATTTGTCTCTATTCTGCCCCTCATGTCTCTCCATTCTGCCTCCCATGTCTCTGCATTCTGCCACCATAATGTCTCCATCCTGCCCCCATAGTGTCTTCATTCTGCCCCACTGTCTCCATCCTGCCCCCCATGTCTCCATCTTACCCCCATATGTCTCCATCCTGCCCCCATTAGTCTCTATTCTGCCCCAATGTCTCCATTCTGCCCCATGTCTCCATTTGTCCCCATTCTGCCCCCATTTGTCTCCATTCTGCCCCTATTGTCTCCATTCTGCCCCCATTGTCTCCATTCTGCCCCGATTTGTCCCATCCTGCCCCCATGTCTCAATTTGTCTCCATTCTGCCTCCCATGTCTCTGCATTCTGCCTCTATAGTGTCTCCATCCTGCACTCATAGTGTCTCCATCCTGTCCCCATAGTGTTTCCATTCTGCCCCCATAGTGTCTCCATTCTGCCCCCATAGTGTCTCCCTCCTGCCGGCATAGTGTCTCCATCGTGCCTCCATAGTGTTTCCATTCTGACCCCATGTCTCCATTCTGTCCCCATAGTGTCTCTACTCTGCTCCCATAGTGTCTCCATCATGCCCCCACAGTGTCTCCATTCTGCCCCCATAGTGTCTCCATTCTGCCCCCATTGTGTCTCCCTCCTGCCGCCATAGTGTCTCCATCGTGCCCCCATAGTGTTTCCATTCTGACCCCATGTCTCCATTCTGTCCCCATAGTGTCTCTACTCTGCTCCCATAGTGTCTCCATCATGCCCCCATAGTGTCTCCATTCTGCCCCCACTTTCAATTAGCCCCTACAATAATAATATCCCACATCCTGCCCCCATGTCTGCATCCAGCCCCAATGTCTGCATCCTGCCCCCATGTGTTTTACAGTTTGTTGAATATGATCAGTTCGCAATGGTTCATTTTTGCTTCTTCTAACAACACTTGCTCTGTACCCTTGAACAAAAAGATGGGTTTCATCACTGAAAATTACCTTTTTCCACTGGCTAGTTGTCCAAGATTTATATTTTTTTGCCCATGCGAGTAATTTTGCCTTCATTGGAGATGTCAGAAGTTGCTTCTTTACTGGCTTTGTTGCCCTCCGACCAACTTCCAGAAGCCTGCACCGTATATTCGAATCGCTAATATCAATACCTGCAGCAAACAAGTCTCTTTGGAGGTCTTTACGTGCTTTTCTTGCATTAATTTTACTATTTCTGATAAGTGTTTTATTAGTTCTTGGTGTCATTTTCCTTTTTCTTCCACAATGCCCTTTTCGGTTTGGAGAAAGCGATCCGGTTTCATTGTGTCTGCGAATTATTCTTGAAACGGTAGATTTTCCAATACCAACGGTGGAAGCTATTTCTCTTACAGTCAGACTTGTATGTTCATTAACAGTAATAATTCTAGACCTCTTCCGCGGAGTAACATCCATTTTTACTGGCACGAATCACACTGAGAGAAAAAGTACACAAAACCACTCCTCACAGAAACAAGCTCTCAACTGAAGCTGAGGGGGCAGCTAGCTGTTATTTTCTGACTAAAACCAGTCAAACCACATTTTGTTACTCAAGATTGTACACTTACAGCTGTTCAAAGCAGTTAAAACTGGTTTGAATCACTGACTGGTAACCAACTTACGATTTTACTTAAAAAATGCTTTGTCCCAATTAATTTGCACAGCACTGTACCTCGGTAGATGTAGCCAAGGGAATGGTGGGACCTCTGAGTGGACACGCGCCCACCACGACGCGCGTTTTGGCAGATCCTTTGTCAGGGACAAAGTCTGCATTACAAAACGTCACTCGTTCCTTTCCGAGCCCTGCCATGCAACCAAACAGACAAAACCAAGATAAAAACATAATAAGCAAATACCTTGCAGTTAATAAATAAACAGCAATAGTGCATGAAAATAATATAGGGTGCTTAGTTAACATAATTTTGATCAATAAAATGTCAAAGCCATCCCACCACATCACAATGACCTTACAACAAACAAAAAATCTAAACAGGTATGCCCAAACAGTAATTTTCCCCCACATATGGGGTATTGGCGTACTCTAGAGAAATTGTACATCATATTTTGGGGTCTATGTTCTCCTGTTATCCTTGTGAAAATGAAAAAATGTAGGGCTAAATCAACATTTTTGTGGAAAAAAATCTAATTTTTTCATTTTCATAGATCAACGTTGTAAAATTCTGTGAAGCACCTGTGGTTTCAAGGTGCTCACCTCACGTCGAGATAAATTCCTTGAGGGGTCTAATTTCCAAAAAGGGGTCACCTATAGGGGTTTTATACTGTTTAGGTACATCAGGGGCTCTCATACGTAACATGGCGTCTGCTCTCGATTCCAGGCAATTTTGCATACAAAAACTCAAACGGTGCTCCTTCACTTCCGGTCCCTGCTGTGCACCGAAACAGTAGTTTTTCTCCACATGTCGAATATCAATGTACTCAGGAGAAATTTTACAACAAATTTTAGGGTCCATTTTCTCCTGTTAACGCTGTGAAATTAAAAAATTTGGGGCTAAAACATTTTTGTGGGAAAAATTTGATTTTTTATTTTCACGGCTCAACGTTATAAAAATTTTGTGAAGCACCTGGGGGTTCAAGGTGCTCACCACACATCTAGATAAATTCCTTGAGGGGTCTAGTTTCTGAAATGGGGTCACTTTCCTGGAGTTTTGACTATTTAGGCACATCAGTGGCTCTCCAAATGTGAGATGGCGTCCACTCTCGATTCCAGACAATTTTGCATTCAAAATGTCAAACGGTGCTCCTTCCCTTCCGAGCCCTGCCATGCGTCCAAACACCAGTTTTCCCCCACATATGAAGTATTGGCATACTCAGGAGAAATTACACAACAAATTTTGGTGTCCATTTTCTCCTGTTACCCTTGTGAAACTAAAAAAAAATTGCGGCTAAAGTAACATTTTTGTGAAAAAAGTAAAATGTTAATTTTTTTTCTTCCACATTGCTTTAATTCCTTTAATTCCTGTGAAGCACCTGAATGGTTAATAAACATCTTGAATGTGGTTTTGAACACTTTGAAGGGTGCAGTTTTTAGAATGTTGTCACTTTTGGGTGTTTCTGTGACATACGTCCCTCAAAGTCACTTCCTATGTGATGAGGTCTCTAAAAAAATGGTTTCGTAAATTTTGTTGGAAAAATGAGAAATTGCTGATCAACTTTTAACCCTTCTAACTTCCTAAGAAAAAAAATTGTGTTTCAAAAGTAGATGATGCAGATGTAATGTAGACATGTGGTAAATGTTATTTATTAACTATTTTGTGTGACATAACTCTCTGATTTAAGGGCATAAAAATTAAAAGTTTGAAAATTACTAAATTTTCAACATTTTTGCAAAATTTCCGATATTTTCACAAATAATCGCAAGTCCTATCGAACTAATTTTACCACTATCTTGAAGTACAATATGTCACAAAAAACAGTCTCAGAATCAGTGGGATCCGTTGAAGTGTTCCAGAGTTATTAACTCATAGGCTACGGCCCCACTATCAGTATTTGGTCAGTATTTGTAAGCCAAAACCAGGTGAGGAACAATCATAGGTATAGGTATAGTAGAAACAAGTGCACCAATTCTGCATTTTTGACCCACTCCTGGTTTTGGCTTACAAATACTGAGGAAAAATACTGACCAAATAGTGACCAAATACCGATAATGGGGTTGTAGCCATAAAGTGACACTGGTCAGAATTTAAATAATTGGCCTTGTCAGGAAGGTGAAATCAGGCTGGGAGTATAGGGTTAAAGAGATTAAAATGGGTTGGATACAGTCCTAGCAGACCTCAGAGTGTTACAACACATGTTTTCAGGGCAAGTAAGTACGTGCAATTGTACTTGCAACCTGCATATATTCGTTGCAAGTCAAATTTTTGGTAAAAATTTGCCAAAACTGGTGCATTTGAATTTCAGAAGATTTTATCATCTCTCCTCAGTTGTAGATCGCTTTTTAAGCATTTTTTTTATTTTATCTTGTATAGTTGCTTATTTTTACAAGTTGCAAAAAGGCAAATTTCACAATCAATTCCACATTGCATCACTAGATTCTCAATACCATTTTTTATGAGAAAAGCATCAAGCCCCTTTTTAAACCATTCAGGACTAGTGTTGAGCCACCCCCGTAGTGTTCGAGTTCGGTTCGGTTCGTTGAACACCCGTATGTTCGCCGAACTGTTCGCCGAACTGTTCGACGAACACCTTCGAACACCGTTAAAACCAATGGCAGGCAAACAAAAACACATAGAAACACATAGAAAACACCTTCAAAGGTGTCCAAAACCTGACAAACTGCTCAGAAGACACAACTAACACATGGAAAAGTCACAAGTACATATAGTCATGCGAAAAGAAAAGAGGTGGAGGAGTAAAAGGAGGGGGAGACACAGATATAGGCATGTCATGCCCTTCTAAAACCAAAAAAGTGCGAAGCCGACACGGCCAGTCCGTTCCTGCCCGTGCGACCTCCGTGTCGCCGGGTTTGTGCCAGAGTCACGTTGGACCCTGACGGCCAGTCCCCCTCTCCCAATACTGGTGCCTGTCCGCTGGTGGGTCGAGCGAACCCCCCTGCGGTGGAGGCAGGTCTAATCTTCTTAATTTAAATTGTCTCTCTAATTTGAATGAGTACACTTTAAATCCTTTTACAAGGATCTATTGAAGGGCAAGTCTCATGCCAGCAGCTGCGGTAATCCAGCTCCAGTAGCGTCCACTAAAGCTGCTGCAGTTAAAAAGCTTTTATAAGGATCAAGCTTGGTGGTCCACCGCAAGGCGTTCTACTGCCAGTCCCAGCCCCTATGCCTTGGGGTGCCTCCCCTATGCTCTTCACTGAGTGTCCCGGGGGCCCGAATCATTTCCTTTGAAAAAATGAAGGGTCCAAACTATAGGTGGTGTAGCTTACTTAACAGCTGGGATAATCCGCTAACTAGCAGACACTGCTACTAGGCACAAAGTATTTCCTGGGCTAGATGCAGTTAAAAATTTGTAATTAGATACTCTCTTTGGATGCTGAGAAAGCATTCCATAGAGTCTCCTGGCGTGCCATATATTATTCTCTTAAAAAGCTTTGGGTAGGGGTCTAGGGGACCCTTTTATAGCCAAAATCACGGCCCTGTATCGCAATACGTCACCTAGGCTGAAGATAAATGGAACATTTTCATCACCTTTCATATTCACCAATGGTACAAGGCAGGGATGTCCTCTGTCCCCTCTCTTATACATCCTAGTGACGGAGCACCTGCTCTCATCAATTCGCCATAACCCCAATATTAGGTGGATTGAGGTGGGAGGCACCGAGTACAAGTGCTCTGCATTTGCTGATGATGTCCTAGTATATATCACTCAATCACATATATCCATCCCTGCTGATATGGCTGAAATAGATCACTTTGTTACATGGTCAAATTTTAAAATCAATGCAGCGAAGTCTGAGGCCCTCGATGTCTCCCTCCCCAAATCCATGCAGGATTCCATCCAGTCCAACTTTCCCTTTGCCTGGCCCTCACAGGGTATCAAATACTTAGGAATTCCTATTCATAGAGATCTCTCCCGTCTATGTTATCTTAATTTTGGGCCCTTTATTGAACAACTCCATACAGACCACGGTTGGCAAGTTAGAACTGTAAGATTCACTACGTGAACCACTGGTGTTTTGTGGAAAAGCACATGTACACTGTGTTCCAAATTATTATGCAAAAAGTGTTTAGGAGTGATAAGGGAAGAATTTGTTTGTTTGTCAGTTAAACTCATTGATGGTGATGTGTGTCAGGGCTCTTTATATCACTGTAAGCAATTGCAGACACCTGTGCTAATTAGTTTGGCAGGTGTGTCCAATGATAGGCAAGACTACTTAAGAAGGCTGTCCCACATTATTAAGCAGCCTACATTTTCTGCCAAAATGGGAAAGAAAAAGGATGTGTCGGCTGCTGAGAAGCAACAAATTGTGGAGTGTTTAGGTCAAGGCATGACTACAATCAACATTGCCAAGACACTTCATCCTGATGATCGCACAATCTAAAGTATGTAGCTGATTCACAGTACACACGTGTGCATGCTGATATAGGGAAAATTGAGGACTCTTTCCTACAGGCAATTACATCAGGTTAAAGGAGCAGCGGCAAAAAAACCTTGTCATAGCAGCAGACAAGTTTTTGAAGCTGCTGGTGCCTCCAACGTCCCCCGAACAACAAGATGCAGAGTCCTTCAGAGGTTTGCAGCTGTGCGTAAGCCATCCTGTCGACCTCCTCTATCCACTGCACACAAGCAGAAACGGCTCCAGTGGGCCAAACAATACATGAAGACTGACTTCAAAACTGTTTTGTTCACCGATGAGTGCCGTGCAACGCTCGATGGTCCAGATGGATGGAGTGGAGGATAGCTGGTTGATGGACACCCCATGCAAACATGGCTACGGCGCCAACAAGGAGGAGGTGGAGTAATGTTTTGGGCTGGATTCATGGGGAGAGAGATTGTCGGCCCCTTTAGGATCCCTGAAGGGGTAAAGATGAACTCTATAATATATGTGGAGTTTCTCAAGCAGCACTTCCTGCCATGGTTCAAGAAGAAGAACCATGTATTCCGCAGCAAGATCATTTTCATGCATGATAATGCACCGTCTCATGCTGCACATAACACATCTGCATCTCTGGCCGATATGGGCATAAAAGGGGACAAACTTATGGTGTGACCCCCATGCTCCCCTGACCTCAACCCCATTGAGAACCTCTGGAGCATCATCAAAAGGAGTGTCTATGATGGCGGGAGGCAGTTCACATCTAAGCAACAGCTCTGGGAGGGTATTCTGTCCTCATGCAAAACAATTGAAGCAGAAACCATCCAAAACCTGACAAATTCAATGGACGAGAGAGTTCAGAAGCTCCTTTCGAACAAGGGGTCCTATGTGCAAATGTAACATCACCTAGAATAAAGTTTAGAGTTGAAAACTGTTTGATTTCAGTTTCTAATAACCTGCTAATTCTTATAATTTCAAAAATGACCATTTTTTTGTTCTTTATTAAAATGAAAAGGTTGATCGAAGAGTGTGGGGGATCTAAGAGTGTGGCAACCCAGTAGTCAGGATTATTTCGAATTCTGACAATCTGAGGGTCATGTTGCAGGTAGTGCAGCAAGAAGGCACTCATGTGTCTTGCGCATCTAGGAGCCCCAAAATTATTTTCCGGGCTAGATGCAGCTAAAAATTATTATTAATTTGAAAGCTGGTGGAGCTTAGTATAGATGGCCTAATAGAATCAATAGTGCAAACTGCTACAAAGCCCAAATTATTTTCCAGCCAAGATACAGATAAACATGATTAGTAATTTGAAAGCTTAAAACTGTTGGTGAGGTGATTTTAACAAATCATCAAGCTTTTACTCTCCCCAGGATAACACAGGGGTAGAAAAGTCGTTTTGGATCCATGATTTGTTCATCTTTATGAACGTTATCTGTCTACATTATCAGTGGAGAGCCGCGTGCGCTTATCTGTCAGCACACCACCAGCAGCGCTGAACACACGTTCAGACAGAACACTGGCTGCTGGGCATGACAAGATCTCCAAGGCGTAAGTGGCGAGCTCCGGCCATTTATCCAGATTGGAAGCCCAAAAAGAGCAAGGGTCCAGTGACACAGTCATGGCTTCAATGTTTACTTGGAGATACTCCTGTACCATCGTCTCTAGGCGTTGACTATGTGTCAGACTTCTTGTCTCCTGTGGCCTTGCAAAGGATGGGCTAAAAAAGTGGTGAAATGATTCCGCAAAATTGATGTTACCAGCAGATACTGTGTTTCTGTTACGTTTTGAGCGCTGAACACTCGACGGTCCCACGGTTGGCAAGTTGGAACTGTGAGATTCACTACGTGCACCACTAGTGTTTTGGGGAAAAGTACATGTAAGATTCTGCAACAGTCTCTGCTGATACTCCTGCATGCGTGCATCTCTTTCTATGGAAGGAATAATTTCTGCAAATTTACTTTTGTACCGGGGATCTAACAGTGTGGCAACCCAGTAGTCAGGATTATTTCTAATTCTCACAATTCGAGGGTCATGTTGCAGGTAGTGCAGCAAGAAGGCACTCATGTGTCTTGCGCATCCAGGAGCACCAAGTCCCTGTTGTGTTGGTGGCGAGGTAACAATCATGCTTCCTTCCTCTGTCCTCTCCCCCCAACCTCGCACAACAGAAATGTGATCAAGGTCTCCCTCATCTGATGAGTCTTCCATCAGTTCGTCCTCCACTTCTTCCTGGGCTCCTGCACCTTCCTCACTAGTTTGACTGCTACCATGCGCCCTGGTAAAACCATCTCCCCCACCCTCACATGCCTGCCGCCTTGGTGCTGCCGACCGTCTGGACCTTGCAGATGTTAGCCCTTCCGCATACAACTCCTCCTCCTCTACTTCCTCCACCTCCTCTTGTGCCACCACCTGACTCCGAATTCTGTTTAACATGTGCTCCAGCATGTAAATCACCGGAATAGTCATGCTGATAATGGCATCGTCAGCACTAAACATCTTCGTCGCCATTTCAAAACTGTGCAGAAGGGTGCATAGGTCCCTGATCTGAGACCACTCCTCCAGCGTGATTTGCCCCACCTCTGGATCCCGTTGGCCCAGGCTATACATCAGAACATATTGCACCAGGGCTTGTCGGTGCTGCCACAGTCGCTGCAACATGTGCAGAGTTGAATTCCACCGGGTAGTCACATCGCATTTTAGCCGGTGAAGTGGCAGGCCCAACGACTTCTGTAGAGATGTAAGTCGCTGAGCTGCGGGATGCGAACGGCGGAAGTGAGTACACAGCGACCGTGCCCTCTGCAGAAGGCCATCTAGTCCGGGATAGTGGGCTAAAAATTGCTGGACAACCAGGTTCAACACGTGAGCCATACAAGGCACGTGTGTGACATTGCCCCGGCGAAGGGCCGCACCCAGGTTTGCAGCATTGTCGCACACGGCCTTCCCTGGTTTCAGGTCCAGTGGAGACAACCATTCATGAAATTGGTTCTCCAGAGCTGACCACAACTCCTCAGCTGTGAGACTCACATTTCCCAGACATTTCAAAGTAAAAACCGCCTGATGACGTTGAGCCCTACTGCCAGCATAGTAAGGAGGTGTGCAGGATCCCTTCTGCGCAGTTAGAAAGCTTGTGGCATGACCAGACAGGCTTTGGGTGCAGGTGGAGGACCGAGAGGAGGTTGAGGAGGCAGAAGCAGTGGAGGAACTTTGACATAAAGAGGATTGACGCACAACTCGTGGGGACGGCAAGACTTGGACAGCAGCCCCTTGTCCTGCTGTCACCATAGTTACCCAGTGCCCAGTCAGCGACATGTAACTCCCCTGTCTATGCCTACTCGTCCAAGTGTCTGTGGTGAAATACACCCTGTCACACACAGAGTTTCTCAAAGAAGCGGTGATGTTGTGTGCGACATGCTGGTGGAGCGCAGGCACACCTTTCTTTGAGAAGTAGTGCCAACTGGGCATCTGGTACTGGGGCACTGCGACGGACATAAGGTCTCGAAAATCCTCTGTGTCCACCAGGCGGAAAGGCAGCATTTCTGTAGCCAAGAGCTTGCAGATGGTGAAATTCAACCTCTTAGCTTTCTCATGGCTAGGAGGAAATGATCTTTTACTTGTCCACATCTGAGGGACTGAGGGCTGGCTGTTGTGCTTAGATGGGGTTGATAAGGGTGTCCCCGGCAAACTGCCGGTCTGTGAGGAAGATGCAGGCGAACATGTTAGGTTGCCTTGATCCAAAGGTGGTGCTATCGATGTCGGACAGCGCTCAACACCAGCTGGTGTTACCACCTCCAAAGAAAATGATGACCTGCCAATCACGCTGGCTGTTGCGGGTAAAGAGGTGGCAGGTCTGCGTCCCAAAACAGGCCGCAGATGCACAAGATGGGGCAGACGGTGGTTGGCCCGGCCGGCTAGGCCGCATTGTAGCACAGTGAGCTTCCCACTGCAACTTATGCTTCATGTCCATGTGCCGGTTCATGCATGAAGTACTCAAACTATGTATTTTTTGGCCTCTACTTAGCTTTTGTTGACAAATGTTACAGATAACACGAGTTGGGTCATCTTTATCGATCTGATAAAATGCCCCGGCTATGCAAGGCTTAGCACCCATGCGACCTGAAGAGCCACCACGACTTGTGGTCAGAGGCAGAGTTGTGTTTGAGGATGCATTTGTTGACGTGCTTCCAGTACTACGTCTCTGTCCAGGAAGGCGCAACCTGACCTCGTTGTCACTAGCATCCTCCTCCACCTCCTCTGCTGACCTCATCTCTTGGCTGACTGTGGGTTGACAGTAAGTGGGATCTCCAACCTCATCATCATCACCCTGTGTGTTATCACACCCGTCGTACTCAGTGCCAACCTGTTCCTGCCCTGACAAAAAACTAAAGTTGTCGCTCCAATCAGGTATTTGAGTCTCATCATCGTCTTCCTCATTGTCTCCACCAACAGGAGTTACAGTTTGGGAATGAGGGTCTACATTATGGTCAGAACCTTCTGCGTCTGGTCCTGGATCCGACTCATAAAGATTCTGGACATCAGTGCAGATCATTTCCTCGTCTGGATTCACAGAAGCGCTGGAGCCGACCTCTGATTCCCAGGCTATAGTATGAGTAAACAGCTCTGCAGACTCAACCATCTGTTCTACCTCATACTCAGACGGGCAGCTGGAGATTTGGGAGCTGTGAGGAAGCAAGTGTGATTGGGGTGACACCTCTGAGGACTGGAGTATTTGTGATGTTGAAGTTGATGTGGAGGAGAGCCCACTTAAAGGAGCACTTGATATCCGTTGAAGCACCTGCTGTTTTTGTGCCTCATCTGGAATTTGTAGCGATTGGCGTGGCCGTAAGAAAGGGATCTTATCACATTGTCCGCTAAAAGAAGTAGACATTTTAGTTCTGCTGGAAGATGGTCTTTCTTCTGCAGATGTTACTGTTGCTTTAACACCTACTCCACGGACACAACCTTTTTTCCCCTTCCCAACATGCCTATTCCCCTTTCCACCAGCAGCAGGCCTTTTTCCACTCATTTTGGTGGTTAACAAATTCACAACTTTGGAGTTGTTTGCACAAAAAAACAAGGGATGGGAACCGAGCAGAGCTGAGTGGCCAAACTGTGGTATTAGGCCAAAACTATTGTCTGGGTTAGATGCAAAAAAATATTATATTCAATTTGCAACCTGATGGAGGTCAGTATAGATGGACTAATAGAACAAGTCTCACACACAGCTAGAAGGCCAAATATTTTTTCAGAGCTAGATGCAGAAAAAAATTATATTCAATTTGCAACCTGATGGAGGTCAGTATAGATGGACTAATAGAAGAAGTCCCACACACTGCTAGAAGCCCAAATATTTTTTCAGAGCTAGATGCAGAAAAATATTATATTCAATTTGCAACCTGATGGAGGTCAGTATAGATGGACTAATAGAACAAGTCCCACACACTGCTAGAAGCCCAAATATTTTTTCAGAGGTAGATGCAGAAAAAAATTATATTCAATTTGCAACCTGATGGAGGTCAGTATAGATGGACTAATAGAACAAGTCCCACACACTGCTAGAAGGCCAAATATTTTTTCAGCGCTAGATGCAGAAAAAAATTATATTCAATTTGCAACCTGATGGAGGTCAGTATAGATGGACTAATAGAACAAGTCCCACACACTGCTAGAAGCCCAAATATTTTTTCAGAGGTAGATGCAGAAAAATATTATATTCAGTTTGCAACCTGATGGAGGTCAGTATAGATGGACTAATAGAACAAGTCCCACACACAGCTAGAAGCCCAAATATTTTTTCAGAGGTAGATGCAGAAAAAAATTATATTCAGTTTGCAATCTGATGGAGGTCAGTATAGATGGACTAATAGAACAAGTCCCACACACTGCTAGAAGGCCAAATATTTTTTCAGAGCTAGATGCAGAAAAAAATTATATTCAATTTGCAACCTGATGGAGGTCAGTATAGATGGACTAATAGAACAAGTCCCACACACTGCTAGAAGCCCAAATATTTTTTCAGAGGTAGATGCAGAAAAAAATTATATTCAGTTTGCAACCTGATGGAGGTCAGTATAGATGGACTAATAGAAAAAGTCCCACATACTGCTAGATGGCCAAATATTTTTTCAGAGCTAGATGCAGAAAAATATTATATTCAATTTGCAACCTGATGGAGGTCAGTATAGATGGACTAATAGAACAAGTCCCACACACTGCTAGAAGGCCAAATATTTTTTCAGAGCTAGATGCAGAAAAAAATTATATTCAATTTGCAACCTGATGGAGGTCAGTATAGATGGACTAATAGAACAAGTCCCACACACTGCTAGAAGCCCAAATATTTTTTCAGAGGTAGATGCATAAAAAAATTATATTCAGTTTGCAACCTGATGGAGGTCAGTATAGATGGACTAATAGAATGATGCTATGCCCAAAAGGTTTTACTTCACTAGGTGCAGTAAAAAAATTGGTATTCTATACACAGGTGGTGTAGCTTGCAACACAGATAGGCTACTCCACTGACTAACACACTCTGCAATAGGCCAAAAAGGATTAGCTTTGCTAGATTTAGCCAAATGCTGTGAAAAAAACTTGCACAGCACTGGCACAGACCTGCCTGGCAAAAACTGATAGGAACTGATGTAACTTAGTCCTGAAATTACAATTAGTCTTTACTGCCACAACCTATCTATTTAAGAGCACAGACCTGCCTGATAAAAGTCGTAGGAAATGCTGTAACCTAGTCCTTAAAAGGACTGCAATCACAACTATTCCCTACTCCCAAGCTATCTGTAGATTTGTGCGAAAATTGGCTTGAAATTAACAAGGTATAGCGCACACAGCAACAGCGGTGCCGTCTAACACGCAGCTGCAGCAGTGAGAAAATGCTGGCGACGGGGAAAATGGCTTGGTCTTATAGGGCAAGGACATGTGACATACACTGCCAATGACACATGCCCTTGCTTGTGTGAAAAAAAGCACTTCGCTCTGTGTGTGCGCTGCTGATAGGCTGACAGATTGCACCTCCCCACTGTAAATGCGGGAAAGAGAAAAAAAAATGGAGATCTTCATTATTCCTGCAGAGATCCATCCCCTGCCCCTCCCCCCGCCCCGCTGTACACATAAACTGCGTATTAACATTAATTTTCATCATTACTGAGAAACAATCCAGTTATGATTTTGGTGCACGAACAGTTATCGAACATAACCTCGAACAGCCGAATTTTTCTCAAATTGTTCGTGTTCGCCGAACGGCTCGAACACCGCCCAAAACAGCTCGAATTTGAGATTGGCGAACAGTTCGAGTCGAACACCGCTCATCTCTATTCAGGACTCTCTGCTTTTTTGTTTTTTTGTGATTTTATTTTATTTTTTTCTCCTCTTCTTCCAAAACCCATAACTTATTTTTCTGCTGATATAGCCATATGATGGCGTGTTTTTTTTGTGTGGGATAAGTTGCTTTGAATTTGAATTTGAATTACACCAATTATTTCACAGCTCCAAAAATTGGGGAAAAAAAGTTAAAATGCATTGAAAATGCTATGGAAAAAACTTCAACTCCACCATATTGTTTTACGTTTTGTTTTTATGTTGTTTATTGTGTAGTAAAAAATACCTGGCATTGAGTATTACAAGGACACAAAACTTGTATTTTTGTTTTTTTTTAAAGCTAAGAAAAGGGGGATGACTGAAACTTGTATTTTTCTTTTTTTTTTTAAAGCTAAGAAAAGGGGGATGACTGAAACTTTTGTATTTTTTAAAACATTTTTTTATATTATGCTTTATCTTTTAGTCCACTTAGAGGACCTGAACCTGAAATTGTTGAATTGCTTATACTATATACTGCTATAATAAAGTTATGCAGTACATAGAGCAAATCAAGTTTTCAGAGGAGGGGGTCTACATTGGAATTACATTGGGACTGATTTTATCCACACTAATATCTTTATTGTTTACTGTTGCTTGATGAGTACTGCTGCACAGCTTACTTGTCAGCAGAATACGTAAGTCCTCCTATTTTAATTCCATTTAATGTATATAGAACAAAAATAAATAAAGCAATAGATCTCACTGAAATCATATGTTCTTTTAAAAATGTTTGCCAAAAAAAGGCCAATGTTTATGTTTAGCTTTAAAAACATTTGCAGCTGTGCTTGTCCTCTCATAGTGCTTCCGTTTCCATCTCACAGGCAGCCAGTGTGGAAGGGAAGAGCAGTACAGCAGAGCTGACGGCACTGTAAGGGGATAACTGCAAATGTGCTTGTTGTGTTTGTAATGACACAAGATTCATCCATGTTATACTGTGTTAGTTGTAATCAGGCACAGCTCTGTAGCACAGCTGCCAGCAGTTTTAGAGGACTGTGTGTGATTATGAGAGAAAGGTGTCAGTTATTACTTGGTTCACACTGGTAACGTCCCCTATTACTCATAATAAGCTCTGGAGGCAGATTCTCATGCAGATCTGTGTCTGGCCCATAATGCATTTACATTTAAGAAAAATATGGATTTCCCTGGAATAAGTGATTGGGTCACAGATATCAAGGTATTGTTTTATTCAGCTTCCTATGACTTAATTCCCATATAGATGGCTTAGGAGGGTTGACCCTACTGACAGATTCTCTTTACTTTCTATTGATGAGTTTGTGGTGCGCTTTTGATACAGCATCTTGCAGTTCCAGCAAAGTGGATGGTAATTATAGAAATCTTATGCGTATTGTGCTTATTTTTACTCAGCGTGAACTGACTTGAGGTGCGTGCTTCAAATCCACAACATGTCAATTTCTCTTGCAAGTAAGATGAGTTCTATGTGCAGATTTTACCTATAGAATTGCATTAGATGTGGAAAATCCTCAGGTAAAAAACGAATATGCGTTTTAGTTTCAGCCGCAGAAACACACTAAAAACGCTTGAAATCTACACCTGAAGCTTTATCAAAACCAAATATCAGGAAGCATAAAAAGAGCAGCCTTATTGAAAACATGACACACCAAAAAGAGGCAAAAACACAATAAAAATGCATTTAAAAAAGCACTCAGACATAATGAAAATTATGCAAGTAACCTAACTTACCTAATAGGTGCAGTAAGGCATTAAAAACTCACCAAATACTCATCGTGGGAATTCTGCCTCAGACTTCTGCACCTAAGGAGGTTACCTAATTCTGAAATGATAAATGAGTTGGATTTTAAACTCTAAGATTATATATTATACAATTCTATATCTTAGCATTAAAACAAACATCAGAAACCTTAAATTCCAACAAAATTATATTTCAACTACATTCAGTTGTGACATTCATTGGAGTTAAACATTTGCTGATTATGATGTGGAAATGTGGCTTTAAACACTGGAAGAATGAACCTTGTATGCACAAACAGATAACCATCAATCTACCTTCTATATAGAATTGTTACATAAAATTGATAAATAGATAAGTTGGGTTCCGTTAGCTTATCAGTGGACAGCAGTTTTGCCCTGACTCCACCATAAAGATGCATGCTCAGCTTGACCTTTTTGGTAGGGACTTGCTCCTGGAGGATGGGACATGTTGGATACATCTCTCCCCTGCCATCAAAGGAGAATTGTTAGAGGCCTTGAGAACATCGGGTTTGAATTATAGTATGGAGACTGTTTAATAAATCTTACTGCAGATGGTTGATGCAAAATAGAAAATTCCTTCTGAGGAGGCCCACAGTGAATATGCCAAGGGTTTCTGTAATGAAAATCTAGTCCCACAAATCTGGTGCCACTTCTCTTAACTCCTTTACCACCTTGGGTTTTTCTGTTTTTGCATTTTCATTTTTTGCTCCCCGTCTTCCCAGAGCCATAACTTTTTTATTTTTCAGTCAATATGGCTTGTGAGGGCTTATTTTTTGCGGGACAAGTTGTACTTTTGAACTACACCATTGGTTTTACCATATTGTGTACTGGAAAATAGGAAAAAAATTTCAAAGTGCGGTGAAATTGCAAAAAAGTGCAATTTCACAATTGTTTTTTTGGTTTTATTTTTACCATGTTCACTAAATGCTAAAAATTACCTGCCATCATGGCAGGTCATTACGAGTTCGTAGACACCAAACATGTATAGGTTCTTTTTTATTTAAGTGGTGAAGAAAAAATCCAAAGTTTGCTGCAAAAAAAAAAAAATCGCCATTTTCCAAGACCCGTAGCATCTCTATTTTTTGGGATCTGGGGCCGGATGAGGGCTTATTTTTTTGCATGCCGAGGTGACGTTTTTATTGATACCATTTTATTGATACAGGTACGATCTTTTGATCGCCTGTTATTACATTTTATTGCAATGTTGCAGAGACTAAAAAAACATAATTCTGGATTTTTTTTTTCTTGTTACGCTGTTCACCAATCGGATTAATTCTTTTTATATATTGATAGATCGTGCGATTGTGAATGTGGCGATACCAAATATGTGTATATTTGATTTTTTTTATTGGTTCATTTTGAATGGTGCAAAGAGGGGGTGATTTGACCTTTTATATTTTTTTATTTTTTTTTTATATTTTTAAAAACATGTATGTAGCAAAAATGCTCACTTGCTATGAGCGCTGACCGCTGGGTGGTGCTTATAGCATCCCGGCAATGACAACTGCAGGAGTCTCCTGCAGACCCCGGGTTGTCATGCCAACCCATCGGCGACCTGCGGTCATGTGACATGGGCGTCTTTGGGCGGGATTAGTGACGCACGGCAGGCGCGAGTTAAATGCCGCTTTCAGAGATTGACAGCAGCATTTAACTAGTTAACCGCCACAGGTGGATCGCGATTCCACCCGCAGCTGTTAGGGGCACATGTCAGCTGTACAGATCAGCTGTCATGTGCCCGAAAACCTGCAGGCTCAGTGCCAGAGCCTGCATGGAGTGCAGGGATACGACCTTGGACGTACTCATGCGTCCAAGGTCGTAAAGGGGTTAAAAAGAACATGTCACCAGGTCAAAAGTGGCCAGTCTCTGATCCTATTTTATTCCTTCTGCTCCCTTGAGTATTCGTTTTTTTCATTTTCTTTAGTATCCTCCATACAGTTCCAGAGATATGGGCCTTTTTATTTAATAGAAAAACCAAAAAAATATTCACCAAACTAAATTGGTAATAGGGTATATATATTTACCAGAGAACCATAGACAGAAAAAATACCCAATAAAAATTAACTTTTAATAATTATCCTTAAAAGTGTACTCTATAGTACAAGTGAGAAAAAACTACACATATATCTCAAAAACAGGATACCATGTAAGGAGAATATAATATGAAATTAGCAATTAATCCAGACAAACTTACCCTGGATAGCACCTAATAAGATTGCTCTCCCTACCTAACAGCGGAGTGTTTTTCACCCTAAGGTTCAGATGGTGTCCCCGCTCCTCGGAGGCTGTCCCTCTCCTTTCCCTAGGTATCCCTACACAGTCAAAAGATGCCACACACATACATATAAATGGACCAATTGTAGACTATTCATGTCATAATTGACATGCTCAATATAAAAAATTACAACAATACCATATCAGTGGGGAGTGGGCAAAAATAGATATAGTTGCACAAATAGAAGGTTTTTGATTTACAGTAGCCCACTAATATAAATCGATAGACATGTGTACCATTCAGAGCAAGTCCGAAAAAAATATTAAGAATATTTTCATCCCCAATCAAACTAGGATTCAAGCAATGCCATAAATGATATCAATTAGTTGGCCTTTAGTACAATGACTAAATGTAGTCAATCCACAATACAAAATTTCCCAAAGCTATAATAGCAATATTCCAGACATCAATATTATAAGATTCCTCAGACTGGTGTAAAGTCATCCGCAAAATAAGGTTATAATTAATCCCTTTGTCCCAACCCACTGGAATAGGTAAAAATGTGTACTAGTCAGACCAAATAAGAAATAGTAATACACTTATCTTAATCTCTAGTCCATCTGAGATTCACACAGTGCCTTGAGTGGTGTCCATTAGATGTCCTTTTTTATATACATAACTGAATATAGTCAATCCACAATTCAGAACTCCCCAAAATAGTAACAGCACTCCAGGCATCAATTTTCAAGGTCCCTCAGACTGGTGTAAAATCATCAGCAGTAATGTTATTCCTTAGGATTAGTCCCTTCGTCCCTACGCGTTTCACCCCCTCCTCAATGTGGGGCTCATCAGGGGACAAGAAATATTAGAGGAGATGAGCCATAATAGATGCCCGCAAAATAGCTCCTTGTATACCGGAGTCCAACCGCATGTTCAATGGTGGGATTCATCCCTATATATCTGTGGAATGCCATGTGACACGAGATTAATTTCACCTGTGATCAATCCCAGCGTTACCCTGACTACGAGACGCAAGCTTTAAGAAACTAGCGTACCACCGTGTTTAACATCACTTCCGGTCCCAACGTAATGCGTCATTTCCGATTGCGTAGCCCAGGGTATTAGCTAAGGGATCGTACGAAGAATGCGTAAGCAAAGTACGTATCCTCCCGCTTTTTACGTCACTTCCTGGAACCACCAGGTGGAACGCAGACTGCGTTTCACTATCTGCATGGAGGATACCGCTACTCTCAGTTCGACGGGAACATGCAAGAGACAATCACTACCACAAAACAATAGACCCGGAAAATCACAAGATGAGCTGAATATTCCACCATAATTAAAAAGATGTGCATCCATCCCCAAAGAAAAGGGGGGGGGAATAGGTAGCATATTATCCACTTATGTGTGAGTAACTAAGCCAGTATTACAGTCCACCAGTATGGTGAATACACACACCGGGACTATCTGTAGATATATAAAAAAGGCTGATCAGGATTTTTATCCGTAAGGCTAATTGAAACAACAGTAAGGCTATACAAAGCTAGAAAAGCTTAACTGTTCATTAATACCCCCGGGATTCAGAGATTCGAGCCAGAAAATCCATCTGGACTCCCGCTGCAGAATTCTTTTATCCCAGTCCCCCTGTCGCACTGAGGGACTCACCACTTCAATAGAACGAAATGTAATAGAATTTAAATCACCTCCATGGTGTGTATTGACGTGTTTCGCTAGAGGAGTATCTCGCTTGTTTCGGATGTCACCTAAGTGTTCACCAATACGTACTTTAAATTGTCTTCTGGTTTTTCCCACATAGTCTTTTGGGCAAGTGCACGTACATACATAGACGACACCTATTGTTTTACAATTAGCAAAATGTTTGTTCCTATAGGTGCGTCCAGTTACAGAGCTCACAAATGTATCTGAGATGGAGACATAACGACAATAAGTGCACTGTCCACATCTAAAAGTACCAGTAGACCTCCTATCCAACCAGGTCCCCTCCTTCTTGGGGGGCACAAAGTGACTATGTACTAGGTGATCTTTGACAGATCTGCCTCTCCTAAAGGTGACAGAGGGATAATCTGCAATCCATTTCGAAACATCCGGATCTGTCCTCAAGATACCCCAATATTTTCTCAGGATTGTCATAATCCTAGGATGTTGATCATCATATGTTCCAATTAGCCTAGTAAGGGAGGTCTGTTCGGGCCTGGAGTGAGACACCAGTAATTTAGATCTATCCTGTTTAAAGGCATGATTAAATGCTCTATTGATCACCCTTGTTGGATAGTCCCGATCAGAAAAACGGTCCTTAAGGTCCCTAGCCTTATGAAAATAGTCAGAGGTAGAGGAGCAATTTCTCCTTAATCTTAAGAACTGGCCTTTAGGGATCCCTTGTTTCAAAGGAACCGGATGATAACTATCCCATTTTAATAGGCTATTTGCTGCTGATGGTTTTCTAAAGATAGATGATCTCAATGAGCCAGATTCATCAATTGATATTATAACATCCAAAAAGGCAATCTTTTTACCTCCTATCTCATAAGTAAATTTAAGGCCCAAATCATTTTCATTGAGGCGCTGTATGAACCCAATGAAGGACTCCTCATCTCCAGTCCAGAGGACGAGGATGTCGTCAATGTATCGGCCCCAAAATTGAATGTGGGGGCCCCCGATGACATCCTCGTCCCCAAAGACTATGTTGTCCTCCCACCAGCCAAGGAGCAAATTAGCATAAGTGGGGGCACAGGGGCTCCCCATCGCTGTGCCCCTAAGCTGGTGGTAGAATCGCTCATGAAAAAGAAAAAAATTATGCGTAAGAACATAATCAAGCAACCGAAGAATTAATTCGTTGTGTGGGATCAAGTGGTTTCCCCTTGTTTTCAAAAAGGACTCCACTGCCATCAGACCAGCCGTATGGTGGATACTAGAATACAATGCCTCCACGTCTATGGAAACCAAAATAGTACAAGGATCAACTGTAATGTCATCCAATTTTGTTAATAAATCTGTTGTGTCTCTCAGATAGGATGGGAGAGCTGTAACAAAAGATCTAAGCATCTGATCAAGATAGATGCTTGAGTTTTGACTCAATGCATCCACACCTGAAACTATTGGCCTCCCTTTCAATGGTGGATAGCCCTTATGAACCTTAGGAAGGGCATAAAAAGTTGCAATCACAGGAAATTTTGGAAGCAGAAAATTCAGTTCACTCAATGAAATCAGATTATTGTGTCTAGCTTGTTGCAGAATGTCAGATAAGGTCCTCATAAAAGCAGATGTAGGATCACCCTGTAATACCTGATATGTCATGGTATCTGAAAGAATATTCATACACATAGAAACATATTGATCACAATCTAGAAGCACTATGTTCCCTCCCTTATCGGAGGGTTTTATGATAAGGGAAGTGTCACCACTCAAATCCTGTAATGCTCTCCGTTCATCAAATGTGAAATTGGGGTTCACCCTATGTGCCCTTGGATTTATTCTCCTGATTTCCTCCGTGACTAACGACGAAAAAATATCTATACTACCAATATCTCCTACAGGTGGCATTTTACTACTTTTAGGTTTTAAATCCGAGAAAGGGCCCTCTCCCAATCCACGAGTGCCCTCGTTTTCAAGTTCAGCTAAGAGATGAACATCCTGGAGATCCTCCATTGAGATGCCCAATTGTAAACATCTATTTTTGTCATTGAGTGCAAAAAACTTTCTCCATCTCAACTTCCTCAAGAATAGGTGAATATCTTTAACCCACGAAAAAGGGTCAAAGCGAGTCGTTGGTACAAAGGACAGTCCTGTCCCTAAGACCCTTCGTTCAGTCTCTGTAAGAGTGTGTGAGGACAAATTTATCACATTCCTATCATTACCTGCATGTAATCGATGTGGTATTATCTTATTGGCTAACGATTGTAATTCACCATTCTTTCCCGCAAATGGTAGCGTGCTTCCCTGTTCTCTAAAAAAGAGGGAGTTGAAGTAGAGGATAATCCCATAGATGGTGATGTGGAGAAAGATGGACCCTGGCCTGAATAACCTCGATTTTGCCATCTTCTACCAAACCCTCTCCTTCCTTGCCCCCTAGATCTACTAGACAGTCTAGGGGTTTCCTTCGGAGTACGTTCAGTATCAGAGGACTCCAGATCAGAGGAGGAGATGTCCGTCGTTGGGCCACCCTTACTATTTAGGGCAGGATATGCTCGTTTTTCCCTAAAATCAGTCAAATCTCTAGTGAATCGTTTATGTTTTCTATCTTTCAGAACGAGTTGATATTTTTCTACTGACACCCTCAGTGCTTCTTCTCTTGTGGAGAAGTCCAATGCGGACTTAAAGTTAAGGGCCCTATCTATCTGCTCTTTAAGGGTGGCTGCAGACTTCTCAAAAGTGACCTTTTCTTCCTCTAGTAGGATTTGCATAAACCTCAAAGATGAGGCTGTAGATTCTTTCTCCCACTTAGATAAAAGTGAAACTGACCTGCTCCTATATGCTGGTAACAAGTTAATCCTTAGGCCACGTGGCACTATCCCTTGTTTTATATAGTTGTCCAATGATTGGACCTCCCACCATGACTTGATGTTTTCTTTATAGACTTCTAATAAATCCGCAAAGACATTCTTAATACTGGGCTCTGTTGAAATATTGACCCCACACTCAGTCCCTGAAAAAACTTCCTTAGCCTCGTCCAACCATCTGTTAGTGTTTAAAGGTCCCGACAAAAATCCAGCCATAATACTCTCAAGAAAAAACAGAAAAATATTCACCAAACTAAATTGGTAATAGGGTATATATATTTACCAGAGAACCATAGACAGAAAAAATACCCAATAAAAATTAACTTTTAATAATTATCCTTAAAAGTGTACTCTATAGTACAAGTGAGAAAAAACTACACATATATCTCAAAAACAGGATACCATGTAAGGAGAATATAATATGAAATTAGCAATTAATCCAGACAAACTTACCCTGGATAGCACCTAATAAGATTGCTCTCCCTACCTAACAGCGGAGTGTTTTTCATCCTAAGGTTCAGATGGTGTCCCCGCTCCTCGGAGGCTGTCCCTCTCCTTTCCCTAGGTATCCCTACACAGTCAAAAGATGCCACACACATACATATAAATGGACCAATTGTAGACTATTCATGTCATAATTGACATGCTCAATATAAAAAATTACAACAATACCATATCAGTGGGGAGTGGGCAAAAATAGATATAGTTGCACAAATAGAAGGTTTTTGATTTACAGTAGCCCACTAATATAAATAGATAGACATGTGTACCAGTCAGAGCAAGTCCGAAAAAAAATATTAAGAATATTATCATCCCCAATCAAACTAGGATTCAAGCAATGCCATAAATGATATCAATTAGTTGGCCTTTAGTACAATGACTAAATGTAGTCAATCCACAATACAAAATTTCCCAAAGCTATAATAGCAATATTCCAGACATCAATATTATAAGATTCCTCAGACTGGTGTAAAGTCATCCGCAAAATAAGGTTATAATTAATCCCTTTGTCCCAACCCACTGGAATAGGTAAAAATGTGTACTAGTCAGACCAAATAAGAAATAGTAATACACTTATCTTAATCTCTAGTCCATCTGAGATTCACACAGTGCCTTGAGTGGTGTCCATTAGATGTCCTTTTTTATATACATAACTGAATATAGTCAATCCACAATTCAGAACTCCCCAAAATAGTAACAGCACTCCAGGCATCAATTTTCAAGGTCCCTCAGACTGGTGTAAAATCATCAGCAGTAATGTTATTCCTTAGGATTAGACCCTTCGTCCCTACGCGTTTCACCCCCTCCTCAATGTGGGGCTCATCAGGGGACAAGAAATATTAGAGGAGATGAGCCATAATAGATGCCCGCAAAATAGCTCCTTGTATACCGGAGTCCAACCTCATGTTCAATGGTGGGATTCATCCCTATATATCTGTGGAATGCCATGTGCCACGAGATTAATTTCACCTGTGATCAATCCCAGCGTTACCCTGACTACGAGACGCAAGCTTTAAGAAACTAGCGTACCACCGTGTTTAACATCACTTCCGGTCCCAACGTAATGCGTCATTTCCGATTGCGTAGCCCAGGGTATTAGCTAAGGGATCGTACGAAGAATGCGTAAGCAAAGTACGTATCCTCCCGCTTTTTACGTCACTTCCTGGAACCACCAGGTGGAACGCAGACTGCGTTTCACTATCTGCATGGAGGATACCGCTACTCTCAGTTCGACGGGAACATGCAAGAGACAATCACTACCACAAAACAATAGACCCGGAAAATCACAAGATGAGCTGAATATTCCACCATAATTAAAAAGATGTGCATCCATCCCCAAAGAAAAGGGGGGGGGGGGGAATAGGTAGCATATTATCCACTTATGTGTTAGTAACTAAGCCAGTATTACAGTCCACCAGTATGGTGAATACACACACCGGGACTATCTGTAGATATATAAAAAAGGCTGATCAGGATTTTTATCCGTAAGGCTAATTGAAACAACAGTAAGGCTATACAAAGCTAGAAAAGCTTAACTGTTCATTAATACCCCCGGGATTCAGAGATTCGAGCCAGAAAATCCATCTGGACTCCCGCTGCAGAATTCTTTTATCCCAGTCCCCCTGTCGCACTGAGGGACTCACCACTTCAATAGAACGAAATGTAATAGAATTTAAATCACCTCCATGGTGTGTATTGACGTGTTTCGCTAGAGTGCGACAGGGGGACTGGGATAAAAGAATTCTGCAGCGGGAGTCCAGATGGATTTTCTGGCTCGAATCTCTGAATCCCGGGGGTATTAATGAACAGTTAAGCTTTTCTAGCTTTGTATAGCCTTACTGTTGTTTCAATTAGCCTTACGGATAAAAATCCTGATCAGCCTTTTTTATATATCTACAGATAGTCCCGGTGTGTGTATTCACCATACTGGTGGACTGTAATACTGGCTTAGTTACTAACACATAAGTGGATAATATGCTACCTATTCCCCCCCCCCCCTTTTCTTTGGGGATGGATGCACATCTTTTTAATTATGGTGGAATATTCAGCTCATCTTGTGATTTTTCGGGTCTATTGTTTTGTGGTAGTGATTGTCTCTTGCATGTTCCCGTCGAACTGAGAGTAGCGGTATCCTCCATGCAGATAGTGAAACGCAGTCTGCGTTCCACCTGGTGGTTCCAGGAAGTGACGTATAAAGCGAGAGGATACGTACTTTGCTTACGCATTCTTCGTATGATCCCTTAGCTAATACCCTGGGCTACGCAATCGGAAATGACGTATTACGTTGGGACCGGAAGTGATGTTAAACACGGTGGTACGCTAGTTTCTTAAAGCTTGCGTCTCGTAGTCAGGGTAACGCTGGGATTGATCACAGATGAAATTAATCTCGTGGCACATGGCATTCCACAGATATATAGGGATGAATCCCACCATTGAACATGCGGTTGGACTCCGGTATACAAGGAGCTATTTTGCGGGCATCTATTATGGCTCATCTCCTCTAATATTTCTTGTCCCCTGATGAGCCCCACATTGAGGAGGGGGTGAAACGCGTAGGGACGAAGGGACTAATCCTAAGGAATAACTTTACTGCTGATGATTTTACACCAGTCTGAGGGACCTTGAAAATTGATGCCTGGAGTGCTGTTACTATTTTGGGGAGTTCTGAATTGTGGATTGACTATATTCAGTTATGTATATAAAAAGGACATCTAATGGACACCACTCAAGGCACTGTGTGAATCTCAGATGGACTAGAGATTAAGATAAGTGTATTACTATTTCTTATTTGGTCTGACTAGTACACATTTTTACCTATTCCAGTGGGTTGGGACAAAGGGATTAATTATAACCTTATTTTGCGGATGACTTTACACCAGTCTGAGGAATCTTATAATATTGATGTCTGGAATATTGCTATTATAGCTTTGGGAAATTTTGTATTGTGGATTAACTACATTTAGTCATTGTACTAAAGGCCAACTAATTGATATCATTTATGGCATTGCTTGAATCCTAGTTTGATTGGGGATGAAAATATTCTTAATATTTTTTTTCGGACTTGCTCTGACTGGTACACATGTCTATCTATTTATATTAGTGGGCTACTGTAAATCAAAAACCTTCTATTTGTGCAACTATATCTATTTTTGCCCACTCCCCACTGATATGGTATTGTTGTAATTTTTTATATTGAGCATGTCAATTATGACATGAATAGTCTACAATTGGTCCATTTATATGTATGTGTGTGGCATCTTTTGACTGTGTAGGGATACCTAGGGAAAGGAGAGGGACAGCCTCCGAGGAGCGGGGACACCATCTGAACCTTAGGGTGAAAAACACTCCGCTGTTAGGTAGGGAGAGCAATCTTATTAGGTGCTATCCAGGGTAAGTTTGTCTGGATTAATTGCTAATTTCATATTATATTCTCCTTACATGGTATCCTGTTTTTGAGATATATGTGTAGTTTTTTCTCACTTGTACTATAGAGTACACTTTTAAGGATAATTATTAAAAGTTAATTTTTATTGGGTATTTTTTCTGTCTATGGTTCTCTGTCCTTTTTATTTAATACCAATTTTTAAGGTCTATACCATTGGGGCGTGGCTCACAAGATTTTCCGGGGGTATGTCTTTAGGCTGCTCTGCAGTATTACCCTGTGAGCTACAGTACAGACCAAAAGTTTGGACACACCTTCTCATTTAAAGATTTTTCTGTATTTTCATGACTATGAAAATTGTACATTCACACAGAAGGCATCAAAACTATGAATTAACACATGTGAAATTATATAGTTAACAAAAAAGTGTGAAACAACTGAAAATATGTCTTATATTCTAGGTTCTTCAAAGTGGCCACCTTTTGCTTTGATGACTGCTTTGCACACTCTTGGCATTCTCTTGATGAGCTTCAAGAGGTAGTCATCGGAAATGGTTTTCACTTCACAGGTGTGCCCTGTCAGGTTTAATAAGTGGGATTTCTTGCCTTATAAATGGGGTTGGGACCATCAGTTGTGTTGTGCAGAAGTCAGGTGGATACACAGCTGATAGTCCTACTGAATAAACTGTTAGAATTTCTATTATGCCAAGAAAAACGCAGCTAAGTAAAGAAAAACGAGTGGCCATCATTACTTTAAGAAATGAAGGTCAGTCAGTCCGAAAAATTGGGAAAACTTTGAAAGTGTCCCTAAGTGCAGTTGCAAAAACTATCAAGCGCTACAAAGAAACTGGCTCACATGAGGACCGTCCCAGGAAAGGAAGACCAAGAGTCACTTCCGCTTCTGAGGATAAGTTTATCCGAGTCACCAGCCTCAGAAATCGCAGGTTAACAGAAACTCAGATTAGAGACCAGGTCAATGGCACACAGAGTTCTAGCAGCAGACACATCTCTTCAACAACTGTTAAGAGGAGACTTTGTGCAGCAGGCCTTCATGGTAAAATAGCTGTTAGGAAACCACTGCTAAGGACAGGCAACAAGCAGAAGAGACTTGTTTGGGCTAAAGAACACAAGGAATGGACATTAGACCATTGGAAATCTGTGCTTTGGTCTGATGAGTCCAAATTTGAGATCTTTGGTTCCAACCACCGTGTCTTTGTGCGCCGCAGAAAAGGTGAATGGATGGACTCTACATGCCTGGTTCCCACCGTGAAGCAAGGAGGAGGAGGTGTGATGGTGTGAGGGTGCTTTGCTGGTGACACTGTTGGAGATTTATTCAAAATTGAAGGCATACTGAACCAGCATGGCTACCACAGCATCTTGCAGCGGCATGCTATTCCATCCGGTTTGCGTTTAGTTGGACCATCATTTATTTTTCAACAGGACAATGACCCCAAACACACCTCCAGGCTGTGTAAGGGCTATTTGACCAAGAAGGAGAGTGATGGGGTGCTACGCCAGATGACCTGGCCTCCACAGTCACCAGACCAGAACCCAATCGAGATGGTTTGGGGTGAACTGGACCACAGAGTGAAGGCAAAAGGGCCAAGAAGTGCTAAGCATCTCTGGGAACTCCTTCAA
The DNA here is from genome assembly GCF_046119375.1 of Phyllobates terribilis. Classification (NCBI taxonomy): domain Eukaryota; kingdom Metazoa; phylum Chordata; class Amphibia; order Anura; family Dendrobatidae; genus Phyllobates; species Phyllobates terribilis. Next base: position 161,038,742 of record NW_027362761.1, read on the forward strand.
GATTATTGGAAGACCATTTCCGGTGACTAACCTCTTGAAGCTCATCAAGAGAATGCCAAGAGTGTGCAAAGCAGTCATCAAAGCAAAAGGTGGCTACTTTGAAGAACCTAGAATATAAGACATATTTTCAGTTGTTTCACACTTTTTTGTTAAGTATATTATTCCACATGTGTTCATTCATAGTTTTGATGCCTTCAGTGTGAATGTACAATTTTCATAGTCATGAAAATAGAGAAAAATCTTTAAATGAGAAGGTGTGTCCAAACTTTTGGTCTGTACTGTATGTCCCCTTAAAAACAATAGTAAAAGTAGCCTGTATCTTTACAATTGTATGGCGGATTTAAATAAAAAACAAAACGGAAAAATAGCATACTGAGGAACAGCAGGTATAAGATAAGAGCACAAACTGCCCACTTTTGACCTGGTGACAGCTCCTATTTAAGGAGGATGTCACCTGATTTAACAGTATAAACTGTATAAATTATTAAATAGATCTCTTAGACTTGATGAGGCTGGTGTAATTTATTTGTAAATCCATGTCACAATGGTTGTAAAAACCATTGCTCACTAATGCACTAAAATGCTTTAAAGGGAATCTGTCACCCCCTGGGAAATATCAGACTGCTACTATGGGCATACAGGGTATAGAAAAGTAAATCTATACTTACCTGTATGGCCCATAGTAGAGGTCTGATTACAGAGAAAAGTAGTTTTATCTTTTTGGTTTTCAACAGGCTAAGCAATGCTCGCCTATCTGATTATTATCCCCCTAAATCGCCGCCTATCAGCCTAGTTACCACTTTCCCTCCCCCGCACGTCACAACGAACTGTGACGTGCGCTTTCCTTCCTCACCTCCCGGCGCATGCGCAAAGCGCGGCTCTTATAGACCGCTCTTTGTTTCCTCCCGGCCGGGATTGTATGAGCACAGTGCCGCAGAAAACTTTCTTATTATGCACCGGGAGTCACTGGAGCGGAAGTCAGTGTACTTTCCAGTTGCTGTGTACTCTCCAGCTTCACTGTGCATGCACTGTAACAAGCGGCTCTGGTGGAAACTTCACTGCGCCTGCGCCGGGAGCAGCTCATCACTGCTCCCAGCGCTGGAAGCTTTACTGCCTGGCCATGATGCTGCGCAAGCGCCCCACAACTTCAGCGCTCGCTTGGAGCAAAATTCAAATACGTGGGCGACGCCAGCCCTGACTGCATGCTGTGCCCATCCATGACTGAATGTGAGAATCACACCCCTATGACTGAATGAGCAGGTATGATTATATGTATAAAAAATGTTATATCCTCATTATATTACCACTAATTTTAATGAAAAAAGCGTGTTAGTGATGCACATTGCTTAGCTAAAGTAAGATAAGACATGACAGGTTCCCTTTAAGTTTTCTAGAGTGCTGAATTAATAATGATACTTTAACTGGGAAATCTTTGTCTTTTATTTGTAAATCTTCTTTCCTTTATCCACCTTTTTATAATTTGTAAATGTACATTCCACATGTAAATATTTTGTTCTGCAAGAAATTGCTTAAAGGGATGGTCCGAAGGCAAACATTTTTCTCCTAACTCCCTATCTATTTAGTTCAATATTCTAAGCTATTTGCTTTAAAAAATACCCTACCGCTCCCTAACTACACTATTTAACAGCTATTTTATTTTTTTCCCCTTATTTCCTGTCTGATGACGATTTGTTTAATTATCACCAGTGCATGCTGGGATACTCAAATGAAGCATCATCAGGGGGTAGAGGCTGCAGTCACTGTCGCAGCCCCTGCCCCCTCTTTGAAAAGAAGAGTCACCAGTGACATTCGTTTCAGTGGCGGTGCTGTCCCTGCTGTGTCCCTGAGTGTCTCCCTTGTGCAGTGTCTCCCCCCGTGTGCAGTCTCCCTCGGTGCCCTGTGTGTTGAGCACAGTGTCCGGTCTGTTGTCTCTATAGATGAATAGTAATAAGCCGGGAAGAGAGTGGTGTCACTATACCCCACAGAGTCCAATGACATCTCTTGCACGCCTGGTATAGTGACACCCTCTGTTCCCAGCTTATTACTATTCATCTAAACAGACAACAGACTGGATGCTGGGCTCCTCGCACAGGGGAGACACTGCACAAGGGAGACAGGGGCACAACAAGGACAGCACCGCCCCTGAAATGAGTGTCACTGATGATGCTTTGTTTCAGGGAGGGGGCAGGGGCTGTGACAGTGACTGCAGTCTCTGCCCCCTGATGATGCTTTGTCTGAGTATCCCAGCATGCACTGGTGATAATAAAGCAAATCGTCATCAGACAGGAAATAGGAAAAAAATACAAAAGCAGTTAGATAGTTAGGGAACGGTAGGGAATTTTTAAAACAAATATATTAGAAAATAGGTTAGAATTATGGGACTAAATAGATAGGGAGTTAAGAGAAAAATGCTTTGTCTTCGGACCACCCCTTTAAGTAGATGTTATGGTCATTCAACTAGAAAATGATTGAAGTCCTCTTGTGAAAATGTGCTGTTAGTATGAAAGATACTCTGCAACCATCTCTGTACAGCAGGTGATGTATAGAGGAGCAGGATACGGAAAGCACCGCTTCTTATTCTTTTCACTTCATTACACCACAGTGAACATTCACTGGACTGTGTATGTCAGGACATTCTAAAATAAGATTTTAATTAACCTTGGAGCCAGACGATTCATCCACATTTGTTGCTAAAATCAATGCGGAATATATGTGCTTATTCTAGGAACCTCTCATTACTAAATGCTTGAGAAAAAAAAAGCAGAAAATCACTTTAAACATTTTAAATATCCATTGTTACAGGATATGTTTCCATGGTTCATTCAACGGCTGGTGTGTTTCACACATTTTTGTGGTGTATACACATTATGGGTATCCATTTGTACTGTACAAATATATTTTAGTTTACATGGAATATAATGGAAAAAAAATGTACGTCAATTGGGTGTCCATTTGACATACGTTTTTGCACATACAGTGGTGTGAAAAAGTGTTTTCCCCTTCCTGATTTGTTATTTTTTTGCATGTTTGTCACACTTATATGTTTCAGATCACAAAACAAATTTAAATATTATTAACTATTAACAATGTAAACACAAAATGAAGTTTTTAAATTAAGGTCTTTATTATTAAGGAAAAAGGAAATCCAAACCTACAGGGCCCTATGTGAAAAAGTGATTGCTCCCCCACCCTTAAAACATAAATTAACTTTGGTTTATCACATCTATGGGAAGTTAAGTTCAATTTCCCAATCAAAAAATCACTTAAATTGGACCTGCCTGACAAAGTGAAGTAGACCAAAAGATCCTCAAAAGCTAGACATCATGCTGCGATCCAAAGAAATTTAGAAACAAATGAGAAAAAAAGAAATTGAGATCTATCAGTATGGAAAAAATTATAAAATGAGACTGGGCAAAAATGGCATGCATGGCAGAGTTCCAAGACGAAAACCACTGCTGAGCAAAAAGAACATAAAGGCCCTTCTCAGTTTTGCCAGAAAACATCTTGATGATTGCCAAGACTTTTGGGAGAATATTCTGTGGACTGATGAGACAAAAGTTGTAGTTTTTGGAAAGTGTATGTCCCATTACATCTGGCATATAATTAACACAGCATTTCAGAAAAGGAACATCATACCAACAGTAAACTATGGTGGTGCTAGTGTGATGGTCTGAGGCTGTTTTTATTTTATTTAAATACATCCAATTGTGGAAGTTATTATTATTCCAAGATCTAATGATTAAAATGAACTTTTGTTCGTGGGAAAACTCCTTTAAGTTTGGTGATTCTGGAAATGAGCTCAGATTTCAGTACATAGAGATCTTAGTACAGGACATAGAGATCTTAGTACAGGACATTCCCACAAAATGTGAAATATGGCTATTATGACCACATTCCCTCCAGCAAAATCTTAATCGTGTTGTAAAAACTTGTGTAGTTTTATTGGTGTGAAGTGCAAGAAGTGGAGGAGTTTATTATCTTAAATGCTTTGACCCAACTATCTGTGTCAAAATATTTGTTAAAATCTTTTTCCTAATTCTTTCCCAATGCTTTACTTAAGAATTCAATAACCTCATTCAAGGTTGCATAAAGCTAACAAGTCTTTCATTTATTTTTGTTATAAGGGTTGTTTAAGAGATCCAGTACTTCCATAGGAAGAGTGAGGGGATACTTAATTTTTTTATAGTAATATTTCTGGACTTTCAAATAGTTGAAAAATTCAGAGTCTGGTATATCAATTTTTTTTTCGAGGTCTTGAAAAGTTCTAAAAGAGTTTTTCTTATAGCCCGTAATCAAATTAGATAAATATAAATATAATATACCTTGTTTTCGCCAATTCTTTAACCTCTTAGTGACGGAGCCAATTATGTCTTTAATGACCAAGCCAAATTTTACAATTCTGACCAATATCAATTTATGAGGTAATAACTCTGGAACGCTTCAATGGATGCCACTGATTCTGAGATTGTTTTTTCGTGACATATTGTACTTCATGATAGTGGTAAAATTTCTTCAAAATGACCCCTGTCTATTAGCGAAAAAAACTGAAATTTGGCGAAAATTTTGCAATTTTCCAACCTTGAATTTTTAAATCAGAGAGATACAGTACAGACCAAAAGTTTGGACACACCTTCTCATTTAAAGATTTTTCTCTATTTTCATGACTATGAAAATTGTACATTCACACTGAAGGCATCAAAACTATTAATAAACACATGTGGAATTATATACTTAACAAAAAAGTGTGAAACAACTGAAAATATGTCTTATATTCTAGGTTCTTCAAAGTAGCCACCTTTTGCTTTGATGACTGCTTTGCACACTCTTGGCATTCTCTTGATGAGCTTCAATAGGTAGTCACCGGAAATGGTCTTCTAATAATCTTGAAGGAGTTCCCAGAGATGCTTAGCACTTGTTGGCCCTTTTGCCTTCACTCTGCGGTCCAGCTCACCCCAAACCATCTCGATTGGGTTCCGGTCTGGTGACTGTGGAGGCCAGGTCATCTGGCGAAGCACCCCATCACTCTCCTACTTGGTCAAATAGCCCTTACACAGCCTGGAGGTGTGTTTGGGGTCATTGTCCTGTTGAAAAATAAATGATGGTCCAACTAAATGCAAACCGGATGGAATAGCATGCCGCTGCAAGATGCTGTGGTAGCCATGCTGGTTCAGTATGCCTTCAATTTTGAATAAATCCCCAGCAGTGTCACCAGCAAAGCACCCCCACACCATGCTTCACGGTGGGAACCAGGCATGTAGAGTCCATCCGTTCACCTTTTCTGCGTCTCACAAAGACACGGTGGTTGGAACCAAAGATCTCAAATTTGGACTCATCAGACCAAAGCACAGATTTCCACTGGTCTAATGTCCATTCCTTGTGTTCTTTAGCCCAAACAAGTCTCTTCTGCTTGTTGCCTGTCCTTAGCATTGCTTTCCTAGCAGCTATTTTACCATGAAGGCCTGCTGCACAAAGTCTCCTCTTATCAGTTGTTGAAGAGATGTGTTTGCTGCTAGAACTCTGTGTGGCATTAACCTGGTCTCTAATCTGAGCTGCTGTTAACCTGCAATTTCTGAGGCTGGTGACTCGGATAAACTTATCCTCAGAAGCAGAGGTGACTCTTGGTCTTCCTTTCCTGGGGCGGTCCTCATGTGAGCCAGTTTTTTTTGTAGCGCTTGATGGTTTTTGCAACTGCACTTGGGGACACTTTCAAAGTTTTCCCAATTTTTCGCACTGACTGACCTTCATTTCTTAAAGTAATGATGGCCACTCGTTTTTCTTTACTTAGCTGCTTTTTTCTTGCCATAATACAAATTCTAACAGTCTATTCAGTAGGACTATCAGCTGTGTATCCACCAGACTTCTGCACAACACAATTGATGGTCCCAACCCCATTTATAAGGCAAGAAATCCCACTTATTAAACCTGACAGGGCACACCTGTGAAGTGAAAACCATTTCCGGTGACTACCTCTTGAAGCTCATAAAGAGAATGCCAAGAATGTGCAAAGCAGTCATCAAAGCAAAAGGTGGCTACTTTGAAGAACCTAGAATATAAGACATATTTTCAGTTGTTTCACACTTTTTTGCTAAGTATATAATTCCACATGTGTTAATTCATAGTTTTGATGCCTTCAGTGTGAATGTACAATTTTCATAGTCATGAAAATAGAGAAAAATCTTTAAATGAGAAGGTGTGTCCAAACTTTTGGTCTGTACTGTATGTCACACAAAATAGTTAATAGATAGCATTTCCCACATGTCTACTTTACATCAGCACCATTTTTGCCACAAAAGTGACACCATTCTAAAAACTGAACCCCTCAAAGTGCTGAAAACCACATTCAGGCTATGTGCCCACAATGCAGAAATGCTGCATATTTTTTCCGCTTCTCCCTGGCAGGAAAAACGCATGCGGATTTTACATGCGTTTTTCCTGCCAGGTAGAAGCGTTTGTCAAGCGTTTTTGCATGCATTTCCGCATGTGGGTTATCAAGCGCTTTTCCAAGCAATTTTAGCATCACTTGGAAAAGTGCTTGACAACTTGTTCACACTATATAAATCCATGCAACCGGCATGGATTCATATAGTGTGACCAAGTAATAGTTAAAAAAAAAGAAATAAAATGGAAAAAAATAAAAAATAAAGATTATACTTACCTTCCGATGGCCCCCGGTATTTTCTCCACTCCGTCTGGTCTATTGTATGGGTCGCGGTGGTGTGAAAGGACACGTCATTGAGTCATGTGACAGGTCACGCGACCGCCGACGTCAGCAGTCGCGTGACCTGTCACATGACTAAATGACGTCATGGCAGGTCCTCACACCACCGCGACCCATACAACAGACCGGACGCCATGGGAAGGTAAGTAGAATCTTTATTTTTTATTTTAAATTCTTTTTTTAACAGGCTGTTAGACATCCCCCAAAAAACTATGCAGGGATTGCCCGTGTATGGTAGGCAATCCCTTGCGTGTGTTTTTTTTTGCTGTATAACAGCTGCAAGACATGTGGGGTTGGGACTTGAGCATGTCACTTGAGCACCCGTGATACTCAGTGCATAACTGAGCTCCCGATGCAAACTCATGTAGTGAGCACTTGCACTCAACACTAGTCATCATATCGTCATAATTTTTTTTTCTTTACTTTTGAAAAAATCCCAACCCCAACACAACCCTAACGCCAACCCCAACACATCCCAATACAACCATAACTCAAACCCTAACCCCAACACAACCCTAACACAACCCTAACACAACCCTAATCCTAATCCTAACCCTAATCCCTAACCCCAACCCTAACTGCAAAGAATGGAATTTTTTTTTTAATTTTCATATAACTAAGGGGGTGACAAAGGGGGATTTGATTTTTTTTTTTTTTTGATCACTGTGATAGGGTTTATCACAGTGATCAAAAGGAACCAATAGGGAAAATTCCTTATTGTTGGCAGGTACCAGCCAGTAGATCTCAGCAGGCGCACTTTTTTTTACAGGAAGATGACGGAGGGCCAGGGGATGGATCAGGAGATCCAGGGGATGGTAGAGATACCGGGAGGGCTCGGGGGGCTTTATTTCTCTCTCTTCTGACATGTATATAATGTCAGAGGAGAGAGAAATCATTGTAACTGCGGGCACTTTTTTTTTTGTGATTGCTGCTATTTACTGAATAATGGCAATCACGTGAGCTAAGACCCCGGAGAATTTCCGACGCTGGTGGGTGCTACACTGTTATTCCCCTCAGCGACGTGAAAGAGCGGTGCTGAGGCATAAGTATCCTTAACTGCCGCTGTGAAAATGCGTTACAGCGGTTGTTAAGGTGTTAAATATATGCTTTGAATTGCGCATTCAAATATTGATATAGGGATGGTCTGCAAAGGTATATTTTGGATATTATGCTTAAAAGTATTGGCTTGTTTTTCCCTGGTAAGAATGGTGTCTTTTAATATAGGTATTTGAGAGGGACTCAGAAATGTAATAGTATTAAAGAGGATAATGATATGTCATTATTTAGAGAAATTTCTAATTCTTTCCAGCTGTTTCTATTACATTCTAGCCATATTCTATGTTGTTGCCCCAACAGTCCCTATTAGGCCCTCACCAGATGAGAGGTGATGGGGATAATACACAGAAGTGAGGGGGCAAATGCAGGTTTCATGTCACTTTTCTTGCACCTTTGAGCTACAAGTAACATAGAAAACCTCTATTTTTTCATTGACAGATGACAGATCTGTGTAGGAGATTGTTTTTTTTTGCAGGAAGAGTTGAAGTTTTTATTCCTACCATTTGGAGCTACAGTACATATAATTTTTTAACGCATATTTAAGATTTTTGGGAGACAGAATGAAAAAATAAATAGCAGTTGCCTTTAATATTACAGATACGGGAATTGTCTTTGATTTTTTTTATGCCGTTTTACACTGTTCACCATGTGGTGAAAGTCATAAGACTTCTTCATTCTTCAGGTCAGTACGATTATGCCTTGGTGCTATTTTTGCACACCAAAACACATTTTTTACAAAAAAATGTGTATATTTTACATTTTTATTGGTACCATAACATTTTTTATTGCTTTTTTAATTTTTTGCTTGTGAGATTGACCAAAAAAACAGTAATTTATGATTTTTATACACTATTCACTGTATTGTAAAAGCCAAAAAACATAAAAAAGTTTTTGCATCGACATATTCTGATAGCTATACCTTTTTTGTTGTTGATATAGATGTTTGAGGGCTTAGTTTTGATGATGTTTTCAGTAATATCCTATTTTATATACAGAGGGTACGGAAAGTATTTAGACCCCTTTAAATTTTTCACTCTTTGTTTCATTGCAGCCATTTGGTAAATTCTAAAAAGTTCATTTTTTTCTCATTAAAGTACACTCTGCACCCCATCTTGACTGAAAAAAACAGAAATGTAGACATTTTTGCAAATTTATTAAAAAAGAAAAACTCAAATATCACATGGTCATAAGTATTCAGACCCTTTGCTCAGACACTCATATTTAAGTCACACGCTGTCCATTTCCTTGTGATCCTCCTTGAGATGGTTCTACTCCTTCATTGGAGTCCAGCTGTGTTTAATTAAACTGATAGGACTTGTTTTGGAAAGGCACACACCTGTCTATATAAGGCCTCATAGCTCACAGTGCATGTCAAACCAAATGAGAATCATGAGCTCAAAGGAACTGCCCAAGGAGCTCAGAGACAGAATTGTGGCAAGGCACAGATCTGGCCAAGGTTACAAAAGAATTTCTGCATTACTCAAGGTTCCTAAGCGTACAGTGGCCTTTTTAATCCTTAAATGGAAGAAGTTTGGGACTGCCATATCCTGGATGAAAACCTCTTCCAGAGTGCTCTGGACCTCAGACTTGGCCGAAGGTTCACCTTCCAACAAGACAATGACCCTAAGGACACAGCTAAAATAACAAAGGAGTGGCTTCAGAACAAATCTGTGACCATTCTTGGCTGGCCCAGCCAGAGCCCTGACCTAAACCTAATTGAGCCCCTCTGGAAAGACCTGAAAATGGCTGTCCACCAACATTCACCATCCAACCTGACGGAACTGGAGAGGATCTGTAAGGAAGAATGGCAGAGGATCCCCAAATCCAGCTGTGAAAAACTTGTTGCATCATTCCCAAGAAGACTCATGGCTGTACTAGGTCAAAAGGGTGTTTCTACTCAATACTGAGCAAAGGGTCTGAATACTTATGACCATGTGATATTTCAGTTTTTCTTTTTTAATAAATTTGCAAAAATTTCTAAATTTCTGTTTTTTTTCAGTCAAGATGGGATGCAGAGTGTACTTTAATGAGAAAAAAAAAATAACTTTTTAGAATTTACCAAATGGCTGCAATGAAACAAAGAGTGAAAAATTTAAAGGGGTATGAAGACTTTCCGTACCCACTGTACCTTGGCACCTCATAATCACGTCACAGGGTGAGGAAGGTGTGAAAGAGGAATTCTTTTCTCACAACCAGCTAGCACAGATTGTGGCCATTTAAACCTCTACATGCCGCGTTCATTACCGACCATAGCATGTAAAGAGTTAAATTGCCGAGATCACTGCTATCACCGATCGCTGCCATAGGGAGTCAGCTATAATATAAACCTGACACCCGCTGCCGTTGGTGCTGGTTCTGGTTTGTACATGCATGGCACTTTCTGGGAACTCCTTGCCCACTGCGCTGTACATGTACAGAGATACCACGAAGGAGCTAATCATACAGGTTAAAAAACGTGGGTTAGGTAAAAAATCAAACCTCTGGGACCCCCACATTGGTAGAGTGAGGAGTCCAAAATTTTCATTTTAGACTAGCGACAATCATATGGTGTCTCTTTCTAAAGAGTTGAACATGCTCATTCGGCTATTTCTGAAAGCCCCATTCACAGAGTATTAAAAGTTTGAAAAACTCATGAGGTGCATTTGCGCTGCACATAATTGGGAATGATCGTTTGAAAGAAAGCTAATTTTTGATAATCGATCTTCTGATGAACAAAAAAACGCCCCCTCGTTGGGTGAAATGACTTCTACGCTGGCTTAGAAATCTTTATTCTCGGATGTACAGTACAGACCAAAAGTTTGGACACACCTTCTCATTTAAAGATTTTTCTGTATTTTCAAGACTATTAATATTGTACATTCACACTGAAGGCATCAAAACTATGAATTAACACATGTGGAATTATATACTTAACAAAAAAGTGTGAAACAACTGAAAATATGTCTTATATTCTAGGTTTTTCAAAGTAGCCACCTTTTACTTTGATGACAGCTTTGCACACTCTTGGCATTCTCTTGATGAGCTTCAAGAGGTAGTCACCGGAAATGGTCTGCCAACAATCTTGAAGGAGTTCCCAGAGATGCTTAGCACTTGTTGGCCCTTTTGCCTTCACTCTGCAGTCCAGCTCACCCCAAACCATCTCGATTGGGTTCAGGTCTGGTGACTGTGGAGACCAGGTCATCTGGCGTAGCACCCCATCACTCTCCTTCTTGGTCAAATAGCCCTTACACAGCCTGGAGGTGTGTTTGGGGTCATTGTCCTGTTGAAAAATAAATGATGGTCCAACTAAACGCAAACCAGATGGAATAGCATGCTGCTGCAAGATGCTGTGGTAGCCATGCTGGTTCAGTATGCCTTCAATTTTGAATAAATCCCCAACAGTGTCACCAGCAAAGCATCCACACACCATCACACCTCCTCCTCCATGCTTCACGGTGGGAACCAGGCATATAGAGTCCATCCGTTCACCTTTTCTGAGTCGCACAAAGACACGGTGGTTGGAATCAAAGATCTCAAATTTGGACTCATCAGACCAAAGCACAGATTTCCACTGGTCTAATGTCCATTCCTTGTGTTCTTTAGCCCAAACAAGTCTCTTCTGCTTGTTGCCTGTCCTTAGCAGTGGTTTCCTAGCAGCTATTTTATCATGAAGGCCTGCTGCACAAAGTCTCCTCTTAACAGTTGTTGAAGAGATGTGTCTGCTGCTAGAACTCTGTGTGGCATTGACCTGGTCTCTAATCTGAGCTGCTGTTAACCTGCGATTTCTGAGGCTGGTGACTCGGATAAACTTATCCTCAGAAGCAGAGGTGACTCTTGGTCTTCCTTTTCTGGGGCGGTCCTCATGTGAGCCAGTTTCTTTGTAGCGCTTGATGGTTTTTGCAACTGCACTTGGGGACACTTTCAAAGTTTTCCCAATTTTTCGCACTGACTGACCTTCATTTCTTAAAGTAATGATGGCCACTCGTTTTTCTTTACTTAGCTGCTTTTTTCTTGCCATAATACAAATTCTAACAGTCTATTCAGTAGGAATATCAGCTGTGTATCCACCAGACTTCTGCACAACACAACTGATGGTCCCAACCCTATTTGTAAGGCAAGAAATCCCACTTATTAAACCTGACAGGGCAGACCTGTGAAGCGAAAACCATTTCCGGTGACTACCTCTTGAAGCTCATCAAGAGAATGCCAAGAGTGTGCAAAGCAGTCATCAAAGCAAAAGGTGGCTACTTTGAAGAACCTAGAATATAAGACATATTTTCAGTTGTTTCACACTTTTTTTGTTAAGCATATAATTCCACATGTGTTAATTCATAGTTTTGATGCCTTCAGTGTGAATGTACAATTTTCATAGTCATGAAAATACAGAAAAATCTTTAAATGAGAAGGTGTGTCCAAACTTTTGGTCTGTACTGTACATTGTACTGTGTGATCAGGAACAATGACAGCTTATGCCCATAAAATGACCTATTAATAATCGTACTGTGTGAATTAGAATTGCATCCAGTTTGTCTACATGGACTATTAAACGACCGCCGATCGGTTAACATGTAGCCAATTGGCAGGAGTTTTCAGCCATGTGTCATGCAGTGTAAACAAGCCCTTACTAGTGTTTATCGCCTGAGACTAAGAAATTCTGAATGCTTTTTTTATCAATTTGTCTTTTACATCCCTAGTTGCTGTTTATGTTCCTGGTGTCACCTGCTATCTTACCTATAGTTACCTAATCATAGCTATCATAACTATACAATGAGCTCCGATTCAAGATCAAGCAATGAGGAAGTTGTTGTAATTAGAGATGTTCTTATTTGCTAGAGTTTCTGCTATCTGTAATCTTTGTGGGATTATCCTGACTGCATGGTCCCCACAAGGAAGAAAAATACAAAACAATGTATATCTTATGTTACAGGTTGAACTCGATGGACTTATGTCTACTTTCAACCTAAAAAACTCTGAAACTATAATGCAAATATTATATTTTTCTTTATAGCTTGAAGGTAAAGGGTCCCATGGCAAATACTGGACTCTCCACGTAGTCACCATATAAAATGATGATGTAACGTTGCATCATAACTTTACATGTCTCTATATAGACAATTAGAGAGATCCATGGAGCTCAATGACCTACATGCGAGCATAGTGATGTACTTTTATGTCTATGGGCACCTCCACATAGTTGTGTATGATAGTTGTGACTAAAACCTCTGAACTTTCCTATATCTATGACCATAACTAGAAAAACAGTTTCTATGTGGTCCAACATCCAAGGGTCTCATCTTCACTTTGAGATGAGGCATGGCTAGTGATCAGGTGCGGCTAGATGATGGAAAAAGAGAGTTCAAGAAGGCAGTGGAAAATTGAATGCAGGCCACTGAGATATCAAGTAATTTAGGTGTAGACGCAAGGGAGAGTGAAGACCAAAAATATCATAATATTTGTATATCCTAAACCTGAAATGTTGGTAGCCACTGGACTACAGCCCTGAAAACCTCCTACTACCTATGACATCCCCAGCACCAATTTTAATTAGTAAGCTGCCATGATGTCTTGCCTCAGTGTAATGATATCACAGCAGACTACTAATCGGAAGAAGTGGTGGAGATGCCGCAGGTTGTAGGAAGTTCGCAAGGCTTGGTTTGCTGGCCATGGTCTACCAACTAGCGTCCTGCAAATCTTTTTGTTCAAATCTACTGCTCAACTCTCTAAAATACAGTAGACACACATAGAAACCGTACATAATGTATCTCTAGACAGAGATGATACATCTTACAATATTTATGTTCGGTAGAATTACTCTGTCATGGTTTACTGAGCCTAAATAGCATTGTCACCGAAAGAAATAGAGGTCATTTGTCAGGTTAGGGTTCTAGAATCCTGTCCTGTCTTCTGTAACAATTTGGGAAAATCTGAGGAATTGCTAATGCTAATCACTTTGTTAACATATATTTGTCATTGTGGATGTTTCAAGGTCAGCTTTTCCTAATGCTTAGAAAGAATGTAATCTTCTACATTTGCTGTTCATTGCCCGTATTATCTCATAATAATAGGGTTTATTGAATATTGTCCTGCATTAGTAATTTGAATCACTTAATGCCAAAATATTTTTTTTAAATAAATATATTTACCAAATGTGAATCTCTGGTCGCCTCATCATGCTTATATGTCTGGCGCTTTAGGATAATAGATGCATTTAATTCTTAAAATGAATAAGTTGTTTAGACGACACCCTGTGTTACATTTCTGTGCACAGTTTTCTGACTACATTCAACAATAAGAGGAATGGATCGTTTTTTTCCACATGTCATTGCCATATTTTTAGACATGTATAAATGTAAGCACAGTATCAAAAACATTATACTAGGAAAATATACATAACTTTGGGTATACGAACTAGAGGAGTAGCCAGCTCTAGCAGCGTAACTACAGTGGTCGCAGCAGTCACCGCTGTGACCGGGCCTAGCGGGTCAGGGACCCACCGACGCCAGCAGAAACTTTAACTGTATGTGTGTCCTCGGACGCACATCCAGTTTGAGTGTATTGCGGTGCACAGACACATCAAGTCTGCACGCCACAATACACACTGCCGGCCAATCAGGGGCCTGCAGCTGACGTTGGCATGCACATGACGGGGCGCATGGCAGTAACGTCACACGCTCCCATCACACGCCGAAGTCAGCTGCCCGCTTCACAAGAGTACGTGTGCGGCAGGGGAGTGAAGGAAAGGTATTTATTTATTTATTTTAAAATCATTGGCCATACTAGTACATGGATGACTTTTGTTGATACATTATACTTTATGCATGACTATGAAGTGCATTATACTTTATGGATGCCTATGTGGTTGCATTATACTTTATGGAGGACTATGGGGGTGCAATATACTTTATGGATGACTAAGGGGGTGCATCATACTTTATGGATGACTATGGGATGCATTATACTTTAAGGAGGATTTTGGGGTGCATTATACTTTGTAGATGACTATGGGGTGCATTATACTTAATGGATGACTATGGGCTGCATTTTATTTTATGAATGATTATGGGGGTGCATTATACTTTATGGATGACTAAGGGGGTGCATTATACTTTATGGATGACGATGGGATGCATTATACTTTAAGGAGGATTTTGGGGGTGCATTATACTTTGTAGATGACTATAGGGTGCATTATACTTAATGGATGACTATGGGCTGCATTTTATTTTATGGATGATTATGGGGGTGCATTATACTTTATGGATAACTATGGGGGTGCATTATACTTTATGGATGACTATGGGTGCATTATACTTTATGCATGACTATGGGGTGCATTATACTTTATGAATAACTATGGGGTGCATTATCCTTTATGAATGACTATGGGGTGCATTATACTTTATGGATGATTATGGGGGTGTATTATACTTTATGGATGACTATGGGGTGCATTATACTTTATGCAGGACTATGGGGTGCATTATACTTTATGTATGACTATGGGGTGCATTATACTTTATGAATGACTATGGGTTGCATTATACTTTATGGAGGACTATGGAGTACATTATACTTTATAGATGACTATGGGGTGCATTATACTTTATGGATGACTATGGGGTGCATTATACTTTATGGACGATTATGGGGGTGCATTATACTTTATGGATGACTATGGGGTGCATTATACTTTATGCATGACTATGGGGTGTATTATACTTTATGGGTGACTATGGTGGTGCATTATACTTTATGGATAACTATGGGGTGCATTATACTTCATGAAGGACTATGGGGTACAGTATACTTTATGGTTGACTATGGGGTGCATTATACTTTATGGATGACTATGGGGTGCATTATACTTTATGGGTGACTATGGGGGTGCATTATACTTTATGGATGACTATGGGGTGAATTATACTTTATGAACAACTATGGGGGTGCATTATACTTTATGGATGACTATGGGGGTGCATTATACTTTATGGATAACTATGGGGTGCATTATACTTCATGAAGGACTATGGGGTACAGTATACTTTATGGTTGACTATGGGGTGCATTATACTTTATGGATGACTATGGGGTGCATTATACTTTATGGATGACTATGGGGTGAATTATACTTTATGAACAACTATGGGGGTGCATTATACTTTATGGATGACTATGGGGTGCATTATACTACTTCTATGGAGCCCCATGTCTTCTATGTACACCCCTGGTGAGTATAATGGTTTATTTTATTCTATACATTAAAGAACAGCTGCAGAATGGGGGACATATACCAATATGGGGATATATACCAGGATAGGGCCTGGGATAAGGGGCATATATTGTGAATGGGCGATACATATACCAGGATGAGGGACATATGTACCAGGATTATCGAAATATACCAAGATGGAGGATGCATATATATAATTTATTCAGGATGGGGGGGGCATGGTCCAAATCTTGCACCGGAGCCCATTAGACTCTAGTTACGTCACTGGCCTGTTCATCTGGGAATCAGGTGCATAGATTCAACATGCATAGACTCAATAACGGCATCACCCACAGCAAGAAAAAAAGTTGGAAGTCCAGCATTCTCAAATATGGAAAAACAAGGAATTTATCTAAAGTGTTTCGAACATTCATGCTATGATTAAGAACACACAGCATATTTATAATGCGGTAGATAAATTCCTTGTCTTTCCACATGCTGGATTTTATTTAAAGGGAATCTGTCACCCCTTTGGAGTTATCAGACCTCTAATATGGGCATACAGGTTTTAGAAATGTAAATCTATACTTACCTGTATGGCCCATATTACAGGTCTAATAGCAGAGAAAGCTCTTTTTATTCAATCCGTTTTTCTAGGCTTGGCGTCCGGGGAACGCCAAGAAATGCCCGCCTATATGCTTAATTTAAATATTTCCCCCTCCCCTGCCCTCCCTTGCACGTCACAGGGACCTGAGATGTGCAGTCTAGAGCATCCATGCGTTTTTTCAAGCAGTTTTCCAAGCGATTTTGAGCATCACTTGGAAAGTGCTTAACAAGTTGGTCACACAATATAAATCCATGCAACCGGCATGGATTTATAATGTGTGAACAACTGATGCTTTAAATGCAGCATCTATAGTAAAAAAAAAGAGAATTAAAACGTTAAAATTAAAAAAAAACCTTTATACTCACCTCTCCGGTCTCCTCCAGTCTGCTCCCGGCCGCGTCCTCTCTCCTTGGCGTCGGTGACGTCATTTAGTCAGCTGATGGTCACGTGACCATCACCTGACCGCTGACGTCCGCGGTCGCGTGACCATCAGGTGACTAAATGACGTCACCGCAGGTTCTGACAGTACACCGCGGGACTCCAAGGAGAGACGTGGGCGGGAGCAGATCGGGGGCCGCCGGAGAGGTGAATATACAGGTTTTGTTTATTTTTAACTTTTTTATTTCTTTTTTTCACCACGTGGTAGCCGGGATGAAGAGGAGTTGTAGTCTCCTCTTCATCTCGGGTATCACACGCACCGCGATTACGCTGCAAATTCGCGGCCATTGAATTTAATTGAAACACAGCAAATCCACATATACCTGCGGGTTTGCTGCGTTTCAATGTTCCTCAATGGGCGCAAATTTGCAGCGTAATCGCGGTAGAAATGGTCATGCTGCGGTTTGCAAAGCAATGCGAATTCGGCGCACAAATTAGCGCATCATGTGCACAGCACATCCGAATTCACATTGCTTTGCATGGCAGACTGTTATACAAGCGTTTTCGCAGCTGTAAAAACGCAGCAAAAACGCTACAAAAACGCTACGTGGGCACATGGCCTAATACAACCGTAACCCTAACCCTAGCACAACCCTAAACCTAGAGTTTATTTTTTTACGCCATTGCTCATGTGGTGTAAGTGATTAGATAACTTTATTCTTCGGTTCGGTGCGATTACAGCGATATCAGATTCATATCGGGTTTTCATGATTGACAGCTGTCACACATTAAAAGACGCTTTTTTTTTGCATCGCCATATTTTGAGAGCTATCATTTTTCCATATTTTGGTCGACAGAGTCATGTGACGGCTTGTTTTTTGCGGGACAAGTTGACTTTTTTATTGGTACCATTTGATGTGATCACTTTCTGTTCCGATATTTGGGAGGCAGAATAAACAAAAAACAGCAATTCCGGAATTGTTTTTTTGGGAGCTTTATTCTTCGGGTCAGTACATTTACAACAGTACCGCATTTATATAGGTTTTTAATGTTTTGGCGCTTTTACACAATAAAAACTATTTTCTAGAAAAAATAATTTTTTTGCATCGCTTTATTCTGAGAGCTATAACTTTTTTATTTTTCGGATGATGGAGCTGTATGGCGGTTTGTTTTTTGCAGGACAAAATGACGTTTTCAGTGGTACCATTTTTATTGACATTTGTCTTTTTATCGTGTGTTATTATTCCATTTTTTGTTTGGCGGTATGATGATAAGCATTGTTTTTTGCTTCATTTTTTATTTTTATTTTTTTACTGTTTTCACTAAAGGGGTTAACTAGTGGGACAGTTTTATAGGTCAGGTCGTTCCGGACATGGCGATACCAAAAATGTTTTCCTTTATTGTTTTTTTTTTTTTTTTCGTAATAAATAAATATTATGGGTACAATATATTTTTATTTTTTGAGGATTATTTTTTTCATTTTTTTTTTTAGATTTTTTACATTTTTTTTTTTCACTTTCCTACCCTTTTTTTTACTTTTACACATTGTCCCACTATGGGACTTTCACTTTTTGCAGCCTGATCGGCTGTATAGCATAGAGAGCAGCAGCTCCCTATGCCATGCAGCCTGTCAGCGCTGCACACAGGGGAGACATTACTTTGGTCATGCACTGCGGAGAGGCATGGCCGGAGAGGAGGTGAGTATTGGCATGGCCGGAGAGGAGGTGAGTATTGGCGCTTACCTCTCCCTCGCAATGCTGCGATCGACTTCCATCGCAGCATTGCGGGGGTTAATGTGCTTGGAGCGTTGCGCGACCGCTCCCTGCACATAGCACCGGGTGTCAACTGTGACAATCAGAGGACACCTGGCGGCGATTGCCCTGCACTGCTTGTGTGCGATCGCATTATGCGTAATAGTACGTAGCTGGTCCATAAGTCCCAGGGCACAGCTACGTACTCTAAACTGACTTGGTCAGAAAGGGGTTAAAGTCAGCTGACATAAGGTAAGGTTTTAATACTAGACATAGGATAGGACTGTCCCAATTGGGTACACTTTGTCGTGGTGGGATGGCTTTTACGCTTTTGTAATCAAAATAGTGTTAACTAAGTACCCTTTGTTGTGAACATGTACTATTACGAATTACTACAGGGTATATGCTCATTTTGTAGTTTTTTTTGTTCGATTTGCCTGTAAAATGGCCAATGTGAACGTGCTCTTACACATTGCACATATACCAACTTATGTTCTGGCTCATTTCTTTGGTTTTGCGGTAGTTTCTTGTATTCTGTATAACCAGGGGCGTGGCTCTCCCTTTTGAGCTAGGCATTTAATCTATATAGCTTCCCATGGGCAGGTGTCTGATCAGTCGGGCCTGTACCCTGCTATGCCCTTATCTACATTGAGGTCTGCTGACACAAGCAGTGCCAGACTGAGATACCAAGGGCCCACCAGTAACATTGAGTCTGGTGGCACAATGTTCAGCTACATGCAAATATCACATTACCCTCTGTGACGATACAGCGTAAAATCTTAATTATGCCAGACATACTTTCTGATGGCAAGAGCAGCATTCCTTTATTTTTATGTTAACTCTTTAATCTCTGTTCTTCTTTAGTTGATTAACACAGACTACTATATGTATAACCCTGAATGTTATCTGCTCCTTGATTCGGAAACAATGATGTGTATTTACAAGAGCCACTGTGATACCAACTATGTAAATAGATTATCTCAAACAATGATAGGTGAGCCCTGCACCTTTACCTCTGACATGAGATATACACACTAAGCTTTGGGGGAGGAGGGTGAGAGGAGTTCTGCCATTCAGTGGGCTGAGCCCAGTGAAGCAGAAGGGACATGTGTTTCTGAGACACAGGGAGTCTTGGGACAAAGATTCAGTCAGACTTTGGAAGGAGAAAGAGAGACATCCTTCAGGACAGCAGATGGATTGCATGGCATTACCAAAATGACAGTTTTGAATTCTTTATTATTCTAGCCTAAGGGTACCGGCCCTGACTGGAAAGATTCGGATCTGCTCCATTAACCATCAGAGAGACATGGATACATTTTGGGGAGTCCAGGAGAGGACGAAGAAGCCACCTGGCCCCATGGATATGTTGTTTTGGGGTTGCTAGGAGGGACACACCAGTCGCCTAGAACCCATGGAGACATTTGGAGTTGCCAGGAGTGACCCACCGGTCGCCTGGCCCCATGGAAACTCTCGGAGAGGCCAGATTTGGACCCTCGGGTCTCCTGGTCTTGTACCTCGATGGACTGCTAGCTTCCTAAGCTTACCGCTACCTTCTCTCTGTAGGGGCCCGCCAGAAGCTGGGGGTCAGTGGTTGAGGTAGTCGGCCATGGAAGTCCCCGAAATAGCAGCTACTCTATTCTCGGCGGGTCAGCGGAAGGGTAAGGACTGTGTAATGTTGCACCATCTTGGGTACTTTCTGGGACTGTTCTCTGACACTGTTTTACCCGCACCTGAAGTTGTCTGAGTAGCGTTACGCCCACGGAAGACCCCGGGTCTTCACACCCTCAATCACAAATTTGCCTATATTTCTATGTAATAATAAATAGGGTAGTTTGTTAAATAAATGTTAAGATGATGCCCTTGTCTGTACATAGTGAATGTAGCATCGGCGTCTCTGCCCCTTGCTAGGCAGAGACGCCGTCCCTCTAACCTCCCCGCTCCTGGCGCGGCATCCTCTAGCGCTTCTCTCCCCGCTGCTTCCGGCACGTGCTCCTTCCCCGGCTGTGTGCTTAGGGCGCGCACGCGCTCCCCCTCTCTTATAGGGTCCGCGCGCGCCGTCCTAAGGAGTCCCCGGCCAATTGCCGGAGGACCTCCCATATATAAGGCACCTCCTCCTAAATGGAGGTGCCCGAGCAAAGTTGTTTGCACCGTGTCTGATCTGTGCTTCAGCCCTCAGGTCCCGCTGCTAGCCTGACTTCTCGTCCTGCCTGCCAGCCTATTATCTGCCCGTTACCTGCCAGCCTGCTCACCTGGAGCGCTCACCTGTTACCTGCCGGTTACCTGCCTTGGCTATCTGTCCGCTCACCTGGGAGCATCCGCCTGCCTTGTCTGTCAGACCGCTCACCTGGGAGCGCCCACCAGTTACCTGCCAGTTACCTGCCTCGTCTGTCTGCCGGCTCACCTGGGAGCACCCACCAGTTACCTGCCAGTTACCCGCCTCGTCTGTATGCCCGCTCACCTGGGAGCACCTGCCTGTTTCCTGCCAGCCTGCCTGGAGACCCTGCCGTCACTTGCTGTGACCACTTTCCTGGTAAACCTAAAGACTGCTACTTGCCCTGCTTTCTCGAACTGTGACCACCTGTCTGGTACCAGAGACTTCCGCCTGCTTGCCGTGTCCATCCGCCATACCGGTCAGTCCCAGCCATCTGACCCGTGGGAGCCACCTGCTCTCTTACAAGGTCGTCCCCAGAGTAGCACCTGGTCCCTCAGCCCGGATCCTCCCTGGTCACGGTGTCGTTAGCTGCCGTACGATCAGGGTCGGTTCGGGTGGATACTTAGTCACGCCCCTCTGGCTCCCTCCTTGCACCTCGGCACAGAGGTTCCACCACCCGGACCCGTAACAGTTTGCTCGGGCCATGGAACCCGGTGGCACCCAAGCTCCCTCGCTCTCTGACCTCTACCAGGAAGTCTCCCGCCAGAGATCCCAGCAGGCGTCCATCCTGAACCACCTGCGGAATGTCAACTCCCGCCTGGACACACTGACTGCTCCACCTGCAACCACCGCAAGTCGCACGACTCGCACCCTGGCAGCGCCGCTGCCCACCAATACCATGGCATCCTGCCCCGGACCCCGGCTTTCTGCACCTCCTCGTTTCGGAGGCGACCCCGCTCAAGCTCGGGGCTTCATAAACCAGTGCACCCTGCACTTTGAACTCTTGGCTCACCAGTTTATCTCCGACCTGGCCAAAGTGGCATTCATCATGTCCCATCTCACTGGGGAGGCACTGGCATGGCTTAACCCCCTGTGGGAGAGAGGGGACCCCCTGGTGCCCGACCTGTCGTCTTTCCTCACTGCTTTCCGGAGGGTCTTCGATGAACCGGGACGAAAGACCTCATCTGCCTCCTCTCTGCTACGTATCCGCCAAGGGAGTCTCACTGTGGGCCAATATGCCATACGGTTGCACACCCTCGCTTCTGAGCTTGCCTGGGATAACGAGGCCCTGGTGTCCGTCTTCTGGGAGGGTCTTTCCGGCCGGATTAAAGATGAGCTCGCCGGTCGGGACATTCCTACCACCCTGGATGACCTGGTGTCGCTGGCTACCCGGATTGACATCCGGTTTCAAGAACGCACCAAAGAGACCACCCGTGAGAGAAGGTTTCCCCGCCTAGCTCCTACTTTCCAGAGACCTGTCTCCTCTTCTGTCACTCCCCGGGCACACTCACCCGAGCCCATGCAGATCGACCAGACCAAGATGGTCAAATCTCGCCAAGACTCACGCCGAGCCGAGGGGAGCTGTTTCTATTGTGGCAGTAAGGAGCACCTGATCCGTCCCAGCCCGGAGAGGCTGGGAAACTCCAGTGTCTAGGACCGCTCGGAGATGTCGCCCTAGACAAAAGTAAGTCCTCTCCAACCCTGACTTTGTCTGTATCTATCTCCTGGGGAGAGAACCGTCACTTTGAACTCGCCCACCTGGATTCTGGATCCCCTGGAAACCTCATCTCCCAATCCCTGGTTGAGAAATACCGTATTCCCACCAAGTCTCTGGCTGAACCTCTGTCAGTCGCCTCCGTGGATGGAAGACTCCTTCCGGTGACCATCTTGCTCGTCACGGAACCAATAACCCTGCAGGTGGGAATGCTGCACTCTGAGGTAATCTCCTTCCATGTGTTGCCCGGACTCTCCCACTCCCTATTGCTAGGTCTACCTTGGCTCCAGACACATCAACCCATGTTGAACTGGCATTCCGGTGTAGTACTCCGGTGGGGGCCGCTCTGCCATAAGACCTGCCTGGTTCCGGTTCGTCCTCCACCTACCCCAGCTAATTTACCCGGTCTTCCGGCTCCTTACTGGCCCTATTCTGACGTCTTCGGTAAAAAGGAAGCAGAGACATTGCCACCTCATAGGCCATATGATTGCCCGATCGACCTGGTACCTGGCGCCACTCCACCCCGTGGGCGTATTTATCCGTAGTCTGCGGCTGAAACCCGGGCCATGTCTGAGTACATAGAAGAGAATCTGGCCAGGGGATTCATCCGGAAGTCTACTTCCCCGGCTGGAGCCGGATTCTTCTTTGTCAAAAAAAAAGATGGCTCGCTACGCCCCTGTATTGACTATAGAGGACTCAATCAGATCACGGTTAAAAATAAATACCCCCTTCCGCTCATCTCTGAGTTATTTGATCGCCTTAAAGGCGCCAGGATCTTTTCCAAGCTGGATCTACGTGGAGCGTATAACCTGGTCCGTATCCGTCAAGGAGACGAGTGGAAAACGGCATTTAATACCCGGGACGGACACTATGAGTACCGTGTGATGCCCTTCGGCCTCTGCAATGCTCCCGCCGTCTTCCAAGAACTGGTCAACGACATCTTCCGTGACCTTCTTTACTCCTGCGTGGTGGTATACCTGGACGACATCTTGGTCTTCTCTCCGGATCTTCCCACACACCGGAGGGATGTTCGTCAGGTCCTGCTTAGGCTCAGGCAGAACCACCTCTATGCTAAATACGATAAGTGCCTTTTTGAGCAGACCTCTCTTCCATTTCTAGGCTATGTTATCTCCCAGACAGGCTTGCGAATGGATCCCGAGAAGCTCTCTGCTGTCCTAAAGTGGCCCCGTCCGGAGGGCTTGAAGGCGATACAGCGATTCCTGGGCTTCGCTAATTACTATCGTCTCTTCATTCCTCACTTCTCGTCTCGGACTGCTCCCATATCTGCGCTCACCCATAAGGGAGAGAATCCCAAGGTATGGCCACCCGAAGCTGAGGAGGCCTTCCTTTCCCTGAAGCAAGCCTTCTCCTCTGCCCCTGTGCTGCACCATCCGGACTGCAACAAACAGTTCTACATGGAGGTTGATGCTTCCTCCTCTGGAGCCGGAGCGGTGCTCACCCAAAAGTCTTCATCTAGGAGAATGGTAACCTGCGGCTTTTTCTCCAAAATCTTCTCCTCCTCTGAGCGCAATTACTCCACAGGAGACCGAGAACTGCTGGCTGTCAAATTGGCGCTGGAAGAGTGGCGCTATCTGCTTGAAGGGGCGCTATACCCGGTGATCATCTACACGGATCACAAAAACCTGGCATATCTCCAAAATGCCCAGAGACTTAATCCACGTCAGGCCCGGTGGTCTTTGTTTTTTGCCCGCTTTGATTTCATCCTTCATTTCCGTCCGGCGGACAAGAATGTCAAAGCTGATGCCTTGTCCCGATCCTTCCTGTCCTCCGACCAAGAGGAGGAGCCTATGCACATTATCGACCCCTCCAAGGTGATGAATGTGGCCCCCTTGGATTTGACTCGTCTACCACCCGGCAAGACATTCGTGGCAGCTCCTGACCATGAGAAGGTTCTTCGCTGGGATCATTCTTCTAAACAAGCTGGCCATGCCGGCCAAAAGAAGACCTTTCTACTCGTTTCCCGGCATTACTGGTGGTCTACCCTGCGTAAGGATGTGGTAGACTTCGTCTCTGCCTGTTCATCTTGTGGCCGCAACAAAGTTCCCAGACACTTACCAGCTGGTCATCTCCTGCCGCTTCCCATACCTGTTGCCTCGTGGCAACACATCGCTATGGACTTTATTACCGATCTCCCTGTTTCTGCCGGGTGTACTGTCATTTAGGTGGTCGCGGACCACTTTTCTAAAATGGCCCACTTCATTCCCCTGCCTGGTCTCTCGTCTGCACCTGAGCTGGCTAAGGACTTTATCCACCATATCTTCCGTCTCCATGGCCTACCCCTCCACATCGTGTCGGATCGAGGGGTTCAGTTCATCTCACGCTTCTGGAGAGCCACATGTAAACTGCTGGACGTCACCCTGGATTTCTCCTCCGCTTACCACCCTCAGTCCAATGGTCAAGTGGAGCGGATCAATCAGATCCTTACCAGCTATCTCCGGCACTTTGTTAATGCCCACCATTCTGATTGGGTGGACCTCCTTCCTTGGGCCGAATTCTCTTATAATAACCACGAGAGAGAATCCTCTTCCAAGTCCCCGTTCTTTATTGTCTATGGCCAGCACCCCCGGATTCCATTTCCCGTCTCCGCCTCTGTGGACAACCCTGCCGCACAGTCTCTTGTCAGCGAGTTTTCTACTATTTGGGAGAGCACTAGGTCCGCACTTCTTCAGTCCTCCGAGCGGATGAAGAGATATGCTGATAAGAGACGTCTGGATCCGCCTCAATTCCTTCCGGGAGACAAGGTTTGTCTCTCCTTCAAACATGTACGGCTCAAGATACCCTCCTACAAGTTAGGTCCTCGCTTCATCGGCTCTTTCGAAATTCTCAGGCAAATTAATCCGGTGGCCTACAAATTAAAACTCCTGGCCACCTTACGGATTCCCAACTCCTTTCACGTATCTCTCCTCAAACCCGTTGTCTTTAACTCTTTTTCCAACAATCCAGGAACTCCCCCTGCTCCGGTTTCCGCTGAAGACGTCTTTGAGGTAGAGAGTATTTTGGCCACCAAGAGGGTAAGAGGAAAGACCTTTTTTTCTGGTAGATTGGAAGGGGTTTGGTCCTGAGGAGAGAACTTGGGAACCCAGGGAGAACATCAACGCCCCGCTTCTCCTTGAAAAATTTCTTTCTGGCCTAAAAAAAAAGGGGGCCTAAAGGGGGGGGTACTGTAGCATCGGCGTCTCTGCCCCTTGCTAGGCAGAGACGCCGTCCCTCTAACCTCCCCGCTCCTGGCGCGGCGTCCTGTAGCGCTTCTCTCCCCGCTGCTTCCGGCACGCGCTCCTTCCCCGGCTGTGTGCTTAGGGCGCGCGCGCGCTCCCCCTCTCTTATAGGGACCGCGCGCGCTGTCCTAAGGAGTCCCCAGCCAATTGCCGGAGGACCTCCCATATACTGTATAAGGCACCTCCTCCTAAATGGAGGTGCCCGAGCAAAGTTGTTTGCACCGTGTCTGATCTGTGCTTCAGCCCTCAGGTCCCGCTGCTAGCCTGACTTCTCGTCCTGCCTACCAGCCTACTATCTGCCCGTTACCTGCCAGCCTGCTCACCTGGAGCGCTCACCTGTTACCTGCCGGTTACCTGCCTTGGCTATCTGTCCGCTCACCTGGGAGCATCCGCCTGCCTTGTCTGTCAGACCGCTCACCTGGGAGCGCCCACCAGTTACCTGCCAGTTACCTGCATCGTCTGTCTGGCCGCTCACCTGGGAGCGCCCACCTGTTACCTGCCAATTACCTGCCTCGTCTGTCTGCCCGCTCACCTGGGAGCGCCCACCTGTTACCTGCCAGTTACCTGCCTCGTCTGTCTGCCAGCTCACCTGGGAGCACCCACCAGTTACCTGCCAGTTACCCGCCTCGTCTGTCTGCGCGCTCACCTGGGAGCACCTGCCTGTTTCCTGCCAGCCTGCCTGGAGATCCTGCCGTCACTTGCTGTGACCACCTTCCTGGTAAACCGAAAGACTGCTACTTGCCCTGCTTTCTCGAACTGTGACCACCTGTCTGCTACCAGACACTTCCGCCTGCTTGCCGTGTCCATCCGCCATACCGGTCAGTCCCAGCCATCTGACCCGTGGGAGCCACCTGCTCTCTTACAAGGTCATCCCCAGAGTAGCACCTGGTCCCTCAGCCCGGATCCACCCTGGTCACGGTGTCGTTAGCTGCCGTACGATCAGGGTCGGTTCGGGTGGATACTTAGTCACGCCCCTCTGGGTCCCTCCTTGCACCTCGGCAGAGGTTCCACCACCCGGACCCGTAACAGTGAAACATGTATTGTGCCAACTACTTCTCATATAAATGGCATGAAGAGCCCATCCCTGCATGGGCGCCCACTGGAGGATTGTCCTGTCCCCTAAAATTGTAAAGTGCTGTGGAATATGTTGTCGCTATTTATTTATTTTACTCAATTATATAGCACCATTAATTGCACAGCGCTTTACAGACATTATGGGCACTGTCCCCATTGGGGCTCGCAATCTAAATTCCCTATCAGTATTTCTTTTGGAATGTGGGAGGAACCTGGAGGAAACCCACGTAAACACGGGGAGAACATACAAACTCCTTGCAGATGTTGTCCTTTGTGGGATTTGAACCCAGGATGCCAGCACTGCAAGGATGCAAGTGCTAACCACTGAGCCACCATGCTGCTTGTGCTATAAAAATTATTATTATTATTCTCCTGTGGGCCAGTCCAAGCCTGGACACAAGGTAAGGTTTTAATATTAGAGATAAGATAGGACCATCCTGATTGGGTACACATTGTTTGCGCAGTTTTGATCAAAATACTGTTGACTAAGTACCGTATGTTATTTACATGTACTACTACTATTTAATTATTTACTTACCACAGGGTATATGCTCATTTAGTTTTTTTCTTCGGTTTTGTCTGTGAAATGGCCAATGTGAATGTGCTCTTGCACATTGCATGTATACCAATTTATGCTACGGCTCATTTCTTTGGTTTTGCTGTAGTTTCTTGTACTTTGTACAAACAGGGGTGTGGCTCCCCCTTTTGAGCTAGGCATTTCATGTATACAGCTTCCAATGGGCAGGTGTCTAAAGAGTCGAGCCTGTAACCTACTCTGCCCGTATCTACACGGAGGTCAGCTGACACAAGGTAAGGTTTTAATACTAGAGATAGGACTATCCCGATTGGGTACACCTTGCTGTGAAATGGCTTTTACACTTTTTTGATCAAAATAGTGTTAACTAAATACCCAATGTTATTTACATGTACTAATACTATTTACTTATAAATACTTACTGCAGGTATTTGCTCATTTTTTCCTCTGGGTTTTCACATTGAATATTTGTAGTGTATAGATGAAACTTGGACACACAGTGTGTCTTTTCAGGTTAATAAATTTGTGTTGTGCTTATGAATACTGAGGCTATAATTTTGCACCATCCTTTTTTAAGCACCCTGTATATAAGAAATCTTCTCTGTGTCCCACTTCCTTCTCAATGTCCTGTGTGTGGCTGTAAGACAACTGGCTTCAGTAGAAGTCTCCCTGCTATGCCCTGTCTGTAGTAGGTCAAAATATTGCTAATCCCAGCCCCTGGCTAAAGGGGCAAAGATTCAGCCATCACCAGCCGAAGATGGATCAGTTCAGCAGTAGATTAACCCTGTGTTTACAGCCGAATTTTTAGAGTGTTTCAGCGTCATGCAAAAAATGCTGCATACTAATAAACAGAGAAGGAAATTATATTTCCTACTTAATTAAAACACGCATATTTAGGAGTAGCTCTCCTAGGTCTGGAGACATGCTTGGCCAATCCAGCACCTTTACCCTCAATTTCTTTAGCAAGGCAGTGGTCATCTTGGAGGTGTGTTTGGGGTGGTTATCATGTTGGACAACTGCCCTGCGGACCAGTTTGCAAAGGGAGGGAATCATGCTCTGCTTCAGTATGTCACAGTACATGTTAGCATTCATAGTTCCCTCAATGAACTGTAGCTCCTCACAGCAGGCAGCATTCATGCAGCCCCAAACCATGACAATCCCACCACCATACTTGACTGTATGCAAGACACACTTGTCATTGTACTCACCTGGTTGCCGCCACACACGCTTGACACCATCTGAACTAAATACTTTTATCTTGGTCTCCAGTAATCCATGTCCTTAGTCTGCTTGTCTTCAGCAAACTGTTTGCAGGTTTTCTTATGCGTCATCTTTAGAGAGGCGTACTTCTGGGACGACAGCTATGCAGACCAATTTGATGAAGTGTACGGCGTATGGTCTGAGCACTGACAGGCTGATCCCCCACCCCTTTAACCTCTGTAGCAATGCGGGCAGCACTCTAACATTTATTTTGAAAATATACCATCTGGATACAGTGGCATGTAAAAGTTTGAGCACTCCTGGTCAAAATACACTGTTATTGTGAACAGTTAAGCAAGTTAAAGATGAAATGATCTCTAAAAGGGCTAAAGTTAAAGATGACACATTTCCTTTGTATTTTAGGCAAAAAATATATATATTGTCATTTTTTACATTTTTAAAATTACAAAAAGGAAAATTGCCTCTCTAGCAATCTGGGAGCTGCTCTCACTGAAATTTTGATTGGTCTTCCAGACCTTATCTTGACCTCCACTGTTCCTGTCATTTCTTAATTACATGTCAAACTGAGGAAAGGGCAACTTGAAAACGCTTTGCTACCTTTTTATGGCCTTCTCCTGCTTTGTGGACCTCTACCATTTTCATTTTCAGAGTGCTAGGCAGCTGCTTAGAAGAACCCATGGCTGCTGTTTTTTGGCACAAGGTTAAAGGAGGCTGAGTTTTTATAAAGCTGAGAAATTTACTAATGATGATAGTGAGCAAGCCATAATTCTAAGAGGAAAATTAAGTTCCGAAACCTTGGTCAAAGTTATCTGAGCACACAAATCTCCAAGGTTGTCCAAACTTTTGCATAGGCCCGATATCCTTTTTGTAATTTTTAAAATGTAAAAAATGACATTTTTTTTGTCTAAAATGCAAAGGAAATGTGTCATCTTTAATTTTAGGACTTTTAGGGATCATTTCAATTTCATCTCGCTTAACTGTTCACAATAACAGTCATTTTGACCAGGGGTGCCAAAACTTTTACATGCCACTGTACATACATGCCCATGCTATATCCCTGCCTCAATCACAACTGACATAGAGAGATTTGCTGCGCAATCAGTGTAGTGAGGAGGTGCTGGTTGAAGTGGGTAACCCAAGTAATAGTCTATACAAAAGTCAACTGCACTCACAAGAAGACCTTGGAATTTTTAATCATACTGTCTTTTTATGCAAAATAAATCACTGTGGTGCTGGGTAAGGGGACAAAAAATTACAGGCAATGTTTTTGACGTTTTGACCCGTCCCGGGTCTTTTTCAAATGGTCGCTGTGTCCAGAAAGCGTAGGGGTAGAGGTTAATAGGGCAACATGAGCCCCAGCGTCACTGATGTGGGGACTAAATTCCCTGGCGCTTCTCTTAATAAAAAAGATAGCAGTGAAGCAGAGTTTAGTGGGCACGGAACGGCAATTATGCAAATCACAACCTTTTAACTACTTTTGAACCTTTCAAAGTTACTATCTGAAAAAATGGCTGTAATATCCTAAAAGGCAAAATAATATTGTTTGTAATCACACTCCGATAGCTTTACAAATCCACTGCACTAGCTATTAGAAAGCGAAAATGTCATTTTCTGACCTTAGGACAGTTCAATTTATCACAATTCACTCCAAAGATTTTTATTTTTAAACTGTCATGTGAAACGCTTCTTAATAAAGTGTGCCTATGGGTTAAATGTTAGATATTTTCCTTGAAAACCAATTCACTTTATTTCTAAGCATTATTGTTAGTAAGAGTTCAGAATAGTTATAAAAATAATCAAAAATTTAGATAATGTCATGGCACTAGATAACATTTTCCATGTGACAATTCAGTGATAACACTATCTTATCAATAAGTCAAGGGAACCTGGCAAAAGATATTGACCATTTTTCCCTCAGACATTATTTAATGTTTGTTTCCAAAAACTAGTGATATAAGAGCTATATGAAAAAATGTAATGTAAAGTTACTCAAAGTTTTATGTGGAAGAAGACTATGAAATTATTTTGGTCCTGCACAACGATAAGCTTAGTCATACACATCTTAAAGGGAATGTTCCATCAGAAAGTGACTCGATGGCGCCTGTGCAGAAGAACAATGAAGCCAATGCCAATAGAAGAGTGGAAAAGGTGCCCATAATTGCGCTATTGCAGGGCGCAGGCGCGGGATTCCGGCGCCACAGCTACACGTCACTGTGATGCTGATGGGAGGAGGGTGGTACGCAAATGAACACCGGAGGCAGGAGTTTTCTTCCAGGCACCTCACGCCCCGGAGCCTGGAAGAACTCAACAACAAGACCGCAGCATACTGTTAGGACTATTTTAACAATTCTATCACCTGTATGCCCATAGTGACAGGTGAAGAGTCCCAGGGGGTGACAGATTCCCTTTATTCTGGTAAAAATCTAGTTACTAATAAATATTCTTGTTAAAGGAGGCCAGTAATAAATGGTTCTGCGCACAAAGGCTGCCATTATTCTTAGCAGTACAGGTCCTGTTTCTACAAGACGATATGCTGCCAAGAACAATGATCTTGTGAGCCATTTCACCCAACAGATGTGCATTTAGCTTGTTTGTAGGGTGATCGTCAGCCTGTTTACACTACCAAGATTATCAAGGAAAGAGAGTTCTTAAGAAAGCTCGTTCCCGATCGTGTAGTGTAAATGCACCTCAAGACACACTACCATCTTCATACCACCAGGAACCAATCATAATATCAGGCAATAGTAAATTATTAATTTATACAACTGCACACATTTTATTATCTTCAGAATGATATATTGGTTCTCAAAAGCTTGCAGATTTACAAAGCCTTTTATATTACACATGTACAGTTCAAAGATACAGTTTGACATATGTATTGAATGTATATATCGTTTACTCATATGAGTAAATTTACATATTTTTGGCACGTGATTCATAGGTTTGAGACCAAACTGAACTAACGTCTTCTATACTTCAGCTTCGAGTCGTCCAGGTTGAATGTAAAAGTTCATTTTGAATCTTGAAATAGTGAACTGCTTGGATATAATACAGTAATAAGGAAATCTACTGTAATATTTAAAAGTTACCAAATAAAAGCACCTGACACGGGGAGTATGGCTGAAGTATATAGGCGCACTATTGTACTCTAGAAAAAAATGATTCATAATAGTATACCAGTTATAATACAGCTAATAGTGTTACCTCAGTTTGGTCATTGGTGAGTCACAACACTGAAAAGATTGAAGCTCAAGTCAACTCAATTTAACATACAGGTGATTCATGTTCATCTATGATTCTTGTGGTGGCTGAAAATGTTTCTGGGCCTCAATATTCCACTAGGATTACATTTTATTGCATTAATTTAATACAATATTCTTTATTCTGTTTCTTAATTACATACATTTCTGAAGTAGAAGGCTGGATACATTCAAACCATGTCTATAAAGCTCTGTTCACACTAGAGCCATAGCTGTGGAAGTCACGATGGTCTGATAGAGCGATGATTCAACTATTTCAAATGGTCACCAAAGGACCCCATTTACTTTACTATTTTATTCTCCATTAGCTTTTTATTTTCCCATTAATGGAGCTTGTCTTTACGCGTGATATTTCTATTTATATCATTTTAGGGTACATATTAGTTTTGACTGCTTTTTATGGCATTTTTTAGGGTGGTGCATTGACCAAAAAAGAACAACTCTGGAAATTTGTTTATTTTCTTCTCTTTACAGCGTTTACCATATGGGTTAATTTATTTTTATATTTAGATAGAAAAAAACTTTTAAGGATGTAATACCAAATATGCAGCATTTCTTTCATTATTTTTAAACTAAGAAAAGGGCTAGTGACTTACACTTTTGCGTTTTTTTTATTTTTAAAAACATCATTTTTTATTCCTGCTTTTTAGTCCCCTTGTGGGACTTGAACTTGCTTTAACGAGTGATCGTTTGTTCTATATACTGCAATATGGCAGTATTGTAGAAATATTGTGAAAATGAAGTTATTCTATGAAGCCCACAAAACCAAGTTACTGGTAAAACAGCAGTGAATGGAGCTAATTAAGGTTGCTGCTGCAGGCAGATGCTGGCTGTATACCACAGGTGGAATCTGTCGGGTATGGTACAAGCTCAGTTCTTTAGCGCACTCCATACACCTGCACATGGCATAGGACATACTATTATGTGCTATGTCTGGAAGGTGTTAAAAGCCAGTTGAGAACCGCTGGTACAATTTATACAGAATTTCATTCATTACGTTAAAGTGAACATCCGCCCTGGAACTAAAAAGTTATGTAAAGTCACCCTACTTGGCGCCCTCCATTTGACACTCACTGCCTCCTCCGGTGTCCCAGTACTCCTGCATCCAAGATGGTCACTGTAGTGGTAAGTCTAAACCATTACCGTAAAGTCAATGACTGAGATGGCTGTGTGGGAGCAGTGGTAAATTTGAAGAGTTATTATTATTATTTATTATTATAGCGCCATTCATTCCATGGCGCTTTACATGTGAAAGGGATATACATAGCACAAACAATTACAATAAATTTGAACAATACAAGTCAGCGACTGGTACAGGAGGAGCGAGGAGGAGCTCCTAGAGTTGGAACTCTAGTCTCAGCAAAGGAGGCAGCAGGAGGTAAATGAATAAGAGGACTTTACATTGCAAATATATAGTCCGTTTGTTGTGCCAGGGTGGAGGCTCATTTTAAAGGAGTTGTCCACTACTTTATATTACCCCCCAATGTATCCCCCTCTAAGCCTTTTTGTAAATACCTTACATTGCAGATAATGTCTGTGAGCGGCGCTATCACTGGCCACTCATAGGCATCACGTGACAGCCGGCTCTGACATCCACTGAAGTCACGACAAGTGCTGGCAGCAGCCGGGGGTCTTTTTCTTCCTGGTTCCAGGTGGATGCCAGGCTGTGGGTGGGATTACCCCCCCGCGTCACACCCGGCATCCACCGCGCGCTCAGCCTCTCCTCATTCATTGGGAAAGCGCGTGGTGGATGCCGGGTGTGACGTGGGGGGTAACCCCGCCCACAACCGAGCAGCCACCGCGGGGACCCCAGCGCTCAGTCACGCCTCACTTGTCGTGACGTCAGCGCAGGGTCACGTGATGCCTGTGAGCGGCCACCGATAGCGCCGCTCACAGGCATTACAAAAAGGCTTAGGGGCACCGGGGGGATATATTGGGGGATTAACCTAAATAGTGCACAATTTCTTTAAGCCTTCTTACAGATGCCTCAATATTTTGTTATTTTACTAATTTATATGGCACCAACATATTTCACAGAGCTGTACAGAGATTGTCACTCACATTAATCAATGTTCCCAATGGGGCTCATCATCTAATTTCAAATTAACTTATCATTGTGTTTTTGGAGTTAACATAAAAAACAGCATGTTGCCTTTGCTCATCACTCACATCAGCTCTCAACTGTTGAGTGTGAACCCAAGAGTAATCAAAGTACCAAATTTATTATAGTTCTAACTATCTAAAAACTACTATAATGTGCTTTCAGGAGCTTTATAGTGGTTTTCCATATCTCATAGTGAAAAGTTACTTTAACCAGGTCCCTTCACTCCACTGCCTTATCATGTCCTAATAGAACATGTTTCTATAAGGTCGTTCATCTTCACCCCAGCAATGTGATCCCGGGGCTCCTTACAGATAGTACTCACTTCCCACTGTTACCACAGACACAGCAGTCAGCCACATATCAAAGCTTAATAGCTTGTGCCAGAGCAAGATGCAATAGGCTGACTGTCAGTATAACACTGACAGGCTGGATAATGTACTGCACTACATAAGTAGTGCAGTGTATTAACTATGCGATCAAGGGATTGCATGTCCAAGTTCCCTTGGGGGACTAACAAATACTGTAAAAAAAACAACTGTTTTTAAGTGTTAAAAGTGGAGAAAAAAAGAAAAGAAAAACATATTTTTCAAAATAAAAACTAATCTAACCTAATAAAAACAAACACCCCCCCCCAAAAAAGTCTAATTTAACTTTATCCATATAATAATAAAAAGGGTCTAATTTAACTTTATCCATATAATGCAATAAATGTATCATTATGTATCCCACATAGTAAGCGTCACAAAAAAATATGTAAAACTACAACTAAAATAAAATAAAAAAAATAAAAAAGTCTTATGTATCACAAAATAGTATCAAAAAAACCTACAGCTTGTTCCACAAAAACAAGCCCTCACATAGCTCTGTAACAAAACTCAAAAGTTATAGCTCTCAAAATATTCACTTTTTTAAAAAGCGATTTTAAAAGTAGTAAAACATGAAAAGACAAGTTCGAAACTGGGTCTTCATATCGATGAATACTGTAAGACTATATCATTATTCACCCTACATTCTGAGCGCACTACGCTCCGAAAAAAAAAATACAAGAAACTATGCCAGAATTGCTGTTTTTTTGTTCAGTTGACAGAAAAATGTTTAACTTATTGCTCTTAGCGTATGGCAACAAAATGATTTTTTTATTCAAACAATATTTTTTGTACAAAAGTAATAAAATATAGATAAAACTACATCAATTTGGTATCCCTGTAATTGAGCTGACCTGCAGAATTAAAACTTTATCTGTGTAGCAAACAAAAAATCAGAAATCACAATTGCTGTTTTTTTTTCTAGTTTTTCCCATGAAGTGCTAATAATAATAAGTTCGATATTAAGTTGTATGTACCCCGAAATGCTGCCACTTACATCTGTCTCTTATCCTGCAAAAAAACAAAAGCTTTTATAAAGCTACAGTGATGAAAAAATATTAAAATTACGGCTCCTGGAATACAACAATGAGAAAACAAAAAAGATGTGCAGACGTAAGGCTAAACTAGACCCAGTCTTTAAGGGGTTAAAGAAAAAAATGCACAGTAAAATGTCTTGATGTTGAGAAAATTCCCACATTTTTGGAGGCGCTACAAAAGACAAAAGGGCAATTTTTATGATACAGAAGACAAGAAAATGTGTAATGTTAAATTAAACAAAAGAAATCTACTAATAAAAATCCATCATTTTTCCATCACGTCAACTACGTTTAGTTATAATAATTCTCTTAAAGCACATATCCTAATTTTAATAGATTCCCAACTAGAATGAATAAAATAATGAGCATTTGCCATCTCTGTTGTTCCTTCATCTTTTCAGTGTTGGACATTAAGTGCTAAATTCTCTTTCCTGACACATTTATCTTCACAGTGGTGTTTACTGCAGCTCAACAAAACTGAGTCGTTATGAACACTTTTTAAAGGTGTAAAATCTTTTGTCACCAGTCAGAAACCTAAGACATAATCTCAATCCTGTGACAACAAGAATGGAAATGAAGGAGGCTTTGATTATCTTGTCCTATAGTTGTAGAGCCTGGGTGGTCACATAAGATCAGCATAAAAAGAGCTCTTTTCATAGGTGTTTTATTTTAAACGATTCAGGTTTATTTGGCAATAGTTTTCATTGGCATGTCTACCATGCTAAGGCAAAGTAGTATACAACCCACTAATACTGAATTATTCAACCCCCTCTAAAAAACGGCCACAACTTCTCAGCTCTGTCGTGGAAAAAAAATTCTCCTATTAAAAACTCAAAGAAAGAAGTATAGACCAGCTATGTAATTACAGTCGTTTCAGATTATCTATAGAAATCATCATCAACCATACAAATCAATCCAAGACCAGAAGAACAATCCTACATAGATCTGGTCTTGATCATTTGAACTCTTAAAGTGCACACATACAGATTAATATGTTTCTCAATGGTTATATACTGTAGTAAATAGTTATTTTTTTTTAAGTTTTTACATGCGTGTTTTACTGTATGTTTACTGGCAAACACGAGATGGGTTATCTCTTACGCCCAACAAGATGGGTCATTTCTTACGCCCACCTCATGCCTTATTGACTTGCATAATAGATATCAGGGCTGGTGGCTTTCTGTGTAGACATTTATATGGCACATTTAACTGTAATGAGAATCATTAACAGTATGGGTAGAGCACATCCCCAATCCCCTTGGCTACCAACATGACACGCTCTACATTGGGTTATCTCAATGCATACATGCTTCCCTAATACATATGTATGATAATTTTCCTCGTATTGCATGGGTCCTGCGCTTAGACAAGCAAATATCCCTTTATTTCTCCATAAAAATCAGTTGGAAGACAGAATAAAAGTGAATCTTTCTCTTTGGACAAAGAAATAAAATATGACCACAATATACAGAAAATGCTGATGTGCGTGACAATTTACAAGGCATTTTTGTTTAAAGGTCCACAAGGTATAAAAGATAAGACCTGGTATGGAAAGGTATAGTGTAAACATCTGATAATCCCATGATGGTGTTTTTTGACTCTGGTCCTTTACGAACCAATATTCAAAAAGTGTCAAACAGCTATTATGGCAAAAAGTTCTTGTGTATTAATGCTAAAGACTAATAATAAGGGGTAAATAATGTAAATAGGCAGCCATGTGCTTAACGAATAACCATCATGAGAAACCGCAGGGAGATACAAACACACATTCTCATTCATCAATGGCCTCTGGATCCTTTTCCACGTGAACGTTTACAGGATAGGTTATATCTAAGGCAACTCCCATTTTACCTTGGTGGCCAGTTACTCCAAATGTAGAGGACATGAGACATAAAAAGGACATGAGACTGTGCTTCAAAAGAGCTAATGCAAAAGATTCACATTACTGACCTAGATGCCATAATCCAGGTAAAGAACATGCTAACTTGTAATACATTCCAAAATATTGGGCACTTCATGTTCCCATAGAAAAGAAAAAGTAAAATATTTTACAGCTCTCCTTTTCATCTCTCCTGCTGGCAAGAGGCAAACGAGTCCATGTGTTTAAGAGGAAAATCTCAATTTGTTTTCACTTTATTACACCTAATGTTCCATAAAGTCCACGTGCGCTCAGTTCCCCTCGCTCCTTCAGAATTGTGATGTCTGAGTAAAAGATATATTATCTGACTTATCCACAGCAAATCCTCCATTCACATAAGACTTTTTCACCTCACTGTCCTCCTCGTTTTTCAGTATACTTGGCTCAATGGCAAAGGGGTTGGCAATGTTAACTTCTGATGTGATATCCATTTGCTCCAATTCTTTCTTGGAGAGCTTCTCTACTATCCCAGTTCCATACGCATCACCAAGAACATTTACCATGGTCCTAAATCGATCCCTACAAAACAGAAATGTTTACTTACAATGTGTTCTGATGATCAGCAACCAGACACAGAACTGCATTTCGTTAAGTTAGTGTAACCATTGGAATATTTTTATTAATAATACAAGCAAAGATAAACATTGTAACATATTGATGATAGGAAAATGCCACTTTCTCCACATATCAGACTTCTCCTCTCTCCTGTACTGATCACTTACTCTCAAGTCACTGGTAAAATCCAGGTTAGCAGCTCATTGAGGGATCAGGTTACAGTTGCTTCACATAGAAGTATATGGAGAGGAGAGGGAGAGAAGTAGAGAGGAGTTGCTGGAGAGAGACAATGGAAGAGGCACACAGAGAATCTGTTGCTGCTAGTCCCAAGGTCCTCCATTCAGCAGAGAAAACTGTGATTCTATTACAGTAAACTAACTGATACATCACTGGAATCACGGTCTCTATTTCTACATCATGCTGCTGTCAGATTATATAGCAAAAACCTACTGACAGATTCCCTTTAATTTAAATCTATTTTTTTAATCTTTATAAACTTGTCAACTTATTTTCCAGACTTTTTTACAGTTCATTATTCAGTGTATTCCATACTATTAGTTGTTTAGCCAAAACTGTGAATACTACTTATAGAAATAAGGTCTACGTAACATTACTTTAAATGATGGAGAGTGGAAAAAAAAATCATAAATTAAATGTCAGCTTTCCTGTGTGATGCTGAGTCACTTCTCACGGACAAGCCGTGAGGTGGGGAAGTCAAGGAGTCCGAGGTCAAATTCCAGGAGAGTACGTCAAAGACAAAAGGGTTAAGACAAATGAATAGTCAAAGGCAAATTCCGGGGTCAGGCAGCTAAGGCCAGAGTACGTCAAAGGCAAAAGGGGTAATACAAACGAGAAGTCAAAAAGACAAATCCGAGGTCTGGCAAGAAAGATCAGAATATGAGAACACAGTGCACAGAGCAAACACACCACCCAACAAGGCTATGATTGGCAATGGTCTGACCACTGCCAGCCAGCTAAATAGCCAGGTAATCACCTTGAAGCCAGATTGGGCAGCTGAGCTGTTACTCAAAATACTGACAGGCCAGCACGCCTATTCTTCTGATTGGGCAGCTGGATTGTCACTCACAATACTGACGGCCCAATCACGCCCCTGATCCTATCGGGCGGCTGAGCCGTCAATCACACCGTCCTTAGGACACCGTGAGTGGTGGAATTGTGACATCCTGCCTTTAAAGGGGTTGTCTCAATGTGCAATTTCAGGATCACACAGCTCCTGAATGTTGACTCTGCTAGCAAAGGCAGCTTTGCTTCTGCAGTATAGAAGAAACACAGTGCGATTGAAGCTGGCTGGACTCAGCGATCAAGCCAGCTTCCAAGCACAGATCCTGTTTACTCCGTGTGCTCCTTACCTACGTAATAAGCCAGAATGAGACTGCAGAGTGGCCGGTAACCCAGGTATCAAGTTTTACAATGTAAAATTAAAAATCC
The DNA here is from genome assembly GCF_046119375.1 of Phyllobates terribilis. Taxonomy (NCBI): domain Eukaryota; kingdom Metazoa; phylum Chordata; class Amphibia; order Anura; family Dendrobatidae; genus Phyllobates; species Phyllobates terribilis. The sequence goes on from NW_027362761.1 coordinate 161,078,060, forward strand.
CTCCATTCTTGACAACAGAGAGGAATTTTAATAAAAGGTAAATTGCAAAGTTGGTTGTTTTCACAAGCACTTTGCAATTTTACCCATTTATAAACTTGAAACAACGCCTTTAATATTCTCCACCACGTATATATCAGTATGTATGACTATGTGTAGACGGCTTTATATATACATACAAGTTGCTATAAATAAAAACCCTAAATCTACTGACTTTGCATCCTTTAATATTAATGTTGCATCTGCTGTTCTCCGTCATAACTATGAATATTTTAAGCTGTGAAGAAATGGATTGGGAGGTCATGGCGATACGTCTCTGACCTTTTTTATCTTCAGTAATATAATTGTGTACAATTCCCAGTGACTGTAATATTGTAATAAGCAGGGCTATAAACTGGGTGATAATGTGCCATCTGCGAGTTACAGGTCAAGAATGGAACATTTAAAAATTAACTTGAGAAATACCTTCTTCACATGTCTCACCAGATGCATTATGAAATCTTTTAGCTGCATGTTATACAATAATATCTGATTAGTTGCCAGGGAAACACAACTGTTTTTCCTTTGTTTTCAGAGAACCACTTTTAGCTTTAACCCCTTCTTGACGTGTGATGTAAATGTACGTCACATGCAGGTCTATGAAGAGGTTCAGGAACAGAATCCCTCCCATACAAGAGGATGATGACTGTGTTACCTGCCACTAAAAGCGCAGTCAGATGGCCGTATAGATCAAAGAGATCAGAACACCGTGCACGGACTGGCTGGCGGCTCGCCCGGTAGCTGCATAGAAATACATGAAGCTGTCAAGCTCAGGTTGGGAGAGCCACCGACCAGTCTGGGCACTGCGGTCCGATCTTGCTCAAACAGAATGCTTTTTTTGTTCATTCTTTTTTTTCTTGACCACTAAAATGTAAACGAAAACTACAAGTTTGGTATGGCCATAGTCGTTCTGACCTTAAGTATCATGTTGTCAGGTCATTTTACTGGACAAAGAAATCCATAAAAACAAAATAAAAAAAAATACCGAAAGTGTGCTTTTTTCACTATTTCACCACACATTTATTTTTTCCCCATTTTTCGTACACTATCTGGCAAAATATACTGTGTCATTCAAAACTGCATCTCGGCCTGCAAAAAATGACAGAAGAAGGGGCGGAAAAAACTAAAAGTGATGAGAAATGGCACTGGCAGGAAGAAAGAGATAGCTAAGCACTACTGCATGTAATTCGTGCCTAGAAGAATGACCTCTGTCAATGATATCTGAAGGGAACTGAAGTAGGAATAACAACAATTCCTTGCTAAAATGACATTTTATTGATCTCCAACCAATATAAACAGACATGAACATATGAAGTTTCAACCACAATGGCCTTTGTCAAGGTTATCTGTGCAAAATAAGGTGTAGATACATTGTGTGGGCTGTCCATATAAACAGAGAATATATACAAATTTACAATGCATGATCAGAGAATTCTGTAACACATGAGCATAATTATTCAAGGAATGGTCATAAAATATAATATAATAGATTTCTAAGCAATGTAAGTATTCATTTTAGAAAAGCATATATATATATATAAGTGTATCACATCCAGTGCAGAGAGCATCTATAGTAAAGAAGGAGAGAAATATCTTTATGAGATCTATGTAAGATCATAATGAAAGGAAAAAGAGGTAGGTGGAAAAAACATAGATCTTATAGAGATATTCCTCTCCTTTTTTACTTCAGACTACTCTGGACTGTCCACATATGATACACTGATATACAGCAGGTGAAAAAAGTATTGAACGCATCACCAATTTTCTAAGTAAATATATTTTTAAAGGTGTTATTGACATTATATTCTCACCAGATGTCAGTAGCAACCCATCCAATCTACACAGGCAGAGAAATCAAAGCAAGAGGTCGATAAATTAAGTTATGTGTAATAATGAGAAATGACACAGGGAAAAAATATTGAACACATGAAGAAAGAGACGTGCAAAAAGTCATGGAAAGTTATGACACTAGCTGAAATCTATCAGCAATCCTGCCACTTAGTGAAAAATAATATCAGATAGTTCAACTGATGGCCTATAAAAAAGTGTCCCATTACCAAGGTGCTACACAAGAAACATCTCATGATGGGTAAAGCCAGTGAGCTGTCTCAAGACGTTTGCAACCTTATTGTTGCAAAACATACTGATGGCATTGGTTACAGAAGAATTTCTAAACTACTGAAGGTTCCACTGAGCACTGTTGGGGCCATAATCCAGAAGTGTAAAGAACATAATTTCACCATAAACCGGCCATGACCAGGTGATCCCCGCAACATTTCAGACAGAGGAGAGAAAATAATTATTAGAAGAGTTGTCCAAGAGCCAAGAACTACCTGTGGAGAGCTACAGAAAGACCTGAAATCAGCAAGTACAATTTTTTCAAAGAAAACAATAGGTAGTGCACTCAACCTCCAAGGCCTGTATGCACACTCACCACGCAAGACTCCATTGCTGAACAAACAGCATGTTCAAGCATGTTTAAAGTTTACTCAACAACATATAGACAAGCTTTTGAAATACTGGAAGAATGTAGTCTAGTTAGACAAGACCAAAATTGAACTCTTATGATGCCGTAATACACAACATGTTTGGAGGCATCTTGAAGCTGTCATCACCAACAAAGGCTTTTGTATAAAGTATTAAATACATTCCAGTAAGTGTGTTCAATACTTCTTCCCTGTGCCATTTCTCATTATTATATATAACTTAATTTATGGACATCCATGGTATGATTTCTTTGCCTGTGCGGATTGGATGGGTTGTTAACGGCATCTTGGAAGAATTTCATGTCAATAGCATTTTTAGAAATATATTTACTTAGAAAATTGGTGACGTGTCCACTACTTATTTCACCCGCTGTACATGCTTTTCTAAAATAAATACCTTGCTTAGAAATCTATTATATTTGGGTACATTCCATGAATAACTATGATCATGTGTTACAAAATTATCTGATCATGTATATGTACACTTTACTTTGCACAGATAATTTTGACAAAGACCATAGTGGTCAAAATGTTGGATGTTTATTTGATCGGAAGTAAATAAACCGTCACTTGAGCAACAAACTGTTGTCATTCATATTTCAGTGCCGAAGTTAACAACTGTCAGGAAGAAGTTACAGAATTTGTAAACCCAGATGTAGATTGTTACCAGTAGACAAAATATAAACTATTATACAATGCTTAGCTATGCACTTACAGAAGCCAGTCAACAGCGATGATAAGAGTGACATCCTCCGCTGGAAGCCCCACAGCACTTAGAACGATCACCATGGTAACCAGGCCGGCCTGGGGTACGCCGGCCGCTCCTACACTGGCTGCAGTAGCTGTCACGCTGTAAAAAAATGGAAAAGTGTTAAGTAAAGGCACAAATTTGATTTAAAGGGTGTGTGCCAAGTTTGGTAGTTCTCTCCTATCCATAGGGGGGTCCGACACTCAGTGATCAGGAAATTAGGAATAGGGAGTAACTTTCAACCTTGGCACAAATCTTTTAATGATGGGTATTCTGTAAACAAGATAACACAAGAAACTATAATAAAAAAAGATGTATAAAATCTATAAGTGTCAAGTTCTTAGGTTTTACATACAGTACTTTGGTAGGGGCTATGCAGCGACAAAGGCAGAACATTGTGCTTTAGGGTTAATGACAAAGAAATGCTAAAGGCTTTCCACAAAATAACACAGAAGCAATTTGCCATGATTAACGCAACAGACCTAATTGTGACGATCTGACCAACATCCAGGTTCATGTCATTCAGCTGTGCTATAAACACTGCTGCCACTGCCTCATACAGAGCTGTGCCATCCATGTTGATCGTGGCTCCCACTGGTAGAACAAATCTTGTTATCCGTTTGTCCACCCGGTTCTTTTCCTCAGCACAGCGGAAAGTTACTGGTAAAGTTGCTGAGCTGAAAATCATTGACACGTGATGTTATAAGACATATGCCTGAGTTTGCTTGCACTTCTAGAAGGGTTTTTTGCAGCTAATCCGTCACATTATGGATATCAGGCTAGTTATCTTTTCATACTGTTCAGTCCTATTCTTGGGACTATACTAGGCTATGTGCTGTACTTTCCATACTATCAGTGTTTTATCAGCACAAGATTATCACTGCTGGACTAGATGCCTGCATGCCTCTTGGTCCAACCCCGTCCCCACACTGATTAGCAGATTACTGTGAATATGCAATGTACATAAAAAGCTGTGGTGTGGTTGGGTTAGCTTTCCAAGCACTGCTACATATACAGGAGAGAAAACCCTAGTTGTATCACAACTGCTGCACCCAGTAAACTAAGCGATATAGCGCTGGAATCAGGGTCTCTGTCCCTACAATATGCTGCTCTCAGATAAGATAGCAAAAACCTGATGACAGATTCCCTTTAATAATTAGACACATTTTTGGTTGTACTTGCATTGGAAATTAGAGATTAACCATCACATACTGGTATAAACTCATAGTAAATCTGTCAGTTAATAAAGGCCATGCCCCCTCCTGCTAAACTTTGCCCACCTTTCTGACACTTTTGTGGTGAAGTGATAAGAGATGTGAAAAGTCACAAATTGTAGTTTTTTATATTGCAACTTTTCTATGCCGTATTAGTGTCATAAAGCATTTGATAAATTCCTCCTACGGGCTTTTCTTTTTTTTTTTTTATACTGTTGAAAGCAAAAAAATAATCAACAACTACGATTTCTAAAATGAACATGTAATAAAAGAATGACTTACCTTGATGATATCATAAGTGCTGTAAGAAGAGCTTGTGCCATACCCATTGCAAAACGGAAAGGATTCTTCCGCACTATTATTAAATAAATAAGTGGCAACACTATAATGGAATGAATGGCAAGTCTGTAAGAAACAAAACAAAATAAAAGTGTTAATCAGCTTCTATAAAAGTCATTTTAACCATCATCAAGACTTGAAGCTAGTTAGGAATTCATAAAATAATATGTTTGGGCACTAGAATAAATTTTAATGGTACCATTTGCTATTGCATTTGGCATACAGTACATGCTATTTTGATATATACAACCCCTGGCAAAAATTATGGAATCACCGGGCTCGGAGGATGTTCATTCAGTTGTTTAATGTTGTTGAAAAAAAGCCGATCACAGACAGGGCACAAAACTAAAGTCATTTCAAATGGCAACTTTAGGGCTTTAAGAAACACGAAAAGAAATCAAGATTAAAAATGTGGTACTCAGTAAGGGTAATTTTTTTCAGACCAAGCCCGGTGATTCCATAATTTTTGTCAGGGGTTGTATTTTTTCATTTTTACCATCAACAGAAAAGTTAAAATATCAATTTCATAAATATTACAGAAGAAACATACCCACTGAGCACTGTTGCCATATAAAGACCAAGCTTGCGGAAAATCTCCCAGTCATTAACTTCAATTATCTTCCCTGCTATCAAAAACAAGATACCAAGGGGCATGTACCTAAAATGTATCAAAGAAATAAATGAATAAATGTTAGCCTTGTAGTAACAATGACAGTCTGATCTAAACTAGTGGGAAAATATTTATATTAGAGACAGGTGAATAAATTCGCAGGACCCTGGCCAAGCAACCAAATCATGTCCGCTGGATGAGAGTGCCCTGTGAACCGCCTCCTACTTTCCGGCATCCCCAGTTCCTCTTTTGTTATCTATGGTTTTTCACAGGACTATAGCTAAACCTTCATGCAGAGAATTAACCGTTCAATGCTTGTCGTCCGAGAGCAGTAATTCAGCCATGGCCATATTAGAGGGAAGTTAACAAGAGATGTTGACATTACTGACATTGTCCCACCTGACCTAATATAAACAGTAGGCCGTGAGGTGCTAACATCCAGTTGGCTGTTCTGGTGATGTATTCATATACTGATGGTGTTTCTGGTGATTTGTTTCTGTACTGTTGGTGGTTGTGATTCAGTATGTTTGTACTCTTGGTTGTTCTGGTGCTGTATTTCTGTACTGCTGGTGCTTCTGGTGATGTATTTCTGTATAGTTGGAGGTTCTTTATACATGTACTATTATTGGTTCTGATGCTGTACACATGTAGAAATCCATAACTTGTCAAATAACATGACACATGACTATTAATAAACTACTGTGCCATCTGACAAGTTAAGGGTTGCTACATCTGTATTTATGTTAGGAGCATTAATTATAAAATTAAGCACTATAACATGCCAAACCCTAATAGGGTGTTAAATACTCACTGTTAGAATTCGGCTCTGCTTGCAGGTTCCAACAGTCGCCACATGACCACTCATGGGACTTTCGTACTTACGTTCACGTGCCAACTAGCTTCTCTTCCTGCTTCTCTCAATAAAACAGGGGTTGTAGTTTTTCACTGAACACTGAGAGAATTAGGAAGAGCAGCCAGTCAGCTCGTGACTGTAAGTGTGCAAATCTCATATCAGCGGTCACATGACGACTACTTAAACCACTTATGCTATGTATAGGAGGGGGACGCAGAACTGAATGTTTGCCCTAACTGCAGGAAAACCTAGATTCTCCTCTGTGCTGCTTGCTCTTTGATCCTTATTGGACCTTTATGAATGAAGATTTATTTCAGCTTCTTTAATTTTTCCTGGCAGAGAAATAAAATTTTTTGTTGTTGCACAATAAATACAAAAAAGATGCTGGGACAAAATCACTACACCACTGGCATACTAGTATGCAACTACTGATTTAAGGAAAAGGCATTTTGTCCATCACGTACCACATGATGATCTGGACTATTTGCATTGTTGCGTCATTCAGTGCATTGAAAAAATCCACCAAAACTTGGCCCTTTTCTCCCATCTTTCCAATGACAACTCCAAATACAAGACAAAAAACGATGAGGCCCAAGACATTGACTCCATCAGTGTACAGACCAACAATTTTGTATTCCTTTGTCTTGTTCTGCAAAGGCAAAAATAATCCGGACTTTAAAAAATATAAGACTGCCTGCTATAACTCATCAAATACAGAAATATATGCTCCACCTCACCTATTCATATATGCTGCTTTCTTCTACACCTTCTTGCTGCCTGTACTGCAGTTTGAGCTATATACTATAGAGACAACTCTTAATTTATGCTATTTGACCAATCATCTACAAAACTTATCTATAAATCATACACTTGATATACATTGTAGAGACACCCAAGAGCTACCAAGGAATATGCAGGACATTTTCATACTACAGTTGCTTTATTCACAATGACAATGGATTTGTCCCTTAAACTGACTATTGCTTAGTCCAGATACCACTTCAGTGAATCTGTATTCTGCATTTTATTTAAAAGATGTAAGAAAAATAACAATATGCCATGTAAGCAAAAAAATGGATACTTCATTATCCTAACTGGTTTAACATTAATAAATTCAGCTAGACATCCATGACATCAATATAAACTATTTTAATAGAATCTGCATATTACCTCCTGTTCTTCTGTCGCAAACAGATTGAAAGTATCATTCTTCTCAATGGTGCTGTTCTTGTCAGGTTCTTTTGATGGTTTTAGCTCTTCACGCTTGGTCTTGTACTGTAATAGAAAATGTCCTTTTGTCTTTTGCTCTTCAAACGTATATTAAAAAGACTCTAACACATAAATGGTTGTGTTTGAGCGAGTTGACATAATGGCTGATTCTGGTACATCAGAGAATTATCAGTAATAATCTTTTTAGACATGACAGTGAGTAATCAAAAAGGCTGATTTTTATAGTTTAGTTATTTTCTTTTTTAGATTTAATTTATTACATCACTAAACTGCTCAGTTGCCACACATCTGCATATAGAAAGCTTTTTGTATATACATTCGACAACTTATTAAAACACAGTTGATAAAAGCACAATGCACCTCAAAGTGAACCTATCAGCCTGGAACGGCTGTGTAATCTGTAGTATCATGTCATAGAGGAGGAGAAGCTGGGCAGATTTATAAATAGTTGGTGTGAAAATATTCAGTATAACCTGTCATTTAATAATTTAAATCTCTGCTGATCCTGGGCTTAGGAGTCCTGTGGGAGGTCCTACTCAGTGAGTGTCAGTCTTTCTTGTACAAGTGTGCACACAGAAACAGCTGTCAATCACAGTGTAGCACCACCCACTGGACTTCTAAGCCCAGAATGAGGAGGGATTTTAATAGTTTGATTACAAGGTATGTTGAATCTTTCCCCACAAGCCTATCAGGCATCATCGATGTGAAAGGTCTTCTTTAATACTATTTATCACAGTACTGTTTCAGAAGGCAAACCCTTCTCTAAACAACCATCATGTTAGTCAGTCAATGGTCTGGGGACCTCTGACAATAAGTGGCCACGGCAAAAGAAATACAGACCAGCAAACAGCGGTTGTCTTGAGAAAACGACCTTATCAACCCCTTCCTAAATTATTTAAACCTCAAAGGTACATACAGTAGATATATTAAAATACAGATTTGAGTCAATAGGCAGATATACTGCCTGCAATGATCAATGAATGCTGATTTAGGAAGTCATTAAGGACCATTTTCACCTAACAATGATTGGGAGACGGGTCCATTGATCATTTGTTTTCTCTATTGTCTGTGGCTCATCTCTGTGTACAGGTGGGAAGACGCTGCTAATAATCATTTTTCGCTTCGTAAACAGTGGCAAATGCTTACATGCAGACAAAAACAGCTTTCCAAACTTAAAACATGACATAAAAATTATTTAACCTCATTCAAATTCATATATATATACAGTTATATGAAAAAGTTTGGGCACCCCTATTAATCTTAAGCTTAATGTTTTATAAAAATTGGTGTTTTTGCAACAGCTATTTCAGTTTGACATATGTAATAACTGTTGGACACAGTAATGTTTCTGCCTTGAAATGAGGTTTATTGTACTAACAGAAAATGTGCAATCTGCATTCAAACAAAATTTGACAGGTGCATAAGTATGGGCACCTCACCAGAAAAGTGACATTAATATTTAGTAGATCCTCCTTTTGCAAAAATAACAGCCTCTAGTCACTTCCTGTAGCTTTTAATTATTTCCTGGATCCTGGATGAAGGTATTTTTGACCATTCCTCTTTACAAAACAATTCCAGTTCAGTTAAGTTTGATGGTCGCCGAGCATGGACAGCCCTCTTCAAATGATCCCACAGATGTTCAATGATATTCAGGTCTGGGATGGCCATTCCAGAACATTGTAATTGCTCCTCTGCATGAATGCCTGAGTAGATTTGGAGCGGTGTTTTGGATCATTGTCTTGCTGAAAGATCCATCCCCTGCATAACTTCAACTTTATCACTGATTTTTGAACATTATTGTCAAGAATCTGTTGATACTGAGTGGAATCCATGCGTCCCTCAACTTTAACAAGATTCCTGGTGCCGGCATTGGCCACACAGCCCCAAAGCATGATGGAACCTCCACCAAATTTTACTGCGGGTAGCAAGTGTTTTTCTTGGAATGCTGTGTTTTTTTGCCACCATGCATAACGCCTTTTTGTATGACCAAACAACTCAATCTTGGTTTCATCAGTCCACAGGACCTTCTTCCAAAAAGAAATTGGCTTCTCCAAATGTGCTTTTGCATACCTCAGCCGACTCTGTTTGTGGCGTGCTAGCAGAAACGGCTTCTTTCGCATCACTCTCCCATACAGCTTCTCCTTGTGCAAAGTGCGTTGTATAGTTGACCGATGCACAGTGACACCATCTGCAGCAAGTTGATGCTGCAGCTCACTGGAGGTGGTCTGAGGATTGTCTTTGACTGATCTCACCATTCTTCTTCTCTGCCTTTCTGATGTTTTTCTTGGCCTGCCACTTCTGGCCTTAACAAGAACTGTCCCTGTGTTCTTCCATTTCCTTACTATGTTCCTCACAGTGGAAACTGACAGGTTAAATCTCTGAGACAGCTTTTTGTATCCTTCCCCTGAACAACTATGTTGAATAATCTTTGTTTTCAGATCATTTGACAGTTGTTTTGAGGAGCCCATGATGCCACTCTTCAGAGGAGATTCAAACAGGAGAACAACTTGCAAGTGGCCACTTTAAGTAGCTTTTCTCATGATTGCATACACCTGGCTATGAAGTTCAAAGCTCAATGAGGTTACAAAACCAAAAAAGTGCTTTAGTACGTCAGTAAAAAGTAGGTAGGAGTATTTAAAACAAGAAAATGATAAGGGTGCCCATACTTATGCACCTGTCAAATTTTGTTTGAATGCAGATTGCACATTTTCTGTTAGTACAATAAACCTCTTTTAAAGGCAGAAACATTACTGTGTCCAACAGTTATTACATATATCAAACTGAAATAGCTGTTGCAAAAACACCAATTTTTATAAAACATTAAGCTTATGATTAATAGGGGTGCCCAAACTTTTTCATATAACTGTATATATATATATATATATATATATATATATATATATATATATATCAGAACTAGTGAGTAGTGTTGAGCCACCCCCGTAGTGTTCGAGTTCGGTTCGGTTCGTCGAACACCCGTGTGTTCGCCGAACTGTTCGTCGAACTGTTCGTCGAACACCTTCGAACACCGTTAAAACCAATGGCAGGCAAACAAAAACACATAGAAACACATAGAAAACACCTTCAAAGGTGTCCAAAAGCTGACAAACTGCTCAGAAGACATAACTAAGACATGGAAAAGTGACAAGTACATATAGTCATGCGAAAATAAAAGAGGTGGAGGAGTAAAAGGAGGGGGAGACACAGATATAGGCATGTCATGCCCTTCTAAAATCCAAAAAGTGAGAAGCCGACACGGCCAGTCCGCTCCTGCCCGTGCCACCTCCGTGTCGCCGGGTTTGTGCCAGAGCCGCGGTGAACCCTGACGGCCAGCCCCCCTCTCCCAATACTGGTGCCTGTCCGCTGGTGGGTCGAGCGAGCCCCCCTGTGGTGGAGGCAGCTCTAAGCTTTTTAATTTAAATTGTCTCTCTAATTTGAATGAATACACTTTAAATCCATTTACAAGGATCTATTGGAGGGCAAGTCTCATGCCAGCAGCCGCGGTAATTCCAGCTCCAGTAGCGTCCACTAAAGCTGCTGCAGTTAAAAAGCTTTTATAAGGATCGAGCTCGGCTGTCCACCGCAAGGCATCCTACTGCCAGTCCCAGCCCCTATGCCTTGGGGTGCCTCCTGATGCTCTTCACTAAGTATCCCATGGTCCCGAAGCATTTCCTTTGAAAAAATTAAGTGTCTAAACTACAGGTGGTGCAGCTTGCTTAACAGCCGGGATAATCCGCTCACTAGCAGACACTGCTACTAGGCACAAAGTATTTCCTGGGCTAGATGCAGTTAAAAATTTGTAATTAGATACTCTCGTTGGATGCTGAGAAAGCATTCCATAGAGTCTCCTGGCACGCCATATATGATTCTCTTAAAAAGCTTGGGGTAGGGGTCTAGGGGACCCTTTTATAGCCAAAATCACGGCCCTGTATCGCAATACGTCACCTAGGCTGAAGATAAATGGAACTGTAGCACCCTGAGGGCTCGGTTGCTACAGACGTATTGCACCTCACCCAGAGGTGTGATATCTCACTCTCAGGTAAGGATGGAGTGTGGATCAGGACCCGACACCTGCATGCATTACACCACATTGCCGTGGGGCAGGGCGACCAATATGCCCCTGAGATGGGCACGACAGTCCCTGTCCCTGGCTGGAGTGGGGGGAGGGAACACTGAGGAAGGGGAACCCTGTAGTGCAGGAGCAGGGAGGAAGCAGTTCCTGGGTGCATTGAGAAGGGAGTATAAAAGGTGGGCACCATCTTAGTTCAGTGCAGAGAAGTCTGAGCAGAAGTGGCAGGGAGCAGGGGCTCTGCATGAGCTCTGCTCCGGAGGCGGGCCTAGTAACAGAGGCCCAGGCCTGGAAGAGGGAGAAGGAAGGAAGAGGAGCGGAGAAGGCTCCAGGAACGAGGAATGAAGGGATCCCAGGGGTGCGGACGGGCGAGTCGCCACCGCACGCCCGAATCCACCTGCGTGGAGGGGTCAGGCCAAAGGGGGAGACCGGTCCCCGAACTAGTGGAGGCAGGAAACGACCCTCAGCTAGAAACCGGAGGCTCTGACATTTTATGTGGCGCAGCCCCTCGCTACACCCGCTAGGAAGGCACCACATAGGGTCAGGGAAACTGGCGCCAAGTTTACCAAGAGGAGGCCCGAGGCAGCCGGACAGAAGTGTTGGTAAGAAAGGCCAGACAAAGGACACACAAAGGGGGTCCTGTGAAGTGCTCCAAAGTTATCTGGGAGTTGTCTGAGCCCCTCACCTGGTGAGCACAGTACGACGTGGGCAGCCGTTACCTGCAGACGTGGTCTGGATAATAAGAACTGTGAGTAAAGGCCCTGAACTGCATCACTGACTCCGTGTCGTTACTGCTGCTGCCCTGCACCATCACCCCCATCCTCCGCATACACTGCCCTGAGGCTATACTCCTCCCGTGGGGAGTTATGCTACGCTCTGCTGCACCCACAACACCAGCCTCAGCGGTCTGCCCTGTAGCGGCGGTTCACTCTGACCGCAATCCACGGGTGGCGTAGTCGGACATTTAAACATGAAAACCACATAAATAGTTCCGCCACTGGTTTGACCGCCCTGAGCCACGGAACCGGGTCGCCGCCACGAAGACTACAACCACCAGCATCCACCAAAAAGGGCCCGGCTCCGGGTGTCCCAAGGCCCAGGGGGTGCGTCAGAACATTTTCATCACCTTTCACAATCACCAATGGGACAAGGCAGTGATGTCCTCTGTCCCCTCTCTTATACATCCTAGTGACGGAGCACCTGCTCTCATCAATTCGCCATAACCCCAATATTAGGTGGATTGAGGTGGGAGGCACCGAGTACAAGTGCTCTCTATTTGCTGATGATGTCCTAGTATATATCACTCAATCACATATATCCATCCATGCTGTTATGGCTGAAATAGATCACTTTGTTACATGGTAAAATTTTAAAATCAATGCAGCGAAGTCTGAGGCCCTCGATGTCTCCCTCCCCAAATCCATATAGGATTCCATCCAGTCCAACTTTCCCTTTGCCTGGCCCTCACAGGGTATCAAATACTTAGGAATTCCTATTCATAGAGACCTCTCCCATCTATGTTATCTTAATTTTGGGCCCTTTATTGAACAACTCCATACAGACCACGGTTGGCAAGTTAGAACTGTAAGATTCACTACGTGAACCACTGGTGTTTTGTGGAAAAGCACATGTACACTGCGTTCCAAATTATTATGCAAAAAGTGTTTAGGAGTGATAAGGGAAGAATTTGTTTGTTTGTCAGTTAAACTCATTGATGGTGATGTGTGTCAGGGCTCTTTATATCACTGTAAGCAATTGCAGACACCTGTGCTAATTAGTTTGGCAGGTGTGTCCAATGAAAGGCAAGACTACTTAAGAAGGCTCTCTCACATTATTAAGCAGCCTACATTTTCTGCCAAAATGGGAAAGAAAAAGGATGTGTCGGCTGCTGAGAAGCAACAAATTGTGGAGTGTTTAGGTCAAGGCATGACTACAATCAACATTGTGCGATGATCAGGATGAAGTGTCTTGCAATCAAGAAGTATGTAGCTGATTCACAGTACACACGTGTGCGTGCTGATAAGGGCAAATTGAGGACTCTTTCCTACAGGCAATTACGTCAGGTTGAAAGAGCAGCGGCAAAAAAGCCTTGTCATAGCAGCAGACAAGTTTTTGAAGCTGCTTGTGCCTCCAACGTCCCCCGAACAACAAGATGCAGGGTCCTTCAGAGGTTTGCAGCTGTGCATGCGCCATCCTGTCGACCTCCTCTATCCACTTCACACAAGCAGAAACGGCTCCAGTGGGCCAAACATTACATGAAGACTGATTTCAAAACTGTTTTGTTCACGGATGAGTGCCGTGCAGCGCTCGATGGTCCAGATGGATGGAGTGGAGGATGGCTGGTTGATGGACACCCCACGCAAACACGGCTACAGCGCCAACAAGGAGGAGGTGGAGTAATGTTTTGGGCTGGAATCATGGGGAGAGAGATTGTCGGCCCCTTTAGGATCCCTGAAGGCGCTAAAGATGAACTCCATAATGTATGTGGATTTTCTCAAACAGCACTTCCTGCCATGGTTCAAGAAGAAGAACCGTGTATTTCACAGCAAGATCATTTTTCTGCATGATAATGCACCATCTCATGCTGCACATAAAACATCTGCATCTCTGGCTGATATGGGCATAAAAGGGGACAAACTTATGGTGTGACCCCCATGCTCCCCTGACCTCTACCCCATTCAGAACCTTTGGAGCATCATTAAAAGGAGTGTCTATGATGGCGGGAGGCAGTTCACATCTAAGCAACAGCTCTGGGAGGGTATTCTGTCCTCATGCAAAACAATTGAAGCAGAAACCATCCAAAACCTGACAAATTCAATGGACGAGAGAGTTCAGAAGCTCCTTTCGAACAAGGGGTCCTATGTGAAAATGTAACATCACCTAGAATAAAGTTTTGAGTTGAAAACTGTTTGATTTCAGTTTCTAACAACCTGCTAATGCTTATAATTTCAAAAATGACCATTTTTTTGGTCTTTATTAAAATGAAAAGGTTGATCGAAAAGTTTGGGGGATCTAAGAGTGTGGCAACCCAGTAGTCATGATTACTTCGAATTCTGACAATATGAGGGTCATGCTGCAGGTAGTGCAGCAAGAAGGCACTTATGTGCCTTGCGCATCTCGGAGCCCCAAAATTATTTTCCGGGCTAGATGCAGCTAAAAATTATTTTTAATTTTAAATCTGGTGAAGCTTTAGTATAGATGGCCTAATAGGATCAGTGCTGCACACTGCTACAAAGCCCAAATTATTTTCCAGTCAAGATACAGATAAACATGATTAGTAATTTGAAAGCTTAAAACGGTTGGTAGGGTGATTTTAACCAATCATCAAGCTTTTACTCTCCCCAGGATGACACAGGGGTAGAAAAGTCGTTTCGGATCCATGATTTGTTCATCTTTATGAACGTGAGTCTGTCTACATTATCAGTGGAGAGCCGCGTGCGCTTATCTGTCAGCACACCACCAGCAGCGCTGAACACACGTTCAGACAGAACGCTGGCTGCGGGGCATGACAAGATCTCCAAGGCGTAAGTGGCTAGCTCCGGCCATTTATCCAGATTGGAAGCCCAAAAAGAGCAAGGGTCCAGTGACACAGTCGTGGCTTCAATGTTTACTTGGAGATACTCCTGTACCATCGTCTCTAGGCGTTGACTATGTGTCAGACTTCTTGTCTCCTGTGGCCTTGCAAAGGATGGGCTAAAAAAGTGGTGAAATGATTCCGCAAAATTGATGTTACCAGCAGATACTGTGGTTCTGTTACGGTTTGAGTGCTGAACACTTGACGGTCCCACGGTTGGCAAGTTGGAACTGTGAGATTCACTACGTGCACCACTGGTATTTTGTGGAAAAGCACATGTAAGATTCTGCAACAGTCTCTGCTGATACTCCTGCATGCGTGCATCCCTTTCTATGGCAGGAATAATTTCTGCAAATTTACTTTTGTACCGGGGATCTAACAGTGTGGCAACCCAGTAGTCAGGATTATTTCTAATTCTCACAATTCGAGGGTCATGTTGCAGGTAGTGCAGCAAGAAGGCACTCATGTGTGTTGCGCATCCAGGAGCACCAAGTCTCTGTTGTGTTGGTGGCGAGGTAACAATCATGCTTCCTTCCTCTGTCCTCTCCCCCCAACCTCGCACAACAGAAATGTGATCAAGGTCTCCCTCATCTGATGAGTCTTCCATCAGTTCGTCCTCCACTTCTTCCTGGGCTCCTGCACCTTCCTCACTAGTTTGGCTGCTACCATGCGCCCTGGTAAAACCATCTCCCCCACCCTCACATGCCTGCCGCCTTGGTGCTGCCGACCGTCTGGACCTTGCAGATGTTAGCCCTTCCGCATACAACTCCTCCTCCTCTACTTCCTCCACCTCCTCTTGTGCCACCACCTGACTCCGAATTCTGTTTAACATGTGCTCCAGCATGTAAATCACCGGAATAGTCATGCTGATAATGGCATCGTCAGCACTAAACATCTTCGTCGCCATTTCAAAACTGTGCAGAAGGGTGCATAGGTCCCTGATCTGAGACCACTCCTCCAGCGTGATTTGCCCCACCTCTGAATCTCGTTGGCCCAGGCTATACGTCAGAAGGTATTGCACCAGGGCTTGTCGGTGCTGCCACAGTCGCTGCAACATGTGCAGAGTTGAATTCCACCGGGTAGGCACATCGCATTTTAGCCGGTGAAGTGGCAGGCCCAACGACTTCTGTAGAGATGTAAGTCGCTGAGCTGCGGGATGCGAACGGCGGAAGTGAGCACACAGCGACCGTGCCCTCTGCAGAAGGCCATCTAGTCTGGGATAGTGGGCTAAAAATTGCAGGACAACCAGGTTCAACACGTGAGCCATACAAGGCACGTGTGTGACATTGCCCCGGCGAAGGGCCGCACCCAGGTTTGCAGCATTGTCGCACACGGCCTTCCCTGGTTTCAGGTCCAGTGGAGACAACCATTCATGAAATTGGTTCTCCAGAGCTGACCACAACTCCTCAGCTGTGTGACTCACATTTCCCAGACATTTCAATGTAAAAACCGCCTGATGACGTTGAGCCCTACTGCCAGCATAGTAAGGAGGTGTGCAGGATCCCTTCTGCGCAGTTAGAAAGCTTGTGGCATGACCAGACAGGCTTTGGGTGCAGGTGGAAGACCGAGAGGAGGTTGAGGAGGCAGAAGCAGTGGAGGAACTTTGACATAAAGAGGATTGACGCACAACTCGTGGGGACGGCAAGACTTGGACAGCAGCCCCTTGTCCTGCTGTCACCATAGTTACCCAGTGCCCAGTCAGCGACATGTAACGCCCCTGTCCATGCCTACTCGTCCAAGTGTCTGTGGTGAAATGCACCCTGTCACACACAGAGTTTCTCAAAGAAGCGGTGATGTTGTGTGCGACATGCTGGTGGAGCGCAGGCACACCTTTCTTTGAGAAGTAGTGCCGACTGGGCATCTGGTACTGGGGCACTGCGACGGACATAAGGTCTCGAAAATCCTCTGTGTCCACCAGGCGGAAAGGCAGCATTTCTGTAGCCAAGAGCTTGCAGATGGTGAAATTCAACCTCTTAGCTTTCTCATGGCTAGGAGGAAATGGTCTTTTACTTGTCCACATCTGAGGGACCGAGGGCTGGCTATTGTGCTTAGACGGGGTTGATAAGGGTGTCCCCGGCAAACTGCCGGTCTGTGAGGAAGATGCAGGCGGACATGTTAGGTTGCCTTGATCCAAAGGTGGTGCTATCGATGTCGGACAGCGCTCAACACCAGCTGGTGTTACCACCTCCAAAGAAAATGATGACCTGCCAATCACGCTGGCTGTTGCGGGTAAAGAGGTGGCAGGTCTGCGCCCCAAAACAGGTGTGACTGCTGTCCCCCCAGTCACAGAGGATGAAGAGGCCGCGGATGCACAAGATATGGCAGACGGTGATTGGCCCGGCCGGCTAGGCCGCATTGTAGCACACTGAGCTTCCCACTGCAACTTATGCTTCATGTCCATGTGCCGGTTCATGCATGAAGTACTCAAACTATGTATTTTTTGGCCTCTACTTAGCTTTTGCTGACAAATGTTACAGATAACACGAGTTGGGTCATCTTTATCGATCTGAAAAAATGCCCAGGCTATGCAAGGCTTAGCACCCATGCGACCTGAAGAGCCACCACGACTTGTGGTGAGAGGCAGAGTTGTGTTTGAGGATGCAGTTGTTGACGTGCTTCCAGTACTACGTCTCTGTCCAGGAAGGCGCAACCTGACCTCGTCGTCACTAGCATCTTCCTCCATCTCCTCTGCTGACCTCATCTCTTGGCTGACTGTGGGTTGACAGTAAGTGGGATCTCCAACCTCATCATCATCACCCTGTGCGTTATCACACCCGTCGTCCTCAGAGCCAACCTGTTCCTGCCCTGACAAAAAACTAAAGTTGTCGCTCCAATCAGGTATTTGAGTCTTATCATCGTCTTCCTCATTGTCTCCACCAACAGGAGTTACAGTTTGGGAATGAGGGTCTACATTATGGTCAGAACCTTCTGCGTCTGGTCCTGGATCCGACTCATAAAGATTCTGGGCATCAGTGCAGATCATTTCCTCGTCTGGATTCACAGAAGCGCTGGAGTCGACCTCTGATTCCCAGGCTATAGTATGAGTAAACAGCTCTGCAGACTCAACCATCTGTTCTACCTCATACTCAGACGGGCAGCTGGAGATTTGGGAGCTGTGAGGAAGCAAGTGCGATTTGGGTGACACCTTTGAGGACTGGAGTATTTGTGATGTTGAAGTTGATGTGGAGGAGAGCCCACTTAAAGGAGCACTTGATATCCGTTGAAGCACCTGCTGTTTTTGTGCCTCATCTGGAATTTGTAGCGATTGGCGTGGCCGTAAGAAAGGGATCTTATCACATTGTCCGCTAAAAGAAGTAGACATTTTAGTTTGGCTGGAAGATGGTCTTTCTTCTGCAGATGTTACTGTTGCTTTAACACCTACCCCACGGACACAACCTTTTTTCCCCTTCCCAACACGCCTATTCCCCTTTCCACCAGCAGCAGGCCTTTTTCCACTCATTTTGGTGGTTAACTAATTCACAACTCTGGAGTTGTTTGCACAAAAAAACAATGGATGGTAACCGAGCAGAGCTGAGTGGCCAAACTGTGGTATTAGGCCAAAACTATTGGCTGGGTTAGATGCACAAAAAAATTATTTTGAATTTGCAACCTGATGGAGGTCAGTATAGATGGACTAATACAAATAGTCCCACACACAGCTAGAAGCCCAAATATTTTTTCAGAGGTACTGTAGATGCAGATAAAAATTAGTTTTAATTTGCAACCTGATGGAGGTCAGTATAGATGGACTAATAGAGAAAGTCCGACACACTACTAGAAGGCCAAATATTTTTTCAGAGGTAGATGCAGAAAAAAAATATATTCAGTTTGCAACCTGATGGAGGTCAGTATAGATGGACTAATAGAAATAGTCCCACACACAGCTAGAAGCCCAAATATTTTTTCAGAGGTACTGTAGATGCAGATAAAAATTATTTTTAATTTGCAACCTGACGGAGGTCAGTATAGATGGACTAATAGACCAAGTCCCACACACTGCTAGAAGCCCAAATATTTTTTCAGAGCTAGATGCAGAAAAAAATTATTTTTAATTTGCAACCTGATGGAGGTCAGTATAGATGGACTAATAGACCAAGTCCCACACACCGCTAGAAGCCCAACTATTATTTCAGAGCTAGATGCAGAAAAAAATTATATTCAATTTGCAACCTGCTGGCGGTCAGTATAGAAGGACTAATAGAACAAGTCCCACACACTGCTAGAAGCCCAAATATTTTTTCAGAGCTAAATGAAGAAAAAAATTATTTTTAATTTGCAACCTGATGGAGGTCAGTATAGATGGACTAATAGACCAAGTCCCACACACTGCTAGAAGCCCAAATATTTTTTCAGAGCTAGATGCAGAAAAAAATTATATTCAGTTTGCAACCTGATGGAGGTCAGTATAGATGGACTAATAGAATGATGCTATGCCCAAAAGATTTTACTTCACTAGGTGCAGTAAAAAAATTGGTATTCTATACACAGGTGTTATATCTTGCAACACAGATAGGCTACTCCACTGACTAACACACTCTGCAATAGGCCAAAAAGGATTAGCTTTGCTAGATTCAGCCAAATGCTGTGAAAAAAACTTGCACAGCACTGGCACAGACCTGCCTGGCAAAAACTGATAGGAACTCATGTAACCTAGTCCTGAAAAGGACTCCAATTACAATTAGTCTTTACTTCCACAACCTATCTATTTAAGAGCACAGACCTCCCTGATAAAAGTCGTAGGAAATGCTGTAACCTAGTCCTTAAAAGGACTGCAATCACAACTATTCCCTACTCCCAAGCTATCTGTAGATTTGTGCGAAAATTGGCTTGAAATTAACAAGGTATAGCGCACACAGCAACAGCGGTGCCGTCTAACACGCAGCTGCAGCAGTGAGAAAATGGTGGCGACGGGGAAAATGGCTTGGTCTTATAGGGCAAGGACATGTGACATACACTGCCAATGACACATGCCCTTGCTTGTGTGAAAAAAAGCACTTCGCTCCGTGTGTGCGCTGCTGATAGGCTGACAGATTGCACCTCCCCACTGCAAATGCGGGAAAGAGAAAAAAAAATGGAGATCTTCATTGTTCCTGCAGAGATCCATCCCCTGCCCCTCCCCCCACCCCGCTGTACACTCAAACTGCGTATTAACATTAATTTTCATCATTACTGAGAAAAAATCCAGTTATGATTTTGGTGCACGAACAGTTATCGAACATAACCTCGAACAGCCGAATTTTTCTCAAATTGTTCGTGTTCGCCGAACGGCTCGAACACCGCCCAAAACAGCTCGAATTTGAGATTGGCGAACAGTTCGAGTAGAACAACGCTCATCTCTACTAGTGAGTATAATATGATTTTTTATATTTTCGCCGTTTTGCTCGATTCCTCCAAACCAAATCTGGAAAATGTTAAACACCTCATTATCTGAAATTTTGAATAAATTGGTAATGAATTTGATTAGTTAGCTAGCTCATCTCTACTCTTGGCATATTTTTACGTTTAATGTTGCTCACTTTGGGCCCAATTCATTATTGGTGCCTTTTTTTGTCTAGTTTTTGTTTTTTTTTGGCCTGTGTTCGCCTGTTATTTTTTTATATATTCTCTATTGTGGGCAGGTTTTTAGGGTTCCCAGATGTTTTCGCCTAATTCCTCATTTGCGGCTTTTCGAAAAAGTCACAAGATTTGTCGCAAATGTACTCTGGTCCCCTCCTCGAATGATTTTATATCGCAATTTTTGTAATATTTTGAGAAACATGCAACTTTAGCACTACAAATTAACAAAAAAGGTTAAAAACAAAAAACAAAGGTGATTTTTGCACAAATATCAGGGACCGTGAAGCCATTTTGAATAGTTTAGAACAAAATAGAAACGAGGACCACAAAACAGAAATGAAGAAATGAAAAGAGACTCAAAACGCAAATGATGAACCGACGCCATAATGTCCGGGGTTAAACATATAAGAGTAATGGATTATCAAAATCATTGTGTTTGGTTTTCATTTGTTAGTGATATTTTTAGTTTACAGGAATAACCATTATAGAAGTATTTATAAGATATACTAACACATTATCCAACAGCTCGGAATAACCCTTGAGGTTAAATTAAGAAGTTCATTCTCAAGACATTATGTTCGCCAACAACAAGACAAGGTATAAACAAAATCTTCTAAAATAGTAACATACGCTGTACAGCCAATAACACATGACCATACAGCGCTGATAGGTAATAAATACAGGGCATTGTCTTACCTGTTGGAAGCATGCCTGGACAAGATTTTCTGGGAACATATTCCTAAGGGGTAAGTGTATGATCAATTAAAAGTGACATTCATAAAAATAATAATGACCTGTTAATAGACAAACAACATGGATATGTCGACACTTGTTCTTCTATTGTAACTTAGCAAGGCTGAAAAAGGACACAGTCCCATCTAAAAATGGTGCCCTAAATCCAAATAATATGTCATAATAACTCCTGCAGTCAACAACCCATCTCCAGTCTCCATCTGCTAATAACAAATATAATAATAATAATAATATAGATTTTTTAATATTTAGAAATATTACGTTGGAATAACATGTTTTTGAAAAAGAAAATTGTAACCAATTTTACAAGTTATTTGCATTATGCTTCAATTTTGGTAATTTGTGGAGGTGACAATAAGGGTACGTTCACATAACCGTATAAAACAATTGTCCGATTTTCATCCAGAAATAACGTATGATTTTTCACCTGTATTGCCAGCATTATGACATCCATTTTTATACTTCAGCCGTCAATACAATTTACAAGACCAAATACAGTTTTCTATTTTAATAACTGCAATGTAAAAATTGGATGCTATATGGATGATCCGTATGGGATCAGATTTTTTTGCTCACTCATAGACTTGAATAGATGAGTCTCATCTGAAATATGGAAGAGATAAGTGCATGCTGCAAATTTCTTTTCTGGGTCATCAGAAAGCGACATATTGTTAAATGTGTTTTTTTTAATTAATAGTGTTTTTTTTTTATTAAACTTCCATATCACAATTTATTTAAAAAAAAAATCAGAAATATTGCAATTTTCACAATGGTCTTATACTTCCGGTTCTGTACACAAAACTTCCAGCAGTCATTATCATTACAGACAGGATTACAATGATAGATAAAAAGACAAAATAGAATGGATAAATCAGGAGCCATCATTCTCAATAGGTGATGGTTACAGCTACCCTCCTTATAATGACTTTTCTCAAGATCAGAACATGCCTAGAAAACTCTCCTGTAGAAGTGGATGAGTCTATTTCTTGCTACGCACTTCTACATGTGACCGCTGAACAGAACAGGAAGTGTGAGTCTAGTATTAAGCTTAGTGGGCAATGGGTAAATTGGAAGATTTTTAAGATAGATAGTAATATGGCAATTAAAAAATAATATTATCAAAATGTTTTCAAAAACACAATTAACAGAAGAAAAGTTTTTTCAACAATACTTCACTTTGTTTGATGAAACATTTCCTTTAATACTAATTAACTGGAACACGTTTTGGTGCAGTCGCTGCTGCATGGTTATCATGAAAGAGCATTCTAAGGAGCAATAATTTCACGATAGTGATGCAGTGTAAACAGGCTGCACACAAGATTATCATTCTCGGCAGCACAGCATCCTGTGTAAACAGGCCCTGTACTCCTGAGGACAATGGCAGCCTACACACACTGACCTCTTTAACTGATCATTCAGTGTGCGTTCTGCCTGCATAAACAGACTATTAAATGACCTGCAAACAAGTAGCTGATCATGTAGTGCCATCGCTCAGCTAAAGTAAATGGACCTTTACTCACAAGAGCTTTCTCTGTTTTCCATCAACTGTTATCTCTAAGATTACCTAGTCATATCTCTAGATTGTAAAGATAGGACAAAATGCCAAGCTCTAGAGATATGATAAAGAAGTACGCAGAATTTCTGGCACAATGTACCCATTTTCCTAGTAAAGGTAAGTTAAGTTGGACATTGCCTATAATAACAAGAAAAAAAAGTCTTGTCTTAATAAAATATTATACAGCCTTATTATTCATTTAAATTTCTCCAGTATTCATATTAATACTAGGAAAATGCGATTATAAAAATCTACAAATTGGTCATCATCTTGCTGTCTTTGTTTCTGCTGACACTGCCATAACGGGAGCTAAGGACACACTAGCAATGTAATAATATGTTTACCACGTGGTTTTCAAGAGTAGTCAACTTCAGATAGTTAGGCATTTTTTGATGAGGTTTTCACTTCTGACAAGGTTTGTGTTGCGGATTTCATATGTTTTTTCAAGCATTTTTTTTCCGAACAACAAATTTTTTTTTTACACTCACCCACATCAAAGAAGTGTTATGTCACTTCCACTTCTTTTTCTTCTGTGGCACAGTTTTCAAAACCTTGCCGGAAAAATAACTCACTGTATGAAGAGCAATCTTAGGGCATGTGGCACATGATTTTTGGAGAGTTTTTGGAGGAGAAGCTGAGCGGAAACTCTCCGAATACTCCTCAAAAGATCAGTGTGCACATTCACCAAAAGCATGTTTGAAGCCGTTTTTGATGTGGATTTTGTAGCAGATCTGCTGATTCTGCTCCAATGTCCACATCAAAAACCGTTTAGAATACTCTCTGAATAAACTTTGATTTTAATGGGAAATGCTAAAAAAGGGGGGAAAGCACAATTTGTCCTATAAGAGCATTTCACATTGAAATAAATATAATGTGCATTCAAAGAGTATTTTTCACATTGGCCAATTGGGCTATTTTAGACTCATAGGGTCTGTCCTTTCAAGAACAGTTTTCAGCAAGGATAATGCCTCTATACACAGCTGATAACAAGGGATCCACCATTCACAATAAGTGAATGTCACAGCTGACCTGCTCCTCCCTCCTTCCTTCACAATGATCTTTGCATACGCTAATTATATGCTTCAATAAAAAAAATAGGATCAGAGGACGCTCATTGTTGCTAATGTAAATGTGTTATTTCCTGAAACAACAGGAAGTTAAAGTCTACAAAAGCACCAGTGGCTACTATGAAAATTGCAAGATTTATCATTTTTATTTTTAATAAAGATTGTAATATTGAAAAAAAACATTGCCAAAAATGTTTCCAAAATACATTTAACACAAAAGCCTGATTTAAACAATGGATGATTTTCTGGTGACATGTTCCCTTTAATACATGTTTCTCACGTGGCTAAAAGCTACTCTGTACTTTGTTCTTCAAGAAATTACAGCTTAATTATCTGACTTAGCCATCTACAACCTTCCATGATTTGGGTGGCATTTATTGCTGGATTCTACTAGCTTTAACCCCTTCGCAACCCTGGGATTTTCCGTTTTTGCATTTTCGTTTTTTGCTTCCCTTGTTCCCAGAGCCATAGCGTTTTTATTTTTTGGTCAATATGGCCATGTGAGGGCTTATTTTTTGCGGGATGAGTTGTAATTTTGAATAACATTACTAGTTTTACCATATAGTGTACGGGAAAATGGGCAAAAAAATTCCAAGTGCGGTGAAATTGCAAAAAAAGTGCAATACCACAGATGTTTTTTTTTTATTTTTTTTACTATGTTCACTGAATGCTAAAACTGTCCTGCCATTATTATTCTCCAGGTCATTACGAGTTGGTAGACACCAAACATGTATAGGTTCTTTTTTATTTAAGTGGTGAAAAAAAAAATCCAAAGTTTGCTAAAAAAAAAAAAAATTGCGCAATTTTCCAAGACCCGTAGCGTTTCCATTTTTCGGGATGTGGGGCCGGGTGAGGGCTTATTTTTTGCGCGCCGAGCTGAAGTTTTTATTGATACCATTTTGGGATAGATCCGGTGTTTTGATTGCCCGTTATTGCATTTTATTGCAATGTTGCGGAGACCAAAAAAAGTAATTCTGGCGTTTAGAATTTTTTTCTCGTTACGCCGTTTACCGATCGGATTAATTTTTTTATATTGATAGATCGGGCGATTCTGAACGCGGCGATAACAAATATGTGTATGTGGTTTTTTTTTTAATTATTTTATTTTGAATGGGGCGAAAGGGGGTGAATTAAACTTTTATATTTTTTTTATATTTTTAAAAACATTTTTTTTCACTTTTTGCTTGCTTCTATAGTCTCCATAGGAGACTAGAAGCAGCACTTGTCTGATCGACTCTACTACATAGAGGTGATGAGCAGATCACCTCTATGTAGCAGAAATGTTCCTGTGCTATGAGAGCCGACCACTAGGTGGTGCTCATAGCGATCAGCTAATGACAACCACTGGAGTCTGCTGCAGACCCAGGGTTGTCATGCCCACGCATCGGTGACCCGTGATCACGTGACGGGGTCACCGATGGCGTAAGTGACGCGCTTCCGGCGCGGCGATGTTAAATGCCGCTGTCAGAGATTGACAGTGGCATTTAACATGTTAACAGCGATCCACCCGCAGCTGTTGCGGGCACATGTCAGCTGTAATAATTAGCTGACATGTGCCTGGTTCAGTGTGGACTCAGCGCCGGAGCCCGCGCTGAACAGGGGGTTACAGCCTGGTGCGTACTAATACGCCACAGGCTGTAAAGGGGTTAACAATATGTAATGTAATTCTTAGAATAATGAGCTGACAAAAGTGGTTATATGAATACGAATATTAAACTGTTGACCTGAACATACATTTAGAACTTTCTGTTAGTTAGCATTTTTACAGTTTTTTGTGTGACATATTATCATTAGAAAACAATTCTGTCACCGTAGGTTCTCCAGATTTATTTTCTGCTTCAGCTACTCTCTCTACGTTACACTATTCAGCATATGTATAATAAGTTACTACAGAGATATTAGTGTGCTTAAAACCCACGGAACAAAGACATGGAAGCAGTACAGTAAGACTATAAACAAAGCGTCATGGTCGAAAGTGTTGGCACCCTGGAAATTGTTCCAGAAAATGAAGTATTTCTCCCCGAAAATTAGTGCAATTACACATGTTTTGTTATACACATGTTTATTTCCTTTGTGTGTACTGGAACAACACAAAAAAAACAAAGAAAAAAAGGCAAATGGGACATCATTTCACACAAAGCCCCAAAAAATGGGGCAGACAAAATTGTTGTCACCTTTCCAAAATTGTGGGTAAATAACTTTGTTTCAAGCATGTGATGCTCGTTCAAACTCACCTGTGGCAAGTAACAGGTATGGGCAATATGAAAATCACACCTGAAACACTATTTTATAACTTTTTTATGTCAACAGTCTAATAGATTAAATGCTATTGAAAAATAAATAACATATTTTGGGACACGAGAAAAGAAAATGAATGTAACTTCGGTAACAATAAGTACTTTTCTCTTACCTTAGCAGGTCAAGCAGCGCATCAACAGTGGTCACTTCTGGTGTACTCCCTGTCCTGTCAATATCATCTGCACTTTGAGACACTCCAGGTTTGATGCTCACAACCAGAACAATTCCTAGAGAAGAATAATAAAAGTAGATTTGTTGTTTCTTGCAATATTGTAATGTCCTCCAAATTCACCCCAGCCCAGCTATTTCATAAACTGGAGGAAGTACTTGTCCTGTAGTATATAGTGTTCCACAATTGTGCATTTACCACTCATCATTGTACAAAGCAGCAAGTAGTTTAGCTAATAAAGTCTCCTGTGAGGGATAATACATGCAATTTTAGCCTCAGATTGCACTTGTATCATTAAACTTAGACACTATACCTCTAACACATAAGCCTCTCATTATTGATATTTTTTTGGTAGTCAATAATCTAATAGCAGCAAGATGGAAATCTGCTTTAATACCGTCCATTTCAAAAGTTAATGAAAAAATGTGTTCACACAATCTTTACGATTTTATACATGCCAAAATAAGCAACTCATTTCCATTATATAGTAGAAGATGGCAACATTGGAGTAACATATTTCTTCTTCAACCAATATAATGGTAACCTACTAATTTTTGTGTTGTTCCGATTAATATTGCATACCACTAGAAACAATATTGTATTTATGCTTATTATCTATCGTGTTTTTTCTACAAGTTACAGATGGACCCTTCAATTATAATATAATACAAGTTTTCTCCTTATTATTTTCTTTGTTGTTTGTTTTCTTTTAGTATTCTTTTATAAAGATATTTGTATTATAAAAATCTTAATAAAAATATATATATGTACCAAAGTTAGTGGTAGGCTTTCCCTTTCCAAAGACAGGAATTCTCCAACATACTTACTGCAGTAACGCAGCGCTGTTGTTTGTGGATGTTAGATTTGGCCACGTAACTGCCTGTCCAAATTTTCCCTGGCTCCTGTCTTATCCTGTACCCAGTGCTATGCCTATATCTCCTGTTTTGGCTGTCTGACATCAAATACACAGAAAGCAGGATACACAGGGAGAGAATCTCCCTTTACACATGCACCATGGCATTTTTTCATTACACTTGCATGTAGGCTCATTTCTCAGACATGGGAGAAACAAGATGGCGCCTGTAGGTGGAGGGGTGAGATTACAGAGAAGAGGAAAGGAAACCAGGTAGAGCGAGCAATGGCTGAAAAGCATCCTCTAGATATGATGGAAAATGAAGGTCAATTTAGGTTTTGGTAAACCCAATATTGTTATTTAGTAGGGTTGAGCAAGTATGTTACGGCCGAGTATGCTCGGGCCGAGCTCCGAGTATTTACAGCTGCTCGGTGATAAGGTTAAATCTCTCCCGTGTGCATGATTTGTAACTGTTTGACAGTTTTATTACATGTGAGGAATGTGTAAGAAATAGACATTCCTCACATGTAATAAAACTGTCAAACAGTCGCAAATCATGCACACGGGAGCGATTCAACCATATCACCGAGCAGCTATAAATACTCAGAGCTCGGCCTGAGCATACTCGGCGAAAGGGTTAATAGAACATACTCGCTCAACACTATTATTTAGGTGCTAAGAAGCTCTCTATATTCCTACAAGCCTAATTGTGAAAACTACAATGTACAATCCAATAAAATATACAAACGTACCCAGAATCACAGCTATGACTGTAGTGCAGAAATAATACACAATCGCCCGCAGACCGATTTTGCCAGATACACTGGAATCCAGAGCAGCAACACCTGAGTGGAGTGAATAATAAAATATGGTTATTATAGTCTGAATTCAGGACACTTTGACAAATTGTTATGGAATACAGACTCAATATAATACTATTGTTCAACCCCGCTACCATTTTTTTAAACTTTTTATGTTTAAACTTAATAACGAAAGTGATTTAAAATAATCTGCTGAAATATAAATAAAAATAATAGAATAAGGCCCTGCCTATCTGCTGCTTACCTCCACCTTTGTTGATAGGTTGCAGCGGTGACATTACAGCAACAGCCAAATGACTGCTGCATCCAATCACTGGGCTCAGTGGTGATACCAATGTAGTTGGCAAGAGATTATGAGCCTATTGACTGATTGTTTTCGTGACACACCACTGCAGCCTGTCAACAAAAACCTTTAATCCACTCTTCTCTTTGATTTAATTGTGTGTTCCTACTGCAAGAATTTAATACAGGAAATTACAACTACTCAGAAATTAGCACTTTTGGATTGGAACACAGAGTCCTGGATTAAAATCTAACCATGGCCATCCACAAAGAGTACTGAAAGCAAATGTTAAAATCTAACATGCCTGGGCCTTTTTGCTCAAGAATGTGTCCAGCAGCAAAATATTCCCCTCTTCCCATTAAAATATACAGTTAGGTCGAGAAATATTTGGACATTGACAGAATCTTCGTGATTTGGGCTCTATATGCCACTATTTTTATTTAAAATGAAACAACTGAGATGCAATTGAAGTGTAGACTTTCAGGTTTAATTAAAGGGGTTGAACAAAAATATCCTGTGAAACATTTAGGAATTGCAACAGTTTTTCTATGAAGCCTCCTCATTTCAGGGGCTCAAAAGTAATTGGACAAATTAACTTTACCATAAATAAAATGTTAATTTGGATTACTTTGTAGAAAATCCTTTGCAGGCAATGACTGCCCGAAGTCTGGAAGCCATGGAGGTCACCAAACACTGGGTTTCCTCCTTTGTGATGCTTTACCAAGCCTTCATGTTGTGAAGGTTTTTTTCACCGTGGCTTTTTTGAATTCCTTAGCTCACCAGAGCACTCTTTTTTTTAAGAATATTCCAAACTGTTGATTTGGCTACTCTTAGCATTTCTGCTATCTCTCTGACGGATTTCTTCTTTTTTTTTCAGCCTAATCATGGTATGTTTCTCTTCCATTGAGAGCTCCTTTGACTGCATGTTGTATGTTCACAGCAACAGCTTCTAAATGCAAATGTCACACGTGGAATCAGCTCCAGACCTTTTACCTGCTTAAATGGTGATGGATTAACGAATGAATAGCCCATGCAGCCCATTAAAGAGCTTTTGAGTTAATTGTCCAATTACTCTTGTTCCCTTTAAAAAGAGGTGGCTACATATTAAAGAGCTGTAATTCCTAAACTGTTACGCCAATTAGGATGTGCATATCCTCAAATTAAAGCTGAGTCTACACTTTAAGCCCGTATTGATTATATAACTGTATCTTGAATATGTTTTGGTAAACAGCTAAAATGCCAAAACTTGTGTCACTGTCCAAATATTTCTGGACCTAACTGTATATGCACATTCAGCTAGTAAGACAGGAGAGAGAGGCTGACTGAATTATGCTAAACAAAAACATTATATACGATGTACCTGTGATCATGCTGGATACAATCAATGGCAAAATGATGAGCTTCAGCATTCGCATCAAGATCTCTCCAGGGAATGCAAAGTAAATCTTATCCAAATTGGAAAGGTTTCCATATTCACGGACCAATACCCCAAGTCCAATACCTTAAAAAGGAAAAATAAGATCTTACTAAACATGTATAAAATACTCATTTAATAAGAGGTGAACTGAGCATAAATAATATATACTAAGAATAAACCACAATGCATTGAACAAGTAAGTATAAATGAATGTGTATTTTACAACTGGCATCCACCTACTTGGCTGAGACTTCACAAATCACTGTGTCCAATAAACGTCCTTATTCAGTGTATGTATACATTTGGACTGAATTAAGACGTTTACATGTATTGGATCTTCAGTGGTGAATGCCACCAATGATGTACACTGGCCACCACTGTTGTGCTTGTGCGGTGGTGTCTGTCTCTCTGTAAATATATATACAGGGTGGTCCAAAAGTAGGTGGACAGAAAGTGTAATAAGGTTATGAAGGGGGAGATTTATCAAACATGGTGTAAAGTGAAACTGGCTCAGTTGCCTTTAGCAAAAAATCAGATTCCACTTTTCATTCCTCACAGACTCTTTGAAATAAAGTGATTATTTCCAACAAGATGGGGCCCCTCCATATTATTATTATTCAACAGTAGTCTGCGAGTATTTTGATGAAACATTTCCTAATAAATGGATTGGCCGAAGAGGCCCACTTGATTGGCCGGTATGTTCACCAGACTTGACCCCAATGGATTTTTTCTTTTGGGGAGTACTCAAGGACAAAGTTTATAGTCGAAAACCAAAAAGTGTCAGTGACTTGAAAATTTACATAAGAGATGCATTTCAAGAAATTAATACCCAAAGAGACTTGTGCAAAAAAGTTTGTCGAAGCGTAAGAGGCCGACTTCAAAGCTGTGCAAATTGTAATGGAAAACAGTTTGAGCACAGAAGAGCCTTTCCTGTGTCAGCACATCATTAGTACTACATTGACAGAGGAGGCTAACTTAGAAAGTAAGCGGTCAGCCAATGCCCCTCACTCACCATACACTGTGTGTAGAATTATTAGGCAAGTTGTATTTTAGAGGATTATTTTTTATTATTGATCAACAACTATGTTCTCAATCAACCCAAAAGACTCATAAATATCCAGGCTTAATATTTTTGGAAGTTGGAGTGTTTTTTTTTTAGATTTGGCTATCTTAGGAGGATATCTGTTTGTACAGGTAACTATTACTGTGCTGAATTATTAGGCAACTTAATAAAAACCAAATATAATCCCATCTCACTTGTTTATTTTCACCAGGTAAACCAATATCAGTGCACAAAATTTAGAAATAAATATTTCTGACATGCAAAAACAAAAACCAAAAAAATTAGTGATCAATATAGCCACCTTTCTTTCTGATGACACTCAACAGCCTTACATCCATAGATTCTGTCAGTTGCTTGATGTGTTTTTGGTCAACCCTGTAGATCTCACATTTTATGATGGACCACAGGTTCTCTATGGGGTTCAGATCAGGTGAACAAGGGGACCATGTCATTATTTTTTCTTCTTTTAGACCTTTACTGGCCAGCCACGCTGTGGAGTACTTGGATGCATGTGATGGAGCACTGTCTTGCATGAAAATCATGCTTTTCTTGAACGATACCGACTTCTTCCTGAACCACTGCTTGAAGAAGTTGTCTTCCAGAAACTGGCAGTAGGTCTGGGAGTTGAGCTTCATTCCATCCTCAACCCGAAAAGGTCCCACAAGTTCATCTTTGATGATACCAGCCCATACCAGTACCCCACCTCCACCTTGCTGGCGTCTGAGTCGGAGTGGAGCTCTCTGCCCTTTACTGATCCAGCCTCTGGCCCATCCATCTGGCCCATCAAGAGTCACTCTCATTTCATCAGTCCATAAAACCTTTGAAAAATCAGTCTTAAGATATTTCTTGGCCCATTCTTGACGTTTTATCTTATGTTTCTTGTTCAAATGTGGTTGTTTTTCAGCCTTCCTTACCTTGGCCATGTCCCTGAGTATCGTACACCTTGTGCTTTTTGATACTCCTGTAACGTTGCAGCTCTGAAATATGGCAAAACTGGTGGCGAATGGCATCTTGGCAGCTTCATGCTTGATTTTCCTCAATTCATGGGCAGTTACTTTGCGTCTTTTTTGGCCAACACGCTTCTTGCGACCCTGTTGGCTATTTGTCATGAAACGCTTGATTGTTCGGTGATCACGCTGCAAAAGTTTGGAAATTTCAAGACTGCTGCATCCCTCTGCAAGACATCTCACAATTTTGGACTTTTCAGAGCCTGTCAAATCTCTCTTCTGACCCATTTTGCCAAAGGAAAGGAAGTTGCCTAATAATTAAGCACACCTTATATAGGGTGTTGAGGTCATTAGTCAACACCCCTCCTCATTACAGAGATGCACATCACCAAATTTACTTAATTGGTAGTTGGCTCTCAAGCCTATGCAGCTTGGAGTAGGACAACATGTATAAAAAGTATCATGTGATCAAAATACTCATTTGCCTAACAATTCTG
The DNA here is from genome assembly GCF_046119375.1 of Phyllobates terribilis. NCBI lineage: Eukaryota > Metazoa > Chordata > Amphibia > Anura > Dendrobatidae > Phyllobates > Phyllobates terribilis. The sequence goes on from NW_027362761.1 coordinate 161,110,498, forward strand.
CACACAGTGTAGATGACATGTAGACACCGGAAGCTCTCTCATGTGCTGTGCACAGGACTGGGCGTGATGCTACTGAACCTGAGACTGCAAGAAATTTCCTGCAATGTTAAAAGCATATTAATAATTTGCACAATTTACTATTTTAAGCTTATTAACTATATTATATTAATCTGGACAACCTCTTTAAGTAATTGGGCTATTGCATTGTTTTCTTATAATCCTGCCTCAGCCTCATTCAGATTTCTGTGGTGTTAGGCTATGTGCCCACGTTGCAGAAATGTAGCAGAAAATTTCTGTTTCATTTCTGCATGTCCTCTCCCGGAAAAAAGCATGTGGAATTCCGCATGCGTTTATCGTGCGTTTATCGCGCGTTTTCCACTTGCGGAATTGCCTTGCGTTTTTTATTGCATTGCAAAGGCAATTCCGCTTGCGGAAACGCAAAATTAATGAACATGCTGCGGATTTTTCCGCTCATCAAAAATGCTGCGGAAAAATCCGCAGCATGGGCATAGAACTTGCGGATTCGCATTGGGGACCATGGGGTGCGGATTGACAAGCGTTTTACAAGCGTTTCCGCTGCGGAAATTCCGCATCAAATACGCTTGTAATCCGCAACGTGGGCACACAGCCTTATAATCTATGCTGCTATTCACATGTACTTGTTTTTTCGCAGACCGTGTGTTTTTTACTGGCAGCACAGATGAAAAGTGCCAATACAAGTCTGTGTAAAACACATATAGCATCCGTGGCATCCTTGTGCCATCCGTATGCGGTTTATGTTTAAAGTCTCATTTGGATGTCAGTGTTTTTCAAGTATGTAAAACAATGGTACCGGTGTCATCACTGTTTGGATCAGTGTTTATCATGTATGGATAAATACATGAATTACAAAGCTTCTCCTATCCTTTCCAATGTTAAATACGGACAACACATGGAAGGCACACTGATGTCATCCATGTGCTGTATGTGAGTTTCATAGAACTATAGACTTGTATTGGCAATTTTCATCCACTGCCAAAAAAACAGACATGTCTCAGTGAGTCTTGAATGGACTTATGGTCTGTGAAAAAACATGGACTTTTGAACAACCCCATAGACTATAACGGGTACGTGTTGTATCTGGAAAAACAAGGATAAAACTCATACGTGCAACACGGACATCTGAATGAGGCCTAATTGTAACATACCTGGTGGCGTTCTTGCATAGTGCTCCATCCCCTACTATGCAAGATCGCAAACTTGATCACCAGTCCAGTCTGCTAGCCTGGCTTCTTTCCATGCTGTCTGCTTGCCTCTGTTCTGGCTGCTTAAGGGCGGCACCCGATCTCTTCCTGCTTCTTGTAGCTGCTGTGGGCACACCCCTAATGCGTCCTCAGCCTATTGCTGTCCGTCACTGGATATTTAAACCAGCTTCACCTGGAAGCTGGTGCCTGAGCAACGTGTTAATTCAGTGTGCTCTTTCACTCTGAATGTGCCAGGTCCTATTCTGTGTTTTCTTGCCTGCCTGTCTGCCTTTCTGGAGGCTGTATTTCCAGGCCTGTCTGAACACGCTCCTAGCCTGTTCGTCCCGCCCTCTGGGGGCCGCATACCCAGACTTGCTCCTGTATCTCGCTGCAGTAACAGTTCCTGTCTGAACTGTCTCCTAACCTGCTTCCTGTTTTTCTCTATGTCCGTACCTTCCCTTTCTCCTGCATTGTCTGAACCAGCACTTGGCTTTACCTTGGCTCGTTCCTGTATTTTGTTGCAGTAACAGTTCCTGTCTGAACTGTCTCCTAACCTGCTTCCGTTTCTCTCTATGTCCGTACCTTCCCTTTCTCCTGCATTGTCTGAACCAGCACTTGGCTTTACCTTGGCTCGTTCCTGTATTTTGTTGCAGTAACAGTTCCTGTCTGAACTGTCTCCTAACCTGTTTCCTGTTTTTCTCTATGTCCGTACCTTCCCTTTTTCTGCAGAGTCTGAACCTGCTCCTAACTCCTACTCGTTGTCGCTGTACTTCCGTTTGTGAGTTTAGAGTCCACTCGCTACTTCATTGCAAGTATCTTGTGTGTATCTGGTTCTGCCTTTCCCTTCCAGTCTGTTCTGTGTGAACAGAGCCCTGTCCCCTCTGCTCTGCCTTGCTCGCCGCTCCGGCGGTTTCTGCCAGCTCTGCCTTGCTCACCGCTCCGGCGGTTCTTGCCTGCTCTGCCTTGCTCACCGCTCCGGCGGTTCTTGCCTGCTCTGCCTTGCTCACCGCTCCGGCGGTTCTTGCCTGCTCTGCCTTGCTCACCGCTCCGGCGGTTCTTGCCTGCTCTGCCTTGCTCTCCGCTCCGGCGGTTCTTGCCTGCTCTACCTTGCTCTCCGCTCCAGCGGTTCTTGCCTGCTCTGCCTTGCTCACCGCTCCGGCGGTTCTTGCCTGCTCTGCCTTTGCTCACCGCTCCAGGCGGTCTCGCTCTGCTCTGCCTTTGCTCACCGCTCCAGGCGGCCTCGCTCTGCTCTGCCTTTGCTCACCGCTCCAGGCGGTCTTGCTCTGCTCTTGCTCACCGCTCCGGCGGTCTCGCCCTGCTTTGCTCTTGCTCACCGCTCCGGCGGTCTCGCCCCGCTCTGCTCTTGCTCACCGCTCCGGCGGCCTCGCTCTGCTCTGTTTGTCTACCGCATCTGCGGTTCTGTTCCTGAGTCCCAGTCTGTATTGGACCTTATCCCGTCTGTGCTCCAACCTGCTAGTGCCTCCCTGTCTGCACTCTAGCCGTGCTTGCCTGTACCCCCTGCCTGCATACCAGTCGTGCCTGCCTATACCCACCAGTCAGTGTGCCAGCCGAACCGGCCTGTTCCTGTATTCCCCAGTGTAGGTCAACAGCCGTGTCCGGGGTCTGACCTGGAGTAGCACCTGGTCCCTCTGCTCGGTTCCTCCCTGGTGCACTGGCGTCGTATGCCGTCGTGCGACCTTGGTCGGATCGGGCAGATACTTAGTTACGCCCCTCCAGGCACTCTCCAGTTCATGGTCCAGTGGGATCACTAAACACGCAGACGCCAGTCAGTTCGGGCGTGTGCATAACACTAATATTGCAAAGGATAGGAGAAGCTTTGTATTTTATTTAGTTATCCATCCATAAAAACACTGATGACACACGGAACAAACACTGATGACACACAGATTCAAGGCCCTGATGACACCGGTACCATTTTTCTACGTATGTAAAAAACACTGATGTGTGAATGAGGGCTTATGTGGAGATGTAGACAATGAGCGTCAATGATGTTACTCAGTTCACTTTTGTAAAAGGGTCCCATTTGTTATATATAGCTTATTAAAAGTGTTCAGATAACATTCCACAACAAAAGCTGCTAATGACAACTCAATGAAGGTGAAAATGATGTTTAATCATGTACCGTATGTGAAGGAACCTGAATAATATATATAAATGAATGATCTGCAACTAGAATGTGTGTGCAAGGCTGAAAGGAGTAAGCAAGTTATCCATAAAACATGAGCACTGCAAACATACAAACAAGTGACTGCTACATATTAAAGCACCACTCCAGTGTTTTTTTTTATTCCAGAGCTAGAGTGGTGCTACTAAACTAAGTTCCCTGCCCTCGGTCTTATACTCACCAGTCGCCCTCTTCAATTGTTCTTGGCGCCGCTCCAGTTGGTCTCCATCAGTTTGTGACCTGCCGCATCACTGCAGAGTTTGCTGGGCGATCCGGTTGTCACAACTCAATGTAAGTCAATGAGAGCCTGAACAAGGCCAGAAGGAGGTTCAAGTACACTTACAATGAGACCTTGTGTCTGTTACCTCTGACTTCCGGTCAGTCAGAATTTGCGGTCACAAGATGGCGAGACTGGTAAAACATGAAGACGGCTGCTGATAAATATAAGACTAGGGGCAGGGAACTTAGATTAGTAACATCACTCCAGCGCTGCAATAAAAAAAAAGTGATGCTTTAAATACAAGACCTGAAGTCAAGTATGACTGTACTTGGTCATTAATTTTGATCCTTAATGGATGAATCATTTGGAGACTAAATTTTATGGATTAATACTGCATATCCATGTGCCTCAGTATGTTACTTTTTCTGTTAATTTCCAGGAAAAAAGCTGCATGCCATATTATTCTCCCCAACAATCATTCCTTCTAAGGGAAGTGACTGACTTTAGTGGCTGCTATTCACAATTAAAAAAAAAGTTGAAAATAAAGGACGAAATTTCAACTTGATCAGCTATTATTTTTATTCTTTCCTTCTTTTAATCATCATCATCATTTTTTTTCACAAGTACAGTAGTTACCAGCCAGGTGCAGAGATACAATACCATTAAGTGCCACAAGTATATAAATGTTATATTGCTGTACGGCTGGATTCACTAATCTGTGTGTCACGGTAAGAGAACGGACAGCAGTGACTCCTGACCTGAACTTGACAGCCTCATATACAGTATGCCGTGAATCACGGACCATGGCACACAGATCTATGAATGCGGCTTAATCATAACGACCACCAGAATAAAGTTATCATGTCACTTTTATTGCACAGTAAGTTCCCACAAAAACTAAACTCAACAATGGCAGAATTGCTTTTCTTACTGGATATGGTTAGTAAGTTATTGTCTAATTGTCTATTAAAACTCTTTAAAGCGGTTATCCACTACTCGGACAATCCCGTATCAGTCAGCATGTTTTTCCACAGTAAAATAATAACACCTATACTCACCTCCAGTGCCGATGCCATTCCAGTGGTGTCACCACTGGCTAACCCGGTGATCACGTGACATTGTTAAGTCATGTGATCCCTGCGCCCAATAAGCCCTGGCTTCACTCTCCCCGCTTTGGATTAATCAAGAATTATGAAAAAGTGAGTGGCAACACGCAGCTCTGACTTTCTTGATGTCTGATTCATCCAAAGGCAGAGAGAGTGAAGCCAGGGATGATTGGGCGCAGGGATCACATGACATAATGTGACGTGATCGCCGGGAGAGCCAGTGCCGACACCATTGAAATGGCACCGGCACTGGAGGTGAGTATAGGTGTTATTATTTTACTGTGGAGAAACATGTTGACTGATACGGGGTTGTCCGAGTAGTGGACAACCACTTTAATGATGCTATGCAGAGGTGTAACTTCCAGCTTTATCCTCCAGCAATATATAAGCCCAGCATTTATCATGTTCCCTTAGTATTGTTTCCTATGTGGCAGAGGTGTCTTCGGGCCCTTAGGCTATAGAGACTACAACCATTACCACAATAGCTACACCCTGATGCCATTTTTACAGAAGTAAATACTAATAAAAAAAAAAACAATAATCTAGCTATGACATTCTGACTGTGAAAGGGACTTTGTCAGCACAAAATGACTGTTCAAACCAAGCTCGGGTGTGGCTGAGTAGTTCTGTGCACCTTCCCACCTACTTGTTTTCTATCTATCTCCAACCCCTCTTCACTGATTGACAGTTCTGACTTTACAGAAGCCAGAGAAGGACAGAGACAGATGTAAAACATGTAGATGGGAAGGTGTGCTGAACTGTTTGGCCACCCCAAGAGGACACCGAGCACCTATACTTGGTTTCAACAAACATTTTGTGCTGACAGATGCCCTTTAAAAAACAATAACAGCACATAAGATCTATGTAATATAAGAAAATATGATAACTATCCTTCAATGTGATCGTAAATGAAGTTGTTCAGCAATAATGCTAAACTGTTAAAATAAAATGTATTTATTGTATTGTTACTGACATGTTTTGAGCCACATGACAGATCTAATATGATCAATTTTGAAAAATATTATAATAGATCATATTGACTTATAGAACATGATTATAAGACCAGTGCGCTCCGTGAAATGACATGCACCAATTTAATACTGATTTTACATTGTGTTCTCTCCCCTCACCATAATCGATTATTGTTCTAAACATTTCGCTAGGACATGCTGAAATTGAGGGAAAGTCTACACACTAAAGACAGCTCGCTGCTGATATGTCTGTAGCCAGTTTATTGTGCCATGTATCACTGAGGTTCCACCTAAATGCTTTATTGCTCACTTAATAATAACTGCAGGTGTAATCTCCACTCACAATGATTAACTGACCATAAAAATACAGGGTCTCGCAATCTCCATAGAAAAAGGAAGATAGATACACTCAGATAAGAGTGATAGTCTGCAAGCTTATCACTGGAAACTCACACAGGACAACAAGTTGAGATTGTTATTCACCATAAGATTTCTTAACTAACAAGATGTACAATACAAAGTTATATTGTGTTATCGTGTTAGCCAGAAAAATTGATGTAAATACTTTTATGCCCAAAAATGACAAAAGTATTCTTGCAGTGATACCTTTATTGGCTAACCAGAAGAAAATATATATGTGCAAGCTTTCAGAGCACAGAGGCTCCTTCGTCAGGCAATATTACAAATAACTCCAAGAGATGTCTGTGGGAATGCTTAATTATTTGGAGACCATCTGGTGGAGGTGTGCATTGACTCCATGTAGTGAGTCATAAACCCAGGTGTTAGATTGAGTCCTGTTGTCAGTGAATTAAACATCTTTATCAGTTTGAATTCCCAGATTCTTCTCTCCTGGTCATCTTTGAAGTGACCTTTTAGTACTAAAACTTTTAGATCTTTCATACAGTGTCCCTGACTAGAGAAATGTTTTTGAAACCCTTGGTGAGACGCACATCCAGCTATATCCAGGACACCATGGATATTCTCTGCAAATTGTCAGCACTGGGCCCACTTCCGCAGGACACAATACTAGCCACCATGGATGTAGAGTCTCTCTACTCCAACATTCCTCATGAGGATGGGATTGCAGCTTGCAAACATTTCCTACAAAAAAACAATCTGGCCACAGAACCAACTCTGCAATTCATCAGAGGGAGTTAATTAGTGAAGCAACACGCATGTGTGATCAATGCTCCATATTAATAGGGAATGTGGGACTCCTGTTTTTGAGATCAGCTGGGGTCCCCACCAATCTAGCAGTTAGTACCCATCCTCTAGATAGGTGATGGGAGTCTCCATTAATCCAGCAGTTATTACCTTTCCTGTAGATAGGTGATGGGGTCCCCTCCAATACTGCAGTTATTACCTATCCTGTGGACAAGTGATGGAGTTTCCACCAATCAAGCAGTTATTACATATACTGCAACTAGGCAATGGGGTTTCTGTAACGGGTCTGGGAGGCGGAACCTCTGAGCAACTATACAAGGGGGCGGTCCTTGTAAGGAAGCGGGTGGCTCCCAGGGAAGACGGGCAGGTAGTCACGGCAAGTGACAGGGACAGTCTCTGGGTAGAAGGGCAGAAAGTCGCGGCAAGTGACAGGGACAGTCTCTGGGTAGAAGGGCAGGTAGTCACGGCAAGTGACAGGGACAGTCTCTGGGTAGAAGGACAGCAGGCAGGTGGCTGGTGAGCGCTCCCAGGTGAGCGGGCGAGAGTCTTTGGACAGGCAGGTGGTCACGGCAAGTGACGGCAGAGCCTCCAGGTAGGCTAGCAGGCAGGTAGCAGGTGAGTGCTCCCAGGTGAGCAGGCAAGAGTCTCTGGACAGGCAGGTGGTCACGGCAAGTGACGGCGGAGCCTCCAGGTAGGCTAGCAGGCAGGTAGCAGGTGAGTGCTCCCAGGTGAGCAGGCAAGAGTCTCTGGACAGGCAGGTGGTCACGGCAAGTGACGGCGGAGCCTCCAGGTAGGCTAGCAGGCAGGTAGCAGGTGAGCGCTCCCAGGTGAGCAGGCAAGAGTCTCTGGACAGGCAGGTGGTCACTTCAAGTGACGGCGGAGCCTCCAGGTAGGCTAGCAGGCAGGTAGCAGGTGAGCGCTCCCAGGTGAGCGGGCAGGCTGGTCCATAGACAGACTGACAGGTGTAGGAAGGCAGACCGTCGGACCGCAGGCTTGCAAGCAGGTAAACGGATATCAGGCAGGAATCAAGCAGGAATCTGACAGGTGACTGGCAGGTAACTGGTAACGGGACCTGAGGGCTGAAGCAGAGTGAAGGCTTTGCAACAACATTGCTCGGGCACCTCCATTTTGGAGGAGGTGCCTTATATATGGTGAAGTCCTCCGGCCATTGGCCGGGGACTCCTTAGGACGGCGCGCGCGGCCCCTTTAAGAGAGGGGGAGCGCGCGCGCCCTAAGCACCGTGGCCGGAAAGCAGCGCGCGCTGCCAGCAGAGCGGGAGGAAGACGCCGGGCTCAGAGCGGAGAGGTGAGGGGAACAGCGTCCCTGCCTAGCAGGAGGCAGGGACGCCGACGTTACAGTACCCCCCCCTTTAGGCCCCCCCTTTTTTAGGCCAGAGAGAAATTTATCAAGGATGAGAGGGGCATGGATGTTCTCCCGGGGCTCCCACGTTCTCTCCTCAGGACCAAACCCCTTCCAATCTACCAGAAAAAAGGTTTTTCCTCTTACCCTTTTGGTGGCCAGAATGTTCTCTACCTCAAACTCGTTCTCAGCGGAAACCGGAGCAGGAGGCGTACCTGTAGACTTGGAAAAAGAGTTAAGTACCACGGGTTTGAGGAGAGATACATGGAAGGAGTTAGGGATCCGCAAGTTGGCCGGGAGTTTTAATTTATAGGCCACCGGGTTGATCTGTTTGATAACTTCCAGTGGGCCGATGAACCGAGGCCCTAACTTGTAGGAGGGAATCTTGAGCCGGACATATTTGGACGAGAGCCAGACTTTATCTCCAGGACGGAATTGTGGAGGATCCAGGCGTTTCTTGTCAGCGTGTTTTTTCATCCGTTCGGACGACTGAAGGAGTGCGGATCGGGTGCTCTCCCAAATGGAGGAGAATTCGCGAACGAGAGATTCCGCAGCCGGATTGTCCACCGAGGTGGAGACGGGAAATGGGATCCGAGGATGCTGACCGAAGACTACAAAAAGCGGGGATTTGGAGGAAGATTCGCTCTCGTGATTATTGTAAGAGAACTCGGCCCATGGTAGGAGATCCACCCAGTCCGAATGGTGGGCATTAACAAAGTGCCGGAGGTAACTGGTCAGGTTCTGATTGATCCGCTCCACTTGACCATTGGACTGTGGATGGTAAGCGGAGAAGTCCAGAGTGACGTCAAGCAACTTACATGTGGCTCTCCAGAAGCGTGAGGTGAACTGAACCCCACGATCTGACACGATGTGGAGGGGCAGGCCATGGAGACGGAAGATGTGGCGGATAAAGTCTTTAGCCAGTTCGGGTGCAGACGGGAGACCCGGCAGGGGAATGAAGTGCGCCAACTTGGGAGAAGCGATCAGCGACCACCCAAATGACCGTACAACCGGCAGAGACAGGAAGATCCGTTATAAAGTCCATAGCAATATGCTGCCACGGGGCAGCAGGTACTGGAAGAGGAAGAAGGCGACCAGCTGGCAGGTGTCTCGGAACTTTGTTGCGGGCGCAGGACACACAGGCAGAAACAAAGTCTATTACATCCTTGTGCAGGGTAGGCCACCAGTAATGCCGGGTAATGAGCTGGAGGGTCTTTTTCTGACCGGCGTGGCCAGCTAGCTTAGACGAATGACCCCAGTGTAGGACCTTCTTCCGATCAGGTACAGTTACAAACGTCCTACCGGGAGGGAGACGATTTAGATTCACAGGGGCCACTTGCATTACTCTGGCGGGATCAATGATGTGCTTAGGTTCCTCCTCTAGATCAGACACCAGGAAGGATCGGGACAAGGCGTCAGCTTTGATGTTTTTGTCTGCCGGGCGAAAATGAAGAACAAAATCAAAGCGGGCAAAAAACAAGGACCACCGGGCTTGGCGCGGGTTAAATCTCTGGGCGCTCTGAAGGTAAGCCAAGTTCTTGTGGTCCGTGTAAATTATTACCGGGTGAAGAGCCCCCTCGAGCAGGTAACGCCACTCCTCCAGTGCCAGCTTAATGGCTAACAATTCACGGTCTCCAATAGAATAGTTGCGCTCAGAAGAGGAGAAGAGTTTGGAGAAAAAAACGCAGGTTACCATTCTTCCGGAAGATGACTTTTGGGTAAGTACCGCCCCGGCTCCGGAGGAGGAAGCGTCAACTTCTAGGAAGAATTGTTTGTTGCCGTCCGGACGATGCAGCACCGGGGCGGAGGAGAAGGCCTGTTTTAAGGAAAGAAAGGCCTCCTCAGCTTCGGGCGGCCATCTTCTGGGATTAGTGCCCTTACGGGTGAGCGCAGAGATAGGGGCAGTCCGGGAAGAGAAGTGCGGTATGAAGAGGCGGTAATAGTTGGCGAAGCCCAGGAACCGCTGAATAGCCTTCAACCCCTCTGGTCAGGGCCACTTCTGGATGGCAGACAGTTTCTCAGGATCCATTTGTAGGCCGGTCTGAGAGATTATGTAGCCCAGAAATGGAAGAGAGGTCTGCTCAAAGAGGCACTTCTCATATTTAGCGTAGAGGTGGTTCTGCCTGAGCCTGAGCAGGACCTGACGAACATCCCTCCGGTGAGTAGGAAGGTCCGGAGAGAAGACCAAGATGTCGTCCAGGTACACCACCACGCAGGAGTAGAGAAGGTCACGGAAGATGTCATTGACCAACTCTTGAAAGACGGCAGGAGCGTTAGAGAGACCGAAGGGCATTACAAGGTACTCATAGTGGCCGTCCCGGGTGTTGAATGCCGTCTTCCACTGATCCCCCTGACGGATACGGACCAGGTTATACGCCCCACGGAGATCCAGTTTGGTGAAGATTCTAGCCCCCCTCAGGCGGTCAAATAATTCAGGAATGAGCGGGAGGGGGTATTTATTCTTCACTGTAATCTGGTTAAGGCCTCTATAATCTATACATGGACGGAGTGAGCCGTCCTTCTTTTTGACGAAGAAGAAGCCTGCTCCCGCCGGGGAGGTAGATTTCCGGATAAATCCCCGGGCCAGATTCTCCTCAATATATTCTGACATGGACCGGGTCTCCGCTGCGGACAAAGGGTAGATACGCCCACGGGGAGGAGTAGAGCCAGGTATCAGGTCGATTGGACAATCGTATGGTCTATGAGGGGGTAATGTCTCTGCTTCTTTTTTATTGAAGACATCCGCATAAGACCAATAGGGAACCGGTAGACCGGGTAGACTGACTGGGGTAGGAGAAGGACGAGCAGGATGAACGGGAACTAGACAAGTCCTATGGCAGTCCTGTCCCCAGCGAAGGACTTCTCCGGTCTGCCAGTCAAGCACGGGTGCATGTTTCTGGAGCCAAGGTAGGCCTAGCAAGAGGGCGTGAGAGAGTCCAGGCAGAACATGAAAGGAGATGCTCTCAGAATGCAGCATTCCCACCTGCAGAGTTATGGATTCGGTGATGAGTTGGATGGGATGTGGTAAGAGGCCCCCATCCACGGCGGCGACAGATAAAGGTACGGCCAGAGGTTTGGTGGGAATGCGGTATTTCTCTACCAGAGACTGAGAAATGAGATTTCCAGCAGCTCCTGAGTCAAGTTGAGCCAGTTCGAAATAGCGGTTCTCTCCGCAGGTGATAGAGACTGACAGCATCAGAGATGGAGAGGGTTTACTTTTGTCTAGGGCGACCTCTCTGAGCGATCCTAGACACAGGCGTTTCCCGACCTCTCTGGGCAGGAACGGATCCGGTGCTCCTTACTGCCACAGTAGAAGCAGCTCCCCTCGGCACGGCGTAAGTCTTGACGGGTTTTGACCATCTTGGTCTCGTCGACCTGCATAGGCTCAGGTGAGTGTGCCTGGGGAGTAACGGAGGGAGTGACGGATTTCTGGAAGGTGGGGGCTAGACGTGGAAACCTCCTCTCACGGGTGACCTCTTTGGCGCGCTCCTGGAATCGGATGTCAATCCGGGTGGCAAGTGTTATTAAGTCGTCGAGAGTGGTAGGAATGTCCCGACCGGCGAGTTCATCTTTAATACGGCCGGACAGACCCTCCCAGAAGACAGACACCAGAGCGTCGTTATCCCAGGCCAGCTCCGAAGCAAGGGTACGGAACCGTATGGCATATTGGCCCACGGTGAGATCTCCTTGACGGAGGCGTAGCAGAGATGATGCGGATGAGGTCTTCCGTCCGGGTTCGTCGAAGACTTTCCGGAAAGCCGTGAGAAAGGCTGGCAGGTCGGACACCAGGGGATCTCCTCCCTCCCATAGAGGATTTAGCCAAGCCAGTGCCTCCCCCGTGAGATGGGACATGATGAAGGCTACTTTGGCCCGGTCGGAGATAAACTGGTGGGACAGGAGTTCAAAGTGCAGGGTGCACTGGTTTATGAAGCCCCGAGCTTGAGCGGGGTCGCCTCCGAAGCGAGGAGGTGCAGAAAGCCGGGGTCCGGGGCAGGATGCCATGGTATTGGTGGGCAGCGGCGCTGCCGGGCAGCGAGTCATGACACTAGCGGTGGTTGCTGGTGGAGCAGTCAGAGTGTCCAGGCGAGAGTTGACATTCCGTAGATGACTCAGGATGGACTCCTGTTGGGACCTCTGACGGGACAGTTCATGACATAGGTCCGAGAGCGAGGGAGCTTGGGTGCCACCGGGTTCCATGGCCCGAGCAAACTGTAACGGGTCTGGGAGGCGGAACCTCTGAGCAACGATACAAGGGGGCGGTCCTTGTAAGGAAGCGGGTGGCTCCTAGGGAAGACGGGCAGGTAGTCACGGCAAGTGACAGGGACAGTCTCTGGGTAGAAGGGCAGGAAGTCACGGCAAGTGACAGGGACAGTCTCTGGGTAGAAGGGCAGGTAGTCACGGCAAGTGACAGGGACAGTCTCTGGGTAGAAGGACGGGTACTCACGGCAAGTGACAGGGACAGTCTCTGGGTAGAAGGACAGCAGGCAGGTGGCTGGTGAGCGCTCCCAGGTGAGCGGGCGAGAGTCTTTGGACAGGCAGGTGGTCACGGCAAGTGACGGCAGAGCCTCCAGGTAGGCTAGCAGGCAGGTAGCAGGTGAGTGCTCCCAGGTGAGCAGGCAAGAGTCTCTGGACAGGCAGGTGGTCACGGCAAGTGACGGCGGAGCCTCCAGGTAGGCTAGCAGGCAGGTAGCAGGTGAGCGCTCCCAGGTGAGCAGGCAAGAGTCTCTGGACAGGCAGGTGGTCATGGCAAGTGACGGCGGAGCCTCCAGGTAGGCTAGCAGGCAGGTAGCAGGTGAGCGCTCCCAGGTGAGCGGGCAGGCTGGTCCATAGACAGACTGACAGGTGTCGGAAGGCAGACCGTCGGACCGCAGGCTTGCAAGCAGGTAAACGGATATCAGGCAGGAATCAAGCAGGAATCTGACAGGTGACTGGCAGGTGACTGGTAACGGGACCTGAGGGCTGAAGCAGAGTGAAGGCTTTGCAACAACATTGCTCGGGCACCTCCATTTTGGAGGAGGTGCCTTATATATGATGAAGTCCTCCGGCCATTGGCCGGGGACTCCTTAGGATGGCGCGCGCGGCCCCTTTAAGAGAGGGGGAGCGCGCGCGCGCCCTAAGCACCGTGGCCGGGAAACAGCGCGCGCTGCCAGCAGAGCGGGAGGAAGACACCGGGCTCAGAGCGGAGAGGTGAGGGGAACAGCGTCCCTGCCTAGCAGGAGGCAGGGACGCCGACGCTACAGTTTCCACTAATATAGCAGTTATTACCTACTAGATGGTGGCCCGATTCTAATGCATCGGGTATCCTAGAATATGTATGTGGCCGACCTGGCGCGACTAATCAGCAAAGCAATGTTTAAATGGGTTGTGCACTACTTTAAATTAACCCCCCAATGTATCCCCCCTGGGGCCCCTAATGAATTTTGTAATTACGTCATGTTGTCAATACTGCTTGTGACAACATCGCTGACCACGCGCAGCCAGCACGTAATTCCCCCGGCTGCAGCCGGCTCTTGCTTCCGCTTACATCACGACTATTTGCGGCTGCAGCCAGGGGTCTCCTGTTCCGCGTACCACGGTGAATGAAACGTGACAGAAGTACGTCACACTGTGACTGAGAGAACGTGTTCACTGAACGTGACAGAAGTACATCACACTCTGACTGACCGTGTTTAGTAAACGTGACTGAACTATGTAGCACTGTGACTGACAGAACGTATTCATTAAACGTGACAGAAGTACATCACACACTGTGACTGACAAAACATGTTCAGTACGTCATGGGCAGTTGGTGAGTCACATGACCACATGGGCGGAGTCAGCCCTGCTATCTCCCGATTTGTTCTGAAATCCCGCGTCGCTGATTGGCCGTGGCCGGACCAATCAGCGATGCGGGATTTCCTGGACGGACAGACAGACGGGATAAGCCGATTATATAGTAGATCCTGTAATTATGTGATGGAGTCCCACTAATCTGGCAGCTATTACCTATCCAGTATATAGGTAATGAGGTCCTACTAATCTAGCAGTTATTACTTATCCTGTACATAGGTGAATGGGTCCCCACCAATCCAGAAGTTATTACATATCCTACAGATAGGTGATGGGGCTTCCACCAATCTAGCAATTATTACTGATCATGTATATAGGTGATGGGGTCACCACCAAACCAGCAGTTATTACCTATCCTGTAGATCGGTGATGGGTTTCCACCAATTTAGCAGTTATTACCTATTTTGTAGAGAGTTGAACGGGTCCCTACAAATCCAGCAGTTATTACTTATACTGTGTATATGCAGGTGTGGTCCTACTAATCTAGCAGTTATTACTTATCCTGTACATAGGTGAATGGGTCCCCACCAATCCAGCAGTAATTACCTATCCTATAGATAGGTGATGGGGTCACCACCAATCCAGCAATTATTACCGATCATGTATATAGGTGATGGGTTTCCACCAATTTAGCAGTTATTACCTATTCTGTAGAGAGTTGAACGGGTCCCTACAAATCCAGCAGTTATTACTTATCCTGTATATAGGTGATGGGATCCCCACTAATCTAGCAGTTATTACCTATCCTGTAGATAGAATGGGTCCCCACCAATCCAGCAGTTATTACCTATCCTGTAGACAGGTGATGCAGTTTCCACCAATCCAGCAGTTATTACCTATCCTGTATATAGGTGATGGGGTCCCCACTAATCTAGCAGTTATTACCTATCCTGTAGATAGAAGGGGTCCCCACCAATCCAGCAGTTATTACATATCCGGTATATAGAACGGGTCCCCACCAATCCAGCAGTTATTACATATACTGTAGACAGGTGATGCAGTTTCCACCAATCCAGCAGTTATTACCTATCCTGTAGACAGATGATGCAGTTTCCCCCAATCTAGCAGTTATTACCTATCCTGTATATAGGTGATAGGGTCCCCACCGATCCAGTAGTTATTACCTATCCTGTAGACAGGTGATGCAGTTTCCCCCAATCTAGCAGTTATTACCTATCCTGTATATAGGTGATGGGGTCCCCACCGATCCAGCAGTTATTACCTATCCTGTAGACAGGTGATGCAGTTTCCCCCAATCTAGCAGTTATTACCTATCCTGTATATAGGTGATGGGGTCCCCACCAATCTAGCAGTTATTACCTATCCTGTATATAGGTGATGGGGTCCCTACAAATACAGCAGTTATTACCTATCCTGTAGACAGGTGATGCAGTTTTCCCCAATCTAGCAGTTATTACCTATCCTGTATATAGGTGATGGGGTCCCCACCAATCCATCAGTTATTACCTATCCTGTAGACAGGTGATGCAGTTTCCCGAAATCTAGCAGTTATTACCTATCCTGTATATAGGTGATGGGGTCCCCACCAATCCAACTGTTATTACCTATCCTGTAGATAGAAGGGGTCCCCACCAATCCAGCAATTATTACCTATCCTGTAGACAGGTGATGCAGTTTCCCCCAATCTAGCAGTTATTACCCATCCTGTATATAGGTGATGGGGTCCCCACCAATCCAGCAATTACCTATCCTGTAGACAGGTGATGCAGTTTCCCCCAATCTAGCAGTTATTACCTATCCTGTATATAAGTGATGGGGTCCCCACCAATCCAGCAGTTATTACCTATCCTGTAGACAGGTGATGCAGTTTTCCCCAATCTAGCAGCTATTACATATACTGTATATAGGTGATGGGGTCCCCACCAATCCAGCAGTTATTACCTATCCTGTAGACAGGTGATGCAGTTTCCCCAAATCTAGCAGTTATTACCTATCCTGTATATAGGTGATGGGGTCCCCACCAATCCAGCAGTTATTACCTATCCTGTAGAGAGTTGAACGGGTTCCTACAAATCAAGCAGTTATTACCTATCTTGTAGACATGTGATGGAGTTTCCACCAATCCAGCAGTTATTACCTATCCTGTATATAAGTGTTGAGTTGTTATAACTTGCTATGTATACCCCCTTTTTCACATGTAAAGCACCATGGAATAAATGGCGCTATAATAATAAATAATAATATGCCTTTAATTAACAAAAGTGCATATGAATATACAATATATAAAAATAAATAAGGTTTTACTATTTGTAATTAATCTACAGTACTAGGCAATAGTTTTTATTTGAATAATGTGAATAATAAAGAAATAGGAACTATACAACCCCTAATTAGGATATTAAGTCATCAGGAAGCAATGAGGAGAGATTTTAGAGATAGACTTTAAAAGAATAGGTTTTTATAATACACAGTATGATGAGCCATATCTTTTGTTAGAGACGCTTTTTTATTTTTCTGTGGACATAGCTGTATGAGGGCTTATTTTTTGTGTGGGATGAGTTGTTTTAATGACAACATTCCTCTAGCTGTTCAATGTCTGTAAAAGTGGGAAAAAATTCCAACAGCAGTGAAATTGCCCAAAATGCAATTCTGCAATTGCTTTTTGGGTTTTGTTTTTGCTACTGCAAAAATGACCTAGCCTGAGGTCAGTAAGATTATGGCGATACCAAACTTGTATAGATGAAAGCTGAATTGAGCTGTGGGAGGGCTTATTTTTTTGTGTGGCGAGCTGACATTTTTATTGACACAATTTTGGGGTAGGTATGATGTTTTGATGAAGTGCAACTCCGGTGTAGACATTTTTTCACTTTACAGCATTTACTGATTGGGTATAATCTAAAATTTCAAATTTTTTGGAAATTTATAAAGAAAAAATATTGTTTTGAGTTGCTATTTTCTGAGAGCTGTAACTTTTTTTAATTTTTTCGTTGATTTCCATGACGTTTTTAATAATACTATTTTGAGGTACACATGACCTTTTGATTTCTTTTTATTGCAATTTTTGCAGGAGATGACTTAACAAAAAAACAGAAATCCGGGCACTTTGATTTTTTTTCACTTTACAGTGTTTACCACACGGATACATTTATTTTATATTTTGATAGATCACACCGCTATCTATTTGCTCATATTTTTTATTTTTAAACTGAGAAATGGGGGGTATATTTTTAGATTTAGAATTTTTTAAAAAATGTTTATTTTTTTAAATTATATTTTAGTCACTTAAGGGATTTCAGAGCTGCTTGTTCCATGTACTGTGATACTTTAGTATTGCAGTATATAGAGAAAATGATCTTCTCATAATAGGTTATCATAGGAAAATCAAGATGGCAATGATGGAGGCTATCACCAGACCCCCGGCTGTCATGACAACTCATCAACATCTCATTAAAATGATATACCGGCAATGCATCAGCATGCTGCTGTCATTTAAATGGTTAACAGCAGCAACAGGAGCTAGTTCAGATCACTGCTGTTACAGACAGGTACCAACTGTATAACACAGCCAGCATATGCTAGTTACGGTAAGGGCTCAGTTCCTGAGCTTGCATCATATATGTGGACCCGATGTAGGACGTACTGTTACAGCCTACATTGGGGAGGTGTTAAAAGGGTTGTCCTTTACTAGGCAACACTTTATTAACTGCCCTAGTTAAACACTGCCCTTCTGTTTGAATATAAGTTAGAAAAACAGGAGCAATTTGTACTTTTAATTTTCCCTGGCGTCAAATTTCCTCCTAATTTTAACTTTAAGGATGTTGAGAAGTATTTCAAATTCTTAAATACTGGCACACTTGTTTTCAAAACAGAGTAGAGGGGCACTATTTGCTTGTCTTCATAGACTGATTCCTGTTGGGTGTATAAAAGCTCATGTCCTCTGGTTACACCAGTATTTCGTTCAGCCAGTGTTTACAACTTCCTAATCTCTGTGCTGCTCATAACTCAACTGATTGTGTTAAATCATCAAAGTATCTGGGGTTATAAAATTGCTACACATCACTATAGATATGTAGCATAGATTAAAACAAGCAATTACAGTTGTTAAACATTTTTCTTAACTTATTTCCTTTTTGTCAAGTGCCTTTCAATCTTCACTATGTTTGATTAGTTCTTTTTTTTGTATGTTACTCAATGCTCAGCACAGAAGTGATGGACATGCTCTATGGTTGGTAACTGTTTTTCACAGGTGATAAAAAGTAACTGTGTAACGCATATTATGGTAATAATTAATGCATATTCCCTTAATGTAGACGGATACTTGACCTAGCTGGGTAGATTCCTGTGATTCCTTTAAGCAGCCCAGTATATGATAAAGAAAACATTACAGTGTTTATTAGCTGGCATATTTTGGATGCTTTTGCAATTTTGCTAAATGTGCTCATGATGATGAAGACAAAGGTGCAAATCTTGACTCTTTTAATGTCATCACTGCAATGTCCACTATCTCCCCTTCATCTGGTTTATGACATTGTTGAACAATGCTATATGACTGCTAGATTTGAATTCTCCCACTTCATCTGTCAAAGAAATGCGAGAATTCAAATCGGTCTAGTTTTCTAATCAGATGTTAGATTATCCTTTATTAAATTGATCCGCCCCCAGATTTCACAATATAAACTATATACAGTGCACTATTAAATAGATCCATTAGATCTGATGAGTGTGATGTACATACTCTGTTAATCCATGTAAGAATGACTGCATGGTAATGAATAAATCTAGCGTAATATGTAAGACATAACACAGAATGGTGATGCCTTCAAGCGTTTGTCTCATGTGAGTCATCGGCAGTGCTCTTGGGTTTAGGTATACTGCAATAAAGATAACAAATAATGTCTGTAACACCTAGGCATATATGGTAAAGTGTTGGGAGGGGTAAGTTGCCATTATTCAGTTGTAATACAAAATGAAAAATCCCCTGTGATCCCCTACTGTCATGTCTTCCTCCCCTGCCCAGATGTGGTATGTTCTGTACACGATCAGACACAGACAATTATTAAAATTAACTTTTATTCGTGGGAAAACCCCTTTCGTGTCAGATTTTGAGAGTCCAAAACCCGGCAACCCCACAGACATGTAAACACACGGAGCAGAGCTGTCTATTCAAGGTGTAAGTGCTGCTCACGGGATATGTCCTGCAGTATTTATCAGTGCCAGCTACACATTAAATGGAGCTGAGCAGTGCATCTTCCTTCTATGTGTTTACATCTGGCCTATCTGTGGGGTTGCAGTAGTCAGTATGCCACGAATCTGATACTGATGACCAATCCTAAGGAGAGTTCACCAATATATTCTGACTGGACAACCCCTTTAAGGCTTGCAACAAATTTATTTGTTTTTCCTTAAAATAATCTATAAAACAGCATAAAAGGGGTTATCTGGGACTTAAATGATTAATTATTTGTAGGACAGGTAGTCAAATTAAACAAAAGCACCCCCTCAAATCAGCTGAAATCTGCTACTGCAGAAAAGAATTACTTGACAAAAGCCACTAAGCAATGAAGGGGGTTGTGGTTTTCCATCCCATACATCGCTTATATACAGGTGCATCTCACTAAATTCGAATTTCATGAAAAAGTTAATTTATTTCAGTTCTTCAATGCAAAAAGTGATACTCATATATTATATAGAGTCATTACAAACAGAGTGGTCTATTTCACGTGTTTATTTCCGTTAATGTTAATGATTATGGCTTACAGCCAATGAAAACAGAAAAATCATTATCTCAGTAAATTAAAATAATTAACAAAAAACACCTGCAAAGGCTATCTAAGCTTTTAAAAAGGCCCCTTAGTCTGTTTCAGTAGGCTCCACAATCATGGGGAAGACTGCTGACTTGACAGGTGTCCAGAAGACAGTCATTGACACACTCCACAAGGTCCCAGAGTTCCAATTTTCATTTGGAAATCAAGGTCCCAGAGACCAGGGCCAAGGAGAAAAAGACCTGGACTGTTGCTCAGTGGTCCAAGTTGTTGTTTTCAGAAGAAAGTAAATTTTGCATTTTATTTGGAAATCAAGGTCCCAGAGTCTGGAGGAAGAGTGGAGAGGCACACAATCCAAGCTGCTGGAGGTCTAGTGTGAAGTTTCCACAATCAGTGATGGTTTGGGGAGCCATGTCATCTGCTGGTGTAAGTCCACTGTGTTTTATCAAGACCAAAGTCAGCGTAGCTGTCTACCAGGAAATTTTAGAGCACTTCATGCTTCCCTCTGCCGACAAACTTTTTGGAGATGGAAATGTCATTCTCCAGCAGGACTTGGCACCTGTCCACACTGCCAAAAGTACCAATACCTGGTTTATATACAACAGTATCACTGTGCTTGATTGGCCAGCAAACTCGCCTGACCTTAACCCCATAGAGAATCTATGAGGTATTGTCAAGTGGAAGATGAGAGACACCAGACCCAACAATGCAGACGAGCTGAAGGCTGCTATCAAAGCAACCTGGGCTTCCATAACACCTCAGCAGTGCCACAGGCTGATCGCCTCCATGCCACGCCGCATTGATGCAGTAATTGATGCAAAAGGAGCCCCGACCAAGTATTGAGTGCATTTACTGAACATACATTTCAGTAGGCCAACATTTCGGATTTTAAAAACATTTTTCAAGCTGTTGTTATAAAGTATTCTAATTTACTGAGATAATGACTTTTGTGTTTTCATTGGCTGTAAGCCATAATCATCAACATTAACAGAAATAAACACTTGAAATAGATCACTCTGTTTGTAATGACTCTATATATGAGTTTCACTTTTTGTATTGAAGAACTGAAATAAATTAACTTTTTGATGATATTCTAATTTAGTGAGATGCACCTGTATATATCGCAGATTTCAGCTTGTTGTGGGTGCCGGACCCCCACTGATCTCATTTTGATTGTGCCATCAATGGCTACGTCTCACACAATCCCTCTAACATGAACATAAGTAGCAAATACTCCATACAAGTGGAAGTAAATGTAGCTCCTTGTACTATGACACGGAGACTTCTGTGGAGGTAAAACTGAAGTCTGAACACGTACAGTCCTCTGGCCTGTTAGTTCTTCGCAGCAATTATGTGGCATGATGTGCTGTGATTTTATGGCTGAACAGCTGACAGGATTAGACGGTTCTATATTCAGAGTTTAGTTTGGGGAGTCACCAACTATTCAACAAGGAAATGTCAATGGTGGTTGCTACAGCAGTATTTATACTGGGGATTTACTGATGGAAATGTCATCACAGCTCATATAAGCCTTAATAATTAATCTGTCACTCATCAACAATGACCGAGTTTAGGCAATACGTTTATTTCATGTGCAGGATTATAATTCCTGAATTTACTTTGTTTCGGGCTGACAGACAATTCAGTTAAAATTTACCTCAGTAGGTGCTCGAGGGTGATGTGTTCTTGTTAATGTTTGTCATTCAAGCGCTAAACTTCTTTCCACAGGACATATATATTGATCTGCATGTATCAACCTTTGGACGTGACATTCCTTTCTGGAAACGCCATCTTATTGACATGCTTTTAACCACAACAGTACCATTATGAAAGTAATCACTTCAGGACGTAATGAAGAGAATGATGTGTGGAGGGGTTTACCACTACCGTACAAATTCTTATTAATGAGCCCTAAATACTGGATAAAATAAAAAAAAATCAAGATTTTGGATTGGCACTACTGAGCCAATCTGAGCTCTAAGTAACTGGCCAGTCTTGTGACATAAATATTGCCACATGACCGCTGCAACCAATCAGCGCCCACTGATCGGCTTCAACATTCACATTTTTATCCTAGTAGAAGAAACACTGTTCTTGTGAGGGGGTTTCCAATACAGTGTTGTTAAGTAGTGAACACCACCTTTAAGAATACACTTCCCAAACCTTCAGATTAATACAAGGATGGTATCAAAGATCAAGACTTCCAATAGGCTTATACTGTACACTTGAATACTATGTACGCCAGAGCACACTGACTCCATCGGCATCATTATAGTCAATGGTGCTGTCAGCGCATTCGCTCAAATCCCATTTTGTGGGGGTTCAGATGTAACTGAATGTAGGGTCAAATGTGATGTGAACATACACCAATTCAGAAAAAGGCATGGCACCAACCTAGATAGAGCTCTTTTACACAGAAACATACAAAAAACAAATGTACAGTTACAACTGAAATTTTCATGTATCTAGTAAAAATTGCCAAATATCTACAAACCAGTAAAGTAAGACACAGGTCACATTTCTCTTGTGACAGAAGAGGAGCTGATGGAACCCAGGACAGGCACTGATATCTAGAGATCAGGGCTCTGTTATTAAAGGGAATCTGTCAGCAGGTTTTTGCTATTTAATCTGAGAGCAGCATAATGTAGGGGTAGAGTGCCTTATACCAAGTATGATGTGGAGCACATACGGTTTTCACTGCGCTGCTGGACAACCACGTGGAAAGGACGTCTTAAATCCAAGGTTTCCAATGAATGATTTTTTCAGTTTTTGTTACACATTAAAATCAACGCGTTTCGAAGTTTTCTCCAAACTTCTTCATCAGGATATGATATCTTTGCGCCCTAATTTTGCGCTCATTAACTTTCCAGAGTCTCGACTTTATACCAAATATGTGTGACTTATTAAGATGTGTTTTGCAGCTCCAGAACAATGAGTGTTTTATCAGCAGGAGGTTTTCACTGCCTGACTAGGTCTCACTTGCACAGGAGTCAGGCTAATCTGTATAACCCCGCCCAATAATTAGCAGCTTGCTGACAATGCACAGTGTGCACAGGAAGCTGCCAGTCAGGGGTGTCGGTGGGGTTATACACAGCTCAGCATTCTGACAACTACAGCAGAGAAAACAGGGATTTTATCAAAACTGAACCAAGCAGCCCAGTAAGTGATACATTCTTGGAATCAGACTTTCTTGCTCTACATTATGCTGCTCTCAGATTAAATAGCAAAATCCTGCTGACAGATTCCCTTTAAAAGGAACCTGTCATTTGATTAATGCTACCCAAACCCGGGGAACAATGAATCAGATGACAGGTTCCTTTTAATATAAAAATGATTAACACCTATTAGTTAACACCTAATAATTAACAACTATTAACACCTCGTTAATAGAGATACACTTTTTAGAAAACATTTATACACCTCTACTCTTTCTTTCAGTTCTAAAGATGCCTTCCCAACAAAAGATAATTGAGGGAGGGAATCAAGAAATCCCATCATAAAATATTTAATTGCTGTTTGTATTTATTAATTAGGCATTATGTATTTAAATAATAGGAACCTCTCTGATGAACGTGAGAATCTATTCCTTCTGTCAGAATGCCCAGTAAATGCAGGAAATCAGTCTGAAGGGCTCTACAATTGAGCAACCTACTTCTTATAAGAAGCTCGCAGATACAGGATGACTGGTTGTGATAGTGGATGCAGCACACACCTACTATGT
Organism: Phyllobates terribilis; assembly: GCF_046119375.1. Classification (NCBI taxonomy): domain Eukaryota; kingdom Metazoa; phylum Chordata; class Amphibia; order Anura; family Dendrobatidae; genus Phyllobates; species Phyllobates terribilis. The sequence goes on from NW_027362761.1 coordinate 161,133,999, forward strand.
GTTTATTTAGCAGGATAAATTATACTTCTGAATTTGACAGGATCTCAAGAGTAATACAAAATATAAAACTAATGAAAAAAATTAAATGATAAACGGGTACATTTTTAATTGTAATAGTGCAGCAATAATAAAAATGGTAATAACAATACATTTGTGAGGCCTAGTCCCAGTTAGTGTATTGTTAGTGTAGGGAGTACAATTGGAGGGGAAAGGTTGAACTTGATGGACCTAGGTCTTTATTCAACCTACGTTACTATGTTAGGAGTAGGCTAGCAGAAAACATACAGTGGTAATTACCCAGGTTAGTCCAGTAATAGAGTGTCCATTTATTGATCTAGCTGGCTACTTAATTAAGATAATTAAACCTAGGCTATATGGTGTTTAACCTTTTTCTGATACCTCATAATAAAGTGGGAGATTTATAAATCATAGTATTAGCAGTTTTTTGGAACTGACACCTTTGGAGGAGTGAGCGATGGCAGAATGCTGACTCTATTGAACGCTTATTTTAGCTGTACTGAAGCCGCAACCTCCGCTTCCATCATATCTGCACTGACAGCTCACTATTCCAACAGCCAAAGTGATAACATTAGGAATGTGATAATCACTAATCAGACTCATTGCCGCAGCCATTTTCCCTATGAGTGCTGTTATTACTCCCACCACATTGTCAGCCGGCTCTGCAGTTTGTGTGTGCAGAACAAGCTGTCAAAGTACTTGTGAGTGATTCCTGTATAGTGAGCGGTGACTGTAACTGCTTCCTGCACCGCCCCGATGACTAGAAGCGAGAGGCTACGGAGAGAATAAAATGGCATTTTCTCCATGTAGATGCTCTTACACCAGGCTTCAGAGCTATTTGTCTGTAAATTACCCCTATATCTGCAGGTAGATAGCATTTCTCGAGGTGACAGGTTACTACACCTTTCCTAGTACCTGGCTTTAACATTAAACTTCAGTTTATTATGACTATGATTTGGGTGTGGAGTAAAATAAATGTGGCACACATACAGTATTGTTTTACTTGAATAAGCAATGTAAATATATAAACACCTTTCCTATTAATGATGAGGGACAAGTGTTTCTTTTATTAAAAAACTTAGATATGGGCTTTTACAAAGGGCATGTATATAACGTTAACTTTTTCACCAATGAAATTTTTTTTTGCAGCCACAAATGTGCGCTTGATCGGGTCTTTCATTACCCTACCTAGCAATGCAATAATTTTGGTGACCCTAAAACTTCAGACAGGTGCCATTTAGGCAACATAATACTGTGAATCTACCCTATAAATCTAACACCAAGGGTATTTAGAAACAATGTGACAATTTGGCACAAACATGTACTATATTTTAGAAACATTTCAATTCCAGGGAGAGCAGCTTGTCAGATCATTAGGCCTCGTTCAGTATTTGGTCAGTATTTTACATCAGTATTTGTAAGCCAAAACCAGGAGTTGAACAATCAGAGGAAAAGTATAATAGAAACACGTCACCACTTCTGTATTTATCACCCACTCCTGGTTCTGGCTTACAAATACTGAGGTAAAAAACTCACCAAATACTGAATGTGTGAACATAGCCTTAGAGTTTGACAGTTTCTCTTATCTTTAGTTTCTCAGGAAGCAATTAATCCACCTGAATGCCTTTATGTGGAGTTATGTAAAACCTGCAGGAGTGGATAGTGAACAGTCTTATGTCTGAGCCCCCCATTGGTCAGGGCCCAGCCGAGTAACTGACCCAGATTTACATGCATATTCACATTAGGAACAAAAAATAAAATGAGCACATGTTGTACATTCTATGCACTTATTTATACAACCAGATGATTTCTTTTTTTGCTAATTCATTCATATTTTGAAATCTAGACCCATCAAGGAGTTCATCTAGGGGTGAGTTGAACATTTTGGACCCACAAGTGCCTCACAGAACTTTATAACATTGGGATCTAAAAATGAAAATGATTTTTTTCCACTAAAATGTTATTTTAGCCTAAAATTTGTCATTCTTACACTGTGTAATAGGTGACAATGGACCCAACAATTTGTTTTTCAGATTCTTCTGAATTCATCAGTGCCGTATATGTGGATGTATACTACTATTTAAGCACTCTGCAGTGCTCAAAAGGGAAGGAGACTCATTTAGCTTTTGGAATGCAGATTGTGTTTGAATAGATTGTGGGCACTATTTGCAGAGCCCCTGAGGTGCCAGAACAGGAAACCTCCAGCAAAAAAACCTCCATTTTGGAAACTTTACTGCTTAAGCAATTTATCCAGCGGTGTAGTGAGTATTTTGAACCCACAAAATCTCATATCAATGGGATGTGGAAACAAAAAAGATTACATTTTTACCACATAAATGTTAGATTTGCTGCAAATTTTTCATTTTTACAAGGAATAATTGATGAAAATGGACTTCACAATTTGTTAGGCAATTTCTCCGTAACGTGGTGGTAACTCATATATTATCAGAAACTACTTTTGTCCACAAAGCAGGGCTTAGAAGGAAGGAAAACGACTTAACTTTTGGAGTGCAGATTTTCCTGGAATAGTTTACGGCACGCCATTTGCAGAGCTACTAAGGTGCCAGCACAGCAGAACCAAAACAAGTTAGTCCATTTTGGAAATTACACCTCTCAATTCATCTACAGATACAGTAGCTATTTTGGCCCATCAGGTGTTTTCCCCAAATAAAAGCACAGAGTGGAAGTTGCAGAGTGAAAAATGCAAATATGTCAGCTTACTGCCCAATAAATTATGCCTAGCTTGTGCTTCTGGAGACCTGCAAATTGTCAAGTGTGTTCTTCCTGCTACAAAAATGCTAACTGCGTTTGGACACACAGCTGAGCTCAGCAGGTACTTCAGCTTTGGATTTGGGTGCTGCATTTTATTTTGGGTGGGTAGGGGGCAATATTGCTTTTCCAGAGCCTTTGAGCTACCCGTGATGTGGAAACTCCTAATTTTTCCATTGCTAGATGCCAGACCTGAGTGGGGACTTGTTCTTTGTGGGATGAGTTGAATTTTTTAATGGTAGCATAACATTTTTTGATTCATTTTAAGGCTAGATTCACATTTATCCTGTGCTCCAGGATAGGCTCTTGCATCAGTGTTTCTATATAAATCCAAAAAAGATGAGATGCAGATGAAACAGAACCTTTCACTATAATGAGGCAGATGGAGTCACTTTGGACTGTGATTGGCCTCTGTTCCGGTAGTGTCCGGTGTTTTCAATTATACAACAACTATGGTGTGCATTAAAGATGGACGCCACCGGAACAGAGGCTGGACCAAAGTGACTCCATCGGCCTCATTATACTGAAAGGTTCTGTTGGGTGTTTCATCTGCATTGTATTTTATGGGGTAAACCCCAACAGAAGTGCTCAGCGCAGAGGATAAATGTGAACCAAGCGATATATTGATTTTTGGGCAGCAGAATGAACAAATAAACGGGAGTTCAAAAATAGTTTTTTTCCAATTTTTTTTTGACATTCACCATGTGAAGTAAGAGATAAGACAGGCCACCATTTTCAAAGGCTAGTACATGGCATATGTTGTCATGGCAACTTTTGAGACCTCAATTGCAACTAAAACTGATTGGGGCAGATTCAGCAGGCTGTCAGCTATAATATACAGTTGACACCCGTCGGGAGGTGCTACTTCCTAGTTCCCTTTAATGACTGCCATTAAAAGGCATATTGGTGGTCAATATGGGATTAATAGAGTAATGTTAATATACCTAGAAACCCCTTCTGTGTAAATTACCTAAGAGTCTGGTGATTATGTGTACTGAGTGACAATTTGGGGGGCTTTCCTGAAAACAGTTTATTGTATTGTCAATGATAATTTCTACTCTCTTTTGAGGTCTTCTTTGGATGTGTCACCAAATCCAGCTTTTAGCATAGATGGTAGGAAGAGAAAAGTTAACAAGCACCTAAAACTGATATTACTCTCCATTTTACTAAACTCAATTGTTCACCTCAATAAGAAGATAAATGCCTATTTTTACAGTACGTTCTTCTATTTCCTGTCCCTGGAGATACTGTCCATCATGGGCAGTGCAAGTGTTTATGTGGATGGAGGATTTGCTATCTGAGCAAACTGCTTTTTCCCTGCAAGAGTTAGAAAGTAACAGTGTATTCGGATATAGCAGTATAAGATGCATAAAAACAAACACAACAAAACCACATTTGAAAAAACGTGTGGTATTACCATGTTTTGTCACTTTTTTATTGTGGTAACTGGCAATGCAATTTTACAGGTCAAACACATTTATTTTCCATATCTCACTTGTAAAGATTTTACAGCCAATTCCAAAAGTTCACAAAACTGCAGTAATTAAACATACATTTTTTTGGATGCTTTTTTGAGGTGGATTTTTTAACCTCAACTCAACATCTGAATACACCCTTAAAAGTAAGCAAGCACAAGGGAATGTAGTGCCTTGAACAGACGTGATCATGCGGTGTTGATAGTTTTATTATGACAGCTATGGGCCTATACTGAAGATCCCTGTTTCTGGCATTTGTACCCAAATAAAGCACACCCTGTGGATGTGCTTAATAGGGTTAACTCACGAGCAAAGTGCATTTTAATTAATAGATCAAAATGCTCCTGTGCTGAGATAATCTTATAAATGTGCCCTTTATGTGCTGTGTAATGGCTGTGTCTGACCATGTACAGCTGCTCCAGTTCACGGTCAGCAAATACCACATCTCCTGGCCTGGGAAGAAACACTGGGTGTGAACAAAGCCTAAGGCTCTTTTCATACTTTGTTGGTGGACACGATGCAGCATAGAGAACTAGGTTAAGGTGCATTTAGATGGGCTGAGAATCAGTGAACAAACATTGATAAGAATGTTCGTTCTCAATTATTGGCCAAGTTGAACAATCCAATGATCACCCAAAGGACTAGCAAAATGTTAATTCAACAACAGAATGATTATATTAACCACCTCCCTCTATAGCCAATTTTAATTTTTGCCTTTTCAATTTTTTCCACTCCTTTCTACTCCTTTTTTTAATTAGCCATAACTTTTTTTTATTTTTGCACTAGACATCTGAGGGTTTATGTTTGTGAAACAAGTTATAGTTTTGAAGGACACCATTAATTTTACTATGTAGAATAAGGGAAAATTGCAAAAAAAAAATGCAATTCCGCCATGGTTCTTTGGGTTTTATCTTTACAATGTTAATTGTGCAGTAAAAATGACCTCGAAAAATTATTCAACTCAACATGATTACAGAGATACCAAACATGTATAGGTTGTTTTTTTTTATTAATGTATTAACTTAAAAAAAATCAAAATTTTGCAAAAAAAAAAAATGGTTTGTGATGCCATTTTTATTACTATCAATGGAGCTGTGAAGGGGCTTGTTTTTTGCATGATGAGCTGGTGTATTTGTTCTGTGTGTATCTGAACACCTTGAGATTTCCGGCCATGTGCAGCAGAGTGCTCAAACACGAATCAATTATATAGATGATGTAACAGAAAGCCATCCTCCATCATCCGTTTCCCATACACTTTTATGAGGAAATAAATGGAAGGGTATGTTTTTTTTTCTTTTACTATCTATCTATTATCTATTCTCTATTATCTATCTATCTATCATCTATTATCTATCTATCTATCTATCTATCATCTATTATCTATTCATCTATCTATTCATCTATCTATCATCTATTCATCTATCTATTCATCTATCTATTCATCTATCTATCATCTATCTATCTATCATATATTATCCATCTATCATCTATCTATCCCTCTATCTATGTTATAACAACAGAAACGTTGCACCAGATGTGCTAATAAAGCCACTTTTTTCACTTACTATTTTTGGAGTACTGCCTGCTTTTCTTTTTACATATCCATCTATCTATCTATCTAGATATAAAGAAACCAAGACAGCACTCCTCTTTGAAAAAAATAAAAAAGGTGTGATTTATTATTATATTATTTATTATTATAATCACACTTTGTTTGATTTTTTCAAAGAGGAGTGTTGTCTTGGTTTCTTTATACCTATCTAAAAGGTTTGGAATTTGCCAGGAAGACTTGCACCCGTATAGCTCTTGTTGTTTGCTGGTGCTGCTTCTTTTTTTTTTTTTCTTTTTCTTATCTATCTATCTATCTATCTATCTATCTATCTATCTATCTATCTATCTATATAAATCTATCCATCTACAGTATCTATCTATTGTTTATCTATCTACAGTATCTGTCATCTATCTATATATTATCTATCTATCTATCTATATCTATCCATCTACAGTATCTATCTATTATTTCTCTATCTACAGTATCTATCTATCTATTATCTATCTATATATATCTATCCTTCTACAGTATCTATCTATTATTTATCTATCTACAGTATCTATCTATCTATATATTATCTATCTATCTACCTACCTACAGTATCTATCATTTATCTATAATCTATATATCTATCTATCTACAGTATTTATCTCTATCTTTGTGTATCACCATATCTATATATCTCATGTATTTTTACTTTTGCAAACATAGAGCTCAAATACAATAAGAACAGTCTATCTACTATCTGCACTGAAGACACTGCTAACTGCACTGGTGTGACGCTGCTATCTCTACTAGTGACACTGCTATCTGCACTGGTGACACTGCTGTTTCCACTGCTCACACTGCTATCTGTACTGGTCTCACTGCTATCTGTACTGGTCACACTGCTATCTGTACTAGTGACACAGCTACCTGTACTGGTCACACTGCTATCTGTACTGGTCACACTACTACCTGTACTGGTCACACTGCTATCTGTACTGGTCACACTGCTATCTGTACTGGTCACACTACTACCTGTACTGGTCACACTGCTATCTGTACTCTTCACACTGCTATCTGTACTGGTCACACTGCTATCTGTACTAGTGACACAGCTACCTGTACTGGTCACACTGCTATCTGTACTGGTCTCACTGCTATCTGTACTGGTCACACTGCTATCTGTACTCTTCACACTGCTATCTGTACTGGTCACACTGCTATCTGTACTGCTCACACTGCTATCTGTACTGGTCACACTGCTATCTGTACTGGTCACACTGCTATCTGTACTGGTCATACTGCTATCTGTACTCTTCACACTGCTATCTGTACTGGTCACACTGCTATCTGTACTAGTGACACAGCTACCTGTACTGGTCTCACTGCTATCTGTACTGGTCATACTGCTATCTGTACTGGTCTCACTGCTATCTGTAATGGTCATACTGCTATCTGTACTAGTGACACAGCTACCTGTACTGGTCTCACTGCTATCTGTACTGGTCACACTGCTATCTGTACTGGTCACACTGCTATCTGTACTGGTCACACTACTACCTGTACTGGTCACACTGCTATCTGTACTCTTCACACTGCTATCTGTACTGGTCACACTGCTATCTGTACTAGTGACACAGCTACCTGTACTGGTCACACTGCTATCTGTACTGGTCTCACTGCTATCTGTACTGGTCACACTGCTATCTGTACTCTTCACACTGCTATCTGTACTGGTCACACTGCTATCTGTACGGCTCACACTGCTATCTGTACTGGTCACACTGCTATCTGTACTGGTCACACTGCTATCTGTACTGGTCATACTGCTATCTGTACTCTTCACACTGCTATCTGTACTGGTCACACTGCTATCTGTACTAGTGACACAGCTACCTGTACTGGTCTCACTGCTATCTGTACTGGTCATACTGCCATCTGTACTGGTCTCACTGCTATCTGTACTGGTCATACTGCTATCTGTACTAGTGACACAGCTACCTGTACTGGTCTCACTGCTATCTGTACTGGTCACACTGCTATCTGTACTGGTCACACTGCTATCTGTACTGGTCATACTGCTATCTGTACTCTTCACACTGCTATCTGTACTGGTCACACTGCTATCTGTACTGGTCACACTGCTATCTGTACTGGTCATACTGCTATCTGTACTCTTCACACTGCTATCTGTACTGGTCACACTGCTATCTGTATTCTTCACACTGCTACCTGTACTAACTCCACTGCTATCTGCACTGGTGACACTGCTGTTTGTACTGGTGACACTGATATCTGCACTGGTTACAATGATATTTTTACTGATGACACTGCTATCTGTACTGGTCACACAGCTATCTGTACGAGTGACACAGCTACCAGTACTGGTCACACTGCTATCTGTACTGGTCACACTGCTATCTGTACTAGTGACACGGCTATCTGCACTGGTGACACTGCTGTTTGTACTGGTGACACTAATATTTGCACTGGTTACACTATTTCCACTGCTCACACTGCTATCTGTACTGGTCACACTGCTATCTGTACTCTTCACACTGCTATCTGTACTTATCACACTGCTATCTGTACTGGTCACACGGCTATCTGTACTAGTGACACTGCTACCTGTACTGGTCACACTGCTATCTGTACTAGTGACACAGCTACCTGTACTGGTCTCACTGCTATCCGTACTAGTGACACTGCTATCTGTACTGGTCACACTGCTATCTGTACTGATCACACTGCTATCTGTACTCTTCACACTGCTATCTGTACTGGGCACACTGCTATCTGTACTAGTGACACTGCTATCTGTACTGGTCACACTGCTATCTGTACTGATCACACTGCTATCTGTACTAGTCACACTGCTATCTGTACTGGTCACACTGCTATCTGTACTAGTGACACAGCTACCTGTACTGGTCTCACTGCTATCTGTACTGGTCACACTGCTATCTGTACTGGTCACACTGCTATCCGTACTAGTCACACTGCTATCTGTACTGGTCACACTGCTATCTGTACTAGTGACACAGCTACCTGTACTGGTCTCACTGCTATCTGTACTGGTCACACTGCTATCCGTACTAGTGACACTGCTATCTGTACTGGTCACACTGCTATCTGTACTGATCACACTGCTACCTGTACTAGTCACACTGCTATCTGTACTGGTCACACTGCTATCTGTACTAGTGACACAGCTACCTGTACTGGTCTCACTGCTATCTGTACTGGTCATACTGCTATCTGTACTGGTCACACTGCTATCTGTACTAGTGACACAGCTACCTGTACTGGTCTCACTGCTATCTGTACTGGTCACACTGCTATCCGTACTAGTGACACTGCTATCTGTACTGGTCACACTGCTATCTGTACTGATCACACTGCTATCTGTACTAGTCACACTGCTATCTGTACTGGTCACACTGCTATCTGTACTAGTGACACAGCTACCTGTACTGGTCTCACTGCTATCTGTACTGGTCACACTGCTATCTGTACTGGTCACACTGCTATCTGTACTAGTGACACAGCTACCTGTACTGGTCTCACTGCTATCCGTACTAGTCACACTGCTATCTGTACTGGTCACACTGCTATCTGTACTAGTGACACAGCTACCTGTACTGGTCTCACTGCTATCTGTACTGGTCACACTGCTATCCGTACTAGTGACACTGCTATCTGTACTGGTCACACTGCTATCTGTACTGATCACACTGCTATCTGTACTAGTCACACTGCTATCTGTACTGGTCACACTGCTATCTGTACTAGTGACACAGCTACCTGTACTGGTCTCACTGCTATCTGTACTGGTCATACTGCTATCTGTACTGGCCACACTGCTATCTGTACTGGTCACACTGCTATCTGTACTAGTGATACAGCTACCTGTACTAACTCCACTGCTATCTGCACTGGTGACACTGCTGTTTGTACTGGTGACACTGATATCTGCACTGGTTACAATGATATTTTTACTGATGACACTACTATCTGTACTGCTCACACTGCTATCTGTACTGGTCACACTGCTATCTGTACTAGTGACACAGCTACCTGTACTGGCTCCACTGATATGTGCACAGGTGACACTGCTATTAGCATGGATGACACTGTCGTCTGCACTAGTAACTGCTGTGTACACAAATGACATTGCCATCTGCACAGGTGACACTAATTTTAGCACTGGTGATACTTGCTATCTGCACTGATGGAGCTGCTACTATCCCTGGTAATACTGATGGCACTCTATTAGCACTGGTAATACTGATGGCACTGCTGTTTGCACAGGTGACACTGCACTGATGGCTCTGCTATTAGCACTGGTAATACTGATGGCACTGCTATTAGCACTGGTAATACTGTTGGCACTGCTATGTGCACTGATGGCACTGCTATTAGCACTGGTAATACTGATGACACTGCTGTTTGCACAGGTGACACTGCTATGTTCACTCATGGCACTGCTATTAGCACTGGGAATACTGTTGGCACTACTATGTGCACTGATGGCACTGCTATTAGCCCTGGGAATACTGTTGGCACTGCTATGTGCACTGATGGCACTGCTATTAGCACTGGTAATACTGATGGCACTGCTGTTTGCACAGGTGACACTGCTATGTTCACTGATGGCACTGCTATTAGCACTGGGAATACTATTGGCACTACTATGTGCACTGATTGCACTGCTATTAGCCCTGGGAATACTGTTGGCACTGCTATGTGCAATGATGGCACTGCTATTAGCCCTGGGAATACTGTTGACACTGCTATGTGCACTGATGGCACTGCTATTAGCCCTGGGAATACTGTTGGCACTGCTATGTGCACTCATGGCATTACTATTATCCCTGGGAATACTGTTGACACTGCTATGTGCACTGATGGCACTGCTATTAGCACTGGGAATACTGTTGGCACTGCTATGTGCACTGATGACACTGCTATTATCCCTGGTAATACAGATGGCACTGCTGTGTTTACTGCTGGCTCTGCTATTAGCCCTGGGAATACTGATGACACTGCTATGTGCACTGATGGCACTGCTATTAGCACTGGGAATACTGTTGGCACTGATATGTGCACTTATGGCACTGCTATTATCCCTGGTAATACTGATGGCACTGCTGTGTTCACTGATGGCTCTGCTATTAGCCCTGGGAATACTGATGACACTGCTATGTGCACTGTTGGCACTGCTATTAGCATTGGGAATACTGCTGGCACTGCTATGTGCACTGATGGCACTGCTATTAGCAGTGGTAATACTGAGGACACTGCTGTGAGCACAGGTGACACTGCTATGTGCACTGATGGCACTGCTATTAGCAGTGGTAATACTGAGGACACTGCTGTGAGCACAGGTGACACTGCTGTGTGCACTGATGGCTCTGCTATTAGCCCTGGGAATACTGATGACACTGCTATGTGCACTGTTGGCACTGCTATTAGCATTGGGAATACTGCTGGCACTGCTATGTGCACTGATGGCACTGCTATTAGCAGTGGTAATACTGAGGACACTGCTGTGAGCACAGGTGACACTGCTATGTGCACTGATGGCACTGCTATTAGCCCTGGGAATACTGTTGGCACTGCTATGTGCACTGATGGCCCTGCTATTAGCCCTGGGAATACTGATGACACTGCTATGTGCACTGTTGGCACTGCTATTAGCACTGGGAATACTGATGGCACTGCTATGTGCACTGATGGCACTGCTATTAGCAGTGGTAATACTGAGGACACTGCTGTGAGCACAGGTGACACTGCTATGTGCACTGCTATTAGCAGTGGTAATACTGAGGACACTGCTGTGAGCACAGGTGACACTGCTATGTGCACTGATGGCACTGCTATTAGCAGTGGTAATACTGAGGACACTGCTGTGAGCACAGGTGACACTGCTGTGTGCACTGATGGCTCTGCTATTAGCCCTGGGAATACTGATGACACTGCTATGTGCACTGTTGGCACTGCTATTAGCATTGGGAATACTGCTGGCACTGCTATGTGCACTGATGGCACTGCTATTAGCAGTGGTAATACTGAGGACACTGCTGTGAGCACAGGTGACACTGCTATGTGCACTGATGGCACTGCTATTAGCCCTGGGAATACTGTTGGCACTGCTATGTGCACTGATGGCCCTGCTATTAGCCCTGGGAATACTGATGACACTGCTATGTGCACTGTTGGCACTGCTATTAGCACTGGGAATACTGATGGCACTGCTATGTGCACTGTTGGCACTGCTATTAGCACTGGGAATACTGATGGCACTGCTATGTGCACTGATGGCACTGCTATTACTTGGTAATACTGAGGACACTGCTGTGAGCACAGGTGACACTGCTATGTGCACTGATGGCTCTGCTATTAGCCCTGGGAATACTGATGACACTGCTATGTGCACTGTTGGCACTGCTATTAGCATTGGGAATACTGCTGGCACTGCTATGTGCACTGATGGCACTGCTATTAGCAGTGGTAATACTGAGGACACTGCTGTGAGCACAGGTGACACTGCTATGTGCACTGATGGCACTGCTATTAGCCCTGGGAATACTGTTGGCACTGCTATGTGCACTGATGGCCCTGCTATTAGCCCTGGGAATACTGATGACACTGCTATGTGCACTGTTGGCACTGCTATTAGCACTGGGAATACTGATGGCACTGCTATGTGCACTGTTGGCACTGCTATTAGCACTGGGAATACTGATGGCACTGCTATGTGCACTGATGGCACTGCTATTACTTGGTAATACTGAGGACACTGCTGTGAGCACAGGTGACACTGCTATGTGCACTGATGGCTCTGCTATTAGCCCTGGGAATACTGATGACACTGCTATGTGCACTGTTGGCCCTGCTATTAGCATTGGGAATACTGCTGGCACTGCTATGTGCACTGATGGCACTGCTATTACTTGGTAATACTGAGGACACTGCTGTGAGCACAGGTGACACTGCTATCAGCCTGGTTCCTAGGTAAACCCTCTTCCCACAGGCCCACCACAGTGCAGTAGGTGGCACATGGCTGCTATGGCTGGTGGGCTGCTGAACCGTAGATTTCTCTGCAGCGCTATTAACATTCTCCTGCACGTTCAGCAATGCAGGAGTCACATAGCAAGGCATGGTGTATGAGGCGCGACCACCATGCAGGCAATAGACTAATATTTGCTGATGATAAGCCCCCTCCCCGGCCATGAATGGAGCAGCGGTAGAGACAGCGTCTCCCTCACATCACTGTAAACGGCAGCAGACATTATGGAGATGGATGCGCACAACACACTGACCTAGGACCACGGCCACCACGGTGGTGATGAGCAGCCAGTTGTTCCTCAAGACCCTCTTGCAGTCGCAGCCTTTCTTCATCTTCTTGCCCATGTCTGGTGAGGGATGATGGAGTGTGCAGAGCGGAGTGCGGTCCGTGTGAGGCGGCTGCCTGTGTGACTGCGGCGGCTGGAGGGCAGTGCGCCGTGTGTGAGCGCTGCAGTCCGTGCTGGTAATGACGAGCACCTGTGGGCACTGAACCTGCCCGTGCTGCCGGTGCCTCCCTCCTGCCAGTCCTCCCTCCCCGCCTGGTCCACCTCCCTCTCCTCCAGATAAATGCCCATTGTTCCCTGTCCCGCCTCACTGTCTGCTTATGGTGAATCACTGTCATTTCCTCCTCGTCGCACTGTCATTTTCATCACTGGGCTCTTCTCATAGGTGACAGTGCCATAATAGGTGGGGGTCACACAATGGGGGCGAGTGTCACCCCAGAGATGGATTCCTTGTGGTCAGGTGCTGGTGAGTGATGTTTGGCCGGTTATAACTTTCTGATTGGTGGGGGTCCGACCATTGGGATCTGTACCGGTGGTGGGGGTCCGATCATTCGGATCTGTACTGATGGTGGGGGTCCGACCATTCGGATCTGTACTGATGGTCAGGGTCCGACCATTCGGATCTGTACTGATGGTGGGGGTCCAACCATTCAGATCTGTACTGATGGTGGGGGTTCGACCATTCGGATCTGTACTGATGGTCAGGGTCCGACCATTCGGATCTGTACTGATGGTGGGGGTCCAGCCATTCAGATCTGTACTGATGGTGGGGGTTCGACCATTCGGATCTGTACTGATGGTGGGGGTCCGACCATTCGGATCTGTACTGATGGTGGGAGTCCGACCATTCAGATCTGTACCGATGGTGGGGGTCCGACCATACGGATCTCTACTGATCATGGGGGTCCAACCATTCAGATCTGCACTGATTGTGGGGGTCCAACCATTCGGATCTCTACTGACCGTGGGGGTCCGACCATTCGGATCTGCACGGATCTGTGGGGGTCTGACCATTTGGATTGGTAGAAAAGGGAATTTTTATCTCAGACGGGGAACTTTTACCCTCATTACAAAATGGAGCAGTGGATCAGGTGCCCAACCTGCTCCATTTATTCTTGTGGCTACTGGAAAAAACCCGGCGCCAAGTAGTCCCATAGGGAATGATAGCGCAGCAGGCGAGCATGCACACTGCATCTTCATTCTAAGGCCTCGTGCACATGGATGTATTTTCAGTCCAAGTGTAATTCAACAAAACATCGGATCGCACTCGGATCAATGTTAGTCTATGGGGCCGCACTCATGTCCGATTTTTTTCCTGGAACTGAAACTGTCCAAGGAAAAATCCGCAGCATGCACATGTTTGATCCGATATTCAGATCGACTAAGCCATCCGAGTCAATGAGTCTGTAAAAAAACATGGGACTGCACTTGGATGACATCTGAGTGCAGTCTGATTTTCGCGAACTGACAGAATGGAGAAAATGGAAATGTTTTTTTCCTTCTTCTCCTCATCCGAGAGAGAATCGGATCACACTCTGATCAGAGGTGTGACTGGAAATATTCGGCCCGATTCTCTGGGATGAGAGAAAACATGGTCGGCTGCACCTAGCTTTATGGCGATAAAGGTGCCCCGTTTTGCCTGTCAGTGCTGGTATCAGCAGTCGGACCCTCAATGATCAACAAGTAAGAACGTGCTCTGCTGAGAGGTGATAACTTGTTTTCACCAGACTATCCCTTAAAGCTTTCATGGCCACCTATAGCATGTGTTGGGAATGGTTTGGAACCAAGTAACGGCACACGATTGTCCATGGTCCAGCTTTCATGCTGAACTTGGGTGGTGGGCACATTTACTATCCATCGCATAGTGCTCTCTCTTACATAGCCTGAACCACCCCAGGTGCCATGAGGGCATTCATGGCTGAGATGGGAACATCCGCTTATATGCAGATGTCAGAGACGGTCAGGATTACAGACACCGCTGAGCAGACTGTTCTACAGAACACCATAAAGGCCAATGAGTATTGCGTACAATTGCTCCACAATGGGTAATTCTGCATAATGAAACAGCAACTCAGCTGCCATGCAAGGAGTCCTAGAATCATTTCAAGAGATTAGAATATATTCTCTTAGGCGTAATTAGTAAAAGGATTATTTCTAGAATCCAAAATTATCTCTTATCTATATGATGGGGAACATCTTACTAATCATTGGGTCCGACCACTGAAGCCCCCAGGTATCCCACAAGCAGGGCTCCGAATCCTGGAAAATGGGCTCTGCAAATCTGGATCTTGTATAAAAGAGCAAGGGATAACATGCTCTAGTAGTCTCCAGTGGGACTGAAAAAATGTAAAAAAAAAAATAATAATAATTCCTTAAAATGTTTGAACAAGAAGACACACTACACCCATTCCTATATTACATTTTTTTTATTACATCTGAAAATGTAAAGCATTAAAAATGTACATATATTCAGTACAGACATGGCTGTAACAACCAGTTAGTAGAGCTGACTTCAAATCCCACCAAGGATAACATCTGCAAGGAGTTTGTATGTTCTCCCCGTGTTTGCGTGGGTTTCCTCCGGGTTCTCCGGTTTCCTCCTACACTCCAAAGACATACTGATAATCAGGGCCCGCTCCAAATTTTTCTGGGCCCCGGGCGAAAGAGTCTCAGTGGACCCCTTTAACACATACCACGATTCATGATGCACAGATACCGCAGAGAAATATATATATATAGTACAATGCCAAAGATTTCACTTCTTACATTACATGAGTGATATCTATTGTAAATTCTACAATAGCACAGAAACCGGCGAATCGCTCCACACAGTATACTGGCCCCCATATAATGCTCCATACAGGATACTGGCCCCCATATAACACTCCATACGGAATACTAGCCCCCATATAACTCTCCATACAGAATACTTGCCCACATAAAACGCTCCGTACAGGATACTGGTCCCCATATAATGCTCCATGCAGGCTGTTCCCCCCACATAATGCCCCATGCAGGCTGTTCCCCCCCTTATAATGCCCCATGCAGGATGTCACCCCCCATATAATGCCCCATGCAGGATGTCACCCCTCATATAATGCCCCGTGCAGGATGTCACCCCCCCTCTTTATAATGCCCCATGCAGGATGTCACCCCCCCATATAATGCCCCATGCAGATTGTCACCCCCATATAATGCCCTATTCAGGATGTCACCCCCCCCCATATAATGCCCCATGCCTCCATACATTAAAAAAAAAATCAAATACCTCACTTCTCACCTGCTGCCGCTGCTCAGGTCCGGACTCCATCGTCACCGACGTCTTCCCGCTCTGCGCTGCCTGTGATGGCTCAGGGGAGGGCTCGGTGGAAAGACATCACCGCACCCTCTGACCTGAGACATCAGAGGGAGCACACAGCAGGAAGACAGCGGATCTGCGGAGTCACGGGGAGAGGTAAGTATCCGGCTGCCGGGGCCCTGAGCAAGCGGGGGAGAAGGGCGGGCGCTGGCACCGCTCTCCTCCTCCCATAGCCCGGCAGGGTGCCCGACAGCGAGTGGGCCCCCCGCCTGCTCAGGGCCCCGGCACTTGTCCGGGTGCGCTGGGTGCTGACGCCGGCCCTGCTGATAGGGAATGTAGATTGTGAGCCCCAATGGGGACAGTGCCAATAATGTCTGTAAAGCGCTGTGGAATTAATGGCGCTATTTAAGTGAGTAAAATAAATAAATGAACTATGAAATTATCATGATATTTAAAGAGAACATGTCACCAGGTCAAAAGTGACCAGTTTTTGCTCATATTTTATTTCTGCTACTCTCCTAAGTATTTCTTTTTTTTAATTCCCATATGGTACCAGATACAGGTGCATCTCACAAAATTAGAATATCATCAAAAAGTTAATTTATTTCAGTTCTTCAATACAAAAAGTGAAACTCATATATTATATAGAGTCATTATAAACAGAGTGATCTATTTCACGTGTTTATTTCTGTTAATGTTGATGATTATGGCTTACAGCCAATGAAAACACAAAAGTCATTATCTCAGTAAATTAGAATACTTTATAACAACAGCTTGAAAAATGTTTGTAAAATCCGAAATGTTCACCTACTGAAATGTATGTTCAGTAAATGCACTCAATACTTGGTCGGGGCTGTTTTTGCATCAATTACTGCATCAGTGCGGCGTGGCATGGAGGCGATCAGTCTGTGGCACTGCTGAGGTGTTATGGAAGCTGAGGTGTTATGGAAGCCCAGGTTGCTTTGATAGCAGCCTTCAGCTCGTCTGCATTGTTGGGTCTGGTGTCTCTCATCTTCCTCTTGACAATACCAGGCGAGTTTTCTGGCCAATCAAGCACAGTGATACTGTTGTGTGTAAACCAGGTATTGGTACTTTTGGCAGTGTGGACAGGTGCCAAGTCCTGCTGGAGAATGAAATTTCCATCTCCAAAAAGCTTGTCGGCAGAGGGAAGCATGAAGTGCTCTAAAATTTCCTGGTAGACAGCTACGCTGACTCTGGTCTTGATAAAGCACAGTGGACCTACACCAGCAGATGACATGGCTCCCCAAACCATCACTGATTGTGGAAACAAACTTCACACTAGACCTCAAGCAGCTTGGATTGTGGCCTCTCCACTCTTCCTCCAGACTCTGGGACCTTGATTTCCAAATGAAAATTGGAATTCTGGGACCTTGTGGAGTGTGCCAATGACTGCCTTCTGGACGTCTGTCAAGTCAGCAATCTTCCCCATGATTGTGGAGCCTACTGAAACAGACTAAGGGACCTTTTTAAACGCTTAGGAAACCTTTGCAGGTGATTTTTGATAATTATTTTGATTTACTGAGATAATGACTTGTGTTATCATTGGCTGTAAGCCATAATCATCAACATTAACAGAAATAAACACTTGAAATAGATCACTCTGTTTGTAATGACTCTATATAATATGAGTTTCACTGAAATAAAGTAACTGCACACAAACACTCACTCAATCACACATACACACACTCACTCTCTCACACACAGACGCTCTCACACACAGACGCTCTCACACACAGACACTCTCAGACACAGACACTCTCAGACACAGACACTCTCACACACAGACACTCTCACACACAGACACTCTCACACACAGACACACACAGACTCACCATCCCCCGGCTCGACTCCAGTCCTCCTGCTCCTTTCCGGTGCAGCACTGCAGGCCGGCGCGCACTGCGTAACGTCACAGCTAGGAGACACGGCCGTGCACAGGGCCGTGTCTCCTAGCAGTGATGCGGCCGGGCCAGCACAGGGAAGTTAACAGCTGCAGTGCTGGCCCAGCCGGAGAAGAAGCAGCGTCTGTGCGCTGCTGCTGGGGAAGTGGTCCGGGGGCCCCCCGCCACTGTTTGCCAGTATGTGCCGCGGCGCCGCACATATAATGAGGGCAATCTGGCCATAGACACCCCGGAGCCCCGGGCCCCCTGGAGGCCCGAGGCCCTGGGCGGTAGCCCAGATTGCCCTCATTATAATCCGCCTATGTGCACCTGTATATGGCCCTCGATTTATCAAATCCTTTATACGTAAAAAGCTTTGAAAACTCGCAAGCTTTTGGCGCAATGTGAGGTTGCACAAAAATGTTGTGAGGTTTGGCGTATTTACCTAATTTTCACCCAGCTCCAACAAAGTGGGCGGGGTAGGGACAGGACGGGGGCATGGCGACCCCCGCTTGTCAAACTCATGACGAGTGGTGGCGTTTATTACAGCAGAAATCTTATTACAGTTTTTAACTGGAGTAAGATTTGTGGTGAGGCGCATGGAGGCGCATGCCACTTCACACCTCACCTGACTCATTACAAAGAATGCGCCTCACACAGGCATCTCACACTCCACCACACTCCTTCATCAAGACGGGCGTAAAAAACAGCGGTCTTGCTGAATAGTGGCCTTTTATTTAGTTCTACTCTTTACGGTCTTTACATTGGGGCGTTGCTCACAGAACTCTCTGGGGATATGCGTTTAGGCTACTCTGCATTATTACCCCTTGAGACACACCCCCATGGTAAAGATGATTAAAAATTAGCACCAAATAAAAAAGTCCATATCTCTGGAATTGTATGGCGGATTTCCAAATAAAAAAATACTCGGAGGCATTGGGATTAAAATAAGAGCAAAAACTGGCCACTTTTGACCTGCTCACAGGTCTTCTTTAGCCCCTTTCTGACAGAGTCAGTAATAGTACGTAGCTGCGCCCTGGGCCTATTGGGACAGCTACGTACTATTATGCGTGATCTTTAATGCGGCACCGCATCCGAAGTCGCGGTGATCGCATTAAATTTCCGGTGCCATCTTACCTCAAGGTAGATGGCGCCGTCATCCCGGGGGGTGTCGCCACCCCCCCACTACCACAATCGCTGTGATTGGCTGTTCAATTCTGAACAGCCAATCACAGCATTTCTCACTGTTTCCGGCAATCAGATTGCCGGAAACAGTGATGTGCAGCCTAGGATCCTAGGTTGCCTAGTAACCCCAGCCCTCTCCCCAATCCGCTCTGATCGGTGTGATCGCCGATTACATCGATCGCACCGATCAGAGCGCGACCGTGCGTTGACCGGCTTGTGATCTGCCTGTCACCGCCCCATGACCCCATGTGATGTCTGCAGAGGCCTCAGCCAGCTCTGATTGGAGCGATCGATGATGACATTGATCACTCCAATCAGAGTGCCTGACCATAGGTGACTGGGCGGTCACTAGGCAGTGACCGGCTTGTGACCTGCCTGTCACCTCCCTGTGACCCCCAGTGATGTGTGTCCAAGCCCCAGACAGCTCTAATTGGTGCGATCGATGCTATCCTGACCGGGAGGTGACCGGCATGTGACCTGGCTGTCACCACCCTATCACCCCCCTGTGACCGCTCTGCAGATCCTCACACTTGGTGAGGGTTTCTACAGAGCGGTCACACTGCTGGTCTCTCTGTGTTGGGCCTTGTGGTGCCATAGCACCTATGACACCAACAAGACCTTCTCCTACCTGCTCCAGGCTCCGGTCTCTGACCTCCAGGCTCCTGCTCCAGAGCCTACTGCTGAAAGAACAGAGAAGACTTTGGTAAGTCCATCTCTGATCTCCCCTCATCCACCCCAATCCACCTGTCCCCTCTCCCCCCTCTTTTTACCCCTCTCCCCACCCCAATCCCCCACCCCCCAGTTTGTTTTTTTCATGCGTCCTGCAGCGGCTGAGCGTTGACCAGTGACTACGCGCTGTCCGATTGTGCACCGTGCTGGGCCTTGCGGTGCCATAGAAGCCTGTGACACCACAATTGCCGCTCCTGCTACAGAAGTCATCTTACAGTAGACATCTTACAGAAGACATCTGAAAGACGACAACTGTAAGTAGGATATTTTGATCCCTCCTCACCCACCCCAATCCCCCTCTATCCCCCCTTCCCATCCACCTTTCTGCCATCAAGTGTTGATCATTACTTGATCAGTGCTTGAGCGCTCGACTTTTGTAATTTTTTCGTGCTTCCTGCACCGGCCGAGCGCTGATCAGTGGCCGCAGATCACTGATCCGCACTCGTGCTCGCTGTTTTACACAGCCTCCTCCTTTGCACCACATCCATGCGCACACCCAGCAGCTGCCGAGCGTTGATTGGTGACATAGTTCACCGATCCGCACTCGTGCTCGCTGTTTGCACCACCTACAGTACAGACCAAAAGTTTGGACACACCTTCTCATTTAAAGATTTTTTCTATATTTTCATGACTATGAAAATTGTACATTCACACTGAAGGCACCAAAACTATGAATTAACAATGTGGAATTATATACTTAACAAAAAAGTGTGAAACAACTGAAAATATGTCTTATATTCTAGATTCTTCAAAGTAGCCACCTTTTGCTTTGATGACTGCTTTGCACACTCTTGGCATTCTCTTGATGAGCTTCAAGAGGTAGTCACTGGAAATGGTTTTCACTTCACAGGTGTGCCCTGTCAGGTTTAATAAGTGGGATTTCTTGCCTTATAAATGGGGTTGGGACCATCAGTTGTGTTGTGCAGAAGTCAGGTGGATACACAGCTGAAAGTCCTACTGAATAGACTCTTAGAATTTGTATTATGGCAAGAAAAAAGCAGCTAAGCAAAGAAAAATGAGTGGCCATCATTACTTTAAGAAATGAAGGTCAGTCAGTCCGAAAAAGTGGGCAAACTTTGAAAGTGTCCCCAAGTGCAGTTGCAAAAACCATCAAGCGCTACAAAGAAACTGGCTCACATGAGGACCGCCCCAGGAAAGGAAGACCAAGAGTCACCTCTCCTTCTGAGGATAAGTTTATCCGAGTCACCAGCCTCAGAAATCGCAGTTTAACCTCAGCTCAGATAGGACCAGGTCAATGCCACACAGAGTTCTAGCAGCAGACACATCTCTACAACAACTGTTAAGAGGAGACTTTGTGCAGCAGGCCTTCATGGTAAAATAGCTGCTAGGAAACCACTGCTAAGGACAGGAAACAAGCAGAAGAGACTTGTTTGGGCTAAAGAACAGAAGGAATGGACATTAGACCAGTGGAAATCTGTGCTTTGGTCTGATGAGTCCAAATTTGAGATCTTTGGTTCCAACCACCGTGTCTTTGTGCGATGCAGAAAAGGTGAACGGATGGACTCTACATGCCTGGTTCCCACCGTGAAGCATGGAGGAGGAGGTGTGATGGTGTGGGGATGCTTTTCTGGTGACACTGTTGGGGATTTATTCAAAATTGAAGGCATACGGAACCAGCATGGCTACCACAGCATCTTGCAGCGGCATTCTATTCCATCCGATTTGCGTTTAGTTGGACCATCATTTATTTTTCAACAGGACAATGACCCCAAACACACCTCCAGGCTGTGTAAGGGCTATTTGGCCAAGAAAGAGAGTGATGGGGTGCTACGCCAGATGACCTGGCCTCCACAGTCACCAGACCTGAACCCAATCGAAATGGTTTGGGGTGAGCTGGGCCGCAGAGTGAAGGCAAAAGGGCCAACAAGTGCTAAGCATCTCTGGGAACTCCTTCAAGATTGTTGGAAGACCATTTCCGGTGACTACCTCTTGAAGCTCATCAAGAGAATGCCAAGAGTGTGCAAAGCAGTCATCAAAGCAAAAGGTGATTACTTTGAAGAATCTAGAATATAAGAAATATTTTCAGTTGTTTCACACTTTTTTGTTAAGTATATAATTCCACATGTGTTAATTCATAGTTTTGATGCCTTCAGTGTGAATGTACAATTTTCATAGTCATGAAAATACAGAAAATCTTTAAATGAGAATGTGTGTCCAAACTTTTGGTCTGTACTGTACGTTTTTTCCTTTTTTTTTCTCTCTTTTTCGCACACACTCTAAATACAGTACTGACACACACGCACCACATACATAAAAAAAAAATGTCTCGCTCATCCCAAACTCGCTATACAGCGGAGGAGGCATATGCTTTCCTTGCCTCTGACACTGACAGCGAGGGAGAGGATCCCACATTTCTTTATTTTTCCGACTCCTTGTCGTCTTCCTCCTCCTCCTCTTCCTCCTCCTCTTCCTCCTCCTCTTCCTCTTCAGGTGCTGCTGGACCTGCCACGTAGTCGTCCCCGGAGAGAAGATGAACCAGTGCCCACCACTACTGACCCCATATGGACCTCGCCCCCCGAAAATTATGAGCCACTGATTCCTGATTTCATGGCGGAATCAGGAATCAAGTTTGACACCACCGGCCTCACACAAATAGACTTTTTCAAAGTCTTTTTCTCTGAGGATTTTATAAACCTCATGGTGGGCCAAACTAATTTGTACGCTCATCATTTTTTGGAACAAAACCGCTCTTCATCATTTTCTAACTGGTCTCCTGTAGATGCAGCAGAAATCATGAAGTTTTGGGGCCTTGTCCTTCATATGGGGATCCTGAAGAAGCCAGAAGTTCAGCAATACTGGAGTGTTGACGTTTTGTATAACACTCCAGTGTTCCGAATGGTCATGTCCCGGACACGTTTTGAGGCCATCCACAAGTTCTTGCATTACAACGATAATGCAAGGTGTCCTGCACGCTATGACCCGAACTTTGATTGTCTTTTCAAAGTTCGGCCGGTCATCTAGCACTTCAACAATAAGTTTGCTGAAGTGTATGTGCCCCAAAGGGACATCTGTGTGGATGAGTCCTTAATCGCTTTTAAGGGTGGGCTTGGATTCCGGCAGTATCTGCCCAGTAAGAGGGCCAGGTATGGAATCAAGCTGTATAAACTTTGTGAGAGTACCTCAGGGAACACTCACAAGAAGGGAAGGACTCCCGGATTGAACCCCCTGAATGCCCTCCTGTTCTGGGAGTGAATGTGAAAATTGTGTGGGATTTGGTGCTCCCACTGCTGGATAAAGGGTATCACCTCTACGTGGATAACTTTTATACCAGTGTCCCTCTCTTCAAGTTCCTCTCTGCGTGAGGTACCGCAGCCTGCGATACTGTGCGCAAAAATCAGAGAGGCCTCCCAAAGACGCTAATTGGGCAGATGCTCAGAAGGGGTGAGAGCAGAGCCCAATGTAACGACCACCCTTTGGTAGTCAAGTGCAAGTGTGACACCCCAGGGGTCTGGTTGCCACAGTAATAGAGATATTACGTCTGAGAGCAGGTGGGAGGTCTCCTGGTCAGGAATCCTATGCATGCCACACCTCCTGCCCAGTCCTGGGAGGGGAAGGACTTCCCCTATATAAAACTGGGGCTGAGAAAGGGTTAGGGAGTTGAGAAGAGGAGAAGCAGCTATAGGAAAGAGAGATCAGGAGCTCTGGGGAAGTCGTGCTAAAAGGAATCAGGGGCTGGCAGCTGTAGAGCTCGCCCTGATTGAAGAGTTACCACCGGACCCGGAGTCCGAGGCTGTGGGGACTAATCCTTACCCAGCAGCAGAAACCGACCGGCAGGGGATTTCAGGTCCTCTGGCCAAGAAACCCGAAGGCACGGTCACACGCGTGGGACCAGCACCGCCGTCGTGGAGCGGAAGCCACTAGAAGGCCCCGAGTCACCGGCCATACGGGTGAGCACCACACGGTACACTCAGGGACGTGGGCTACTTTTACCCGCCTCTAGCAAGGTAGCCAGAAGAGTACAATTAGTTGGGGAGGCCTACAACTCCGCCTGGCCAGGGGAAATCCCATCTGCTCAAAGACTGACCAGGCCCCGATCGCTAGCCAGTACTCCGGGAGGGTCTATCTTTATCACCAGTAAAGACCCTGAACTACACCGCATCGTCTCTGAGTGGTTCCTGCTACCCCCATCATCCACGTCGGCTGCCCTGAGGCCATACCCCTCCCGTTGGGGGTTAAACCATCTACGCTGCACAATCGTATCACTGGCCTCAGCGGTCTGCCCTGCAGCGGCAGCTCCATAGCTGCATTCAACGGGTGGCGTAGTCGTCCAACATCTACTGCTAATACTCAGCCACACAGTTTGACTCCCTGGGCACGGACCGGGTCACCCACACGAGACTACTACCCTCAACAGGCCCGGCTCCGGGTAGTCCCCGCGTGCGCAACGCGACACCAAGTAGGCCCAGGGGCGCGTCACAAGCACAAGAGGGATGTCCTTCTCTTGACTACCATACATGGTGATGGCAGCACCCTCAGCACTGTACGAGGTTCCACTATACCGGTCGTCAAACCAGACTGTGTAGTAGGGTACAACAAGTACATGGGGGGAGTTGATCTCTCTGATCAAGTCCTCCAGCCGTACAGTGCTTTGAGAAAAGCCAAGGTGTGGTACAAGAAGTTGGCCGTGCGTGCACATCATTCAGATGGCAATGCACAACGCTTTCCTCCTGTCACAATGTGCAGGCCAGACTTCTACGTTGTATCTTCACTTCCAGGAGGTAGTTATCAAGGCCCTGATATTTGGCTGTGGTGACAGAGCGGGCCCCAGTACTTCTGGAACTGAAGGACCTCAAATTGTACCAGGCCAGCATTTCCCTGGAGAAGTCCCTCAAACAGGAAAAAAAGGTAAGTCACAAAAGTGTGTTCCAAAAGGGGAATACGCAAGGACACCACTTATCAATGCGACACCTGCCCTGACAAACCTGGCCTGTGCATGAATGAATACTTCTGAAGGTACCATACTTTGATGCACTACTAAATTAATTTCTGACGTATGACAACCTGACGAACACTACACAACCTGTTCGTCAGGTTGTTCTACGTCAGTTGTGTAGTGTCCGTCACGTTGTCCTACACAACTGACGTATGACACTACATTATAAGATTCACAAATCAGGTATCAGTTCCAAAAATCGGGCACTTGTTGGGCATTTCCACTGTTTAGGCACATGGGGGCTCTGAGAACGTGACATGACGCCCACAGACCATTCCATCAAAGTCTGCATTCCAAAGCGTCACTCCTTCCCTTCTGAGCCCTGACATGCACCCAAACAGTAGTTTTCTCCAACACATGGTGTATCAGCATACTCAGGAGAAATTGGACAACATATTTTGAGGTCCACTTTCTCCTGCTACCCTTGTGAGAATTTTTTTTTTAACATTTTTGTGGAAAAAATATGTTTTTTTTTATTTTCACAAGTCAACATTATAATTTTCTGTGAAGCACCTGGGGGTTCAAGGTGCTCACAACACATCTAGATAAATTCAATGAGGGGTCCAGTTTCCAAAAAGAGGGCACTTGTTGGGCATTTCCACTGTTTAGGCACATCAGGGACTCTGCAAACGCGACATGACGCCCGCAGACCATTCCATCAAAGTCTGCATTCCAAAGCATCACTCCTTCCCTTCCGAGCCCTGACATGCCCCCAAACAGTAGTTTTCTCCAACACATGGGGTATCAGCATACTCAGGAGAAATTGGACAACATATTTTGAGGTCCACTTTTTCTTGTTAACCTTGTGAAAATAAAAAAATTGCAGCTAAAATATCGTTTTTGTGGAAAAAAAATGTTTTTTTTCACGGCTCTATGTTATAAACTTTTGCGAAACACTTGGGGGTTCAAAGTGCTCACCACACATCTAAATAGGTTCCTTAAGGGGCCTAGTTTCTAGAATGGGGTCACTTGTGAGGGGGTTTCCACTGTTTAGGTACATCAGGGGTTCTCTAAACGCGACATGGGGTCCGCTGTCAATTCCAGCGAGTTTTGCGTACCAAGCCCTGCCGTGCGCCCAAACAATGGCTTTCCCACACATATGGGGTATCAGCATACTCAGGAGAAATTGCAACAACTTTTGGGGTCCAATTTTTCCTGTTACCCTTGTGAAAATAAAAAAATTGGGGTCTAAAGTAAAATTTTTGTGAAAAAAAGTTAAATGTTAATAAGAAAAAAATTTGGTTCCAAGATTGTGCTGATGTAAAGTAGACATGTAGGAAATGTTATTTATTAACTCTTTTGTGTGACATATATTTCTGATTTAAGGGCATAAAAATTAAAATTTTGAAAATTGCGAAATTTTCTAAATTTTCGCCAAATTTTAGTTTTTTTAACAAATAAACGCAAGTGATATCGAAGAAATTTTACCACAATCATGAAGTACAATATGTCAGGAAAAAACAATCTCAGAATCAGGGGGATCCTTTGAAGTGTTCCAGAGCTCTTATCTCATAAAGTGACAGTGGTCAGAATTGTAAAAATTGACCCGGTCATTAATGTGCAAACCACCCTCGGGGGTAAAGGGGTTAACTGTCTCAGTGAACAATGTAAACAAAAAGTAAATAAATGCTGCTGGAATTGCTGTGTTTTGGTTGCCTAGCCTCTAAAAATATGGGATATAAATTGATGTATGGATCCCAAAAATCATATGTGATGATAAATAGTACAGCTAAGGTTCTGTTCACAACTGCTTTTTGTATTTCCAGTTTAAGAACATTGAAATGAAATTCATATGCAGGACGGATCATTTATATAACATACCCAAACTGCAGCAGAAGGACCCCATGGATTGTATGGGGTCTGCCTGGATTCTGTTATGTTGCCCATTAATTTACATGCCCCTCATACTTCTGATTGACACTCAGAGTGATTTGTGTGCACATAGACACAGCAGCATGTCAGTGTTTTTTCAGCGTTTTTTTCACCCATTGGAAGTAATGGGGGCGAAAAAAAACGCTGAAAAAAACGCACCAAAAACCCAGGTGTCAGGTTTTTCAGTGTTCTGGTCTGATCTGGCAGGGTTCCCCCTCCGAACTTGATGAGTTCATGGTGGGCTTAAATGTCAATGACCTTAACATTCACATCACGTATCAGCAGAATTCTGATAGAGCTGAATTTTTAGATGTCATGATCCGGAGAGATGGAGATGGTGCCCTTCCAACAAATATATATAGAAAACCAACTTCCACGAACATGTTACTACATGCTTCGTCCTCACATCCTGTATATGTGACACCCCAGGGGTCTGGTTGCCACAGTGATAGAGATATTACGTCTGAGAGCAGGTGGGAGGTCTCTTGGTCAGGGATCCTATGCATGCCACACCTCCTGCCCAGTCCTGGGAGGGGAAGAACTTCCCCTATATAAACCTAGGGCTGAGGCAGGGTTAGTGAGTAGAGAAGAAGTAGAGACAGAGAAGCAGATATAGGAAAAGAACATCAGGAGCTCTGTGGGAACAGTGCTACAAGGAGTCAGGGGCTGGCAGCTGCAGAGCTCGCCCTGACTGAGAAGTATCACCGGACCCGGAGTCCGAGGCTGTGGGGACTAATCTCTACCCAGCAGCAGAAACCGACCGGCAGGGGATTGCAGGTCCTCTGGCCCAGAAACCCGAAGGCACGGTCACACGCGTGGGACCAGCACCGCCATCGTGGAGCGGAAGCCATTAGAAGGCCCCGAGTCACCGGCCATACGGGTGAGCACCACACGGTACACTCAGGGACGTGGGCTACTTATACCCGCCTCTAGCAAGGTAGCCAGAAGAGTACAGTCAGTTTGGGAGGCCTACAACTCCGCCTGGTCAGGGGAGATCCCATCTGCTCAAGGACTGACCAGGCCCCGATTGCTAGCAAGTACTCCGGGAGGGTCTATCTTTGTCACCAGTAAAGACCCTGAACTACACCGCATCGTCTCTGAGTGGTTCCTGCTACCCCCATCATCCACGTCGGCTGCCCTGAGGCCATACCCCTCCCGTTGGGGGTTATACCATCCACGCTGCACCATCCTTCCACCGGCCTCAGCGGTCTGCCCTGCAGCGGCAGCTCCATAGCTGCATTCAACGGGTGGCGTAGTCATCCACCATCCACTGCTAATAGACTGCCACTTAGTCTGACTCCCTGGGCACGGACCGGGTCGCCGCCACGAGACTACTACCCCCCATCTGATCCGGCTCCGGGTAGGCTCCCGCGTGCGCAACGCTGCGCGACTCAGGCCCAGGGGCGCGTCAACTTTTGGCGTAGTCGGCAGGATTTCGTGCCCGCAACCACCGGGTACTGCGTGCCTGAAAAAGAGACTTTTAAAACTTACCATCCGTGAAGTTTTCCCGCCATCCGGCGCCATCTTCAGCCTTCTTCCCGCCATCCGTGAGGTTTTCCCGCCATCCGGCGCCATCTTCAGCCTTCTTCCCGCCATCCGTGGAGTTTTCCCGCCGTTAGCCGCCATCTTGAAGACGCCGCGCGGGAAGAAGAGGGGCGTGGACTCCGAAAGCGCGCGAGAACTGAAGCCCCGCCTCACGTCCGGACGTTGCGTAAGGTCCTGGAAGGAGCCCAGCAGACGCCGACGTCACAGGAGCGCGACGGAAGGTCCTCAACCCTGACGATCCACTGCGGAGCCGCGGCCTACGGAAGAGGATCATCGCAAGGTAGGCCACGGTCCACTAGGGGGGAGAAGGATGTCGGATACGGAGGAGAGCTTCACCGCTTCAACCCCCGCCAGCGCCACCGCTGTTGCGGTCATGCCTTTCACCATGCCCTATATCCCGGGGGCAGCCTGGCTACCCCAGTACTCAGGGGAGTCCCATACCCTGCATGACTTTAGAGAAAAGCTGGATAGCCTCTTCCAGGTGTACCCCCTCACAGAGGAGCAAAAAGTGAGCATCCTGGTGGCCCAACTAACCGGGGCAGCCCAAAGGGAGGTAAAGTCCTGGCCACCTGGGGGGGGGACTGTCGCGGGGATACTAACCCGGCTGAGGGACACCTTTGATACCCGCACCTCAGCCGAGATCAAGCTTAGATTCTACGGGTGCAAACAGCGGGCACATGAGAGTATAAGGGACTATGCCCTGAACCTACAAGAGGCCCTGAGAGCCATTAAGCAGACCGACCCTGACGGCGTGGGAGACGAGGACAGGCTGTTGACTGAACAATTTATAGAGGGTTTATATTGCAATGCCCACCGAACCCAGTTGCGGGCAATGGCCTTACAGGACCCTCATCTGGGATTTGCACAGTTCAAGGACAGAGCCATCCGGGTGCTTCGAGAATCGGCACCCGGTGGCGTTGTGACCCACAGACGCCCCACTACCACTTACCACCAGGAGGCGGCGCCCTTGTCGGCAGGGCCTGTGGGAGCTGATGCGCAGGCTTTGAACAATGACCCGGCTCCAGACCTGCACCATCAGGTCCAAGAGCTAGCTAAAAGCGTTGCTGCGCTAACCCGAACTGTGCAGTCTTTACAGGTTTCCGCTCCAGGGAAGATCCAGCTGGCATCCGGACCGGAGGACATCCCGTGGCGTCGACCAAGGAGGACCCCACCGGCCAGAGGAAGACCCAGCGACCGATACAACGAGGACGGACGACCCATCTGCCGCCGCTGCAATCAACCCGGACATATGGCAAGGTACTGTCCTTTAAACTGGCACAACCTGGGGTAGAGGGCCAACCCCCAGGAAAAAGATCACCAGGCCCATCGAACTGGCGCGACAAATATGTGGGAGGACGTCCAGTCTTACCCGTGGTACTGGATGGCATTCCTATTAGTGCCCTGCTGGACACCGGGTCACAGGTCACCACCATCCCGTACGTGCTCTTCAAGCAGTACTGGAATGACTCGGATATCACCCGCTACCCTGACGACGACTTGAGTATCATCGCCAGCAATGGTCAGCCCGTGCCACAGATTGGATTTAAAGAGGTGACCATTAAAATCGGTAGAGTCGAATTGGCGGCACAGGGACTGATCATTGTAGACATTGACAAACACGAGAGTCACCCAAAGATAACTCTAGGAACTAATGTAATTGAAAATTGTCTTGCAGAGGTGATTTTCCTTTTACAGCAGGTTGCCAAGAACGCCAGCTCCGGCCAGCAGCGAGTGCTCCAGAAAGAGATCCGGGCACTGATGCGACGGCAACAGCTAGAACTCTCCGGTGGTGAGATTGGTAGCGTGCGAATGTGTGACCCTTTCCCTATTGCCATGCCCCCAAAAAGTGAAATGATGATTTGGTGCCGGGCAGCTATTGGTCTGAGAGGTAGAGATTACCAGGCAATGGTAGAACCAGTTTACTCAGACAGTAGGCCCACCATTTTGACAGCACGGGGGGTGGTCAATGTACGCCATGGGAGGGTGCCCGTTCGCATAATAAATATCGGGAAGAGGGAAGTGTACCTGCCCCGGTATGCCACGCTAGCCAAATTGTATACCATCAATCAAGATTCCATACAGTCCGTAGAACCCTTGCCTCCATCTTCCCCGGAGGAAGGTAACGGCTCTAAGAAAACGATGGAGGACTGGTGTCAGCAACTACATTTGGGTACTGACTCCACTCCCTCACACCAGAAACAGGGAGTCTATCGGGTGGTTCAAGAGTACGAGAGAGTGTTTAGTAAACACCCGTTAGACTTCGGGCGAGTCAAGGGGGTAGAACACCACATCCCCACGGGAGACCATCCTCCCATAAAAGAGAGGTATCGACCCGTACCCCCTGCACACTACCAACACGCCAAGGGGATGCTTAGAGACATGAAGGAGGCTGGGGTGATCAGGGATAGCTGTAGCCCCTGGGCAGCTCCACTAGTCTTAGTCAAAAAGAAAGACAACACCATGAGGATGTGTGTAGATTACCGGAAAATCAACCGTATCACACACAAGGATGCGTACCCCTTACCAAGGATAGAGGAGTCTTTGGCTGCTTTAAGATCTGCTAACTTCTTCTCTACCTTGGATCTCACTAGTGGGTACTGGCAGGTTCCTGTAGCAGAGGCGGACCTGGAGAAGACCGCATTCACCACCCCGATGGGACTTAGCGAGTTTACCTGCATGCCGTTCGGACTCTGCAACGCACCAGGAACCTTCCAACGATTAATGGAGTGCTGTCTGGGCCACAGAAACTTCGAGACGGTCTTGTTGTACCTGGACGATGTCATCGTATATTCCAAGACGTATGAGGACCACCTGAAACACCTGGCGGAAGTGTTCGAAGCTCTGGCAAGCTACGGCCTAAAGGTGAAACCCTCCAAGTGTCACCTCCTGAAACCAAAGGTGCAGTACCTGGGACACGTGGTGAGCGCTGACGGAGTGGCTCCCGACCCTGATAAGATCACCGCAATTAAGGAATGGCCAAGTCCCTCCAGTGTAAAAGAAGTGCGGCAGTTCCTCGGGTTGGTAGGCCATTACCGCAGATTCATCCCCGGTTTCACCAAAAAGGCAGCTCCTATGCAGGACCTCCTGATAGGCCAGTCCCGGAAGGCCAAGAACCAGAAGCCACCCTTCAGATGGGAGAAGTTAGAAGAAGAGTCCTTCCGCCAGCTGAAGATGGCCCTCACGGGGGATGAAATCCTGGCGTACCCTGATTACAGCCAGCCCTTTATCCTCTACACCGACGCAAGTAACATCGGGCTAGGAGCCGTGCTGTCCCAGATCCAGCAGGGGAAAGAACGAGTAATCGCTTACGCCAGCCGAAAACTGCGACCCACCGAGAGAAACCCTGAGAATTACAGCTCATTTAAGCTAGAGTTCCTGGCAGTGGTGTGGGCAGTCACCGAACGCTTTAAGCACTACCTCGCTTCTTCCCGGTTCATCGTGTACACGGATAACAACCCGTTGACACACCTGGACACGGCAAGACTCGGTGCCCTAGAGCAGAGATGGATGGCCCGTCTGTCCAACTACGAGTTCACAATCAAATACCGGGCAGGACGCTCCAATACCAACGCGGACGCCCTGTCCAGGATGCCAAACCTACCGGACGTAGGAGAAGATCCAGAGGGACTGGAAGAAGTTGAACTCCCCGCGTTCCACCGTCATGGGACTATCCAGTATTCCCATCGGGTAAAGAGTAAGCAAGCCGCTACGTTTAACCCCTTGCCTCACTACAACTGGGAGGAGACGCAAGACAGTGACCCTGCCGTCCGACTGGTGAAGGAGATGCTGACTCGGCCAGAGGCTCGCCTTGACCCAGACGCTCCGGAGGAAGCCAAGCAACTATGGGCTGAGAAGAGTCGACTGTTCCTTTACAAGGGGAAGTTGTGCCGCAGAATGGTTAACTCCCGGACGCATGAACTAATCTGGCAAGTAGTGGTGCCACGAAGAGACGCAGCCATGGTGATGGAGGCATACCACGACGGGGCTGGACACTTCGGATGGAAGAAGCTGGAGTTCCTGCTGCGCGAGCGGTTTCACTGGGTAGGCATGAGGGGAACCATCGAGAGGTGGTGCAGAGACTGTGGCCCGTGCAACCTAAGAAGGAAGGACCGTGCCAGCCAGAAGACTCCCCTGCAGTCAATCGTCACCCGGCAGCCGTTGGAACTGGTAGCCTTGGATCATGTAAAACTGACCCCAAGCAGAAGTGGCTACGTCTACGCACTAACCATCATGGATCACTACTCCCGGTTCTTGGTTGTCGTCCCCGTCAAGGACTTAACAGCTCGAACAGCAGCTAGAGCCTTCCAGCAGCATTTCTGCCGTCCACACGGGTACCCGGACCAAGTGTTGACAGACCAGGGACCTGCCTTTGAAGCGGAGGTCTTCCAAGAATTCTGCACTCTGTATGGCTGCCGGAAGATAAGGACAACACCCTATCATCCGCAAACTAATGGACTTTGTGAGAAAATGAACCAGGTGGTAATGGATCTTCTGAAAACGTTGCCCCTGGAAGAACGCAGTCTGTGGCCTGAGAAGCTGCCCGATCTGGTGGACCTATACAACCACATCCCGGTAGGTTCCACCAACTGTACCCCGGCTTACCTAATGAGGGCGAGACCTGGTAAGTTACCTGTTGACCTGGAAATGGGAGTCCTGACACCCGAGGACACTTCACCAGAAGCAGACTGGGACACAGAGAGGCAGCAGCAGTACCGGAGAGTACAGGAGAGTGTGGAGCGAAGTCTCTGTCAGGCTAGGGAAAGACAAGAGAAAACTTACAACCAGTATGCTCCCGCTGTTCCCCTGGTACCCGGAGAGCAGGTCTTGAAGAGAAAAAGACGGCTCCACAAGTTGGACGACCAGTGGGAGAAGGACCCGTACACCGTACTGCCCTCAAGCCACGACAACCCAAAGGTCTGTACCATCAGTAAAGACGGAGGGGAAACCACGACCATTGTATCCCGGGATCACCTGAAGAAGTGTCCCGAACAGCTACGGAACCCTGAAGAGGAACAAGAAGACCCTCGACCCGTAGAGGAAAGGGAAGACATGGTTAGTACTGTGCTCGGAGACTTCCCTCGGTCTTGGACTCAAGTCAATGGCGCAGTTGTGATACCCGTACTCACCTTCCTCCAACCAGCATCCCAAGCACCTACGGAGCGACAGGTAGAGCTGGAAGAGCAGCCGGTCCAGGAGGCAGAAGACTCCACACGAGCAGAACAGGAGGATCAACCCTCTGCTTATAGTGAGCCTGCCGTACCCCTAGTGAGCCAAGGAGCCGGTAGACAGCTGCCCAGTTTACCCTTGACAGCTCCTACACCCTGTAGTTCAGGGCTAGACAGTCAGCTCCGAAGGTCCACTAGGGCCACTAGAGGCCAGTTACCCGCACGTTGGAGGATTTGAAGTGTATAAATTGTTTTATTTGTGGTTACCTGTTTTTCTTGTTGCTTGTGTATAATTATGTGTTTCTAGTTGTTTATAGGAGTCTTGGGTGGATTTACCGGGAATCCTGTGTACATAGTTGGAGCGTAACCCAGGACGGACTAAAGACTGTTAAGGACTCGGGGCAGGACAGACCCCTACCTGGTTACGTCTCCCTGTTTTGGTGAAATGGACACCTTGCTTTTCTTCAAAGACTGCACCCGGTTACGGACATGCCGTGACCACCTTTATGTGTTTTTCTTATTGTATCATTATTGTTATACCTTGTTATGTTTTTCCAAAAATATGTTTAGTCCCGGAGTACTAAATTTCACTAGGGGGGAATGTGACACCCCAGGGGTCTGGTTGCCACAGTGATAGAGATATTACGTCTGAGAGCAGGTGGGAGGTCTCTTGGTCAGGGATCCTATGCATGCCACACCTCCTGCCCAGTCCTGGGAGGGGAAGAACTTCCCCTATATAAACCTAGGGCTGAGGCAGGGTTAGTGAGTAGAGAAGAAGTAGAGACAGAGAAGCAGATATAGGAAAAGAACATCAGGAGCTCTGTGGGAACAGTGCTACAAGGAGTCAGGGGCTGGCAGCTGCAGAGCTCGCCCTGACTGAGAAGTATCACCGGACCCGGAGTCCGAGGCTGTGGGGACTAATCTCTACCCAGCAGCAGAAACCGACCGGCAGGGGATTGCAGGTCCTCTGGCCCAGAAACCCGAAGGCACGGTCACACGCGTGGGACCAGCACCGCCATCGTGGAGCGGAAGCCATTAGAAGGCCCCGAGTCACCGGCCATACGGGTGAGCACCACACGGTACACTCAGGGACGTGGGCTACTTATACCCGCCTCTAGCAAGGTAGCCAGAAGAGTACAGTCAGTTTGGGAGGCCTACAACTCCGCCTGGTCAGGGGAGATCCCATCTGCTCAAGGACTGACCAGGCCCCGATTGCTAGCAAGTACTCCGGGAGGGTCTATCTTTGTCACCAGTAAAGACCCTGAACTACACCGCATCGTCTCTGAGTGGTTCCTGCTACCCCCATCATCCACGTCGGCTGCCCTGAGGCCATACCCCTCCCGTTGGGGGTTATACCATCCACGCTGCACCATCCTTCCACCGGCCTCAGCGGTCTGCCCTGCAGCGGCAGCTCCATAGCTGCATTCAACGGGTGGCGTAGTCATCCACTGTTAATAGACTGCCACTTAGTCTGACTCCCTGGGCACGGACCGGGTCGCCGCCACGAGACTACTACCCCCCATCTGATCCGGCTCCGGGTAGGCTCCCGCGTGCGCAACGCTGCGCGACTCAGGCCCAGGGGCGCGTCATATACATGGTGCAGTCGGTTCCCCAAGTTCCTGCGTCTCCGCAGGATCTGTTCAACAGACCATGAATTTGAAATTCAGGCAAGAGATCTTATGTCCCATTTCTACGAGAGAGGTTATAGGTGTAGGAGTGTCAAGCGGGCATATAATAGGGCGAGATTCTCTTCCTGCCATGACCTCCTATATAAAACACGTAGTACCAATGATCAGGAAGTAGTGCGTTTTATAACAAGATACCATACACAGGCGTCGGCAATGCAATGCGCACTAACGAAAGCATGGCCCGTCTTGAGAGCTGACCCGGTTTTAGCTAATATCGTACCCAAAAAACCATTGATTACGTTCCGTCACTCTAAGAATCTTCGTGATCGACTCGTGAGGAGTCATTATATGAGCGAATTCAAACCTACATTTTTGGATCAATTTACCATCCGATATGGCTGTTCTCCCTGTGGACACTGCGTAGCGTGTCCGAATGTAGATTGATGCAGTGAATTTGGTGATTCTAGTGTTACTAAAACTTATAAAATCAAGAAAACAATCAATTGCCACACACGGTACGTGATCTATCATGCCACATGTCCGTGCGGCCTAATCTATGTTGGCCTTGCCAGCTCAAGGCAAGGTTAAGGTAACACGTACTGGGGATTAACGCTGCAGCGGAACAAACGGATATATCCACATTAAAAACCATTCCGCAACATTTTAAACTTAAACATCAGTGCAATGGCAGTCTGTTGCGGGTGAAAGGAATTGACAGTGTTGCCATTGGTATCTGTGGTGACCATACATCCAAACGCCTGGCCCAACTTGAGGCCAGGTGGATTTGGACTTTGAATACTGTCCATCCCAATGGACTCAATGAAAATCTGAGTTTCATACCTTTTTTGTGATCATTGTGTTGCTGTCCACATCATCCCCTTACATACCTGGTGATCCACAGTGGTTCATGTTTTATGTGGTTTTAATTTTTTGCTTTTTTATATACAGGTCCTATGCCTGTCAATATGTGACCCGCCATACATGTATGACGTTACTGGAAATGGATTTCAACTGAACGCTGATATTGTGTTGAGATCCTCCACTGTTTATTGATCCTGGGCTGGTCGCAAGATACACTATATGTTATATTATGCATTGCTATTACTATCTGTGAGCACCATTTCATATTATATGTCATATATAGAATGTAATGTTTTATGATTGGTGCTTCCTTATAATGGCTCAGTACTTCACATTGATTTTAACTTTGTGCATATACGGCCATATTGGCAATGAAGTATCTATACATATGATTGTGTAATTTACATAATAGTAATATAAGATATTATAACATACATCTTTATTTGCCATATGTATTCCTTATATATATGCTGAAATAATTCTTCTGTCTTTTTGAGCTATATAATTAGTACTGTTTATATACGGACATTATGGTATACATCGTGTTGTCCACTTATATCTGATGTTTCTTATCTAGTGTGTACCACTTACCTCATGCGGTGTTATGTAAACACGTTCCAGCTACTGCCTGCCTTTGCACGCATGACCTTCCTGGCCCCTGCACGCCCTGCGGCATCTCCTCCCTATGTTCCTCGGGTTTCCGTGGGTCTGGGTGATGCCGCGGCCGCCGCGCGTCCTCGTTGCCATGGTGTCACATGCATCACTTCCATTGCTGCACAAAAAAGCTTAAAAAAACCCTTCCAAAAGTCACCAAAAAAGCGTTTCTCCCACAGCAAAGTAAATGAGAAACCTGAAGTGTCATGCACACGTGGAGTATTTTTTGATTTGCGGATTTGGTGCAGAAAATACTCTTCAGCATGTCAATTCTCTGTGCATTTTTGCCTGCGTTTTTCACCCATTGAATGCATTGAAAAAAAACGCACCAAAAACGAAAATAGAAAATAATCTTCAGCATGTCAATTCTCTGGCAGGTCTTAGATGTTAAGGTGAGTATAAGGTGTTTTTTTATTTTTCTTTATTTCAGAGGACGTTGGCATCAGAGACTAGGTGTAGGTGAGTATATGGTGTTCATTATTTTTATTTAAAGAATTATTAATTGAAACTTTTTTACAGTGTTACTCCTCTCATCAGCGGCGCTTGCACTGGCTGTTTACTGTGACAGCAGGCGCCAGCTGATGGGGGTAGTAGTCCCATCAGCCGACGCCTATGACCCGCGGTAAGCTTTTTACCGCGGGTCACTGTCACAGCTGCGGGATCACGCTGACACCTGACAGTGTGATCCCACAGCGCTGTGACCTGCGCTAGTGATGTTACCGCCGATCACAGCCCTGTTTGCTGTTCGGTTCGTGTTCAGGATCGCGTGAACGAGCACAAACATTTTTTGATGTTCGGGTTTAGCCGAACATCAAAAGATTCGCTCATCTCTAATCACGACTACAGTACATTTGACTTTTGCAGCCAATCATTGGGTTATGTGGTGATCCTGATGTAGTCAGCACAAGACCGTTAGGCCCAGTGAAAGGCTGCAGTGGTCACATGTAATGCAGTTGTGACATCACCACTGGAGATGGTGGAGAGGCGGCGCTGCAGCAGTGGTGGGTCAGTAAAGCTCACTTTGTTATTTTTAACTTCAGCAAGCTTATGGAGGTTAAAAGCTCATGGATGAGTTTAGCATACTAAAATTTTGAAATTTTGTGTAACAAGATAAAATGACATACAGTCCTGCTCATCGTTATTGGCACCATGAAGTTTAAGTACATAATGTGGAATATCTCCTGAATAAACTGAATCAAGTGAAACAGTTTTTTTTTTATATAAAGCACTGTTGTTAAATACTAAAGAGTAAATGATAAACAATAATTTAAAATAAAAAAAATGGGAGGGAAAAAAGAAAAACCTAAAGCTTGCTGTTACACTGGTATTGGCACCTTTTACTTTAATTTAGTATTGAAACGCATTTGTGGTAAATCACAAAAGAGATTCACCTGTGATTAATTGTCGGTGCCCATGTGACATGAATTAGCCAATGAATGATCACTTCGGTGTTTTAAAAAGCCACATGGTAGGCCCTGTTGCTTTGTCACAATGGTGAAGACAAAGGAGCTGTCTGAAGACATCAGAACTGTTATTATTAGCAAACACAAGACTTCCAAAGGGTATAAGGCCATCTCCAAAGACCTTGGTATCCCAGTTTCAACAGTGCGCAATGTTTTTAAGAAGTTTGCCAAGCATGGAACCGTAAAAAACCTCCCTGGACGTGGGGGAAAGAGGAAAATTGACGAGATGTCTTCGAAGGTTGGTGCAAATGGTGGAAAAAACACCACGTTAAACATCCAAAGACCTGAAGGCCAACCTGGAACAGTCTGGGGTCATGATTTCAACAAGTACCATACGCCACACACTAAACCAAGCAGAGCTTTATGGGCGAAGGCCAAGGAAGAAACCATTGCTGAAGAAAAGATGTAAAAAGGAACAGCTGATCT
Source organism: Phyllobates terribilis (assembly GCF_046119375.1). Taxonomy (NCBI): domain Eukaryota; kingdom Metazoa; phylum Chordata; class Amphibia; order Anura; family Dendrobatidae; genus Phyllobates; species Phyllobates terribilis. The sequence continues at coordinate 161,172,831 of NW_027362761.1, forward strand.
TTGCCAAAGAGTACTGTGACAAACCACAATCCTTCTGGGAAAACATTCTATGGATAGATGAAACAAAAATAGAGTTTTTTGACAATGCAAAGCAACAGTTTGTTTACAGACGGCACAATGAAGTTTATAAGGAAAAGAACACCTTACCAACAATTAAGCATTGTGGAGGATCCATAATGCTGTGGGGTTACTTTGCTGTATCTGGTACTGGAATCAGAGAATTATCAAGAGATTTTAAAACTAAAGGTCCTACGTAAAAGAAGAAAACTTGGTTTGAGTCGAAGATCATGGGTCCTCCAGCAAGACAATGACCCAAAACACACATCCAAACGTACACAGGAATGATTGAAAAAGAAAAAATGGACTGTTTTAAAATGGCCAGCAAGGAGTCCTGACCTCAACCCCATTGAAAATCTTTGGGGAGAGCTAAAATCTGAAGAGCTTGAACAAACTGCACGGAAGAGTGGGAGAAAATTCCAGCTGAGAAGTGCAAGAAGCTTATAGATAGCTATAAGAAATGTTTGGAGGCTGTCAGCAATGCCAAAGAGTGTGCAACCAAGTATTAAATTAGGGGTTCCTTTATTGCTGCACATGTTGTTTATTCTGTTTCTTCTTTGAAATTGCAACATGAAAGATTAAAAACAATGTTTTTTTTTGTTGTATTAAAGATATAACTTTGGTACATTTCCATTTATTTCTGAAGATATTGTACAGTCTATGTGAATAATGAAGGGGTGCCAATAATGGCGAGCAGCACTGTAACTTATCAGAACAGAAATACCAGCTATCAATTACAATGCTTAAAACTGCTCTGATAAAACAGTGACTGTTTTATGATTGGTTGCTATGACCAACAAAGTTAGTTTTCTGTTAGACGGTTTTGATAAATGAGGTCTATTGTTTTAGCAAAATTATTATGTAATTGATGCGCATTGCACATTGGGGAGTAAATTCTGTTGCATATACAAAGATCACTTGTGGACGACCTTGCTCCATAACAGACAAAACTTATTTTTCATAAACAAACATTAGTTGAATCCACTGTACCGCTGTCACTTTGAAGAAAAGCAGTACATATATTGATTCTTTTTAATGTTTTTTCATGTGGGTTACGGAATGTACCCGCCTGAAAAATATCGTATGCACATAATGGCTCCAATTCATCAAAGCTTTTACGCCAAAAAACTGGCACAAAACACTTTGAAAGATCACAACATTTTTGCGCAATCTGAAGTAGTGTGAAAGTTTGGCGACTTTTGACATTTTCATGCCAGTTTGAAGCAGCGCAGCCAAACTGGTAAAACTGTGAAGGAGCCAGAACGTGGCATAGCTAGATCCGCCTGTCAAATTTAGCAGTGCTTGTGTAGAACGAGCAAGAAAGCTTGTAAAAGAACTTCAACATGACGTTTCAAGGATGGAGCAAGACTGCCATCTACTGGCCAGAGGCAGTCAAGCGGAACCAAAATATACAAGGGAAGTTGCAGGGAGGGCAGATTCAGACGTTGGACCCAATCAGGTGACTTCCAGGAAGGAGTTCAGAGAGATAAGAGGCCAGCGCGCCAAACCTGAGGGGTCTTTGGCGCCAAGCAGCAGAGAGGAGCAGACGTGCTCCCTGCGTCCTGAGAAACCCCGCGTGACAGGCCGAATCCAGAGGCCTGAGAGGTGCTCCAGCCGGGCACCGGTAAAAGAGCTCCGGATCCCTCACAGTTGTGACTCGAGTGCTGTGCCTGCTGAGGATACTAGGAACCTGATCGCGGTGCTGAGTGAGTTCGCGGAACCCGACGTCGGCCGCCGACAGACGAGGCCTGGACCCCCCTATCCAAGGCTCGAGAGACTGCCTCCAACGGCCAAGCAGAGAGGAGCTGCATACGTGAGCAGGGCCGTCACTTCCACTGCTCACCCACGGTACCGGGGACAATTGGGTTTAAGTACTCAGGTTGGGAGGGGAACGGTTGGGGCTAAAGTAGCACAATGTGATTTGATTGCATTCATCCGGAAAGAGACTCACGGCCTAGCGGGAATAACCGATGACCCCCGCTAGGGCCAAATTCACGGTTAAAGAACTTGTGTGGTGTCTCTCATGCTTGAGGGCATCACCTTACTTTAAGAGACTGCGCCTTATTTTAAGAGACTGCGCCTTACTTTGAGAAATTTCGTATTTTTCTGATATTTCAAACCACTGTTCATTACCCTTGTTGCTAATCCCTTGTTTCAGTATACCTGTTGTATAAAACTGTTTACAAACATCTCTGACTGTTCTCGCCTTGTGTCTCTGTGCGTTGCATTCCGGCACCTGCATTACATTTGGCGTAGTCGGCAGGATGCAACATTCAGACGCAGAGATGGCGGATCAGTCTGTGGCTGGGTCCGGCCGGAGCCATATACCCCTGGGGGCTATGCTCAGCCATCTTCCCAAGTTTACAGGGGATGGCATGTCACTTTGGGACTGGGCGGAAAGACTGAGAAGTATGCTACGTATGTATCCCCTTGACCCTCTAGCCCAGGCGGAGCTGGCCCTCCTAACCCTTGATGGAGAGGCCCGACAGACTGTGATGTACCGCCCACCTGGGGACCGTGACACCGTGGATAAAGTGATAAAAATTCTAGAGGACATGCACGGTGACACTACAGATTTGGGACACTTGCGCTTACGGTTGTTTCAGCGGGTCCAAGGGGAAAATGAGACAGTAAATCAGTATGTTAATGCATTACAGGAAGTGACGGTCCATATCACTAAGAAAACTCGAGATGGGAACCGAGGACTGGGACCATTGGATGAGGTGTTGCGTGATCAACTGATTGCTGGCTTGAAAGACCCTTCCCTGAGGCAGATCCTGAAGGAGCGGCTGCGATTGAGCCCTGATATGGGCTTCCTGGAGGTAGGGGCTGAAGCTAGAGTCCTGGAGAGAGAAGTTCCTGTTCTCAAAGCCACAGTTAGAAGTCATGAGGCAATTGCTCCTGGATTCACCAACCAAGAGCCTGATTGGGTACGGGAAATACGTCAGGAAATTCGAGACATTCGGGGTGAGCTGAATTCTATTACGAAGACTCCTACTGCCCCCTTGCCGACAGGCCGTACTGCTCAACGCGGACGGAGACCAGAACGAGAAAGACGTTCCTATCCAGCCCCAGCACGACATGTACCCGACCTATCGGCAGAACGAGGACCGGAGTGCTGGACCTGCGGAGGTAGGGGGCATATCTCCAAAGACTGTCCCAACCGAGAAAGGAGGAGGGACAGCCGTTAAACTAAAATGCCCCACGGTTGTGGAGCATACCGTGGGGTCTCGAGCTTCAGAGAGTAGAAGAGGGAGCTCTGAAGACATTGTCTCCGAGAGGCCCATTATCTGGGCTGAATTCAATGGGCAGCGGATCCGCTGTTTGATGGACACCGGGTCTCAAGTGACCACTATGCCTGAGACATACTTCCAAAGTCACTTTCCTGAAGTCGCTCGTTCCTGCCGGGAACCCACTGTCAAACTGGTGGCGGCTAATCAACTACCTATCCCAGTAGCGGGAGTAGTATGGATGTCCGTGCGGGCATGTGGAAAGGACCTCGGTCGAAAAGGGATCGTACTGACCACCAGGCCCGGAGGCGATGGGCCCATTGTAACCCTGGGCATGAATGTTCTGAAAGAAGTTGGACAGTTCCTGGCTGAGGGCTGTAGCAAAAACAACTGGACCCGCGCCACTCGAGACCCAGCTAACAAGAGAGTGTTCCAGCACCTCGTGCGGGTCAGTCAGATTCAAAAGTTGCCCACTACCTCCCAGTACCTTGGTAAGGTATCGATACCGCCCGAAGCCACAATGACACTGCCGGTGGGACAGACTGTACTCACTTTGCCGGTGCTGGCACATGTGTCCTTAGAGGGCGTGGACATTCAAGTTGAACCAGTGGAGGGAGAAGAAGCGCCCTCTGGACTCCTGATTGCTCGAACTCTGGCCACCGTGCGGCACGGTCGAGTACCCGTGCGCTGCATCAATTTAAGTGGCACCAGTTTACAGTTGTTGCCCCGACAAGAGGTGGCGCGAGTGTGCGTAATGCCGGAGGCCCTTACTAGAGCTGACGCTATAGGGCTGGCACCTGTGGAAGGAAAACCATGGACCCTAGAGGTGTCCCTCAATAGCCAGGAACATGGAAGAGAACCGTTGGCTGGACGCCACCTCCTGGAAGAAATGGAAGCTAACCTGACTGAGTTTTCTGCTGGACAAGTAAGGCAGATCGAACAACTTCTACAGCGATATCAGGGAGTGTTTGCACAGCATGAAGATGATTTCGGGTGCACTCGGGACATTCAGCACGAAATACCCACCGGAAATACTGCTCCCATCCGAGAGAGATATCGTCAGATCCCGCCTCAAGTGTACCAGGAGGTGAAAGAGCTGTTGGCCCACATGTTGCGGAACGGTGTGATCCGTGAAAGCCAGAGCCCCTGGGCGGCTCCGATCGTGCTGGTCCGAAAGAAGGACGGTATCCTGAGATTCTGCGTGGACTATCGAAAGCTGAATGACTGTACAGTACGAGACTCCTATCCACTCCCCTGATTCGAAGAGTCTCTATCTGCACTAGGGAGCGCCAAATTCTTCTCCTCCCTCGACCTGGCCAGTGGCTATTGGCAAGTCCCAGTAGCTGAGAAGGATCGTCCGAAGACAGCTTTTGTTCTCCCTATGGGCCTGTTTGAGTTCAATCGAATGCCGTTCAGACTAACAAATGCGCCAGGAACCTTCCAACGGCTGATGGAGAGATGCTTGAGGGACCTCAACTTTGAAGCCACTTTAATATATCTGGACGATATAATTATCTACTCCGCAACGTTTGAGGATCATCTCCGCCGATTGGAACAAGTTTTAGAACGGCTACAAAGGCACGGCCTGAAAATTAAGCCTCGTAAGTGTCGTCTCTTCAAACGAGAAATTGAATATCTGGGGCACACTGTGTCCAGTGCAGGGGTGCACCCCACTGCGGAGAAAGTAGCTGCCATGCAGAAGTGGCCCACGCCCGCTAATCTAAGGGAACTAAGGGCATTCCTGGGGCTTGCTGGATACTACCGCAGATTCATTAAAGACTTTGCTAAGATTGCGATCCCGCTCAATGAATTGCTGAGAGGAACAGCCGAGGGAGCCAAGCGGCTGCCCATTCAGTGGGGCCCACGACAAGAAGAGGCATTCCGAGCATTGAAAATGACGCTAACAGATGCCCCAATTCTGGCCTACGCTGACTTTTCGCAGCCTTTCATGTTGTACACTGATGGAAGCTTGCATGGGCTGGGAGCAGTGCTGGCTCAAGTACAAGGAGGAAAAGAGCGAGTGATCGTGTATGCCAGCAGGTCACTCCGAGAAGAATCCGGACAACTACAGTTTGTTTAAGCTGGAGCTACTGGCACTGGTGTGGGCCATGAGCAAGAAATTTGCTGAGTACCTGTCAGGGTCAGAAGTGCAAGTGCGGACAGATAACAACCCTTTGGCCCACTTGGAGAACGCCAAACTGGGCACGTTAGAACAGCGGTGAGTCGCAAGGATGTCCCAATTCCAGTATAAAATCGCCTATCGGTCCAAGGCCCTGAACACACATGCAGATGCCCTGTCTCGGGTCACTCAGGCGGGGCCGAAGAAGGACAGAAATGAGGAGCTCAAAGGCGACGAGATCCCGGATTTCAGCCAGTTTGCTGCTGTTGTGGTCGACGCCCAAGAGACTAGAGAGGAGCCGAGGCCCACTCAGATTCTGGGCAGTTCAAGAGACGTATGGATACATCTGCAGCAATCCGACCCGGAGCTAGCAAAGTTGAGAGAATGGGTCGCACTTAATCAGAGACCCGACCAGGAAACCAGAGCCGCTTCACTTCCAACTACCCTACAAATCCTAGGCCAGTGGGAGAGGCTCCTCCTGAAGGACGGCTTGCTATGCCGAAGAATCCAGCTGCCTCGAGAGTTTGATGTTACCTGGCAAGTGGTAGTTCCAGGAGCGCTAGTAACACAGCTAGCCCAAGAAGCTCATAGAAGAGGTGCTCACTTCGGAGTAGAAAAGACCTTCCGGTGGTTGCAACGGCTGGTGTATTGGCCTCAACTGCGACAAGAAGTCGAGGGGGTCTGCCGAACATGTCGCCAGTGTGAGTTGAACAAGCCCCCAGAGCAAAGAGCTCCCATTCAGACCATCCGAACTTCTGCCCCCTTGGAAGTCTTGATGATTGACTACTTGATGGTAGGAACTTCATACAACGGTTATGGACACTGTTTAGTCATGACTGATCACTTCACCAAGTTTGCAGTAGTGACGCCCACTAAAGATCAGATGGCAGAAGCCGCAGCCAAGGCCATCTGTCAAGATTTCATCCGGATTTATGGGTGCCCGAAGCGAATACATTCTGACCAGGGGGCTGCTTCCAAGGATGAGTGATGGATGAGCTATACCGCATCTATTGGATCGACCGTTCCCGGACAACGCCCTACCACCCGCAAGGGAACGGTGCATGCGAGCGCTTTAACCGAACCCTGTTGCAAATGTTGCGAACACTGGAAGCGGACAAAAAGATGAAGTGGCCCGAATTCGTGTCCGAGCTGGTGTGGGTGTATAATAATCGAGTTCATGCAACCACTGGCTACACCCCCTACATGTTGCTGTTTGGAAGAAGTGGCCGAGAAATCACCGAACTGGAGCTAGACTCAGAAGACCCCGGTCCGGGCAGTAGCCCAAGTACCTGGATTCGAGAACACCAGCGTCGACTCCATACCGTGAGAAGACTGGTTGCTCAGAAGTTTCAGGAAGTAGAGCATGCAGTTCGGCCCCCGACCACAGGTGGATCGCTTCAGCCAGGAGACTGAGTGCTGGTGAGGGCTAAACGATTTGGGAGTAAGCTGGACCATCGTTGGGAGGCAATACCATATCGGGTGGTGAAGAAAGTTCACCCAGACAACCCCGTCTACGAGGTTAGGCCCGAAGGGGATGACGCCGCGACATCCAGGGTGTTGCACCGTAACATGTTGCGACCTTGCTCCTCTGAAGCAGAAGTCTGTAACTGGGCTGGGCCCTCAGACGTGTTGGCTGAAGTGCCACATACAGGAACCTTGGGCGATGAAGAAGGGTGGGCCACAATGCAGTTGGGCCCGTCAGAACCGTTGGTGCCACTCCTGAGTGGAAGTCAGAATGAGTCAGGAAATGATTTGCAATCCCCAGTAGTTGATTCATCGGATCTCCCGGAGTCTCCTCCGCAAGAAGAGCCCCGCAGAACTGATCGGGCTAATGCCGGAATTCCTCCTAACCGGTATGCTCAGGAAGAGTTTATCTGGTCTCGAATCCAACAGAAAACGCAGGAGTGTGCCCAACTCCTGTCTGAGCTTGCACTGCCTGGAAGGAGACATCAATTCTGCGAGGAGTCCACTCGCCTGAGGACTGGCGAGCAAAAAGGAGGGAGGAATGTAGAATGAGCAAGAAAGCTTGTAAAAGAACTTCAACATGACGTTTCAAGGATGGAGCGAGACTGCCATCTACTGGCCAGAGGCAGTCAAGCGGAACCAAAATATACAAGGGAAGTTGCAGGGAGGGCAGATTCAGACGCTGGACCCAATCAGGTGACTTCCAGGAAGGAGTTCAGAGAGATAAGAGGCCAGCGCGCCAAACCTGAGGGGTCTTTGGCGCCAAGCAGCAGAGAGGAGCAGACGTGCTCCCTGCGTCCTGAGAAACCCCGCGTGACAGGCCGAATCCAGAGGCCTGAGAGGTGCTCCAGCCGGGCACCGGTAAAAGAGCTCCAGATCCCTCACAGTTGTGACTCGAGTGCTGTGCCTGCTGAGGATACTAGGAACCTGATCGCGGTGCTGAGTGAGTTCGCGGAACCCGACGTCGGCCGCCGACAGACGAGGCCTGGACCCCCCTATCCAAGGCTCGAGAGACTGCCTCCAACGGCCAAGCAGAGAGGAGCTGCATACGTGAGCAGGGTCGTCACTTCCACTGCTCACCCACGGTACCGGGGACAATTGGGTTTAAGTACTCAGTTTGGGAGGGGAACGGTTGGGGCTAAAGTAGCACAACGTGATTTGATTGAATTCATTCGGAAAGAGACTCACGGCCTAGCGGGAATAACCGATGACCCCCGCTAGGGCCAAATTCACGGTTAAAGAACTTGTGTGGTGTCTCTCATGCTTGAGGGCATCACCTTACTTTAAGAGACTGCGCCTTATTTTAAGAGACTGCGCCTTACTTTGAGAAATTTCGTATTTTTCTGATATTTCAAACCACTGTTAATTACCCTTGTTGCTAATCCCTTGTTTCAGAATACCTGTTGTATAAAACTGTTTACAAACATCTCTGACTGTTCTCACCTTGTGTCTCTGCGTTGCATTCCGTCACCTGCATTACACTTGTGTTTCTTAATAGTAAGTTCTCTGAGTATTCGGAAAGAAAGATTAGGCAAAAGAATACCATTTATTCATACAGTACCTTCCATCTTTTTATGTATAAGATGCACAAAAGTACTGTATATGAAAATTTTGGCATCTTTTACAAGATAGCTATCCTAGAATTGAGGAATTCAGAACACCATTTTTACCTTGCTTTGGAAGACCGCCGAGCCTTCGTGATAAGTTAGTACATGCGGATATAGGCTCCACGACGAAACTTCCAAGACAATCCTTTCTGAACATCCCTAAAAAAGGAACTTTTCCTTGTCTTCATTGTCATCAGTGTGGTAATGTCCAATAAGGCCAAAAATTCTTTCACCCTCATATAGGTGAGGATATCGAAATTAAAGGCTTTTTTTCTTGTGATTCTTCATATGTTGTCTACACTATAAAGTGTCCATGCGGTCTCGTATATGTGGGTGAAATCACCTAGCATATACGGGACCACATGTCACAACATAAATCCAGTATACGGTGTGGCAAGACATATTTGCCCATACAATATCATTTCACTCTTATGAAACATAACATCTCTCAGTTGAAATTCCAAGTTCTCAAGCACATACCTGTACCTAGGAGAGGAGGGCATAGGATCAAGACATTAAAATGTCGTGAATCATACTGGATTCATAGGTTAGATACTCTCGAGCCAAAGGGACTTAATAGGGATTACGAAATTCTGACTTTTACATAACTAATTTGCTGTTTTTATTCTTGTCCTTTTTTAACAGACACGTATAGCCTGATTTTCTTCTTTCAGTACGTCACACGGACCGATATGGTGGTACTTATTCGCAATATTTTCTATCCTAATTTCTAATTTCTATTTAATCAAAAATAAATTTTCTCTATATTTATTTGTTTTAATTTTTCAATTTTTATTTAGGTTCACCATTTATTATTCCCTTTTTATCACCTGTTTATTTTTAATTTTAATTTTTACTTTTACATTTATATTTATTTTTACATTTATATTTTTATTTTTTCTTCCTTTTAACTGTTTACAATACTTATCTTATTGAATTGACATTATTAAAATGTATTTTTATAAAGTTCACTTCTTTATGACCCTAGGAGCTCAGGTTATCCCCTTAGATAAAGCGGTATTGAATAATAGTAGCGCAATCTAAATGTAGTTCCTTTCCATATACTGTATATCCTCATTATTAATGTCTCCCAATATGGTGCCGGTGGGCAGACCCGGTGCGTCACTATTGTGACGCTGACCACACCAATATTGGGCCTATCAGCGACATTTCTGCATCCGGCACGTCATTTCCGGTGACGCACATAAGTAGTCACATGATGTCCATCATTCCGGATGGACGTCACAACCAGGAAGTTCTGTGATACGGCGCTCTATTTAAGAACGCCGGGTCGCACACTCCATTAGCGCCATTTCCACTGCACAGTAGTTCTTCTATCTGTGCGCTGAATCCACAGGAGAGCGTGTTTGCCTCTATCTTCCCATTTGTGAATAACCGTTCTGACCTCCACAGAAAAGGCTTTTATGTTTCAGGGGACTAGTCTGTGAGTTCCTATATATAATATAATATATATTGTCTTTTCCACAGTACGGATTATACACTTGTGAACCCCCACTGGAACCACATCCTGGTAAACAATCACTCCTCACTATCGCAATTGCAGTATTCCTGACTACATTTGATACAGTACTATTGATATTGCATATATTCCATATGAACCCATATATTATATGTTCTTGAGTCATTATTGATATGACCATTAGGTCTTAGCTACCTGACTTCAATATACTTTCAGATGATTTTTCTCATGTGAAATGATTTGGCTATAATTTTTGTTTTTGCATAATGAACTGAATGGTTATATACTCTTATGTTACATGTGTGTATACATTCTTTTTCCTTTTTGTGTCTACCTTATAGTTCTGAGGAAGGCCTAATCAGGCCGAAACGTTAAAGATTATGCAAAACTAAGTGTAGCGTCGGCGTCCCTGCCTCCTGCTAGGCAGGGACGCTGTTCCCCTCACCTCTCCACTCCGTGCCCGGCGTCCTCCTCCCGCTCTGCTGGCAGCGCGCGCTGCTTCCCGGCCACTGTGCTTAGGGTGCGCGCGCGCTCCCCCTCTCTTAATGGGGCCGCACGGGCCGTCCTAAGGAGTCCCCGGCCAATGGCCGGAGGACCTCACCATATATAAGGCACCTCCTCCAAAATGGAGGTGCCCGAGCAATGTTGTTGCATAGCCTATCACTCTGCTTCAGCCCTCAGGTCCCGTTACCAGATACCTGCCAGTTACCTGCCAGTTACCTGCCAGATTCCTGCTTGATACCTGCCTGATACTTGTCTATCTACTTGCATTCCTGCGGTCCGACAGTCTGCCTATCAGCCCTGCCAGTCTGTCTATGGATCTGATTGCCCGCTCACCTGGGAGCGCTCATCTGCTACCTGCCTGCTAGCCTACCTGGAGGCTCTGCCGTCTCGTGCTGTGACCACCTGCCTGTCCAGAGACTCTTACCCGCTCACCTGGGAGCGCTCATCTGCTACCTGCCTGCTAGCCTACCTGGAGGCTCTGCCGTCACGTGCTGTGACCACCTGCCTGTCCTGAGACTCTTACCCGCTCACCTGGGAGCGTTCGCCTGCTACCTGCCTGCTAGCCTACCTGGAGGCTCTGCCGTCACCTGCTGTGACCACCTGCCTGTCCAGAGACTCTTGCCCGCTCACCTGGGAGCGTCCACCTGCTACCTGCCTGCTAGCCTACCTGGAGGCTTAGCCATCACTTGCTGTGACCACCTGCCTGTCCAGAGACTCTTGCCCGCTCACCTGGGAGCGTCCACCTGCTACCCGCCTGCTAGCCTACCTGGAGGCTTAGCCATCACTTGCTGTGACCACCTGCCTGTCCAGAGACTCTTGCCCGCTCACCTGGGAGCGTCCACCTGCTACCCGCCTGCTAGCCTATCTGGAGGCTTAGCCGTCACTTGCTGTGACCACCCGCCTGTCAAGAGACTGTTCCCGTCACTTGCCGTGACCTCCTGCCCTTCTACCCAGAGACTGTCCCCGTCACTTGCCGTGACCTCCTGCCCTTCTATCCAGAGACTGTCCCCGTCACTTGCCGTGACCTCCTGCCCTTCTACCCAGAGACTGTCCCCGTCACTTGCCGTGACTACCTGCCCGCCTACCCAGGGAGCCACCCGCTTCCTTACAAGGACTGCCCCTTTGTATCGTTGCTCAGAGGTTCCACCTCCCAGACCCGTTACAGTTTGCTCGGGCCATGGAACCCGGTGGCACCCAAGCTCCCTCGCTCTCGGACCTATGTCATGAACTGTCCCGTCAGAGGACCCAACAGGAGTCCATCCTGAGTCATCTGCGGAATGTCAACTCTCGCCTGGACACTCTGACTACTCCACCAGCAACCACCGCTAGTGTCATGACTCGCAGCCCGGCAGCGCCGCTGCCCACCAATACCATGGCATCCTGCCCCGGACCCCGGCTTTCTGCACCTCCTTGCTTCGGAGGCGACCCCGCTCAAGCTCGAGGCTTCATAAACCAGTGCACCCTGCACTTTGAACTCCTGTCCCACCAGTTTATCTCCGACCGGGCCAAAGTAGCCTTTATCATGTCCCATCTCACGGGGGAGGCACTGGCTTGGCTAAATCCTCTATGGGAGAGAGGAGACCCCCTGGTGTCCAAACTGCCAGCCTTTCTCACGGCTTTCCGGAAAGTCTTCGACGAACCCGGACGGAAGACCTCATCCGCATCATCTCTGCTACGCCTCCATCAAGGAAATCTCACCGTGGGCCAATATGCCGTACGGTTCCGTACCCTTGCTTCGGAGCTGGCCTGGGATAACGACGCCCTGGTGTTTGTCTTTTGGGAGGGTCTGTCCGGCCGTATTAAAGATGAACTCGCCGGTCGGGACATTCCTACCACTCTCGACGACTTAATAACTCTTGCCACCCGGATTGACATCCGGTTCCAGGGACGCGCCAAAGAGGTCACCCGTGAGAGGAGGTTTCCACGTCTAGCCCCTACTTTTCAGAAATCCGTCACTTCTCCCGCTACTCCCCAGGCGCACTCACCCGAGCCTATGCAGGTCGACCAGACCAAGATGGTCAAGACCCGTCAAGAGTTACGCCGAGCCGAGGGGATCTGCTTCTACTGTGGCAGTAAAGAGCACCGGATCCGTTCCTGCCCGGAGAGGTCGGGAAATGCCTGTGTCTAGGATCGCTCAGAGAGGTCGTCCTAGACAAGAGTAAACCCTCTCCATCTCTGTTGCTGTCGGTCTCTATCATCTGTGGGGAGAACCGTTATTTTGAACGAGCCCAACTTGACTCTGGAGCTGCCGGAAATCTCATTTCTCAGTCCCTGGTAGAGAAATACCGCATTCCCACCAAACCTCTGGCTGTACCCTTATCTGTCGCTGCCGTGGATGGGGGCCTCTTACCACATCCCATGCAACTCATCACCGAATCCATAACCCTGCAGGTGGGAATGCTGCACTCTGAGAGCATCTTCTTTCATGTTCTGCCTGGACTCTCTCACGCCCTCTTGCTAGGCCTACCTTGGCTTCAGAAACATGCACCCGTGCTTGATTGGCAGACCGGAGAAGTCCTTCGCTGGGGACAGGACTGCCATAAGACTTGTTTAGTTCCCGTCCATCCTGTCCGTCCTTCTCCTACCCCAGCCAATCTACCTGGTCTTCCGGTTCCCTATTGGTCTTATGCGGACGTCTTTAATAAAAAGGAGGCAGAGACATTACCCCCTCATAGACCATACGACTGCCCAATCGACCTGATGCCCGACGCTACTCCTCCCCGTGGGCGTATTTACCCTTTGTCCGCTGCTGAAACCCGGTCCATGTCTGAATATATTGAGGAGAATCTGGCCCGGGGATTTATCCGGAAATCGACCTCCCCGGCGGGAGCAGGCTTCTTCTTCGTCAAAAAGAAGGACGGCTCACTCCGTCCCTGTATAGACTATAGAGGCCTTAACCAGATCACGGTGAAGAATAAATACCCCCTTCCGCTCATTCCGGAATTATTTGACCGTCTCAGGGGGGCTAGAATCTTCACCAAGCTGGACCTCCGTGGGGCGTATAACCTGGTCCGTATCCGTCAGGGGGATGAATGGAAGACGGCATTCAACAACCGGGACGGCCACTATGAATATCTGGTAATGCCCTTCGGTCTCTGTAACGCTCCCGCCGTCTTTCAAGAGTTGGTCAATGACATCTTCCGGGACCTTCTCTACTCCTGCGTAGTGGTGTACCTGGACGACATCTTGGTCTTCTCTCCGGATCTTCTCACTCACCGGAGGGATGTTCGTCAGGTCCTGCTCAGGCTCAGGCAGAACCACCTCTACGCTAAATATGAGAAGTGCCTCTTTGAGCAGACCTCGCTTCCGTTCTTGGGCTACATAATCTCTCAGACCGGCCTACGAATGGATCCTGAGAAACTGTCTGCCATCCAGAAGTGGCCCCGACCAGAGGGGTTGAAGGCTATTCAGCGGTTCCTGGGCTTCGCCAACTACTACCGTCTCTTCATTCCGCACTTCTCTTCCCGGACTGCTCCAATCTCTGCGCTCACCCGTAAGGGCACTAATCCCAGAGAATGGCCGCCCGAAGCAGAGGAAGCCTTTCTTTCCTTAAAACAGGCTTTCTCTTCCGCCCCGGTGCTGCATCGTCCGGACGGCAACAAACAATTCTTCCTGGAAGTGGATGCCTCCTCCTCTGGAGCCGGAGCGGTACTTACCCAAAAGTCGTCTTCCGGAAGAATGGTAACTTGCGGCTTCTTCTCCAAACTCTTCTCCCCTTCTGAGCGCAATTATTCTATAGGAGACCGAGAGTTATTGGCCATTAAGCTGGCACTGGAGGAGTGGCGTTACCTGCTCGAGGGGGCTCTTCACCTGGTAATTATTTACACGGACCACAAGAACTTGGCTTACCTCCAGAGCGCCCAGAGACTTAACCCGCGCCAAGCCCGGTGGTCCTTGTTTTTTGCCCGCTTTGATTTCGTTCTTCATTTTCGCCCGGCAGACAAAAATCTCAAAGCTGATGCCTTGTCCCGATCCTTCCTGGTGTCTGATCTAGAGGAGGAGCCTAAGCACATCATTGATCCCGCCAGAGTAATGCAGGTGGCCCCCGTGAATCTAAATCGTCTCCCTCCCGGTAAGACGTTCGTAACAGTACCTGATCGGAAGAAAATCCTACACTGGGGTCACTCGTCTAAGCTAGCTGGCCACGCCGGTCATAAAAAGACCCTCCAGCTTATTACCCGGCATTACTGGTGGCCTACCCTGCACAAGGACGTAATAGACTTTGTTTCAGCCTGTGTGTCCTGCGCCCGCAACAAGGTTCCGAGACATCTGCCAGCCGGTCGCCTCCTTCCTCTTCCAGTACCTGCTGCCCCGTGGCAGCATATAGCTATGGACTTTATAACGGATCTCCCTGTCTCTGCCGGTTGTACGGTCATTTGGGTGGTCGCTGACCGCTTTTCCAAGATGGCTCACTTCATTCCCCTGCCGGGCCTCCCGTCTGCACCCGAGCTGGTTAAAGACTTTATCCGCCACATCTTACATCTCCATGGCCTGCCCCTCCACATCGTGTCGGATCGTGGGGTTCAGTTCACCTCACGCTTCTGGAGAGCCACATGTAAGCTGCTGGATGTCACCCTGGACTTCTCCTCCGCTTACCACCCACAGTCCAATGGTCAAGTGGAGCGGATCAATCAGATCCTGACCAGTTACCTCCGGCACTTCGTTAATGCCCACCATTCGGACTGGGTGGATCTCCTACCATGGGCCGAGTTCTCTTACAATAATCACGAGAGCGAATCTTCCTCCAAATCCCCGTTTTTTGTAGTCTTCGGTCAGCATCCTCGGATCCGATTTCCCGTCTCCACCTCGGTGGACAATCCGGCTGCGGAATCTCTCGTTAGCGAATTCTCCTCCATTTGGGAGAGTACCCGATCCGCACTCCTTCAGTCGTCCGAGCGGATGAAAAGACACGCTGACAAAAAACGCCTGGATCCTCCACAATTCCGTCCTGGAGATAAAGTCTGGCTCTCGTCCAAGTATGTCCGGCTCAAGATTCCTTCCTACAAGTTAGGGCCTCGGTTCATCGGCCCACTGGAAGTTATCAAACAAATCAACCCAGTGGCCTATAAATTGAAACTCCCGGCCAACTTGCGGATCCCTAACTCCTTCCATGTATCTCTCCTCAAACCAGTGGTACTTAACTCTTTTTCCAAGTCTACAGGTACGCCTCCTGCTCCGGTTTCCGCTGAAAACGAGTTTGAGGTAGAGAACATTCTGGCCACCAAAAGGGTAAGAGGAAAGACCTTTTTTCTAGTGAATTGGAAGGGGTTTGGTCCTGAGGAGAGAACGTGGGAACCCCGGGAGAACATCCATGCCCCTCTCATCCTTGATAAATTTCTGTCTGGCCTAAAAAAGGGGGGGCCTAAAGGGGGGGGGGTACTGTAGCGTCGGCGTCCCTGCCTCCTGCTAGGCAGGGACGCTGTTCCCCTCACCTCTCCGCTCCGTGCCCGGCATCCTCCTCCCGCTCTGCTGGCAGCGTGCGCTGCTTTCCGGCCACTGTGCTTAGGGCGCGCGCGCGCTCCCCCTCTCTTAAAGGGGCCGCGCGCGCCGTCCTTAGGAGTCCCCGGCCAATGGCCGGAGGACCTCACCATATATAAGGCACCTCCTCCAAAATGGAGGTGCCCGAGCAATGTTGTTGCATAGCCTATCACTCTGCTTCAGCCCTCTGGTCCCGTTACCAGATACCTGCCAGTTACCTGCCAGATTCCTGCTTGATACCTGCCTGATACTTGTCTATCTACTTGCATTCCTGCGGTCCGACAGTCTGCCTACCAGCCCTGCCAGTCTGTCTATGGATCTGATTGCCCGCTCACCTGGGAGCGCTCATCTGCTACCTGCCTGCTAGCCTACCTGGAGGCTCTGCCGTCTCGTGCTGTGACCACCTGCCTGTCCAGAGACTCTTACCCGCTCACCTGGGAGCGCTCATCTGCTACCTGCCTGCTAGTCTACCTGGAGGCTCTGCCGTCACGTGCTGTGACCACCTGCCTGTCCAGTGACTCTTACCCGCTCACCTGGGAGCGTCCGCCTGCTACCTGCCTGCTAGCCTACCTGGAGGCTCTGCCGTCACCTGCTGTGACCACCTGCCTGTCCAGAGACTCTTGCCCGCTCACCTGGGAGCGTCCACCTGCTACCTGCCTGCTAGCCTACCTGGAGGCTTAGCCATCACTTGCTGTGACCACCTGCCTGTCCAGAGACTCTTGCCCGCACACCTGGGAGCGTCCACCTGCTACCCGCCTGCTAGCCTATCTGGAGGCTTAGCCGTCACTTGCCGTGACCACCCGCCTGTCAAGAGACTGTTCCCGTCACTTGCAGTGACCTCCTGCCCTTCTACCCAGAGACTGTCCCCGTCACTTGCCGTGACCTCCTGTCCTTCTATCCAGAGACTGTCCCCGTCACTTGCCGTGACCTCCTGCCCTTCTACCCAGAGACTGTCCCCGTCACTTGCCGTGACTACCTGCCCGCCTACCCTGGGAGCCACCCGCTTCCTTACAAGGACTGCCCCTTTGTATCGTTGCTCAGAGGTTCCACCTCCCAGACCCGTTACACTAAGTAGTTAAATAAAGATTTCATTTTTTTTCTTGCAAACTACGTTTGGAGTGCCGAGTTGTTAAATTTATTCGTAACGGAGTGGAATCCTACTCGTGCACCCAAATAGGAGTGCCACATATCCCTTTTGATAATGTGTTTCTTAATAGAACTGGGACTGGAGAAGCATTTCTGATGAGGCACAAAGAGGCGCACAGTACTGAAGAGCTGTGCGACATTCATTAAGTGGTGTGCACCTCTTAATGAATTTGGGCATCATACTCCAGAGTGTCCTTCATTAAGACAAGCCTGCACAACGCTAGTCCTAATGAATCAGCCACAAGGTGTGCATAATGCTTGTACAGTGGTAGTTTAGAAAAGTTTTCTGTTACCATAGAGCACTCTAGTGATAATTTGTAATATTTTCACAAACCAGAATAAGGTAAGATTGTAAGCATGTATTAGGTTAAGTTCAAGCAATGCGGTACTGCTGCGAAAACACTTGTTAATAGGTCTGCCAGGTATTGCAATGGTCATCCGGATGTGTTGTGAAATTTCCGCTCCGGATTGCCATTGCGGTAAAAACCGCAGCATGGCCATTTCTTGCGCGATCCCGCCACGAATTTGCGCCCATTGACTTGCATTGAACCGCAGCAAACCTGCAGATACCTGTGGATTTGCTGCGTTTCAATAAAAGCCAATGGCCGTGAATTTGCGGCAGAAACGCGGTGCGGGTGGTACCCGGGTTTGGAGAGGAGGACTACAGCTTCTCTCACCCGACCGCCGCTCCCACTGTTAACAGCAGGAGCAGCATGGATGGGAGAAGCAGTACACCACGTGCAGAATTATTAGGCAAATGAGTATTTTGATCACATGATACTTTTTATACATGTTGTCCGACTCCAAGCTGCATAGGCTTGAGAGCCAACTACCAATTAAGTAAATCTGGTGATGTGCATCTCTGTAATGAGGAGGGGTGTTGTCTAATGACATCAACACCCTATATAAGGTGTGCTTAATTATTAGGCAACTTCCTTTCCTTTGGCAAAATGGGTCAGAAGAGAAATTTGACGGGCTCTGAAAAGTCCAAAATTGTGAGATGTCTTGCAGAGGGATGCACCGGTCTTGAAATTTCCAAACTTTTGAAGCGTGATCACCAAACAATCAAGCGTTTCATGGCAAATAGCCAACAGGGTCGCAAGAAGCGTTTTGGCCAAAAAAGGCGCAAAATAACTGCCCATGAATTGAGGAAGATCAAGCGTGAAGCTGCCAAGATGCCATTCGCCACCAGTTTTGCCATATTTCAGAGCTGCAACGTTACTGGAGTATCAAAAAGCACAAGGTGTGCGATACTCAGGGACATGGCCACGGTAAGAAAGGCTGAAAAACGACCACCTTTGAACAAGAAACATAAGATAAAACGTCAAGAATGGGCCAAGAAATATCTTAAGACTGGTTTTTCAAAGGTTTTATGGACTGATGAAATGAGAGTAACTCTTGATGGGCCAGATGGATGGGCCAGAGGCTGGATCAGTAAAGGGCAGAGAGCTCCACTCCGACTCAGACGCCAGCAAGGTGGAGGTGGGGTACTGGTATGGGCTGGTATCATCAAAGATGAACTTGTGGGACTTTTTCGGGTTGAGGATGGAGTGAAGCTCAACTCCCAGACCTACTGGCAGTTTCTGGAAGACAACTTCTTTAAGCAGTGGTACAGGAAGAAGTCGGTATCGTTCAAGAAAAACATGATTTTCATGCAGGACAATGCTCCATCACATGCATCCAACTACTCCACAGCGTGGCTGGCCAGTAAAGGTCTAAAAGAAGAAAAAATAATGACATGACCCCCTTGTTCACCTGATCTGAACCCCATAGAGAACATGTGGTCCATCATAAAATGTGCTATCTACAGGGAGGGAAAACAGTACACCTCTCGGAACAGTGTCTTTGAGGCTTTGGTGGCTGCTGCACGCAATGTTGATCGAAAACAGATCAAGCAACTGACTGAATCTATGGATGGAAGGCTGTTGAGTGTCATCATAAAGAAAGGTGGCTATATTGATCACTAATTTTTTGTTTTTTGTTTTGAAATGTCAGAAATGTTTATTTCTAAATTTTGTGCACTGATATTGGTTTACCTGGTGAAAATAAACAAGTGAGATGGGATTATAATTAGTTTTTATTAAGTTGCCTAATAATTCTGTACAGTAATAGTTACCTACACAAACAGATATCCTCCTAAGATAGCCAAATCTAAAAAAAAACCACTGCAACTTCCAAAATATTAATCTTGGATATTTTTGAGTCTTTTGGGTTGATTGAGAACATAGTTGTTGATCAATAATAAAAATAATCCTCTAAAATACAACTTGCCTAATAATTCTGCACACAGTGTAGTCTGCTCTGCCCAGCCTGAGTGTCCGCAGGAAAAAAAACGGAAGTATAAAAAAAATCTTATACTCACCTGTCCGGCGGCCCCTGGTGTCCTTCTGGTTCCCAGTGGCGATCCTCTCCTCCTTGCGGTATACTGCGGGGAGCGGGCTCGCTCCCCTCAGTATACTGTGCTTCCAGGACCTGCGCTGACGTCACCGATCAGCTGATGATCACGTGACCATCAGCTGATCGCTGACGTGACCTGCCCGTGGGAGCATTCTGAAGAATTCTCCCATGGTGGTAAGTTCACCGGGGCTCATCAGCTGATCTTCAGCTCATGAACCCCAGTGAACTCACTCCTGCAGCATGTATACTGACAGGGGTGATTTTACACTCCTGTCAGTATACAATGCTGTCTTCTACAGCAGTGGCATCAGTGATTGCTGATGTCACTGCTGTAGAAGTGACACGGATCGTCGTGGGACAATCGTTGGCGGTACGTGGACTACGCCGTTGACAGCGAACAGGTGAGGGATATGGGTGTTTGTGTGTCACCCTGGCCTGGATGCCACAACGTGTAATAAAGCTGTGTCTGAGAGCAAGGGGGAGGTTCTCTAGTCAGGGGAACATTAGCATGCAGTACCTTCTGTCTCAGGCCAGTAGGGGGAGCAGGCTGCCCCTATAAAAGTTGGTGCTGGGGGCAGGGTTAGGGAGAGCTGGACGACCTGTCTCAGGACTCAGGTCCCAGAGCAGAGAGGGACAGTTGTATTGCACCTAAGAGGAAGTGTGGCAGTAGGAGAGCCACAAGCCAGAGACAAGAGGCGAAGAGAGCCTGTCTTGGCAGATAACGGACTTAATTTACCAGACTTTGGTGTCTGAGGCTGGGAGGATTCCACATTCCCCAGCAGATAACCAGTCCGCAGGGGACTGTATATTCCTTGGCCTAAGAAGCCTGGAGGCTCTGCCACAACAGAAGGGACCAGCACAGCCGTACCAGGCTGGGAGCAGAAAGGAACCCACGTCGCAGGCCATACAGGCGAGAATACACGGAAAGCTCGGAAACGTGGGCTGTTACCCTATAACGAGGAGATAGCCAGAAGGAGCACAGAAAGCACGGTAGGCCTACACCCTCACCCTGACCAGGGCCAATTTCCCCGTTGCTCTCAGACATCCAGGTCCCCTCCTAGCTGGGACTGTTTGTGGGTCAGTTTACCTGTTCTAGTAAAGACTGCAACCTGTTGTCTGCGTGCTCCTTGCTCCTCCAGCACTATCAGCACTGGGACTCTCACTACCATCACTCCCAACATCCATTATACTGCCCTGGGGCCGCACTCTTCCCGGGGGGAGTCACACTACCCTAGCTGCACACCTCATCAGCCCCAGCGGTCTGCATGCAGCGGCGGTTCCTAATAACCGCAATCCACGGGTGGTGTAGTCGAACATAATCATCAGCACATAACGGACTACCACTGGCCTGACCACCCTGAGCCACGGAACCGGGTTGCCACTACTACTCCCACCGTTTCCCTATTGCCCGGATCCGAGTGCCCCACGGCCCAGGGGGCGAGTCAGCTTTGGCGTAGTCGGCAGGATTTCGTGCCCGCAACCACCGGGTACTGCGTGCCTTCAAAAGACTGTCATACCTACCGTGGTGAAGGTTCCCGCCATCCGGAGCCGTTTCCCGCCATCTTCAGTCGGTTCCCGCCATCTTCAGCTGTTTTCCCGCCATCCGAAGTCGTTTTCCCGCCGTCGGACGCCATCTTCAGGACGCCGCGCGGGAAGAAGAGGGGCGTGGACGCCGAAAGCGCGCGAGACCTGAAGCTCCGCCCCACGCACCGACGCTGCGCAAGGTCCTGGAAGGGAGAGAGAGCGAAGCTGACGTCATCAGGACGCGACGCAAGGTCCTCGTCCAGAGCAGCAGCAGCGGAGCCGCGGCCTACAGAAGAGGATCGTCGGAAGTTAGGCCACGCTTAACTAGGGGGGAGGAAGATGTCGGATACAGAGGCGCCCACTACCACCAACGCAGCTGCAGCAGCGGTGATGCCATTTTCCCTGCCCTACATCCCTGGAGCGGCCTGGCTGCCCAAGTACTCAGGGGAGCCCCATGCCCTAACAAGGAGATAAAAGCCCTGATGAGACGGCAGCAGGTAGAACTGTCTGGTGGTGAGATCGGTAGCGTAAGACTGAGTGACCCATTCCCCATTTCCATGCCTCCCAAAAGTGAAATGATGATCTGGTGTCAGACTGCAATCGGGTTGAGAGGTAGAGACTACCAAGCCATGGTAGAACCCATGTACTCAGACAGCAGGCCCACCATTTTGACAGCCAGGGGGGTGGTTGATGTCCGCCATGGGAGGGTGCCCGTTCGCATTCTCAACATTGGGGAGAGAGAGGTACACTTACCCAGGTACGCTACACTTGCCAAACTGTTTGTTGTCGAACACAAAGCTATCAGGGCCGTGGAACCCTTGCCTCCATCTCCTCAGGCGGAGGGTAATGGCTCCCAGAAACAAAAGGAGGACTGGTGCCAGAAACTCCATGTGGGTGCTGACTCCACTCCCCTGCACCAAAAACAAGGAGTCTACCGGGTGGTACAGGAGTACGAGAGAGTCTTTAGTAAGCACCCGCTAGACTTCGGCAGAGTAAAAGGGATAGAACACCATATCCCCACAGGGAGCCACCCACCAATAAAAGAGAGACACAGGCCTGTACCCCCTGCACATTATCAGAACGCCAAGGGTATGCTGCGGGAAATGAAAGAAGCTGGGGTCATTAGAGATAGCTGTAGCCCCTGGGCAGCCCCCTTGGTTCTGGTGAAAAAGAAAGACGGCACCATGAGAATGTGCGTAGACTATAGACAAATCAACCGTATCACCCACAAAGACGCATATCCGCTGCCTAGAATAGAAGAGTCTTTAGCCGCACTAAAATCAGCTAACTTCTTTTCTACTTTGGATCTTACTAGCGGGTACTAGCAGGTTCCTGTGGCAGAGGCTGACAAGGAGAAGACCGCCTTCACCACCCCGATGGGACTGAGTGAGTTCAACTGTATGCCCTTTGGGCTCTGCAACGCACCAGGGACCTTCCAGAGGCTGATGGAATGCTGTCTAGGGCACCGAAACTTCGAGACGGTCCTCCTTTACCTGGACGACGTGATCGTCTATTCGAAGACCTACGAGGACCATCTCAAGCACCTGGCCGAGGTGTTCGAAGCCCTGGGAGGCTATGGCCTGAAGGTGAAACCATCGAAGTGTCACCTGCTGAAACCAAATGTCCAGTACCTAGGGCACGTGGTAAGCGCGGAAGGAGTGGCCCCCGACCCTGACAAGGTCACGGCAATCAAGAGCTGGCTAAGCCCCTCGAACATCAAAGAGGTGAGACAGTTTCTCGGATTGGTAGGCTACTACCGAAGGTTCATCCCTGGGTTCACTAGGATGGCAGCTCCTATGCAGGACCTCCTAATCGGACAGTCTAAGTCCAGGAGCCAAAAGCCGCCCTTCAAGTGGGATAAACCGGAAGAGGAGTCCTTCCGCCAGTTGAAGATGGCCCTCACGGGGGATGAGATCCTGTCCTACCCTGATTATGGCCAGCCTTTTATTCTCCACACGGACGCCAGTAATGTGGGACTGGGAGCAGTACTGTCCCAAAACCAACAGGGCAGAGAAAGGGTGATCGCGTACGCCAGCTGGAAGCTGAGACCCACCGAGAGGAACCCGGAGAATTACAGCTCCTTCAAGCTAGAATTCTTGGCGGTGGTGTGGGCCGTAACGGAACGCTTCAAGCATTACCTGGCCTCCGCAAAGTTCACCGTGTACACGGACAACAACCCGTTGACACACCTGGACAATGCGAGACTGGGTGCCCTAGAACAGCGGTGGATGGCCCGTCTCTCCAACTATGACTTTGTGATCAAGTACCGGGCCGGCAAAACCAATGCCAACGCTGACGCCCTATCGAGGATGCCTCACTTACCTGAAGGTGACGAAGACCCAGAAGAGCTGGAGGAGGTAGAACTCCCCGCGTTTCACCGGTATGGAGCCGCTCAATACTCCCACCGCGTGAAGGAGGAGGATCTAACAACCGTGATGATCAATCCCCTACCTCACCACAGCTGGGCCGAGACCCAAGACAGTGACCCTGCCATCTGCCTGGTGAAAAATCTGCTGACCCAGGAAGACGCCCGCATGGATCCGGATGCTCCAGAGGAAGCCAAGCAGCTGTGGAAGGAGAAGAGCAAGCTGTTCCTCTATGAAGGCAAGTTGTGCAGAAGGATTGTCAACCACTGGACGCACGAGCTGACCTGGCAAGTCGTGGTCCCAAGGCGGGATGCAGCTATGGTCCTGGGGGCTTACCATGACAGAGCGGGGCACTTCGGTTGGAAGAAACTGGAGTTCCTGCTAAGAGGACGGTTCTTTTGGGTTGGCATGAGAGGAGCTGTAGAAAAATGGTGCAGAGACTGTGGCCCTTGTCACCTAAGGAGGAAAGACCGTGCCAGCGAGAAGACACCCTTGAGGCCCATCGTCACCACGCAGCCTCTTGAGCTGGTAGCTCTAGACCACGTCAAGTTGACTCCAAGCCGGTCAGGGTACATCTACGCCCTGACAATCGTGGACCACTATTCCCGTTTTCTAGTGGTGGTCCCGGTAAAGGACTTGACAGCCCAAACAGCGGCCAGAGCCTTCCAGCAATACTTCTGCCGTCCACACGGGTATCCGGGACAGGTCCTGACAGACCAGGGTCCAGCGTTCGAGGCTGAAATCTTCCAGGAGTTCTGCAACCTCTATGGCTGTAAGAAGATTCGGACAACGCCTTACCACCCCCAAACCAACGGGATGTGTGAGAAGATGAACAATATAGTCATTGATCTCCTGAAGACGTTGCCCCTGGAGGAACGCAGCCTGTGGCCAGAAAAACTGCCGGACCTGATAGACTTGTACAATCATATCCCGGTGAATGCTACCAACTGCACCCCGGCTTACCTGATGCAAGCCAGACCAGGTTGGCTGCCCGTAGACCTGGAGATGGGAGTCCTAACGCCTGAGGACACCTCCCCGGATGCGGACTGGGATACGGAAAGGCAACTGCAGTACAAGAAGGTACAGGAGAGTGTGGAGAAGAGCCTGGCCCAGGTGAGAGAGAGGCAAGAAAAACTCTTCAACCAACACGCCCCTGCTGGTCCCCTAGAACCTGGTGAGCAGGTCCTGAAGCGGAAGAGAAGGCTACATAAGTTGGACGACCAGTGGGAAAGGGAACCCTACACCGTACTGCAGTCTGACCACGACAACCCAAAGGTGTGCGTAATCACCAAGGACGGGGGAGAAACCACTAGTGTCGTCTCCAGAGACCACCTCAAAAGGTGCCCCGAGCAACTCCGTAGTGCAGAAGAGGATCAGAGTGACCTTGAACCCGCAGAGGACAAGGAAGAAATGATCAGCACCATTCTCGGAGAGCTCCCTCAGTCCTGGACTCGCATAAATGATGCCATAGTGGTACCCGTCCTGCATTTCCTGCAACCGGCACAGCAACAACCAACACCAGAGCCGAAAGGTGAAGAGGAGCAAGCGGTTCCAAAGGCAGAAGAGCCTGTATCAGCAGCCCAGGAGAGTCAACCCTCTGCTGACAGTGAGCCTGCCATGCCTGCGGTAAGTCAAAGGACCCGCAGACAGCTGCCTGCCCTACCTGTACACCCAGCTGGTAGCTGTACCCCTAACGCTAGTGGGGAAAGCCAAGTCAGTCCACCACCAGACAGTGGGTTAAGGAGGTCAACCAGGAGCATAAAGGGACAGATACCCGCTCGCTGGAGAATATAGGGTGCACTAAAATTGTAAATAACCCTGTTGCCAAATGTTGAAATGTTTGCCAAGTTACATGCATGTTTGGTAATTCTGTGTTTCAGTTTCTTGCAGCTACCGTAAGGACTCACAGGTTATGGACTTTTTATAACCGGGACCTTGTATGGACTGCGTTCGGAGCCTAACCCAGGAATGAACTAAGACTGTAAAGGACTTGGGGTAGGACAGACCCCCACCTGGTTAAGGCTCCCCGTTGTGCTGGTGATATGGACACCCGGTCACAGACCACACTGTGACCTTAAGAACTCAATCTGTGCGTCGTCTGTCTGTTAATGTTTTATGGTTATGCATATTGTCTTTGTTTATTGTTTAGTCCCGGAGTACTAAATTTCACTAGGGGGGAATGTGTCACCCTGGCCTGGATGCCACAAAATGTAATAAAGCTGTGTCTGAGAGCAAGGGGGAGGTTCTCTAGTCAGGGGAACATTAGCATGTAGTACCTCCTGTCTCAGGCCAGTAGGGGGAGCAGGCTGCCCCTATAAAAGCTGGTGCTGGGGGCAGGGTTAGGGAGAGCTGGACGACCTGTCTCAGGATTCAGGTCCCAGAGCAGAGAGGGACAGTTGTATTGCACCTAAGAGGAAGTGTGGCAGTAGGAGAGCCACAAGCCAGAGACAAGAGGCGAAGAGAGCCTGCCTTGGCAGATAACGGACTTAATTTACCAGACTTTGGTGTCTGAGGCTGGGAGGATTCCACATCCCCCAGCAGATAACCAGTCCGCAGGGGACTGTATATTCCTTGGCCTAAGAAGCCTGGAGGCTCTGCCACAACAGAAGGGACCAGCACAGCCGTACCAGGCTGGGAGCAGAAAGGAACCCACGTCGCAGGCCATACAGGCGAGAATACACGGAAAGCTCGGAAACGTGGGCTGTTACCCTATAACGAGGAGATAGCCAGAAGGAGCACAGAAAGCACGGTAGGCCTACACCCTCACCCTGACCAGGGCCAATTTCCCCGTTGCTCTCAGACATCCAGGTCCCCTCCTAGCTGGGACTGTTTGTGGGTCAGTTTACCTGTTCTAGTAAAGACCCTGGACTGCAACCTGTTGTCTGCGTGCTCCTTGCTCCTCCAGCACTATCAGCACTGGGACTCTCACTACCATCACTCCCAACATCCATTATACTGCCCTGGGGCCGCACTCTTCCCGGGGGGAGTCACACTACCCTAGCTGCACACCTCATCAGCCCCAGCGGTCTGCATGCAGCGGCGGTTCCTAATAACCGCAATCCACGGGTGGCGTAGTCGGACATAATCATCAGCACATAACGGACTACCACTGGCCTGACCATCCTGAGCCACGGAACCGGGTTGCCACTACTACTCCCAGTGCCCCACGGCCCAGGGGGCGAGTCATTTGTTATTTTACTTTTTTTTTCAGGAGGGGTTCGGGGTAATAAAAAAAAATTGCAGAACCGTGTGTTTTTTATTTCATTAAAATACTTTTTTCTTGCCGTGTCTTATATTGAAAAAGCGGCGACCACTTTACTAAGTAGACGCCCTGTATTACTAACCGGGGCTTCATGTCAGCTGCCAATACAAGGCGGACGTGAACCCCAACCATATTACTCCACTAGCCACCGCTACAGGGCAGAGGGAAGAGCGAGGCTAAGCACCAGATTTGGCACATCTTATGGATGCGCCATTTTTGAGACTGCTGAGAGGTGATATTAATAGCCGTGAAGGGGGCTAGTATGCATGCCCCTTCCCTAGCTATTAATATCAACCTGCAGCTGTCTAGTTTAGCCTTTGCTGGTTAGATTTTATAGGGGTACTCCACATCAATTTTTTTCTGGGGTCCCCCTGTAATCTAGCCAGTAAAGACTAAACAAACAGCTGTGGGCTGATATTAATTGCCAGGGAACATTGTTGGCTAATGGCCCTTTCTCCAGCTACTAATATCAGCCCCCAGAGGTTGGCTTTCCCTCTGCTGGTTCTAAAAATGACGCGGGAGCCCACGCCATTTTTTTTATTTTTATTTTAGGCTCTGTGCCCACAATCTGGACATAGCAGCACTTGGGACGCATATTTTTTGTTGCATCCAAAACGCTGCATTCTATTGAACGCAGGTAAATCTACATGTGCTCACTGAACCATGCGGATTTATCGCATTCAATACATTCTAGTGGTCACATTTCTGTTGCGGAGACTAGCGACTCTGCAAGAGAATTTGACATTCTGCGGTCCTGAAAGATGCACCACATGTTAGTGTCCACAGGTGATTCGCAGCCTCTGATGCATGCATAGTGGACATGGGATTTAGAATCATAGAATCATAGAATGGTAGAGTTGGAAGGGACCTCCTGGGTCATCTGGTCCAACCCCCTGCTCAAAGCAGGATTCACTAAATCATCTCAGACAGATGTCTGTCCAGCCTCTGTTTGAAGACGTCCATTGAAGGGGAACTCACCACCTCTCGTGGCAGCCTGTTCCACTCATTAATCACCCTAACTGTCAAAAAGTTTTTTCTAATATCTAATCTGTGTCTCCTCCCATTTAGTTTCATCCCGTTGCTTCTAGTCTTTCCCTGTGCAAATGAGAATAAAGATGATCCTTCTACAATGTGACAGCCCTTGACATATTTGTAGACAGCTATTAAGTCTCCTCTCAGTCTTCTTTTTTGCAAGCTAAACATTCCCAAATCCTGCAACCGTTCCTCATAGGACATGGTTTGCAGACCAGTCACCATTCTGGTCGCTCTTCTCTGAACTTGTTCCAGTTTGTCTATGTCTTTTTTAAAATGTGGTGCCCAAAACTGTACACAGTATTCCAGATGAGGTCTGACCAAAGAGGAGTAAAGACCGATAATGACTTCACGTGATCTAGACTGTATGCTTCTGTTAATACATCCCAGAATTGTATTTGCCTTTTTTGCTGCTGCATCACACTGTTGACTCATGTTCAGTCTATGATCTATTAGTATACCTAAGTCTTTTTCACATGTACTGTTGCTTAGCTCTATTCCTCCCATTCTGTATATGCTTTTTTCATTTTTATTGCCCAGATGTAGTACTTTGCATTTTTCCCTGTTAAAAACCATTCTGTTGGTTGCTGCCCACTGCTCCAGTTTATTTAGGTCTTTTTGAATCCTCTCTCTCTCTTCTCTAGTATTAGCTATCCCTCCTAGCTTTGTGTCATCAGCAAATTTAATCAGTTTACCCTCAATTCCTTCATCTAAATCATTGATGAAGATGTTGAACAATACAGGTCCCAGGACAGAGCCCTGTGGTATCCCACATTTCTAGAGATTCCATCCACTATGCTGTAACATCTGGACGCTGCGGGTTTGACGCTGTATAAACACGCAGTGCCAAACCTGCAGCGGCTCCTGATCATGGCCACAAAATCAAACTCACCCGCAGCATGTCAATTTCTGTAGCGGACACGCTAGTCTCCGCTGCAGATTTTGACCGATTGAAGTGTTATTATATGCGGTGGATTCACATGTACCGACAACAAAAGTGCAGCATTAGAACAATGCGTTTTGGACGCAACAAAAATGCGTTGCGTCCAAAGCGCTGCTGAGTGCTGATCGGGGAATGTTGCGGCTAATGAACCAGCTGTGAGATGTTATTAATGGCCAGGGACCATGTTTGCAAATGGCACCTTCCCAGGCTAAAAATACCAGCTCACAGCAGCCGAATAAATCACATGAATAGAAATGCTAATGAAGATTGGGTGAATGGGACTAGCTGACACCCAGCTCTTTTGTTTGGTGATGACAAGGTGTCAATCAGACCTTTCATGACCAAACCTAATTAAAGTAAAGTGAAGAGCTAAATAAACACATAGACACAGAACAAACACTTTATTTGAAATACAACAGACACATTCTTTAATCATTTAAATTAACCAATATACTCACCCCAGTTCAGACGGTAATCCAAGGGTTTAAGCTATGTCCCACCATATAACTTTGTTTAGCTCCAAAAAGAATTCATTGATGTACAAAAACGCTTCAAAAAATGCATAAAAAAACGCATCGAAAAACGCATCAAAAATGCCCAGCGTTTTTCCTGCCAAGGAGATGCAGAAACGCTCAGGAAATTTCGGCTTTAAATCTTGATCATGCGCACATACCCTTAAAGGGGTTTCCTGCCTTGTGGTACAAGTTTGAAGTCCCTTTATGTGACTGCAGACTTGTAAATTCTCACAGCGCGTGCACTGTTTTATATAAAAACTGCAATTTGTGTTTATTTGTGTTATCTTTGTCTAATATTTAAATTTGTTTTGTGATGTGAAATATTTAAGTGTGACAAACATGCAAAAGAGTAATAAATCAGGAAGGAGGCAAACACTTTTCCACACCACTGTATGTATACACAGAACACTTACACACATGTATACATCATATTTTGGGGGTGCTTTTCTACAAAGGGAACAGGTCGACTGCACCGTATTGAAGGGAGGATGGGGTCATATATCGCGAGATTTTGGCCAACAAACTTCTTCCCTCTCAGTAAGAGCATTGAAGATAGGGCGTGGCTGGGTCTTCCAGCATGACAATGACCTGAAACACACAGCCAGAGCAACTGAGGAGTGGCTCCTAAAGAAGCATTTCAAAATCCTGAAGTGGCCTACTCAGTCTCCAGACCTGAAAGAATAGAAAATCTTTGCTGAAAGATCTGGAGAAGATCTGCATGGAGAAGTGAAGTGGGTCAAAATCCCTGCTGCAGTGTGTGCAAAATTAGTCAAGAACTACAGGAAACGTTTAACCTATGTAATTGCAAACAAAGGTTTCAATACCAAATATTAAGTTCTGTTTTTCTATTGTATCTAATACTTATTTCATGCAATAAAATGCAAATTAATTATGTAAAAAATCATACCATGTGATTTTCTGTATTTTTCTTTAGATTCTCTTTCACAGTTGATGTGTACCTACGATAAAAATTACAGACCTCTCAATTCCTTGCAAGTGGGAAAACTTGCAAAATTGGCAGTGTATAAAATACTTATTTTCCTCACTGTATATGTAAATGCACACAGCAAAAATACACATATATACACAGAGCATGTGCATACATACTAGAGATAAGCGAATAAATTAGAGTGGAATTGAGCACTACTCGAATTGTACAAAAATCTGCATTTGCCAAAATGCACATTTGTTTGTAATTCACTTTCATGCGGATTCAGAAAATCTGTAAACTGGATTAAACAAAAGTTGTAAACTGAACTGTAAAATGCCATCAAAATGTTAAAAAACAAAAATTATTCCTTATACTCACTTCACCATTCACCTCTTTGGCTCCTTTGCTCCTCACTTCACCCGTCTAGTCCTCGTTGCAACCTCAGATTGTCGGCGCTGGTGCCGCAATTGGCAGGCCTCTTATGCTGGGTTCAGACTTCCGGTTTGATTAGATCGGCGAGGGTTTTGTGCATGTTCTTGCAAAGGTCACGATGCCGGGACACATACACAGAACACTCTCCATCGGCCTAGTCAAAAATTGAAGTCCGGGACTAATGCAAGCGGAGGCAATTTGAAGATGCAGCAATGACCGGATTGGAGATGGTGAAAAGCAGATGGTCCGGAGAACCATCCGGTGAATGTAAGGATTTTTAAAAAATTTTTTATTCTAACGTTTATTATGCTCTGGGGTGTGGAGAAAACCCAGACTATAATAAGGGACATTTAATTTGTGGTCTTCTATGTGAATCGAGTTTATTGGCAATATTTGTGTGAAAAGGCAAATTTGAATTTTGCCTGATCCACTCATCTCTAAAACACATATATGTATATACATAAAGCACATACAGTGCCTACAAGTAGTATTCAACCCCCTGCAGATTTAGCTGGTTGATACATGCGGAATTAACTTGGCATTGTGACATTTGTACTGTAGATCAGCCTGGAAGTGGGAAATGCACTGTAGCAAATTTTGTTTCTGTTTTTTTTTTTTTTTTTTTTTTTTAAAAACGTTAAAAGTTAATTCAGAGTGTCATTTATTATTCAACCCCTCAAACCACAAGAATTCTGTTTGGTCCCCCTAAAGTATTAAGAAGTAGTTCAGGCACCAAGAATAATGAGCTTCACATGTGTGGATTAAAGATCTCTTTTGCCAGCCTTTTCTGACTATTTAAGACCCTCCCCAAACTTGTGAACAGCACTCAGACATGGTCAACATGGGAAAGACAAAGGAGCATTCCAAGGCCATCAGAGACAAGATCGTGGAGGGTCACAAGGCTGGCAAGGGGTACAAAACCCTTTCCAAGGAGTTGGGCCTACCTGTCTCCACTGTTGGGAGCATCATCCGTAAGTGGAAGGCTTATGGAACTACTGTTAGCCTTCCACGGCCTGGACAGCCTTTGAAAGTGTCCTCCCGTGCCGATGCCAGGCTTGTCCGAAGAGTCAAGGCTAACCCAAGGACAGCAAGGAAGGAGCTCCGAGAAAGATCTCATGGCAGTGGGGACATTGGTTTCAGTCAATACCATAAGTAACGTACTCCACCGCAATGGTCTCCGTTCCAGACGAGCCCGTAAGGTACCTTTACTTTCAAAGCGTCATGTCAAGGCTCGTCTACAGTTTGCTCATGATCACTTGGAGGACTCTGAGACAGACTGGTTCAAGGTTCTATGGTCTGATGAGACCAAGATCGAGATCTTTGGTGCCAACCACACACGTGACGTTTGGAGACTGGATGGCACTGCATACGACCCCAAGAATACCATCCCTACAGTCAAGCATGGTGGTGGCAGCATCATGCTGTGGGGCTGTTTCTCAGCCAAGGGGCCTGGCCATCTGGTCCGCATCCATGGGAAGATGGATAGCACGGCCTACCTGGAGATTTTGGCCAAGAACCTCCGCTCCTCCATCAAGGATCTTAAGATGGGTCGTAATTTCATCTTCCAACAAGACAACGACCCAAAGCACACAGCCAAGAAAACCAAGGCCTGGTTCAAGAGGGAAAAAGTCAAGGTGTTGGAGTGGCCTAGTCAGTCTCCTGACCTTAACCCAATTGAAAACTTGTGGAAGGAGCTCAAGAATAAAGTCCACATGAGACACCCAATGAACCTAGATAACTTGGAGAAGATCTACATGGAGGAGTGGGCCAAGATAACTCCACAGACCTGTGCCGGCCTGATCAGGTCTTATAAAAGACGATTATTAGCTGTAATTGCAAACAAGGGTTATTCCACAAAATATTAAACATAGGGGTTGAATAATAATTGACCCACACTTTTATGTTTAAAATTTAATAAAATTCAACTGAGCAACATAACTTTTTGGTTTGTAAGATTTATGCTTCTGTTCATAAAACCTACTCTCGTTTGCAGTTTGAAGGCTCTAACTTATTTGCATCTTATCAAACCAGCTAAATCTGCAGGGGGTTGAATACTACTTGTAGGCACTGTATATGCATATAGAGACATATGTATACACAGAGCACATACATACAGACATATGTACAGTTGTGCTCAAAAGTTTACATACCCCGACAGAATTTTTGCTTTCTTGGCCTTGTTTCAGAGAATATGAATGATAACAAAAAAAAATTTTCTCCACTCATGGTTATTGGTTGGGTGAAGCCATTTATTGACAAACTACTGTGATTTCTCTTTTTAAATCTTAATGACAACCAAAAACATCCAAATGACCCTGATCAAAAGTTCACATACCCCAGTTTTTAATACCATGTATTGCCCCCTTTAACATCAATGACAGCTTGAAGTCTTTTGTGGTAGTTGTGGATGAGGTTCTTTATTTTCTCAGATGGTAAAGCTGCCCATTATTCTTGGCAAAAAGCCTCCAGCTCCTGTAAATTCATGGGCTGTCTATAATGAACTGCGTGCTTGAGATCTCCCCAGAGTAGCTCAATGATATTGAGGTCAGGAGACTGAGATGGCCACTCCAGAACCTTCACTTTGTTCTGCTGTAGCCAATGACAGGTCGACTTGGCCTTGTGTTTTGGATCGTTGTCATGTTGGAACGTCCAAGTACGTCCCACGTGCAGCTTTCGGGCTAATGAGTGCAAATTTGCCTCCAGTATTTGCTGATAACATGCTGCATTCATCTTTCCTTCAACTTTTACCAAGTTTCCTGTGCCTTTGTAGCTCACACATCCCCAAAACATCAGCGATCCACCTCCGTGCTTTACAGTAGGTATGGTGTTCCTTTCATCATAGGCCTTGTTGACCTCTCTCCAAATGTAATGTTTATGGTTGTGGCCAAAAAGTTCAATTTTGGGCTCATCATTCCAAATTACCTTGTTCCAGAAGTTTTGAGGCTTGTCTCTGTGCTAGGCGAGATACTTTGTGGCATTTGCACTGTAATAGCTTTCTTCAGGCGACTCGACCATGCAGCCTATTTTTCTTCAAGTGCCTCCTTATTGTACATCTTGAAACAGCCACACCCCTAGTTTTCAGAGAGTCCTGAATTTCAGCTGATGTTATTTGTGGGTTTTTCTTTGCATCCCGAACAATTTTCCTGGTAGTTGTGGCCGAAATTCTTGTTGGTCTACCTGACCGTGGTTTGGTTTTTACAAAGCCCCTGATATTCCATTTGTTAATCACAGTTTGAACACTGCTGACTGGCATTATCAATTCCTTGGATATCTTTTTGTATCTCTTTCCTGTGTTATACAGTTCAACTACCTTTTCCCGTAGATCCGTTGACAATTGTTTTGCTTTCCCCATGACTCACAATCCAGAAATGTCAGTAGCTGGATGAAAGATGCAAGAGTCTGTCTGGATCCCAGAAACTCACTCAGCTTTTATGTACACACACTGATTACAAGCAAATAGGTCAAAGGTGAGGATGTTACCTTTAGTAGCCATTCAAACACATTTGTGTCAAATTCTGTGCATGTTATCAGGCCAAAATCACCAGGGTATGTGAACTTTTGATCAGGGTCATTTGGATGTTTTTGGTTGTCATTAAGATTTAAAAAGAGAAAACACAGTAGTTTGAAAATTTGGTTATCTGTCACAAAGTATTAAATGATTTGTGACGGCCCTGTCATTTTTGCTGTTTAAATGCTGTTTTTTCCTTTGGGCAATCAGGAGTTAATGTCAGTTTTCCTTACTAAACTTGGTGTTTTGATTGTTCAGCTGATGGGGGTGTGATCTCTTGCTCCACCCTATAAATAGTCACATGCCCCTTCAGTTGACGTTGGCGTTCAGTACATTCTGCCTAACCAGCAGTGAGAAGAAGTCTGTTGTCTGGAGTAGTTGGAGGTTTACCTTGGTATTGCTGTTTGCTGTTTGGCTGTGTGTTTTCCTTTCCCCATTCCCATTTAGTTTTCCTACCCACTCTTTCCCTGTGTTTTCCTTTATGGCTGTGAATGTATTTTTGGTGAGCTTGCTATTTCAGTTTACTCTGTCTGTTTTTCCTGTCTTGTTACAGTATCATTCTATTTTTACTGTCTTCCTCCCTGGGGGAGAGGGGGTCACTGACAGGGCCTGTGCAGGAGATAGAGAGACGCTGGTGGCTCGGGCCTCCTCACCTTCAGAGGTACCCCTGAGATAAGGGAAAGTCAGGGCTCCCCTAGTGTGGCAGGGACAGGTTTGGGTCCCAACTTCCAGCCATTTCCCGTTTTCGCCGTTTACGGCGTGACATAATCATTCATATTCTCTGAAACAAGGCCAAGAAAGCAAAAATTCTGCCAGGGTATGTAAACTTTTGAGCACAACTGTATATACATACAGTACAGACCAAAAGTTTGGACACACCTTCTCATTTAAAGATTTTTCTGTATTTTCATGACTATGAAAATTGTACATTCATACTGAAGGCATCAAAACTATGAATTAACACATGTGGAATTATATACTTAACAAAAAAGTGTGAAACAACTGAAAATATGTCTTATATTCTAGTTTCTTCAAAGTAGCCACCTTTTGCTTTCATGTCTGCTTTGCACACTCTTGGCATTCTCTTGATGAGCTTCAAGTGGTAGTCACCGGAAATGGTTTTCACTTCACAGGTGTGCCCTGTCAGGTTTATTAAATGGGATTTCTTGCCTTATAAATGGGGTTGGGGCCATCAGTTGTGTTGTGCAGAAGTCAGGTGGATACACAGCTGATAGTCCTACTGAATAGACTGTTAGAATTTGTATTATGGCAAGAAAAAAGCAGCTAAGTAAAGAAAAACTTGTGGCCATCATTACTTTAAGAAATTAAGGTCAGTCAGTCCGAAAAATTGGGAAAACGTTGAAAGTGTCCCCAAGTGCAGTTGCAAAAACCATCAAGCGCTACAAGGAAACTGGCTCATATGAGGACTGCCCCAGGAAAGGAAGACCAAGAGTCACCTCTGCTTCTGAGGATAAGTTTATCCGAGTCACCAGCCTAAGAAATTGCAGGTTAACAGCAGCTCAGATTAGAGACCAGGTCAATGCCACACAGAGTTCTAGCAGCAGACACATCTCTTCCTCAACTGTTAAGAGGAGACTTTGTGCAGCAGGCCTTCATGGTAAAATAGCTGCTAGTAAACCACTGCTAAGGACAGGCAACAAGCAGAAGAGACTTGTTTGGGTTAAAGAACACAAGGAATGGACATTAGACCAGTGGAAATCTGTGCTTTGGTCTGATGAATCCAAATTTGAGATCTTTGGTTCCAACCACCGTGTCTTTGTGCGACGCAGAAAAGGTGAACGGATGGACTCTACATGCCTGGTTCCCACCGTGAAGCATGGAGGAGGAGGTGTGATGGTGTGGGGGTGCTTTGCTGGTGACACTGTTTGGGATTTATTTAAAATTGAAGGAATACTGAACCAGCATAGCTACCACAGCATTTTGCAGCGGCATGCTATTCCATCCGGTTTGCGTTTAGTTGGACCATCATTGGGGTCATTGTCCCAACAGAACAATGACCCCAAACACACCTCTAGGCTGTGTAAGGGCTATTTGACCAAGAAGGAGAGTGATGGGGTGCTACGCCAGATGACCTGGCCTCCACAGTCACCAGACCTGAACCCAATCGAGATGGTTTGGGGTGAGCTGGACCGCAGAGTGAAGGCAAAAGGGCCAACAAGTGCTAAGCATCTCTGGGAACTCCTTCAAGATTGTTGGAAGACCATTTCCGGTGACTACCACTTGAAGCTCATCAAGAGAATGCCAAGAGTGTGCAAAGCAGTCATCAAAGCAAAAGGTGGCTACTTTGAAGAACCTAGAATATAAGACATATTTTCAGTTGTTTCACACTTTTTTGTTAAGTATATAATTCCACATGTGTTAATTCATAGTTTTGATGCCTTCAGTGTGAATGTACAATTTTCATAGTCATGAAAATATAGAAAAATCTTTAAATGAGAAGGTGTGTCCAAACTTTTGGTCTGTACTGTATTTACAGAGCAACAGAGCACATACATAAAGACTGTCAATTGCTGAAGTGTGAGGAAATATGAATTAATCCTGAATAATATGATGCATGCAGACTGTACCTTACCTGCCACCACCGCACTCTAATCAGCATCTCTGTTTATGCATTCCTCTTACAGGTACGTGACTCAGCTTTCCCATCCTGACTTCCGTGCAGACTTCTCTATACCTCTCTGCTCCTATTTACTAATGGTACGTGACTCAGCTTTCCCATCCTGACTTCCATGCAGACTTCTCTATACCTCTCCGCTCCTATTTACTAATGGTACGTGACTCAGCTTTCCCATCCTGACTTCCATGAAGACTTCTCTATACCTCTCTGCTCCTATTTACTAATGGTACATGACTCAGCTTTCCCATCCTGACTTCCGTGCAGACTTCTCTATACCTCTCTGCTCCTATTTACTAATGGTACGTGACTCAGCTTTCCCATCCTGACTTCCATGCAGACTTCTCTATACCTCTCCGCTCCTATTTACTAATGGTACGTGACTCAGCTTTCCCATCCTGACTTCCATGAAGACTTCTCTATACCTCTCTGCTCCTATTTACTAATGGTACATGACTCAGCTTTCCCATCCTGACTTCCATGCAGACTTCTCTATACCTTTCTGCTCTTATTTACTAATGGTATGTTCTCCAAGTAACACCAGCTACCCCCCCTTTCATTTATGACCTTGTTTACTTAGCCTTTGACTATCCAGCATCTGTTTCAGCCTTAATCAGCTGATCAAGATGAGCACAGACCACTGCCCTCTGGTTCACAGCTGAATGCCTTCTGTAGCACATATATTGTGAACTAGGAGTCTGTTAGACTTTAGTCTGTATCCATCACCTTAAGTGTGGCCATTGCTGAAGTGTGAGGAAATATGAATTAATCCTGAATTGAACCTGAAGGTAACTGGATAATAAGTCACAGTAAACAATATCTGTCTTTGTTTTCACTCTCACCCTCTTAATCCTTCACCTTTTCCAAACACCCCTAATCCCTACTTCTAGTAATGAACTCTTCATCTCTCCCTCCATTCTCCCCCACCCATCTCACCTCCTCCTCAGAGCTATTCCTCAACATACAATCCTTTGACTCCAAACACAGACAGCCACCTCATGCCCTCTCCTGCTCCCACCTACTAACGCTTTCTCTGCTCCTCACTGCCGGCGACATCTCTCCACATCCCGGCCCTCCTCACCACATCCCTACAATCACTTCCACCTCCTACCCACGATCTATTCCTAACTCTTGTAACCCTTCTGACCTTATACCCATCCGCCCAGCCCCCGCTTCCCCAGTCCCTCTAACAGGAGCTCTATGGAACGCTCGCTCCGTCTGCAACAAACTTTCCTACATTCACGAACTCTTCATCACTAACCAGCTTTCCTTCCTCGGCATCACTGAAACCTGGCTCACCCCCTCTGACACAGCCTCTCCTGCTGCACTTTCATACGGCGGATTCCACCTCTCCCATACCCCCCGCCCCACTGGCAAGCATGGTGGAGGAATAGGTTTCCTCCTCTCAGATAACTGCTCCTTCACCCAAATCCCACTGCCGCCCTCCATTACTCTCCCCTCTTTTGAAGTACACTGCGTGCGCATCTACTCCCCCACCAACCTCCAACTGGCTGTCATTTACCGCCCCCCAGGATCAACCACCACTTTTTTTGACCACTTCACCACTTGGCTACTTCATTTCCTCTCCCTTGACATCCCCACTATCCTCATGGGTGACTTTAACATCCCCATTGACACTTCCCTCTCAACTGCCTCTAAGCTTCTATCCCTCACTTCCTCCTTCGGTCTTACTCAGTGGTCTTCCACACCCACCCACAAAGACGGCCACACACTGGACCTCATCTTCACCCGCCTCTGTTCCCTATCTAACCTCTCTAACTCACCTCTCCCTCTCTCTGACCACAACCTACTTACATTCTCTTCCCTCTCCTCTCCAGGGCAACAATTCCCACTCCACAAACTTGCATACCCTCGCAGAAATCTCAAACACCTTAACCTACACTCACTCTCTGAATCCCTTCTCCCTCTTACAGACATTAGTTCCTTACATGATGCAGATGTTGCTGCCACTTTATACAACACCACAACAGCTGCAGCTCTCGATTCGGTTGCCCCCCTCACACATACCAAAACTCGCACAACTCACAGACAACCCTGGCACACCAGCCTAACTAAAGAACTGCGACGGGTCTCCAGGGTTGCTAAGCGTAGATGGAAAAGGTCCCACTCCAATGAGCACTTCATTGCATTCAAACAGTCCCTCACTACCTTCAAGTCCACACTCACTGCAGCAAAACAAACATACTTCGCATCTCTCATATCCTCCCTGTCTCACAACCCCAAACAACTATTCAACACCTTCAATTCTCTCCTCTGTCCCCCAGTGCCTCCTCCCTCTTCTCTTATTTCAGCCGAAAACTTTGCCTCATTCTTCAAGCAGAAGATTGACACCATCAGACAAAGCTTTTGCCTAAAGCCCCCACAGCCCCTCCCCACACCTACTCAACCCTTCTCCTCCAAAACCACCTTCATCACCATTACGGAAGATCAACTTTCCTCTTTACTCTCCAAGTCACAGCTCACCACCTGTAAACTTGACCCAATCCCGTCCCACCTCATCCCAAACCTTACCACTATCTTCATCCCAGCCTTAGCCCACCTCTTCAACATGTCACTAACAATTGGTGTCTTCCCCTCATGCTTCAAACATGCCTCAATCACACCCATCCTCAAAAAGCCCTCCCTTGACCCATCCTCTCTGACTAGCTATCGCCCCATATCACTTCTCCCCTATGCCTCAAAGCTACTGGAACAACACGTCCATTCTGAGCTGTCCTCCCACCTCTCCTCCTGCTCCATCTTCGACCGCCTACAATCTGGTTTCCGACCGCACCATTCTACTGAAATTGCACTGACTAAAGTCACCAACGACCTACTAACCGCCAAATCCAAGCAACACTACTCTGTCCTCCTCCTCCTAGACCTGTCATCTGCCTTCGACACAGTGGGCCATGCCTTCTTACTACAAACTCTCTTATCTCTCGGCATCACAGACTTGGCCCTATCCTAGATCTCCTCATACCTAACAGACAGGACATTCAGTGTCTTCCACTCACACACCACCTCCTCATCTCACCTCCTATCTGTCGGTGTCCCCCAAGGTTCAGTTCTAGGACCCCTACTCTTCTCCATCTACACCTTAGGCCTGGGACAGCTCATAGAGTTTCATGGCTTTCATTATCACCTCTATGCTGATGACACACAGATATACCTCTCTGGACCCGATATCACCTCCTTACTAACCAAAACCCCACAATGTCTGTCTGCTATTTCATCCTTCTTCTCTGCTAGATTTCTAAAACTTAACGTGGACAAAACAGAATTCATCATCTTTCCGCCATCTCATTCAACCCCCCCAACTGACCTATCTATCAACGTCAATGGCTGCCCACTCTCCCCAGTCCCTCAAACTCGCTGCCTTGGGGTAACCCTGGACTCTGAACTCTCCTTCAAACCACATATCCAAGCCCTTTCCACTTCCTGCCGACTCCAACTCTAAAATATCTCCCGGATCCGCACATTCCTCAACCATGAATCTGCAAAAACACTAGTGCATGCCCTCATCATCTCCCGCCTTGACTACTGCAACCTCCTGCTCTGTGGCCTCCCTTCCAACACTCTCGCACCCCTCCAATCTATCTTAAAGTCTGCTGCCCGACTAATCCACTTGTCCCCCCGCTATTCCTCGGCCTCTCCTCTCTGTCAATCTCTTCACTGGCTCCCAATTGCTCAGAGACTCCAGTTTAAAACCCTAACCATGGCATACAAGGCCATCCACAACCTGTCTCCTCCATATATCTCTGACCTAGTCTCCTGTTACATACCTGCACGCAACCTCCGATCCTCACAAGATCTGCTTCTCTACTCCCCTTTTATCTCCTCCTCCCACAATCGCATACAAGATTTCTCCCGTGCTTCCTCCCTACTCTGGAACTCTCTACCCCAACACATCAGACTCTCGTCGACCGTGGAAACCTTCAAAAGGAGCCTGAAGTCCCACCTCTTCCGACAAGCCTACAACCTGCAGTAACCACCGCTCCACCATACCGCTACACGACCAGCTCTACCCTCACCTACTGTATCCTCACCCATCCCTTGTAGATTGTGAGCCCTCGCCGGCAGGGTCCTCGCTCCTGCTGTTCCAGTCGCTGTCACATTGTGTTCAAGATTATTGTAATTGTTTTTGCTATGTATACCCCTTTTCACATGTAAAGCGCCATGGAATAAATGGCACTATAATAATAAATAATAATAATAATAATATGTACATACAGAGCACATACATACATGTATACACAGAGCACATACATACACATGTACACAGCACTTACATGCATACACACATGTATACACAGAGTACATACATACAGACACACATATACAGAGAACACATACAAACATGTATACATAGAGGACATACATGCTGTAGGGATTATACTCACTCAGGTGCGATGTGAGGCAAACAGTAGGCATGTTCCTTTAAATGTCTAGAATGGTTTATTGGCTTCATAAACTGGTCAGAAAGGAAAATGAAAACAAACAGCCTTTAGTGTAGGCAAACACAAAGAAAACAGTCCTTTAAGCAAAGTCTCTGGTAAACCGGACCTGTGGTCACACAGGTTGGTACGTGTCCAGCACACAGCTCAGTTTGGAGACAACACTCAGGAGGCCTTCTCCCTCCAAACACAGCCCATGTGTCAAACAACAGCCTCCATTATATAGGCTGTTAACCGCACCCAGAGGTGAGGTATGTCGGTAGCTAGACCCGCCAAACTCTTCACAGCTACCCGTAACCCGGTCCCAGGTGCACCAATTAGTCCTCTTAGTGAGTGCTTGCACTAGAGAAAATACTCCGGGTTACATGACAGAGACCAGCCATCTCTGTGATACATACCTCCCATCAACTACGCTACTATTAGCCACCTTACAATGCATACACACATGTATTACCAGAGAACATACATACATACATACAAATATTTGTTAATGGCCACAGTGTGAATGTGCACCTACACATTACACTTATACCAACATATGTTCCAGCTCATTTCTTTGATTTTGCTTTAATCTTTTGTACTTTGTTCATACAGGGGCCTGCTGGCACATAGAGAGGTTTTATACTAGAGATAGGAGCATCCTGACTGTGGTGGCTGACTGTTACACTTTTTTTTATCAAAATAGTGTCAACTAAGTACCCTATGTTCTTTACATGTACTATTACTATTTACTTACTGAAGAGTATTTGCATATTTTGTTTTTATCCCAGGTTGTGTTTGTTAATTGCCACAGTGTGAATTCGCACCTACACGCTGCACATTACCAACATATGTTCCATCTCATTTCTTTGGTTTTGCATACAGAAAAGCATGTATACACAGAGAACATACATATAAACATATATGTATACACAGAGCACATACATAAAGACGTATATGTATACACAAAGCACATACATGTACACACATGTATACACAGAGCAAATACACACATGTATAAACAGAACACATACAGTGGGTGAAAAAAGTATTGAACACGTCACTAATTTTCTCAGTAAATATATTTCTAAAGGTGTTGACATGAAATGCTCACCAGATGTCGGTAACAACCCATCCAATCCACACAGGCAAAGAAATTAAACCATAAATGTCCATAAATTAAGCTATGTGTAATAATGAAATATTACACAGGGAAAAAGTATTGAACACATGAAGCAAGAGACGTGCAAAAAGCCATGGAAAGTCATGACACCAGCTGAAATCTATCAATAATTAGCAAGCAATCCTGCCACTTAGTGAAAAATGATATCAGCGGGTTCAGCTGATGGCCCATAAAAAGGTGTCTCATTACCAAGGTGCCACACAAGAAACATCTCATGATGGGTAAAACTAGTGAGCTCTCTCAAGTCCTTCACAACCTTATTGTTGCAAAACATACTGATGGCATTGACAGAAGTATTTGTTAACTACTGATGGTTCCAATGAGCACTGCTGGGCCCATAATCGGTAAATGAAAAGAACATAATTTCACCATAAACTGGCCATGACCAAGTGCTCCACCGAGATTTTAGACAGAGAAGTGAAAAGAATTATCAGAAGAGTTGTTCAAGAGCCAAGGACTACCTGTAGAGAGCTACAGTAAGACCTGGAATCAACAGGTACAATTGTTTAAAAGAAAACTGTAAGTAATGCACTGAACCTCCATGGCCTGTATGCACGTCCACCATGCAAGACTCCATTGCTGAACAAAAAGCATGTTCAAGTGCGTTTAAAGTTTGGTCAGTGACATTTAGACAAGCCTGTGAAATACTGGGAGAATATAGTCTGGTCCGATGAGACCAAAATTGAACGCGTTGGATGCCATAATACACACCATGTTAAAACACCATACCAACAGTGAAGTTTGGAGATGGGAACATCATGGTGTGGGGCTGTTTTTCAGCATACAGCACTTGCAAACTTCATGTAATTGAAGATAGGATGAATTGACAAATGTACCTGTAGCATCGGTGTCTCTGCCTCCTGCCAGGCAGAGACGCCGTCCCTCTCACCTCCTCTCTCCCCGCTCTCCTTCTCTTCCTGCTGTGTGCGCGCGCAGTCCCCCGTCCTAAGGAGTCCCCGGCCAATAGCCGAGGGTCCTCCCATATATAGGGCACCTCCTCCAAAATGGAGGTGCCCGAGCAAAGTTGTTGCACAGTGTTTCTTATCTCTGCTTCAGCCCTCAGGTTCCGCTGCTAGCCTGACTCCTCGTCCTGCCTGCCAGCCTGTTACCGGCCCATTACCTGCCGAGTCAGCCAGCCCGCTCACCTGGGAG
The DNA here is from genome assembly GCF_046119375.1 of Phyllobates terribilis. NCBI lineage: Eukaryota > Metazoa > Chordata > Amphibia > Anura > Dendrobatidae > Phyllobates > Phyllobates terribilis. Next base: position 161,216,232 of record NW_027362761.1, read on the forward strand.
CGCTCGCCTGTTACCTGCCTGTTACCTGCTGTGTCTGTCAGCCCGCTCACCTGGGAGCGCTCGCCTGTTACCTGCCTGTTACCTGCCGTGTCTGTCAGCCCGCTCACCTGGGAGCGCTTGCCTGTTACCTGCCTGTTACCTGCCGTGTCTGTCAGCCCGCTCACCTGGGAGCACCCGCCTGTTACCTGCCGTGTCTGTCAGTCCGCTCACCTGGGAGCACCCGCCTGTTACCTGCCGTGTCTGTCAGCCCGCTCACCTGGGAGCACCCGCCTGTTACCTGCCGTGTCTGTCAGTCCGCTCACCTGGGAACAACCGCCTGTTACCTTCCGTGTCTGTCAGCCCGCTCATCTGGGAGCGCTCGCCTGTTACCTGCCTGTTACCAGACTGTCCATCTAGAGACTTCTTCCTGTCATTTGCCGTGACCACCTGACAGCCTACCCGGAGGTATCCCGCCTGTCACGTGCTGTGTCTACCAGTTCATCCTCCAGGACCACTCGTCAGCCTGCCTGCTGTGTCATCTGCTATACTGGTCAGTCCCAGCCATCTGACCCGTGGGAGTCACCTGCACTCTTACAAGGTCGTCCCCAGAGTAGCACCTGGGCCCTCTGCTCGGTCTCTCCCTGGTCACGGAGTCGTTAGCCGCAGTACGAACAGGGTCGGTCCGGGTTGATACTTAGTCACGCCCCTCTGGGTCCCTCCTTGCACCACTGCACAGAGGTTCCACCACCCGAAACCGCAACAGTTTGCTCGGGCCATGGAACCCGGTGGCACCCAAGCTCCCTCGCTCTCTGACCTATTCCAGGAGGTGTCCCGTCAGAGATCCCAACAGGAAACCATCCTAAACTACCTGCGGAGTGTCAACTCCCGCCTGGACACACTGAATGTTCCACCCGCGTCTGCAGCGAGTTGTACGACTCCCGCTCCGGCAGCGCCGCTGCCCACCAGTGCCATGGCATCCAGCCCCGGTCCCCGGCTTTCTGCACCTCCTCATTTTGGAGGCGACCCCGCGCTAGCTCGGGGTTTCATAAATCAGTGCACCCTGCACTTTGAACTTTTGGCACACCAGTTTCCCTCCGATCGTGCCAAGGTGGCCTTCATCATGTCCCATCTCTCTGGAGAAGCACTGGCATGGCTGAATCCCCTGTTGGAGAGAGGGGATCCCCTGGTGTCCGATGTGTCGTCTTTCCTCGTTGCTTTCCGGAAAGTCTTCGAAGAACCTGGACGAAAATCCTCTTCAGCCTCCTCTCTGCTTCGTATCCGCCAAGGGAGTCTCACCGTGGGCCAATATGCCATACGGTTCCGTACCCTCGCTTCTGAGCTCGCCTGGGACAACGAGGCCCTGGTGTCCATCTTCTGGGAGGGCCTTTCCGGTCAGATTAACGACGAGTTAGCCGGACGGGACATTCCTACCACCCTGGATGACCTGGTGTCGCTAGCTACCCGGATTGATATCCGTTTCCTGGAGCGTGCTAAAGAGACTACCCGGGAGCGAAGATTTCCTCGTCTGGCTCCTACCTTCCAGAGACCTGTCTCTCAATCAGCCACTTCCCGGGCGCGCTCGCCCGAACCTATGCAGGTCGACCAGACCAAGATGGTCGAATCTCACCAAGAGTCTCGCCGAGCCGGGGGGAGCTGTTTCTACTGTGGCAGTAAGGAGCACTTCATCCGTTCCTGCCCGGTGAGGCTGGGAAACGCTAGTGTCTAGGACCGCTTGGAGAGGTCATCCTAGGCAAAAGTAAATCCTCTCCTTCCCTGACTTTGTCTGCCTCTATCTCCTGGGGAGAGAATCGCTATTTTGAACTTGCACACCTAGATTCTGGAGCTGCTGGGAACCTCATCTCCCAGTCCCTGGTAGAGAGATATCACATCCCCACCAAACCTCTGGCTGAACCATTGGCTGTCGCCGCCGTGGATGGAGGACTTCTTCCGGTATCCATCCTGCTCATCACCGAGCCTATAACCCTGCAGGTGGGAATACTGCACTCTGAGAGGATCTCCTTCCATGTACTTTCCGGTCTCTCTCACTCCCTATTGCTGGGTCTACCCTGGCTGCAGAGACATGAACTCGTGCTGAATTGGCAATCCGGCGAGGTTCTCCGTTGGGGGCAGGACTGCCATGGGACCTGCCTGGTCCCTGTCCGCCCGGTTCGCCCTCCACTCACCCCGGGTAATCTACCCGGTTTACCGGCACCATACTATGCAGATGTCTTCGATAAAAAGGAAGCAGAGACACTGCCACCTCATAGGCCATATGATTGCCCGATCGACCTGGTTCCCGGAGCCACTCCGCCCCGTGGGCGTATTTACCCGTTGTTATCGGCTGAAACCCGGGCCATGTCGGAGTACATCGAGGAGAATCTATCTGGCTAGGGGATTCATCCGGAAATCTACCTCCCTGGCTGGAGCCGGATTCTTCTTTGTCAAAAAGAAGGATGGCTTGCTACGTCCCTGTATAGACTATAGAAGACCTCAATCAGATCACGGTCAAAAATAAATACCCCCTGCCGCTCATCTCCGAGTTGTTTGACCGCCTTAAGGGCGCTAGGATCTTTTCCAAGCTGGATCTACATGGGGCGTATAACCTGTTCCGAATCCGTCAAGGAGATGAGTGGAACACGGCATTCAATACCCAGGACAGTCACTACGAATACCGTGTGATGCCCTTCGGTCTATGCAATGCTCCCGCCGTCTTCCAAGAATTGGTCAACGACATCTTCCGTGATCTTCTTTACTCCTGTGTGGTGGTGTACCTGGACGATATCTTGGTCTTCTCTCTGGATCTTCCCACACACCGGAGGGATGTTCGTCAGGTCCTGCTTAGGCTCAGGCAGAATCACCTCTATGCAAAATACGAGAAGTGCCTCTTCGAGCAGACCTCTCTTCCATTCCTGGGCTTTGTTATCTCCCAGACAGGCTTGCGAATGGATCCCGAGAAACTCTCTGCTGTCCTAAAGTGGCACCGTCCGGAGGGGTTGAAGGCGATTCAGTGATTCCTGGGCTTCGCCAACTACTATCGTCTCTTCATCCCGCACTTCTCTTCCCGGACAGCTCCCATATCTGCGCTCACCCGTAAGGGAGCAAATCCCAAGGTATGGTCGCCCGAAGCTGAGGAGGCCTTCCTTTCCTTAAAGCAAGCCTTCTCCTCTGCCCCAGTACTGCACCGTCTGGACTGCAACAAACAATTTTACCTGGAGGTTGATGCTTCCTCCTCCGGAGCCGGAGCGGTGCTCACTCAAAAGTCTTCATCCGGGAAAATGGTAACCTGCGGTTTCTTCTCCAAACTCTTCTCCTCGTCTGAGCGCAACTACTCCATTGGAGATCGAGAACTGTTAGCCGTTAAATTGGCACTGGAGGAGTGGCGCTATCTGCTTGAAGGGGCTCTATACCCGGTGATCATCTATACGGATCACAAAAATCTGGCATATCTCCAAAATGCCCAAAGACTCAATCCGCGTCAGGCCCGGTGGTCTTTGTTCTTCGCCCGCTTCAACTTCGTCCTACATTTCCGCCCGGCGGACAAGAATGTCAAAGCCGACGCCTTGTCCCGATCCTTCCTGTCCTCCGATCAAGAGGAGGAGCCTATGCACATCATCGACCCCGCCAAAGTGATGCATGTTGCCCCCTTGGATCTTACTCGTCTTCCGCCCAGTAAGACGTTTGTAGCAGTGCCTGATTGTGAGAAGGTTCTTCACTGGGGTCATTCATCTAAATTAGCCGGCCATGCTGGACGAAAGAAGACCTTCCTGCTCATTACCCGGCATTACTGGTGGCCTACCCTGAAGAAGGATGTGGTAGACTTCGTCTTGGCCTGTTCATCCTGTGCCCGCAACAAAGTTCCCAGACATCTTCCAGCCGGTCGCCTCCTGCCTCTTCCTGTACCTGCTGCCCTGTGGCAGCACATTGCCATGGACTTCATTACTGATCTCCCAGCTTCTGCCGGTTGTACAGTCATTTGGGTGGTCGTCGACTGCTTCTCTAAAATGGCCCACTTCATCCCTCTGCCTGGTCTCCCGTCTGCATCGCAGTTGGCCAAGGATTTCTTCCGTCATATCTTCCGTCTCTATGGTCTACCTCTCCACATTGTGTCGGATCGAGGGGTTCAGTTCACCTCACGTTTCTGGAGAGCTACCTGTAAGCTGCTGGATATCACTCTGGATTTCTCCTCCACCTACCATCCACAGTCCAATGGCCAAGTGGAGCGAATCAACCAAATCCTTACCAGCTACCTCCGGCACTTTGTTAACGCTCACCATACCGACTGGGTGGAGCTCCTACCATAGGCCGAATTATCCTACAACAACCATGAGAGCGAATCCACTTCGAAATCCCCGTTCTTCGTGGTCTACGGTCAACTTCCTCGGATTCCGTTTCCCATCTCAGCCTCGGTGGACAACCCTGCCGCAGAGGCTCTTGTCAGTGAATTCTCCACCATTTGGGAGAATACCAGGTCTGCACTTTTTCAGTCATCCGAGCGGATGAAGAAACATGCTGACAAGAGACGTCTGGAGTCTCCTCAATTCCGCCCGGGAGATAAAGTCTGGCTCTCTTCCAAACATGTCCGACTCAAAATACCCTACTATAAATTGGGCCCTCGGTTCATCGGTCCATTCGAAATTCTCAAACAGATCAATCCAGTTGCCTACAAGTTAAAACTCCCGGCCACCTTACGGATTCCCAACTCCTTCCATGCATCTCTCCTCAAACCAGTTGCGTTTAACTCTTTTTCCAACAATCCAGGTACTCCTCCTGCTCCGGTTTCTGCTGAGGACATTTTTGAGGTAGAGAACATTCTGGCCACTAAGAGAGTAAGAGGAAAAACCCCTTTTCTTGTGGATTGGAAGGGGTTTGGCCCAGAGGAGAGAACTTGGGAACCCAGGGAGAACATTCATGCCCCGCTTCTCCTTGAAAAATTCCTTTCTGGCCTAAAAAAGAGGGGGCGTAAAGGGGGGGTGTACTGTAGCATCGGCGTCTCTGCCTCATGCCAGGCAGAAACGCCGTCCCTCTCACCTCCTCTCTCCCCGCGCTCCCCGCTCTCCTTCTCTTCCTGCTGTGTGCGCGCGCAGTCCCTCGGGCACTGTGCTTAGGGCGCGCACGCGCTCCCCCCCTCTTAAAGGGGCCGTGCGCGCCGTCCTAAAGAGTCCCCAGCCAATAGCCGAGGGTCCTCCCATATATAGGGCACCTCCTCCAAAATGGAGGTGCCCGAGCAAAGTTGTTGCACAGTGTTTCTTATCTCTGCTTCAGCCCTCAGGTGTTAGCACTCTCCTGTTAGGTTTTTTCTATCTTGCTGGTCACATGACCTTTTTTGCCTATTTAGTCCTGCTCCGCCTTGCTGGACTTCATTGTAATTTCTACTCTTAAGCTAGCTTGGTGCTTAGTTACCTTTCTCAGTCAGTTTTGCTAGGTCTTCGGACCTTTATGTTCTATGTTATGTGTTTGTCTTTTACTGCTACAATTTCTGCTAGGAGGTGTCCAACTTTATCCCAGTCCCTAGTTCTTGTAGGGATCCCTCCCTTGCATCTATAGGTCTTCGTACAGACTAGCCGAGGACTTTAGCGGGTCTGATCGCAGGATCAGGTTCCCCGTTACATCGTAGGGATCTAGCTTAGTTCTATTGTAGGGACAGATCTCCTTTCTTTCCTTAGTGCTTGTAGCAGATCATAACAGTAAGTCCAGCCCAAAAATATCTCTAAGGAAAGACTTCCAGTTTCCATCATGGTGTCGGTTCAGGATTTGGCTCAACGCCTGCAGGGACTCTCTCTGGAGGTGGCCGAGCTCCAACAACACGTGAGTAGCTGTTCTGGAGCACATTTTGTGGAGCCAAAGGTACGTTTGCCTGATTTATTCTTTGGTGATCAACAAGAATTTTTTTCCTTTAAAAATGCTTGTTTCTTGTATTTTCGTTTGAGACCCAGATCCTCTGATGATGAATCACAACGCATAGGGTTCATAATGTCACTTTTGCGCAAAGAACCTCAGGGATGGGACTTTTCTCTCCAACCTAGTGATCCATGCTTTAGATCAGTGGATAGTTTTTTTTCTGCTTTGGGTTTGTTGTATGATGATCCTGATCGTGTCTCATCAGCTGAGACTGAATTGAGACGTTTGAGGCAGGGATCTGGTAATGTGGAAAAATATTGTTCTCACTTCCGTCGGTGGTCTGCCCAGGTGGGGTGGAACGATTCAGCTTTGAAAAGTTTGTTTCTTGCGGGGCTAGGTGAAAGGGTTAAGGATTTGCTGATTGCTTATCCCACACCTGGAAACTTGCAGGAGGCAATGCAATTAGCTATACGGGTGGACAGGAGACTGCGTGCAAGGGTTAATGAGAGTAAATCCTCTGCCATGTCAGCTCCGAGTCTTGAGAGGGTCTGTACTGACATTGGAGAGCCGATGGAGATTGGGGCGATGGCACCCCGCTCTCAGGAAAAAGACCGCAGGTCTTCTGAAGGTTTGTGCTTTTTTTGCGGGAAATCTGACCATTTTATTAAGAACTGTGTGCTTCGTATGAACAAAGAAAAAAAAAAGGTCAGTTACGCCCGTATAGCCTGTTTAAATACTAAGGGTGTATTTCTTTCTGCTACTACTGCTGCTCAGGAAGAATTAATTGAATTTAGGGTATTTGTGGATTGTGGTTCTACTCTGAATGTGATTGATGGGGGATTCTTGGAAAAACTTAAATTAAAACCCAAACCTTTGTCATCCCCTATTGCTGTGGTTTCTGTCGATGGCTCTCCCTTGAAGAGTGTTACTCACAAGGTCTGTGAATTTCCCCTCACTATTAATGGTGTTCACCAAGAGAATTTGGATTTGGTAGTATTAAATAATTTGCCTTCTCCAGTAGTTTTGGGATTGCCCTGGTTAAAATTGCACAATCCTGTACTCAATTGGTCTACCAATGAAATTAAGTCCTGGAGCCCTAAGTGTTATGACAAGTGTTGTAACGGACGTATTGCTGCAGTGGAAAAAGGGGAATTACCTGTACCTATTCAGGATTTTTGGAGAGTTTTTTTCTGAGGAGGAGTCACAAATTTTGCCTCCCCATAGAGACTATGATTGTACCATTGAATTTGTCCCTGGAGCGACTCTTCCTAAAAGTCGTTTATTTAATCTTACTATTCCTGAGAGAAAGGCTTTGGAGGAATACATACAGACAAGCTTGGCCGCCGGACACATTAGGCCTTCCAAGTCTCCTGTGGCTGTTGGATTTTTTTTTGTTAAAAAAAAGGACGGCGGTTTACGTCCTTGTCTGGATTTTCGTGAGATTAATAAAATTACTGTATGCAATCCTTACCCACTGCCATTGATTCCTGATTTGTTTAACCAGTTAGTGGGGGCCAAGTGGTTCTCTAAAATTGATCTCCGGGGGGCATACAATTTGTTGCGCATGAAGGAGGGTGATAAATGGAAGACTGCTTTTAACACTCCTGTTGGTCATTTTGAGAATCTGGTTATGCCTTTTGGTCTTACCAATGCTCCAGCATTTTTTCAGAATCTTATTAATGACATCCTTAGACATTTGATCGGCAAAAATGTGGTTGTGTATTTGGATGACATTTTGATTTATTCACCGGATCTGGAGTCTCATTGGCGGAGCGTACGTGAGGTATTACAGTTATTAATTGACAATTCGCTTTTTGCTAAGCTGGAGAAATGTGAGTTCGCTGTACAGAGAATTAGTTTTTTGGGCTACATTATCTCCAGCGAGGGCTTTGAGATGGACCCGGTGAAAGTTCAAGCTGTGCAGGAATGGCCTAGGCCTATTGGTTTGAAATCGATACAGAGGTTTTTGGGTTTCGCCAATTATTACAGAAAATTCATTAAAAAATGTTCTATTATTGTCAAACCACTGACCGATCTCACCAGGAAAGGTGCTAATGCGGTTCAGTGGACTACTGAGGCCATTGAAGCTTTTGTGTTTCTAAAGGAGAGGTTCAGCTCTGCTCCCATCCTTATGCAGCCTGATGTGACTAAGCCGTTTTTGGTTGAGGTTGATGCTTCTTCGGTGGGGGTCGGTGCGGTGTTGTCTCAGAAAAACAAGGATGGAGTACATCCCTGTGCTTTTTTTTCAAAAAAATTTTCTGAGACTGAACTTAATTACGATATTGGTAATCGGAAATTTCTGGCTATTAAACTCGCATTTGAACACTGGCGTCATCTCTTGGAAGGTGCTGAATTTCCCATTCAGGTTTTCACTGATCATAAAAATCTGATCTATCTTGATGCTGCCAAGCGCTTGAATGCCCGTTAGGCTAGGTGGGCAATTTTTTTCTCGCGGTTTAATTTTTCCGTTACTTACATCCCGGGCACCAAGAATGTTAAAGCTGATGCTTTGTCTCGCAGCTTTTCTCCCATGGTCGGTGCTGAGGAGGAGGAGAGCATTTTACAAGAAGGTGTTGTGATTGCTGCTTTGGACTCCGTTTTGGAAGATGAGATTCTTAAAGCACAGGAGAATGCCCCATCTAACATTCCCCATGGGAGGTTGTTTGTGCCTAGGACCTTTAGGAGAGATTTGTTTGTCGAGTGTCATGAGTCTCGGTTGGCAGGTCATCCAGGAATTTCTGAGACAAAGAGACTTGTGGGTCGCAGTTTTTGGTGGCCTGGATGGCAGAAGGAAGTCATTAAGTGGGTGCGTCAATGTACGGTGTGTGCTAGATCTAAGTCTTCACATACTCCTGCAGCGGGGTTGCTTTGCCCTCTGGAGGTTCCTAGTGCACCTTAGACACATCTGGCTATGGACTTTATTACTGACCTTCCCCCCTCTGAGGGTTTCACGGTCATCTGGGTGGTCGTGGACCGTTTTAGCAAGATGTGTCACTTGGTTCCTTTCATCAAACTGCCCTGCGCTAAGACACTCGCTAAGGCCTTTGTCAAGGAAATTGTCAGACTACATGGCGTTCCTACTGACATTGTTTCGGACAGGGGACCTCAGTTCATGGCTCGTTTTTGGCGGGCTTTTTGTGACAGGTTGGGAGTTCATTTGTCGTTTTCATCCGGATATCATCCTGAGTCTAATGGCCATACAGAAAGGAAGAATCAGGATGTTGAGCAGTTCTTACATTGTTTTGTGGCAGACAATCAGGAGGGGTGGTCTGAGTTTCTGCCACTTGCTGACTTTGCTCTTAACAACCATACATCCTCTTCTGCTGGTTGTTCGCCTTTTTTTTGTTGTTCTGGGAGACATCCGTCTTTTGGGTCATTCTCCAAATTGGTATCGGCTGTGCCTGAGGAGGAGAGTTTTTCCGGTGATTTGGAGAGAGTTTGGACGGATGTGCGTGGTAATCTTCAGGAGGCTAACAAAAAATCTAAGAGGTACTTTGATAGGAAACGGCAAGAGGTTTTGTTTGCTATTGGTGACATGGTTTGGTTGTCCTCTAAGAATCTGCGGTTGAGGATTCCTTCTAAAAAATTGGGTCCCAAGTTTGTAGGGCCCTTTAAGGTGCTTCAGGTAGTTAACCAATCTGCTGTTAGGTTGGAGGTTCCTACCTCCTGGAAGATTAATCCGGTGTTTCATGTTTCTCTGTTGAAAAGAGCTTATGTGTCAGATGGTGACGCTTCTGCCACTGTTCCTCCGGTGGTTGAGGACGGGGAATACGAAATTTCCCGCATCCTAAATTCTAGACGGTATAGAGGGAGTTTGCAGTATCTCGTCGCTTGGAAGGGTTTCGGACCCGAGGATAACTCATGGGTGAGGGCGGATGATGTTTCTGCTTCCAGACTTGTCAAAGCGTTTCACAAGCGGTTTCCTGATAAGCCTGGGCCTAGGGGATCCGGAGGATCCTCATAGAAGAGGGGGTACTGTTAGAACTCTCCTGTTAGGTTTTTTCTATCTTGCTGGTCACATGACCTTTTTTGCCTATTTAGTCCTACTCCGCCCTCCTGGCCTTGCTGGACTTCATTGTAATTTCTACTCTTAAGCTAGCTTGGTGCTTAGTTACCTTTCTTAGTCAGTTTTGCTAGGTCTTCGGACCTTTATGTTCTATGTTGTGTGTTTGTCTTTTACTGCTACAATTTCTGCTAGGAGGTGTCCAACTTTATCCCAGTCCCTAGTTCTTGTAGGGATCCCTCCCTTGCATCTATAGGTCTTCGTACAGACTAGCCGAGGACTTTAGCGGGTCTGATCGCAGGATCAGGTTCCCCGTTACATCGTAGGGATGTAGCTTAGTTCTATTGTAGGGACAGATCTCCTTTCTTTCCTTAGTGCTTGTAGCAGATCATAACATCAGGTTCCGCTGCTAGCCTGACTCCTCGTCCTGCCTGCCAGCCTGTTACCTGCCCGTTACCTTCCGTGTCTGTCAGCCCGCTCACCTGGGAGCACCCGCCTGTTACCTTCCGTGTCTGTCAGCCCGCTCACCTGGGAGCGCTCGCCTGTTACCTGCCTGTTACCAGACCGTCCATCTAGAAACTTCTTCCTGTCACTTGCCGTGACCACCTGACAGCCTAGCCGGAGGTATCCTGCCTGTCACCTGCCGTGTCTACCAGTCCATCCTCCAGGACCACTCGTCAGCCTGCCTCCTGTGTCATCTGCTATACCGGTCAGTCCCAGCCATCTGACCCGTAGGAGTCACCTGCTCTCTTACAAGGTCGTCCCCAGAGTAGCACCTGGTCCCTCTGCTCGGGCCCTCTCTGTTCACGGAGTCGTTAGCCGCAGTACGACCAGGGTCGGTCCGGGTTGATACTTAGTCACGCCCCTCTGGGTCCCTCCTTGCACCACTGCACAGAGGTTCCACCACCCGGACCCGCCACAACACTGAGACATTCTTGATAAACATCTGTTTATATCTACCAGGATGATGAAGATGAAACGAGGGTGGACATTTCAGCAAGACAAACACACAGCCAAGGAATCTCTCAATTGGTTTCAGAGAAAGAAAATAAAGCTGCTAGAATGGCCCAGCCAACTGGAATCCAAAATTTATGGAAGGAACTAAAGCTCAGGGTGCATAGAAGGAGCCCAAGGGAACTTCAGGATTTGAAGAATGTTAATGTGGAAGAAGGGGCCAAAATCCCACGTGAACAATGCATGCGACAAGTTTCTCTATACAGGAGGCGACTTGAAGTTGTCATCTCCAGCAAAGGCTTTTGCACAAAGTATTAAATAAGTTTCAGTTAGTGTGTTCAATACTTTTACTCTGTGTCATTTCTCATTATTACACATAAATTACGTTTATGGACATCTATGGTTTAACTTCTTTGCCTGTGTGTATTGGATAGGTTGCTACCGACGTCTTGTGAGAATTTCATGTCAAGAGTACCTTGGTGACACGTTCAATACTTTATTCACCTGCTGTACATACAGACACGTACAGTTAGGTCCATATATATTTGGACAGAGACAACATTTTTCTAATTTTGGTTCTAGACATTACCACAATGAATTTTAAACAAAACAATTCAGATGCAGTTGAAGTTCAGACTTTCAGCTTTCATTTGAGGGTATCCACACTAAAATTGGATGAAGGGTTTAGGAGTTTCAGCTCCTTAACATGTGCCACCCTGTTTTTAAAGGGACCAAAAGTAATTGGACAATTGACTCCAAGGCTATTTCATGGACAGGTGTGGGCAATCCCTTCGTTATGTCATTCTCAATTAAGCAGATAAAAGTCCTGGAGTTGATTTGAGGTGTGGTGCTTGCATTTGGAAGGTTTTGCTGTGAAGTAAACATGCGGTCAAAGGAGCTCTCCATGCAGGTGAAACAAGCCATCCTTAAGCTGCAAAAACAGAAAAAACCCATCCGAGAAATTGCTACAATATTAGGAGTGGCAAAATCTGCAGTTTGGTACATCCTGAGAAAGAAAGAAAGCACTGGTGAACTCATCCATTCAAAAAGACCTGGGCGCCCACGGAAGACAACAGTGGTGGATGATCGCAGAATAATCTCCATGGTGAAGAGAAACCCCTTCACAACAGCCAACCAAGTGAACAACACTCTCCAGGAGGTAGGCGTATCAATATCCAAATCTACCATAAAGAGAAGACTTCATGAAAGTAAATACAGAGGGTTCACTGCACGGTGCAAGCCACTCATAAGCATCAAGAATAAAAAGGCTAGACTGGACTTTGCTAAAAAACATCTAAAAAAGCCAGCACAGTTCTGGAAGAACATTCATTGGACAGATGAAACCAAGATGAACCTCTACCAGAATGATGGAAAGAGAAAAGTATGGCGAAGGTGTGGTACAGCTCATGATCCAAATCATACCACATCATCTGTAAAACACGGCGGAGGCAGTGTGATGGCTTGGGCATGCATGGCTGCCATTGGCACTGGGTCACTAGTGTTTATTGATGATGTGACACAGGACAGAAGCAGCCGAATGAATTCTGATGTATTCAGAGCCATACTGTGTGCTCAGATCCAGCCAAATGCAACCAAACTGATTGGTCGTCGTTTCATACTACAGATGGACAATGACCCAAAACATAAAGCCAAAGCAACGCATGAGTTTATTAAAGCAAAGAAGTGGAATATTCTTGAATGGCCAAGTCAGTCACCTGATCTCAACCCAATTGAGCATGCATTTCACTTGTTAAAGACTAAACTTCAGACAGAAAGGCCCACAAACAAACAGCAACTTAAAACCACCGCAGTGAAGGCCTGGCAGAGCATCAAAAAGGAGGAAACACAGCATCTGGTGATGTCCATGTGTGACACCCCAGGGGTCTGGTTGCCACAGTGATAGAGATATTACGTCTGAGAGCAGGTGGGAGGTCTCTTGGTCAGGGATCCTATGCATGCCACACCTCCTGCCCAGTCCTGGGAGGGGAAGAACTTCCCCTATATAAACCTAGGGCTGAGGCAGGGTTAGTGAGTAGAGAAGAAGTAGAGACAGAGAAGCAGATATAGGAAAAGAACATCAGGAGCTCTGTGGGAACAGTGCTACAAGGAGTCAGGGGCTGGCAGCTGCAGAGCTCGCCCTGACTGAGAAGTATCACCGGACCCGGAGTCCGAGGCTGTGGGGACTAATCTCTACCCAGCAGCAGAAACCGACCGGCAGGGGATTGCAGGTCCTCTGGCCCAGAAACCCGAAGGCACGGTCACACGCGTGGGACCAGCACCGCCATCGTGGAGCGGAAGCCATTAGAAGGCCCCAAGTCACCGGCCATACGGGTGAGCACCACACGGTACACTCAGGGACGTGGGCTACTTTTACCCGCCTCTAGCAAGGTAGCCAGAAGAGTACAGTTAGTTGGGAAGGCCTACAACTCCGCCTGGCCAGGGGAGATCCCATCTGCTCAAGGACTGACCAGGCCCCGATTGCTAGCAGGTACTCCGGGAGGGTCTATCTTTGTCACCAGTAAAGACCCTGAACTACACCGCATCGTCTCTGAGTGGTTCCTGCTACCCCCATCATCCACGTCGGCTGCCCTGAGGCCATACCCCTCCCGTTGGGGGTTATACCATCCACGCTGCACCATCCTTCCACCGGCCTCAGCGGTCTGCCCTGCAGCGGCAGCTCCATAGCTGCATTCAACGGGTGGCGTAGTCATCCACCATCTACTGCTAATAGATTGCCACTTAGTCTGACTCCCTGGGCACGGACCGGGTCACCGCCACGAGACTACTACCCCCATCTGATCCGGCTCCGGGTAGGCTCCCGCGTGCGCAACGCTGCGCGACTCAGGCCCAGGGGCGCGTCAACTTTTGGCGTAGTCGGCAGGATTTCGTGCCCGCAACCACCGGGTACTGCGTGCCTGAAAAAGAGACTTTTAAAACTTACCATCCGTGAAGTTTTCCCGCCATCCGGCGCCATCTTCAGCCTTCTTCCCGCCATACGTGAGGTTTTCCCGCCATCCGGCGCCATCTTCAGCCTTCTTCCCGCCATCCGTGGAGTTTTCCCGCCGTTGGCCGCCATCTTGAAGACACCGCGCGGGAAGAAGAGGGGCGTGGACTCCGAAAGCGCGCGAGAACTGAAGCCCCGCCTCACGTCCGGACGTTGCGTAAGGTCCTGGAAGGAGCCCAGCAGACGCCGACGTCACAGGAGCGCGACAGAAGGTCCTCAACCCTGACGATCCACTGCGGAGCCGCGGCCTACGGAAGAGGATCATCGCAAAGTAGGCCACGGTCCACTAGGGGGGAGAAGGATGTCGGATACGGAGGAGAGCTTCACCGCTTCAACCCCCGCCAGCGCCACCGCTGTTGCGGTCATGCCTTTCACCATGCCCTATATCCCGGGGGCAGCCTGGCTACCCCAGTACTCAGGGGAGTCCCATACCCTGCATGACTTTAGAGAAAAGCTGGATAGCCTCTTCCAGGTGTACCCCCTCACAGAGGAGCAAAAAGTGAGCATCCTGGTGGCCCAACTAACCGGGGCAGCCCAAAGGGAGGTAAAGTCCTGGCCACCTGGGGGGAGGACTGTCGCGGGGATACTAACCCGGCTGAGGGACACCTTTGATACCCGCACCTCAGCCGAGATCAAGCTTAGATTCTACGGGTGCAAACAGCGGGCACATGAGAGTATAAGGGACTATGCCCTGAACCTACAAGAGGCCCTGAGAGCCATTAAGCAGACCGACCCTGACGGCGTGGGAGACGAGGACAGGCTGTTGACTGAACAATTTATAGAGGGTTTATATTGCAATGCCCACCGAACCCAGTTGCGGGCAATGGCCTTACAGGACCCTCATCTGGGATTTGCACAGTTCAAGGACAGAGCCATCCGGGTGCTTCGAGAACCGGCACCCGGTGGCGTTGTGACCCACAGACGCCCCACTGCCACTTACCACCAGGAGGCGGCGCCCTTGTCGGCAGGGCCTGTGGGAGCTGATGCGCAGGCTTTGAACAATGACCCGGCTCCAGACCTGCACCATCAGGTCCAAGAGCTAGCTAAAAGCGTTGCTGCGCTAACCCGAACTGTGCAGTCTTTACAGGTTTCCACTCCAGGGAAGATCCAGCTGGCATCCGGACCGGAGGACATCCCGTGGCGTCGACCAAGGAGGACCCCACCGGCCAGAGGAAGACCCAGCGACCGATACAACGAGGACGGACGACCCATCTGCCGCCGCTGCAATCAACCCGGACATATGGCAAGGTACTGTCCTTTAAACTGGCACAACCTGGGGTAGAGGGCCAACCCCCAGGAAAAAGATCACCAGGCCCATCGAACTGGCGCGATAAATATGTGGGAGGACGTCCAGTCTTACCCGTGGTACTGGATGGCATTCCTATGAGTGCCCTGCTGGACACCGGGTCACAGGTCACCACCATCCCGTACGTGCTCTTCAAGCAGTACTGGAATGACTCGGATATCACCCGCTACCCTGACGACGACTTGAGTATCATCGCCAGCAATGGTCAGCCCGTGCCACAGATTGGATTTAAAGAGGTGACCATTAAAATCGGTAGAGTCGAATTGGCGGCACAGGGACTGATCATTGTAGACATTGACAAACACGAGAGTCACCCAAAGATAACTCTAGGAACTAATGTAATTGAAAATTGTCTTGCAGAGGTGATTTTCCTTTTACAGCAGGTTGCCAAGAACGCCAGCTCCGGCCAGCAGCGAGTGCTCCAGAAAGAGATCCGGGCACTGATGCGACGGCAACAGCTAGAACTCTCCGGTGGTGAGATTGGTAGCGTGCGAATGTGTGACCCTTTCCCTATTGCCATGCCCCCAAAAAGTGAAATGATGATTTGGTGCCGGGCAGCTATTGGTCTGAGAGGTAGAGATTACCAGGCAATGGTAGAACCAGTTTACTCAGACAGTAGGCCCACCATTTTGACAGCACGGGGGGTGGTCAATGTACGCCATGGGAGGGTGCCCGTTCGCATAATAAATATCGGGAAGAGGGAAGTGTACCTGCCCCGGTATGCCACGCTAGCCAAATTGTATACCATCAATCAAGATTCCATACAGTCCGTAGAACCCTTGCCTCCATCTTCCCCGGAGGAAGGTAACGGCTCTAAGAAAACGATGGAGGACTGGTGTCAGCAACTACATTTGGGTACTGACTCCACTCCCTCACACCAGAAACAGGGAGTCTATCGGGTGGTTCAAGAGTACGAGAGAGTGTTTAGTAAACACCCGTTAGACTTCGGGCGAGTCAAGGGGGTAGAACACCACATCCCCACGGGAGACCATCCTCCCATAAAAGAGAGGTATCGACCCGTACCCCCTGCACACTACCAACACGCCAAGGGGATGCTTAGAGACATGAAGGAGGCTGGGGTGATCAGGGATAGCTGTAGCCCCTGGGCAGCTCCACTAGTCTTAGTCAAAAAGAAAGACAACACCATGAGGATGTGTGTAGATTACCGGAAAATCAACCGTATCACACACAAGGATGCGTACCCCTTACCAAGGATAGAGGAGTCTTTGGCTGCTTTAAGATCTGCTAACTTCTTCTCTACCTTGGATCTCACTAGTGGGTACTGGCAGGTTCCTGTAGCAGAGGCGGACCGGGAGAAGACCGCATTCACCACCCCGATGGGACTTAGCGAGTTTACCTGCATGCCGTTCGGACTCTGCAACGCACCAGGAACCTTCCAACGATTAATGGAGTGCTGTCTGGGCCACAGAAACTTCGAGACGGTCTTGTTGTACCTGGACGATGTCATCGTATATTCCAAGACGTATGAGGACCACCTGAAACACCTGGCGGAAGTGTTCGAAGCTCTGGCAAGCTACGGCCTAAAGGTGAAACCCTCCAAGTGCCACCTCCTGAAACCAAAGGTGCAGTACCTGGGACACGTGGTGAGCGCTGACGGAGTGGCTCCCGACCCTAATAAGATCACCGCAATTAAGGAATGGCCAAGTCCCTCCAGTGTAAAAGAAGTGCGGCAGTTCCTCGGGTTGGTGGGCTATTACCGCAGATTCATCCCCGGTTTCACCAAAAAGGCAGCTCCTATGCAGGACCTCCTGATAGGCCAGTCCCGGAAGGCCAAGAACCAGAAGCCACCCTTCAGATGGGAGAAGTTAGAAGAAGAGTC
Source organism: Phyllobates terribilis (assembly GCF_046119375.1). NCBI lineage: Eukaryota > Metazoa > Chordata > Amphibia > Anura > Dendrobatidae > Phyllobates > Phyllobates terribilis. The sequence goes on from NW_027362761.1 coordinate 161,233,156, forward strand.
CTTCCGCCAGCTGAAGATGGCCCTCACGGGGGATGAAATCCTGGCGTACCCTGATTACAGCCAGCCCTTTATCCTCTACACCGACGCAAGTAACATCGGGCTAGGAGCCGTGCTGTCCCAGATCCAGCAGGGGAAAGAACGAGTAATCGCTTACGCCAGCCGAAAACTGCGACCCACCGAGAGAAACCCTGAGAATTACAGCTCATTTAAGCTAGAGTTCCTGGCAGTGGTGTGGGCAGTCACGGAACGCTTTAAGCACTACCTCGCTTCTTCCCGGTTCATCGTGTACACGGATAACAACCCGTTGACACACCTGGACACGGCAAGACTCGGTGCCCTAGAGCAGAGATGGATGGCCCGTCTGTCCAACTACGAGTTCACAATCAAATACCGGGCAGGACGCTCCAATACCAACGCGGACGCCCTGTCCAGGATGCCAAACCTACCGGACGTAGGAGAAGATCCAGAGGGACTGGAAGAAGTTGAACTCCCCGCGTTCCACCGTCATGGGACTATCCAGTATTCCCATCGGGTAAAGAGTAAGCAAGCCGCTACGTTTAACCCCTTGCCTCACTACAACTGGGAGGAAACGCAAGACAGTGACCCTGCCGTCCGACTGGTGAAGGAGATGCTGACTCGGCCAGAGGCTCGCCTTGACCCAGACGCTCCGGAGGAAGCCAAGCAACTATGGGCTGAGAAGAGTCGACTGTTCCTTTACAAGGGGAAGTTGTGCCGCAGAATGGTTAACTCCCGGACGCATGAACTAATCTGGCAAGTAGTGGTGCCACGAAGAGACGCAGCCATGGTGATGGAGGCATACCACGACGGGGCTGGACACTTCGGATGGAAGAAGCTGGAGTTCCTGCTGCGCGAGCGGTTTCACTGGGTAGGCATGAGGGGAACCATCGAGAGGTGGTGCAGAGACTGTGGCCCGTGCAACCTAAGAAGGAAGGACCGTGCCAGCCAGAAGACTCCCCTGCAGTCCATCGTCACCCGGCAGCCGTTGGAACTGGTAGCCTTGGATCATGTAAAACTGACCCCAAGCAGAAGTGGCTACGTCTACGCACTAACCATCGTGGATCACTATTCCCGGTTCTTGGTTGTCGTCCCCGTCAAGGACTTAACAGCTCGAACAGCAGCTAGAGCCTTCCAGCAGCATTTCTGCCGTCCACACGGGTACCCGGACCAAGTGTTGACAGACCAGGGACCTGCCTTTGAAGCGGAGGTCTTCCAAGAATTCTGCACTCTGTATGGCTGCCGGAAGATAAGGACAACACCCTATCATCCGCAAACTAATGGACTTTGTGAGAAAATGAACCAGGTGGTAATGGATCTTCTGAAAACGTTGCCCCTGGAAGAACGCAGTCTGTGGCCTGAGAAGCTGTCCGATCTGGTGGACCTATACAACCACATCCCGGTAGGTTCCACCAACTGTACCCCGGCTTACCTAATGAGGGCGAGACCTGGTAAGTTACCTGTTGACCTGGAAATGGGAGTCCTGACAACCGAGGACACTTCACCAGAAGCAGACTGGGACACAGAGAGGCAGCAGCAGTACCGGAGAGTACAGGAGAGTGTGGAGCGAAGTCTCTGTCAGGCTAGGGAAAGACAAGAGAAAACTTACAACCAGTATGCTCCCGCTGTTCCCCTGGTACCCGGAGAGCAGGTCTTGAAGAGAAAAAGACGGCTCCACAAGTTGGACGACCAGTGGGAGAAGGACCCGTACACCGTACTGCCCTCAAGCCACGACAACCCAAAGGTCTGTACCATCAGTAAAGACGGAGGGGAAACCACAACCATTGTATCCCGGGATCACCTGAAGAAGTGTCCCGAACAGCTACGGAACCCTGAAGAGGAACAAGAAGACCCTCGACCCGTAGAGGAAAGGGAAGACATGGTTAGTACTGTGCTCGGAGACTTCCCTCGGTCTTGGACTCAAGTCAATGGCGCAGTTGTGGTACCCGTACTCACCTTCCTCCAACCAGCATCCCAAGCACCTACGGAGCGACAGGTAGAGCTGGAAGAGCAGCCGGTCCAGGAGGCAGAAGACTCCACACAAGCAGAACAGGAGGATCAACCCTCTGCTTATAGTGAGCCTGCCGTACCCCTAGTGAGCCAAGGAGCCGGTAGACAGCTGCCCAGTTTACCCTTGACAGCTCCTACACCCTGTAGTTCAGGGCTAGACAGTCAGCTCCGTAGGTCCACTAGGGCCACTAGAGGCCAGTTACCCGCACGTTGGAGGATTTGAAGTGTATAAATTGTTTTATTTGTGGTTACCTGTTTTTCTTGTTGCTTGTGTATAATTATGTGTTTCTAGTTGTTTATAGGAGTCTTTGGTGGATTTACCGGGAATCCTGTGTACATAGTTGGAGCGTAACCCAGGACGGACTAAAGACTGTTAAGGACTCGGGGTAGGACAGACCCCTACCTGGTTACGTCTCCCTGTTTTGGTGAAATGGACACCTTGCTTTTCTTCAAAAACTGCACCCGGTTGCGGACACGCCGTGACCATCTTTATATGTTTTTCTTATTGTACTATTATTGTTTATACCTTGTTATGTTTTTCCAAAAATATGTTTAGTCCCGGAGTACTAAATTTCACTAGGGGGGAATGTGACACCCCAGGGGTCTGGTTGCCACAGTGATAGAGATATTACGTCTGAGAGCAGGTGGGAGGTCTCTTGGTCAGGGATCCTATGCATGCCACACCTCCTGCCCAGTCCTGGGAGGGGAAGAACTTCCCCTATATAAACCTAGGGCTGAGGCAGGGTTAGTGAGTAGAGAAGAAGTAGAGACAGAGAAGCAGATATAGGAAAAGAACATCAGGAGCTCTGTGGGAACAGTGCTACAAGGAGTCAGGGGCTGGCAGCTGCAGAGCTCGCCCTGACTGAGAAGTATCACCGGACCCGGAGTCCGAGGCTGTGGGGACTAATCTCTACCCAGCAGCAGAAACCGACCGGCAGGGGATTGCAGGTCCTCTGGCCCAGAAACCCGAAGGCACGGTCACACGCGTGGGACCAGCACCGCCATCGTGGAGCGGAAGCCATTAGAAGGCCCCAAGTCACCGGCCATACGGGTGAGCACCACACGGTACACTCAGGGACGTGGGCTACTTTTACCCGCCTCTAGCAAGGTAGCCAGAAGAGTACAGTTAGTTGGGAAGGCCTACAACTCCGCCTGGCCAGGGGAGATCCCATCTGCTCAAGGACTGACCAGGCCCCGATTGCTAGCAGGTACTCCGGGAGGGTCTATCTTTGTCACCAGTAAAGACCCTGAACTACACCGCATCGTCTCTGAGTGGTTCCTGCTACCCCCATCATCCACGTCGGCTGTCCTGAGGCCATACCCCTCCCGTTGGGGGTTATACCATCCACGCTGCACCATCCTTCCACCGGCCTCAGCGGTCTGCCCTGCAGCGGCAGCTCCATAGCTGCATTCAACGGGTGGCGTAGTCATCCACCATCTACTGCTAATAGACTGCCACTTAGTTTGACTCCCTGGGCACGGACCGGGTCACCGCCACGAGACTACTACCCCCATCTGATCCGGCTCCGGGTAGGCTCCCGCGTGCGCAACGCTGCGCGACTCAGGCCCAGGGGCGCGTCACATGAGTTCAAGACTTCAGGCAGTCATTGCCAACAAAGGGTTTTCAACCAAGTACTAGAAATGAACATTTTATTTACAATTATTTAATCTGTCCAATTACTTTTGATCCCTTTAAAAACAGGGTGGCAAATGTTAAGGAGCTGAAACTCCTAAACCCTTCATCCAATTTTAATGTGGATACCCTCAAATGAAAGCTGAAAGTCTGAACTTCAACTGCATCTGAATTGTTTTGTTTAAAATTCATTGTGGTAATGTCTAGAACCAAAATTAGAAAAATGTTGTCTCTGTCCAAATATATATGGACCTAACTGTATGTATACAAAAAGCACAGACATATATGTATACATAGAGCAAATACACACACATATATATGTATACACAGAGCATGTACACACACACACACACACGTATACACAGCAAATATATACACAGATCTCGCACATAAATACATATATAGAAATGTATACACAGAGCACATACATTCACAGACTTCAGCAGAATACAGGACCTTTGGTGACATCGCAGTCACATAACTGTGATGTCAGCCAAGGTCTTGGTACACTTTCAACATTGGAGACTACACTGATAATGCAAAACTGCAAGTATCCATGCAGTTTCTGCTATAAACGCTAAGTGTGTGGGTGTGATGGAGTGTGTGACAAAGCATGCAGAGACGACAGGCTGGTGAACAATCCAAATAACCTTTATTGGTACTAGGAAAATATTCTACCAAACATAGATATGATTCCTTAGAGTCTGCAATGCAGCCGCAACAAAAGGAACAAATCCATGAGCACCACCTGGTAATTCGACGCCAAGGAAAATGCAACACTGGTCTTTTGAATAGTTCCTCTAATCCAGCAGGGTATCCAAAGTGGGTGACAATGGTATGTGGAAGATGATCTCCAGTCTCTAAATATCCAAGTAGTAGAACCAGGATAAAGCCTCAGTAGCAGATCCTAGCCCTTCCAAGGTATAACACAACAAATCCAACTCAAACATGTGTCTTTCCTTTTCTACTTTCTTCTTGGGATCAGCCACTTGGTTGGGTAGTGATACTCACACCCACCTCCTTAACCATCAGGTATATTTAATTCAAAGAGTCAAAGAAGGTCCCAGAAGTCCTGTCTTTGGCCGTTCTGAAAAGTTGTGTATCAGCAAAGCTCCTTGCAGAGAGGAACAAAGACACACATGCCTGCTAGATGCAGGACAAGGAATTCTAATGGAGGTCTAATTGCATTATGGTCCATGTATGCTGCTTGAGGGTGACACACTGTTACATTGGGGCCCCTGGGCAATTGCCCAGTTTGCCTTCACTTAATGGTGGCCTTATGTGAAGACAATGTATCATAAGATGGACAGTGTGGTGGTAATTTTTTGTTCAGGGAAAAAGAGAAGCAATTATCTATTCAGGGGCACAGCGCAGGACTTATTTAGGTTACAGCATGGGTGTTAGACTCGTTCATACGACCGTATAAATTGGATGTGTGCAATCCGATAAAGACAGGGATTGCACCCAGACCAATATTATTCAATGAGGCAGTGTAGATCTGCATATTTTTTCTCAGCTGTATTTGGCGTGAGGAAAAAATCACAGCACGCTGCAATTTGATTCCGAAATTGGATGCCATCAGCGTGGCCCCGCTTTTTACAGATACATTACAATTCTGTAAGATGGAAAACTGCAAATGGTCCTGTAAAAGATCAATAGTGGCTGAGTGAAAAAATGGGTTGCATACAAACTGCACATGGACGACAAGTGAGAAAAAAATCGTCCCACTTTTCTGGCTGACAATGGGACTGATTTTTCATACACTCGTGTGACCCTAGTCTGAAAGTGAGAATAATAACCAAACAACTTAAATTGAATCTGAAAGTAGGATCTAACTCAATAAGCCATCTTCTGTCTTCATGGGCATGCAGGTCATAGAAAGTTGAATAAAAGGATATCTTGATATCTGTAATCCGAAGTCTTATTCTAGAGAAAGCCACAATTTTCTTAATATGTAAATGAGTTGTAGGGATCTAGCCAGACTCAGATCTGCATGAGAATCTGCCTCCAAAGCTCATTTTCAATTAAAGGGGGCATTAACGCTGTGAGATATGTAGATCAAGAGATCAGAATGTCAGTCATTACATGTCTCACACTAGTAGCGCCCTCTTTCATTTACAGTAAGGTCTGGAGGCGGATTCTCATGCAGATCTGTGTCCGGCCCATAGATCTTAACAGTTCATTGACATATTAAGAAAAATGAGGATTTCTCTGGAATAAGACATCGGATTGCAGATATCAAAGTATCATTTTATTCAACCTTCCATGACCTGCATGCCCATATAGATGGCTTTGGGTTGATCCTACTGACAGTTTCTCTTTAAAATGTACAGTACAGACCAAAAGTTTGGATACACCTTCTCATTTAAAGATTTTTCTGTATTTTCATGACTATGAAAATTGTACATTCACACTGAAGGCATCAAAACTATGAATTAACACATGTGGAATTATATACTTAACAAAAAAGTGTGAAACAACTGAAAATATGTCTTATATTCTAGGTTCTTCAAAGTAGCCACCTTTTGCTTTGATGACTGCTTTGCACACTCTTGGCATTCTCTTGATGAGCTTCAAGAGGTAGTCACTGGAAATGGTCTTCCAACAATCTTGAAGGAGTTCCCAGAGATGCTTAGCACTTGCTGGCCCTTTTGCCTTCACTCTGTGGTCCAGCTCACCCCAAACCATCTCGATTGGGTTGAGGTCTGGTGACTGTGGAGGCCAGGTCATCTGGCGTAGCACCCCATCACTCTCCCTCTTGGTCAAATAGCCCTTACACAGCCTGGAGGTGTGTTTGGGGTCATTGTCCTGTTGAAAAATAAATGATGGTCCAAATAAACGCAAAGCGGATGGAATAGCATGCCGCTGCAAAATGCTGTGGTAGCCATGCTGGTTCAGTATGCTTTCAATTTTGAATAAATCCCCAACAGTGTCACCAGCAAAGCACCCCCACACCATCACACCTCCTCCTCCATGCTTCACGGTGGGAACCAGGCATGTAGAGTCCATCCGTTCACCTTTTCTGCGTCGCACAAAGACACGGTGGTTGGAACCAAAGATCTCAAATTTGGACTCATCAGACCAAAGCACAAATTTCCACTGGTCTAATGTCCATTCCTTGTGTTCTTTAGCCCAAACAAGTCTCTTCTGCTTGTTGCCTGTCCTTAGCAGTGGTTTCCTAGCAGCTATTTTACCATGAAGGCCTGCTGCACAAAGTCTACTCTTAACAGTTGTTGAAGAGATGTGTCTGCTGCTAGAACTCTGTGTGGCATTGACCTGGTCTCTAATCTGAGCTGCTGTTTACCTGCGATTTCTGAGGCTGGTGACTCAGATAAACTTATCCCCAGAAGCAGAGGTGACTCTTGGTCTTCCTTTCCTGGGGCGGTCCTCATGTGAGCCAATTTCTTTGTAGCGCTTGATGGTTTTTGCAACTGCACTTGGGGACACTTTCAAAGTTTTCCCAATTTTTCGGACTGACTGACCTTCATTTCTTAAAGTAATGATGGCCACTCGTTTTTCTTTACTTAGCTGCTTTTTTCTTGCCATAATACAAATTCTATCAGTCTATTCAGTAGGACTATCAGCTGTGTATCCACCAGACTTCTGCACAACACAACTGATGGTCCCAACCCCATTTATAAGGCAAGAAATGCCACTTATTAAACCTGACAGGGCACACCTGTGAAGTGAAAACCATTTCCGGTGACTACCTCTTGAAGCTCATCAAGAGAATGCCAAGAGTATGCAAAGCAGTCATCAAAGCAAAAGGTGGCTACTTTGAAGAACCTAGAATTTAAGACATATTTTCAGTTGTTTCACACTTTTTTGTTAAACATATAATTCCACATGTGTTAATTCATTGTTTTGATGCCTTCAGTGTGAATGTACAATTTTCATAGTCATGAAAATACAGAAAAATCTTTAAATGAGAAGGTGTGTCCAAACTTTTGGTCTGTACTGTATAAAAATACATTTGTGACAATTACAAAACAAAACAGTGACCAATGTTTTCGGTTTTCAGTAACAGTGCCTTCCATCCATTGAATCTGTCAGTTCTTTAAACTGCTGATCCTCCTTTTGGGCAGCACCAACCACAGCCTTTCCGACAGAGTTCAGAGAGGTGTACTGTTTTCCTTCATCCTAAATCTCTTGTTTAAGAAGGGCCCACAAATTCACAATAGGGTTTAGGTCATGTGGGTAGGAGGCCATGTGATTATTATTCTTTCATCTTTAAAAATCCACCGCATGTAATGATATTTCAATAGGTCAAAATCTGACAGAAATTGACATGTTGCGGGTAAGTTTATGAAATAAAATGAAGAATTAAATAAAAAAATGGCTTGGGCTACCCCGTCATTTTCATAACCAGCAGAGGGAAAGCCAACCACTGGGGGCTGATATTACTATCCGGGGAAGGGGCCATTAGCCAAAAATGTTCCCTGGCTATTAACAACAGCCCACAGCTGTCTTCTTAGCCTTTACTGGCTAGATTATAGGGGGTACCACAGCAAAAAATTGACATATGGTCCCCCTATAAAATCTAACCAGCAAAGGCTAAACAGACAGCTGTGAGCTGATATTAATAGCCAGAGAAGGGGCCATGGATACTCTCCTCCTCCGAGGCTAATAATATCAGCCCTCAGTGACCCCAGAAATAGTGCATCCATAAGATGCGCCAAATCTGGCTCTTAGCCTCAGCTCTTTCCACTTGTCCTTGTGTGGTGGTGAGTGGGGTAATAGGGTTGAGGTTCATGTCAGCCTTGTATTGGAAGCTGACATGAAGCCCAGGTTAGTAATGGGGTCGTCTATAAAACTCCCCCATTACTAACCCCATAGTAAAGGTTTTTAAATAAACACATGGCCTGAAAAAAATCCTTTATTTGAAATAAAATTCCACACAGTTTTAATCATTTATTTAAAAATAAAAAACACTGTATACTCATCTAACGCCCATTCCGCTGAAGCCATTGTCCCCTGTAAAAAAACAAGGTGACCTATTTCCCAGCAGCTCAGCGCTATACACTGCCGGGAGCGATCACGCTCCTGTCAGTGTATAGAGTTCTGCTGGGTGATCCAATCACCGTGGGACACTCGCATTTACAGCGGATAGGTGAGTATAAAGTTTTTTTATTTTAATATCGTTTTATTTTAACTTTTTTTTACACTGTCAGTACAGGCGTCGGCTGATGAGACTACTTCTCCCATCAGCAGCGTCTGTTCTTGCTATCATCAGCAGGAGTGGCTATACGATGATGGGAGGAGTAGTCTCCCACGGTTAATTCTTTGTGCAAAGCACTTCAGGATTGTCTCTACTTTTGTCGCACAAGGATTCCCTAGCGTTTTTGGCCAATTTCCAAGCAGAAAAAATGCTGCGAAAACGCACCAAAAAGGCACCGTTTGCACACAGCCTAGAAATCATGGTTTTCTTGAAAGAAGCAGACTCTTTCCTTTATCACTGCTTGAAGAAAGCTTCTTCTATAAACTGGCAGTGGGTTTGGGAGTTGATTTTGAGTCCATCTTCAACCCAAAATGGTTCAAATACCTCGTCTTTCGTAATACCAACTCAGACCAGTAGCCCACCTCTACCTTACTGGAAGCTGAGTCAAGATGGAGGTCTGTCTCGTTACTGATCCAGACACAGGCCCATCAATTTGGTCCGTAAGAGTCACTCTCATCTCATCAGTCCATAAACCTTGAAAAACTGTCTTCAGATATTTCTTTTCCCAGTCTTGAAGTTTGAACTTCTGTGCCTTGTTCAGTGGTGGACTAGTTTCAGCCTTCGTTCTTGGGCTCGTCTCTGAGCACTGAACACCTTGTACTTCTGGACCTCCAGAGAGGTTGCAGTTCTGGAATATGACAGTACAGGATAATAGGTTCATTGTCATTTCAAGTTTGATTCTTCTCAAATCTTTTGCAGTTAATGTGCATCTTTTATTCTCAACAAATTTTTTCGACCTTGTTGACTATTTGCAATAAAACTTTTGATGGTTCTGTGGTCATGCCCCAATATCTTAGCAATTTCTACAGCTCTGCATGCCTCTATAAGACTTTTAATAATTTTTGACTTTTCAGAGTCAGTTAAATCTTTTTGTTTCATTTTGCCTGAGGAAAACAAGCTGCCTAATAATTCTGCACACCTTGATAAAGTGTGTTGATATCCTTAGGCCACATCCTCTCCATTACATAAATACACATCACCTAATCTGCTTCATCCAATAAGCATTCATATTTATACAGCTTGAAATTGGAAAATCTGCATGAAAATGCTAATATGGTTGAAATACTGACTTTCTTAATACTTACTTGTCTAATAATTCTGCACACAGTGTAAATTCAAAGGATATTTCAATAAAGTATTAGTTTAAGGATGTGCATATTTATATAAACACATTATTTTAGTTTATTTTTAATTTTCCACCTGATGTAATTTCCATTTTTTTTACAATTGAATTGAACAGATTATAGCTGACATTAAAGGTTAAAAAAGTTCTGAAATGGATCTTCTTGCTTTGATCTTCCTACATTACAAAAACCTGGCATTTTAAGAGGGGTATGTAGACTTTTTATATTCACTGTACTATTCATGATCTATTGTAGGAATAGGCCATGAAAAAGAACTGAATAACCTATTAAAGAGGTTGTCCACCACTTTATCATTGTTGACCTATCCTTAGGATAGGTCATCAATGTCTTATCGGTCGGGGTCCGACACCCAGCAGCCGTGCCAATCATCTGTTCTTGGTGCCGGCATCACCCAGCCACAACTGCTCAATTGCGGAGATGCTCCGTCTTCTGATAGTGGCCGCGGCTGGGTACTGCACATCCGCCTCCTATTGATTTGAATAGGAGGTGGATATGCAGTACCCTGTCGCGGCAACTACCAGAAGACGGAGCAGCTCCGCAATCGAGCATCTCTGGTCAGTGGCCTCCGACACCGAGAACAGCTGATCGGCGGGGGGTGCCGGGTGTCGGACCCCGGCCGATCAGGCATTACTGACCTATACTGAGGATAGGTCATTAATGATGAAGTAGTGGACAACTTCTTTAAAGAGGTATTTTTCAGGCACCAATAATTGTTACTAAATCAATTTATAATGTAATCCTATTTTTTTTATTAAGGCTCTGCTTCTGGAATAAAGGAGTATTCTAAGAAATGATTAGATTTTGTATTATAAATTGACATGGAAACATTTTTTTTGTGCCTGGAAAACTATTTTTACTATTACTATTTGTAGCAAAGGCAGGTAGGTTAGGGTTAAATCCTAGCTCTACAGGCTCTGATTAGATCACTTGGCTAGCCCTGCATATAACTAGGCTAGCTTTTCTCCAGTCAGTCAGTTCAGGGAAGCTGACAAGACTGGATGTGTCTTGGAGCTGAAGAGAGAGACAGAGTCCCTCTCTGAGAAGAGTCTGCCCAGGCCATGTGCAGAGAACAGCAAGAATCAGTGGTTACTATGGACAATAGCTGTTTTGTTTGACCAAGCTGGGGGTAGCTCAGGCTTGTATGAGTTGCCAGGGTCTGTTCTGTTTACTTAGCACCTGGACAAGGCTACGGATTTTTGTTTATCAGTTTGTTTTGGGGCTGGGCAACCTGTGGAATGCAGTAAAAAATGCATGTGTTTGGACCAAAACTGCATTTCCTGTGTGAACGCTCCTTAAAGCCTAATGCCTAATGCCTACCAGAGAGGATGGATCCCTACATATTGTTATTATACACCATTTATCTGTGCAGTTTACAAACTCTATGGACGCTATCAACCTGTATTTCCATATGCCAACTTAATTTATTTGTTTCAGCTGTGGATTGTGAATTATGGACAACAAACAGTGAAGGTAAATGTTATCCATAAGAGGAAGTTTTAGAAGATATTATATGAGTGAATGTCACCACTTGAAGAAGGCAGACAGATAATGGGAATAGGGGAATCATTGCACCACATTAATTTACATACTAGTTGTCAGTACTGTGCAAAACTTAAAAGGCCACTAGTAAGTTATTCATTCTTCAGTGTCTGGATGAAAAGTAGAAAACATACATTCAACACATAGAAAATGAACCAGACGACTCAACAACAAAATGGAAAATATACTTTTGTTTGCAATGATTAAAGACAGCAGTCTGAAACGCAATTGCTCAGATTTTTAACGCTTTTTCGGTGTTGAAGTTGCAACTTCCTCTCTTTTTCGCAAAAATAAACTTACGGCTTTTTGAGAGAAGATTCTGCTGCTGTATTTTTCCTCTATTTTCTCTATATATTTTTGTTTATTACAAATTTTAAGAAATTTCGAAAATGGTTTCTCAGTTCATTTTCTTGTTCTCCCAAAAAGGCAATGGTATTTACCAGCCAAGATCTCAAGGAAAATACACAAACAGGATACAGCAGACCCCCTTGTTAGAGGGAGGTAACTCAGGTGCAGATACTGATGAACAACCACTACTAATATACAACACATGTATATCATTTATGAAGGTGGTTAATAGACAAATAGCCGGCACTACAGACTGGTTAAGAAATCATCTAATTTAACAGTCTGTAGTGGAATTAATTGTTATTTCTTGTTCTATCACTGCTAGGCAAAAGATTGATGATGGATTTATGGTACTACTCTAAATAAGGCAGTAAAGCAATCAAGGCAGCTGATATGTAAGGGGAAAAGAATAATCATTAAGTTCACCTCATTAGGTAAAGAGATTAATTTATTTTAGGGAAGCACGGTGGCTCAGTGGTTAGCATTGCAAGGAGGTTGTATGTTCTCCCCGTTTTTGGTGAGTTTCCTTCCACACTCCAAAGTCATACTGATAGGGAATCTAGATTATGAGCCCCAATGGGGACAGTGATGATAATGTCTGTAAAGCGCTGTGGAATTAATGGCGCTATATAAGTGAGTAAAATAAATAAATAAATTGTTCTCTTAATATTGTCTTGGACATAATGTGTACATGTAATCTATGTGTAAATGCAGGGGCAGAGAGGCGCTTTGAGAGAATGTTTTGTGGCCCAGGGGACACGATGCTAATGGTCCATGTAAATTGTTAGGGTCTGTTGAAGGAGGTGTTGATGAGCTGGAGTTCAGGGAAGGCTTACAAAAGTGGAGGTGGGCTGCAGGGTGAGGTTTAGGAATAGCTGGCTGTGGTGTGGCCTTCTTGGATCAGTCCTGAGGTGTAGTGAGCTGAATGAGAACAGAGTAGGAGTCAGACCTTGAAGAATTCTTTGAATAAGGGCCAACGATAGCCAATGACCCTCCTTTAGTTTGCATTGCGTAATTATTCAAGGTCATTAATTTGATTTAGCATTCATGGATAAGATAACAGCTTTTGAAGAGGAGTGATCGACTGTTACAATGCATTACTTGCATTTAGGAAAACTGTCAAATTGACCCATGCTGTTCTATTTCACATCTATATATAGAAGGAGCTAGGAACTTTGGACCATAATTGTCCTTCAGAAATAATGGATATGTCACCAGTAAATTGCAGTTCATTGCGGGACTGTTATTGCTTGCAGTACTTTGATTTATGTTTTACTGGCCTCAGGTACCATTTCATTTTATTACTGTTATGTTAGTGTACAGTTCATTGACTCATGCTGAGTAGTGCAGATGAGCTGGTTGATTCTGATCTGTTTACTTTTACGGTATCACCTGGAAGATCGGTATTATATGCTACATCTTCAAAATGACCAAATAAGTAAAATACAACAGTTACACCACGTTCACATATTAAGAAGAATTTAAAGGGGTATTTCCATCTCCAAGATCCTATCCCAATATGTAGTAGGTGTAATAATAATAATAATATTAGCAAATCTCTCCAATTAGAAATGTAGTATAGTATTTTTGATTCGCTATGCCACTTATCTCATGTGCAGGCATTGGAGGACCTTAGGTATCCACGGTTACGACCACTAGCAGCTAGCTAACTAACTGTCACTTTATCAGTGGACGTAACCGTGGATACCTAAGGTCCTGCGATGCCTGCACATGAAGAAAGAGACATAGCGAATCAAAAATACTATACTACATTTCTAATTGGAGAGATTTGCCAATATTATTATTATTACACCTACTACATATTGGGATAGGATCTTGGAGATGGTGATACCCCTTTAACCTACGGATTTGGTCACAAATCCAAGACAAATCTGCAGACAGACTTCGTATACATTACTTGCAAATTTTGTTGTGGATTTGGCTCCAGATTTCACCTTTCTCTTTTACAAAGCATTGAATTTAGTGATATCTGCAATGAAATAAGCACAAGAATGAGCATCTTGTAGATTTCTTTCATTTTCATGTGGATTTTTTTCTCAATATGTGAATGTAATTTTGAAAATACCATTTACTCATATTTTACTGTATATTCCTGTGGATTTGTAATGCGTAATCCTTGCCGCAAATCCTTAGTACATCCATAACTTCTCATACATAGCAGTAAGAAGCAGCACTTAACGACCTTCTTGTTCTCAGTTAAGCAATACATTATCCACCAGTCAGCCCATACCAGTTGTAAAACGTCACCATCATGGCTCATGCACACAACGGTAATTTCAGTCTGAGTGCGATCCGTTAAAAAAACAATGTTATTCAATGGGGCAGTTCAGGTGAACAAATTTTTTCGCTGACCTAATCGGCATGTGAAAAAAAATCTCAGCCTGCACTAGTTTCTTTTGTAAATCAGATGAAACTCCCCCAATCAAGTCTATGGGTGTGAGGAAAAAAAAGGATCCTGTATGGCCCTTGCATACAGCATCTGTCTTTTTGGGATAACTTGCTGGGTGCCCACGTAGCGTTTTTCAAGCGTTTATGCTGCGGAATTTCCGCAGCGTAAACGCTTGTTAAACGCTAGGTAATCCGCACCCCATGGTCCCCAAGGGGATTCCGCATGTTCTATGCACATGCTGCGGATTTTTCTGCAGCGTTTATGCTGCGCACAAAAATCCGCAGCATGTCATTTAATTTTGCGGAAGCGCAGCGGAACTCCCGCCATTGACTTGCATTGAAACGCATAGAAACCGCGACTGTACATTTGTACAAGCGGCTTCTATGCGTCTCTATGGGCGGATGGTACCCAGTTCTGGAGGAGAGGAGACTCTCATCCAGACCTGGGTACCATTGTACCTGTTAAAAAAAGAATAAAATAACAAATAAAGTTTATACTCACCTTTCCGAAGGCTTCTCTCTGAATGCCGGCATCGCTGAAGGACCTGCGGTGACGTCACAGTCATGTGACCGCAGGCCCTTCACCGCTCTGTCTCGCGATATGCCGGCAGCCGGGAACCAGACAGGAACGAGCGCTGCAGCACACGCCGGGGCTTCGGGGGTGAGTATAGCTTTATTTGTTTTAATTTTTTCGGTTCACACTGTATAAATCCAAGCCGTTTGCATGGCTTTATACAGTGTGACCTAGTTGTCAAGCACTTTCCAAGTGATGCTATCGCCTGGAAAGCGCTTGTCAATCTGCATGCGGAAACGCATGTGAATCCGCATGTGGATCCGCATGTATTCTGCAAGAAAAACGCATGCACAATCTGCATGCTTTTTTTCTGCCAGGGAGATGCAGAAATGCTGCAGAAATTTTCTGCTTCATTTCTGCATCGTGGGCACATAGCCTAACTCACACTACCAGGGAGGTATGCGGGCTTGGCTCTCCAGCAACTCAGCATTTAGCACATTTAACCGCTGTGTATTCCTTCTCAGGAACACATGCCATCAGTCCAGACACTGTGATTCTAATGAAGCTTTTCCTTCAGCCTTTTCTGTGTCTGTAATGAGACAACCTCTCAGCTGAGCTGGCTAAGCGTCCAGTACTATCTGTACTGGAGCGGAAGTGGGAGTGATGAGTCCCACTGCCAAATCCTTCTCATCACTCCAATAAAAACCAGCCCGGGACTACCATGAATAAATCAGCTCAGCAGCTAAGGTGCTGCACCAACCAGTACTACTCAGCTTTTAAAATCTCTCCCAGCTTAACTTTCTGGGACAGATATACATTCTGTCCAGTATCCTCCCTGTCGGTCACCTACATATCTCCCCCTTTTCTCCACTTTGGGCCATCATACAATGAATTCTTGATAATGTATCTTCATTTCCCTGTGATTTCCTTTGTCTACGGTATGTTCTATGGAGAAATTAAAATTCAGCAGCAGGAGAAACCACCTTGTCACCTTAGCTTTTTTTTTTTTATTATGTTTCATCCACGTGACTGGGGCACGGTCTAACACAAGCTCAAATCTTTTATCCAAGAGGTAATACTTCAAAGATTCTCGTGCTCACTTTATAGGTAAGCATTCGCATTCTACCATAGCATAGTTTTTTTCTGCTATCCAGAAGAGCCTCCTCTCCTCGGGTCTTCTCTGTCCCAAAATGTCCCCTAGAACATGAGTATGAGCCATTTCAAGCACCCTGCGCCGATAAGCCTTAGGGACCAGCAATTGCTCAACGATTTCCAGATCTTTTGTGATCATTCTATACAACAGCTCACTAGTCAGCTCCTGGACATTGGGAAACTCCATTAACAAAGATGACATTCTCCCTTGCATATCTAAGGGTGTCATCCTTCAATAGAGCCATACCAAACTTATCCTGTGTTTCCTCTCCCTCAAGCATCACTGGGGAATCAGGGAGAATTTTTTTCTTCTCCAGTGAACACCTGCAATGGAGAATTTTCACCCTCTTCCCCTGCGCCGGTACTGGGACTACCCTCAGAGCCTGTACCTTTCCCCGACAGCTTCCAAAACAAGGGAAAATTGCAGCTCAAGGTTACGTTATGCATAAGGGCTACCCCCACTTTATAGTCCATCATCCCATATGATGTCTCTATTTTTGCAAGGGCCACAGGATACATTTTGGTGTCGCCATGGATACACACTACACTTATGGACCTGTCAGATATATGACCCCCGGGTATGAGTCTGTCATGTACAGTGGTCACCAAAAGTTTTGCATCTTCTTTAAAAGTTTGATTATTTCTGTCTGGTTGTTGTGATGCCATTTCCCTGGTGATGAATTGAAAATGCATGAAGTTGTCATCATGCAAGACCTTAATTTAAACCAAAATGCTTTTAAATGTAGGTATGGTCATTTAATTAAAGAAAACTGACTGCCAAAATTTTGCATATACTATTTATTGAGAGAGCAATTCATTGCTTACAATGCCATAACTTAGTATTTTGTGGCATAACCTCTTTCTTTAATTACTGCATCACACTGACAGGGCATTGAAGCCACTAGGGTATTCAAGACATCTTGGGGGATCTTGCTTCATTCCATTTGCAACCTGCAAACAATTCATCTTTATTGCTATGGGTATGGGCCCCAACTCGTCGCCCTAACTCATCCCAAAGGTGCTCTATAGGGTGTAGATCAGGTGATTGGCTTGGCCATTGCAACAGGTGAACATTTTTCTTTGCTTACCAATTTTTGACTAAATTGGATGTGTACTTAGGACCATTGTATTGCTGGAATTTCCATCCCCTGCGTACTTTGGTTTTACCATATGGCAGCATTACATTCTCCAGTATATCCTTGTACATTGTAGCATTCATATTTCATTCAATTCTATGCAGAGGGCCAATGGCAGATACAGAAAACAGCCTCAAACCATGACATTGCCACAACCATGTTTCACTGTAGGTGTTTGGTACCTTACATTATTACGTTTTCCAATTCGGCGGTATATATAGTGCTTGCCATCACTACCAAACAGATTGAACTTGGATTCATCCGACCACAACACCTTAGTCCAATCTGTCTCTTTCCATTGGCTGTGTTCTTTGGCAAACTCAAGTCAGACCTTCCGGTTCTTTGCAGAGATGAAAGGCTTCTTGACTGGAACTCGTGCATTTAACCCTACTGCTCTTAGCCATCGCACCACAGTTTGGCGACTCACTTTGACCCCATATTCTTCATTCATTTAGTGCGAAATGTGTACACCACTTTTATGGACATCAGATACTGACTTTTTCTTAATAATGTGATCAACTCTGGAGGAAGTTTTCTGTGGTTTTCCTCTTCTAGGTTTTTCAGCTGTTCCATAACCTTCTTTTTCTTTCTTTAATATATGTGACACTTGACTCTGAGAACAGTTGAACAGTTGAATTTCATAACTACCTCTTTTTGGCTTTTGTCTGACTTCGTTCTCAGAATAATAAGCTTCCTGACATATGGTGATCGATTTGGCTTTGTCTTCGCCATGTTTTAACCTAATAAAAAAAAAACGTAGGTAAAATTCGACTACCCATGACAAAATATGCAAAACATTTGGCCCAGCAAGTGTTGAAAACTAACACATAAAGGGATAAAACAATATCAAAAACAATTTTTGTCCTTATAACAGACAACCATTTCCGGTTTACTAAAATCACCAGGAAAATGGCATCACAACAACCAGACAGAAGTAATCATACTTTAAAAAAAAAAGCAAAACTTTTGGTCGCCACTGTATTAGCATCACGAGACTACCAGAGTCTAGTAGGGCGGTTACATGACAATCATTCAGCCTGATTTTGCACATTTGTGGCTCAGTTTCTAGTCCAGGTGTAGTAGTAGAACATATCACTCCCGACAGCAGGTGCACAAGTAGGAGCCCAATCTGTAGTATAATATCTATGAAGAACTTGGCACTCAATTGTCTAGTCCAGATGTGGCCACACAGGAGGGAGCGGCAAACAGGGACTGGCACCGGCTGGCGTCACATTCCATAGGCTCTGGGCCTAATGGACACTGAACCATGACATGACCAAACTCACGACACCTTCAACAATGGATCAGCCCGGGGTTTTTAAACATAGAGTCCCCACCAGGACCGGTACTTTTCCTGGCAGCTCTTTCCACCCCCCTTGGACATTTCTAACTGAGAGTGGGTCGGCGTCGCCCGACAGGTGACAGGTTGGGGGGAAGAGTCCTGGAGGTTTCCCTCCATAGTGACAAATCTCTCCACCAACTCCACTAGATGATCCGCACTCCGGGGGTCACCATGGCCGACCCAGCGCTTCAGTTTACTGGGAGATCCCAGGAAAAAAGTTTGACGACTACCCGCTCCACGATCTGTGCAGGCGTGCAGACATCAGGTTCCAGCAATTTCTTTACAAGATGAAACAAATCAAAAATTTGGGATCGGGGAGATCTGTCTAACCGGTATTCCCAGGCCTGGACCCATCTAGCCTGCACTGCGGCTGTAACTTGTAGAAGAATATCAGCTTTCAGTTTTGCATAGTCTTGCACATCTTGCTCACTAAGGTCATGCTAGGCTTTTTGAGATTCTCCTATCAAGTTGAGTGCTAGTACATCCACCCATGCTTGCATGGGGAGCTGCTCCCTTTGGGCCGCCCGTTAAAAGATAGTGAGAAAAGTCTTCACATCATCATCTGGAGTCATTTTTTGCAAAGAGCATTGTACCACCTCCCTAGCACCCCACAATACGGGGCCCCTAGCTGGCCTTGTCTCGGAGCGCACCACAACTAACGCTTTTAGCAATGCCATCTGCTCCAGCATTAGGCAGGTGGTCTGCTCCTGGGCAAGGAGCAGCTGCTCCAAGGCTTTGCTCCTGGGCCTGGACCAGAGTTTTAACGACTTCCTCCAAAGTGTGGGCTTGTGACTGCATAG
Source organism: Phyllobates terribilis (assembly GCF_046119375.1). Classification (NCBI taxonomy): domain Eukaryota; kingdom Metazoa; phylum Chordata; class Amphibia; order Anura; family Dendrobatidae; genus Phyllobates; species Phyllobates terribilis. The sequence continues at coordinate 161,252,417 of NW_027362761.1, forward strand.
TATTCAATGACTTTACCCAGGACATCAACCAGACACTCCCTAAACCGCAGGATAGACGAGACCTGCCGACTCACTGCAAATGCTTTTCCAGCTTCCAGGAGTCTTCGTGAATCCGCCGATTCACAGAAACAGCAAACGGAAACCCTCACTGTCCGGTGAAGCCTTTATTTATCACGCCGTTGCCCTTAGCAACCTGCGATGCCCGCATTCTCCACCATATTGCAGTGCGCTATGGTGTTGTGGGGTGGCGTGGCAGTGATATAGGCAGACAGAGTCCATATAAAGATAATGTAGGGCTTTATTTTCAGCCAAAAGGTAACAAATAGTAAAGAAACCAGAAAACAGCAAAGACTTGCCCGGCTAGGCGTTAACTAACACCATACCTCTGACTCACGCTACCAGGGATGTATGCAGGCTTGGCTCTCCAGCAACTCAGCTTTTAACACACTTTACCGCATTTCTCCTTAGGAATACATCCCATAGGTCTGGAGGCTGTGACTCTAATGAAGATTTCCTTCAGTCTTTTCTGTGTCTGTAATGAGACAACCTCTCTCAGCTGAGCTGGTTAAGCCTCCAGTACTACCCGTACAGGAGCGGGTGTGGAAGTGATAAGTTCCACTGCCAAATCCTACTCTTCATTCCAATAAAAACAAGCCCGGAACTACCATGCATAAAATGGCTCAGCAAGTAAGGTGCTGCACCAGCCAGTACTACCTGGCTTTTAATATCTCGCCCAGCTTAACTTTCTGGAAGAGATATACACTCCGTCTAGTATCCTCCCTGTCAGACACGTACAATAGGAAATCCTACTACAGAGTATGGAAATACACCAACACGGAGCATGCCTCGGTCAATGAACGTCAACCTGCTCATTGCGCTTGTACAGGAGAGGCCCGAGCTATGGGACAGCAGTGATCCGGCCTACTTGGACTGACACAAGAAAGATTTATCATGGGAATATACAGTATATGCCAACAACTATTTCCTCAATATGAAAGCAGCATGAAGGACATGAAAATGTAAATTAGTAATTACAAGATTTTCAACTATACTCTCTATCTCTATAAATATACAGTATATATACTAGTGATGAGCGAGCACTAAAATGCTTGGGTACTCGTTGCTCAAGTCGAGCAAATTGGAATACTCGGGTGCTCGACCCAAGCAACGAGCCCAATGTAAGTCTATGGGAAACTCGAGCATTTTTCAGGCGGCTCCCCCAAGCGGTCTGCAGAGGGCCTAAAAATAGCTCAAATCGATGGGAACAGTGCTCAAATGACATGGGAACAGCATGGGGAAGTCCCCTGGAAGCATTTCTGACTCCCAGGTCACTGCTGTCAACAAAGTTGTCAGAGGTATTACACCACTTTTACAGACTCTCAATAAAACATACAAAAACTAAACCAAAATGGATTTTCCTGGGAAATATGTTAAGGAACATCCTTTCCAGGGTAATGACTTGTATATAAAGCAAAATAAATAACCAAAAACAAAAATACTCCTCCACACCTTGGGCTATGTTCACACTTAGCGTTTTTGATGCGTTTTTGCACTTTTGCATTGCTTTCAACCGTGACAAATGCATTCACCAGGAAATGTCATTTTAACATTTTACAACCTTATCTGGCCATGTGGTGTGTGAAACATCATCAGACACATTGTGTTTCATTTATGAAGAAGGGACTCTGAAATTCACAAAGCTTATTTTTTACTATTTTTACTATTCTTAAAGGGCCAGCAATCGGCCCTCACTCTTCTTAGAGAGCCATCAGCCGGCTATGTTTTATTGTTCTCATTACTAAAGAGTGGGTCTCCTATACTGTTGCGTATGCAGTGAGTGGCAGGGCTGCCCAAAATTTGGATGCACCCCAATACCACTTTGAAAGTTTGGACACACCCCAATACCCCTTTCAGGAGACTTAGAGGAGGGCCTCTTGAAAACAATGATCCCATTATTAGGAAGTGGGTCTCCCATTGTGTTTGCCTATACAGTGAATGCAAGGGTTGCCAAAAATTTGGAGGCACTCCAATGCCCCTTGGAAGAGATATGGAGGTCAGAGGGCCTCCTGAAAACAATGTTCCCATTATTAGGAAGTGGGTCTCGCATTGTGTTTGCCTATGCAGTGAATGCAAGGGTTGCCAAAAATTTGGAGTCGCTCCAATGCCCCTTGGAAAAGACGTAGAGGAGGGCCTCCTGAAAAAAAATGTTCCCAATATTAGGAAGTGGGTCTCCCATAGTGTTGGCCTATGCAGTGAATGCAAGGGCTGCCAAAAATTGGGAAGCACTCTAATGCCCCTTGGAAGAGACGTGAAGGAGAACCTCATAAAAAATGTTCCCATTAGAAAGGAGGGGGTCTCCTATACTTGTAATGCCCATGCACTAAGTGTATGGGCTGACAAACTTTTACCCTTGGGGGGTATACATGAACATACTGTATAAAATTTTTTTTTTACGGGCATCATAAACACCCTTTAAAAAAATTATGTGGGTGTTGCATCACGGACCACAGTCACCCTGGTGATATGGTGGTGGAGGATGAGGATTAGAGTTGAGTCACCCCCGTAGTGTTGGGGTTCGGTTCGTCGAACACCGGTATGTTCGGCGAACTGTTCGGCGAACTGTTCGTCGAACACCTTTAAAACCAATGGCAGGCAAACAAAAACACATAGAAACACATAGAAAACACCTTCAAAGGTGTCCAAAAGCTGACAAACTGCTCAGAAGACACAACTATCACATGGAAAAGTGACAAGTACATATAGTCATGCGAAAAGAAAAGAGGTGGAGGAGTAAAAGGAGGGGGAGATACTTATATAGGCATGTCATGCCCTTCTAAAATCAAGAAAGGCTGGAGTAAAAATCTAAAATCAGCCTACCAACACCCAGACGTCGTGACAAGAAAATTAAAAAAAGAAATATCTTTAGGTAGAATGGCGGTTCCATTCAGAACACTTTCCTTACAAGATGTAATGGTATCCCCGTTGTGAGTTGTGCCAAAAACGGAACCCAATACATTCGGACTAATCCACCATTTGTCATATCCAAGGGGCAGGTCAGTAAACGACAACATCGACGTGGAACCAAGTACAGTAGTATATACTGTACATCCTTTGACAAGGCAATCAGGCGGATCAAGAAGTTGGGAAGGATCACCCTAATGGCCAAAACAGACATTGATGCGGCGTTCCGGTTACTTACTACCTGTGCCTCCAAATAGTGTCCACCTATTGGACTGCTTCTGGGAAGGAGCATACTATATAGATTGCTGTTTGCCCATGGGGTGGTCCAGATCCTGCTCACTATTTGAGGCGTTTAGTTGCTTCCTCGAATGGGTTGTAATGGACGTTTCTAAGGGGGCGCATATTATCCATTACCTCGACAACTTATGCCTGGGCCCAAAAAATTCGCCACAGTGTGAATACACGCGGTAGTCCACCTGTGAGAAGGAGAGAGCTGGAGGGAGAGCGGACACCACAGAGCCGAGGGGTTAGATGGAGAACGGAAGAAGGAAAGAGGGCAAGGGAGGTAAGGGAGTACAGTGGAAGGCCGACCTGAGCTCCCCCACGTTCCTGCTGGGCGGGGAACAGCCCTGGGAAGAAAATCCGCTTGCGCATCCCTTTGAGGTTATGGGCGCGAGCGGGCAGAGGGAGTACGCTGGAGTGCGAAGCCGACACGGCCAGTCTGTTCCTGACTGTGCGACCTCCGTGTCGCCGGGTTTGTGCCAGAGCCGCGGTAGACCCTGACGGCCAGCCCCCCTCTCCCAATACTGGTGCCTGTCCCTTGGTGGGTCGAGCCCCCCTGCGGTGGGGGGGAGTAACATCTGCAGAAGAAAGACCATCTTCCAGCAAAACTAAGATGTCTACTTATTTTCGTGGACAATGTGATACGATCCCTTTCCTACGGACACGCCCATCGCTACAAATTCCAGATGAGGCACAAAAACATCAGGTGCTTCAACGGATATCAAGTGCTCCTTCAAGTGGGCTCTCCTCCACCTCAACTTCAACATCACAAATACTCCAGTCCTCAGAGGTGTCACCCCAATCGCACTTGCTTCCTCACAGCTCCCAAGTCTCCAGCTGCCCGTCTGAGTATGAGGTAACACAGATGGTTGAGTCTGCAGAGCTGTTTACTCATACTTTAGCATGGGAAATGGAGGTCTGCTCCAGAGCTTCTGTTAATCCAGATAAGGAAATGATCTGCACTGATGCCCAGAATCTTTATGAGTCAGATCCAGGACCAGATGAAGAAGGTTCTGAGCATAATGTAGACCCTCGTTCCCAAACTGTAACTCCTGTTGGTGGAGACAATGATGAAGACGATGATGAGACTCAAATACCTGATTGGAGCGACAACTTGACTTTTCGGTCAGGGCAGGAAGAGGTTGGCTCTGAGGACGACAGGTGTGAGAAGACACAGGGTGATGATGACGAGGTTGGAGATCCCACTTACTGTCAACCCACAGTCAGCCAGTCGATGAGGTCAGCAGAGGAGGTGAAGTAGGATGCTATTGACGACGAGGTTAGTTTGCGCCTTCCTGGATAGAGACGAAGTACTGGAACCATGTCAACAATTGCATCCTCAACCACAACTCTGCCTCTGACCACAAGTCGTGGTGGCTCTTCAGGTCGCATGGGCTCTAAGCCTTGCATAGCCTGGGCATTTTTTCAGATCGATAAGGATGACCCAACTTGTGTTATTTGTAATATTTGTCACCAAAAGCTAAGTAGAGGCCAAAAAATCCATAGTTTGAGTACTTCATGCATGAACCGTCACATGGATATGAAGCATAAGTTGCAGTTGGAAGCTCACTGTCCTACAATGCGGCCTAGCCGGCCGAGCCAACCACCATCTGACCCATCTTGTGCATCCACGGCCTCTTCATCCTCTGTGACTGGGGGGACAGCAGTCACACATGTTTTTGGACGCAGACCTGCCACCTCTTTACCCGCAACAGCCAGTGTGATTGGCAGGTCATCATTTCATTTGGAAGTGGAAGCACCAGCTGGTGTTGAGTGCTCTCCGACATCGAGAGCACCACCTTTGGATCAAGGCAACCAAACTTTTCCACCTGCATCTTCCTCAGAGACTGACAGTTTGCCGGGGAAACCCTACTCAACCCCGTCTAAGCACAACAGCCAGCCCTCGGTCCCTCAGATGTGGACAAGTAAAAGACCATTTCCTCCTAGCCATGACAAAGCTAAGAGGTTGAATTTCACCATCTGCAAGCTGTTGGCTACAGAAATGCTGCCTTTCCGCCCGGTGGACACAGAGGATTTTCAAGACCTTATGTCCATCGTAGTGCCCCAGTACCAGATGCCCAGTCGGCACTACTGCTCAAAGAAAGGTGTGCCTGCGCTACACCAGCATGTCGCACACAACATCACAGCTTCTTTGAGAAACTCTGTGTGTGACAGGGTGCATTTCACTACAGACACTTGGACGAGTAGGCATGGACAGGTGCGTTACATGTCGCTGACTGGGCACTGGGTAACTATGGTGACAGCAGGACAAGGGGCTGCTGTCCAAGTCTTGCCGGCCCCACGAGTTGTGCGTCAATCCTCTTTATCTAGAAGTTCCTCCACTGCTTCTGCCTCTTCAACCTCCTCTCGGTCCTCCACCTGCACCCAAAGCCTGTCTGGTAATGCCACCTGCTTTCTAATCCTGCACACCTCCTTACTATGCTGGCAGCAGGGCTTAACGGCATCAGGCGGTGTTTACTTTGAAATGTCTGGGAAATGTGAGTCACACAGCTGAGGAGTTGTGGTCAGCTCTGGAGACCCAGCTTCATGAATGGTTGTCTCCACTGGACCTGCAACCAGGGAAGGCCGTGTGCAACAATGCTGCAAACCTGGGTGCGGCCCTTCGCCGGGGCAATGTCACACATGTGCCTTGTATGGCTCACGTGTTGTCCAGCAATTTTTAGCCCACTATCCCGGACTAGATGGCCTTCTGCAAAGGGCACGGTCGCTGTGTGCTCACTTCCGCCGTTCGCATCCCGCAGCTCAACGACTTACATCTCTACAGAAGTCGTTGGGCCTGCCACTTCACCGGCTGAAATGTGATGTGCCGACATGGTGGAATTCAACTCTGCACATGTTGCCGCGACTGTGGCAGCACCGACAAGCCCTGGTGCAATAAGTTCTGACGTATAGCCTGAGCCAACGAGATCCAGAGGTGGGGCAAATCACGCTGCAGGAGTGGTCTCAGATCAGGGACCTATGCACCCTTCTGCACAGTTTTGAAATGGCGACGAAGATGTTTAGTGCTGACGATGCCATTATCAGCATGACTATTCCGGTGATCTACATGCTGGAGCACACGTTAAACAGAATTCGGAGTCAGATGGTGGGACAAGAGGAGGTGGAGGAAGTAGAGGAGGAGTCGTATGCGGAAGGGATAACATCTCCATGGTCCAGACGGTCGGCTGCATCAAGGCGGCAGGCATGGGAGGGTGGGGGAGAGGGATTAACCAGGGTGCATGGTAGCAGCCAAACTGTTGAGGAAGGTGCAGGAGCCAAGGAAGAAGTGGAGGACGAACTGGCGATGGGCATGGAAGACTCATCAGATGAGGGAGACCTTGATCACATTTCTGTTGTTCGAGGTTGGGGGGAAAGGGCAGAGGAAGGAAGCATGATTCTTACCTCGCTACCAACACAACAAGGACTTGGTCCTCCTGGATGCGCAAGACACATGAGTGCCTTCTTGCTGCACTACCTGCAACATGACCCTCGGATTGTCTGGGATGCCACACTCTTAGATCCCCAGTACAAAAGTTAATTTGCCGAAATAATTCCTGCCATAGAAAGGGATTCACCCATGCAGGAGTATCAGCAGAGGCTGTTGCAGAATCTTACATGTGCTTTTCCACAAAACACCAGTGGTGCATGTAGTGAATCTCACAGTTCTAACTTGCCAACCGTGGGACTGTCGAGTCTTCATCACTCAAACCGTAACAGTAACACAGTATCTGCTGGTAACAGCAATTTTGTGGAATCGTTTCACCACTTTTTTAGACCATCCTTTGCAAGGCCACAGGAGACAAGAAGTCTGACACATAGTCAACGCCTAGAGAGGATGGTACAGGAGTATCTCCAAGTGAACATCGAAGCCATGATTGTGTCACTGGACCCTTGCTCATTTTGGGCTTCCAATCTGGAAAAATGGCCGGAGCTTGCCACTCATGCCTTGGAGATCTTGTCATGCACTGCAGCCAGCATTCTCTCTGAACGTGTGTTCAGCGCTGCTGGTGGTGTGCTGACAGATAAGTGCAAGCGGCTGTCCACTGAGAATGTAGACAGACTCACGTTCATAAAGATGAACAAATCATGGATCCGCAAGGACTTTTCTACCCCTGTGTCATCCTGGGAAGACTAAAAGCTTGAGGATTTGGTAAAATCACCTCACCAACCGTTTTAAGCAACTCTGGGGCAATTGATGTCACTTAAGTGGTGTCTGTGCCACAATTTTTGGAAAAAATGGAGACTCTTTTTGGAGTCCCCTTGCTGTGTTTTACGTGACGTTGGCATCGTCAATTCCAGGTGGGTTGGGTCGCTCCCCCCCGCCTTTTAACCGTTAGAAACTACATACACTATGGCTTGGGGTAACACAGATGGTTGAGTCTGAAGAGCTGTTTACTCAGAGGTCTGCTCCAAAGCTTCAGTGTCTGCTAGTCAGCGTAGTAGCCCAGCTCTGAAGCAAGCTACACCGCCTGTGTATCTAATAAGAATTTTTAACTGCATTTAGCCCAGGCAATACTTTGGGCGTAGTAGCCCAGCTGCGAAGCAAGCTGCACCGCCTGTGTATCTAATAAGAATTTTTAACTGCATCTAGCCTAGGCAGACTGTGGGGACCCCCAACCAAACTCAGACGCTCAGCCCCCCTACCGCCCCCCTTTCCTTGACAATACAATAATGTAACTCTTACAACTTGATGAGTGAGGATCGGTCATAGCTTTATTAACTCTTTATACTCATTCCATTAGAAAGGCATTTTATTTCTAAAATAATTCTGCTTGTTGCAGCATGCCCTGTGTCTCCACACCGGCAAGTTGGCCAACAAGTGTAACTCTCCAACATGTCCTTTCTATTTCCAGGCCACGGAGGATCCAGCGTACTCGTATGCAGGACTCTGACCCCCATCCATCACTCTTAACGCTTGTTCCACTCCGTCCTGGAGTCCTGACAGGAATATGTCCAGTCCAATATCCATTAAGTGAACACCGTCGGGCCGTATGAGGCCGGCTTTATCTCCTTCCAGTTGTCGGTGTCGTATCACTACACCGCCTCTGTCTCTTCTAAATTTTGCCATCCGAATATTTATTACCCACCTTGTCCGTTCGATGGCCGTGATGTCTCGCGCACCTTGCCATACCGCTATCGGCACAATCTCTGACCATACTATAGTTAGTTTTGTGAAAAATTCTCTGAAGCGCTCAGTGTCTAGTTTCATTATTGCCATTAGTTATGCGCTCTTGTGATGACCTATGTTGTTTCTCCGGTCCTGTATAACTAAGATGACCGGACCTCTTGCCTCTCTCCCTACCTTGATTACCTCCATTAGTACCTGTGGCCATTGCAGGCCTCTAATACCTCTCCAGTTGAAATATGTGTTATGAAACTCTAATTTCCTCCCGCCTGGGGGGACTTTCGCCCTTTTTTCTGCCCAATATATATACGAGTGGCCTATCACCCACACTGTTGGCTTAGTGTCACCTGTAAAAGAAACAAACCACGTTAGGATAACAAGTCCGGTCTTATGTATCTCGCCAAACACGTGGATCGCCATCTCCCTATCCTCTGATCTTCCGTTTCTGACAGTCCTGCTCTTGCTGCTTCCGTGGCCGCGCCTATGCGGAATGAGTGTGTCCCGTAATCTTTGGGGTGGTTCCCTGCCAATATTAGGCATTTATTAAATATAGCTTGGAACTGGTATCTTGATAATGGCGTTCCATCAATGTGTGATAGGAAGAAATTACTTTGTGATCTGATGGTTATATATATTTTTACTATTGTTACCCGACTCAGTATACCGTTTGTGGGTTGTAGAAGTACCCAAGTGCCCCTGCCCGCTGGAACCGTTTTCGATTTGCGTATGCGTAGACGTATTGCATTATTGGGTATGACTACGTCCTGCTGTAATAAGCCTCCACTGGTGGTAATTTTGGATTGAGGGACTAATTCGCTTATGCATAGCGCCCTGAAGAAGGCGATCGCAAATGCAGTAGACAGTAGTGTTGCTTCAAATTGTGAGTGTCATGTTAATGGTGTTAGGGATATGATGTGAGAAATCAGTTTTAGTGACACGGGACAGGACATCTACACTTCTGACTTGGCTGACCCCTTTTCCACCCTTTTATGGATTGTCTGATGATGAATCTCTTTGTCACATCTCCCCAATTCAGTAGTTGGAAGTGAAATGCTACTCCGGTCAGACACCGCTGCGCTGACGCCCCTGATATGCCCCTTATCATTAGCTGGTGGAGAAATTCTATGGTGACTTGTAATCTGGCTTGTTCACATTGGTCAACCCGTCTGCCTGCTACTAGTCGTGTCCACTCTTCCCATGCCTTACCGTATGCTTTCCACGTCGACGGGGCAACTGACGCTCTGATTAATGGCATCAACTATTCGCCACTAGATCCCATAGGGAGGGTGGGCAACTGTTGCCCGATGGGTGGGCGTTGGGGAGGAGCTCTGTGAAAATCTGCCAATTGAATTGTGATAAAGCGTTAGCAGCAACGTTAGACCCCTTAGCATCGTGGCTAGCGCGGACCCATACATTGTGTTTTAGGCACAGGAATGCTAGCCAGTGTAGTAGGCCTAGCACTGGGAGAGACGATGATGCCATCTTATTAATGCGGTGCGCTAGGCTGGTGTTTTTTGTTATGAAGCGTATATTTTTGTTAGCCACGAGCGCGCCCCATATTTCTATTGCTACCACTATTGGGAAGAGTTCCAGGAGTGTCTGTTTTTTTGTCAGCACTTGTTCTACCCAATACGGAGGCCATAAGCTTGTGCACCATTGGTTATTTAGTATCGCTGCATATCCGTACAGATGGGCTACTCCAATGAGTAACAGACACTGCTACAGGCCCAAAAGGTTTTATTTGGCTAGATGCAGTAAAAAATTGTTATTAAATACAAAGGTGGTGTAGCTTGGTACAGATGGGCTACTACAATGAGTAACAGACACTGCTACAGGCCCAAAAGTATTTACTGGGCTAGATGCAGTAAAAAATTGTTATTAAATACAAAGGTGGTGGAGCTTGGTACAGATGGGCTACTACAATGAGTAACAGACACTGCTACAGGCCCAAAAGGTTTTACTTGGCTAGATGCTGTAAAAAATTGTTATTAAATACAAAGGTGGTGTAGCTTGGTACAGATGGGCTACTTCAATGAGTAACAGACACTGCTACAGGCCCAAAAGTATTTACTGGGCTAGATGCAGTAAAAAAATGTTATTAAATACAAAGGTGGTGTAGCTTGGTACAGATGGGCTACTACAATGAGTAACCGACATTGCTACAGGCCCAAAAGTATTTACTGGGCTAGATGCAGTAAAAAATTGTTATTAAATTCAAAGGTGGCGGAGCTTGGTACAGATGGGCTACTACAATGAGTAACATACACTGCTACAGGCCCAAAATTATTTACTGGGCTAGATGCAGTAAAAAATTGTTATTAAATTCAAAGGTGGTGGAGCTTGGTACAGATGGGCTACTACAATGAGCAACAGACACTGCTACTATGCCCAAAAGGTTTTACTTAGCTAGGTGCAGTAAAAAAATGGTATTAGATACACAGGTGGTGTAGCTTGCAACACAGATAGGCTACTCCACTGACTAACACACACTGCTAGAGGCCCAAAAGGATTGGCTTAGTTACATTTAACCAAATACTGTGAAAAACACTTGCACAGCACTGGCACAGACCTGCCTGGCAAAAAGTGCTAGGAACTGCTGTAACCTAGCCCTTAAAAGGGCTGCAATTACAAACTAGTCCCTACTCCCTAAACCTATCTATTTAAGAGAAAATTCGCTTGCAATTCACAGTTACACAATATAGCGCTAACAGCAGCAGCGGTGCCGTCTAACACTCAGCTGCAGCAGTGAGAAAATGGTGGCGACGGGGAAAATGGCTGGGTCTTATAGGGCAAGGACATGTGACATACACAGCCAATGACACATGCCCTTGCTTGTGTGAAAAAAAAGCACTTTGCTGCGTGTGCGCTGCTGATAGGCTGACAGACTGCACCGCCCCACTGTAAATGCGGGAAAAAAAAAATGGTGATCGGCATTATTTCTGCAGAGATCCATCCCCTGCCCCTCCCCCCGCCCGTTGTACACTGAAAATGTGTATTAACATTGATTAACAGTATTACTGTGAAAAAATCCAGTTACGACTTTGGTGCACGAACAGTTATCGAACATAACCTCGAACAGCCGAATTTTTTGCAAATCGTTCGGGTTCGTCGAACGGCTCGAACACCGCCCAAAGCAGCTCGAATTTGAGATTGGCGAACAGTTCGAGTCGAACACCGCTCATCTCTAATGAGGATGAGGAGAAGGAGGAGGACAAGAGCAAATAGCCAAAATCAGGAAGCGTATACCAATGTGTGGGTGTGAAAAGGTGCATGGGAATACACCTACCAAAATAAGACACTGAATTGGAGTTTATGTTACGCTGCTTTTATTCAGTGGTGTTGAGAAGTCTGGCCCAATCCAGCCCTTGTTCATTTTTATAAGAGTCAGCCTGTCAGCATTTTCAGTTGACAGGCGGATGCGGTTATCAGTTATAATTCCACCAGGGACACTAAAAACCCGCTCTGATAAAACGCTGGCGGCAGGGCAGGCCAGGACCTCCAAGGCATAGAGAGCCTGTTCATTCCAAGTATCCAGCTTGGATACCCAATAATTATAAGACACAGAGGAATCACGGAGGACGTTGGTACGGTCAGCAAGGTACTCCCTCAGCATGTTCCCAAACTTTGCACTCCTTGTGAGAGTACCCCGCACCTCAGGGCCTTTGCGATGAGAGGGGCTGAGAAAATTCTCCCAGAACTTTAGCAGTGTTTCCCTGCCTCTGCTGGATTGAAGTTGTGTCTTTCTCGTCTGTACTCCTCGGTTGTCCAATGAACTGTGACCTCTGCCACCAGCATTTTCAGATGGGAATTTTTTAATAGTTCCGCAACAAGGGCCTTCTGGTACTGCCCCATTTTTGTAGACCTGTCCGCCTCAGGAATAAGAGATATAAAGTTCTCCTTGTAGTGTAGGTCTAGAAGAGTCACCAACTAGTAATGACTGTCACCCAAAATTTTGCGAATGGGAGGGTCATGGGAAAGGCAGCGTAACATAAACTCAGCCATGCCTGCCAGACTGCTAACAGGCAAGGCTTCCGTGTCCTCACCAAGAGGACGACTGACCATGCTCTCCTCCTACTCCTCCTCTCTGTCCTCAGGCCATCCACGCTGAACAGACGGTATGACAGTTGTGCAGGTAGTACCGTCTATAGCGAATGAAACTAGCTCCTGTTCTTCCTCCTTCTCCTCCTCTTTCTCATTGTCACCCAATCCACGTTGGGATGAGATGAGGCTTGGCTGTGTGTAATCACCCTGTATGGTTTCTTGCTCCATCTCATCGTGCTCCACCTGCAATGCATCCTCTTTGATTGTGAGCAGAGAGCGTTTCAGAAGACAGAGAAGTGGGATGGTGATGCTAATCATGGCGTCATCGCCGCTCACCATCTTGGTGGAGTCCTCAAAGTTTTGGAGCATGGTACATATGTCTGACATCCATGTCCACTCCTGAGGTCTTATGTGTGGAGTCTGACCTGAATACCGACGGCCTTGTTGATGCTGGTACTCAACAACTGCCCTCTTCTGCTCACAAATCCTTCCCAACATCTGCAGTGTAGAGTTCCAACGCGTGGGACATCACACACCAGTCTGTGAGCCAGAAGCTTCAAACGCTGCTGAAACACGACGGAAGGGCGGCGGAAGCTGTAGGTGACTTTCTAAAATGGGCACACAGGCGGCGTACTTTAACAAGCAGATCCGGTAGCTCCGGGTAGGATTTGAGAAACCGCTGAAGCACGAGGTTAAGCACATGGGCTAGGCCTGGTAAGTGTGTGAGATCGCCTCACCTCAGAGCCGCCACCAGGTTCCGGCCATTGTCACACACGACCATGCCTGGCTGTAGGTTCAGTGGTGTGAGCCACAGATCTGCCTGCCCTTTCAGAGCTGTCTACAACTCTTCAGCATTGTGCTGTTTGTCACCTAAGCATATTATCTTCAGCACAGCCTGTTTTGCTGCGTGGCCGAGGCAGTGCTGCAGTGCTTCCAGCTTGTGATTGATGTAGTCATTTCGGAGATGGAGCCTGAAGAGGAGGAGAAGGCTGAGGAGGATGAGGTGCAGGAGCTGTAGACTGTGGGGGCAACCCTGATTGACCTAGAGCCTGCAATCCTTGGCGTCGGGAGAAAGTGTTCCGTCCCAAGGTCCGACTGGGTCCCGGCTTCCACTATGTTAACCCAGTGTGCCGTCAGTGAGATGTACCGCCCCTGCCCACAAGCACTTGTCCACGTGTCTGTGGTTAGGTGGACTTTCCCGGTAACTGCGTTGTTGAGGGCACAGCTAATGTTTTGGGACACATGCTTGTGTAATGCGGGGACGGCAAACCGGGAGAAATAATGGCGGCTGGGGACCGAGTACCGAGGGACGGCCGCCGCCATCAGGTTGTGGAATGCTTCCGTCTCCACGAGCCTAAAAGGCAACATTTCGAGCACAAGCAGTCATGAAATGTGGGAATTTAGTAGTGTGGCCTGTGTGGCGTTGGCTGCGTATTTGCGCTTGCGTTCCATGACTGGCGTATGGACAACTGAACGCTGCGCTGGGACAAAGACGTGGATGTGCTTCCTGATGCTGCTACTTGAGAGTGTGCTTTGCTGCCATGTGCCTGATCATGCTGGTGGTGGTCAGGCTGCTAGCTTTGCCACCCCTGCTGATGCTGGCCTGGCAGGTGGTACAAATGGCCTTTTTGGGGTTATCGGCAGAGTCTTTAAAAAACAACCAGACTCAGGAAGACCTAACAGTTGTACTGGCAACTTCCTTCGTGTTGGTGTTACGGGGAAATGTTGCCTGCCTTCTGTCTGGGGCCACTACACTGCTTCTTCCTGCCTGTTGGGGTGCTCTGCCTCCTCCCCCCTGTGTGCTGCTGTCCTCGCTCTGCATGTCCTCCTGCCAGGTTGGGTCAGTTACTATATCATCCACCACCTCGTTTTCCACTTCCGCACCCTGGTCCTCCTCCTCCTCCTGACACTTTCCCACGGTCTCCTTCTTCGTGTCACCGTGGCTGCTCAAATATTTGGGCATCGCTACATGCGATCTCCTCTTGCCCCGCTTCAAGTGGACCAGGCGAGAGGCCCGAATCTATAAATGGAAAAGTGAACAGCTCTTCAGAGCGTCCAAGTGTGGGATCAGTTGTCTCCGGGCACTCGGCATGGTGGGAGGAAGGAGGATCAGGGTGAGGAATATGCTGTCCAGACTCATGGCTACTAACACTTGACCGTGTGGAAGACAGGCTGGTGGTGGCAAAGTTACTGGAAGCATTATCCGCTATCCAACCAACAACCTTTTGACACTGCTCTTGGTTCAATAGTGGTGTGCTGCGGTCCCCTAGGAATTGGGACAGGAAGGTTGGGCGAGAAGCTGTGGGTGTTTGTTGTGGCACAATTTCAGCTAGCCCACGGCCTCGGCCTCGGTCTCTGCATGCACCATCACCATCACGTCCAGTTCCCCATCCCTTGCCACGCGCCTTGCCCATTTTAAATGGAGGACAATATCTTCCACGCTTACTACAAATGGCTGAATTTTAAGCGAAGTTATATGTAATCCGTGTGTCGGAGAAACCACAGTTTTAAATACCTGGCCTGTAGGTAACTATTTTGAACAGCAAACCAGTGTCAAAAACTTTGCTGACACACTGAAAAAAAAATTTAATGGTGGCCAGAAATGGCAGTATTTTCTGAAAACGTATATGTGATCCGTGTGACGGAGAAAACACACTTTTAAATAGCTGGCCTGTAGGTAACTATTTTGAACAGCAAACTGGTGTCAATTGCTTCACTGACACACTGAAACAAATTTTTAATGGAGGCCAGAAATGACAGTATTTTCTGAAAACGTATATGTGATCTGTGTGACGGACAAATCACAGTTTTAAATACCTGGCCTGTAGTTACCATATTTTTCGGACAATAAGACGCACCGGACCATAAGACACACCTAGGTTTTAGAGGATTAAAATAGATACAAAAAATGTAAGCAAAAAATGTGTTCACGATGCACTTTTAAGGGGGAGGGCGTCTTCTGCTGACACTGGTATAGGGGTAATGTCCCCCAATTCTGACAATATCCCCCATCCTGGTATATATGCCCCCCCCTTCCTTTTATGCGTGCCCCCCATCCCCATCCTGGTATGCCTTGCATCCCTCCATCCTGGTATGCATGGCACCCCTCATCCTTATCCTAGTATGCATGGCACCCCTCATCCCTGTCCTGGTATGCATGGCACCCCTCATCCCTATCCTGGCATGCATGGCACCCCTAATCCCTATCCTGGTATGCATGGCACCCCTAATCCCTATCCTGGTATGCATGGCACCCCTCATCCCTATCCTGGTATGCATGGCATTCCTATCCTGGTATGCATGGCACCCCTCATCCCTATCCTGGTATGTATGGCACCCCTCATCCCTATCCTGGTATGCATGGCACAGCAGTCCCCACCCTGGTATGCATGGCACCCCTCATCCTTGCGATGATGTGCATGGCACCCCTCATCCCTGTCCTGGTATGCATGGTACCCCTCATCCCTGTCCTGGTATGCATGGCACCCCTCATCTCTGTCATGGTTTGTATTGCACCCCTCATCTCTGTCCTGGTATGCATGGCACCCCTCATCCCTGTCCTGGTATGCATGGTACCCCTCATCCCTGTCCTGGTATATATGGCACCCCTCATCCTTATCCTAGTATGTATGGGCTCTCATTCTTATCCTGGTATGTATGGCCCCTTATCCTTATCCTGGTATGTATGGCCCCCTCATCTTTATCCTGTTATGTATGCCCCCCTCAGCCTTATCCTAGTATGTATGGCCCCCTCACCTTTATCCTGTTATGTATGCCCCCTCATCCTTATCCTGGTATGCATGTTCCCCCTAATCCCCATCAGGTTGCACATAAAAAAAATAAACACTCCTACTGACCTTTCTTCTCTCCTCCAGCTCTGCGTCCTGTCTGCCCACTGATCTCGCCATGTGAGCCGCGTATGGCGTCACTACCATGTGCGACTCACAAGGAGAGATCAGCTGCCGGAAGTCACTGCTCCCCACGCTGGGACTGTGTGCGCAGGGAGCAGTGACTTCATGCTCCTTAATAGCCGACACACAGCGTAGCCACAGCGCGGCTCCTGCTGCTGCCGGGCGATCGCGAGTGCCCACTATTAAAGGGCATGAATATTCACCCCTCCCCACGCCCATAAGTGTGGAGAGAGGTTGAATATTCACGCCCTTTAACAGCGGGCACAAGCGATTCCTGCAGCAGCAGGAGCCGCGCTGCGGCTACACTCTGTGCCGCTATTAAGGAGCATGAATATTCAGTGCTCCCCACGCACAGGATATTCATTTTCTTTAGCAGCGGGGACAGGGTCGGACTGAGGTGGCTAGGGCCCACAAGGGGAACTGACTCTAGGGGCCCACACTACAGCCCACCATAAAGGGTTTTATTACTTGTTATGCTTTTCTATAATGTACTATAATTACATGGTTGGCCGCGCTGTGGAGCACCAAGCGGCAGGACTTTATTCGAACAGTCATTCCGTACTGCCAGAGTCCCTTTAATGGTAACTTGTCACCTTGAAAAATGCTATTTATCTGCAGATATAGGGGTAATCTGCAGGTAAATAGGGTTTAAAGCCTGGTTAGACGGCTTTTTGAAAAAGCGTTGGCTACACGGAGAAAATTAAATTTTATTCTCCCTGCCGCCACTCGCTTCCTGTTATTGGGTCGGTGCAAGGAGGGAGACATTACAGTCACCGCGAACTACAAAGTGAGCGTGCTGCAATAACGTCCGGCACCTTGATTGTGACACTTCCATGGAGCCCAACCTCAGGCTGAGCTTCATTGAATGACTAACATGGCAGCAGCACCTGGCAACTAGTGCTGAGCGAGCGTGGTCGGATAAGGTGTGATCCCAGCATGCTCAGGTGTTATCTGAGTATCTTGTAGTGCTCTGCTAATATGCTCGAGTTCCCGGGGTAGCATGTTTTGCGGCAGTAGACAAACGCAACACATGCAGGAATTGCCTGTTTGTTAGGGAATCCCTGCATGTGTAACTGTAGCGCCCCGAGGGTTCAACCGCTACAGGGGTATTGCACCTCAGACCAGAGGTGTGATATTCCACTCCCAGGTAAGGATGGAGTATGGACCAGGGCTCAGTTAGCTGCATACAGCACACACACCCCATTTCCGAGGGACAGCTCAACGGTGCTCCCACTTGACAGAAGTGCAGGCACGACCGACTATGTCCCTGCCTGGAGTGGGGAGGGGGGTGGAACACCCAGTGCTGTAGGGGCAGATAGGGGTTGGTTCCTGAGCGTAGGTAGGAGCCCATTGGTTGCTGGTCACCTGGGCTCATGGTCAGAGGGAGGTATAAAAGGTGGGCACCATCTTAGCTCTAGGAGAAGAGAAGTTCAGTTCTGTCCAGAGAGGAGAAGACGGAGTAGAGGCTCTGTAGGAGCTCTACTCCAGGAGGGCCTAGTGAGAGGCCGAGGAGGAGGTGAATGGGAGCTGAGATTTTGGCTCATCTCAGCTCCAAGAGAAAGGAACAGGAAGGAACGGAAAGGGAGAAGAAGAGACAGAGAAACAGAAGGGCTCGGGAACAAGAAGGTGGAAGGGACCCTAAGAACCCACGAGAATCCAGGGTGAAGGGTCAGGCAGATTAAGGGTACCGGATCCCAAGTTGGTGGAGGAGAAACTACCCTCAGTCAAAGACCGGTCATCGTGATCATCTATTGGTGCGACACCTCATCAAACCTGCTAGGAAGGCACCATATAGGACAGCGGAGGACGGGGCTCACGTTTAACCGCACAAGTCCGCGGCAGCTGGACAAAAGTGGGTCACTGGTGAGGCAGGCCAGAGAAAGGATTAAAGGGGGTCCTGTGCCATGCTCCTGAACTGCCTGGGAGTTGACCGAGCCCCACACCTGGTGGACGCAGCACGGCTCGGGCGGTCACTGCTGACAGAAGTGACCCGGAACAAATGAACTGTGAGTAAAGACCCTGGACTGTAACTTGTTGTCTGTGTGCTCCTTCGCGCTTCCAGCACTACCGGTACTGGGACTCTCATCACCATCACTCCCACCATCCAATACACTGCCCTGGGGCCGCACTCTTCCCGTGGGGAGTCACACCATCCCAGCTGCACACATCATCAGCCCCAGCGGACTGCCTTGCAGCGGCAGTTCCTAATAACCGCAATCCATGGGTGGCGTAGTCGGACATTATCTAAAGTACAGTAGCAGACTACCATTGGTCTGACCACCCTGAGCCGCGGGACCGGGCCGCCACTACTACCCCCATCGTTCCCCTATCGCCCGGATCCGCATGCCCCACGGCCCAGGGGGCGAGTCAGCTTTGGCGTAGTCGGCAGGATTTCGTGCCTGCTAACAACGGGTACTGCGCGCCTGAAAAGAGACTGTTTCGTTTTACTAAAGATGGCACCCGCCCTAGAAGAACGAGCGCCATAATGTGCGCGCCAAAAGACCACAGGAGGCCGCCTCCCATCGTGGGCCGGGTCCCAGAATGGCGCCAAAGAGGAAGCCCGCCCCCAACAACCATGAGCACGGCTGTGGAAATGTCCGTCAACGTGGGGGGGCTGCCCCTGAGAGTGATTGTCAGCAGAATGCCCCAGGACCACCCCCCATGGGGGCGGAAAGAGAAGAAAACTGCGGGGCAGGGGGTGGTCTGGATCAGTCCAGACAGACCGCACCCGGGGATGGACGCCCTCAGCAGCACCAGCCTCCTGGCCCGAAGTCTGCTGCAGGCCGAACCGCTCTGCAGCCTAGCAGAAGTCCTAGCGCAGCTCCCCGGAGACCCGGAGCGTGCGCAAGCTGCACTGGAGGACCTAGAGCGGAGGATGGTCCGGGCGCAGCGGGGTGCACTCACTGAGTGGAGAGAGGAACTGGCCCGGCAGGCCGAGACCCACCAGCGACAGGCCTCAACCGCACCCCGGGGTTAGCCTGCCTCTGAGGACGGCGCAGGAGGAGAGAGGACCGGAGGCGACGCTGCGGAGGGAGCCACGAGGACTGAGGCAAGTGAAGGGGACGTCAGCACCCCAAGCCGAGCAACCGCAAGCCTGCCCCAGCCTCCCGTCGCAGCACCCGAAGCCCCACTCACCGCACCTGTTGCCGCGCCGCCACTGCTCCCAGCTAGGCCTCAAGCGGCGAGCGCCGCGGCCCCGCCCCGCCCGGTGCCACGCCCCTTGACCCCGGGCGCCGTAAAGCAAGAAGCATCATCAGCCCGGTCGCAAGGCCTGGATGACCCGGGCGCCATCGCTAAGCCTGCGCTCCTGTCCCGGATGGGACTGCCACCTAGCGCAGCCAAAAGACCCCCGGCCTGGTCGAAAGGCCGAGTGCCCCCGGGCGCTGCTCCCAGATCAGGTCCCCCCACTATACCATCGCTGGGCGTGGACCTATTGGCACATCATACCGGTCCGGATGGACTGCCGCTGGAGTGGCCGGCGGAAGTGACCGGCAGTCAGCCATGGAAGGCCCAGCCCCCGCGCGAGCCTCTGATTCCGGCTCCAGAACCCGTAGAGGTCACCCTACCCCCACTGGAGGACGTCCAATTTGCGTGGGACCCCACCAGCGAGAACTTGATGGGGTTCTCTCAAGAGACCCGGGCAGACGCGGTCCGTCGTCTGGAGGCCTGTCATCAGCAACTGGCGACCTTTGAGCGGGAGCGATGAGAGAGGCGCGTCAGAGAGGAACGGCTCCAGGCCCAGAGTGCTGAACAAAAACGTAAGGCCCGCCAAGACCCCCAAGCAGCCCGTGGTCCCCGAATCACCGGGACCATAGTCAAATTCCACATGGAAAACGGCTGGGGGTTCATCAGGGGCCCAGAAACTGCAGGCGACGTCTTTGTGACCCGCAGGGACGTTGAGAGTCATCTACCTGAGGGACGCCATGGCCGTGACTTGTACCCTGGTGATGTGGTCGCCTTTACCCGCCACGTAGGCGCAAAAGGACCGTGCGCCCTACATGTTCATCGGCTCACTGAGGAGGAGCTACAACACCGCGGCTATGAGGAGAGCCAAGAGGACCCGGACGGGTCTGAAGAACCATATGAGGAGGAAGAAGGAGCATATGGAGGACACCGCTATTAGTAAGTAGCAAAGTACCTGTGTACATAGTTACCCGTCAGGGTACAGAGAACTGATTACTGTTAAGAGACTGTTACCTGTGTGCCCCTCATCCCCTACCAGGCTGAGGACTGTGAGCAGCCATTCCCTTCCCAAAACTGGCCGAGGACTGAGAGCAGCCAATCCCTTGTATATAGTTGTGCTTCCTAAAGCGCCCCCTACTGGTTTTATAAAAAGACTACCACGTCTACCTCGGGACAGCAAGTCCCTCGTGTTTACAAGTTTGCCAAAGTTCCTGCACTTACAAGAAGAGTGCACACCTGGTCGCAAGTTGCACCGCCGCCAGGATCCAAGAATGTGTTGTAAAAATGTTTTCCTGCAAATGTTTTATATGAAAAGTTTTTATATGCTGCTAGATAGTAATGTGAATGTTTTCTAATAGTCTTTATATGTCAAAAGAGTTCCAGAAGTATTAGTAAGCGTTTTATAATAGTGTGACAAGAAAAGAAAAGCGTTTCCCATAAAGGGAATTGAACCATGTTGCCTGTTTTCTGATGTGAAAAGTTTTAAAAAGTTTGCATGTCCTGTAATTAACTGTTTTTGCTCTTTTCCAGCCCGAGGACGTGCTGTGCTTTACCAGGGGGGAATGTAGCGCCCCGAGGGTTCGGCCGCTACAGGGGTATTGCACCTCAGACCAGAGGTGTGATATTCCACTCCCAGGTAAGGATGGAGTATGGACCAGGGCTCAGTTAGCTGCATACAGCACACACACCCCATTTCCGAGGGACAGCTCAACGGTGCTCCGACTAGACAGAAGTGCAGGCACGACCGACTATGTCCCTGCCTGGAGTGGGGAGGGGGGTGGAACACCCAGTGCTGTAGGGGCAGATAGGGGTTGGTTCCTGAGCGTAGGTAGGAGCCCATTGGTTGCTGGTCACCTGGGCTCATGGTCAGAGGGAGGTATAAAAGGTGGGCACCATCTTAGCTCTAGGAGAAGAGAAGTTCAGTTCCGTCCAGAGAGGAGAAGACGGAGTAGAGGCTCTGTAGGAGCTCTACTCCAGTAGGGCCTAGTGAGAGGCCGAGGAGGAGGTGAAGGGGAGCTGAGATTTTGGCTCATCTCAGCTCCAAGAGAAAGGAACAGGAAGGAACGGAAAGGGAGAAGAAGAGACAGAGAAACAGAATGGCTCGGGAACAAGAAGGTGGAAGGGACCCTAAGAACCCACGAGAATCCAGGGTAAAGGGTCAGGCAGATTAAGGGTACCGGATCCCATGTTGGTGGAGGAGAAACTACCCTCAGCCAAAGACCGGTCATCGTGATCATCTATTGGTGCGACACCTCATCAAACCTGCTAGGAAGGCACCATATAGGACAGCGGAGGACGGGGCCCACGTTTAACCGCACAAGTCCGCGGCAGCTGGACAAAAGTGGGTCACTGGTGAGGCAGGCCAGAGAAAGGATTAAAGGGGGTCCTGTGCCATGCTCCTGAACTGCCTGGGAGTTGACCGAGCCCCACACCTGGTGGACGCAGCACGGCTCGGGCGGTCACTGCTGACAGAAGTGACCCGGAACAAATGAACTGTGAGTAAAGACCCTGGACTGTAACTTGTTGTCTGTGTGCTCCTTCGCGCCTCCAGCACTACCGGTACTGGGACTCTCATCACCATCACTCCCACCATCCACTACACTGCCCTGGGGCCGCACTCTTCCCGTGGGGAGTCACACCATCCCAGCTGCACACATCATCAGCCCCAGCGGACTGCCTTGCAGCGGCGGTTCCTAATAACCGCAATCCACGGGTGGCGTAGTCGGACATTATCTAAAGTACAGTAGCAGACTACCATTGGTCTGACCACCCTGAGCCGCGGGACCGGGCCGCCACTACTACCCCCATCGTTCCCCTATCGCCCGGATCCGCGTGCCCCACGGCCCAGGGGCGAGTCATTGCTTCTGTCTACCGCCGCAAAACATGCTACCCCGGGGACTCAAGCATATTAGCAGAGCACTACAAGATACTCAGATAACACCTGAGCATGCTGGGATCACACCTTATCCGACCACACTCACTCAGCACTAGTTGCCAGGTACGGCTGCCATGTTAGTCATTCAATGAAGCTCAGCCTGAGGTTGGGCTCCATGGAAGTGTCACAATTAAGGTGCCAGACGTTATTGCAGCACTTTGTAGCTCGGGGTGACTGTAATGTCTCTTATCCGACCACGCTCACTCAGCACTACTGGCAACCCATCAGCAACCTGCAACTGCGTCACAGGGGGCTGAAGGGAACAGGTGACTGCATGCACCGGCCATTGTGCTATCTAAATGCCGCTGTCAGTGATTGACAAGGGCACTTAAATACTCAAAACAGCAGCAATCAAGGCGAGCTCTGATCACTGCTGTTACAGGCAGACGCTGGCTATGTAACACAGCCGACATCTGCCCAGTATGGAGCAGGCTCAGCTCCTGAACCCGCTTCCATACAAGCACATCCCTATGGTGACAGTTATGTCAGGGTTAGCAAATTTCACTTGTCTGTTCCTAAATGTGGAAAGACAAATGGAATTCCCTAACACATGTGAGTGAGTCCTAACAGATTTAGTAAAGGTGCCTCAAGCATATGAATGTTATTACACACCACAATGCACAGTTACATACACGCATCTTACAAAAATACATATTATTCCAGATACGCAGACGCGCACAAACACATCAGTACATGAATACATCATCTGAACCACCATCAATTGTAATGTCAGGTCAGACTCATATATCTTTGTATCGCATAAACCTACAACTCCCAGTATGTAATTAACAATAGAGATACTGGGAGTTGTTATCAGTCATCATCAGACTGCGGACCATACAGGAACCACAATACTGATGAGACACAGGCAGGATCACAAATGAACATTTACATCCAGGTATCTTACCTGAGACGTCTTCTCTGATTAGAGTCGTTCTCTTTCTGTTCTTCCTCTTGTCCAGACTCCATGATGAGTTTTCTCATTCACAGCTCATCTCTGCAGACTTCCATCTTCTCCGATCTTCTGCAGCACATCCCGACACGATGCCCTTAAAGATAGCAGTGTCATCATAATGCTCCTGAATAAAAATATCACCACTGAGCCCCTGAATAAACCTAACTCTTACAATGCTCCCTGCACAAAATATGACATACACTCTACCACTCTTATGGTACATGCTCCCCACACTGTCCTCTCCTTACCATACTGGGCCCCCTCTTCACACTGTCCTCTAAGGCTGTGTGCCCACGTAGCATTTTTCAAGCGTATATGCTGCGGAATTTCCGCAGCGTAAACGCTTGAAAAACGCATGTATATCCGCACCCCATGGTCCCCAATGGGATTCCGCAACTTCTATGCACATGCTGCGGATTTTTCCGCAGCGTTTATGCCGCGTTCAAAAATCCGCAGCATGTCATTTAATTTTGCGTTTCCGCAAGCGGAATTGCCTTAGTCCAATGCATAAAAAACGCAAGGCAATTCCGCATGTGGAAAACGCGTGATAAACGCGCGAAAAATGCGCGATAAATGCGTGCGGAATTCCGCATGCGTTTTTCCGGGAGAGGACTTGCATTTATGCAGCAGAAATTTTCTGCTTCATAAATGCAACGTGGGCACATAGCCTAACACTGTGTCCCCCCTATACTGCGCCCCTTCATCACACCCCCCCTCCTCAGCATACTGTTCCCTCCTTTCTGTGCCCTCACACTGTTTCCCCTATACTGCCGCATCTCTATACCTTCCCCCACACTACCTAGTCTCTGTGCTGTGTCACCTCACAATTTTCTCCCTCCATACTGTCTCCTCACACTATTCCCCCACTCTCCATACTGTTTCCTTATACATCCCCCTTCCCCATTCTGTTCCTGCACCCATTCCCACCCCTCCACTAGTTCACCATACCGTTTCTTCACACATCTCCCCATTCTGTCTCCTAAAATTTCTCTCCCCAAATATAATAAATCTTCAGAAGACCACACAGGCATGCAGAAGCGCTCTTACACACACGAAAACAAGCGCACACAGACACATACTAAGGGCTCTTTCACACGTCAGTACGTGCGGTGACAGTTTCCACACGTACCAGAGACACTGGTACACGTAGACCCATTCAAATGAATGTGCACATGTCAGTGTGTTTCCACTTTCCACAGACCATGTGGTGTCCGTGGGCAAAACACGCTGACATGTCTGTTTTTTACCTGCTGCACAGGCCGCAAAATGTCCCGCACACTGATGACAGTTAGTGCTCTTCCCAAGCACCGGGTGCTGAGCGCTGCTCTCATCATAGATTCCTGCCGGTGCTGTGATCAGCAGCAGAGTCAATGATGAGAGTAGTAGTCTACTCCCGCCGTGTCCAACTGTAAAAATAGGAATAAAATAAAAAAAATCCTTATACTCACCTCTCCTAAGTGTCACCCGCTGTAAACCGTGAGAACGCTCACGCCGAGGAGAATGACTCCTGCAGCGAGTGGACCCCGGAGCTGTGCTCAACAAGCGGTGCCCTGTCAATCACTGAGCGCAGCTCCGAGGCCCGCTCACTGCAGAAGTCATTCTCCTCGGCATGAGCGCTCGCACAGATTACAGCAGGTGACACTTAGGAGAGGTGAGTATAAGGATTTTTTTATTTTATTCCTATTTTTACAGTTGGACACGGCGGGAGTAGACTACTACTCTCATCATTGACCCTGCTGCTGCTGATCGCAGCACCGGCAGGGATCTATGATGAGGGCAGTGCTCAGCACCCGGCTCTTGGGAACAGCGCTAACTGTACACTGATTCCCAAGCATCGGTATGTGTCACACGGATGACACACAGGTGGACACATATCTCCAGTCCCGTAAATATCAGGACATGTGAAAGAGACCTAATATACACACGCAGATACACATACTCACAGAAATGGGGACACGTACACACGTAGGCAAGCACACACAGAAATGCACACGCTATCATGCACAGACACACTCAGACAATCACACACAAAAATGCAGACACGCAGGGAAGCACGCACAAACGTGTGAAGACACATATACACACACACAAATGCAGGCATATACACACACACATGCAGGCATATACACACACACATGCAGGCATATACACACACACAGGCATATACACACACGCAGGCATATACACACACACGCAGGCATATACACACACAGGCATATATACACACACAGGCATATACACACACACAGGCATATACACACACAGGCATATACACATACACAGGCACATACACACACAGGCATATACACATACACACAGGCATATACACATACAGGCATACACACATACACAGGCATATACACACACACAGGCATATACACACACACACATGCAGGTATACAGTTATATGAAAAAGTTTGGGCACCCCTATTAATCTTAAGCTTAATGTTTTCTTAAAATTGGTGTTTTTGCAACAGCTATTTCAGTTTGATATATGTAATAACTGTTGGACACAGTAATGTTTCTGCCTTGAAATGAGGTTTAATGTACTAACAGAAAATGTGCAATCTGCATTCAAACAAAATTTGACAGGTGCATAAGTATGGGCACCCTTATCATTTTCTTGTTTTAAATACTCCTACCTACTTTTTACTGACTTACTAAAGCACTTTTTTTTGTTTTGTAACCTCATTGAGCTTTGAACTTCATAGCCAGGTGTATGCAATCATGAGAAAAGCTACTTAAGTGGCCACTTGCAAGTTGTTCTCCTGTTTGAATCTCCTCTGAAGAGTGGCATCATGGGCTCCTCAAAACAACTGTCAAATGATCTGAAAACAAAGATTATTCAACATAGTTGTTCAGGGGAAGGATACAAAAAGCTGTCTCAGAGATTTAACCTGTCAGTTTCCACTGTGCGGAACATAGTAAGGAAATGGAAGAACACAGGGACAGTTCTTGTTAAGGCCAGAAGTGTCAGGCCAAGAAAAACATCTGAAAGGCAGAGAAGAAGAATGGTGAGATCAGTCAAGGACAATCCTCAGACCACCTCCAGAGAGCTGCAGCATCAACTTGCTGCAGATGGTGTCACTGTGCATCGGTCAACTATACAACGCACTTTGCACAAGGAGAAGCTGTATGGGAGAGTGATGCGAAAGAAGCCATTTCTGCAAGCATGCCACAAACAGAGTCGGCTGAGGTATGCAAAAGCACATTTGGAGAAGCCAATTTCTTTTTGGAAGAAGGTCCTGTGGACTGATGAAACCAAGATTGAGTTGTTTGGTCATACAAAAAGGCGTTATGCATGGCGGCAAAAAAACACAGCATTCCAAGAAAAACACTTGCTACCCACAGTAAAATTTGGTGGAGGTTCCATCATGCTTTGCGGCTGTGTGGCCAATGCCGGCACCAGGAATCTTGTTAAAGTTGCGGGATGCATGGATTCCACTCAGTATCAGCAGATTCTTGACAATAATGTTCAAGAATCAGTAATAAAGTTGAAGTTACGCAGGGGATGGATCTTTCAGCAAGACAATGATCCAAAACACCGCTCCAAATCTACTCAGGCATTCATGCAGAGGAACAATTACAATGTTCTGGAATGGCCATCCCAGTCCCCAGACCTGAATATCATTGAACATCTGTGGGATCATTTGAAGAGGGCTGTCCATGCTCGGCGACCATCAAACTTAACTGAACTGGAATTGTTTTGTAAAGAGGAATGGTCAAAAATACCTTCATCCAGGATCCAGGAACTCATTAAAAGCTACAGGAAGCGACTAGAGGCTGTTATTTTTGCAAAAGGAGGATCTACTAAATATTAATGTCACTTTTCTGGTGAGGTGCCCATACTTATGCACCTGTCAAATTTTGTTTAAATGCAGATTGCACATTTTCTGTTAGTACAATAAACCTCATTTCAAGGCAGAAACATTACTGTGTCCAACAGTTATTACATATATCAAACTGAAATAGCTGTTGCAAAAACACCAATTTTTATAAAACATTAAGCTTAAGATTAATAGGGGTGCCCAAACTTTTTCATATAACTGTATACACACACAGGCATATACACATACAGTACAGACCTAAAGTTTGGACACACCTTCTCATTTAAAGATTTTTCTGTATTTTCATGACTATGAAAATTGTACATTCACACTGAAGGCATCAAAACAATGAATTAACAATGTGGAATTATATACTTAACAAAAAAGTGTGAAACAACTGTAAATATGTCTTATATTCTAGGTTCTTCAAAGTAGCCACCTTTTGCTTTGATGACTGCTTTGCACACTCTTGGCATTCTCTTGATGAGCTTCAAGAGGTAGTCACTGGAAATGGTTTTCACTTCACAGGTGTGCCCTGTCAGGTTTAATAAGTGGGATTTCTTGCCTTATAAATGGGGTTGGGACCATCAGTTGTGTTGTGCAGAAGTCTGGTGGATACACAGCTGATAGTCCTACTGAATAGACTGTTAGGATTTGTATTATGGCAAGAAAAAAGCCGCTAAGTAAAGAAAAACGAGTGGCCATCATTACTTTAAAAAAAGAAGGTCAGTCAGTGCGAAAAATTGGGCAAACTTTGAAAGTGTCCCCAAGTGCAGTTGCAAAAACCATCAAAGAAACTGGCTCACATGAGGACTTCCCCAGGAAAGGAAGACCAAGAGTCACCTCTGCTTCTGAGGATAAGTTTATCCGAGTCACCGGCCTCAGAAATTGCAGGTTAACAGCAGCTCAGATTAGAGACCAGGTCAATGCCACACAGAGTTCTAGCAGCAGACACATCTCTTCAACAACTGTTAAGAGGAGACTTTGTGCAGCAGGCCTTCATGGTAAAACAGCTGCTAGGAAACCACTGCTAAGGACAGGCAACAAGCAGAAGAGACTTGTTTGGGCTAAAGAACACAAGAAATGGACATTAGACCAGTGGAAATCTGTGCTTTGGTCTGATGAGTCCAAATCTGAGATCTTTGGTTCCAACCACCGTGTCTTTGTGCGACGCAGGAAAGGTGAATGGATGGACTCTACATGCCTGGTTCCCACCGTGAAGCATGGAGGAGGAGGTGTGATGGTGTGGGGGTGCTTTGCTGGTGACACTGTTGGGGATTTATTCAAAATTGAAGGCATACTAAACCAGCATGGCTACCACAGCATCTTGCAGCGGCATGCTATTCCATCCGGTTTGCGTTTAGTTGGGCCATCATTTATTTTTCAACAGGACAATGCCCCCAAACACACCTCCAGGCTATGTAAGGGCTATTTGAACAAGAAGGAAAGTGATGGGGTGCTACGCCAGATGACGTAGCCTCCACAGTCACCAGACCTGACCCCAATCGAGATGGTTTGGGGTGAGCTGGACCGCAGAGTGAAGGCAAAAGGGCCAACAAGTGCTAAGCATCTCTGGGAACTCCTTCAAGATTGTTGGAAGACCATTTCTGGTGACTAGCTCTTGAAGCTCATCAAGAGAATGCCAAGAGTGTGCAAAGCAGTCATCAAAGCAAAAGGTGGCTACTTTGAAGAACCTAGAATATAAGACATATTTTCAGTTGTTTCACACTTTTTTGTTAAGTATATAATTCCACATGTGTTATTTCATAGTTTTGATGCCTTCAGTGTGAATGTACAATTTTCATAGTCATGAAAATACAGAAAAATCTTTAAATGAGAAGGTGTGTCCAAACTTTTGGTCTGTACTGTACATAGGCACATACACATACACACACAGGCATATACACACACACACATGCAGGCATATACACACAGGCATATACACATACACAGGCACATACACATACACACACAGGCATATACACACACAGGCAGGCAGCGTATACATAAAAATTCATACAAACACACACAAATATTACACTACCTGTACAGTACAGAAGCGCTCCTAAGGCAGGAGACTGCAGTGCAGGGCGCGCTGTGACGTCACTTTCAGCAGACGTGCGGCCCTGTCTGCTAAGTGTGACGCTGCAGTGCAGCCCCTGCTCTGCTCTTCTGCTCTCCTGCTCCCAGGCCCCTCCTGCTACTGTCCTGGGCATCACGGTGGCGGTGAGAGTGCGTGCACGCGCCCTTAAAGGGCCCGCGACCGCTTTTTTTTTTTTTAATTCTCCTTTGTCTTCTCTGCAAGGGGCCCGGAGCCCACCGGGAAATTTCCCGGCACCCCGCCAGGCCTGTCCGAGCCTGAGCTGGGACAATGTAGGCTGCTGCAGGTGGCTGCTGCCTCCTGTGTCCCGCTCCTCCACCGCTACCACTCCTCCCACATCCCATACAGCATATATATATATATATACCACCCCAACATTCGGACTATAAGACGCACTCCCCATTTTCCTCCAAAATTTTGGAGGAAACATGTGTGTCTTCTAGTCAGAAAAATACGGTAACTATTTTGAACAGCAAACTGGTGTCAATTGCTTCACTGACACACTGAAACAAATTTTTAATGGATGCCAGAAATGGCAGTATTTTCAGCGCAATTATATGTGATCCGTGTGATGGACAAACCACAGTTTTAAACAGCTGGATTTTTAGCGCTGTAATATGGAAAGGACCTGGCTGTATTCTGCAGTGCCAACAAGCAAATGGCGCAGAACAACGATGTTCTCTGGATTGCTTTATAAGCAAATAATGAGGATTAAAATCCCCAAAAAATTATTCCTGGCCCCTGAGACCTGGGCCTATTTCTAGAAATATCTAACAGCAGCAGCAGACACAACTGGAATGGAGCCTCGTGTGCTATATGCACTCACTGTGACGAGTATGGCGGCGCCAGGTCTGATATAGACCTGATGGCGCTGTGCGGCCAGCCAATCACTTAAATGCCACAACTAACAAGGCTGCGGCATTACAGTGCGTGGCAGGCAATCCCTGCATGTTCATTGACTCTGTAAAGAGCGCCAAACATGCAGGGAGGAGACCCGAGCTCTCGCCGAACAACCCTGGAAATACTCGGGAGGGCCGAGCATCTCGAGCAGTGAGATGCTCGCTCATCACCAATATATACATATACACTAATATACTGTATGTATATATATATATATATATATATATATATATATATATATATATATATATATATAAATATATTTAGGAACAGAGAAAAAACTGTTGCACTACTCAGCCCGTGACTAAAAAAATATTTCTTTATTACATTTCAGGTGGAGGATACAGAAAAAAAGAGCGACAGCCTTTTCACGATGCCAAGCACTTCATCTAGGTTCTGTTATCAGCTCATCCCAATCTCCATTATATTCTGTTTTGCAAGGTGGGTGGAGACATATAAAAAACAATTGCATAGTAATGCACAATTTACTTAAATAAATAAGCTATACTAACACAATACTAACACTAAGTCCACTTTACTAACACAAATCTCAAATGCATTACAATTCAAATGTTTTCATGTATTTTTTAGAAAGAGACTTAGATCATTTCTATCATTTAACCATAATGGTCCCAAAGCTTCCAATCTTAGAATTAGTTCCACTTCCCAGATGGCAAAGGGTCGACCCACAAGACGGGTTCTGCCCAGGAGTATGTATAAAGCATACATCACTGCCGTTCCCAGCTCAGAAACCGGTGAATCCTCCCAGCGCACAATGTGTGCGCTAGGGGTTTCATAAGACTGCAGTCACACAGAGTGACTACAGACTTATCTATTTAGAGCGAACAACGCTTTTATCTGCAATACTTACAATGACCACATTTATGATTCCCTCTCGGTAATGTTTTATTTAACCAATTTGTATCAAAATCTCCCCTTTACCAAAATTTCCCTTAAATTAGTACATCTCCTAAAGGATATGATTGGTTTTCTAGACGCAAACTCAACCAGTGTCGGGTCATTCATTAATATATATTCATTAACATATGCCAGTTTTTTCGGATGACATATCTGACTGTATTTTCCGTAGGTTTCTGTATATTTAAATGAAAACATTAACTTTTTATCCTTTTTTTTTTTACAATATTTTAATAACGAGCGTCGCTCCTTATTTTTCACTTTTTCAAACTCATTGATTACTTTTTTAGGATAACCGTGTTGTTTAAATCTGTCTTGTAATTCAGTAGCATGTTTGATAAATTCATCACCTCTATTAGTAATACAGAAATTCATGAACTGCGTGTGACATTTTGGAGAGTTTAGTGCAAAAAAATGGATTTGAATACCACAAGACAAAAAGGACTGACTGTGCAATCTGGGCCCTTGATGCTTGATAACACTGGAGATAAGGTGCGTAGTATAACCACGAGGTGCCTACCATTACAACATTGAGCATTCACTGAGTAGAATGACCATCATCAGCATTTGCGGTTAAAGGTAAAATCTAGTAGAACCACACTGCTTAGAATTGTTATTGAAAATTTCCATCTTGCAGAGCACTTAGTTTTATACATATCTCTCAATGGTAAAGAAAACAGGACCGCTGATTACCTTAAGTTTAATTGCCCACTGGTAGCTTTTCCGGCTTATGCCAGTGGTTAATGGTGATGCAGATTAGTGCTATACAGTTTAGTGGCGCTGTTAAAAACCATTGTCTTGCAACGCACTTTGGGTCCAATTCATCAAGGTGTTTTCGCCAGAATTCTGTCATGACATGTTGCAAAAGTTGTGAACAACTCAAAGTTGTGCAAAAAAAATTGCAGATTTTGCCATTTTTATGCCACTCCCTGCCTGCCTTGCTAACTGTTAGATATGTGGGGGGTAGAGCTGGGTAAGGACGGGGCAGCACCAACCGCTGCCAACTAACTACTGAAAATTTATACCACTAACATGGGATAAATTACACCTGAAATGTACTTGAGTCCCTGACCGGAGTAACATTTCTGGCAGTGGCGCATGGTAGTTGAAGAATGTGTCAAATTCATTAAGGGGTGTGTTGCCTTTTAAAGGGAATCTGTCAGTAGGATCAACCCTCCTAAGCTGTCTATATGGGCATGTAGGTCATAGGAAGCTGAATAAAATGATACTTTGATATCGGCAATCAGGTGTCTTAGGCTATGTGCCCGCGATGCAGAAATGCTGCAGATTTTTTCTGCATCTCCTGGCAGGAAAAACCCATGCATTTTTTACATGCGTTTTTCCTGCCAGGTAGAAGCGTTTGTCAAGCGTTTTTGCATGCATTTCTGCATGCGGGTTATCAAGCGCTTTTCCAAGCAATTTCGCATCACTTGGAAAAATGCTTAACAACTTGGTCACACTATATAAATCCATGCAACCGGCATGGATTTATATAGTGTGACCAAGTTAATAGTTAAAAAAAGAATAAAAATGGTAAAAAATGTAAAAAAA
Source organism: Phyllobates terribilis (assembly GCF_046119375.1). Lineage (NCBI taxonomy): Eukaryota > Metazoa > Chordata > Amphibia > Anura > Dendrobatidae > Phyllobates > Phyllobates terribilis. The sequence continues at coordinate 161,285,107 of NW_027362761.1, forward strand.
ACATTATACTCACCTTCTGATGGCCCGCGGTCTTCTCTCCGGTGCGTCCGGTCTCTTGTACGGCTCGCGGTGGTGTAAAAGGACCTTCCATGACGTCATTTAGTCATGTGACAGGTCACGCGACTGCCGTGAGTATAATGTTTCTTTTTTATTTTAAATCCTTTTTTTTAACAGGTACTATGGTACCCGGGTCTCCTCTTCTCCATACCCGGGTACCATCCGCACATTGAATCGCTTAATATCCGCATGTGCAAATGTAGTTGACGCGCCCCCTTGGCCGTGGGGTGCTCGGTAGCCGGGCCGTTCGGTGCTGGGGGATGATGTCACAGTGGCAGAGTCCCGATCCGTGACCCAGGGCGGTCAATAAAAGGGGAATTATAGTTTTTAAAGTTAAAGTGTGTGCCTTTCCTGGTTGACTTCCTGCGCTGGCTCTCACCCTCCTGCCCTGCGCCTCACACCCAGTGTCCCAAGCCAGTGACCGCGGACCTTGTCGGGCGACGTCTGCTCTGTCCCCTGGGTTCTCTATGGCCACCTTTTCGGTGATTTAGATGTGGCTGCTGGCTGCAGCACCTGAAATGCTGCACCCTCCGGTTATCTAGCTGAGACTTGAAGAACTAGTTTAGGGGCCAGTCCCCTCTCTGCGGCCTGATCCCTCCACGTCCTGGTAGATTCGGGTGCACGGGTGGCATTCGCACTGCCCGTGCCCCTGCGATCCTTTCTGTTCTGGAGCCTTCCTTCCTGCTCCTCTCCTCCCTTCAGTCTGTCCTGGGCCTCTCTGACTGGGCCCTCCTCCTGAGCAGAGCTCCTGCAGAGCTCCTTCTCTTTTCACTGTCCTCCTCTGACTGAACTGAACACTAAACTCTAGACTCAACTCCCAAGATGGCTTCCCCTTTTTATATCCTCCTTCTCAAGTGCTCCCCTGATATGCTTCCTCCACCCACACCCACTACATGGTTCCCCCTCTCTTGGTTCCCCCCACTCCACCCTGGGTCAGGGCTCAGCAGCGCAGCAGTGCATCTTGCCCCTCCTGCTGGTCTGGAGTAGTGTAGTGTTGGATGCAGGTGTTTGGGTCCCGTGCAGTACTCCATCCTTACCTGAGAGTGAGATACCACACCTCTGGGTGAGATGCAGTACCTCTGTGGCTACTGAACCCGCAGGGGCGCCACATAGTCATCCGGATATTAAAGATGCAAGTCAATGGCGGCAATTACGCTGTGTGTACCCAAAATTAATGGACATGCTGCGGATTTTTCCGCAATGATAATCCGCAGCGGAAATTTCCGCAGCATGTGCACAGCACATGAGGATTATCATTGGGGACCATGGGGCACGTATTACCAAGCGTTTTTAAGCATTTTTGCTGCGGAAATTCCACCGCAAAAACGCATGAAAAACGCAAAGTGGGCAAGCAGCCTTATTCCAGAGAAATCCACATTTTTCTTAATATATAAATTAGCTTTTGAAAACTACGTGCCGAACACAGATATAGTTACATAGTTCCATAGGTTGAATAAAGACCTAGGTTCATCAAGTTCAACCCTCCTCCCCCAATTGTACATTTTGTCACTAATTTAACTATAACCCACAATGTTATGTGTACTAAGGAAACCTTCCAGCCCTTTTTTGATGCCTATTATAGTATCTGCCATTACTACCTCTTATAGTAGGGCATTCCACAGTTAGACTGCTATGACTGTAAAGAACCCTTTCCTGTTTAGCTGCAGGGGTCACCTTCCTTCCACTCGTAATGAGTGCCCTCTGGTCCTTTGTATGGTCATTGGAAGGAATAAAGGCCCCGTCATACTTAGCGACGCTACAGCGATCCCGACAACGATACGAACTGTCAGGGATCGTTGCTGCGTCGCTATGTGATCGCTGGTGAGCTGTCAAACAGGCAGGCTCACCAGCGATCAGGGGAGCAGCGACATCGTGGAAAGAATCTTTCCATGATGCCCTGCTCCTGGTTACCAGCCTGCTGAAGCAGGAGCAGGCTGGTAACCATGATAAACAGCGGGTTACTAGAGGCACACGCGCACCTAGTAACCCGCTGTTTATCATGGTTACCACTTTGCTACGGTGAGCGGGAGGTTACCGCTCACCGTAGCAGAGTGGTAACCATGATAAACAGTGGGTTACTAAGTGCGCGTGTGCCCCTAGTAACCCGCTGTTTATCATGGTTACCAGCCTGATCACTCATCCCCCTGGTCACACACAGCGATGTGTGCTGACCAGCGGGAGGGCAAAGACCAAAAAATGGTCCAGGACATTTTGCAGCGATCAGCGACCTCACAGCAGGGGCCTGATCGCTGCAAAGTGTCACACATAGCGACATCGCTGGTGAGGTCGCTGTTGCGTCACCAAAACCGTGACTCAGCAGCGATCTCGCTAGCGATCTCGCTGTGTGAGACGGGGGCTTAAGTCATGTGCCAGTAGTTTGTACTGACCACACATATATTTGTACATGTAAATAAGATCTAATATGAGGTGTCTTTTTTCTAAGCTAAACAAGCCCATCTTTCCAACCTTCCTCATATGGGGGAGGCCTTCCATCCCTTGTAATAATCTAGTTGCCCGCCTTGGAACTGACTCTAACTTCTGAATATCGTTTTTAAAATGTGGAGCCCAAAACTTGATCAAAACTGGCCTCACCAGTGATTTATAAAGGGGTAACAATACGTTGGGATCACAGGATTTTATCTCTCTTTTTATACATCCTTGACATTGAGTACTGCTGCTCAGCTTACTTGTAACCAGAATACCCAAGTCCTTCTACTGTTCTGTAGTCCCGAGTATACTCCCATTTAATGTATATGCAGCAATAGGATTACTCCATCCTAGGTGCATTACTCTACATTTATCTCCATTAAACCTCATTTGCCAAGTGTATGCCCATTCAGACGTCTTATCCAGATCGTTTTGCAATATTGTAATGTCAAGATCAGATTTTAATATCCTACATGATTTGGTGTCATCAGCAAAGACTGACACTTTACTCTCAATCCCATCCACAAGGTCATTAATAAAGAGATCATTTTAAATCAATGGAGGAACTACCAGTGTGAGACATGCAATGACTGACAGTCTACTCTTCTGATCTACTGTACATGCCTCACATTAGTTCCACCCCTTTTCATTTAAAATAATCCCTGGAGGAAGATTCTCAAGTGGTTTTGTCACGGGTTTACCGCGACAGAGAGGGGCCAGAAGACTGCAGCATCTGATTTCACGTACGCCTGCACTGATCAGAAGCACTTCTTCATATTAAATGGTGCACTCCTTTGGAACTGAGGAGCAATGGGGGGGGGGGGGGGGATTGTAATCTCGCTCCATCAGGGTGACCCTGAAGCCTAGGCATTTTCTTTTCTGCCTGACTCAGTCGCTTTGGACGGTTGAGGAATTTTTTCAGGCGTTGGGTCACATATATGATGATCTCCTTGGCCGAGTCTACACTACGTCAGCATCGGCAGGGAGACCGGAGTTTCGAAGGTGGTCCACCAATACTACGTGGAATGATCCCACACTCCGTAGCCAGTTGTATACATGTTTATATGTTATGACTAACATGATCAAACGAGCACTCTTCCTCAAGGATCTTATGCCTTTGTTCACCTATCCATTTATTATTTTAGCTACAAGTTACCACATCCAGACAGTAGCCCAAAATGGAACACCATATGTCATTATTTTGACATCTTACATTACCGCATGCAATACACATGTGGAGTATATATCTGTACATAAATGTATATAATTTTTATATGTTATTCTTTTTTTGATCTTGTATATAATGTTATATAGATAATGTTGCTATTTAATGTCTATCTATACCACACTTGGGATATGTAATATAACTTTTAAATGTGTAAATCATCAATGTATATTTCCAGTGAACTTTTCTGATGTATTGCCCTTTTTCTTGCAGTGGCATTATGACTAAGACCCAGGCTGGGTCGAAACGTTAATTTTATTTTGTCACATGTCTCGCAGCACCTAGAGTGTGCAGTGAATTCAGTTACCTTTGACTATGGGTTACATACCCAGTTCCACCAGTACCTTGCAAGATGAAGAGTGCACATTAATAAACCTAATTTGCCCTGCATGAGACTTCGGTCTCCTTTGAGGTGGCCATGTTTCTGGCCATCCGCGTGGACCGCCGTCTTCGTCAGAGACTTAAGGAGCCACTCCAATTTGCCAGGGGCCCGGAGTAAAGGGAACCTGGGTCCGAGTCAACCGAGGAACCCATGCAGTTAGGTGGGGCGGCACGTTCTGTTGACCCAGCAGTAGTGCGGCGTAAAGAGGGAGTGCATTTTTTCTGTGGTGGAAAGGTTAATTTTGTGGGTGATTGTCCTTCTATTTCCCACTGTAAACAGCCGCCAGAAAACTAAGGAGCCCGGGTTGGGGGAGGTTGGCAACCAGGGTGTACTTATTTCCTCTGTTAGGAGATCTCAATTTTTTCTACCAGCCGAGATCCATCTTGGCAAAGATAAGGTGATCATTTCAGTCTTTCTGGATGGTGGTTTTATTTGATCGACACTAGGTTCGTCCAGGCTCATGGCCTCAAACCACAAAAATTGTCTAGATCAAAACTCATTATCAATATTGTCTCTGCACCCTTGAGCTAGGGGTATTTTACTCAGGTCGTTCACATGTTGCATTTACAGGTAAGGGCCATGCACTCTGAATTTATAGACTGTTGTGTGCTAAAGGGCTTGCCCTCTCCTGTAGTTCTTGGACCATCTTGGCTTTCACTGCACAACCATGTGGTAGACTTGCAGACTTGGGAGGTGGTAAAATCTAGCGAGTATTGCCAAGAACACTGCTTGGGCATCCAGCTAGCCAGGGTGGGTACCCCATCCCTGCCTGAATACCTGTCTGACTTTGGCATGTGTTTTCAGAACAGGTGAGTCAAGAACTTCCTCCACACCATCCTTATAATTGTACTGTTAATCTGATTCCTGGGGCCAAGCTGCCAAAGAGCAGATTATACAATATCTCTGGTTCAGAGAGAGAGGCCATGAAGGACTATATCGCTGAAAGTCTGGCAAAGGGTCATATCAGACCTTCTTCATCCCTCGTTGTTGCAGAGTTTTTCTCTGTTAAGAAACAAGACAGGAAGACGGGAAGGCCCTTGCCTAGACTTTCGCAAACTGAATCGAATCACGGTCAGGGATCCATATCCTCCCCCTCTTATTCCGGACTTCTTTAATCAGCTTGTGGGAGTTAAACTGGATCTTGGGGGCTTATAATCTCATTTGTATCAAGGACGGTGATGAGTGTTAGACAGCCTTCAATACGGCTGAGGGACACTCTGAAAACCTTGTGATGCCATTTGGGTTGACTAATGCTCACGCCGTCTTTCAACACTTTGTTAATGACATTTTTAGTCACCTGGCAAGTAGGTTTGTTGTGATCTACCTTGATGACATTTTGATTTATTCGCCTGATCTCGAGTCACATCAGTTATATGTCAGGCAGGTCCTTCAGATACTGAGACAATAAATTATTTGTCAAACCAGAGAAATGCATGTACTCAGTTCAGGAGATCCGTTTTCTGGGTGATTTTTTATTGTCCATTGGTTTTCGCATGGATTCGGTGAAAGTCCGGGCGTTACTGGATTGGGATTGTCCTAAGAACCTTACAAAGGTTTTTGGGTTTCGCCAACTACTATCATAAATTCATCAAAAACTTTTCGGTAGTGGCCAAACCTCTGACCGATATGACCAGGAAAGGGACTGACTTTTCCAAATGGTCCAGTCCAGCCCGGGAGGCTTTTGATACCTTGAAAAGATGCTTTGTGTAACGGGTCTGGGAGGTGGAACCTCTGTGCAACTATACAAGGGGGCAGTCCTTGTAAGGAAGCGGGTGGCTCCCAGGGAAGACGGGCAGGTAGTCACGGCAAGTGACAGGGACAGTCTCTGGGTAGAGGGGCAGGTAGTCACGGCAAGTGACAGGGACAGTCTCTGGGTAGAGGGGCAGGTAGTCACGGCAAGTGACAGGGACAGTCTCTGGGTAAAAGGACGGTTACTCACGGCAAGTGACAGGGACAGTCTCTGGGTAGAAGGACAGCAGGCAGGTGGCTGGTGAGCGCTCCCAGGTGAGCGGGCGAGAGTCTCTGGATGGGCAGGTGGTCACGGAAAGTGACGGCAGAGCCTCCAGGTAGGCTAGCAGGCAGGTAGCAGGTGAGCGCTCCCAGGTGAGCAGGCAAGAGTCTCTGGACAGGCAGGTGGTCACGGCAAGTGACGGCGGAGCCTCCAGGTAGGCTAGCAGGCAGGTAGCAGGTGAGCGCTCCCAGATGAGCGGGCAGGCTGGTCCATAGACAGACTGACAAGTGTCGGAAAGCAGACCGTCGGACCGCAGGCTTGCAAGCAGGTAAACGGATATCAGGCAGGTATCAAGCAGGAATCTGGCAGGTAACTGGCAGGTAACAGGCAGAAATCCGGCAGATGACTGGCAGGTAACAAGCAGGAATCTGGCAGGTGACTGGCTGGTAACTGGTAATGGGACCTGAGGGCTGAAGCAGAGCGAAGGCTTTGCAACAACATTGCTCGGGCACCTCCATTTTGGAGGAGGTGCCTTAAATATGGGAGGTCCTCCGGCAATTGGCCGGGGACTCCTTAGGACGGCGCGCGCGGTCCCTTCAAGAGAGGGGGAGCGCGCGCGCGCCCTAAGCACACTGCCGGGGAAGGAGCGCGTGCCGGAAGCAGCGGGGAGAGAAGCGCAGGAGGACGCCGCGCCAGGAGCGGGGAGGTGAGAGGGACGGCGTCTCTGCCTAGTACGGGGCAGAGACGCCGATGCTACAGTACCCCCCCCTTTAGGCCCCCTCTTTTTTTGGCCAGAAAGAAATTTTTCAAGGAGAAGCGGGGCGTTGATGTTCTCCCTGGGTTCCCAAGTTCTCTCCTCAGGACCAAACCCCTTCCAATCTACCAGAAAAAAAGGTCTTTCCTCTTACCCTCTTGGAGGCCAGAATACTCTCTACCTCAAAGACGTCATCAGCGGAAACCGGAGCAGGAGGGGCACCTGGATTATTGGAAAAAGAGTTAAAGACAACGGGTTTGAGGAGAGATACGTGGAAGGAGTTGGGAATCCGTAGGGTGGCCGGGAGTTTTAATTTGTAGGCCACAGGGTTAATTTGCCTGAGGACTTCGAAGGGACCGATGAATCGAGGACCCAACTTGAAGGAGGGTACTTTGAGCCGCACATGTTTGGACGAGAGCCAAACCTTGTCTCCCGGACGGAATTGAGGCGGATCCAGACGTCTCTTATCAGCATATCTCTTCATCCGCTCAGAGGACAGAAGAAGAGCGGACCTGGTACTCTCCCAAATAGTAGAAAATTCACTGACAAGAGACTCCGCAGCAGGGTTGTCCACAGAAACGGAGACAGGGAGCGGAATCCGGAGGTGCTGGCCAAAGACAATAAAGAACGGGGACTTGGAAGAGGATTCGCTCTCGTGGTTATTATAAGAGAACTCGGCCCAAGGAAGGAGGTCCACCCAATCAGAATGGTGGGTATTAAAGTGCCGGAGATAGCTGGTAAGGATCTGATTGATCCGCTCCACTTGACCATTGGACTGAGGGTGGTAAGCGAAGGAGAAGTCCAGGGTGACGTCCAGCAGTTTACATGTGGCTCTCCAGAAGCGTGAGGTAAACTGAACCCCTCGATCCAACACGATGTGGAGGGGTAGGCCATGGAGACGGAAGATATGGCGAATAAAGTCCTTAGCCAGCTCAGGTGCAGACGGAAGACCAGGCAGGGGAATGAAGAGAAGCGGTCCGCGACCACCCAAATGACAGTACACCCGGCAGAGACAGGAAGGTCGGTAATGAAGTCCATAGCGATGTGTTGCCACGGGGCAACAGGTATGGGAAGCGGCAGGAGATGACCAGCTGGTAAGTGTCTGGGAATTTTGTTGCGGCCACAAGATGAACAGGCAGAGACGAAGTCTACCACATCCTTACGCAGGGTAGACCACCAGTAATGCCGGGAAATGAGTAGGAAGGTCTTCTTTTGGCCGGCATGGCCAGCTAGTTTAGAAGAATGACCCCAGCGAAGAACCCTCTCACGGTCTGGAGGCGCCACGAACGTCTTGCCGGGTGGAAGACGAGTCAAATACAAGGGGGCCACGTTCATCACCTTGGAGGGGTCGATAATGTGCATAGGCTCCTCCTCTTGGTCGGAGGACAGGAAGGATCGGGACAAGGCATCAGCTTTGACATTTTTGTCCGCCGGGCGGAAATGAAGGATGAAATCGAAGCGGGCAAAGAACAAAGACCACCGGGCTTGACGTGGATTAAGTCTCTGGGCATTTTGGAGATATGCCAGGTTCTTGTGATCCGTATAGATGATCACCGGGTATAGGGCCCCTTCAAGCAGGTAACGCCACTCCTCCAGCGCCAATTTAACGGCAAGCGGTTCTCGGTCTCCTATGGAATAATTGCGCTCAGAGGAGGAGAAGATTTTAGAGAAAAAGCCGCAGGTTACCATTCTCCCGGAGAAAGACTTCTGGGTGAGCACCGCTTCGGCTCCAGAGGAGGAGGCATCAACCTCCAGGTAGAACTGTTTGTTGCAGTCCGGACGGTGCAGCACAGGGGCAGAGGAGAAGGCTTGTTTCAGGGAAAGGAAGGCCTCCTCAGCTTCGGATGACCATACCTTGGGATTTGCTCCCTTACGGGTGAGCGCAGTTATGGGCGCAGTCCGTGACGAGAAGTGAGGAATGAAGAGACGATAGTAATTAGCAAAGCCCAGGAATCGCTGTATCGCCTTCAAGCCCTCCGGACGGGGCCACTTTAGGACAGCAGAGAGCTTCTCGGGATCCATTCGCAAGCCTGTCTGGGAGATAACATAGCCCAGGAAAGGAAGAGAGGTCTGCTCAAAAAGGCACTTCTCGTATTTAGCATAGAGGTGGTTCTGCCTGAGCCTAAGCAGGACCTGACGAACATCCCTCCGGTGTGTGGGAAGATCCGGAGAGAAGACCAAGATGTCGTCCAGGTATACCACCACGCAGGAGTAAAGAAGGTCACGGAAGATGTCGTTGACCAGCTCTTGGAAGACGGCGGGAGCATTGCAGAGACTGAAGGGCATCACACGGTACTCATAGTGTCCGTCCCGGGTATTAAATGCTGTTTCCCACTCGTCTCCCTGACGGATACGTACCAGGTTATACGCTCCACGTAGATCCAGCTTGGAGAAGATCCTGGTGCCTTTAAGACGATCAAATAACTCAGAGATGAGCGGAAGGGGGTATTTATTTTTAACCGTGATCTGATTGTGTCCTCTATAGTCAATACAGGGGCGTAGCGAGCCGTCTTTCTTTTTGACAAAGAAGAATCCGGCTCCAGCCGGGGAGGTAGATTTCCGGATAAATCCCCTAGCCAGATTCTCTTCAATGTACTCAGACATGGCCCGGGTCTCGGCTGCAGACAACGGGTAGATACGCCCACGGGGAGGAGTGGTGCCAGGTACCAGGTCGATCGGGCAGTCATATGGCCTATGGGGTGGCAACGTCTCTGCTTCCTTCTTACCGAAGACGTCCGCATAGGGCCAGTAAGGAGCCGGGAGACCTGGTAAATTAGCTGGAGTAGGCGGAGGGCGAACTGGGCGGACCAGAACCAGGCAGGTCCTATGGCAGTCTGGACCCCATCGGAGTACTTCACCGGATCGCCAGTTCAATACGGGTTCGTGTGTCTGGAGCCAAGGTAGACCTAGCAACAGGGAGTGAGAAAGTCCGGACAACACATGGAATGAGATTTCCTCAGAGTGCAGCATTCCCACCTGCAGGGTTATGGGTTCAGTGACGAGCAGGATGGTCTCCGAGAGAAGTCTTCCATCCACGGAGGCGACTGATAATGGTTCAGCCAGGGACTTGGTGGGAATACGGTATCTCTCTACCAGAGACTGGGAGATGAGGTTTCCAGCAGCTCCAGAATCCAGGTGGGCAAGTTCAAAGTGACGGTTTTCTCCCCAAACAATAGAGACCGGTAAAGTCAGAGACGGAGAGGGCTTACTTTTGTCTAGGACTACCTCTCCGAGCGGTCCTAGACACTGACGTTTCCCGGCTTCTCCGGGCAGGAACGGATGACGTGCTCCATACTTCCACAATAGAAACAGCTTCCCTGGGCTCGGCGAGATTCTTGGCGAGATTTGACCATCTTGGTCTGGTCGATCTGCATAGGTTCAGGCGAGGGCGCCCGCGGAGTGACTGATTGAGAGGCAGGTCTCAGGGAAGTAGGAGCAGAGCAAGAAAAGTCTTTCTCCAAGGTAGTCTCTTTGGCACGTTCTTGGAACCGGATGCAAATCCGGGTAGCTAGTGACACCAGGTCATCCAGAGTGGTAGGAATGTCCCGACCAGCTAACTCGTCCTTAATCCGACCGGAAAGACCCTCCCAGAAGACGGACAACAGAGCCTCATTTTCCCAGGCAAGCTCAGAAGCGAGGGTGCGGAACCGTATGGCATATTGGCCCACGGTGAGACTCCCTTGGCGGAGACGTAGCAGTGAGGAGGCAGAAGAGGTTTTCCGTCCAGGTTCATCGAAGACTTTCCGGAAAGCAGCGAGGAAAGACGGCAGGTCGGACACCAGGGGATCCCCTCTCTCCCACAGGGGATTTAGCCATGCCAGTGCCTCCCCAGTAAGATGGGACATGATGAAGGCCACCTTGGCCCGGTCGGAGATGAACTGGTATGCCAATAGCTCAAAGTGCAGGGTGCACTGGTTTATGAAACCCCGAGCTAAAGTAGGTTCGCCGGCAAAGCGTGGAGGTGCCAGAAGCCGAGGTCCATAGTCGGGTACCATGAAGGGACTGGATTGCGGTACCGCAGGAATGGGCACGGCTGGACCAGAGGTAGACATAGACAAGTCACACAATACGCCTAGACGAGAGTTAACGGACCGTAGATAGGACAGTACCACCTCCTGCTGAGTTTTCTGACGTAAGACTTCCTGGTGCAGATCGGAGATCTGGGGGCCACCGGGTTCCATGGCCCGAGCAAACTGTAACGGGTCTGGGAGGTGGAACCTCTGTGCAACTATACAAGGGGGCAGTCCTTGTAAGGAAGCGGGTGGCTCCCAGGGAAGACGGGCAGGTAGTCACGGCAAGTGACAGGGACAGTCTCTGGGTAGAGGGGCAGGTAGTCACGGCAAGTGACAGGGACAGTCTCTGGGTAGAGGGGCAGGTAGTCACGGCAAGTGACAGGGACAGTCTCTGGGTAAAAGGACGGGTACTCACGGCAAGTGACAGGGACAGTCTCTGGGTAGAAGGACAGCAGGCAGGTGGCTGGTGAGCGCTCCCAGGTGAGCGGGCGAGAGTCTCTGGACGGGCAGGTGGTCACGGCAAGTGACGGCAGAGCCTCCAGGTAGGCTAGCAGGCAGGTAGCAGGTGAGCGCTCCCAGGTGAGCAGGCAAGAGTCTCTGGACAGGCAGGTGGTCACGGCAAGTGACGGCGGAGCCTCCAGGTAGGCTAGCAGGCAGGTAGCAGGTGAGCGCTCCCAGGTGATCGGGGAGGCTGGTTCATAGACAGACTGACAGGTGTCGGAAAGCAGACCGTTGGACCGCAGGCTTGCAAGCAGGTAAACGGATATCAGGCAGGTATCAAGCAGGAATCTGGCAGGTAACTGGCAGGTAACAGGCAGGAATCCGGCAGGTGACTGGCAGGTAACAAGCAGGAATCTGGCAGGTGACTGGCTGGTAACTGGTAACGGGACCTGAGGGCTGAAGCAGAGTGAAGGCTTTGCAACAACATTGCTCGGGCACCTCCATTTTGGAGGAGGTGCCTTAAATATGGGAGGTCCTCCGGCAATTGGCCGGGGACTTCTTAGGAAGGCGTGCGCGGTCCCTTTAAGAGAGGGGGAGGCACGCGCGCCCTAAGCACACTGCCGGGGAAGGAGCGCGTGCCGGAAGCAGCGGGGAGAGAAGCGCAGGAGGATGCCGCGCCAGGAGCGGGGAGGTGAGAGGGACGGCGTCTCTGCCTAGTACGGGGCAGAGACGCCAATGCTACACTTTGCAATTGTGTAAACCGGTGTTTTTGGTGGTCTGGGGTGCATTAGGATGTTCAGGAGTATGTAGCTGCCTGTAGTATGTGCACGTTCTAAGACTCTTCCTACTCGTCCGTATCGGTGTCTCCAACCATTGGCGATTCCCAGTAGACCTTGGAATCATTTGTCAGTAGATTTAATTACTAATTTACCAGTATTTGCAGTTAATACAGTAATTTTAGTGGTAGTGGACAGTTTGAGCAAGATGTCTTATTTCAATATTTCATCTGCCTTACCCAACGCCAAGACCTTGGCGCAAGTTTTCATCAAAGAAATCATAAAATTACATGGGATTCCTACCGATATCGTTTCTGACTGGGGGATGCAATTTATTTCCAAATTTTGAAAAGCGTTTTCCGCTTGGTTGGGGATCTGTGGCGTCCCTGAGGGTTCAGTTGCCACAGGGGTACTGCACCTCAGAATGAGGTGTGGTATCTCCTCTCCAAGGTAATGATGGAGCACCACACAGGACCCCAACCGCACACTCAACACTACACCACTCCAGTTCTGAAGGGGGCCTAAAAGCACCATAGTGCTGCCCCGGGCCTGAATGGAGGAGTTGGGGGGAATGAAAATTAGGGGGAACCAAGTAGTGAGTGAGGGTGAGGGAGCACTTTACTTTAGCACTTAATAGAATCATATTTAACTGGAGGCCATTTTAATAACCGGGTCTTTAGTCGTGAGTCTTTGGGACGGCAGGTCAGCACAAGGCTGCAGCCGCCTCAGGGTCCACGGTTCCCGGTCTCAGGCCTCGAGACGGGGGATTGGGGCAGAGTAATAACCGGCTCTGTCCCCGGTCAGAGTCCAACCAAGAAGGCCCAGGAGGGGAGCAGAGGAGTTAGGCTCCACAGGCGAAAGGATCTCAGGGGGTGCGGACGTAGCGGAGTCGCCACCTGCATACCTTATTCTGGCGCTGCCAGATAGACCCTGCCGCAAGAGGGGGTACCGGTCCCCGATTATCTGACTTTGCACTTCACGTCTCTGTCGGAAAAGTCCGGAGGCTTATGTGGATCCCAGGGGGATATGGACGGAGCGGAGTCGCCACCTGTATTCCCTAATCTGAGTTCATCCAGAGGGACCCGGCCTTATGCCAAGTTCTCACCACTAGTAACCAAGAAGGGCACCCAGTCGGTCTGGGAGCTACACGCTACCCATCAAGGACATCGCAGTACCCGTACGGGACACAGTGGGGGACACAAGGCGGGAGAAGTTCACCAGGAGAGGAACACTTTAGAGCGGGGGTCCTGGCAAGTGCACCTGAACTACCTAGAGTGTGCTGAACCCCACCCTGGCGGCCGCAGCTCGCCGTGTGACAGCAGAGAGAAGCTCTGAGCCGAGAAAGCACCACCGTGAGTAAAGACTTGGATGACTTCAAATACTGTCTCTGTCTGTTCTTTTCTCCGCGGCACTGCACCCGCCAACGCTCTATCCTGCATCCCTTCTCCTACGCTGCCCTGAGGCCCCGCTCCACCTGTGGGGAGCCGCTCCAACCAAGCTGCCTGACCACTGGCCTCAGAGGACTGTAGCAGCGCTGGTGATCCTCACCAGAAACCACGGGTGGCGTCACGAACAATTTCCCCTTTCCCATACACCTTTTCCCCCATTCCTCCTTCCCTTTTTAAGAGTGACCCCAGGGTACGGCTCCGGGAGCCGGCCACCACGGCATCCCCCCTAAAAACCGACAACAAGGTCCGGGCGCCGAGTCGTCCACATCCCCTGGGCGCATCAGATCCATCTGTTGTTTTCCTCAGCCTTTCATCCACAGACTAATGGGCAAACCGAACATGTTAATCAGAATCTTGAGGCGTATCTTAGGTGTTTTGTGTCTGAGAATCAGGAAGATTGAGTTACTTACTTACCTCTAGCAGTGAATAACCATTGTCATAAATCTACTGGTAAGTCCCCATTCTTTGGGGCCTACGGGTTTCAACCTCAGTTCAGCTGTTTTAATAGGAATCGCTACCTAAAGAGGAACGGTTTTCATCATCTGTTAGGTCTGTGTGGCAAGGAGTTCTTAATAATTTTCAGAAGTTGGAGTCCAAACATAAGAGTGTGGCTGATCCGAGACATTTGGTCGGTCCGGAGATGTGTGTTGGTGATTTGTTGTGGTTGTCCTCAAGGAACATTAAGTTAAAGGTCCCTTCTTGAATACTACAGGTTCATCAGTCCTTATAAGATTATGGCCCTCGTGAATCCTGAAGTATTCCTCCTTGCTTTGCCACCTACTTTTAGGATTCATAATATGTTTCACCGGTCTCTGCTCAAAAAATACGTTGTGTCCTCTGAACCATCATCACCACCTCCATCTCTGGTCTGTGTTGATGTGAATTTGCAGATTCAGATAGCTAAGTTCATTGATTCTCGCTTGGTTTGTCAGTCTCTTCAGTATCTGGTACACTGAAAGGGTTACGGTCCTGAAGAAAGAATGTGGGTGCCAGCATCTGACGTCCTTGCTGTCAGGTTGATCCCGTCCTTTCATGCACGCGGCACACGCTGACGGACCCGGCCCTGAGTTTCTGGAGGTCCCTCTTAGAAGGCAGGGTACTATCACGGATCTTCCGTGACAGTGAGGTGGAAAAAGACTGCAGTGTCTGATACCACGTACTCCTGCACTGATCAGAAGCACTTCTTCATATTAAACGGTGCAGGTTTCTGTTAGCAGTGCAAGGGTTAAACTGTTCAGCTTAGAGTCTCTGAAGTTTTCCTGCTTGGGTGATCTCAGCTGTTCAGTATTGGCCACTCCCCTCTCCTATATATACTTGCTTCTGGCAATCTGGATTGCCAATATTAGTTTCATACCGCCTGGTGTGGAGTGGAGGTGTCAGCTGTTGGTAGAGGCATTTTGGAGTGTTGATCTGTGATTGTTGCTTGGTGTTTCAGATGTGTGCAAATCCTCATCCTCTCCTATTTTGTATTTCTTCCTTTTCTCCCTGGTGTTCGTCTCTGTTGTCTGTGAGTGCACATTTGTATGATTCTTATTTTCATTTATCCCTGTATATCCTCCCTTGTTAGTCTGGTTTGTCTATGTACATACACTATTACTCCCTACTTCCCTGGGTGGGGGAGGGGGGAGATATAGGGCTGATTCAGGAGTTCAGTTGTGACAGGTTTGTTCTTAAGCGTACACTGCTATGACTTTATTTACATGTAGAGATAACAGGACATTTGAATGCACAGCTCAGGAAAGTGGAAGCTCAGATTAGTACCACTGTTTTGGAAGCAGCCTATGGTGGGGGCTGGTGATTTTGCAAGATTTATTACAGAATCTTTACAGTAGCTGAGAAGTACGGAGAGTGAGGTGAGCATATACAGTGGGGGAAAAAAAGTATTTAGTCAGCCACCAATTGTGCACGTTATCCCACTTAAAAAGATGAGAGAGGCCTGTAATTGACATCAACTATGAGAGACAAAATGAGAAAACAAATCCTGAAAGGCACATTGTCTGATTTGGAAAGAAATTTTTTTTCAAATTTTGGTGGAAAATAAGTATTTGGTCACCTACAAACAAGCAAGATTTCTGGCTCTCACAGACCTGTAACTTCATCTCTAAGAGGCTCCTCTGTCCTCCACTCATTGCCTGTAGTACTGGCACCTGTTTGAACTTGTTATCAGTATAAAAGACATCTGTCCGTAACCTCAAACAGTCACACTCCAAACTCCACTATGGTGAAGACCAAAGAGCTGTTGAAGGAAACCAGAAACAAAATTGTAGCCCTGCACCAAGCTGGGAAGACTGAATCTGCCATAGGCAAGCAGCTTGGTGTGAAGAAATAAACTGTGGGAGCAATAATTTGAAAATGGAAGACATACAAGACCACTGATAATCTCCCTCGATCTGGGGCTCCACACAAGATCTCACCCCGTGGGGTCAAAATGATCTCAAGAACGGTGAGCAAAAATCCCCGAACCACACAGGGGGGGCTAGTGAATGACCTGCAGAGAGCTGGGACCAACGTTACACAGGCTACCATCAGTAACACATTACGCCGCCAGGGACTCAGATCCTGCAGTGCCAGACGTGTCCCCCCTGCTTAAGCCATTACATGTCCGGGCCCATCTGAAGTTTGCTAGAGAGCATTTGGATGATCCAGAAGAGTATTTGGAGAATGTCATATGGTCAGATGAAACCAAAGTAGAACTGTTTGGTAGAAACACAACTCGTCATGTTTGGAGGAGAAAGAATGTTGAGCTGCATCCAAAGAACACCATACCTACTGTGAAGCATGGGAGTGGCAACATCATGCTTTGAGGCTTTTTCTCTGCCAAGGGACCAGGACAACTGATCCGTGTACATGGAAGAATGAATGGAACCATGCATCGTGAGATTTTGAGTGCAAACCTCCTTCCATCAGCACGGGCATTGAACATGAAATGTGCCTGGGTCTTTCAGCATGACAATGATCCCAAGCACACCACCAGGGCAACAAAGGAGTGGCTTTGTAAGAAGCATTTCAAGGTCCTGGAGTGGCCTAGCCAGTCTCCAGATCTAAACCTTATAGAAAACCTTTGGAGGGAGTTGAAAATCCGTGTTGCCCAGTGACAGCCCCAAAACATCACTGCACTAGAGGAGATCTGCATGGAGGAATGGGCCAACATACAAGCGATAGTGTGTGCCAACCTTGTGAAGACTTACAGAAAACGTTTGACCACTGTCATTGCCGACAAAGGATATATAACAAAGTATTGAGATGAACTTTTGTAGGTGACCAAATATTTATTATCGAAAAAAATTTAAAAAAATTTCTTTACAAATCAGACAATGTGATTTTCAGGATTTGTTTTCTCATTTTGTCTCTCATAGTTGAGGTCTACCTATGATGTCAATTACAGGCCTCTCTCATCTTTTTAAGTGGGAGAACTTGCACAATTGGTGGCTGGCTAAATACTTTTTTTCTCCACTGTAGCTGTGGTATAGAAATCAATGGGCTGGAAAGAGGTGGCTGGGTTATTAAGAGTTAAAGTGAACATGTCACTTTGGAAAAGCACTATATATCTGCAGGTATAGAGTTTATTTGCAGGTAAATATCGTTACAATTCTGCCCAGTCGCCTTACTGAAAGTGTGGCTAAAGGCCCCGTCACACTAAGCGATGCAGCAGCGATCCCGACAACGATACGACCTGTCAGGGATCGTTGCTGCATCGCTAATACATCGCTGGTGAGCTGTCAAACAGGCAGGCTCACCAGCGATCAGGGGAGCAGCGATATCGTGGAAAGAATCGTTCCACGATGTCCTGCTCCCGTTACCAGCCTGCTGCAAGCAGGAGCAGGCTGGTAACTATGGTAAACATCGGGTTACTAAGTGCGCGTGTGCCCCTAGTAACCCGCTGTTTACCATGTATACCACTCTGCTACGGTGCGCGGGAGCCTCCGCGCACCGTAGCAGAGTGGTATCCATGGTAAACAGCGGGTTACTAAGTGCGCGCGTGCCCCTAGTAACCCGATGTTTACCATAGTTACCAGCCAGATCGTTGGTCCCGCTGGTCACACACAGCGATGTGTGCTGGCCAGCGGGAGGCCAACGACCAAAAAATGGTCCAGGACACTTTGCAACGATCAGCGACCTCACAGCAGGGGCCTGATCGTTGCAAAGTGTCACACACAGCGACATCGCTGGTGAGGTCACTGGTGAGTCACCAAAACCGTGACTCAGCAGCGATATCGCTAGCGATATCGCTATGTGAGACGGGGGCTTAACAGGAGAAATTTAATTTATTTCCTTCTGGTAGCTGTGCTTTGTGTAGGGCGACCAAGCAGCATTGGAACTCTGTTTACATGCAGATTAACTCTATATCTGCAGGTAAATAGTGTTTTCCATGGTGACATCTTCCATTTAATTCTTCTCCTGGAGAATAACCAGGCACTGGTGGCTGATGTCCATTGAAACGAGGTGTTCACAGTGTAAGATGAAAGCTCTCCTATCAAGAGAAAAAGCAAGTCATTTGCAAACTTGCTTATTTTCATGCTGTTTAACTGAAACAATTTAATAACATGAAAAAAAATCTTTAATGCAGTGCACAGTTCATCAAGATTAGTAAACAAAATGCTAACCTTGATGAAACAGGCCCTTTGTATATAAATAATGCAGCACAAAGTTTATCCAGACAAGTGTACAAAGCTGGGGTCTTGAAAAATCGGGCCCTTTGTATATAATAAGGGCCTGAGTAATCTTTTGCGTTTCTTTGTTCTTGTTTTTTTGCTGTATTCATTGATGTTTTTGAGCCAAATTCTTTATAATGGTGCATGTGGTTCATAAATTTTCTGTAAAATCAAACATGCATTTTGACCCCAATTCTTTAATGCATTTGCGGCTGTTTTTGAGGAGCTTTTCTTGTTTTGTGCCTCATTTTTTTTGTTTGCATTATATTTATCTTTCTATTTGTGCTTTTTTATGTGTCTGTCTTCTTTTTTTACTAAGTTAGGCCATTGTGGTTGGAATTTAGAGTTTTTAAATGTTTTTGCCTGATTTTGCCTGATTCTACATTTTTATCTTTAGAAAAAGTTGCAATTTTATACTCGTGAATTCATGTATGCAAGATATTATGTTGCATTTTTTACAATATTTTGGCAGAACATGCAACTTTTAGCTCTAAAAGTCACAAAAAAAGGTTAAAGACAAAAAATAAAAAGCATTTTTTAAATTTTGCACATAAACTCATGAACTATTTGCACCATTTTGAAGAATTTGACACAAAAACCTCAGTGAATACCTCAAAATTAAAAGTGTCATAAAATAATTGAAAATCATGGCCCTTTATTATTGTCTTTGACCCACTTGGTGACTTTATAGCACAAAAAGTCAAACATTTGCGACAAAATATCTGGAGAACATTAAAATTACTCCTGGGGGGGAACTGGTGTACATTTACTCCAAGGTTTGCAAATTTTTAAAAAGTTCCAATTGATAAATCAACTGAAAACATCTGGAAAATAAAAACCAAAAATAGGGAACATAGAAAAAACAGGTGAACACATATAAAATAAGGTTTAGAAAAGGTGCAAATTAAAAGAAGAATACGGTGGAAAAAAAAACAGGCAAAAAACACCAGAAAATATACACAGAAAAGACACAAATGCAATAGTGAATTGTGTAACAAAGAGGACTGCTAAATATCTTACATATCTAATTGTTCATTGGAAACATTTTATTTGGAAAACAGATTAATCTGTACAGAAATAATGAGTACAGCTTTCACTTTTTGTCTACTGTATTCTATTTACTTCTCACAATTTGATAGCTATCTATGTAAACAATCTAAGGCACTCCACTGAAGCTTTTAAAAGGGCAAAGTCACCATCTAATGGCGATTCTTGTAACTACCAGCCCAACACTACATTTTAGGATAACATTGCAGTTTTCTGTGTAAGGCTGTGTGCCCACGATGCGTTTTTCAAGCGTTTATGCTGCGGAATTTCCGCAGCGTAAACGCTTGGGAAACGTTTGGTAAACCTTCCCCCATGGTCTCCAATGCAATTCCGCACTTTCAATGCCCATGCTGCGGATTTTTCCGCAGCGTTTATGCTGCGCTCAAAAATCCGCAGCATGTCCATTAATTTTGCGGAAGCGCTGCGTTTTCGCCGCCATTGACTTGCATTAGAACGCGCCAATTCCACAAGACTGCATATGTACTTGCGCAATTGGCGTGTTCTAATGTGCGGATGGTACCCGGGTGTAGAGGAGAGGAGAGTCTCATCCACACCCAGGTACCATTAAAAAAGCTGAAAGAAAAGAATAAAATAAAAAATAAATGTATACTTACCTTCTGGCGGCCCCCGATGCGCTCCTCCTTGCATTCTGGCACTTCGCGATGGAATGAAGGACCTGCGCTGATGTCATAGTCATGTGACGGGTCACGCGACGCTGATGTCGGCAGGTCCTTCAGTCTACCGCTGCCGGCAGCCGGGACCGAGCGAAGCAAGACAGCGCGGGCCATCGGAGGGTAAGTATAGATTTATATTTTTATTTTTTGACATTCTCTCGGGTCACACTATATAAATCCATGCTGATTGCATGGATTTATATAGTGTGACCTGTTACGGGTCCGGGGGGTGGAACCTCTGTGCTACGGTGCAAGGAGGGACCCAGAGGGGTGTAACTAAGTATCAACCCGGACCGACCCTGGTCGTATGGCGGCTAACGACCGAGCCGAGGGACCAGGTGCTACTCTGGGGACGACCTTGTAAGGGAGCAGGTGACTCCCACGGTACAGATGGCAGGGACTGACTGGAATAGCAGGTAGGCACAGCAGGCAGGCTGGCGAGCAGAGGCCTCCAGGTAGGCTATCAGGTAGACACGGCAAGTGACGGCAGTAGTCTCTAGGTGGGCTGGCAGTTGGTCACGGCAAGTGACGGCAGGAGTCTCTAGGTGGTCACGGCAAGTGACAGCAGGAGTCTCTAGGTGGGCTGGCAGGTGGTCACGGCAAGTGACGGCAGGAGCCTCCGGGAAGGCACGGCAGGTAACAAGCAGGTAACAGGCAGGTCACAGGCAAGTGCTCCCAGGTGAGCAAGCTGGCAGGCACGGCAGGTAACAGGCAGGCAACAGGCAAGTGCTCCCAGGTGAGCGGACTGGCAGGCACGGCAGGTAACAGGCAGGCAACAGGCAAGTTCTCCCAGGTGAGCGGACTGGCAGGCACGGCAGGTAACAGAGAGGCAACAGGCAAGTGCTCCAAGGTGAGCGGACTGGCAGGCACGGCAGGTAACAGGCAGGTAACAGGCATGTAACAGGCTGGCGGGCAAGACTGGTAGTCAGGCTAGCAGCGGGACCTGAGGGCTAAAGCAGAGGTAAGAAACACTGTGCAACAACTTTTGCTCGGGCACCTCCACTTTGGAGGAGGTGCCTTATATATGGGAGGACCATCGGCTATTGGCCGGGGACTCCTTAGGACGGCGCGCGCGGCCCCTGTAAAAGGGAGGGAGCGCGCGCGCCCTAAGCACAGTGCCCGGGGAGCTGCGTGCGCCGGCAGCAGGAAGAGGAACGCTGGTAAACGCAGAGCGGGGAGCGCGGGGAGCGAGGAGGTGAGTGAGACGGCATCTCTGCCTGGCAGGGGGCAGAGACACCGATGCTACAGTACCCCCCCCTTTACGCCCCCTCTTTTTTAGGCCAGAAAGGAATTTTTCAAGGAGAAGCGGGGCATGAATGCTCTCCCTGGGTTCCCAAGTTCTCTCCTCTGGGCCAAACCCTTTCCAATCCACTAGAAAAAGGGTCTTTCCTCTTACCCTCTTAGTGGCCAGAATGTTCTCTACCTCAAAAACATCCTCAGCGGAAACTGGAGCAGGGGGAGTACCTAGATTGGAAAAAGAGTTAAACACAACTGGTTTGAGGAGAGATACATGGAAGGAGTTGGGAATCCGTAAGGTGGCCAGGAGTTTTAACTTGTAGGCCACTGAGTTGATTTGTTTGAGAACTTCAAATGGACCGATAAACCGAGGACCCAACTTATAGGAGGGTATTTTGAGTCGGAAATGTTTGGAAGAGAGCCAGACTTTATCTCCCGGGCGGAATTGAGGCGGATCCAGACGTCTCTTGTCAGCATGTTTCTTCATCCGCTCAGAGGACTGAAGAAGTGCGGACCTAGTATTTTCCCAAATGGTGGAGAATTCGCTGACAAGAGCCTCCGCAGCTGGGTTGTCCACTGAGGCGGAGATGGGAAACGGAATCCGGGGATGTTGACCGTGGACCACAAAGAACGGGGATTTAGAAGTAGATTCGCTCTCATGGTTGTTGTAGGAGAATTCGGCCCATGGTAGGAGCTCCACCCAATCGGTATGGTGAGCGTTAACAAAGTGCCGGAGGTAGCTGGTAAGGATTTGGTTGATACTCTCCACTTGGCCATTGAACTGTGGATGGTAGGCGGAGGAGAAATCCAGGGTGACATCCAGTAGCTTACAGGTAGCTCTCCAGAAACGTGATGTGAACTGAACCCCTCGATCCGATACAATGTGGAGGGGTAGGCCCTGGAGACGGAAAATATGACGGAAAAAATCCTTGACCAGCTCCGATGCAGACGGGAGACCAGGCAGAGGAATGAAGTGGGCCATCTTAGAGAAGCGGTCGGCGACCACCCAAATGACTGTACAACTGGCAGAAACAGGGAGATCAGTAATAAAGTCCATGGCAATGTGCTGCCACGGGGCAGCAGGTACGGGAAGAGGCAAGAGGCGACCGGCTGGAAGATGTCTGGGAACTTTGTTGCGGGCCCAGGACGAACAGGCCGAGACGAAGTCTACCACATCCTTGCGCAGGGTAGGCCACCTGTAATGCCAGGTAATGAGTAGGAAGGTCTTCTTTTGGCCAGCATGGCCGGCTAGTTTAGATGAATGACCCCAGTGAAGAACCTTCTCACGATCTGGTTCTGCAACAAACGTCTTACCGGGTGGAAGACGAGTCAGATCCAAGGGGGCCACATTCATCACTTTGGAGGGGTCGATGATGTGCATAGGCTTCTCCTCTTGATCGGAGGACAGGAAGGATCGGGACAAGGCGTCGGCTTTGACATTATTGTCCGCCGGGCGGAAATGTAGGACGAAGTCGAAGCGGGAGAAGAACAAAGACCACCGGGCCTGATGCGGATTGAGTCTTTGGGCATTCTGGAGATATGCCAGGTTTTTGTGATCCATATAGATGATCACCGGGTATAGAGCCCCTTCAAGCAGGTAACGCCACTCCTCCAGCGCCAATTTAACGGCTAAGAGCTCTTGGTCTCCTGTGGAGTAGTTGCGCTCAGACAAGGAGAAGAGTTTGGAGAAGAAGCCGCAGTTTACCATTCTCCCGGATGAAGACTTTTGGGTGAGCACCGCTCCGGCTCCGGAGGAGGAAGCATTAACCTCCAGGTAGAACTGTTTGTTGCTATCCGGACGGTGCAGCACTGGGGCAGAGGAAAAGGCTTGCTTTAAGGAAAGGAAGGCCTCCTCAGCTTCGGTCGACCATTCCTTGGGATTTGCTCCCTTAAGGGTGAGCGCAGATATGGGAGCAGTCCGGGAAGAGAAGTGCGGGATGAAGAGACGATAGTAGTTGGCGAAGCCAAGGAATCGCTGAATCGCCTTCAACCCCTCCGGACGGGGCCACTTTAGGACAGCAGAGAGCTTCTCGGGATCCATTCGTAGGCCTGTCTGGGAGATAACATAGCCCAGGAAAGGAAGAGAGGTCTGTTCGAAGAAGCACTTCTCAAACTTTGCATAGAGGTGATTCTGCCTGAGCCTAAGCAGGACCTGACGAACATCCCTCCGGTGTGTGGGAAGATCCGGAGAGAAGACCAAGATATCGTCCAGGTACACAACCACGCAAGAGTAAAGAAGATCACGGAAGATGTCGTTGACCAAGACGGCAGGAGCATTGCAGAGACCGAAGGGCATCACACGGTATTCATAGTGACCGTGCCGGGTATTGATTGCCGTCTTCCACTCATCTCCTTGACGGATTTGGACCAGGTTATATGTGTAGCATCGGCGTCTCTGCCTCCTGCTAGGCAGAGATGCCGTCCCTCTCACTTTCCTGTTCAGCGCACGGCGTCCTCCAGCGCTCCTTCCCTCGCTCCTTCCCTCACTCTCTTAAAGGGGCCGTGCGCGTCGTCCTAAGGAGTCCCCGGCCAATTGCCGGAGGACTTCCCATATATAAGGCACCTCCTCCAAAATGAAGGTGCCAGAGCAAAGTTGTTTGCACTGTGTCTCACCTGTGCTTCAGCCCTCAGGTTCAGCTGCTAGCCTGACTTCTCGTCCTGCCTGCCAGCCTGTTATCCGTCCGTTACCTGCCGAGCCTGCCAGCCTGCTCACTTGGAGCGCTCACCTGTTACCTGCCTGTTACCTGCCTTGGCTATCTGCCCGCTCACCTGGGAGCATCCGCCTGCCCCGTCTGTCAGACCGCTCACCTGGGAGCGTACACCAGTTACCTGCCTGTTACCTGCCTCGTCTGTCAGACTGCTCACCTGGGAGCGTCCACCAGTTACCTGCCTGTTACCTGCTGTGTCCGTCAGCCCGCTCACCTGGGAGCGCCCACCAGTTACCTGTCAGTTACCCGTCTCGTCTGTCTGCCTGCTCACCTGGGAGCATCCACCAGTTACCTGCCTGTTACCTGCTGTGTCCGTCAGCCCGCTCACCTGGGAGCGCCCACCAGTTACCTGTCAGTTACCCGCCTCGTTTGTCTGCCCGCTCACCTGGGAGCACCTGCTTGTTTTCTGCCAGCCTGCCTGGAGACCCTGCCGTCACTTGCTGTGACCACCTTCCTGGTAAACCTAAAGACTGCTACTTGCCCTGCTTTCTCGAACTGTCACCTCCTGTCAGCTACCAGAGACTTCCGCCTGCTTGCCGTGTCCATCCACCATACCGGTCAGTCCCAGCCATCTGACCCGTGGGAGCCACCTGCTCTCTTACAAGGTCGTCCCCAGAGTAGCACCTGGTCCCTCTGCCCGGATCCTCCCTGGTCACGGTGTCGCTAGCTTCCGTACGACCAGGGTTGGTTCGGGTGGATACTTAGTCACGCCCCGCTGGGTCCCTCCTTGCACCTCGGCACAGAGGTTCCACCACCCGGACCCGTAACAATATGCCCCACGTAGATCTAGCTTGGTAAAGATCCTAGCTCCCTTAAGACGGTCAAACAACTCGAAGATGAGCGGCAGGGGGTATTTGTTCTTTACCGTGATTTGGTTGAGTCCTCTATAGTCAATACAGTGGCGTAATGAACCATCTTTCTTCTTAACGAAGAAGAATCTGGCTCCAGCCGGGGAGGTAGATTTCCGGAAGAATCCCCTGGCCAGATTCTCCTCGATGTACTCCGACATGGCCCGGGTTTCGGCCGACGACAACGGATAAATACGCCCACGGGGTGGAGTGGCGCCGGGTACCAGGTCGATTGGGCAATCATATGGCCTATGAGGTGGCAGTGTCTCTGCTTCCTTTTTACCGAAGACATCTGCATAGGGCCAGTAAGGTGCCGGTAGACCGGGTAAATTAGCCAGGGTAGGTGGAGGACGAGCCGGGCGAACCGGAACCAGGCAGGTTCTATGGCAGTCCTGCCCGCACCGGAGTACTTCACCGGATTGCCAGTTCAGCACGGGTTCATGTGTCTGGAGCCAGGGTAGACCTAGCAACAGGGAGTAAGAGAGTCCGGACAGCACATGGAAGGAGATCATCTCAGAGTGCAGCATTCCCACCTGCAGGGTTATGGGTTCAGTGACGAGCAGGATGGTCGCCGGAAGGAGTCTTCCATCCACGGAGGCAACTGACAATGGTTCAGCCAGAGGTTTGGTGGGAATCTGGTATCTCTCTACCAGGGACTGGGAAATGAGGTTTCCAGCAGCTCCAGAATCCAGGTGAGCAATTTCAAAGTGACGGTTCTCTCCCCAGGAGATAGAGACAGACAAAGTCAGGGACGGAGAGGGCTTACTTTTGCCTAGGACGACCTCTCCGAGTGGTCCTAGACACTGGAGTTTCCCGGCTTCTCCGGGCAGGAACGGATGAAGTGCTCCTTACTGCCACAATAGAAACAGCTCCCCTCGGCTCGGCGTGACTCTTGGCGAGATTTGACCATCTTGGTCTGGTCGATCTGCATAGGTTCGGGCTAGTGCGCCCGGGGAGTGACTGGTTGAGAGGCAGGTCTCTGTAAAGTAGGAGCAAGGCGAGGAAACTTTCTCTCCCGGGTAGTCTCTTTGGTACGTTCTTGGAAACGGATGTCAATCCGAGTAGCTAGTGACACTAGGTCATCCAGGGTGGTAGGAATGTCCCGACCGGCTAACTCGTCCTTAATCTGACTGGAAAGACCCTCCCAGAAGACGGACACCAGAGCCTCGTTGTCCCAGGCAAGCTCAGAAGCGAGGGTACGGAACCGTATGGCATATTGGCCCACGGTGAGACTCTTGGCGGAGACGTAGCAGAGAGGAGGCTGAAGAGGATTTTCATCCTGGTTCATCGAAGACTTTCCGGAAAGCAGCGAGGAAAGACGATAGGTTGGACACCAGGGGATCCCCTCTCTCCCACAGGCGATTTAGCCATGCCAGTGCTTCCCCAGTGAGATGGGACATGATGAATACCACCTTGGTCCGGTCGGAGATGAACTGATGTGCCAAGAGTTCAAAGTGCAGGGTGCACTGGTTTATGAAACCCCGAGCTAAGGCGGTGTTGCCAGCAAAACGTGGAGGTGCCGAGAGCCGGGGTCCATAGCCGGACGCCATAATAGGACTAGGTTGTGGTGCCGCGGAAACAGGCGCTGCCTGACCACAGATGGACACAGACGGATCGGACAATGCACCTAGGCGAGAGTTAACAGACCGCAGGAAGGACTGGATGGACTCCTGTTGAGCTCTCTGACGTAAGACCTCCTGGTGCAGGTCGGAGATTGCGGGGGTCTGGGGGCCACCGGGTTCCATGGCCCGAGCAAACTGTTACGGGTCCGGGGGGTGAAACCTCTGTGCTACGGTGCAAAGAGGGACCCAGAGGGGCGTAACTAAGTATCAACCCGGCCCGACCCTGGTTGTATGGCGGCTAAAGACTCCGTGACCAGGGAGGGACCGAGCCGAGGGACTAGGTGCTACTCTGGGGGCGACCTTGTAAGGGAGCAGGTGACTCCCACGGTACAGATGGCAGGGACTGACCGGAATAGCAGGTAGGCACAGCAGGCAGGTTGGCGAGCAGAAGCCTCCAGGTAGGCTATCAGGTAGACACGGCAAGTGACGGCAGGAGTCTCTAGGTGGGCTGGCAGGTGGTCACGGCAAGTGACGACAGGAGTCTCTAGGTGGTCACGGCAAGTGACGGCAGGAGTCTCTAGGTGGGCTGGCAGGTGGTCACGGCATGTGACGGCAGGAGCCTCCGGGAAGGCACGGCAGGTAACAAGCAGGTAACAGGCAGGTCACAGGCAAGTGCTCCCAGGTGATCGAGCTGGCAGGCACGGCAGGTAACAGGCAGGCAACAGACAAGTGCTCCCAGGTGAGCGGACTGGCAGGCACGGCAGGTAACAGGCAGGCAACAGGCAAGTGCTCCCAGGTGAGCAGACTGGCAGGCACGGCAGGTAACAGGCAGGCAACAGGCAAGTACTCCCAGGTGAGCGGACTGGCAGGCACGGCAGGTAACAGGCAGGTAACAGGCAGGTAACAGGCTGGCGGGCAAGACTGGTAGTCAGGCTAGCAGCGGGACCTGAGGGCTGAAGCAGAGGTAAGAAACACTGTGCAACAACTTTTGCTCGGGCACTTCCATTTTGGAGGAGGTGCCTTATATATGGGAGGACCATCGGCTATTGGCCGGGGACTCCTTAGGACGGCGCGCGCGGCCCCTTTAAGAGAGAGGGAGCGCGCGCGCCCTAAGCCCGGGGAGCTGCGTGCGCCGGCAGCAGGAAGAGGAGCGCTGGTAAACGCAGAGCGGGGAGCAAGGAGGTGAGTGGGACGGCGTCTCTGCCTGGCAGGGGGCAGAGACGCCAATGCTGCATGACCAAGTTGTCGAGCACTTTCCAAGTGATGCTAAAATCGCTTGGAAAGCGCTTGTCAACCCGCATGCGGAAATGCATGTGAAGAACGCTTCACATTCGCTTGTCCCTGGCAGGAAAACGCATGTACAATCCGCATGCATTTTTTTCTGCCAGGGAGATGCAGAAACACTCAGGAAAAAATCCTGAGCATTTCTGCATCATGGGCACATAGCCTTAGACTAGAAGAGTTTCTGAATTACTGGTATTAGGGTGTTCTATCATCCTCAGGTCTCAGCTTGGCAGTCAGTGTGAACTCTTGGAGATTGTTGCATTGTCATCCTCATTCACCAGTTATTGGCTCAAAAAAATCCTCAGGCTTTGTCTACTCTCAGGGGGATGGACAAGTAAGTTCACCCCTGCCAAACCAAATCTGCAATAAAAACTGCAAGGAAATTGAAATAAGCTCAATCGTTTCCCACTGAAGAGCAGGAAGATTCATCATCATCAACGGATGACTCTTTACAAAGCATATCTAAAGCAAGTTAAAAAATTTTGGCTCCCGAATGCTTCACAAGTTCCAGAATTTGTCATGATTGAGAGAGTTCATTACATGGTCCAGAAAAGCATTTTTAAACTAATCAACTACAAAAAAAAAAACAACTAAAAAACCTGGAAGCACATAGGAAATGTTTTCCTGTCCAGTACAGTAGTCACACCTTAACAATATCCAAGACTTTTCTGAAAGTGTCACAAGGACTTTTCATCAATCTGCGAGGAATTATAGAAGAACAATGTTCATTTTGCTCTCCTCTACCCATCTAAACTCAGATTATTGCCCAATGGGAATTCTACTTATTTGATGATCCCGTTACTGCTTAAAACAAGATCTAGGGGCTGTCAAGAGCCTTGTTGCCAGTCACTTGAACATGGCTGTCAAATGGATGATGCACCATCTCAGTGAGGAGCTGAAGATATTCTTTTGGAGGTTTAACACAATAGTTTTTCTATTACTGAATATTATTCTTGAGTGGGGAATCCACTTGAGAATTATTCCACTTGTATTGAGGAAGGCCACGCCCAGTCTAGTGACGCTACCATCCAGTTGGCGTGGCTGACAAGAGGGCGCGGCCTCGCGCCATACAACTGGAAGCGAGGCCGCACCCACTGGCCGAGAGTATGTATAACTCATACATACCCTCCGGTCTTTGCTCAGAAACTGGAGAATCCCCGTGCGTGCGCTGGAGGCAGGGCCGGAGTCAGCATCCAGCGTACTCAGGCAAGTGCCGGGGCTCTTTGCAAGCGGAAGGGGGCCCACTTGCCATCGGGGACAGCGGCGTGCTATGGGGCCCGTGAGTCAGCGGGCACTGGTACTGGGCCCCTCCTAGTACTTTAAACTGTTCGAAATACTTACCTCTCCCTGTTCCTCCGGACCTCTGGTGTCTTCCACGTCTTCTAACTCTGTGACAATCTCAGGGCAGAGGGTCCAAAGACGTCACTATAGTGCGCCATCTGATCAGAGCAGTTACAGTGCAGAGAGCCAGAAGACGCTAAAGAGACACGAGGAGAGGTATTTGATTTTTTTTATGTATAGAAAATTATATGGGGCCCATTATGTATGGAGCAACATATGGGGCCCATTATGTATAGAGTGTTATATGGGGCCCATTGTGTATGGAGCATTATATGGGGCCCATTCTGTATGGAGCATTATATGGGGCCCATTAATCCGTATGGAGCATTATATGGGGTCCATTATTCTGGATGGAGCAATATATGGGGCTCATTATACTGTATGGAGCAATATATGGGGTCCATTATACTGAATGGAGAAATATAAGGGGGCCATTATACTGTATGGAGCAATATATGGGGCTCATTATACTGTATGAAGCAATATATGGGTCACATTATTTTGTATGGAACAATATATGGGAATCATTATACTGTACGGAGGTCTATGTGGTGCCCATAGTACTGTTTGGAGGACTATGTAGTGCCCAGAATACTGTATGAAGGACTATACTGTCCAGTCTAAAATGAACACTTTTGAATTCCCCCAGGACACGCATTGTGTGCTGCGAGGATTCACTGGTTTCTGAGCTATTGTAGAATTTACAATAGATATCACTCATGTAATGTAAGAAGTAAGTGAAATATTTGGCCTTGTATATCTATATTTCTCTGCCGTATCTGTGGATCATGAATTGTGGTATGTGTTAAAGGGGCTCACTGAGACTCTTACGCCCGGGACCCACGAAAACCTGGAGCCGGCCCTGGCTGGTGGGATTCATAAGGCTGCAGTCACACAGAGTGGCTGCAAACTTATTGATTTGGACCAGACAACCCCTTTAACTGGTCACTTTGGAATGGAGAAGGTTTAGATCTGCCAACAAAACTCTGAAGTGTCCTCGACCATATCACTAAACTTTGCTCCCATATACTGTAGTTTTCCTGCAGAAAACTCATTGGCTTAAAAATAATTATTAATCATCTGTTCCTTTAAAAATAGATATTATCATGACTGCTATGAAGCTTTATACACCAATAAAAAGCAGAGTGTGCTAACTCTTCTCAGGAATGGCCTACACTACTCCATATGACTCGCCCCCAGGGCCGTGGGGTACTCGGCAGCCGGGCCTCTGGATGCCGATGGGGGATATCACGGTGGCTGACCCGGCCCGTGGCCCAGGGCGGTCACCCAAAAAGGGGGATTATTTATAGGGGATTTGTAAAGTGTTCGTGACGCCACCTGTGGAGTGTGGCTAAGGGAGCCGCCGCTGCGGAGCAGTCCTCTGAGGCAGATGGTAGGGCAGCTTGTGATGGAACGGCTCCCCAGAGGTGGAGCGGGCCTCAGGGCAGCGTGGGGTAATGGATAGTGGTGCAGGGGAGAGACGGCCAGGACGGTTCAGGGGAAATGACAGACACTCACACGGGGGTACGCTTCGATACCTTTACTGGTCTTGATGCAGGTATGGTCCAGGGTACTTGGTACGCAGGGTGCACTTCTGGACTCTCCCCAGTGAGCGGGTATAGGGCCTCCTGATCCGTTGCTTTCACTTGCTAAGCTTCTGACCTGCCTGGAGCTAGGCCTGGCTTTATTACTGTCTCTCTTTCTCTTTTGCACCTGCTGACCTGGTGGTAGGGCTTTCTCCTGGAGGTCACTCTCCCTGGATGCTGGGGCCTCCGTGACTCCTAGCCCTGGTACAATAGTCAGCGTTGGTCGGCCTGGGACTTGTAGTCCTCCAGGTATCCGGTGGTCCCTACTGGGTGTA
Organism: Phyllobates terribilis; assembly: GCF_046119375.1. NCBI lineage: Eukaryota > Metazoa > Chordata > Amphibia > Anura > Dendrobatidae > Phyllobates > Phyllobates terribilis. The sequence continues at coordinate 161,315,794 of NW_027362761.1, forward strand.
AAGGGTCCCTGTAGGCGCGGACCCGGTGTCCGGTGTCATCAGGGTGAGCCTGGTACGCTCCTCTGCCTCCTCAACTCCTCTCTCCTTTCCTCCTCTCTCCTCTCACCTTCGGCCACACTCGGGGCCCTCACTAGGCTTCAGTGCGTGCTGTAGGCCTAAACTTGCCTCACACAGCAGCCTACGTGCTGCTCTCTTTCTGAGCACACTAAACTCTAAACTAGACTGAGCTGCCTGGCTCCACCCTCCCTATATATATCCCTAACGGGCTCCCTCTGCTTGTCTGAGGTGGTAGGGTGGAGGTGTGTGAATGTAGTGAGGGCCTCTTGTGGAGAAGTCCATCCATGCACCCTACTGGGTTCTGTGGGACCTGTGCACAAAGTGGTAGGAGATTCCACAGGGGTGTTTATTCTAATTAAAGTACTAATTAACCATAAAGACCCCGATTCATTAAGACCCGCAATCATCCATCCAATCTTATTGAGGGTGTATCGTGGAGTCAGACACTTCTGATTTATGAAGATGTGCACAATCTGTCATGAATCAGCAGCGTTTGACGAGTGGAGTGTGCCTCAAAGCTCCACATCAGAAATATTACTCCAATCTCTAAGTAACTTTTCTGGAAAAAGGCAAGTCACAACTCATCATGCATTAGACGATCTGTGGTGTCACGTCTCTACCACGCCCCGCTCCACCTCAATGCCACCCATTTTAGCTGGGAGAAACTTGAGTAACAATGCCCAAAAAAAGGCTGTCTCCTCTCCTGTCCTGAGAGTGACTGCTGCATAGAAATACATGCTGTCACGCTCATGTCAGGAGAGCAGACGGCCAGTCTGAGGACTGCAACGAGTCCTTCGGTTGAGTAACACAGCATGTTCTCAGGATTATCTTGGATACTCTTCTGTTAAACGGCGGAGCCTCTTTTGATGTGATGCTCATACCTATGTTCTTTGTAATGTTATAATTGTTTTCTGCTCTCCCCTCCACTCTTTCTTTTTGTTTTTCACACATACAGGTAATTGTTGTGGAACAATTCAATATGATCCCCCTGACGCGCCCCCTGGGCCATGGGGTACTCGGTGCTGGGCCGGTCGTTGCTAGGGGAGATGTCACAGTGGCGGTGACCCGGTCGGTGACCCAGGGCGGTCAGTAAAAAGGGGGATTTTTATAGGGGATTTATATACAAAGTTCGTGACGCCACCTGTGGTATGCGGCTAAAGGGAGCCGCCGCTGCGGAGCAGGTCCTCTGGAGCTGATGTTAGTGCAGCAAAGCTGGTGTGGCTCTCCACAGGTAGAGCTTAGCTCCAGGGTAGTGTAGCTGTTATAGGTGATGCTGGGCGTTGTAGTGCAGGGGTGATGGCGCAGATAATAATCACAGAGACGGTGAAGTGCAGTCCTCAGGGTCTTTACTCACGGTTATTGCAGTCCAAGTTACAGATACCAATGTAACTTCCCTCGTCGTGCTGCGCTTACTCAGGGAGGGGTTCAGTCCACCCCCAGATATCTCCGGAGTACTTAGTGGGACCCCGTTCTGTGTGTTCTTTCTCTGGCCGTTTCCCTGCACCTCATACCAAGTGTCCCAATCCAGTACCTGCGGGCCTTGTCGGGTGACGTCTGTTCCGTCCCCTGGGTCCTCTATACTTACCTTCTTGGTGAGACTGATATGGACTGTTGGCTGCAGGACTTGAAATACTGTAGCCTCCGGTTTCTAGTTGAGACATAAAGTGCTCTGCTAGTTGAGGGACCGGTCCCCTTTGTGTGGCCTGACCCCTCCACTTCCTGGTAGATTCAGGCGTACGGGTGGCCTCCTGCACTGCCCGTACTCCTGGAGCCCTTCCTGCTCCTTTCCTTCTCCTTCCGTCTTGGGCCTCTCCTCAGGCCCTCCTCCCTGAGCAGAGCTCCTACAGAGCTCCTGCTCCCAACTCCTCTCACTGTAGACTGTACTCTGACTCTCTCTCACTAGACAAGATGGCTTCTCTATATATACCTTCCTTTCATGTGCTCCCCTAAGCTACTTCCTCCACCCACACCCACTACATAGCTCCTCCCATCAGCTAGGGACCCGGGACTGTGCTCTCCCTTAGGAGGAATCTCGCCCTGCCCCCACTGCTGGTATGTGTTGGATGCAGGTGTTAGGGTCCCGAGCTGTACTCCTTCCTTACCTGACAGTGAGATACCACACCTCTGGGTGAGATGCAGTACCTCTGTGGCGACTGAACCCTCAGGGGCGCCACACCCCGAATTGGCTCATTGGACTTTCACTTGTTTAGTTCACATTTAATACATTAATCTCTCATTCTAGTGTTAATTGTTAGGAGTTATAGATCTTCACATTTCTGTGATAGATAAGAATTTTCTAACTTTATCTTCCCTCCCCATCTACCTCTCTTTTTCCCCATTTTTTCCTTTTTGAGAAATGACTCGCCCCCTGGGCCGTGGGGCACGCGGATCCGGGCGATAGGGGAACGATGGGGGTAGTAGTAGTGGCGGCCCGGTCCCGCGGCTCAGGGTGGTCAGGCCAATGGTAGTCTGCTATGCGCTCCAAATAATGTCCGACTACGCCACCCGTGGATTGCGGTTATTAGGAACCGCCGCTGCAAGGCAGTCCGCTGGGGCTGATGATGGGTGCAGCTGAGGTGATGTGACTCCCCACGGGAAGAGTGCAGCCCCAGGGCAGTGTAGTGGATGTTGGGAGTGATGGTAGTGCGAGTCCCGGTGCTGATAGTGCTGGAGGCGCGAAGGAGCACACAGACAACAAGTTACAGTCCAGGGTCTTTACTCACAGTTCGTTTGTTCCAGGTCACTTCGGCCAGCAGTGACCGCCCGAGCCGTGCTGCGTCCACCAGGTGTGGGGCTCGGTCAACTCCCAGGCAGTTCAGGAGCATGGCACAGGACCCCCTTTTATCCTTTCTCTGGCCTGCCTCACCAGTGACCCACTTTTGTCCAGCTGCCGCGGACCTGTGCGGTTAAACGTGGGCCCCGTCCTCCGCTGTCCTATATGGTGCCTTCCTAGCAGGTTTGATGAGGTGTCGCACCAATATATGATCACGACGACCGGTCTTTGGCTGAGGGTTGTTTCTCCTCCACCAACTTGGGATCCGGTACCCTTAATCTGCCTGACCCTGCACCCTGGATTCTCGTGGGTTCTTAGGGTCCCTTCCACCTTCTTGTTCCTGAGCCCCTCTGTTTCTCTGTCTCTCCTTCTTTGCAGTTCCTTTCTGTCTCTGTTCCTCTCTCTTGGAGCTGAGATGAGCCAGAATCTCAGCTCCCCTTCACCTCCTCCTTGGCCTCTTCTCCAGGCCCACTTTTCCTTCTCCTCTCAGGCCCCGGCCTCTTCCCTAGGCCTGCCTCTGGAGCAGCACTCAGCCTGAGCTGTTGCTCCCTGTCTTCTCCTCTCCACAGAACGAACCTAGATCTCAGATGGTGCCCACCTTTTATACCTCCCTCTAGCCATGAGCCCAGGTGACCAGCAACCAATGGGCTCCTTCCTACACTCAGGAACCGCCCCCTATCTGCCCCTACAGCACTGGGTGTTCCACCCCTCCCTCCCCACTCCAGCAGGGACATGGTCGGTCGTGCCTGCACTTATGTCTAGTGGGAGCACCGTTGAGCTGTCCCTCGGAAATGGGGTGTGTGTGCTGTATGCAGCTAACTGAGCCCTGGTCCATACTCCATCCTTACCTGGGAGTGGAATATCACACCTCTGGTCTGAGGTGCAATACCCCTGCAGCGGCCGAACCCTCGGGGCGCTACATTCCCCCCTGGTAAAGCACAGCACGTCCTCGGGCTGGAAAAGAGCAAAAACAGTTGATTACAGGACATGCAAAGACTTTTTCAATAACTTTTTACATTAGAAACAGACATTACGGTTCAACTCCCTTTATGGGACACACTTTTCTTTTCACTAGACATTATAGAAAACTTTTCCAATACTTCCGGAACTCTTTTGTATAAAACATTATAGAAAACTTTCACATGACTATTTAGCAGCATATAAAACCTTTTCACATAAAACATTTTTTTTTTTTTTTAAGTAAAGCACATTCTTGGATCCTGGCGGCGGTGCAACTTGCGACCAGGTGTTCTTTCTTTTTAAAGGTGCAACACTCCATTTTAACTTTGAGGTAGACGTTGCGGTTCTTGTATAAAACCAGTAGGGGGCGCTTTAAGAAGCGCAACTATATACATGGGATTGGCCGTTCCCAGTCCTCGGCCGGTGGGGATAGGGGAATGGCTGCTCACAGTCCTCAGCCTGTTAGGGGAAGAGGGGTGGCTGTTCTCAGTCCTCAGCCAGGTTACTTAGGGGATAGGGCATAACGTTCACACAGTCCTATATCAGTCCCAACGGGGACCACACTCAATTTGAAACAGTCCCACACAGTTCCTTTGCACCCTTATGGGTAACTATTTACAATGCCACTTGACCGTTCACTGGTAACGGTGTCTTCGTGACGCTCCTTCTTCCTCCTCATACGGATCTTCAGGCCCGTCCGGGCCCTCCTGGTACTCAGCGTCCGAGTAGTGCTGTTCCTCCTCCTCTACTACTCGGCGGACGTGTAGGGCGTACCACCCCTTCACGCCTTGGTGTCGGGTGTAAGACACCACGTCGCCTGGGAATAGATCCCGCCCACGATGGCCTTCCGGTAGGTGACTCTCCACATCTCTCCTTGTCACAAACACGTCACTGATGGTCTCGGGGTCTCGGATGAAGCCCCAGCCGCGCTCCATCTGGAACTTCACCACAGTCCCGGTGACTCGGGGTCTGCGGGCAGTTCGGGGATCTCGTCGCGCCTTCATTTTCTGCTCCGCGCTCTGGACCTGCAGCTTCTCTTGCTTCACCCGCCGCTCTCGCTGCTCCTTCTCAAACATCTCCAGCTGTTGGCGGCAGGCCTCCCGCCGCTCAGCTGCGCCCGCTCGCGTTTCTTTCGTGAACCCCATCAGGTCCTCCCCTGTGGGGTCCCATTCAAACTGGGCATCTTCCAATGGCAGCTGGGGGATTTCCTGAGGCGCCGGAGCAGGTATAAGGGGCTCAGATGGTACTTCAACCTCCGCGGGCGGGCTCCTCTGGAAGCGGGGGTTTGGGCCAGATGAATGGAAGCCCATCCGGACTGGTGTGTTGGGCGAAGAGATCTGCTCCCAGTGGTGGTACTGCAGCAGCAGGGGGCGCAGGTGGGTTGGCGGCGCCCGGGGGCACGTGACCTTGCGACCAGGCCCGTGCTGGTTGTTTCCTGGTTGCTCCCAAGGGCGGTACAGCAGGTGCAGGGGGTTCCGTCGGGGCAGCGGCGCCCGGGGGCGCAGGGCCTTGCGGCCGGGCCTGCGATGGTGGTTGGCTGAGCACGCCCGGGGTCAGAGGGCACGGCGTGGGGCGGGGCTCACCGGCAGCGTCGACGGCCTGGGGGCCGGTTGATGGCGGTGGGGGCACGGTGTCGACGGCGGGTCCCGGTGCGTTGGGCTCCGTGACGGGGTGCAGGGGAAGGTCGGCGGCCTCAGGATTCAGTGCAGGGGCGTCTCCGTTACCTGCCTCTGCTGTCGCGGCCTCCTCCGCGGCGTCGTCCTCGGCCTCCGCTCTGCCTTCACTGCCCTCGGTGGCTGGTGCGCTGCTCGTCGATGGCGCCTTCGGCTGCAGGATCACAGCCCGCCGGGCCACTTCCTTCTTCCATCCGGCGATCACGTCCTGCTGCGCCCGGACCATCCTCCGGTCCAGCTCTTCCAACGCCGCCCGTGTATATTCGGGGTCCTCCTTGGGGAGATGGGCTAACAGCTCGGTGAGGCTGCATGGTGGTGTAGCTTGCAGCAGGCCCTTTGCCAGGGTACCGGAACTGGTTTCTCCCTCCATCTCCGGGTGCGGCCTGGCCAGACTCATCCAGACTGCGCCCTGCCCCACAGTTTTCTTCTCTCTCCGCCCCCAGAGGGGGTGGTCCTGGGGCATTCTGCTGACAATCACTTTCAGGGGCAGCCCCCCCATGTTGATGGACATCTCCACTGCTGCATTCCTGGCTGGTGGGGGCGGGCTCCTTCTTTGGCGCCATACTGGGACCTGGCCCACGATGGGAGGTGGCTTCCTGCTGTCTTTTGGTGCGCACATAATGGCGTCCGCTCTGCCAGGGCGGGAAAGACGGATGAAGATGGCGGGAAACGGTCCAAGATGGCGTCTGATGGCGGGAATCGGCTCTGGATGGCGGGAAACGACTCCTAACGGCGGGAAACTTCTTTTTAAGGTACATGTGCAATTTTCTTCAGGCACGCAATACCCGCTTGTGGCGGGTTGGTAATGATCCTGCCGACTACGCCAAAGCTGACTCACCCTCTGGGCCGTGGGGCATGCGGATCCGGGCGATAGGGGAACGATGGGGGTAGTAGTAGTGGCGGCCCGGTCCCGCGGCTCAGAGTGGTCAGGCCAATGGTAGTCTGCTATGCGCTCCAAATAATGTCCGACTACGCCACCCGTGGATTGCGGTTATTAGGAACCGCCGCTGCAAGGCAGTCCGCTGGGGCTGATGATGGGTGCAGCTGAGGTGATGTGACTCCCCACAGGAAGAGTGCAGCCCCAGGGCAGTGTAGTGGATGTTGGGAGTGATGGTAGTGCGAGTCCCGGTGCTGATAGTGCTGGAGGCGCGAAGGAGCACACAGACAACAAGTTACAGTCCAGGGTCTTTACTCACAGTTCGTTTGTTCCAGGTCACTTCGGCCAGCAGTGACCGCCCGAGCCGTGCTGCGTCCACCAGGTGTGGGGCTCGGTCAACTCCCAGGCAGTTCAGGAGCATGGCACAGGACCTCCTTTTATCCTTTCTCTGGCCTGCCTCACCAGTGACCCACTTTTGTCCAGCTGCCGCGGACCTGTGCGGTTAAACGTGGGCCCCGTCCTCCGCTGTCCTATATGGTGCCTTCCTAGCAGGTTTGATGAGGTGTCGCACCAATATATGATCACGACGACCGGTCTATGGCTGAGGGTTGTTTCTCCTCCACCAACTTGGGATCCGGTACCCTTAATCTGCCTGACCCTGCACCCTGGATTCTCGTGGGTTCTTAGGGTCCCTTCCACCTTGTTCCTGAGCCCCTCTGTTTCTCTGTCTCTCCTTCTTTGCAGTTCCTTTCTGTTTCTGTTCCTCTCTCTTGGAGCTGAGATGAGCCAGAATCTCAGCTCCCCTTCACCTTCTCCTCGGCCTCTTCTCCAGGCCCACTTCTCCTTCTCCTCTCAGGCCCCGGCCTCTTCCCTAGGCCTGCCTCTGGAGCAGCACTCAGCCTGAGCTGCTGCTCCCTGTCTTCTCCTCTCCACAGAACGAACCTAGATCTCAGATGGTGCCCACCTTTTATACCTCCCTCTAGCCATGAGCCCAGGTGACCAGCAACCAATGGGCTCCTTCCTACACTCAGGAACTGCCCCCTATCTGCCCCTACAGCACTGGGTGTTCCACTCCTCCCTCCCCACTCCAGCAGGGACATGTTCGGTCGTGCCTGCACTTATGTCTAGTGGGAGCACCGTTGAGCTGTCCCTCGGAAATGGGGTGTGTGTGCTGTATGCAGCTAACTGAGCCCTGGTCCATACTCCATCCTTACCTGGGAGTGGAATATCACACCTCTGGTCTGAGGTGCAATACCTCTGCAGCGGCCGAACCCTCGGGGCGCTACAGGAACGTATTATACTCCTCTCTTCTTTCTATTTTTTCTTGCTTTCCTTTTACCCCCATTTTCTCTGCTTTATTCTCTCTTGTGGACGGTACTGCTCCTCTGATTGTGATGTGCAGATCAATGTGACAGTATATTGTACAAACATATATACACAATAGTTCAATCTTACCATCTAATATACTGTATATAATCATCTTATCCCATCTGTATGTCTGTCTGTCTGTCCAGGAAATCCCGCGTTGCTGATTGGTCCGGCCGCGGCCAAAGCGGTGTTTAAATTTGGCGCCAATATCGCTGATTGGTCGTGGCCGCCAGCCGCGTCCAATCAGCGATATTGGCGCCAATTTTAAACACCGCTTTGCTGATTGGTCGTGGTCGCCAACCGTGACCAATCAGCGATTTTGGCGCCAAATTTAAACACCGCTTTGCTAATTGGTCGCCGGCCGCGACCAATCAGCGATTTTGGCGCCAAATTTAAACACGTTCTCCGGTCCTCACTAATACGCTTCGCTGATTGGTCGCGGCCACTGGCGATATTGGCGCCAAAATTAAACATCTCTTTGCTGATTGCGCCCGGTCGGCCGCATACATATTCTAGAATACCCGATGCGTTAGAATCGGACCAACATCTAGTGCAGACATATATGTCATCAGCTTGACTCCTCTATTGATGGGGTAATTTTTCTCCAACAGGCTAATCATCCTGGACTGACCATGGATCAAAGAGAAACTTTTAACCACTTTGCGCCAGAGCCTGTTTTTGCCTTTGTGACCAGGCCAATTTTTTCAATTCTGACCACTGTCACTTTGTGAAGTAATTACTCTGGAACGCTTCAATGGATTCCCCTGATTCTGAGATGGTTTTTCATGACAGGAAGCTATAAGGGTTAAAAGTTGACCAGCGATTTCTCATTTTTCCAACAAAATTTACAAAAACATTTTTTTAGGGACCACATCTTATTTGAAGTGACTTTGAGGGGCCTTTATGACAGAAAATACCCAAAAGTGACACCATTCTAAAAACTGCACCCCTCAAAGTGCTCAAAACCACATTCAAGAAGTTTATTAACCCTTCAGGTGTTTCACGGGAATTTTTGGAATGTGGAAGAAAACAATGAACATTTAACTTTTTTTCACAAAAATGTTACTTTAGACCCAATATTTTTATTTTCACAAGGGTAACAGGAAAAAATGGACTACACAATTTGTAGTGCAATTTCTCCTGAGCGCGCTGATACCCCATATGTGAGGGAAAACCACTGTTTGGGCGCACGGCAGGGCTCGGAAGGGAAGGAGCGCCATTAGACTTTTTGAATGTAAAATTTGTTTGAATAATTAGCGGACGCCATGTTACGTTTGGAGAGCTCCTGATGTGCCTAAACAGTGCCCCACAAGTGACACCATTTTGGAAACTAGACCCCTTAGGGAACTTATCTAGATGTGTGGTGAGCACCTTGAACCCCAAGGTGCTTCACAGAAGTTTATAATATTGAGCTGTAAAAATAAAATTTTCACATTTTTCCCACAAAAAAGTTTTTCATCCCTTAATTTTGCATTATCATAAGGGTAATGGGAGAAATTGCACCATGAAATTTGTTGTGCAATTTTTCCTGAGTAAGCTGATACCCCATATGTGGGGGAAAACCACTGTTTGGGCACACGGCAGGGTTTGGAAGGGAAGGAGCGCCATTTGACTTTTTGAATGTAAAATTTGCTTGAATAATTAGCAGACGCCATGTTGCATTTGGGGAGCCCCTGATGTGCCTAAACAGTGGAAACCCCCCACAAGTGACACCATTCTGGAAACTAGACCCCTTAGCGAACTTATCTAGATGTGTGGTGAGCACCTTGCACCCCCAGGTGCTTCACAGAACTTTATAATATTGAGCCGTAAAAATAAAATTTTCACATTTTTCCCACAAAAAATGTTTTTCATCCCCTAATTTTGCATTATCATAAGGGTAACAGGAGAAATTGCACCATGAAATTTGCTTTGCAATTTTTCCTGAGTATGCCAATACCCCATATATGGGGGAAAACCACTATTTGGGTACACTGCAGGGTTTGGAAGGGAAGGAGCGCCATTTGACTTTTTGAATGTAAAATTTGTTTGAATAATTAGCGGACGCCATGTCACATTTGGGGAGCCCCTAATGTGCCTAAACAGTGGAAACCCCCCACAAGTGACACCATTCTGGAAACTAGACCCCTTAGCGAACTTATCTAGATGTGTGGTGAGCACCTTGCACCCCCAGGTGCTTCACAGAACTTTATAATATTGAGCTGTAAAAATAAAATTTTCACATTTTTCCCACAAAAAATGTTTTTCATCCCCTAATTTTGCATTATCATAAGGGTAACAGGAGAAATTGCACCATGAAATTTGTTCTGAAATTTCTCCTGAGTACGCCGATACCCCATATGTGGGGGAAAACCACTGCTTTGGTGTACGGCAGGGTTCGGAAGAGAAAGGAGTGCTATGTTGGCAGGGATAGGTTGCAGACACCATGTCACATTTGAAGAGTCGCTGACATGCCGAAACAGCAGAAACTCCCACAAGTGACCCCATTTTGTAAAGTACACCTCTCAAGTAATTCCTCTAGGGAAGTAGTGAGTATTTTTTAATTTTTAAATTTATGCCATTGGGCAGTGAAGAAAACATAATTATATTTTTACCACAAAAAAAGGTTTTACCCTCAGATTTTACATTTTCACACAGGGCAATGGGTAAAAATGGTGCCGAAATGTGTCACACAATTTCTTCTAAAAGTGGCAATACCCCATATGTGGCTGTATCGTACCGCTTAACCATACGGCGAGATATGGGAGGGACGGAGCGCTATTTGACAATTGGAGAACAAATTATTGTAGAATAGGCATTTGGATTTGGGAGCACAAAATTTTCTGAATTTCTTTTGGGGGGCAAGGGCCATTTCGCTTTTCCAGAGCCTTTCTGCTACCAGTAACTTGGAAGTCCCTTATATTTTTAACAGATGATGGACCTGAGTGAGGACTAGCTTTTTTTGAGGACTGAGTTGAAGCTTTTATTGGGAACATTTTACGTAACATTTATCCGGCGCTCTAGGCTGAGCACTTACATCGGGATTTCCATCTAAATTTCCAAGTGAGGTAATTCAGATGAAACCCCTGCGGGATCCATTCACTGTAATGAGGCAGCAGAGTTACTCTGGACTGCGTCTGGCCTCTGTTTAGCGGTGTCCTTTTTTTCAGAAGTGCACAAAACTGTGGCCAACTGCACTTTTATGCACGCCTAAAAAAACTGACACTGTGGGATCACAGGCCAGACGGCACCCACAGTGGCCTATATCTGCCTCATTACAGGGAATCTTCCGTCATGGGTTCCGTCTGAATCCCGTATTTCAGAGATTTACATGGAAATTGTGGTGCAAGTGCTCAGCGCAGAAAGCAGGATGAATGTGAGCTGAGCCTTACTGCGATCTTTGGGAGACATAATAAACAAATCAGTAGCAGGTGAAGAATTGGTTTTATTTATTTTTTACGCCGTTCCTCGTGCGGTATAAGTGATGAGATTACTTTATTCTTCAGGTCGGTGCGATTACAGAGATACCAGATTTATATCGTTTTTTATGATTGACAGCTGTCACACACTAAAAGATGCTTTTTATTTGCAAAATCTAGTTTTTGCATCGCCATATTTTGAGAGCTATAATTTTTCCATATTTCGGCCGACAGAGTCGTGTGACAGCTTGTTTTTTGCGGGACGAATTGCAATTTTTATTGGTGCCATTTTTGGGTACGTGACATTTTTTGATCGCTTTCTATTCCGTTTTTTGGCAGGTAAAATTAACAAAAACCAACAATTCAGGAATTGTTTTTTGAGTTTTTTTTATGCCGTTCTGCGTGTGGTAAAAGTGATAAGGCAGCATTATTCTTCGGGTCAGTATGTTTACAGCGATATTACACTTACTGTATATTTTTTTTATGTTTTGGCGCTTTTACACAATAAAATAATTTTATAGAAAAAATATTTTTTTTCCATCGCTTTATTCTGAGAGCTATAACTTTTTTATTTTTCTGCTGATGGAGCTGTATGGCGGCTATTTTTTTGCGGAACAAGATGACGTTTTCAGCTGTACCATTTTTATTTCCATTTTGCTTTTTGATCGCATTTTTTTCCACTTTTTGTTTGGCGACATGATGAAAAAGCATAGTTTTTTGCTCCGTTTTTTATTTATTTTTATTACGGTGTGCACAGAAGGAGTTAATTAGTGTGACAGTTTTATAGATCGGGTTGTTTCGGACGCGGCGATACCAAATATGTGTACTTTTTTTGTTTTTACATAAATATACCTAATTATTGGTTTAATATTTTATTTATTTTTATTTATTTTGTGATTTTTTTTTAACAGTTTGAAAACATTTTTTAGACTTTTTTTTACATTTTTACTTAGTCCTGTATGGGACATTAATTTTAATTTTTCTAATCACTGTTCTCATGCAATGCAATAGACATGTATTGCATTGCATGAGAGCTTTGCTGACAGTTTCACACTGTCTGTCTCCTGCTAGACTTGAGCTGCAGGCTGAGCCTAGCAGGACACCATACATGACAGATCCGGAGGCGGTCATGTGACCTCCGGCTGCCATGACAACGGCAGGTGCTGTAAGACATCAGGGGGCCGTCGGAGAGGTAAGTGGACGACCCCCTCTCCTCTCACTATCTTCTAAATGCCCCTCTCCTCTCACTATCTTCTAAATGCCTCTCCTCTCACTATCTTCTAAATGCTCACTATCTTCTAAATGCCCTTTGATAGCAAAGGGTTAACATCATTGGGACCTGATCCAGTCAGGTCCCGATGATGTCCCCTGTCAGAGCTGTCGCTCTGCACCGCACCCGCAGCGCTTGCAGGACCCTGGGGGTCCTGAGGGCTGCGGGACCACTGACCGTTCATAAACGTCGGCGCTGCACAGAGCCCAGGCAGCACCGACGTTTATGTACAGTGGGCGGTCTGGAAGCGGTTAATAATCTCATTTGAAAAGGTAAACAATGAGATTAAATCTTTGCAGCTTTACAAGGCACCAGGTCTGGATGGTCTTGAGGTAAATTTTTATAAAATGTAACAGCCTTGACTTTCTCAACATCTCCTCATTCTTTATTGAGACCTTTGAAACCAGATCCATGTCAAATTGCTTCAATGAAACCTATATCTCTCTCTTACCTTAACCAGGCAAAGACTCCACAGCTTCCTGGGTCTTATAGACCAATCTCTCACTTTAATATTCATTTTAATCTGCTAACTAAAATTATAGCAACTGGGCTCCAATCTATTTTTCCAGAAATTTTAGCATCCTTTCAGATTAGTTTTGTACACAAATACTCTGTCACTTGCAACATAAGATCTAAAATTGATCTTATTATGCAAATATTCCAGAAAAAAAAAAAAGAAAAGATCATATCCTTGTCAGCCTTGCTTGGCTCCAATTAGAATCTTAAAGTTCCACCTTTTTGTAACGACCACCCACCCCGCCCCCGCTTAGACGTCATACGTCCATTGCTTTGAAGATTAACTTTTCTACATTTTCTCATGTTATACTCGCAACCTTAAATGTATTTTATTGGGATTTTATGTGATATACCAACACAAAGTAACAAGTATTTGTGAAATATAAAGGAAATGATACATGGTTATGTTATGGGTATTTGTATTCAGCCCTCCTGAGTCCATACTTTGTAGGCCCACCTTTTGCTGCAATTACTGCTTCAAGTCTTTTGGGGTATGTCTTAGCAGCTTTGCACATCTAAAGGCTGAACATTTTTGCCTATTCTTCTTTGCAAACTAGCTCTAGCTCAGTGATATTAGATGTAGAGCATCTGTGAACAGCAATTTTCAAGTCTTGCCACAGATTCTCAATGAGATTTAGGTCTGGACCTTGGCTGGGCCATTCACACACGTGAATATGCTTTGATCTAAACAATTCCATTGTAGCTCTGGCAGTATGTTTAAGGTCGTTGTCCTGCTGAAAGGTGAACCTACAAACCAGTCTCAAGTCTTTTACAGCCTCTAACAGGTTTTCCTCCAGGATTGCCCTGTGTTTAGCTCCATCCATCTTCCCATCAACTCTGACCAACTTCCCTTTCCATGCTGAAGAAAAGTGTCCCCACAGCATGATGCTGCCACCACTCTGTTTGATGGGGAGGATGGTGTTACACTCTGAGGGGGGCGTCAGATTATACTCTGTGGGAGCTGCAGTATACTCTATGGGTACTGCATTATACTCTGTGGGGGCTATATTATACTCTATGGAGGCGACATTACTCTTTGTGGGATGGCAATATTCTCTGTGGCACGACATTATTCTCTATCAAGGACTATAGGCTGTGTATTATACTCTATGTACAATATGGGGGCTGCATTATCCTGTATCGAGGACTATTGGGCACATTATATTATGTGTACTATATGGGGGCTGCATTATACTGTATGGCAGACTTCACGATTGTGTCCTACTTGTTGTTGATTCTTCCCCAAAAATTAGAATTTTATATCTTTATGTTTGAAGCCAGAAATGTGGCAAAAGGTAGAAAAGTTCCAAGGGGGCCAAATACTTTCACAATGCACTGTACTATCGGGAATGCATTGTACTGTATGGAGGACTATGGGGAATGCATTATACTGTATGGAGGTATGTGGTATGCATCATACTGTATTGAGGACTATGGGGTGTGCATTATACTATATGGAGGACTATGGGGTGCATTATACTATGTGGAGGACTATGGGGTGCATTATACTAAATTAGCAAAATGCTGCCTATTCATCGAGTGATTGGATTGCTTATGCCTGAACAATAATCATTGATCTCAGCAGCACATCTCCAGGTGAAAACTGCAGATATGCTGCTGAAAACATGATACTGTATGAGGCCCTGCAATTCTTTCCTTAACTTCCTCCCTTAATCCTTTTTTGTCTCCTTATAAAACAGAGTATTATATAAAGTCTTCTTCTTTGCGTGTCTCAGGAGATAAGGCTGTGCTCCCCCTCCTCTTCATCTTCATGATCCTGTGTCTGGTTGTAAAACAACTGGATGCAGAAGGAAGGTCCCACATGTTTCCCATCTGCAGTACATTCACAAAGATTTACAAAGATTGGTAAAACCCTTAGCCCCAGTGAATGGAAGAGAATACAGCTAAGTTAATACCCGTATTTTCTGCAAGATTTGTACACGATTTTTTAGAAACACATGGAAAATCCTACAGATTAGAAATAAGTATGTTTATTTTCTGTTTATTTTTATAATTTATTTCCACATCCTATGTAAAAGCTACAGTGAATACAGTGGCTTGCGAAAGTATTCAACTCTCTTGCCATTTTTCGTGTTTTGCTACCTCACAACCTTGAATTTTACTTGTTTTTTGAGGGTTTGCATCAGTTCATGTAAAGAACTATAACTGTGAACATTTAATTTTATTTTTATTGTGAGGCAAACAACAAATAAGACAAAATTACTGAACTTCAGAGTGCATTACTATTCACCCCCCTAAAGTCAGTACTTTGTAGAGCCTCCTTTTGCGGCAATTACGTGTCACGCTGTCTCTGTGTACTGGAGGTAGGGGGCCTAAGCTGACCCTAAGCTGGGGCCCTGACTAATCCCTCTACCTGGAGGTACTGTTAAAGGTACAGAGGTCCAGGCCGCCAGCGTAACCCCTACCTCCTGAGGATCCCTGCACCTAAGTAATCTAGTCCTGAGAAGGACCCCTGATCACAACAAAAGGGGACAGGTAATAATATGCCCACACTCAGTACTTAGACGAACGAGACAGTACAAGGGTAAAACCAAAACCACCTTGCATACAAAAACTACACAACTACAACAGAGGGAACACCAACGGGAAAGGAGATAAATGATAAAGCGAGGAAGGGAAAAAACACTCCAAATACACTTAGCTCTGAAACTCCAAATACCACGATCCGCTCTGTTAGTCTGCATGAAAAGCTTTCACCGACACTTCCCTAACAGACCGGCAGGCATTTGAAGGAGTCCCACTACAGCAGCATTGATTGCAGCTGGGCGAGGCTGGACCTCGTCTAGCACAGAGAGAGAGAGAGTTAACTCCCTCACTGCCGAAAAACACAAAGCACCAAAAACTCAGCTGCGAGAAGTCAGGCTGTGTAATCGTGACGATCTTCGTGGCGACACACCCGTGACATTACGGCTGCAAGTAGCTTTAATAATAATAATCATTTTTATTTTTATAGCACCAACATATTCCGCAGCACTTTACAAATTTTAGGGGGACTTATACAGACAATACAGAATAAGCATATCTCATATCGAAAGGAGTGAGGGCCCTGCTCGCAAGCTTACAGTCTATGAGGAAATGGGGGAGACACAAAAGGTAGAATGTACATATATTGTATAATGCAGCCTTGATATACTAAATAGGATTAATAATACATGGACTGGTCGCCTGCCAGTATGTGTACTGTCCTGACCGAGGCTATTATGTGCATGGTTGGTACTTTGGATAAGTCTCCATGAGCTTTGCACATCTTGCCACTGGGATTTTTGCCCATTCCTCGAGGGAAAACATAGACAAACAGCTAGTAAGAAGCTTTTCTCACTAGGTGTGTGTCCATATTTGGGACCTGGTCACATTGTGTTCAAGATTATTGTAATTGTTTTTGCTATGTATACCCCTTTCTTCACATGTAAAGCGCCATGGAATAAATGGCGTTATAATAATAAATAATAATAATAATAATGTGACACTTAGATTGCACACAGGTGGACTTCCTTTCACTAAGCATGTGACTTATGAAGGTAATTGCTTGCCCCAAACATTTTTAGGGTCTTCATTCCATAAGGGGTGAATACATATGCAAATGCCAATTTTTAGTTATTTGATCCCATAAATTTAGTTTATGCCTATATTTGATATAAGCATAAGTTTCATACAGGGGGGAAAAAAAGCATTTAGTCAGCCACCAATTGTGCAAGTTCTCCCACTTAAAAAGATGCGAGAGGCCTGTAATTGACATCATAGGTAGACTTCAACTATGAGAGACAAAATGAGAAAATAAATCCTGAAAATCACATTGTCTGATTTGGAAAGAATTTTTTTTTAAATTTTGGTGGAAAATAAGTATTTGGTCAATTACAAACAAGCAAGATTTCTGGCTCTCACAGACGTGTAACTTCTTCTTTAAGAAGCTCCTCTGTCCTCCACTCTTTACCTGTAGTACTGGCACCTGTTTGAACTTGTTATCAGTATAAAAGACACCTGTCCGCAACCTCAAACAGTCACACTCCAAACTCCACTATGGTGAAGACCAAAGAGCTGTCGAAGGACACCAGAAACAAAATTGTAGCCCTGCACCAGGCTGGGAAGACTGAATCTGCAATAGGCAAGCAGCTTGGTGTGAAGAAATCAACTGTGGGAGCAATAATTAGAAAATGGAAGACATATGTAGCACCCTGAGGATTCGGCTGCTACAGGGGTATTGCACCTCAAGCCAGAGGTGTGATATTCCACTCCCGGGTAAGGATGGAGTGTGGAACTGAGCTCAGTTAGCTGCATACACTACATACATCCCATTTCCGAGGGACAGACCAATGGTACTCCCACTAGGTATATGTGCAGGTACGACAGTGTCTGTCCCTGGCTGGAGTGGGAGGGGGGTGGAACATCCCAGTAGTGTAGGGGCAGATAGGGGGAGCAGTCTGGGTAATGCTAGGAGCTCATTGGGTGCTGGTCACCTGAGCTCACACATAGAGGGAGTATATAAGGTGGGAACCATCTTAGATCAGGGTCAGTCTTCTGTAGAGGGTTAGTGAGTCCTGAGAGAGGTCCAGGAGCGCCTGCAGAGAGAAGAGAGGAGAAGAGAAGGACCCAGAGGGGGAGAAGAAGGAACCCCAAGAACCTAGTATACAACCAGAAGGGTGAAGGGTTGGCACGCAAGGGAACCGGATCCCAAATTAGTGGAGGAGCGAAACAACCCTCAGCTAAGAACCGGAGGCTGCGACATTTCATGTGGAGCAGCCCCTCACTAAGTCCACTAAGAAGGCACACCAGGTATAGGGTCAGGGAACCCCGAAGAGGTGCACCCACCAAGAGGCCCGAGGGAGCCGGATATAAGTGGACCCCTGGTGAGAAAGGCCAGTAGAAAGGACAGTCAGAAAGGGAGCTCAGGACCACGCTCCAGAATTGCTTGGGGGTTGGCCGAGTCCAGGACCTGGTGGACGCAGCACGGCTCGGGCGGTCACTCAAGGCCAGAGTGACCAACAGAACAGCAGTAAGTAAAAACCCTGAACTGCACAGCCCGACTCTGAGTCTTCTTACCATCCACACTGCACCACCACTACCACCATCCTCTACACCTGACCCCCTGAGGCTATACCCCTCCCGTTGGGGGTTATACTACCCGAAGCTGCACACATACCACCAGCCTCAGCGGACCCTGCTGCAGCGGCGGCCGTATTGACCGCAAATCAACGGGTGGCGTAGTCGACACAAAGAACAACTAATAACATCTGTAAAGACTGCCACACACTGAGCTTGACACCCTGGGCACGGACCGGGTCACCGCCACTCGGAGACTACAACCCCCATCTGATCCGGCTCCGGGTATCCCCCAAACAACACTGGCCCAGGGGGCGCGTCACATACAAGACCACTGATAATCTCCCTCGATTTGGGGCTCCACACAAGATCTCACCCCGTGAGAAAAAATCCCAGAACCACACAGGGGGGGCTAGTGAATGACCTGCAGAGAGCTGGGACCAACATTACACAGGCTACCATCAGTAACACATTACGCCGCCAGGGACTCAGATCCTGCAGTGCCAGACATGTCCCCCTGCTTAAGCCATTACATGTCCGGGCCCGTCTGAAGTTTTCTGGAGAGCAATTGGATGATCCAGAAGAGTATTTGGAGAATGTCATATGGTCAGATGAAACCAAAGTAGAACTGTTTGGTAGACACACAACTCGTCGTGTTCGGAGGAGAAAGAATGCTGAGCTGCATCCAAAGAACACCATACCTACTGTGAAGCATGGGAGTGACAGCATCATGCTTTGGGGCTGTTTCTCTGCCAAGGGACCAGGATGACTGATCCGTGTACATGAAAGAATGAATGGGGCCATGTATCGTGAAATTTTGAGTGCAAACCTCCTTCCATCAGCAAGGGCATTAAAGATGAAACATGGCTGGGTCTTTCAGCATGACAATGATCCCAAGCTCACCGCAAGGGCAACTAAGGAGTGGCTTCATAAGAAGCATTTCAAGGTCCTGGAGTGGCCTAGCCAGTCTCCAGATCTAAACCCTATAGAAAACCTTTGGAGGGAGTTGAAAGTCCTTGTTGCCCAGCGACAGCCCCAAAACATCACTGCTCTAGCTGAGATCTGCATGGAGGAATGGTCCAACATACCAGCAACAGTGTGTGCCAACCTTGTGAAGACTTACAGAAAACATTTGACCTCTGTCATTGCCAACAAAGGATATATAACAAAGTATTGAGATGAACTTTTGTAATTGACCAAATACTTATTTTCCACCAAAATTTGAAAAAAAATTATTTCCAAATCAGACAATGTGATTTTCAGAATTTGTTTTCTCATTTTGTCTCTCATAGTTGAGGTCTACCTATGATGTCAATTACAGGCCTCTCTCATCTTTTTAAGTGGGAGAACTTGCACAATTGGTGGCTGACTAAAGACTGTTTTTCCCCACTGTATATCTACAGTGCTCAAAAAAATAAAGGGAACACTCAAATAACACATCCTAGATCTGAATGAATGAAATATTCTCATTGAATACTTTGTTCTATACAAAGTTGAATGTGCTGACAACAAAATCACACAAAAATCATCAATGGAAATCAAATTTATTAACCAATGGAGTCCTGGATTTAGAGTCACCCCCAAAATTAAAGTGGAAAAACACACTACAGGCTGATCCAACTTTGATGTAATGTCCTTAAAACAAGTCAAAATGAGGCTCAGTATTGTGTGTGGCCTCCACGTGCCTGTATGACCTCCCTACAATGCCTGGGCATGCTCCTGATGAGGTTGCGGATTGATTCCTGTGTGATCTCCTCCCAGACCTGGACTAAAGCATCCGCCAATTCCTGGACAGTCTGTGGTGCAATGTGACGTTGGTGGATGGAGCGAGACATGATGTCCCAGATGTGCTCAATTGGATTCAGGTCTGGGGAATGGGCGGGCCAGTCCATAGCTTCAATGCCTTCATCTTGCAGGAACTGCTGACACACTCCAGCCACATGAGGTCTGGCATTGTCCTGCATTAGGAGGAACCCAGGGCTAACCACACCAGCATATGGTCTCACAAGGGGTCTGAGGATCTCATCTCGGTACCTAATGGCAGTCAGGCTACCTCTGGCGAGCACATGGAGGGCTGTGCAGCCCTCCAAAGAAATTCCACCCCACACCATTACTGACCCACTGCCAAAGTGGTCATGCTGAAGGATGTTGCAGGCAGCAGATCACTCTCCATGGCGTCTCCAGACTCTGTCACGTCTGTCACATGTGCTCAGTGTGAACCTGCTTTCATCTGTGAAGAGCACAGGGCACCAGTGGCGACTTTGCCAATCCTGGTGTTCTGTGGCAAATACCAAGCGTCCTGCATGGTGTTGGGCTGTGAGCACAACCCCCATCTGTGGACGTCGGGCCCTCATACCACCCTCATGGAGTCAGTTTCTAACCATTTGTGCAGACACATGCACATTTGTGGCCTGCTGGAGGTTATTTTGCAGGGCTCTGGCAGTGCTCCTCCTGTTCCTCCTTGCACAAAGGCGGAGGTAGCGGTCCTGCTGCTGGGTTGTTGCCCTCCTACGGCCCCCTCCACGTCTCCTGGTGTACTGGCCTGTCTCTTGGTAGCGCCTCTAGCCTCTGGATACTACGCTGACAGACACAGCAAACCTTCTTGTCACATCTCACATTGATGTGCCATCCTGGATGAGCTGCACTACCTGAGCAACTTCTGTGGGTTGTAGAGTCCGTCTCATGCTACCACGAGTATGAAAGCACAACCAACATTCAAAACATCAGCCAGAAAGCATTGGTACTGAGATGTGGTCTGTGGTCCCCACCTGCAGAACCACTCCTTTATTGAGTGTGTCTCGATAATTGCCAATAATTTCCATCTATTGTCTATTCCATTTGCACACCAGCATGTGAAATTGATTGTCAATCAGTGTTGCTTCCTAAGTGGACAGTTTGATTTCACAGAAGTTTGATTCACTTGGAGTTATATTCTGTTGTTTAAGTGTTCCCTTTATTTTTTTGAGCAGTGTATATATCACTTCACTTCTATATATATAATCGTCTTATCCCGTCTGTCTGTCTGTCTGTGTGTCTGTGTGTCTGTCTGTCCAGGAAATCCCGCGTCGCTCATTGGTCCGGCAGCGGCCAATCAGCGCCGTGGGATTTCTGAAAAAAGATGGCGGCCGTTAGCGGCTCATCTGCGGGACGGAGCTTAGCGGCGATGCAGCCGGAGATGAGCGCCGCGAGGCGCTCATCTCCCGGCTGGCAACAGCAGAAGGAACCCGACCGCCGGACCCATCTGCGGGACGGAGATGCAGCCGGGAGATGAGCGGCGCGAGGCGCTCATCTCCCGGCCGGTATCAGCGGAAGGACCGCCGGCGCCGCTGACCTCCATGCAGAAGGGAGGACCGGGGAGCGGCGCTGCGGGTCGGGATACTTCTGCTGCGAGCGCCCGCTATGTCTCGGGTTCTCGCAGTGTAAGTAGCCGCACAGGCAGCGCCGCTCCCCGGTCCTCACCAAGACGATTCGATGATTGGTCGCGGTCTTCGGCCCCGACCAATCACTGATCTTAGCGCAAAATTTAAACACCGCTGTGCTGATTGGTCGCCGACGCCGCCCGCGACCAATCACCGATTTGGGCGCCACATTTAAATATCGGCCGCGACCAATCAGCACAGCGGTGTTTAAATGTGGAGCCAAGATCGGTGATTGGTCGCGACCAATATTTAAATTTGGCGCCCAAATTGGTGATTGGTCGCGGGCAGCGTCCGCGACCAATCAGCACAGTAGTGTTTCACTTTGGCCGCAAGATCAGTGATTGGTCGCGGGCCAAGTCAGCGGCGCTGCATGTGCGGATACTTCCGCTGCGAGAACCCGGGACATGAGCGGGCGCTCGCAGCAGAATTATCCCGACCCGCAGCGCCGCTCCCTGGTCCTCCCTTCACACCCTAGCCGCTGATGTCCCCACAGTATCCGCATGGTGTTACAAAGGTCCGGACATTTGTGTTAAAAATTGCTGATTGGTCGCAGGCGCTGCCCGCGACCAATCACCGATTTGGGCGCCAAATTTAAATATCGGCCGCGACCAATCACCGATCTTGGCTCCACATTTAAACACCGCTGTACTGATTGGTCGCGGACGCTATTTAAATGTGCCGCCAAAATCGGTGATTGGCCGCGCACAGCGTCGGCGACCAATCAGCACAGCGGTGTTTGAATTTGACGCCAAGATCGGTGATTGGTCGCGGCCAGCGCCAGCGACCAATCAGCGATTTTTAACACAAATGTCCGGACCTTTGTAACACCATGCGGATACTGTGGGGACATCAGCGGCTAGGGTGTGAAGGGAGGACCGGGGAGCGGCGCTGCGGGTCGGGATACTTCTGCTGCGAGCGCCCGCTCATGTCCCGGGTTCTCGCAGCGGAACTATCCGCACAGGCAGCGCCACTGACATCCATGCGGCTAGGATGTGAAGGGAGGACCGGGGAGCGGCGCTGACATACAATTGGTCGCGGCCGCTTTTTAAAAGTGCCGCACAAATCGGTGATTGGTCGCGGTCTTGGCCCCCGACCAATCACTGATCTTGCCGCAAAAGATAAACACTACTGTGCTGATTGGTCGCGGACGCTATTTAAATGTGGCGCCAAAATCGGTGATTGGTCGCGGGCAGCGCCAGCGACCAATCAGCGATTTTGAATAAAAATGTCAGGACCTTTGGAACACTATTCGGATGCTGTGGGGAGATCAGCGGCTAGGGTGTGAAGGGAGGACCGGGGAGCGGCGCTGCGGGTCGGGATACTTCTGCTGCGAAGTATCCGCCCAGCAGCGCCGCTGACATCCATGCTGAAGGGAGGACCGGGGAGCGGCGCTGCGAGTCCGGAGACTTCTGCTGCCAGCGCCCGCTCATGTCCCGGGTTCTCGGAGCGGAAGTAGCCGCACAGGCAGCCGCTCCCCGGTCCTCACCAATACGATACGCTGATTGGTCGTGCTCTCCTGACGTGACCAATCAGAGATTTTAACGCTGAATTCAAACATACTGTCCGCTGCTTAGTAACACGGCGCTCGAGATTTAAAACCTGCTTTTATGATTGGTCGCGGACGCCGCCCGCGACCAATCACAGATTTCCGCTCCAAATTTAAACACGCTCTCCGGCCAATTACCGCAACATTTGAAATATCTACGCCACCTTCGGGAGATAGCACGGCTAACTCCGCCCATTTGTCATGTGACTCACAAAATGCTCATAACGTACTGAGCAGGTTTTCTTTGTCACACTGTGCGAGGGATTTCAGTCAGACTGTGCGAGGGACTTCTGTCACACTGTGTGAGGGACTTCAGTCACACTGTGCGAGGGACTTCAGTCACACTGTGCGAGGGACTTCAGTCACACTGTGCGAGGGACTTCTGTCACACTGTGCGAGGGACTTCAGTCAGGTTTACTGAACACGTTCTGCCAGTGACAGCGTGCTGAACAGATACTTATTTACGTTTCCTGTTTTATAATGGGTCGTGAGCGAAAATACGCCACGGAGGAAGACAGAAAAGTAGCAGAAGCAGCAAGAAAACGACAACGTCGAGAGCAACAGACACCACAACACACTGCCACCAGACAAGCCCAGGATGCAGAAGCTCACAAAAAACGCCGGGAACAGGAGACACCGCAACACACTGCCGCCAGACAAGCCCAGGATGCCAAAGCTCAACAAAAACGCCGGGAACAGGAGACACCGCAACACACTGCCGCCAGACAAGCCCACAATGCAGAAGCTCAAAAAAAACGCCGCGAACAGGAGACACCGCAACACACTGCCGCCAGACAAGCCCAGGATGCAGAATATCACAAGAAACGACGGGAGCAGGAGACACCGCAACAAACTGCCGCAAGACAAGCCCAGAATGCAGAAGCTCAACAAAAACGCCGGGAACAGGAGACACTACAACACACTGCCACAAGACAAGCTCAGGATGCGGAAGCTCACCAAAAACGCCGGGAACAGGAGACACCACAACACATTGCTGCCAGACGAGCCCCCCTGTGGTGGAGGCAGCTCTAAGCTTTTTAATTTAAATTGTCTCTCTAATTTGAATGAATACACTTTAAATCCATTTACAAGGATCTATTGGAGGGCAAGTCTCATGCCAGCAGCCGCGTAATTCCAGCTCCAGTAGCGTCCACTAAAGCTGCTGCAGTTAAAAAGCTTTTATAAGGATCGAGCTTGGCTGTCCACCGCAAGGCATCCTACTGCCAGTCCCAGCCCCTACGCCTTGGGGTGCCTCCTGATGCTCTTCACTGAGTA
This sequence comes from Phyllobates terribilis, assembly GCF_046119375.1. Classification (NCBI taxonomy): domain Eukaryota; kingdom Metazoa; phylum Chordata; class Amphibia; order Anura; family Dendrobatidae; genus Phyllobates; species Phyllobates terribilis. Next base: position 161,339,984 of record NW_027362761.1, read on the forward strand.
TCCCGTGGTCCCGAAGCATTTCCTTTGAAAAAATTAAGTGTCCAAACTACAGGTGGTGTAGCTTGCTTAACAGCCGGGATAATCCGCTGACTAGCAGACACTGCTACTAGGCACAAAGTATTTCCTGGGCTAGATGCAGTTAAAAATTTGTAATTAGATACTCTCGTTGGATGCTGAGAAAGCATTCCATAGAGTCTCCTGGCACGCCATATATGATTCTCTTAAAAAGCTTGGGGTAGGGGTCTAGGGGACCCTTTTATAGTTAAAATCACGGCCCTGTATCACAATACGTCACCTAGGCTGAAGATAAATGAAACTGTAGCACCCTGAGGGCTCGGTTGCTACAGAGGTATTGCACCTCACCCAGAGGTGTGATATCTCACTCTCAGGTAAGGATGGAGTGTGGATCAGGACCCGACACCTGCATGCATTACACCACATTGCCGTGGGGCAGGGCGACCAATATGCCTCTGAGATGGGCACGACAGTCCCTGTCCCTGGCTGGAGTGGGGGGAGGGAACACTGAGGAAGGGGAACCCTGTAGTGCAGGAGCAGGGAGGAAGCAGTTCCTGGGTGCATTGAGAAGGGAGTATAAAAGGTGGGCACCATCTTAGTTCAGTGCAGAGAAGTCAGAGCAGAAGTGGCAGGGAGCAGGGGCTCTGCATGAGCTCTGCTCCGGAGGCGGGCCTAGTAACAGAGGCCCAGGCCTGGAAGAGGGAGAAGGAAGGAAGAGGAGCGGAGAAGGCTCCAGGAACGAGGAATGGAGGGATCCCAGGGGTGCGGATGGGCGAGTCGCCACCGCACGCCCGAATCCACCTGCGTGGAGGGGTCAGGCCAAAGGGGGAGACCGGTCCCCGAAACTAGTGGAGGCAGGAAACGACCGTCAGCTAGAAAGCGGAGGCTGTGACATTTTATGTGGCGCAGCCCCTCGCTACACCCGCTAGGAAGGCACCACATAGGGTCAGGGAAACTGGCGCCAAGTTTACCAAGAGGAGGCCCGAGGCAGCCGGACTGAAGGGTTGGTAAGAAAGGCCAGACAAAGGACACACAAAGGGGGTCCTGTGAAGCGCTCCAAAGTTATCTGGGAGTTGTCTGAGCCCCTCACCTGGTGAGCACAGTACGACGTGGGCAGCCGTTACCTGCAGACGTGGTCTGGATAATAAGAACTGTGAGTAAAGGCCCTGGACTGCATCACTGACTCCGTGTCATTACTGCTGCTGCCCTGCACCATCACCCCCATCCTCCGCATACACTGCCCTGAGGCTATACTCCTCCCGTGGGGAGTTATGCTACGCTCTGCTGCACCCACAACACCAGCCTCAGCGGTCTGCCCTGCAGCGGCGGTTCACTCTGACCGCAATCCACGGGTGGCGTAGTCGGACATTTAAACATCAAAACCACATAAATAGTTCCGCCACTGGTTTGACCACCCTGAGCCACGGAACCGGGTCGCCGCCACGAAGACTACAACCACCAGCATCCACCAAAAAGGGTCCGGCTCCGGGTGTCCCAAGGCCCAGGGGGTGCATCAGAACATTTTCATCACCTTTCACAATCACCAATGGGACAAGGCAGGGATGTCCTCTGTCCCCTCTCTTATACATCCTAGTGACGGAGCACCTGCTCTCATCAATTCACCATAACCCCAATATTAGGTGGATTGAGGTGGGAGGCACCGAGTACAAGTGCTCTCTATTTGCTGATGATGTCCTAGTATATATCACTCAATCACATATATCCATCCATGCTGTTATGGCTGAAATAGATCACTTTGTTACATGGTCAAATTTTAAAATCAATGCAGCGAAGTCTGAGGCCCTCGATGTCTCCCTCCCCAAATCCATATAGGATTCCATCCAGTCCAACTTTCCCTTTGCCTGGCCCTCACAGGGTATCAAATACTTAGGAATTCCTATTCATAGAGACCTCTCCCATCTATGTTATCTTAATTTTGGGCCCTTTATTGAACAACTCCATTCAGACCACGGTTGGCAAGTTAGAACTGTAAGATTCACTACGTGAACCACTGGTGTTTTGTGGAAAAGCACATGTACACTGTGTTCCAAATTATTATGCAAAAAGTGTTTAGGAGTGATAAGGGAAGAATTTGTTTGTTTGTCAGTTAAACTCATTGATGGTGATGTGTGTCAGGGCTCTTTATATCACTGTAAGCAATTGCAGACACCTGTGCTAATTAGTTTGGCAGGTGTGTCCAATGAAAGGCAAGACTACTTAAGAAGGCTGTCTCACATTATTAAGCAGCCTACATTTTCTGCCAAAATGGGAAAGAAAAAGGATGTGTCGGCTGCTGAGAAGCAACAAATTGTGGAGTGTTTAGGTCAAGGCATGACTACAATCAACATTGTGCGATGATCAGGATGAAGTGTCTTGGCAATCAAGAAGTATGTAGCTGATTCACAATACACACGTGTGCGTGCTGATAAGGGCAAATTGAGGACTCTTTCCTACAGGCAATTACATCAGGTTAAAAGAGCAGCGGCAAAAAAGCCTTGTCATAGCAGCAGACAAGTTTTTGAAGCTGCTGGTGCCTCCAACGTCCCCCGAACAACAAGATGCAGGGTACTTCAGAGGTTTGCAGCTGTGCATACGCCATCCTGTCGACCTCCTCTATCCACTTCACACAAGCAGAAACGGCTCCAGTGGGCCAAACATTACATGAAGACTGATTTCAAAACTGTTTTGTTCATGGATGAGTGCCGTGCAGCGCTCGATGGTCCAGATGGATGGAGTGGAGGATGGCTGGTTGATGGACACCCCACGCAAACACGGCTACAGCGCCAACAAGGAGGAGGTGGAGTAATGTTTTGGGCTGGAATCATGGGGAGAGAGATTGTCGGCCCCTTTAGGATCCCTGAAGGTGCTAAAGATGAACTCCATAATGTATGTGGATTTTCTCAAACAGCACTTCCTGCCATGGTTCAAGAAGAAGAACCGTGTATTTCACAGCAAGATCATTTTTTTGCATGATAATGCACCATCTCATGCTGCACATAAAACATCTGCATCTCTGGCTGATATGGGCATAAAAGGGGACAAACTTATGGTGTGACCCCCATGCTCCCCTGACCTCTACCCCATTCAGAACCTCTGGAGCATCATCAAAAGGAGTGTATATGATGGCGGGAGGCAGTTCACATCTAAGCAACAGCTCTGGGAGGGTATTCTGTCCTCATGCAAAACAATTGAAGCAGAAACCATCCAAAACCTGACAAATTCAATGGACGAGAGAGTTCAGAAGCTCCTTTCGAACAAGGGGTCCTATGTGAAAATATAACATCACCTAGAATAAAGTTTTGAGTTGAAAACTGTTTGATTTCAGTTTCTAATAACCTGCTAATGCTTATAATTTCAAAAATGACCATTTTTTTGGTCTTTATTAAAATGAAAAGGTTGATCGAAAAGTTTGGGGGATCTAAGAGTGTGGCAACCCAGTAGTCATGATTACTTCGAATTCTGACAATATGAGGGTCATGTTGCAGGTAGTGCAGCAAGAAGGCACTTATGTGTCTTGCGCATCTCGGAGCCCCAAAATTATTTTCCGGACTAGATGCAGCTAAAAATTATTATTAATTTTAAATCTGGTGGAGCTTAGTATAGATGGCCTAATAGGATCAGTGCTGCACACTGCTACAAAGCTCAAATTATTTTCCAGTCAAGATACAGATAAACATGATTAGTAATTTTAAATCTGGTGGAGCTTATTATAGATGGCCTAATAGAATCAGTGCTGCACACTGCTACAAAGCCCAAATTATTTTCCAGCCAAGATACAGATAAACATGATTAGTAATTTGAAAGCTTAAAACGGTTGGTAGGGTGATTTTAACCAATCATCAAACTTTTACTCTCCCCAGGATGACACAGGGGTAGAAAAGTCGTTTCGGATCCATGATTTGTTCATCTTTATGAACGTGAGTCTGTCTACATTATCAGTGGAGAGCCGCGTGCGCTTATCTGTCAGCACACCACCAGCAGCGCTGAACACACGTTCAGACAGAACGCTGGCTGCGGGGCATGACAAGATCTCCAAGGCGTAAGTGGCTAGCTCCGGCCATTTATCCAGATTGGAATCCCAAAAAGAGCAAGGGTCCAGTGACACAGTCATGGCTTCAATGTTTACTTGGAGATACTCCTGTACCATCGTCTCTAGGCGTTGACTATGTGTCAGACTTCTTGTCTCCTGTGGCCTTGCAAAGGATGGGCTAAAAAAGTGGTGAAATGATTCCGCAAAATTGATGTTACCAGCAGATACTGTGGTTCTGTTACGGTTTGAGTGCTGAACACTTGACAGTCCCACGGTTGGCAAGTTGGAACTGTGAGATTCACTACGTGCACCACTGGTGTTTTGTGGAAAAGCACATGTAAGATTCTGCAACAGTCTCTGCTGATACTCCTGCATGCGTGCATCCCTTTCTATGGCAGGAATAATTTCTGCAAATTTACTTTTGTACCGGGGATCTAACAGTGTGGCAACCCAGTAGTCAGGATTATTTCTAATTCTCACAATTCGAGGGTCATGTTGCAGGTAGTGCAGCAAGAAGGCACTCATGTGTGTTGCGCATCCAGGAGCACCAAGTCCCTGTTGTGTTGGTGGCGAGGTAACAATCATGCTTCCTTCCTCTGTCCTCTCCCCCCAACCTCGCACAACAGAAATGTGATCAAGGTCTCCCTCATCTGATGAGTCTTCCATCAGTTCGTCCTCCACTTCTTCCTGGGCTCCTGCACCTTCCTCACTAGTTTGGCTGCTACCATGCGCCCTGGTAAAACCATCTCCCCCACCCTCACATGCCTGCCGCCTTGGTGCTGCCGACCGTCTGGACCTTGCAGATGTTAGCCCTTCCGCATACAACTCCTCCTCCTCTACTTCCTCCACCTCCTCTTGTGCCACCACCTGACTCCGAATTCTGTTTAACATGTGCTCCAGCATGTAAATCACCGGAATAGTCATGCTGATAATGGCATCGTCAGCACTAAACATCTTCGTCGCCATTTCAAAACTGTGCAGAAGGGTGCATAGGTCCCTGATCTGAGACCACTCCTCCAGCGTGATTTGCCCCACCTCTGGATCTCGTTGGCCCAGGCTATACGTCAGAACGTATTGCACCAGGGCTTGTCGGTGCTGCCACAGTCGCTGCAACATGTGCAGAGTTGAATTCCACCGGGTAGGCACATCGCATTTTAGCCGGTGAAGTGGCAGGCCCAACGACTTCTGTAGAGATGTAAGTCGCTGAGCTGCGGGATGCGAACGGCGGAAGTGAGCACACAGCGACCGTGCCCTCTGCAGGAGGCCATCTAGTCTGGGATACTGGGCTAAAAATTGCTGGACAACCAGGTTCAACACGTGAGCCATACAAGGCACGTGTGTGACATTGCCCCGGCGAAGGGCCGCACCCAGGTTTGCAGCACTGTCGCACACGGCCTTCCCTGGTTTCAGGTCCAGTGGAGACAACCATTCATGAAATTGGTTCTCCAGAGCTGACCACAACTCCTCAGCTGTGTGACTCACATTTCCCAGACATTTCAAAGTAAAAACCGCCTGATGACGTTGAGCCCTACTGCCAGCATAGTAAGGAGGTGTGCAGGATCCCTTCTGCGCAGTTAGAAAGCTTGTGGCATAACCAGACAGGCTTTGGGTGCAGGTGGAAGACCGAGAGGAGGTTGAGGAGGCAGAAGCAGTGGAGGAACTTTGACATAAAGAGGATTGACGCACAACTCGTGGGGACGGCAAGACTTGGACAGCAGCCCCTTGTCCTGCTGTCACCATAGTTACCCAGTGCCCAGTCAGTGACATGTAACGCCCCTGTCCATGCCTACTCGTCCAAGTGTCTGTGGTGAAATGCACCCTGTCACACACAGAGTTTCTCAAAGAAGCGGTGATGTTGTGTGCGACATGCTGGTGGAGCGCAGGCACACCTTTCTTTGAGAAGTAGTGCCGACTGGGCATCTGGTACTGGGGCACTGCGACGGACATAAGGTCTCGAAAATCCTCTGTGTCCACCAGGCGGAAAGGCAGCATTTCTGTAGCCAAGAGCTTGCAGATGGTGAAATTCAACCTCTTAGCTTTCTCATGGCTAGGAGGAAATGGTCTTTTACTTGTCCACATCTGAGGGACCGAGGGCTGGCTATTGTGCTTAGACGGGGTTGATAAGGGTGTCCCCGGCAAACTGCCGGTCTGTGAGGAAGATGCAGGCGGACATGTTAGGTTGCCTTGATCCAAAGGTGGTGCTATCGATGTCGGACAGTGCTCAAGACCAGCTGGTGTTACCACCTCCAAAGAAAATGATGACCTGCCAATCATGCTGGCTGTTGCGGGTAAAGAGGTGGCAGGTCTGCGCCCCAAAACAGGTGTGACTGCTGTCCCCCCAGTCACAGAGGATGAAGAGGCCGCGGATGCACAAGATATGGCAGACGGTGGTTGGCCCGGCCGGCTAGGCCGCATTGTAGCACACTGAGCTTCCCACTGCAACTTATGCTTCATGTCCATGTGCCGGTTCATGCATGAAGTACTCAAACTATGTATTTTTTGGCCTCTACTTAGCTTTTGCTGACAAATGTTACAGATAACACGAGTTGGGTCATCTTTATCGATCTGAAAAAATGCCAGGCTATGCAAGGCTTAGCACCCATGCGACCTGAAGAGCCACCACGACTTGTGGTGAGAGGCAGAGTTGTGTTTGAGGATGCAGTTGTTGACGTGCTTCCAGTACTACGTCTCTGTCCAGGAAGGCGCAACCTGACCTCGTCGTCACTAGCATCTTCCTCCACCTCCTCTGCTGACCTCATCTCTTGGCTGACTGTGGGTTGACAGTAAGTGGGATCTCCAACCTCATCATCATCACCCTGTGCGTTATCACACCCGTCGTCCTCAGAGCCAACCTGTTCCTGCCCTGACAAAAAACTAAAGTTGTCGCTCCAATCAGGTATTTGAGTCTCATCATCGTCTTCCTCATTGTCTCCACCAACAGGAGTTACAGTTTGGGAATGAGGGTCTACATTATGGTCAGAACCTTCTGCGTCTGGTCCTGGATCCGACTCATAAAGATTCTGGGCATCAGTGCAGATCATTTCCTCGTCTGGATTCACAGAAGCGCTGGAGTCGACCTCTGATTCCCAGGCTATAGTATGAGTAAACAGCTCTGCAGACTCAACCATCTGTTCTACCTCATACTCAGACGGGCAGCTGGAGATTTGGGAGCTGTGAGGAAGCAAGTGCGATTGGGGTGACACCTTTGAGGACTGGAGTATTTGTGATGTTGAAGTTGATGTGGAGGAGAGCCCACTTAAAGGAGCACTTGATATCCGTTGAAGCACCTGCTGTTTTTGTGCCTCATCTGGAATTTGTAGCGATTGGCGTGGCCGTAAGAAAGGGATCTTATCACATTGTCCGCTAAAAGAAGTAGACATTTTAGTTTGGCTGGAAGATGGTCTTTCTTCTGCAGATGTTACTGTTGCTTTAACACCTACCCCATGGACACAACCTTTTTTCCCCTTCCCAACACGCCTATTCCCCTTTCCACCAGCAGCAAGCCTTTTTCCACTCATTTTGGTGGTTAACTAATTCACAACTCTGGAGTTGTTTGCACAAAAAAACAATGGATGGAAACCGAGCAGAGCTGAGTGGCCAAACTGTGGTATTAGGCCAAAACTATTGGCTGGGTTAGATGCAGAAAAAAATTATATTCAATTTGCAACCTGATGGAGGTCAGTATAGATGGACTAATAGAACAAGTCCCACACACAGCTAGAAGCCCAAATATTTTTTTCAGAGGTAGATGCAGAAAAAAATTGTATTCAGTTTGCAACCTGATGGAGGTCAGTATAGATGGACTAATAGAACAAGTCCTACACACAGCTAGAAGCCCAAATATTGTTTCAGAGGTAGATGCAGAAAAAAATTATATTCAGTTTGCAACCTGATGGAGGTCAGTATAGATGGACTAATAGAACAAGTCCCACACACAGCTAGAAGCCCAAATATTTTTTCAGAGGTAGATGCAGAAAAATAATATATTCAGTTTGCAACCTGATGGAGGTCAGTATAGATGGACTAATAGAGAAAGTCCCACACACTGCTAGAAGGCCAAATATTTTTTCAGAGCTAGATGCAGACAAAAAATTATTTAGAATTTGCAACCTGATGGAGGTCAGTATAGGTGAACTAATAGAACAAGTCCCACATACTGCTAGAAGGCCAAATATTTTTTCAGAGCTAGATGCAGAAAAAAATTATATTCAGTTTGCAACCTGATGGAGGTCAGTATAGATGGACTAATAGAACAAGTCCCACACACAGCTAGAAGCCCAAATATTTTTTCAGAGGTAGATGCAGAAAAAAATTATATTCAGTTTGCCACCTGATGGAGGTCTGTATAGATGGATTAATAGAACAAGTCCCACACACAGCTAGAAGCCCAATATTTTTTCAGAGGTAGATGCAGAAAAAAAATATATTCAGTTTGCAACCTGATGGAGGTCAGTATAGATGGACTAATAGAGAAAGTCCCACACACTGCTAGAAGGCCAAATATTTTTTCAGAGCTAGATGCAGACAAAAAATTATTTTTAATTTGCAACCTGATGGAGGTCAGTATAGATGGACTAATAGAGAAAGTCCCACACACTGCTAGAAGGCCAAATATTTTTTCAGAGCTAGATGCAGAAAAAAATTATATTCAGTTTGCAACCTGATGGAGGTCAGTATAGATGGACTAATAGAACAAGTCCCACACACAGCTAGAAGGCCAAATATTTTTTCAGAGGTAGATGCAGATAAAAATTATTTTTAATTTGCAGCCTGATGGAGGTCAGTATAGATGGACTAATAGAGAAAGTCCCACACACTGCTAGAAGGCCAAATATTTTTTCAGAGCTAGATGCAGACAAAAAATTATTTTTAATTTGCAACCTGATGGAGGTCAGTATAGATGGACTAATAGAGAAAGTCCCACACACTGCTAGAAGGCCAAATATTTTTTCAGAGCTAGATGCAGACAAAAAATTATTTTTAATTTGCAACCTGATGGAGGTCAGTATAGATGGACTAATAGAGAAAGTCCCACACACTGCTAGAAGGCCAAATATTTTTTCAGAGCTAGATGCAGATATAAATTATTTTTAATTTGCAACCTGATGGAGGTCAGTATAGATGGACTAATAGAGAAAGTCCCACACACTGCTAGAAGGCCAAATATTTTTTCAGAGCTAGATGCAGAAAAAAATTATATTCAGTTTGCAACCTGATGGAGGTCAGTATAGATGGACTAATAGAACAAGTCGCACACACAGCTAGAAGGCCAAATATTTTTTCAGAGGTAGATGCAGATAAAAATTATTTTAAATTTGCAGCCTGATGGAGGTCAGTATAGATGGACTAATAGAGAAAGTCCCACACACTGCTAGAAGGCCAAATATTTTTTCAGAGCTAGATGCAGACAAAAAATTATTTTGAATTTGCAGCGTGATGGAGGTCAGTATAGATGGACTAATAGAACAAGTCCCACACACTGCTAGAAGGCCAAATATTTTTTCAGAGCTAGATGCAGAAAAAAATTATATTCAGTTTGCAACCTGATGGAGGTCAGTATAGATGTACTAATAGAGAAAGTCCCACACACTGCTAGAAGGCCAAATATTTTTTCAGAGCTAGATGCAGAAAAAAATTATATTCAAATTGCAACCTGATGGAGGTCAGTATAGATGGACTAATAGAATGATGCTATGCCCAAAAGATTTTACTTCACTAGGTGCAGTAAAAAAATTGGTATTCTATACACAGGTGGTATATCTTGCAACACAGATAGGCTACTCCACTGACTAACACACTCTGCAATAGGCCAAAAAGGATTAGCTTTGCTAGATTCAGCCAAATGCTGTGAAAAAAACATGCACAGCACTGTCACAGACCTGCCTGGCAAAAACTGATAGGAACTGATGTAACCTAGTCCTGAAAAGGACTGCAATTACAATTAGTCTTTACTCCCACAATCTATCTATTTAAGAGCACAGACCTGCCTGATAAAAGTCGTAGGAAATGCTGTAACCTAGTCCTTAAAAGGACTGCAATCACAACTATTCCCTACTCCCAAGCTATCTGTAGATTTGTGCGAAAATTGGCTTGAAATTAACAAGGTATAGCGCACACAGCAACAGCGGTGCCGTCTAACACGCAGCTGCAGCAGTGAGAAAATGGTGGCGACGGGGAAAATGGCTTGGTCTTATAGGGCAAGGACATGTGACATACACTGCCAATGACACATGCCCTTGCTTGTGTGAAAAAAAGCACTTCGCTCCGTGTGTGCGCTGCTGATAGGCTGACAGATTGCACCTCCCCACTGTAAATGCGGGAAAGAGAAAAAAAAATGGAGATCTTCATTATTCCTGCAGAGATCCATCCCCTGCCCCTCCCCCCACCCCGCTGTACACTCAAACTGCGTATTAACATTAATTTTCATCATTACTGAGAAAAAATCCAGTTATGATTTTGGTGCACGAACAGTTATCGAACATAACCTCGAACAGCCGAATTTTTCTCAAATTGTTCGTGTTCGCCGAACGGCTCGAACACCGCCCAAAACAGCTCGAATTTGAGATTGGCGAACAGTTCGAGTCGAACAACGCTCATCTCTAAATATAACCTTGGAGAAGACATTATTGAAATACCAGAAGACATGTTGTGCACTGACTGCATCGTAAGTGATGTTTTTGGACAACGCGTTGAAATAGATGTGAACGACCAAAGCAGTGTTGAGAGGGCCTCTTCCTATGCTATTCTCTGTCCCAAGAATGATGACGTAGCTCTGCTAAATTCCCATGTGATGGATAGAATGCCTGGAGAGTATAAATTATACAAAAGTGATGATTCGGTGGATGTCGACAATGAAGATGAACGAGAGCATTATCCAGTTGAATTTTTAAATAGTGTTACGCCATCAGGAATGCCATCCCACAGCCTACAACTTAAAGTTGGAGCAATTGCTGCGGAATCTAAATACAAGAAATGGTCTATGTAATGGAACTCGCCTTATTGTTACTGGACTCCATTCCCACATAATTCAAGCAACACTGATCACTGGATCTGCAAAAGGAGACCAAGTGTTCATTCCACGCATTGATTTATGTCCTTCCGACACCGGTCTTCCATTTAGGCTTAGACGTCGACAGTTTCCCAGTAAAACCAGCATTTGCCATGACAATAAACAAGTCACAAGGTCAAACTCTACACCGTGTTGGCATATATTTACCAGAGCCCGTTTTTGGACATGGACAACTGTATGTTGCATTTTCAAGAGTTAAAATGAGATCCAATGTCAAGGTGCAAGTTTTGGATACCCATTTACAAGGAAAGTTGCTTACAGATAGTCCAAAAGTATTCACCAAAAATGTCGTGTACAAAAATATTTTAAGTTGATATTGTTAAGAAATATATTCTAAAGTCGTACTTCTTTTGTCCGATGATTTATTGTAAAATATTGTTACATATTCATGGAATAGTTTATATATTTTGATTATCTGTTTAATAATTTTGTTCAGTTGTATTAAGTTCTATAACCAATAATAGTTAATAAAGTATTATTTTCTGTATTCATTGTATTATTGTTAAATCTTCATAGCGACATCGGCAGCATGTGCTACTAAAGTGAATGCAGATTTGTGCCTCTCCACGCACTTAGTCCCAGCGTGGAAAGCAGCGAATCTACAGACAGCAGCTAATCACAGCAGTATCTGAGAGCGCGTGCTGCGCCTCCGATCCTGCGAGGAGCTGCTGAATACAGGACAGAGAGCACTGGAGCAGAGAAAGGAAACAAAGGGAGGATTGGGGTTTAGTTTTTGAAATGTGCTGTGGAGATGGGGGAATGAGTAGGTCATACAAAACCAGGATAAGCAGGCCATACAAGCTAAGATGAGGAAGGCGTACAATCCAAAATAAGTCAGCCATACAAACCAGGATTAGAGGAATGACGCACCCATACAAACCACATTGACAGACCGCGCTGTGGATGCTGGATGTGACACGATGGGGGATAACCCCGGCCACAGCCCGTCATTCACTGTGGTGCGCGGAACAGCAGACCCCTGGCTGCAGCCACAAATAGTCGTGATGTAAGCGGAAGCAACAGCTGGCTGCAGGCGGGACAATTACGTGCTGGCTGTGCGTCGTCAGCGATGTTGTCACAAGCAAGATTGACAACATAACATAATGACCAAATTCATTAGGGGCACCGAGGGGATACATTGTGAAGTTAATTAAAAGTAGTGCACAACCCATTTAAACACTGCTTCGCTGCTTAGTGGCGCCCGGTCAGCCGCATGTTTATTCTAGAATACCCGATGCATTAGAATCGGGCCACCATCTAGTATATATATATATATATCTATATATCTCAACTATATATCACTTCACTTCACCAACTTAGACTATTTAGTGGTTATTAGTAATGAGTGAGCAGTAAACTGCTCAAGTGCTCGGTACTCAAATCGAGCAGGTCGCACACGTGGACCTGCTTGACTTGAGTACCGAGCATAATGTAAGTCAATGAAGGACTCAAGCATTTTTTCAGGAGACCTGCACTCGACGGCCAGGTATGCACATGACGAGAGAGAGGGAGAGATCTCTATTAGTAAAGAGGGAGCTCATTTAATTCTGAAGCAGCTGAGCAGGGCTGCACTGAAGCCGGGAATTCTCACTGTTGGGAGAGCAGGGACTCCTCTATCAGCCGGACTCTTTGTGAGTTGAAGAGCTCTGGGGGCGTTGTCTCTCTCTCCCTATAAGAAGCTTACTTGAATCATCTGAGCCGCGTGCCGCACTGAAGCCAGGTATATACACCCATTCATATCCATCCATCCATATCCATCCATATCCATCCATATCCATCCATCCATCTATATCCATCCATCCATCCATCCATATCCATCCATCCATCTATCCATATCCATCCATCCGTCTCCATCTATCCATCCATCCGATAGAGAGACATAGAGATAGATATGGAGATAAATATAGACATAGATAGAGATAGATATGGAGATAGATAGATATAGATGTATATATACTCGATCGAGCACCCCAATGCTCAATCGAGTATCGAGCAGTGCCGAGCATGCTCGCTCCTCACTAGTGCTGATGCATTACACACAAATCGGATTACAAAAATATTTAAACTTAGGTTGTAATGTAACAAAATAGATAATAATCCAAGGGGGGAGAATACTTTTGCAAGCCACTGTATCAGTTAATCTGACAGTGATATGTATTTGAACAATAGTCATTTTTCTTTAATGGGAAAATTTCAAAATGCTTGTGAAAACAAGCAACTTTACAATTTACTTGTTAATAAAAATCCTCTCTATTCTCAAGAACAGAGGCATTTTTAACACTCACACTGAGTAGGGGACTGTGGGGACTCTCATACTGAATGAGGGCAATGTGGACCCTCATATTGATTGGGCGCCATCATACTAAGTGGCGGTCCGTGGAGACCCTTATCCTGAGTGGCGAGTTATAGTGCCATCGTACTGATTGTGGGACTGTGCCGTCCTCATACTGAGTGAGGTGCATCAAATTGAATGGGGGCAATCATACTGACAAGTCATCACGCTGTATCGATGCCATGATACTGTGTGTGTGCAAACTATGGGTACATCATACTGTGGGGGAGGCGGGGCTTTTTAGGGGCTTAATGCTATGGGGGTATTATATTGCTTTGGGAGCACTGTGGGGATATTATAATCTTCTGTATGTGACTCGCCCCCTGGGCCATGGGGTACTCGGTGCCGGGCTGGTCAGTGCAGGGGATGTCACAGTGGCAGTGACCCAGTCCGTGACCCAGGGCGGTCAATAAAAAGGGGATTATAGTTTTTATAGTTTAATGTTCGTGAGTGACGCCACCTGTGGTATGCAGCTATAGAGGGCCGCCGCTGCGGTGCAGATCCTCTGGAGCTGGTGATGACGCAGCGGAGTTGGTTCAGCTCTCCACAGGTAGTGCTTAGCTCCAGGGCAGTATAATGGTAGTTTGATGAGGTAGATGTTGCTGTGCAGTGTAGTGCAGGCGTTGGCGCAGACACTAACTCTTGGACACAGTGGGGTGCAGTCTTCAAGGTTTGCTCACGATTATCACCTTGCTCCTGGTTACAACGGCCAAATTATCACCACCCACATCGTTCTGCGTTCACCGAGGCAGGGGTTCAGCAAACTCCCAGGTATCTCGGAAGTACTTGATGGGACCCCATGTTGTGTGCCTTTCTTTGTCGTCTTCTTGCGCTGGCTTTCACCCTCCTGCCCTGTGCCTCGCAACCAGTGTCCCAAGCCAGTGACCTCAGATCTTGGCGGGCAACCTTGAGTTCCCTGGATCCTGTGCGCTTTTCGGTGATTAGTTGCGGCTGTGGGCAACTACACCCTGAAAGTGTAGAAGCCTCCGGTTTGTAGCTGAACGTTGTAGTTCCCACTAGTTAGGGGCCGGTCCCCTTTGCGGCCTGATCCCTCCACGTCCTGGTAGATTCGGGCGTACGGGTGGCTTCCTGCACTTCCCGTACCCCTGGGATCCCTTCACTCCTGGAGCCTTCCTCCGCTCCCTTCCTCTTCAGCCGTTCCTCTTGGGCCTCTTAGCTTAGGCCCGCTTCCCTGAGCAGAGCTCCTGCTCCTCTCACTGTCCTCCTCTGACTGAACACCCTCTCTGTTTTCACCACTCCCAAGATGGCTCCCCTTTTTATACTACTGCTGAAGTGCTCCCCTGTTCTTCTTCCTCCACCCACTACATGGTTCCACCCTCCAGCCAGGGACCAGGGACTGTGCTCTCCCTTAGGAGCAATCTCGCCCTTCCCTCCTGAAGAGTAATGGATGCAAGTGTGTGGGTCCAGGGCAGTACTCCTTCCTTACCTGAGAGTGAGATACCACACCTCTGGGTGAGATGCAGTACCTCTGTGGCGACTGAACCCTCAGGGGCGCCACAAATGCACTGAGGAATCATCTGTGTCTGTGTCTAGGGTTTGTCACTCGTTGCAGTTTTGTCATATTTTTTCTGTGTGTGCTTTTGTCATAAAACCTGAAGGGTTTTCTAATATCAGCGTGTCAAATCTTTCAGTGTTTTTTCTGCAGATTTCACTCATAGTAATGAGTGGGGAAAAATCTGCACCAAAAATGCATTTAAGTGCCCACAATGCAGAAATGCTGCAGATTTTTTCTGCATCTCCTTGGCAGTAAAAACACATGCGGATTTTACATGCGTTTTTCCTGCCAGGTAGAAGCATTTGTCAAGCGTTTTTGCATGCATTTCTGCACTTGGAAAAGTGCTTGACAACTTGGTCACACTATATAAATCCATGCAACCGGCATGGATTTATATAGTGTGACCAAGTTAATAGTTAATAGTTAAAAAAAAGAATAAAAATGGTAAAAAATAATAAAAAAAATCACATTATACTCACCTTCTGATGGCCCCCGGTCTCCTCCGGTGCATCCGGTCTCTTGTACGGCTCGCGGTGGTGTAAAAGGACCTTCCATGACGTCATTTAGTCATGTGACAGGTTACGCGACCGCCGACGTGAGCGGTGGTGTGACCTGTCACATGACTAAATGACGTCATGGAAGGTCCTTTTACACCATCGCGAGCCGCCGGGGAGCCAGGACGCATCGTACAGGAGAAGGTACGATGGAAGGCCATCAGAAGGTAAGTATAATGTATATTTCTTATTTTAAATTCTTTTTTTTACAGGTACTATGGTACCCGGGTCTGGAGGAGAGTCTCCTCTTCTCCAGACCCAGGTACCATCCGCACATTGAATTGCATAATCCGCATGTGCACGTATAGTTATGCGGATATTATGCGGTCCAATGCAAGTCAATGGTGGCAATTACGCTGCGTGTCCGCAAAATTAATGGACATGCTGCGGATTTTTCCACAATGATAATCCGCAGCGGAAATTTCCGCAGCATGTGCACAGCACATGCGGATCATCATTGGGGACCATGGGGCACGTATTACCAAGCGTTTTTTAAGCGTTTTCTTTTTCGCTGCGGAAATACCGCGGAGAAAATGCTTGAAAAGCGCATAGTGAGCACGCAGCCTAAAAAGTGGCAAAAACATGTAAAAAAAAGTCTTGTTTGGAAGACAAAGACAAAGAAGATACACACACACAAATCCTAGCACATCCCAAAAATAAACTTCTATTATACAATCAAATAAAATTGAACAAGGAAAAAACTCATTAACAATAAAAATGTGAAATAGCAAAACAAGCCAAGAAATTTCCAATTTAGCATGTGATAAAGCTAAAAACTGGAAATGAACTCTTCACTTAATGTCCAAAAGCGTGGACTATTAAGCAAGCGAATCCCTACTATTATAAAAAACATCCAATAAATATAACATGAGAAAATCACAGAATATATATATAAATACCTATAAGATGTGTGGAGTACAAGTAAAAATCATATAAAATCTGCAACAAACATGCATGTTAAAAATGCTGCAAAAACGCGTACAAAGCATCTACTTTACAGAAAAGTATTTTTCCTAACAAGAGATACAGAAATGGTGCAGAAATTTCTGCTGCAAATATTTAACTTATGCACATGTACTAAGGGGCTTCAATAGGGACAAAATTACTGAATACATGCTGCAAAACATGTCCTTCTCCCTGTTTATAAAGATTGGGAGATATGACTCTGCCTAGTCCTTTATATATATATTTTTTCTTTTTTTTGTACCTATCAGTACATTTGCTTTATTAATTATTTGTGGGTCTAAGCGATTTAGCTGAGTGCTGTACTCTCTCCATTTTTGGGTCTGGAAAGAGATGGACTGGAGCATCAAATTTTCTAGAAAAGAAGCAGTTTTGATACGTAAATGTTCAGCAAGCTCCATGGGAAGACATATTATGATATTAAAATTAATAGAGCTGGAAATACAGTTACTTGATAGGGATATCAATATGCTAGTATACATAAGGTCCTCTTGATAGTTGTGGATGTACTCTGTGTCATTATTGATAATCATGTTTTAAATTCTTTTCATCATTGTTAACTTTGAAGATCATTAGGATTTTCCTGTGTAAGAGAATGACTTGGTCCATTAACTTTGTGATTTAATACCCCAGCCAGAGTTATGTAGGCATATGGTAACATTCTTCACGCCTTTTACTATCCGTAAAGAAACTCAAAGATCTGGAATGTGAGCAGCAGAGTAAAAATGTCAACGGTTAGAATTCATCCATGCATTAAAGACATTTCCATTCTCCAATCTCAAATTACAATCTTCAGTTGATGTTATTCGTGCCAACAAATGCACTGATATGCAACAAGAAATAATGTGTTTTTAACATGTAACCTCTTAAAGCACCACTCCAGCATATTTTTATTGCACTTCTGGAGTGGTGCTTTAAACGTAAGTCCCCTGCCCCCTGTCTGATACTCACCTTCCGGCGTTTTCCAGTGTTTCATGGAGCTGCGCAGAGGTCACTTTTCAATACAAGTCTTAAGCAAGCTTCGTTCTGGCTTTCATAGATTTGTATTGAGAGAACCTACTGACGCCGGAGGGTGTGTATGTGACCGGGGACAGGGGGCTTACATTTAAACCTACTAAATTGAATAATCCGTGCAGTAGTTTGTAATTTTTCACTCATTGTATTAAGATTAAAGATAAGGCACATATATTTTATATTTAAATAACAACAACAAAAATCTACCCTTTTGTTTATAGAGCTACTTTGTAGACATATTCTCCTTTATATTGAAATTGCAACACCAAGACAGAAAAGTCATGAAGTTATGGAAATCACATGATGGATAGATATGTTAATGATATGCAAATGATAAAAAATGAAAACAAAATGTACAAAACATCTTGATTCATGCAGTATTGATTATGAGCGCCATGCGCAGAAATACATGCACTTACATATCTTTTTGCAAGTTATCAATGAGGTTATTAATGATTGTCTGAGGAATGTTTACCACGCTGAATGCACTTGGGAACGCAAGTGTCACGGGCGTGTCAGGTGTGACAGACAGTTGCCCTGGATCTGGCAGTAGAAGGTCACTGCGCTTGGCATTGCAGACGCCTTCTTGATCCTCTCATCTTTGTAGTATAGTTTTATCCTTCTTCCTTTAGGATCCAGCGGCGACCTCCACTTCCTGCTGCTGATTGACACATCCTTGCTTGGTAGTTAAAAATTCTCAGTTTGCTCCAGGGAGTCTCTGATGATAGTTTATGTACCTCTGTGCCGGCTTGGAGCACTAACAGTTTCTTTTCTGGTGCCCTTTGAGGACAGTTCACATTATCTCTCTGGTGTCTGCTCAAGCTAAGTGTATCCCCTTTGTTTGTCTTCCTTGTTGTCTTTAGTTTGTAGTGGGGCCTGACTAGTAATCACCCTGTCCCCTCCCTATCTAGGGCCAAGCTCTAGGGACATTCAGAGCTTAGGTTCCTGCTCGGCGATAGGTGTGGAACCTATATACGGATGGTAGGGTGATATTAGATCTGCCTAGGTGTCTCCACTCCCTCTTTCCCTAGTGTTTGGGCTTCCTTCTCCTCTTCCCTTCGTGTTGCATATAGTCTTTCCCACACCTTTCCCACACCACTTTCGAGAGTGATGCCATGAGGTCACTGAAAAACGTGTAACTGAAAATCTGGGTCGTAGCCCAATATTATGCAAATGCTTTCTGATAGTTTGTGTAAACACTATTTGACGCATTAGGCTTGGAAGTGATGTTCAATTTTACAGTACAGAATGGATCAATCATGGAACAAGTGGTACATCCATTTGTTCAGGAGCCACTATTTAACACAATGCCAGGCCATATGTTGCTTGTCTACTATGAGCAGCATGCATGGCCTAATCGTGTTGCCATGACCTGCAGCCTCTCTAGACTTGTCTCCCATCGAGTACAACCAGGATGTCATTGGTCGGCAAATGCAATGGGATCTTTCAGCAGATGATTTTGATCATTTGTGGGTTGAAGTGCATTCTGTAACATACCTGGCGGCGTCCTTGCATAGTGGTCCATCTCCCACTGTGCAAGAGCGCGCACTTGATCTCCTGTCCAGAATGTCTCTCTGGCTTCCCTCCATGCTGTCTGTTTGTGTCTGTTTCTGCTGCTTAAGGGCAGCGCCCGATCACTTCCTGCTTTTTGTACCTGCTGTGGGTCACACCCCTTGTGCGTCCTCAGCCTATTGCTGTCTGTCACCTGGTATATAGCTCAGCTGCTCCAATCAATCCCTGCCTGAGCATAGTGTTTCATTCAGTGTGTGCTTGCACTCAGAAGGTGCCAGGTCCCGTTCTTTGTCTCCTGCCTTGCGGTATCTGTTCCCGTGTCTGAACTGAGTCCTGTCTTTGTCTCCTGCCTTGCGGTATCAGTTCCCGTGTCTGAACTGAGTCCTGTCTATGTCTCCTGCCTTGCGGTATCAGTTCCCGTGTCTGAACTGAGTCCTGTCTGTGTTCTCTTGTCTGCCTATCCTGGAGGCTGTATTTCCAGGCCTGTCTGAACACGCTCCTAGCCTGTTCCTCCCACCTTCTAGGGGCCGATTACCTAGATCCGTTCCTGTATCTTGTCTGTCCTGTTTGAACACGCTCCTAGCCTGTTCCTCCCGCCTTCTAGGGGCCGATTATCTAGACCCGCTCCTGTATCTTGTCTGTCCTGTCTGAACACGCTCCTTGCCTGTTCGTCCTGCCTCTCTGGGGGCCGTATTCCCAGACCCGCTCCTGTATTCCGCTGCAGTGTCGGTCTCCTCCGTACACTCAGTTCCAGTCTGAACTCTCTCCTATCCTTTACCTGTTTTGCCTCTATGTCCGTTCCCTTCCTTTTTCTGCAGAGTCTGAACTCGTACCTAACTCCTGCTTGTTGTCTCTGTACTCCCGTTTGTGAGTTTGTGGTCCACTCGCTACTTCACTGCAAGTACCCTGTGGGTATCTGGCTCTGCCTTTCCCTTCCTGTCTGTTCCGTGTGAACAGAGCTCTGTCCCCCCTGCTCAGCCTAGCCTGCTCTGACTCCTTTGCTCACCGCTCCGGCGGTTCTAGCCTGCTCTGACTCCTTTGCTCACCGCTCCGGCGGTTCTAGCCTGCTCTGACTCCTTTGCTCACCGCTCCGGCGGTTCTAGCCTGCTCTGACTCCTTTGCTCACCGCTCCGGCGGTTCTAGCCTGCTCTGACTCCTTTGCTCACCGCTCCGGCGGTTCTAGCCTGCTCTGACTCCTTTGCTCACCGCTCCGGCGGTTCTAGCCTGCTCTGACTCCTTTGCTCACCGCTCCGGCGGTTCTAGCCTGCTCTGACTCCTTTGCTCACCGCTCCGGCGGTTCTAGCCTGCTCTGACTCTTTTGCTCACCGCTCCGGCGGTTCTAGCCTGCTCTGACTCCTTTGCTCGCTGCTCCGGCAGTCTCGCTCAGCTCTGACCCTTTGCTCACCGCTCCTGGCGGCCTTGTCCTGCTCTACTCTTGCTCACCGCTCCAGGCGGCCTTGTCCTGCCCTGTTCTCGCTCACCTCTCTGGGCGGCCTCACTCTGCTGCGTTTGTCCGCCACATCTGTGGTTCTGTTCCTGAGTCCCAGTGTGTACTGGGTCCTATCCCGCCAGTGTTCCTACCTGCTAGTGCCTCCCTGTCTGCACTCTAGCTGTGCTTACCTGTACCCCTCTGCCTGTATTGTTCCTGAGTCCCAGTGAGTACTGGGTCCTATCCCGCCTGTGTTCCTACCTGCTAGTGCCTCCCTGTCTGCACTCTAGCTGTGCTTGCCTGTACCCCCCTGCCTGCATACCCACCTGCCTGCATACCAGTCGTGCCTGCCTATACCCACCAGTCTGTGCGCCAGCCTAACCAGCCTGTTCCTGTATTCCCCTGTGTGGGTCAACAGCCGTGTCCGGGGTCTGTCCTGGAGTAGCACCTGGTCCCTCTGCTCGGTTCCTCCTTGGTGCACTGGCGTCGTATGCCGTCGTGCGACCCTGGTCGGATCGGGTGAATACCTAGTTACGCCCCTCCAGGCATTCACTCTCCGGCACGGTCCAGTGGAATCACACGCACACGCCGCTCAGCCCGGGCGTGTGCATTACACATTCAATATGAAAGAACATTCCTCAGATAAATATTAATAACGTCATTGGTAACACGTTAAAGGGAATCTGCCAGCAGGTTTTTGCTATGCAATCTCAGGATGAGGTAGGGGTTAAAACACAGAATTCAATGATGTGTCATATGTCAAGCTGTGTCCTGGTGTTTTATCACCTGGTGATTATCATTGCTGTGACTAGCTGGTGCATGAACATTCATCTGACTCCACGCCCTCCTTTGATAAGCAGCTCACTGTCTATACACAACGTAAATACAGTGCCTTGTGTGCAAGGTTAGCTTTCTCAGTTCTGCTACATTGCTAAAGCAAAGAACTCTGATTGTGTCACAACTGTTGCACCCAGTAATCTAAGTGATACATTGTTGGATTCAGCATCTCTTTGTCTACATCATGCTGCTCTTAGCAAAAACCTGCTGACAGATTCCCTTTTAGGCGTGTAAGTACAGTACAGACCAAAAGTTTGGACACACCTTCTCATTTAAAGATTTTTCTGTATTTTCATGACTTTGAAATTTGTACATTAACACTGAAGGCATCAAAACTATGAATTAACACATGTGGAATTATATACTTAACAAAAAAGTGTGAAACAACTGAAAATATGTCTTATATTCTAGGTTCTTCAAAGTAGCCACCTTTTGCTTTGATGACTGTTTTGCACACTCTTGGCATTCTCTTGATGAGCTTCAAGAGGTAGTCACCGGAAATGGTCTTCCAACAATCTTGAAGGAGTTCCCAGAGATGCTTAGCACTTGTTGGCTCTTTTGTCTTCACTCTGCCGTCCAGCTCACCCCAAACCATCTCGATTGGGTTCAGGTCTGGTGACTGTGGAGGCCAGGTCATCTGGCGTAGCACCCCATCACTCTCCTTCTTGGTCAAATAGCCCTTACACAGCCTGGAGGTGTGTTTGGGGTCATTGTCCTGTTGAAAAATAAATGATGGTCCAACTAAACGCAAACCGGATGGAATAGCATGCCGCTGCAAGATGCTGTGGTAGCCATGCTGGTTCAGTATGCCTTCAATTTTGAATAAATTCCCAACAGTGTCACCAGCAAAGCACCCCCACACCATCACACCTCCTCCTCTATGCTTCACGGTGGGAACCAGGCATGTAGAGTCCATCCGTTCACCTTTTCTACGTTGCACAAAGACACCGTGGTTGGAACCAAAGATCTCAAATTTGGACTCATCAGACCAAAGCACAGATTTCCACTGGTCTAATGTCCATTCCGTGTGTTCTTTAGCCCAAACAAGTCTCTTCTGCTTGTTGCCTGTCCTTAGAAGTGGTTTCCTAGCAGCTATTTTACCATGAAGGCCTGCTGCACAAAGTCTCCTCTTAACAGTTGTTGAAGAGATGTGTCTGCTGCTAGAACTCTGTGTGGCATTGACCTGGTCTCTAATCTGAGCTGCTGTTAACCTGCGATTTCTGAGGCTGGTGACTCGGAGAAACTTATCCTCAGAAGCAGAGGTGACTCTTGGTCTTCCTTTCCTGGGGCGGTCCTCATGTGAGCCAATTTCTTTGTAGCACTTGATGGTTTTTGCAACTGCACTTGGGGACACATTCAAAGTTTGCCCAATTTTTCGGACTGACTGACCTTCATTTCTTAAAGTAATGATGGCCACTCGTTTTTCTTTACTTAGCTGCTTTTTTCTTGCCATAATACAAATTCTAACAGTATATTCAGTAGGACTATCAGCTGTATATTCACCTGACTTCTGCACAATACAACTGATGGTCCCAACCCCATTTATAAGGCAAGAAATCCCACTTATTAAACCTGACAGGGCACACCTGTGAAGTGAAAACCATTTCCGGTGACTACCTCTTGAAGCTCATCAAGAGAATGCCAAGAGTGTGCAAAGCAGACATGAAAGCAAAAAGTGGCTACTTTGAAGAACCTAGAATATAAGACATATTTTCAGTTGTTTCACACTTTTTTGTTAAGTATATAATTCCACATGTGTTAATTCATAGTTTTGATGCCTTCAGTGTGAATGTACAATTTTCAAAGTCATGAAAACATAGAAAAATCTTTAAATGAGAAGGTGTGTCCAAACTTTTGGTCTGTACTGTACGTGTATTTCTCCACGTGGTGCTCTTACTCGATACTGAATAAATCAATATGTCAATAAATCAATTTTTTTTCCATTTTTTCCTTCCAATACATATTATTAACATATCTATTGATTCTGCGATTTTCTTAATTCCTCAACCTTTCCTTCTTTGTGTTGCAATTTCAATGTTGAGGAGTATAAACAGTATCTCCATGGTTACAGACAACAAGCCTGGTATAGTGTGATTTTCCAGTCTTGCTCCACTCCATCTGTCCTATGCTGCTTGGTAGCAAATATATAGTGAAATAAAATGAAAATCAGAAAAGTAAAAAAAAAACACACATCTGTTTTTAGCTAAATTAAATAAAATGCTTTCTTAATGAAGATAAATTCCCTTTAATACATAAACAGAATATGTGGTGTAAAGGTGGAAACTGTTTACATGAAGTAAGCATGTTTATTGATGTTATTGTACATTATATGTGAAGATGTTGCATTGTTTATTACTATATTGTACCACCTTAGTACCTTACTATTTGATATTCTGTGCCCTATAAGGTCTGGGCATCACCTAGCATGTAAAGTAAAGGATGGCAAACTGTTGCCTTATTTCCTGTGTTCGTTGACTTTGCCATGAATGGTTTTCTTGGATACTTCAGCATCTCTAGTGTCTGGATCTCTATTATAACTTCAGGAGACCCACTGTGCAGTCACTTGACCCGGCCTCCAGCCCACTAATACTGTACATCTCCGATGGACAATCCCAGATCTACTCGTCTTATAGTCCATTAATAGACCTGGGCTTGCTCTTCTGATGCCAAACACTGCCCTTATGTAGATTTCCCTTTTCCTCCTCATACCAGCATTGTGGAGCGACATTTCAGCACCACACAGGGCAAAGTTATCACTAGACTCTTCCTTGGCCAGGTACAGTAACTACCATTTTCCTAGAGATGTATTATGCTCTTCTTTTATCATGAACTTCATTAAACGCAGACTCACTTGTTACAGAAAGCTATGTTTTAGGCTATGTGCCCACGATGCAGAAATGAAGCAGAAAATTTCTGCAGCATTTCTGCATCTCCCTGGCAGAAAAAACGCATGCAGATTGTGCATGCGTTTTTCCTGCAGAATACATGCGGATTCACATGCGTATCCACATGCGTTAACGCATGTGTTTCCGCATGTGGACTGACAAGCACTTTCCAGGCGATAGCATCACTTGGAAAGTGCTTGACAACTAGGCCACACTGTATAAATCCATGCAAACAGCATGGATTTATACAGTGTGACCGTAAAAATAAAAAAATAAAGCTATACTTACCTCCGATGCCCCGCTGCGTGTGTTGTCGCGCTCCTTCCTGGTTCCTTCCTGGCTTGCCGGCATCTCGCGAGACAGCCTGCGGTCACATGACCGCGACGTCATCTCAGGTCCTGGAAGGAGAAGCGCTGCAGGGGCCGCCGGACAGGTGAATATAAACTTTATTTATTATTTTATTCTTTTTTTACAGGTACAATGGTACCCAGGTCTGGAGGAGAGTTTCCTCTCCTCCAGAACTGGGTACCATCCGCACATAGAGACGCATAAAATCCGCTTGTACAAACGTACAGACACGGATTCTATGCGTCTCAATGCAAGTCAATGGCGGCAATTCCGCTGCGCTTCCGCAAAATTAATGAACATGCTGCGGATTTATGAGCGCTGCAGAAACGCTGCGGAAAAATCTGCAGCATGTGCATTGACATTGCGGAATGCCATTGGGGACCATGGGGTGCGGATTACCATGCGTTTTTGATGCGTTTCCGCTGCGGAAATTCCGCAGCGGAAACGCATGAAAAACGCATCGTGTGCACGCAGCCTAACACTGTAATGCTGTTGTAATTCAAAGAGAATTTAGTTTCAAAACAATCTGGGCTCAGAGAGAAGAAACTTAGCCTGGCTTCTCTCTACAGAGCTTGGCTTTATTTAGAGACTAGCCAGTCAAACTGAACTATGTGAGGAGAATCAGAAGATGTCCAGTCGACATGTCCCCTTGTGCCGCCAAAGCAATTCATAGCAAAACATGGAATTCTGTAATAAAGGAGCCTTTCTGTATTTCATGCTGCCTGTGGTTTAGTCACCATGAAATGATTGCCAGGTTTCCTATAAAGAAACATTCCCTTTAAACCTTATTTGGACTAAATATGTGTGAATGTATATGTAGATTAGTTTAGGTGCATTAATATACTCACTCATCGTCATCTTCCCCAGTTTCCAGTGTCGCTCCGATCCACTTATGAGTGACATGACTGAAGTTCCAACTCTTCGGATGACAGTGGGGTTTTATGTATGAACTGGAAGTCGTTTTCTATAGGCTCCGACGCTGTATAGGCTTAGATTATAATAGTGACTTTTGTCTCACACATAAACCCCAGTGTGAGCCGGTAAGTCGAAACCCAGAAGAGGACCGGATCGGCACTGAAAATTGGAGAAAACAGTGATCGGTGAATATATTAACACATGTAATATACACTATACATGTACATTCCTGATCTGTTTCTTCCTCTCTCTGAAGCTTCTGACCAGCCTGAAACTAGGTCTAGCTTCTGTACTCTTTCCATCTCCTCACCTGCATGCTTGGTGGTAAGAACTTTCTTCTGGCTACCACTATCCCTGGACGTTGGGGCCTTCATGGTTCCTAGTTCTTTAAATGATTGTAACTTCAGGTTGACCAGGGGTTTAGAATCCTCCTGGTATACCGGTTATTCCTACTGGGCGTAGAGGACCCTGTAGGCGCGGAAACGGTGTCCGGCTTGTGTTCTGGGGTGAGCCTAAGATGCTCCTCTGCCCCCATAACTCCTCTCACTCTTCTCCTTGCCTCGGCCACGCTCTAGGCCCTGAGGCTTCAGCACGTGCTTTAGGCCCTGAGGCTTTAGCACGTGCTTTAGGCCCTGGCTGGCCCTCAGCACAGCAGCTCACATGCTGCTTCTTCACTGATCTCTGTGTCAGCACACACTGACTACCTAACTCCACCCTCCAGTATATATATCCCTAACAGGGCTCCCTCTGGTGGTATGAGGTGGAAGGGTGGAGGTGTCTGTTATGTAATGAGGGCTTCTGGTTGAGAAGTCCGTCCATGCACCCTTTTGGGTTCTGTGGTAACTGTGGATAGCAGGGTGCCACATTAACACTATAAATCGTTCAGTGTTTATTTGCATGCATGTACATTATGTTAGTATGTGAGTGTAGGAGTGTGTATGTATGTATTATGTGTGTTTTTGTGCATGCATGCATATATGCATTATACATTACCCGATCTTTTTATTAGTCATCCATCATGGACTTATCAGTCAAGGACCTCAATTGATGTCCCGGGGTCCTCTGCTGTGTCTATCCGGCATGGATGCAAAATGATGTTTCTACAACGGGCACAGGACACTGGACTCCTCCATGGGCCGTGGACTTCGAGCTGCCATGCCTTCCTATTCCTGTACTGTATAGCCCAGCTGTGATAGATCCGCCGGTTTCTCATCCATACCTAATGGGAATAGTCTTGTGCCATGATCTAGAATTACATAATTTCTAATGTAACTTGTCTTCTCATGACAGGTAGTATTGTATATATATAAAAAAAATACTAACTAGCTCACATGTGGTCCGGTCCACCCACACTCTGAAGTCCATCCGGAGAAGCAACTGGTTGTGTTTGAAATGCAGCTCTTCTTTCCGCTGTATCCAGGTTCTTCCTAAAGCCCACGCGTAGATTTTGTCATGGAAGTATTCATCCTCTTCAACCTGGTTGACTCAAAAAAAGCTGCGAAAAGAATAAAGTTAACTCCTTTCTGACATATAAGGCAGCATACTTTAGAGCCCAACTACTCAATTTCATCCAGGTATGTTATTCTCTGAATTGCTAAGGAGTTTCATAGGAAAGAAAGGTAAAAGACCCGGCTGGGGACCATTGCCGAACTAATCTCATCTTCAGCTACGATCCCGGCCGGATATTCTAACTCTATCTCCTCTGAAATACTGGGATGTTTCAGAGAGTAACATACCTGGCTGCAATCGTGCAGCCAAATTCTGATTCATGATGCCGGGCACTGATTCATGTTGTCTACAGTTTGGGCAGCATAAATCGCATAATAGTTTCCCCTTAAATAGAAAATGAATCAAGTTTGGTATTGCTGCATCTTTACTGACCTGGGGAATCATATTGGCAAGTCAGTTTTACAATACAATGAATGACTAGCATAATAACAAACCTTCCTCGCCCCAAAAAATAAAGAATCAGAATTGCAATTTTCACTTCATTTGGAATTTTATTTCCAATTTTCCTGTAAATTAAATGATAAAATGAATAGTGTCATTCAAAACTCCAGCAAGTCCTGCAAAATACAAACCCAACAACGTCAATGGAAAAATAAAAAAGTCATGGCCCTTGTAAGAAGGGAAGAAAAAACAAAAGCGCCTAAATGAAAATCGCCATGTTGCAAAGGTGTTAATATTGATAGATTGTCCACTTCACTATTTACCCAGACACAAAGCTAGATACACAGGTGCGGCCATATCCGTCCAGTACTGCGGCTTACTCCTATTCATTTCAATGGGACACAGATGTGACATGCAGTACTAGGCAAGGCACATCCATATGGTGTTATACTATGGCAAGCAGCGAAGGGGATAGTACTCTCACTAGAGCACTGAGGCCTCATCACTCAGCTAATAGATGGGGGCTTCAGAATTCAGGACCCCACCAATCAAATAAGACAAGCCAACTGGCAGTAAAGGCAGGACATTTTACCAAGCAGATTAAAGAAACCAGCCCGATCTTCTGGCTGCACTGTGAACTCCTTCATCCTCTTCTGGCAACTTTTTATCATGGCGGTTGGCAAACTGGGATATAAAATATAGCTACTGTATTTCAATCAGACAGTCCAGTGTTACAATATACAAATACAGATCTAAATTAATACATTTATAATTAACCGCTTCTTGACATTCGCCATACATATACAAAGCATGTTGGGAACCTTTCCATGGAGCAAGCTCAAGAGCATCTGCGACCCCCTCATGTCTGCGCTGTCTGTCGAAGACCAGCCTGTGATTTTCTGTATATATTGCACTTTTGTTAATTACAGTATATATAACAAGCAGAAAATCGCAGATTCAAGCCCACTAAAGGGTTTCAAAAAAAAGTTTTAAAGAATCTAAAAAAATAAAAAGAAAAGTTGAATCACTCCCATTTATGACACTTTAAAAGTGCTATCTATCAAAATATAAAGGTATTTCACCTGTAATGTAGATTCCGTAACAACAAAATCAAATACCAGAATTGCCATTATTTGTTTGTTGTATTTGTTAAAAAAAAAGTCGACCAAAACATCACACATACCCCAAAATAGGGTCAATAAAAATATCAGATTTAAAAAAAAAGAAAAAAGCCCTAGCACAGCTTTATCCATTAAAAAATGAAAAAGTCTCAGAAAACGGCAGCACAGACAGATTTTTTTTCGCACAAATTTCAAAATTTTTCTCACCACTAAAATAAAAATTAAAACTTGACAAGTTTGGTATCGCCCTGATCTGGAGAATCATAATGCCAGGGCTTTTTTTTTTTTTAACCATACAATGAATGTCGTAAAACAAAACCCACACAAAAATAACAGAATTTTTTTTTTTGTTGTTGAAATTTCCCTACCTTATATAGATGGAAAAAAAAAGTTCTTCTTGGAAAGGGGGAAAAAATAACAACATGAAAATGAAACGATGTGAAAGTGTTAAAGAGGTTTTCCACTACTATAGAACATGCCCCCATCGATGTAAACAGTGGATAAAAGATTTTTTGTAAATAGCTTGAATTGTCAATCTTGCCTGTGAGCGGCGCTATCGCTGACTACTCAAAGGCATCATCTGACCCCAGCTGCAGCCGGCTCTAACATCCGCTGATGTCACGTCAAGTTCTGGCTGCAGCCAGGTGTGACCTAGTGACGCGTTCCCCCCTGATTGATGGGCTGTGGGCCGGGTTTCACCGCACGTCACAACCCAACATCCAGCGTGCACTTTCCCAACGAATGCAGAGGAGAGGGAAAGCACAATTTGTTTTAACACTTTGATAACTCGCCCCCTTTACCAATATATTGGGTAATTCTCTATGGTCCTATAACTTGGGAATAATCCATGAGAAATAACTGGGGAATAGAAGTGATAAATTTTGGGTTTTACTCTGGTCACCACTAGTGTTGAGCGAATTTGTTTGGCATTTCAAATTCGGGTTCGTTTTCGGGTTCTGGCTTGTTCGCGCCAAAAAATCGGCTCCGCCCACGAACATCCCTGATTTGATTGTTATCTGCTTGACAGCGTGGCAAATCAGGGATGTTCGTGGGCGGAGCAGATTTTTTGGCACACACAAGCCAGAACCCCGAACACGAACCTGAATTTTAAATGCCGAAAAATTCGCTCAACACTAGAGTCACCACCATTTATCCTTATTTTGAGAATTTAGATGAAAATCTTTGAGTTTATTAAGTCCTTTCTCTCTTTCCAACTGTCACTGGGATCTGGATGACCTGGAGCAGTAATTGTAAGTAATAAATAATGATACTTTACTACTGAAGACCTGTAGACAGTTAGTGTTATCTTCCAGAAGATGCTGATGTGCAGTAGAGTCTCTTCCTCCTCCGCCAAAGAATTAAAAACGGTCACTAAATCGCTTCTGGTGTCAAAGTGGAGCCTGTCCTATCTCTATAAATGCGATATCAGACTGGCACCAACTGACATTTTTTTCTATACTTAAATACAAATTCTGCGATCCTATTGGTTGATGTTTTCAATCCTTTTTATTGTCACTGGTTTGTGTTGTGTTTTTGTAAGTCAGTTTTTTTGGCTAATGTTCAATGAGCATCTAGTTAAAACTTTCTTTGTGCCAAATGTATCTAATTTGTCCCAGATTCTCAAAGTAGATATGTGGAAGAATGTAGTGTGGCATGTATTAGTTCAGAAGGCCTACTCTGATGTTTGGGGTTAGAATTGGGATTTTAATGCCTTCCCGTCACCAATCCTACATTTCTCACTTATGTGGCTGATAATTTGTGTACAAACTCTGTGTTTTTCCATCTCCTCCTAGACATTTTTTCTTGGATCAGCTTCTGGGAGCAGCAGTACGTAACTGTTACGGGTGTGTCAGAGATGACCGACAGTCGCCCTGCAGTGGGTTGCAGGAGATCTCTACATTTGGCATTGCAGACAGCTTCTTAGATAAGAGGCTGTCTTTACGACAGTACAGCTACCTCTCTCTCGCTAATTAGCTCTCTGGCCTGGATGTGTATATACCTGGTGTGTCTAAGAGGGAGTCGCCGGCTATATCCATTTCTACTTGTGAAGCTTAGCAGGAGTAGTACTTCGTCCTCTCTGGAGCTTGAGGCCGTGTGCTTATTCTGAGTTCATCTAAAGTTAAGCCATTTCCCCTGTTTTGTCCACCCTTGTTGTCTATAGAGTTTAGTGGAGGTTGACTAGTGCTCATCTCTTTCTATCCCTAGCCGTAGCCGTACACCAGGGAGAGTAGGGCGAGGCACGCGTGCGGTGATTGCTGAGGAGGCAATATAGGGACGGTAGTTGAGACAGGGTGATGCTAGACCAGACTATGAGGTCTCCACTCCCCCCCTTTCCCTAGTGTCTGGGCTCCCTTTCCCTTTTCCCTCTGTGTTGCACTTAGTCTTTCCCACACCTGGCGTGACATTATAATTGAAGCAGGTTATCTGATGGAGAGCAGACATGAAGTTTGGACACAGAGGAAGCAACAGGCGGTGGTGGGATACTTTTCTTGCCTAGATAAATAAGTTTACCTTTCTTCAAAGCACTGATGTCAGAAGCCTTGGGAATGTATACCAAACATGAATATTGTTTTTTTGCGACAGGCATAGGTCCTAAAGTTAAGGGATACTTATTTTTCACATCGTGGTGCAGTGTGGAACATAACACATTTATTTACATCACTGTGCTGTCTGTGCATCAACCCTGAATTAATATCAGTCAGATGGATAATATTATATATGCTATGTTTCAAATGTATAGAAAGCTAAAATCATGAATTGAAATATGGAATTAATATCTTCCGCCTGGGATATCAAGGGGGGAGATGTCTTTAAGATTGGGGATCTCCTTATTTTTGGTAAGTGCACCTCATCTCACTTACTGACTTACCGTCTGAGGCCACAAGGGTATGACTCTTACATAGAAAAATCAGATTCTGACTTACAGAAATTGTACAGTGCTGGGAGATACAGCATATTGTAGGACTGTAACATTATCCAAACGGAGAGATTCCCTTCACAAGATCTGTGTCATTACGATGACCACAGGTCTAGTAATTTTCTTTCGTTTATCCATTTTATTTTTATGTGACTGTATATACTGCATTGTCTTCTGCCTTTTTAGCATCTTTTGTATATTTTGATAAATACAAGCTGCCTAATTGTCAGATTAAATATATGAAATTTAATAGCTTTGTTCCTCTTGCTATATAAACTGCATCCCTGAACCCTCATGAGGCCCCCATGGTACCAGTAACAGGTTTCCAGTTGGCTTCTATAAACGATTGTTGGGGAAAGCTAGTTTTTCTCTGGTTATTGTGGAGTTTAGCAGTGACCGTACACAAGCATATATATACAGTTGTGCTCAAAAGTTTACATACCTCGGCAGAATTTTTCCGTTCTTGGCCTTGTTTCAGAGAATATGAATGATAACAAAAAAACTTTTTATCCACTCATGGTTATTGGTTGGTTGAAGCCATTTATTGTGAAACTACTGGGTTTTCTCTTTTTAAATCTTAATGACATCCAAAAGCATCCAAGTGACCCTGATCAAAAGTTCACATACCCCATTTCTTATTACCGTGTATTGCCCTCTTTAACATCAATGACAGCTTGAAGTCTTTTGTGGTAGTTGTGGATGAGGTTCTTTAATTTCTCAGATGGTAAAGCTGCCCATTCTTCTTCGCAGAAAGCCTCCAGTTCCTGTAAATTCCTGGGCTGTCTAGCATGATCTGCGTGCTTGAGATCTCCCCAAAGTGGCTCAATGATATTGAGGTCAGGAGATTGAGATGGCCACTCCAGAACCTTCAATTTGTTCTGCTGTAGCCAATGACAGATCAACTTGGCCTTGTGTTTTGGATCGTTGTCATGTTGGAACGTCCAAGTAAGTCCCATGCGCAGCTTCCGGGCTGATGAGTGCAAATTTGCCTCCAGTGTTTGCTGATAACGTGCTGCATTCATCTTTCCTTCAACTTTTACCAAATTTCCTGTGCCTTTGTAGCTCACACATCCCTAAAACATCAGCGATCCACCTCCGTGCTTTACTGTAGGAATGGTGTTCCTTTCATCATAGACCTTGTTGACCTCTCTCCAAATGTAACATTTATGGTTGTGGCCAGAAAACTATCAATTTTGGTTTCATCACTCCAAATTACCTTGTACCAGAAGTTTTGAGGCTTGTCTCTGTGCTGTTTGGCGTATTGTAGGCGAGATATTTTGTGGCATTTGCACAGTAATGGCTTTCTTCTGGCGACTCGACCATGCAGCCCATTTTTCTTCAAGTGACTCCTTATTGTGCATCTTGAAAAAGCCACACCATTAGTTTTCAGAGAGTCCTGAATTTCAGCTGATGTTATTTGTGGGTTTTTCTTTGCATCGCAAACAATTTTCCAGGCAGTTGTGTCTGAAATTGTTGTTGGTCTACCTGACCGTGGTTTGGTTTTTACAGAGCCCCTGATATTCCATTTGTTAATCACAGTTTGAACGCTGCTGACTGGCATTATCAATTCCATGGATATTTTTTGTATCCCTTTCCTGTGTTATACAGTTCAACTACCTTTTCCCATAGATCTGTTGACAATTCTTTTGCTTTCCCCATGACTCACAATCAAGAAACGTCAGTGGCTAGATGAAAGATGCAAGAGTCTGTCTGGATCTCAGAAACTCACTCAGCTTTTATACACACACACTGATTACAAGCAAACAGGTCACAGGTGAGGATGTTACCTTTAGAAGCCATTCAAATCCATTTGTGTCAAGTTCTGTGCATGTTATCAGGCCAAAATGACCAGGGGATGTGAACTTTTGATCAGGGTCATTTGGATGCTTTTGGTTGTCATTAAGATTTAAAAAGAGAAAACACAGTAGTTTGACAATAAATGGCTTCACCCAACCAATAACCATGAGTGGAGAAAAAGTTTTTTGTTATCATTCATATTCTCTGAAACAAGGCCAAGAAAGGAAAAATTCTGCCGAGGTATGTAAACTTTTGAGCACAACTGTATACCCATGTGTTATGTGTATATTATTATTATTATTATTATTTATATAGCGCCATTGATTCCATGGTGCTGTACATAAGAAGGGGTTACATACTAGATACAGACATCACTTACAGTAACCAAAACTAACAATGACAGACTGAAACAGAGGGAAGAGGACCCTGTGTAACGTCGGCGTCCCTGCCTCCTGCTAGGCAGGGATGCCGTTCCCCTCACCTCTCCGCTCCGTGCCCGGCGTCCTCCTCCCGCTCTGCTCGCAGCGCGCGTTGCTTCCCAGTCACTGTGCTTAGGGCGCGCGCGCTCCCTCTCTCTTAAAGGGGCCGCGCGCGCCGTACTAAGGAGTCCCCGGCCAATGGTCGGAGGATCTCACCATATATAAGGCACCTCCTCCAAAATGGAGGTGCCCGAGCAATGTTGTTGCAAAGCCTTTCAACTCTGCTTCAGCCCTCAGGTCCCGTTGCCAGCTTGTTTTCCAGTGCTGTCTACCTGCTTGCAATCCTGCGGTCCGACAGTCTGCCTACCAGCATCTGCCAGTCTGTCTATGGATCAGTCCGCCTGCGGACCAGGAAGCACCTGCCAGATACCTGCCTGATACCTGCCTGATACCTGTCTACCTGCTTGCAATCCTGCGGTCCGACAGTCTGCCTACCAGCACCTGCCAGTCTGTCTATGGATCAGTCCGCCCGCGGACCAGGAAGCACCTGCCAGATACCTGCCTGATACCTGCCTGCCTGCCAGCCTGTCCAGAGACTCTTACCCGCTCACCTGGGAGCGCTCACCTGCTACCCGCCTGCTAGCCTACCTGGAGGCTTAGCCGTCACTTGCTGTGACCACCTGCCTGTCCAGAGACTCTTACCCTGCTGTCACTTGCCGTGACCACCTGCCTGTCCAGAGACTCTTATCCTGCTGTCACTTGCCGTGACCACCTGCCTGTCGAGAGACTCTTACCCTGCTGTCACTTGCCATGACCACCCGCCTGTCTAGAGACTCTTACCCTGCTGTCACTTGCCGTGACCACCCGCCTGTCAAGAGACTGTCCCCGTCACTCGCCGTGACCTCCTGCCCTTCTACCCAGAGACTGTCCCTGTCACTTGACGTGACTGCCTGCCCGCTTTCCCTGGGAGCCACCCGCTTCCTTACAAGGACTGCCCCTTTGTATAGTAGCTCAGAGGTTCCACCTCCCAGACCCGTTACAGTTTGCTCGGGCCATGGAACCCGGTGGCACCCAAGCTCCCTCGCTCTCGGACCTATGTCATGAACTATCCCGTCAGCGGTCCCAACAGGACTCCATCTTGGGCCACCTGCGTAGTGTTAACTCCCGCCTGGACACACTGACCGCCTCATCGGGAGCTGCTTCCACCCGCACAACTACTACTCCGGCAGCGCCGCTGCCCTTCAACACCATGGCATCCCTTCCCGATCCACGCCTTTCCGCCCCGCCTCGTTTTGGTGGAGATCCCGGCCTGGCACGAGGCTTCATTAACCAGTGCACCCTGCACTTCGAACTTTTGGCATACCAGTTCACCACTGACCGAGCCAAGGTGGCCTTCATCATGTCCCATCTCACTGGGGAGGCACTGGCTTGGCTAAATCCTCTATGGGAGAGAGGAGACCCCCTGGTATCCAACCTGCCAGCCTTTCTCACGGCCTTTCGGAAAGTCTTCGACGAACCAGGACGAAAGACCTCATCCGCCTCATCTCTGCTACGCCTCCGTCAAGGGAGTCTCCCCGTGGGCCAATATGCCATACGGTTCCGTACCCTTGCTTCCGAGCTTGCCTGGGATAATGAGGCACTGGTTTCCGTCTTCTGGGAGGGCCTGTCCGGCCGGATTAAAGATGAACTTGCCGGTCGGTACATTCCTACCACTCTCGATGACTTAGTGACACTTGCCACCCGGATTGACATGCGGTTCCAGGAGCGCACCAAAGAGGTCACTCTTGAGAGGAGGTTTCCACACCTTGCTCCTACTTTTCTGAATCCCGTCTCTTCCTCTGTAACTCCCCGGACGCACTCGCCAGAGCCCATGCAGGTCGACCAAACCAAGATGGTCAAAACCCGTCAAGAGTCTCGCCGTGCCGAGGGGAGCTGTTTCTACTGTGGTAGTAAGGAGCACCGGATCCGTTCCTGCCCGGAGAGGTCGGGAAACGCCTGTGTCTAGGATCGCTCAGAGAGGTCGTCCTAGACAAGAATAAATCCTCTCCTTCTCTGATGCTGTCGGTCTCTATCATCTGCGGGGAGAACCGTTACTTTGAACTTGCTCAACTTGATTCTGGAGCTGCCGGAAATCTCATTTCTCAGTCCCTGGTTGAGAAATACCGCTTTCCCACCAAACCTCTGGCTGTACCCTTATCTGTCGCCTCCGTGGATGGGGGTCTCTTACCGCATTCCATCCAACTCATCACCGAATCCATAACTCTGCAGGTGGGAATGCTGCACTCTGAGAGCATCTTCTTCCATGTTCTGCCTGGACTCTCTCACGCCCTCTTGCTAGGCCTACCTTGGCTCCAGAGACATGCACCCGTGCTTGATTGGCAGAGCGGAGAAGTCCTTCACTGGGGGCAGGACTGCCATAAGACTTGTTTAGTTCCCGTTCGTCCTGCCCGTCCTTCTCCTACCCCAGGGAATCTACCCGGCCTACCGGTTCCCTATTGGTCTTATGCGGACGTCTTTAACAAAAGAGAAGCAGAGACATTACCCCCTCATAGACCATACGATTGCCCAATCGACCTGATGCCCGGCGCTACTCTTTGTCCGCTGCTGAAACCTGGTCCATGTCTGAATATATCGAGGAGAATCTGGCCCGGGGATTTATCCGGAAATCTACCTCCCCGGCCTCCCCGGCGGGAGCAGGCTTCTTCTTCGTCAAAAAGAAAGACGGCTCACTCCGTTCCTGTATAGACTATAGAGGCCTTAACCAGATCACGGTGAAAAATAAATACCCCCTTCCGCTCATTCCTGAATTATTTGACCGTCTGAGGGGTGCTAGAATCTTCACCAAGCTGGATCTCCGTGGGGCGTATAACCTGGTCCGTATCCGTCAGGGGGATGAATGAAAGATGGCATTCAACACCCGGGACGGCCACTATGAATACCTCGTAATGCCCTTTGGTCTCTGTAATGCTCCCGCCGTCTTTCAAGAGTTGGTCAATGACATCTTCCGTGACCTTCTCTACTCCTGCGTGGTGGTGTACCTGGACGACATCTTGGTCTTCTCTCCGGATCTTCCCACACACCGGAGGGACGTTCGTCAGGTCCTGCTCAGGCTCAGGCAGAACCACCTCTACGCAAAATATGAGAAGTGCCTCTTTGAGCAGACCTCGCTTCCGTTTCTGGGCTACATAATCTCTCAGACCGGCCTACGAATGGATCCTGAGAAACTGTCTGCCATCCAGCAGTGGCCCCGATCGGAGGGGTTGAAGGCTATTCAGCGGTTCCTGGGCTTCGCCATCTACTACCGCCTCTTCATTCCGCACTTCTCTTCCCGGACTGCCCCTATCTCTGCGCTCACCCGTAAGGGCGCTAATCCCAAAGAATGGCCGCCCGAAGCAGAGGAGGCCTTCCTTTCCTTGAAACAAGCTTTCTCCTCCGCCCCTCTGCTGCATCGTCCGGACGGCAACAAACAATTCTTCCTAGAAGTAGACGCTTCCTCCTCCGGAGCCGGAGCGGTACTCACCCAAAAGTCGTCTTCCGGAAGATTGGTAACCTGCGGCTTCTTCTCCAAACTCTTCTCCTCTTCTGAGCGCAATTATTCTATAGGAGACCGAGACTTATTAGCCATTAAGCTGGCACTGGAGGAGTGGCGTTACCTGCTCGAGGGGGCTCTTCACCCAGTAATAATTTACACGGACCACAAGAACTTGGCTTACCTCCAGAGTGCCCAGAGACTTAACCCGCGCCAAGCCCGGTGGTCCTTGTTCTTCGCCCGCTTTGATTTCATTCTTCATTTTCGCCTGGCAGACAAAAACATCAAAGCTGATGCTTTGTCCCGATCCTTTTTGGTCTCTGATCTAGAGGAGGAGCCTAAGCACATCATCGACCCCGCCAAAGTAATGCAGGTGGCCCCCGTGAATTTAAATCGTCTTCCACCCGGTAAGACACTCGTAACAGTACCTGATCGTGAGAAGGTCCTACACTGGGGACATTCGTCTAAGCTAGCTGGCCATGCTGGTCAGAAAAAGACCCTCCAGCTTATTACCCGGCATTACTGGTGGCCTACCCTGCACAAGGACGTAATAGACTTTGCTTCAGCCTGTGCGTCCTGCGCCCGCAACAAGGTTCCTAGACACCTGCCAGCCGGCCGCCTCCTGCCTCTTCCTGTACCTGCTGCCCCGTGGCAGCATATAGCCATGGACTTTATAACGGACCTCCAGGTCTCTGCCGGTTGTATGGTCATTTGGGTGGTCGCTGACCGCTTTTCTAAGATGGCTCACTTCATTCCCCTGCCGGGTCTCCCGTCTGCATCTGAGTTGGCTAAAGACTTTATCCATCATATTTTCTGTCTTCATGGTCTTCCTCTCCACATCGTATCCGATCGAGGAGTTCAGTTCACCTCTCGCTTCTGGTGAGCCATGTGTAAATTGCTGGGGGTCACCTTGGACTTCTCTTCTGCTTATCACCCACAGTCCAATGGTCAAGTAGAGCGGATCAAGCAAATTTTAACCAGTTACCTCCGGCACTTTGTTAATGCTCACCATTCCGACTGGGTGGATCTTTTACTGTGGGCCGAATTTTCCTACAATAATCACGAGAGCAAATCTTCCTCCGAATCCCCGTTTTTTATAGTCTACGGTCAGCATCCTCGGATCCCGTTTCCCGTCTCCACCTCGGTGGACAATCCGGCTGCGGAATCTCTTGTTAGCGAATTTTCCTCCATTTGGGAAAGTACCAGATCCGCACTTCTTCAGTCATCCGAGCGGATGAAAAAACAGGCTGACAAAAGACGTCTGGATCCGCCACAATTCCGTCCTGGAGATAAAGTCTGGCTCTCGTCCAAATATGTCCGGCTCAAGATTCCTTCCTACAAGTTAGGGCCTCGGTTCATCGGCCCACTGGAAGTCATCAAACAAATCAACCCGGTGGCCTATAAATTGAAACTCCCGGCCAACTTGCGGATCCCTAACTCCTTCCATGTATCTCTACTCAAACCCGTTGTACTTAACTCTTTTTCCAAGTCTACAGGTACGCCTCCTGCTCTGGTTTCCGCTGAAAACGAGTTTGAGGTAGAGAACATTCTGGCCACCAAAAGGGTAAGAGGAAAGACCTTTTTTCTAGTGGATTGGAAGGGGTTTGGTCCTGAGGAGAGAACGTGGGGGCCCCGGGAGAACATCCATGCCCCTCTCATCCTTGATAAATTTCTCTCTGGCCTAAAAAAGGGGGGGCCTAAAGGGGGGGGTACTGTAGCGTCAGCGTCCCTGGCTCCTGCTAGGCAGGGACGCCGTTCCCCTCACCTCTCCGCTCCGTGCCCGGCGTCCTCCTCCCGCTCTGCTGGCAGCGCGTGCTGCTTCCCGGTCACTGTGCTTAGGGCGCGCGCGCTCCCTCTCTCTTAAAGGGGCCGCGCGCGCCGTCCTAAGGAGTCCCCGGCCAATGGCCGGAGGATCTCACCATATATAAGGCACCTCCTCCAAAATGGAGGTGCCCGAGCAATGTTGTTGCAAAGCCTTTCAACTCTGCTTCAGCCCTCAGGTCCCGTTGCCAGCTTGTTTTCCAGTGCTGTCTACCTGCTTGCAATCCTGCGGTCCGACAGTCTGCCTACCAGCATCTGCCAGTCTGTCTATGGATCAGTCCGCCTGCAGACCAGGAAGCACCTGCCAGATACCTGCCTGATACCTGTCTACCTGCTTGCAATCCTGCGGTCCGACAGTCTGCCTACCAGCACCTGCCAGTCTGTCTATGGATCAGTCCGCCCGCGGACCAGGAAGCACCTGCCAGATACCTGCCTGATACCTGCCTGATACCTGCCTGCCTGCCAGCCTGTCCAGAGACTCTTACCCGCTCACCTGGGAGCGCTCACCTGCTACCCGCCTGCTAGCCTACCTGGAGGCTTAGCCGTCACTTGCCGTGACCACCTGCCTGTCCAGAGATTCTTATCCTGCTGTCATTTGCCGTGACCACCTGCCTGTCGAGAGACTCTTACCCTGCTGTCACTTGCCGTGACCACCCGCCTGTCTAGAGACTCTTATGCTGCTGTCACTTGCCGTGACCACCCGCCTGTCAAGAGACTGTCCCCGTCACTCACCGTGACCTCCTGCCCTTCTACCCAGAGACTGTCCCTGTCACTTGACGTGACTGCCTGCCCGCTTTCCCTGGGAGCCAACCGCTTCCTTACAAGGACTGTCCCTTTGTATAGTAGCTCAGAGGTTCCACCTCCCAGACCCGTTACACCCTGCTCTTGCGAGCTTACATTCTACAGGAATGGGGAAGGAGACAGTAGGTTGGGGGGGTTGCAGTAGCTCTGGTGTCGAAGTGGCAGCAAGCAAGGTCATGGCAGGCTGTAGTCTTGTTTGAAGAGATGGGTTTTCAGGTTCCATCTGAAGGATCCAAAAGTGGAGGCTAATCGGAAGTGTTGAGGCACAGAATTTCATAGGATGGGGGATAGATATTCGGGAGAAATCTTGGAGGCGATTGGATGAGGAACGAATAAGTGTGGAGGACAGAAGGAGGTCTTGGGAGGACCTGAGATTACGTAAGGGAATATATCGGGAGATTAAAACAGAGATGTACAGAGGAGAAAAGTTACTTTGTAGGTCAGTGTTAGTAGTTTGAACTGGATACGCTGGGCAATTGGGAGCCAGTGAAGGGATTTGCAAAGGAGGGTAGCAGAGGAGTAGCGAGGCGAGAGATGAACCAGTCGCGCAGCAGAGTTAAGGATGGACTGGAGTGTATATATACTATATGTTCACTGGGAAGCAGCCAATAGTTTGCTTAGCAGCGAAAGCAGCCATTGCCTTGTCCACCAATCGCCAGTCAATTGCGTGATTGTCCTGATGATTGGAGGCAGCGGACTGCTATTTGTGACAAATAGATATAAAATGTTATAGTTTATTTCTTCTTGCTCTGTAAACCGCATTCTTGAAGCCTCACGTTACCAGATATGGGTGTCCAATCAGCCTGTATAAACGATTGGTGGTGGCATCTAGTTTTTCCTTTGGTTATAGTGGAACTTGGCAGTGACCGTACTGGGCAGCACTTCGTACACATTTTATAAGTGGTCATAAACTTGAAAAAACTCATGAAAGAATAAAGTTACGTTAAAACCAAGCACACCATTGTTTTTCTTATGAAATTCTCAATAAGTTTGATGTGTCACATGACCCTCTTCCCATTGAAAAAAATAAAGTTGAATCCAAAATGGCTGACTTCAAAATGGCCGCCATGGTCACCACCCACCACTCCATGTTGTCTTGTTCCTCTTTTATTCCTCCTAGAAATTTATGAATAAATTGACAGTTTATTGGGTGTGTTCATGTATATTCTGACACAGGAATAGGGATGTAGCCACGCAAAGACGGCTGTCTCAATTCATTTAGATAGAAACTTCACAAATTGCTGAGCAAGCACATTCGCCAGATGAGACAACCGCACATGTGTGCCCACCTCTCCATACCTAGATAGATGTTAGTCCAAGCAGTGGCATATCCTGCCAACATGCCATAAATATCCCAGGTAGAACAACTCCTATAACCCATTGGCAAATTCCTGCAGATGAAGGTTGATTCAGCCATAATCAACCGAGAGTGGAGTTGAGTTCTACCCATGGCTGTTAACCTGTGAAATGTCGCTGTAATTCTCTGACATCAGCATTTACAATGTGACAACTGGGGGGCGCACAATTCTAACTACCTGTCGACTGCTGCTCTTTCTTGGGGTGCTGATGGAATCCTGAAAAACCATGTGTCTGTCTATGGCTGTTGCTTATAGGGATCGACATTTGTGCCATATACAACAGTACTGTAGTACTGCAGAATATGGTATAAGCAATCAAACAATTGCAGGTTCAAGTCCCTAAGGGGACTATATGATAATGAAATTTTTTTTTAAAAAAAGGCATAAATTTGAATCACCCCCATTTTCATTTGTTTAAAATAAAGATTTAAAAAAAAATTATAAATAAATGCACACATGATATTGCCAAGTCCATAAAATTACAACCTGTAAAAATATAAACTTAATCAACCAAATTAGTAATACCTAAAAGGAGAAAAAAATCAAAATGCCAGAATTGCATATTTTTGGTTACCAACCCTGTGAAACAAAATGAAGTAAGAAGCAATCAAAACTTCACATCTACCACAAAATGGTATCAATAAAACATCAGGTCACCTTGCAATAAAGAAGCCCTCATACAGCTCCATCGGCCACAACATGAAAACATTAAGGGTTTAGAAATTTTCCTGCACAAGCTATTTTTTTTTTATTTTTAACACTGTTTGATTCTTCTTTCACCATTTAAATAGAAAAAAAATGATGCTAGTTTGGTATCACTATAATTGTAGTGACCTAGTAAATCATATTTATGTTACACACTAATCACTTTTTTTTTATCAGATTTGCTTATTTTGTTTTTATCTTGGGTTTTGTCTGTTTAGTGGCCATTGTGAACATGGACCTACACGCTGCATGCACACCAAGTTATATTCCAGTTCATCTCTTTAGGTTTTTGTTTCAGGTTTTTTGCACTCTGTACAAATAAGGGTGTGGCCTCTCTTTTCTTTTAGCTGGACATTACATTCATGTAGTTCTCCATGGCTGGGTGTTCCTTAGTCAGGTCTCAGTCCTTCTCAGCCCTTATTCACATTTCACGTCACTTGACAAGTGGTAAGGTTTTAATACTAGAGGTTAGGACCATCCCGAATAGGGTCACCTTGACGTGGTGGGATGGTTTTTACATTTTTTTGATTAAAATAATGTTAACCTTGTGTCAGGTGCAATAGGCCTGACAGGCACAACTCACACATTTTTGTTTTCCCCTTCTCTCCAAAGCAGCAGGGGATCCCTCCCCTCCCATTACCCTCCTAAGTTTAGCTGCTGCTTAAAATCCCCCTACTCAGTTTTACTGCTGTCCTTGCGAAGAACAGGTGTGACCTTTGTGGCCTCTCAGGCTCATTGCGCCTAAAGGTTCTCACTTTTGACGATTCGTACTTTCTGAGTTTTTTCATCACAATTGTTTATTTTGCTCATTTTTTGAATGATTAATGCAAAGTTTGTGGATATTTCATAGAAATAAGTGGAGTTTTCTCACAAATAGGGTTTTCTTAGAAATGGCCTCTCAGGCACATTGCGCCCAAACACATAATAATAATCTCTTATATGTCTCCCCGTGTTTACGTGGGTTCCCTCCGTGTTCTCCGGTGTTCTTATGGTTATTAAATATTTTTTTATTTGCATCTGATTTTGTGTACTTTCTTTTAATACATCCCTATAAAGCTCACTTATACTTTTTAGAGCCCAGTAATTGAGATAATTAGATATTATAGGTGGTTTTCTAACCCTTGACTGTTAGGCGGTCTACATAGTACCCTATATTATCTCCATGCACTATAACTATTTATTTATTTATTTATTTACTGCAGGTTATTTGCCCTTTTTTGTTTTTATCTTGTTTTTTCCTGTTTAATGGCAAGTGTGAACATGTACCTAAATGCTGCATGCACACCAACATATATTCCTGTTCATCTCGTTAGGCTTTTATTACCTAGAAATAGATGTCCCTCAAAAACTGATGAAATGACAAGAAGAAAGCTACTCTAGGAAGCTGCTAAAAAACCTACAGCAATATTAAAAGAGCTCAAAAAATATCTGGCAAGTAGTGGTAACTGAAACATTTTCTTGCAAAGAAAAGCATCCAAGCCTGGCTGAGTTTTTTCAAAACATACATCAGGTCTGCCAAAATGAATCATCCATGATTGAGGACTACTTTACAGTCAGAAATGCGTAGGAAATGTATAAAATATTGCTGGATGAAATAGAAGATGTCACTCATTTTTAATCGCACTGGAATAAAGTTCTATAACATTTTTACTTAACGATAACTGGGAGGGGATTATATACAGGAGATAGTGGGCACATATCTTGATGAACGTTTCTTTTACAATATGGAACATTTTCAATGCACAGATTCCTTGCTTTTTTCTCATTTATTTTCTTCACCTGTTCTCTTTTCTTTACCACAGCCCAGCTCAGTACTACAGTTCAGTTTGTAAGAGTCCAATGCTCAACCCGTGGTTTGGCATCCTTTTCCCCTTAAAGGAGCTACTTTGCCACTATGGCCGTTACTTATCTCTTCTGTATCTGACGCTCTGGAACTTCAGCCTAGGACACTCTCTTCGTCTAGGCCCGTTACCTCTGTGAGTTATAAATACTAGGCTGTACTGCTAAACGTCCTGACCCAAGACCCGTCTCCGATCAATCATTCTGTTCTTTCAGTCATTTCTC
The DNA here is from genome assembly GCF_046119375.1 of Phyllobates terribilis. Taxonomy (NCBI): domain Eukaryota; kingdom Metazoa; phylum Chordata; class Amphibia; order Anura; family Dendrobatidae; genus Phyllobates; species Phyllobates terribilis. Next base: position 161,383,825 of record NW_027362761.1, read on the forward strand.
TTATGCTTCATTGCTCAGGATCTCACTATTCTCTGTATCTGTTTCCCCTCTCATTAGAGACACCCATGTCATGCAGCACTGATCACATTAGGCTTAGGTCTTTTCTCCACGCACACTGGGCCCATTCTGGCTCCCTGACAGTAAGCTGTGTCATTCCCTTCATCTTACCCCCTCCCATTCTGGGCTAGTCCCAATCATTAACTCTTGGTCTCTCTCCTGTCAAACTAAACACATCAGTAATGTAACGATTCCACCTCAGTGCTGAGCTGACTGTGCAGTGATTGACAGCTCAGATGTCCAGTCTGGTGCAGGTGCATGCTAAGCTTTCTATGCAGTGATTGACAGCTCAGTTGTCCAGTCTGGCGCAGGGGTGTGCTGAGTGTTCTGTGTTTTGATTGACAGCTCAGCCATCCAATCTGAGACCGAGAGGTGCTGAGCTCTCGTCAGGTGCTCTGAGTTCCCATTATTGCTCAGCTATTTAACTAAGCTGGCAGTCCCAGATAGCTGTCAGCCGTAGCTTCACCTAAGTGTGGTTGGTTTTCTCTGTGCCTTGTATTTTGCTTATTTATCTATTGCTGTCTGACCTTGGACCTTGTTCTGACTATCCGTCTGTTTAACCCTTTGCCCTGGTCCGTTAACCTCGTTGTATTTTGACCGTTACCTGACTACAACTTTGTCTCTTCCCTCTGTTTATGATGTATCCTCCTGGCTACTGTGTGCAGTATGTCCATCTGTAACGGGTCTGGGAGGCGGAACCTCTGAGCAACTTATACAAGGGGGCGGTCCTTGTAAGGAAGCGGGTGGCGACCAGGGAAGACAGGCAGGCAGTCACAGCAGGTGACCGGGACAGTCTCTGGGTAAACGGGCAGGAGGTCACGGCAAGTGACCGGGACAGTCTCTGGGTAAACGGGCAGGAGATCACAGCAAGTGACCGGGACAGTCTCTGGGTAAACGGGCAGGAGGTCACGGCAAGTGACCGGGACAGTCTCTGGGTAAACGGGCAGGAGGTCACAGCAAGTGACCGGGACAGTCTCTGGGTAAATGGGCAGGTACGACCTGTGACGGCTGAGCCTCCAGGTAGGCTAGCAGGCAGATGGCAGATGAGTGCTCCCAGGTGAGCAGGCGAGAGTCTCTGGATAAGCAGGTGGTCACAGCATGTGACGGTGGAGCCTCCAGGTAGGCTAACAGGCAGGTAGCAGATGAGCGCTCCCAGGTGAGCGGGCAAGAGTCTCTGGACTGGCAGGTGGTCACAGCACGTGACGGCGGAGCCTCCAGGTAGGCTAACAGGCAGGTAGCAGATGAGCGCTCCCAGGCGAGCGGGCAAGAGTCTCTGGACTGGCAGGTGGTCACAGCACGTGACGGCGGAGCCTCCAGGTAGGCTAACAGGCAGGTAGCAGGTGAGCGCTCCCAGGTGAGCGGGCAAGCTGGTCCATAGACAGACTGACAGGTGTCGGAAGGCAGACCGTCGGACGTCAGGCTAGCAAGCAGGAAAGCGGATGACAGGCAGGAATCAGGCAGCAAACTGGCAGGAGACTGGCAGGTAACTGGCAGGTAACTGGCAGGTAACAGGCAGGTAACAGGCAGGTAACAGGCAACGGGACCTGAGGGCTGAAGCAGAGTAGTGAACAGTGCAACAACATTGCTCGGGCACCTCCATTTTGGAGGAGGTGCCTTATATATGGAGGGATCCTCCGGCCATTGGCCGGGGACTCCTTAGGGCGACGCGCGCGGCCCCTTTAAGAGATGGGGAGCGCGCGCGCGCCCTAAGCACAGTGACCGGGGGAGAGCGGGCGCTGCAAGCAGAGCGGGAGGAAGCCGCCGGGCACGGAGCAGAGAGGTGAGGGGAACAGCGTCCCTGCCTAGCAGGAGGCAGGGACGCCGACGCTACACCATCTTCTTACATATATTTACCGATTTCCAAATTATTATGCAAATTATTATGCAAATACCATTTTTCTCTGATTTTCCTACATGGTTAATGCAAATGATTTACTATAATGTTCAAATAATCAACCATTAGAATATAAATGAAATTTTATTGGAGAAACCTGCCATTGATAACAGTATTTTTTTCAAAAGTAAAAAAACTCAAAATGCACTGTTCCAAATTATTATGCACAACAGAGTTTCCAAGCATTTCGAAGATTGTAAAGAACTGAAAATGGTCATGTGTTGAATTTGCAGCATTGAGAAGTCACATTTACTGAAATGAAAAGCTTTTTTCAATCAAAAATATCTTAACTGGCCAAGTTACATGTCATAGGACCTCTTTGATATCACCTTTTCAATTCTTGCATCCATTGAATTGCAAGTTTTTGGATGCTTTCCGCTTAAAATGATTTGACAGATGTCAGAATAGCCTCCCAGAGTCGCTGTTTTAATGTGAACTCAGACGTATTCTTTGCAGCATTGTCATGCATGAAGATTATATTGATATGGATGGCACAGTTCTTTTTTGTATTATGGAAGAAAACATTTGTATCAGTTCACAACACACAATCTGAGGAACCAGTTTCACAGTGAGACACCTCGGACATTGCAACCCTAAGGGCTCGCTCTCACTTGCGATTAAATCGGATGAATGCAATCCGATAAAGAATTGGATTGCATTCGGAAGAATTTAATCCTATGATTCTGTGCTCAGTTGCATTATTTTTTCCAGCGCCGATCGGATTGTGATCGGGCTGGAAAAAAATCACAGCATGCTGCATTCGGATCGCACTCACCCATATAAGCCTATGGGTGCGTGTGAAACAGAGCACTGCACTCGGATATCACCCGAGTGCAGAACGATACCCGCCGATGTCAGCAACAGAGGAGATGGACAAATTGCTTTCTCCATCCCCTCCGCAGCTGTGCTGCGATCCTCTCTGTGCGAGAGGATCGGAGCACGGAGCACTGACACTTGGCTCACACTCGCAGCAGAGCAGGAGCCGAATGTCATTGGCATATCACATCTGATGCTATTGCATCAGATGCCATACACTAGTGGGACCTCGGCCTTACAGTGATATTGGTGTAACAGGCCAAATTAACCCCTGTCCATATTAAACCCGGGTATAGTTTGCCCCAGGCCAGAGTATACCCCAGGGGATAAACTGTCCTAGACCAAAGTATACCTGGGAGTGCAAAATAGCCTAGGCCAAACTATTCTCCTCAAGGCTACAATATACCCCTCGATTTTATGAGCCCTTGTAAATGAGATAGATTTTATATGCCATTTTTTAATAACTTAAAACTGACTTACACGTAGTCAGGTATTTGTGTTGTTAATCACATGATGAAGATTGATCTTTCAATACAATGTGACTGGTAACAGACAAGTCATGACATTTGAGATTACACTCTTGTCCATTAAGTAAAGTGCTTTAAATTTAATGGGGAAAGACTACTGAGAAGTGTGCTAGTCATCTTATCTTTGTGGATATGTCTCTGATTAGTTGAAAAGTGTGCAGATCTCTTTGTGTCATAACACACAGATGCTTTTAATGTGTAACTACTGAGAAGTGTGGTAAGATTTTTTACCTCATTGTATCTTTGTGGAAGTCTAAAACTTTTACTGATTTAAGTTTTTTCTGCTTCATGTAATAAAAGTCTATGTGTTTAGAACTTTAAGATTGAAAGTTGTCCACTACTTTCACATTGATGCCCTATCCATAGGATAGAGCATCAATGTATGATCGGCCAGGGTCCCACATGCGGCACCCCCGCCGATCAAGTGTCATTGGCGCCGGCGGCAGCGGCCGCTGGCCGGAAGTGCTTACCTGCGGTGCTTGGCCGTACATCTGTAGTGGCCGCCGCGGGGTACTGCACATCTGCCTCCCATTCAATTTAATGTTCAAAAATTAAGTAATCCTTGTGTATATCACTCAATGCTGCTGATATCAAGGGGGTATAATCTGGCATGAGGGGCTATGAAATGGCCTAGGCCAATTTATACCCCAGAGTATTAATTAGCCTAGGCCATAATATACCCGGGGTATAGTCAAGCATGGGCCTGGTATAGTCTGGACTCAGGGTATACTATAGCCTGTTACGCTGAAAAAGACCACTTTTATCTCTGAAACTGTGCAGACATTCTATTATGCATATTTATTTATTCTATTATGCATATTTATCCACAATGAAAATACACATTTGAAAGGCTATGTGCACACAGAAGTTTTGTCATGACTATTTTGAGGCAGATCAGCTGCAAAATGCACACAAAAAAACAAGTTCAAATACTTTTTAATGTCCCATTTCTCATTGAAATCAACAGGAAGTGTGTTTTAAAAAAGTATTAAACACATGTCCTAGTGATTTCAACAGGAAATCCACATTGCTGTTCATACAACATGTTTTTTTCCAACAGGTTTTGTAAACCTCTCCTTGAAGAAAAGGAAAAGTGACACAGATTGCTCAGATTACCTTGTTAGTTCTGAAAATCCTGTACAAAAAACTGCATGGATGTCTGCATGTGTGCATGAATGTGCATTTCTCTTGAAATATTTAGGAGGCATAAAAATCGAATGTGTTTTTTCATAGAAATCCAAACCAGAATCCCATGAGGTTTTTTCGATTTGTAGTTTGCTGTAATGTGCTTTTCGGAGAACTTTTTTTTCCAAGCATTTTTTTTCTGCCTTTTGACTTCAGTAACAAGTTTGGTGTAGATTACACACGGAATCTGCATCAAAGAAATAGCATGTCATTCCTTTCTTTCCACAGGGTGTTTTTTTAAAACAAGATGAAAAATATGTACAAACAGGAATGTGGATTTGCGATTGAAATCAGTAGGAAGAATATTTAAGGTTTATTTTAAGCAGTTTTGTTTTGGAATTGATTCATTTAAAAATTCACGTAAAAAACTCTGTGAGAACATAAGTTTGTAAGGTTGAGTTGAGTCTTTCTGTGAAAAGCAATAAAACTTTCTGTAAAACCATCCTGTTTCCAGTAGGTGTCAGACTTTCACCTTAAATGGGGAAAGAGTTTTGAATCCTTCTGTTTCTTAGCTACAACACAAGTTAAGTTTTGGAAACGTTATCACCATGTTAGTTTTCATGAAATATTCCACAATCAATGATTTACTTAGTATTTTTTTTTTTCTAAATGGATTGCTTTATAAGTATGTAACTATTGTACACACTGCTAGATTTTCCCTTCAATAATCTAAATTCTACAGTTTCAGACCTTAAAAAATATTTCTTTTTGAACTGATATTTAATATTTTTTATTAATAATTTTACTACTTTTATATAGTTTATATTTTGCTCCAGAAATCGTTTTCTTATTTTCTGGTTCTTAAATACACATTAGATCATAATAACTTTTTTTTGTTTTAAACTAGAAAAAAATATATTTAAAGCTGATTTGATGGTTTGCTATGTAAATGAAGGATTATCAATCTGTACAAGTTAGCAGGAAAAGGACAGCTGTCTCTAAAAACAATTGTGCTTTATTGGCCATCCATAAAATTCAGTTATTTTTTTTTGTGCCACAGCACATCGATTAATTATATAGAGTTATTTATAAGTTATTGTTCTATTCTCATTATGTATAAATTCGCTTTACTTATATATGTGAATTCTGAATTGTCATCTATTTTGTTGCATTATTAGCTTGGCTATTGCCATTGAATTAGAATGCAGCAGTAGTGCATCAGCTCGACTGTCCCTCCATTTAAACTTCTCATTACCATGTTTATCATGTTGAATGATTATTGGGTTACTGGGGCATTATAACATTTTTCTAAACTAGAGTATAAGCCTGAATGACAAATCTAGATAAATCTAGACTGTCGTACATGTACACCAATTATGGTGCAAATAAGTGATTTAATGAAGTAATACATATGTTGTAATAGTGTTGCTTGACACCAATAAAAGCAGCCAAGGCTGTAAGTATTTCAGGTCGAAAGTACAGAGCATATTTCACGTGAGCTCAATACCATATTGCCTAACACATTTTCACTATTTTTTTGTGTCCTGCAAATGCAGACTTGACAAACCCTGACATTTTCTCCTGTATTCTCTTTCTTGTATGAGACTCGATGCTTGTATGCTGTGTGCTTTATGGCTTTTGTTGCTTTGTCTTACTGACAAAAGGTCCCTTGCAAATTAGGTTCGGGATTTTTTTTCTCCCATACGTTCATACTTTTTGATCAAAAGGATGATCAGATTTGGGCACAAGGGAATGGTTAAACATTCCCTAACATTTTCTTTTTGTTGAAAAAGAACTACAGAACAGTGGTTATGCCAAAAACAATATGCAAGGGAGCCAACCATGAAATTCACAATAATACCACATTACTACAAAATATGTATCTATGCACAGTGGATATAACAAGTCTACACACCCCTGTAAAAAATGCCAGGTTCTTGTCAGGGAAAAAAAATCGTACTAAGAAGTAACATTTCACAACTTTTTCCACCTTTAATGTCCCCCATAATCTATACAATTCAAGTGAAAAACAAACTATAACCTTTTCGAGAACCTTTACTGCCCTCTTCAGGTCAACCCACAGATTTTCTTCTATTGGATTCAGGTCTGGGGTCTGGTTGTGCCTTTCCAAAAATTTGATCTTATTCTGCCATTCTTTCACTGATTTGTAGTCGTTATACTGAAATTCCTCTTCATCTTCAGCTTTTTAGCAGAGGCCTGAAGGTTCTGTTGCAAAATTGACTGATATCTGTAAATGTTCATAATACACTCCACCTTCACTAAAGCCACTGGTCTAGCTGTCAAAAAACAGCCTCAAAGAAAAATGCTACCTCCACCATGCTTTACTGTGGGTATGTATTCTCTTGGTAACGCGCAGTGTTGGCTTTGCACCAAACATACCTTTTGGAATTATGGCAATAAAGTTCAACCTCGATCTCATCAGACAACAATACATTTTCCCACATGATTTTGGTAGACTTGATGTATGTTTTGAAAAAACATAGCGGGGCTTGAATGTTTTTATTTGCAAGAAAATGTTTCTGACTTGCCACCTTACTCCATAGGCCAGACATATGAGCAGTATGGGAGATTGTTGTCTTAAGCAATACACAACCAGTACTTACTGATATTTCTACAGCTCCTTTAATATTATTAACAACACCAACAAAAAAGTTCAGCTAGGGAAAAAAGAAATAAATAAAGCAAAGTAGACAGGGAAAAGCCCCTGTACTATAAATGATTACTAATATTATTCAATAAGTAATCCCAGGCTGACACAAAAGGGGTTTGAATCAAAAAGTATATAAATTTTTATTGCACAATATTACATTTAATTACACAATAGTGATAAAAAGATGTAAAAAGTGGATGGGGAGGAGAGAGGACAGCTAAAGGAAACAGGGTAAAGCAGAAATACCCCGTTCAGAGACTAACATCCCCAAGGAGAAAGCAGCTTACAATGTATACCTAATTTAGAGTATAAGTTGTTTAAGCTGTCAAATAAGTAGTGTGATTGTATAAGTTCCTGACACAGGATCATGCCAGGTGATATCAAGTCTACCAATAGAGATACAACATAGAACATATATATATAACTATGATGGATTATAAGTTAAGAGTTTTAATAAAATCCATGTTGTCAAATCAGTAAAGTTATATGGTCTCCGTTACCTTGAGTCATTGTTGGTAGATCTTAGGACAGCATAAAGTAAGGTGCTGGGGATGCCTGGCAGCCTCGACGCGCGTTTCGCCCGGAAATGGCTTCGTCATTATTATTGTAGGCTCCTTAGCAACTTCCTGTCTTTTCATCTGTTACGCTCGCGCCCGGACTGACTGGCGTGAGCTTGATTAGTAATCCCACTGGACCATGAACCGAGGAGTGCCTGGAGGGGCGTAACTAAGTATCAACCCGGTCCGACCAAGGTCGCACGGCAGCTCAGTCGACTCCGTGAACCAGGGAGGAACTGAGAAGAGGGACCAGGTGCTACTCCAGGTCAGACCCCGGTCACAGCTGTTGACCCACACTGGGGAATACAGGAACAGGCAGGTTAGACTGGCATATTGACAGGTGGGTACTGGCAGGCACGACTGGTATGCAGACAGGTGGATATTGACAGGCACAGCTGGTATGCAGACAGGTGGGCACTGGCAGGCATGGCTGGCATGCAGACAGGTGGGTACTGGCAGGTAGGAACGTAGGCAGGATAGGGACCAGTACAGACTGGGATACAGGAACGGAGCCGCAGGTGCGGTAGACAAACAGAGCGGAGCAAAACCCGCAGGTGCGGTAGACAAGCAGAGCAAAGCAAAACCCGCAAGTGCGGTAGACAAGCAGAGCAAAGCAAAACCTGCAGGTGCGGTGAACAAGCAGAGCAGAGCAAAGCCGCAGGTGCGGTAAACAAGCAGAGCAGAGCAAAGCCGCAGGTGCGGTAAACAAGCAGAGCAAAACCCGCAGATGCGGTGAACAAGCAGAGCAGAGCAAAACCCGCAGATGCGGTGAACAAGCAGAGCAAAGCAAAACCCGCAGATGCGGTGAACAAGCAGAGCAGAGCAAAACCGCAGGTGCGGTAAACAAGAAGAGCAGAGCAAAACCGCAGGTGTAGTAAACAAGCAGAGCAGAGCAAAACTGCAGATGTGGTGAACAAGCAGAGCAGAGCAAAACCGCAGATGCGGTAAAAAAGCAGAGCAGAGCAAAACCCGCAGATGCGGTGAACAAGCAGAGCAGAGCAAAACCGCAGGTGCGGTAGAAAAGCAGAGCAGAGCAAAACCCGCAGATGTGGTGAACAAGCAGAGCAGAGCAAAACCGCAGGTGCGGTAAACAAGAAGAGCAGAGCAAAACCGCAAGTGTAGTAAACAAGCAGAGCAGAGCAAAACTGCAGATGTGGTGAACAAGCAGAGCAGAGCAAAACCGCAGGTGCGGTAAAAAAGCAGAGCAGAGCAAAACCCGCAGATGCGGTGAACAAGCAGAGCAGAGCAAAACCGCAGGTGCGGTAGAAAAGCAGAGCAGAGCAAAACCCGCAGATGCAGTGAACAAGCAGAGCAAAGCAAAACCCACAGATGCGGTAGACAGGACAGGGCTTTGTTCACATGGAACAGACTGGAAAACACAAGAAGATAGCTGGAACACAGGAGTTAGATACAGAGGCAGGGAAACAGAATGAGCAGAACCTAATACACACAAGGTACTTGCAATGAAGTAGCGAGTGGACACAAAACTCACAAACAGAAGTACAGAGACAACGAGTTGGAGTTAGGTGCAGGTTCAGATACTGCAGGAAAAGGGGAAGGTACAGACATAGAGACAAACAGGTAACGGACTAGGACACTGTTCAGACAGGATCTGAACCAGGAACAAGATACAGGAGCGAGCCTGGGAACTCAGCCCCCAGGGTGGCGGAAACTGACTAGAAGTCACAGGTACAGGTAACAGGCCTGGGTATACAGCCCCCAGGGTGGCAGAAACAGACTAGATACAGGACAGGACCTGGCAACTCAGTTGCAAGAAACACACAGATGGAAAGTGATGCTCAGGCCCCTCCTACTGGGTGGAGGGGGTTTAAGTATCCAGTGACTCACAGCAATAGGCTGGGGATGCATTAGGACTGTGCACACTGTAGCTTTAAGAATCAAGAAGTAACAGCGCCGCCGCCCTAAGCCAGCAGACAAGAGACATACAAACAGCAGGTACTGGAGCAAAGTGTGCAGCCTGGCCTGATAGGTAAGATTGCGGTCTTGCATGGTGAGAGGTGGTAGGCCATGCAAGCATGCCGCCAGGGATGGTACATCATCAATTTTTGAGGGACATTCATTTCTAGGTAATGTCACTGTTGTGCCAAATTTAAGTCACTTCTTGATGTCCATCTTCACAGTTTTCCATGGTATATCTATTTGTTTGGTAATTTTACTCTTGTACCCTTCTCATGGCTGATAATTTTCAACATTGTGATCCCTTTTCTGTGTTGTAAGCTGTTTACAGACCATGGCTTTTGCTGTAAAATGGAAAATGTCAGGAAAATCTAGAACAGCTAAACTTTTACATGAGGTTGATCAGAATCACTTTAAATGATGACAGCTGTACTGACTACTATTTAATGTGAGTTTAAATGTGATTGGAAATGTGGTTGTGTTCAGAATTATCCAATCATAAGCGGGTGTTCATACTTATGCAACCACAGTATTTTGGTTTTGTTATTCTTACTTTCCTCTCAAAATGATTTCCTTTTGTTTCTCAGTGGATCAATATTATTAAGATTATAGGTGACATTAAAGCTGGAAAAAGTTCTGAGATGATTCCTTCTTGGCATGATTTTTTTTACATGACAAAAACCTGACATTTTAACAAGGGTGTGTAGACATTTTATACACACCATGTATATGTGTGTATATTTATTTATATATAAATATACAATATATATACTGTGACAAGCAGAAGGGTAACAATGCAGTGACATGACAAGAATCTGCATAACTAATCATATGCTAAATAGTTGCAAGTAGTGATGATCGAGAGTGCATTGTTAACCCTTCGGCGAGCGCGCTCGGGTGCATCTATCTTAGTGTTGCCGTGGCTGTATGTGTCACGGCTGTTAGACAGTTGTGACACATGTAGGGATTTGCCTAACAAATACTTATGACATGTGATATTTCAGTTTTCCTTTTTTAATAAATTTGCAAAAATGTCTTCATTTCTGTTTTTTTCAGTCAAGATGGGGTGCAGAGTGTACATTAATGAGAAAAAAAATGAACTTTTTAGAATTTACCAAATGGCTGCAATGAAACAATGAAAAATTTAAAGGGGTCTGAATACTTTCCGTACCCACTGTATATATATTTATATACAGTCATGGCCGAAAGTGTTGGCACCCTTGATATTGTTCCAGAAAATTAAGTATTTCTCCCAGAAAATTAGAGTAATTACACGTTTTGTTATGTACATGTTTATTTCCTTTGTGTGTATTGGAACAACACAAAGCAAAACAGAGAAAAAAAAGGCAAATTGGACATAATTTCACATAAAACCCCAAAAATGGGCTGGACAAAGTTGTTGACACCTTTAAAAAAATGTGGGTAAACAACTTTGTTTCAAGCATGTAATGCTCATTTGAACTCACCTGTGGCAAATAACAGGCGTGGGCAATATGAAAATCATATCTGAAACCAGATAAAAAGTTGGGAAGTTAACTCAGTCTTTGCATTGTGTGTCTGTGTGTAACACACTAAGCATGGTGAACAGAAAGAGTAGAAGAGAACTGTCTGAGAACTTGAGAACCAACATTTTTGAAAAATATCAACAATCTCTAGGTTACAAGTCCATCTCCAGAAATCTTGATGTTCCAATGTCCACAATGCTCAACGTAAGAAGAAGTTTACAACCTATGGCATTGTAGCTAATCTCCCTGGACATCGATGGCATAGAAAAATTGATGAAAGGTTGCAACACAGGATAGTGCACATGGTGGATAAGCAGCCCCAATCAAATTCCAAAGAAATTCAAGTTGTCCTGCAGGCTCAGGGTGCATCAGTGTGAACTATTCGTCAACATTTGAATGGAGGACCCTACTGCTGACACAGAGACATAAAAAAGCTAGACTGCAGTTTGCCAAAATGTACATGAGTAAGCCAAAATCCTTCTGAAAAAATGTCTTGTGGACAGATGAGACCAAGATAGCGCTTTTTCGTAAAGCTCATCAATCTACTGTTTACCGAAAATGGAATGAGGACTACAAAGAAAAGAACACGGTATCTTCGTCATATATGGTGGAGGTTCAAAGATGTTTTGGGTTGTTTTGCTGCCTCTCAGATTGAGTGCCTTGACTATGTGCAAGGCATCATGAAATCTGAAGATTACCAAAGGATTTTGGGTCACAATGTAGTGTCCGGTGTAAGAAAGTTAGGTTTGTGTCCTAGGTCATTGGTCTTCCAGCAGGACAATGATCCCAAACATACTTCAAGAAGCACCCAGAAATGGATGGAAGCAAAGTGTTGGAGAGTTCTGAAGTGACCAGTAATGAGTCGAATCTAAATTCCATTGAGCACCTGTGGAGAGATCTTAAAATTGCTGTTGGGAGAAGGCGCCCATCAAATATGAAATACCTGGAGCAGTTTGCAAAAGAAGAGCGGTCCAAAATTCCAGTTGAGAGGTGTAAGAAGCTTGTTGATGGGTGTAGGAAGCGATTGATTCCAGTTATTTATTCCAATAGGTGTGCAACCAAATATTAAGCTGAGGGTGCCAAAATTTTGTTCGGCCCATTTTTGGGATTTTGTGTGAAATTATGTCTAATTTGCCCTTTTTTCTCTGTTTTTTAGTGTTGTTCCAATAAACACAAAGCAAATAAACATGTTTATAACAAAACATGTGTAATTGCAAGTATTTTCTTGGAAAAATACTTCCTTTTCTGGAACAGTTTCAAGGGTGTCAACACTTTCAGCCATGACTCTACATATATACAGTACAGACCAAAAGTTTGGACACACCTTCTCATTTAAAGATTTTTCTGTATTTTCATGACTATGAAAATTGTACATTCACACTGAAGGCATCAAAACTATGAATTAACACATGTGGAATTATATACTTAACAAAAAAGTGTGAAACAACTGAAAATATGTCTTATATTCTAGGTTCTTCAAAGTAGCCACCTTTTGCTTTGATGACTGCTTTGCACACTCTTGGCATTCTCTTGATGAGCTTCAAGAGGTAGTCACCGGAAATGGTTTTCACTTCACAGGTGTTTCCTTGTCAGGTTTAATAAGTGGGATTTCTTGCCTTATAAATGGGGTTGGGACCATCAGTTGTGTTGTGCATAGTCAGGTGGATACACAGCTGATAGTCCTACTGAATAGACTGTTAGCTGCTTTTTTTCTTGCCATAATACAAATTCTAAGTAAAGAAAAATGAGTGGCCATCATTACTTTAAGAAATGAAGGTCAGTCAGTCCGAAAAATTGGGCAAACTTTGAATGTGTCCCCAAGTGCAGTTGCAAAAACCATCAAGCGCCACAAAGAAACTGGCTCACTTGAGGACTGCCCCAGGAAAGGAAGACCAAGAGTCACCTCTGCTTCTGAGGATAAGTTTATCCGAGTCACTAGCCTCAGAAATCGCAGGTTAACAGCAGCTCAGATTAGAGACCAGGTCAATGCCACACAGAGTTCTAGCAGCAGACACATCTCTACAACAACTGTTAAGAGGAGACTTTGTGCAGCAGGCCTTCATGGTAAAATAGCTGCTAGGAAGCCACTGCTAAGTACAGGCAACAAGCTGAAGAGACTTGTTTTGGCTAAAGAACACAAGGAATGGACATTAGACCAGTGGAAATCTGTGCTTTGGTCTGATGGGTCCAAATTTGAGATCCTTGGTTCCAACCACCGTGTCTTTGTGCGACGCAGAAAAGGTGAACGGATGGACTCTACATGCCTGGTTCCCACCGTGAAGCATGGAGGAGGAGGTGTGATGGTGTGGGGGTGCTTTGCTGGTGACGCTGTTGGGGATTTATTCAAAATTGAAGGCATACTGAACCAGCATGGCTACCACAGCATCTTGCAGCGGCATGCTATTCCATCCGGTTTGCGTTTAGTTGGACCATCATTTTCTTTTCAGCAGGACAATGACCCCAAACACACCTCCAGGCTGTGTAAGGGCTATTTGACCAAGAAGGAGAGTGATGGGGTGCTACGCCAGATGACCTGGCCTCCACAGTCACCAGACCTGAACCCAATCGAGATGGTTTGGGGTGAGCTGGACTGCAGCGTGAAGGCAAAAGGGCCAACAAGTGTTAAGCATCTCTGGGTACTCCTTCAAGATTGTTGGAAGACAATTTCTGGTGACTACCTCTTGAAGCTCATCAAGAGAATGCCAAGAGTGTGCAAAGCAGTCATCAAAGCAAAAGGTGGCTACTATGAAGAACCTAGAATATAAGACATATTTTCAGTTATTTCACACTTTTTTGTTAAGTATATAATTCCATGTGTGTTAATTCATAATTTTGATGCCTTCAGTGTGAATGTACAATTTTCATAGTCAAGAAAATACAGAAAAATCTTTAAATGAGAAGGTGTGTCCAAACTTTTGGTCTGTACTGTATACAGTTGTGCTCAAAAGTTTACATACCCCAGCAGAATTTTTCCTTTCTTGGCCTTGTTTCAGAGAATATGAATGATAGCAAAAAATGTTTTTCTCCACTCATGGTTATTGGTTGGGTGAAGCAATTTATTGTCAAACTACTGTGTTTTCTCTTTTTAAATCTTAATGACAACCAAAAACATCCAAATTACCCTGATCAAAAGTTCACATACCCCAGATCTTAATACCGTGTATTGTCCCCTCTAACACCAATGAAAGCTTAAAGTCTTTTGTGGTAGTTGTGGATGAGGTTCTTTATTTTCTCAGATGGTAAAGCTGCCCATTCTTCTTGGCAAAAAGCATCCAGTTCCTGTAAATTCCTGGGCTGGCTAGCATGAACTGTGCGCTTGAGATCTCCTCAGAGTGGCTCAATGATATTGAGGTCAGGAGACTGAGATGGCCACTCCAGAACCTTCACTTTGTTCTGCTGTAGCCAATGACAGGTCGACTTGGCCTTGTGTTTTGGATTATTGTCATGTTGGAACATCCAAGTACATCTCATGTGCAGCTTCCGGACTGATGAGTGCAAATTTGTCTCCAGTATTTGCTGATAACATGCTGCATTCATCTTTCCTTTAACTTTTACCAAGTTTCCTGTGCCTTTGTAGCTCACACATCCCCAAAACATCAGCGATCCACCTCCGTGCTTTACTGTAGGAATGGTGTTCCTTTCATCATAGGCCTTTGTTGACCTCTCTCCAAATGTAATGTTTTTGGTTGTGGCCAAAAAGTTCAATTTTGGTCTCATCACTCCAAATTACCTTATTCCAAAAGTTTTGAGGCTTGTCTCTGTGCTTTTTGGCATATTGTAGGTGAGATACTTTGTGGCATTTGCACAGTAATGGCTTTCTTCTGGCGACTCGACCATGCAGCCCATTTTTTTTCAAGTGCCTCCTTATTGTGCATCTTGAAACAGCCACACCGCTAGTTTTCAGAGAGTCCTGAATTTCAGCTGATGTTATTTGTGCGTTTTTCTTTGCATCGCAAAGAATTTTCCTGGCAGTTGTGGCCGAAATTTTTGTTGGTCTGCCTGACCGTGGTTT
Source organism: Phyllobates terribilis (assembly GCF_046119375.1). Taxonomy (NCBI): domain Eukaryota; kingdom Metazoa; phylum Chordata; class Amphibia; order Anura; family Dendrobatidae; genus Phyllobates; species Phyllobates terribilis. Next base: position 161,398,906 of record NW_027362761.1, read on the forward strand.
GGTTTTTACAGAGCCCCTGATTTTCCATTTGTAAATCACAGTTTGAATGCTGCTGACTGGCATTATCAATTCCTTGGATATTTTTTTGCATCCCTTTCCTGTATTATACTCACAATCCAGAAACGTCAGTGGCTGGATGAAAGATGCAAGAGTCTGTCTGGATCCCAGAAACTCACTCAGCTTTTATGCACACACACTGATTACAAGCAAATAGGTCAAAGGTTAGGATGTTACCTTTAGTAGCCATTCAAATCCATTTGTGTCAAATTCTGTGCATGTTATCAGGCCAAAATCACCAGGGTATGTGAACTTTTGATCAGGGTCATTTGGATGTTTTTGGTTGTCATTAAGATTTAAAAAGAGAAACACAGTAGTTTGACAATAAATGGCTTCACCCAACCAATAACCATGAGTGGAGAAAATGTTTTTTTGTTATCGTTCATATTCTCTGAAACAAGGCCAAGAAATCAAAAATTCTGCCGGGGTATTTAAACTTTTGAGCACATCTGCAGATATACAGTATATGTGTGTATGTATATATATATATATATATAGATATATTTATATCTATATATATATACCAGCAAAATACTCACAGCAAAGGTGCTGCATGAATATACGAAAATAATAATGTTCCAGTCAATCCTCAATTATTTAGTATTATACAAAATTATGTTACCAAAAACAATAATTCATGTCTGAAGAATAATGCTGTTTATGCACTTTTGATGTAATCACTTGTATATCTTTCATTGTTATTTTGCTTATGGAGATACTATAATGCAGCCTATGTATGGGGGAATAAATTATTGTTTTTGGTGACATAATTTTGTATAATACTAAAGAATTGAGGATCGACTTGAACATTATTATGTTGTAGTCTTGCATATTCATGTAGCACCTTTGCTGTTTTAATTGTTTTTAACCCCTTTACCACCGAGGGTGGTTTGCACGTTAATGACCAGGCCAATTTTTACAATTCTGACCACTGTCACTTTATGAGGTAATTACTCTGGAACGCTTCAACGGATTCCCATTGATTCTGAGATTGTTTTTTTGTGACATATTGTACTACATGTTAGTGGCAAAATTTCTTCGACATCACTTGCGTTTATTTGTGAAAAAAACGGAAATTTGGCAAAAATTTTGAAAATTTCGCAGTTTTAAAACTTTGAATTTCCATGCCCTTAAATAACAAAATAGTTAATAAATAACATTTCCCACATGTCTACTTTACATCAGCACAATTTTGGAACAAATTTTTTTTTGTTAGGGAGCTATAAGGGTTAAAAATTGACCAGCGATTTCTCATTTTTACAACAAAATTTACAAAACCATTTTTTAGGGACCACATCACATTTGAAGTGACTTTGAGGGGCCTTATGACAGAAAATACCCAAAAGTGACACCATTCTAAAAACTGCACCCCTCAAGGTGCTCAAAACCACATTCAAGAAGTTTATTAACCCTTCAGATGCTTCACAGGAATTTTTGGAATGTGGAAGAAAAAATGAACATTTATTTTTTTTTCACAAAAATGTTACTTTAGACCCCAATTTTTTTATTTTCGCAAGGGTATCATTAAAAAATGAGCCCCAAAATGTGTTGTACAATTCCTCCTGAGCACGCTGATACCCCATATGTGGGGGAAAACCACTGTTTGGGCGCACGGCAGGGTTCGGAAGGGAAGGAGCGCCATTTGACTTTTTGAATGCAAAATTTGCTTGAATAATTAGCGAACGCCATGTTGGGTTTGGAGAGCCCCTGATGTGCCTAAACAGTGAAAAACCCCCACAAGTGACACCATTTTGGAAACTAGACCCCCCATGGACCTTATCTAGATGTGTGGTGAGCACCCTAAACCCCCAGGTGCTTCACAGAAGTTTATAACATTGAGCCATAAAAATAAAATTTTCACATTTTTCCAACAAAAATGTTTTTCAGCCCCCAATTTTGCATTTTCATAAGGGTAACAGGAGAAATTGCACCATGCAATTTGTTGTGCAACTTCTCCTGAAGGTTCGGAAGGGAAGGAGCGCCAATTGACTTTTTGAATGTAAAATTTGCTTGAATAATTAGCGGACGCCATGTTGCGTTTGGGGAGTCCCTGATGTTCCTAAATAGTGCAAACCCCCCAAGTGACTCTATTTTGGAAACTAGACCCCTCAAGGATTTTATCAAGAAGAGGTATAGTGAACATTTTGAACACAGGGGTACGACACAGAATTTGATAACATTAGGTCATCATATTGAATAAGTTGTCATTAGTCTTGAGCGCAAGTGCTCGCTTCTTAAGTTTGCATCGGGTACTTGGGTATGCACCAAGTATCGCGGGTGCTCAAGTGACATGCTCAAGTCCCCGCCCGCATGTTTCACGGTTATTAGACACCCAAAAAAAAACATGCGGGGATCGCTCGTGCATGGCAGGCAATCCCTGAGCGTTTTTTTTGGATGTATAACAGCTGCAAAACATTTGGGGCGGGGACTCGAGCATGTTTTTTGCGGGACAAGATGATGTTTTCAGCGGTACCATTTTTATTTACATTTGTCTTTTTGATACCATTTTATTCCATTTTTTGTTTGGCGGTATGATGATAAAGCATCGTTTTAAATTTCATGTTTTTTTTTACCGTGTTCACTAAAGGGGTTAACTAGTGGGACAGTTTTATAGGTCAGGTCGTTCGGGACGCGGCGATACCAAACATATGTACTTTTATTGGTTTATTTTTTTTTTCATAAGATTATTTATTCATGGGTACAATATATATCCTTTTTTTATTATTATTTTTCATTTTTTATAAATATTTTTACAATTTTTTTAACATCTTTTTTTCACTTTCTGACATTTTTATTACTTTTACACTCTGTCCCACTATGGGACTTTCACTTTTTGCAGCCTGATCGGCTGTATAGCATAGAGATGCAGAGCCATCCCTGTGCTATGCAGCCTGTCAGCGCTGCACAGGGAGAAGTTACTTTGGTCGCGCACTGCGCATGACCAAAGCAACTTCCTGCCTCCTGGTGACCCAGATGTTGTCATGATGACATCGGGTCACCATGGCAACATCCGGGACCGGACTCAGACGCCGCTGGACGCCGGCAGAGAAGGTAAGTATAGCGCTTACCTCCTCTTGCCACCGGAATGCTGCGATCGATTTCGATCGCAGCATTTCGGGGGTTAATGTGCAGGGAGCGGTGCGGGACCGCTCCCTGCACATAGCACCGGGTGTCAGCTGTAACCATCAGCTGACACCCGGCGACGATCTCGCCCGCACCGCTTGTGCGCGGGTGAAATTGCCAAGGCACACAAGCCATGGCCCATGGCACAGATACATATTAGTATGCCCTGGGCCAGAAAGGGGTTAAATTTGTTGGGTTATTTTGTCTAATAAAATATTTTCTGATTTAATTTGGTTGATACCCGTCAGTACATACTGTTTTTTACTTGGTATATCATTCACTGTTCTAGTTGTCCATAACAACCAATCAGAGCTCAGCTTTCACTTTACCTCAGCAGCTTCAATGCTGAAAGCTGCACTCTGGTTGCTATAGGCGACCAGAACGATCTTGCTGTGAGGCAATTCTCATAAATGAGGCCCCAGTTACTTCTGCAACAGTCGTTGCTATAATTACAGACTATAGAGCGACTTATCAGGTTGCCCCACCTTAGCGACTATATGGTTGTTGCCCCTTTAAGAGCGACTCTTTGGGCGCTGTCTCTTTAATTCTTTAAGACTCTTTGGTCAGAAACTGTTGTTTTGGATTCAACACACAGACACCCATTTTCTCATTTATTTCTATAGAGCCTAAATTGAGGGGGCCAAATCTCATGAATGGGGGGGATTTAGAGTTTTAATGTTCGCAGTATTTTTAGTTTTTAGTTCGTAGTCTTATTTTTAGTGTTAAAGATGGGGAAAATTTCAGAAATCAATGATGTGTCACTTATCAGGCTGTGTGCTGCTGTTTACTTATTGCTAGGACATTATCATTGCTGTGACTAGCTGGCTTTGTGAGCACTACTCCAAATCTGCCCCCTCCTGTGATAAGCAGATCACTGTCAATAGACAATGTACATACAGAGCCTGGTGTGGGAAGGTTTAGCCTTCTCACATCTGCTGCATTCTACATAAAAAAAACTCTGATTGTGTCAGAATGGCTGCACCCAGTAACCTAAGTGATACATCGTTGGATTCAGGGTCTCTGTCCCTACATCATGCTGCTCTCAGATGAGGTGGCAAAAACCTGCTGACAGATTCCCTTTAAATCAGTTGCTAGGAGTGATTAGCATCTGATTGCTACGGTAAATGGGTGACCTGACTGATGACATCGGTGCGGCACCAAAATGTACAGTACAGACCAAAAGTTTGGACACATCTTCTCATTTAAATATTTTTTTGTATTTTCATAACTATGAAAATTGTACATTCACACTGAAGGCATCAAAGCTATGAATTAACACATGTGGAATTATATACTTAACAAAAAAGTGTGAAACAACTGAAAATATGTCTTATATTCTAGGTTCTTCAAAGTAGCCACCTTTTGCTTTGATGACTGCTTTGCACACTCTTGGCATTCTCTTGATGAGCTTCAAGAGGTAGTCACCGGAAATGGTTTTCACTTCACAGGTGTGCCCTGTCAGGTTTAATAAGTGGGATTTCTTGCCTTATAAATAGGGTTGGGACCATCAGTTTTGTTGTGCATAAGTCTGGTGGAAACACAGCTGATAGTCCTACTGAATAGACTGTTAGCTGCTTTTTTCTTGCCATAATACAAATTCTAAGTAAAGAAAAAAGAAAAACGAGTGGCCATCGTTACTTTAAGAAATGAAGGTCAGTCAGTCCGAAAAATTGGGCAAACTTTGAAAGTGTCCCCAAGTGCAGTTGCAAAAACCATCAAGCGCTACAAAGAAACTGGCTCACATGAGGACTGCCCCAGGAAAGGAAGACCAAGAGTCACCTCTGCTTCTGAGGATAAGTTTATCCGAGTCACCAGCCTCAGAAATCGCAGGTTAACAGCAGCTCAGATTAGAGACCAGGTCAATGCCACACAGAGTTCTAGCAGCAGACACATCTCTACAACAACTGTTAAGAGGAGACTTTGTGCAGCAGGCCTTCATGGTAAAATAGCTGCTAGGAAACCACTGCTAAGGACAGGCAACAAGCAGAAGAGACTTGTTTGAGCTAAAGAACACAAGGAATGGACATTAGACCAGTGGAAATCAGTGCTTTGGTCTGATGAGTCCAAATTTGATATCTTTGGTTCCAACCACTGTGTCTTTGTGCGACGCAGAAAAGGTAAACGGATGGACTCTACATGCCTGGTTCCCACCGTGAAGCATGGAGGAGGAGGTGTGATGGTGTGGGGGTGTTTTTCTGGTGACACTGTTGGGGATTTATTCAAAATTGAAGGCATACTGAACCAGCATGGCTACCACAGCATCTTGCAGCGGCATGCTATTCCATCCGGTTTGCGTTTAGTTGGACCATCATTTATTTTTCAACAGGACAATGACCCCAAACACACCTCCAGGCTGTGTAAGGGCTATTTGACCAAGTACGAGAGTGATGGGGTGCTACGCCAGATGACCTGGCCTCCACAGTCACCAGACCTGAACCCAATCGAGATGGTTTGGGGTGAGCTGGACCGCAGAGTGAAGGCAAAAGGGCCAACATGTGCTAAGCATCTCTGGGAAGCTCATCAAGAGAATGCCAAGAGTGTGCAAAGCAGTCATCAAAGCAAAAGGTGGCTACTTTGAAGAACCTAGAATATAAGACATATTTTCAGTTGTTTCACACTTTTTTGTTAAGTATATAATTCCACATGTGTTAATTCATAGTTTTGATGCCTTCAGTGTGAATGTACAATTTTCATAGTCATGAAAATACAGAAAAATCTTTAAATGAGAAGGTGTGTCCAAACTTTTGGTCTGTACTGTACATATAGGTTTGTTGCAGAAACTGGCATCAAAATAATAGCACGACCAGGGTTGCCCACCGCCCAGAAATTCCAGGACAGTCCGTAAATTAGGGCACTTTTTTAGCCTTGAAGAAAACGTGTAAATCCTTGTCTGTAAAAAAATGTAAGTCATCCGTGATTTTTAAAGCTAAAGAATCTTATATAGATAATTTTGACTGTAATTTTCATCATTTACAGTTTACATTGAAAACAGCTGATGTTTCTTATCAGAATTATGGACTGTAGCCATCTATCACTTATAATCATTATGATTTATTACGATTTTACAATGTGTCCGTAAAAAATATTGTCTGTCTTTTTGTCTGTGTTTATGGATAGTTAGGAACCCTGGCTACAATGGAGAAATGACACCAAACTTTGAATGACCAGAAAGGATGGATGGTCTGTACTTCTTGACTTTTTTAATATTTGGTTATGTTGCACTTTAACGTGTCCATGCCATTTGTGTAAACTCTTAAGAAAAGAATTGCAAATTTATAAACATTTTGGACAAATAACAGGGCTTTATTGCTATAACATATCCCTTTAATGCAATCTATGTGTACAGATAAATACACTTTAAAGCCACATTGTTTGATTTTCCATCACTGGCTTTTATTTGCGGAGGTAAACCTGTTTATTTTCTTTTCAATAATTTGTTTAATATCTCTATGATGCAAGCTGGTTCTAGCAGTTTTATATGCAAGTATCACTGGTTTATTTGATTAATTAATGCCCTCAAGTGGCTTCATTACAGGCAAAAGCACTTAACGGATTGATTCGTTATTTGTAAATATCAATGCTGAGCGTTGTGAAAGTATCGTGTTTATATATAACCGCCACCTCTAGCATACAACGGTAACTAGCTGAGCTTATCTGCATGGTTATGAAAGACTGAACACTGACCAGTACATGCACAGACTATGTGCCAGAGAGCAAATATATCGCTCAAATATTTAGCTGAGATGATAGGTGTGAGTAAAATGTTAGTGATTGTCATCTAGTGATATCACTAGTAGTGATGATCGATTGTGCTCGCCAATGCTTGGTACTCGCCCGAGCATCACTGTGCTCGACAAGCTCGGCGCTCGACGAGTATTTCCGGGTTGCTCGGGCGGGAACTCGGATCCCCTCACTGCATGCTTGGCGCTCTTTAGAAAGCCAATGAACATGCAGGGATTGCCTGCCACGCACTGTAATGCCGTAGTCATGTTGGTTGTGGGCATTGCAGTGATTGGCTGGCCACACAGCATCATCAGGTGTATATAAGACCGGGTGCTGCCATGCTCGTCACAGTCTACCCCGGAATCAGGCAGAGTAGGGAGAGCTGCTGCTGGGCCATGGAGAGATTTGCTTGTTTATAGTTAGTATAGGTATTCCACAACATATATCTATATCCATCTGAACTAACAGTCCTTCTGAGGACTAATCCAGCTGCATATATTCAGTGATGATAGCAGGAGTTAGGCAGGCAGTGTAAGTGGCAGACTGTAGTGCATGATACAGCACAAGAGGGTCCATTGAACATCCTGTTAGTAGAGGTTTTCCACAACACATATATATATATATCTCCATCTGAACTAACAGTCCTTCTGAGAACTAATCCAGCTGCATATAATCAGTGCTAGGCAGGCAGGCAGTGTATATGGCAGACTGCAGTGTATGATGCAGCACAAGAGGGTCCATTGAATGTCCTGTCTGCTGCTGCGGTAATAATTACAGATATTTCTAGACATAGAAAGGCAAATTTTTTTTCAACTTTATCCTGGTTATTTGCTTAAAAAGCAATCCAGAGTACACCACTTTTCTGCTCCATTTGCTTGTTCTCACTGCAGAATAAAGCCATCTGTTCCATATTTCAGTGATAAAAATCCAGAAATTTGAACTGAACCTGGAAAATATTGGCCTCCTTTTCCATTCTGATTCAGTTTGTCGGTGAAACTATTCACACTAGGTCTCTGTGTAGAATAATATTAGTAAATTACAGGCCTTCTATTTAAAACCGAGGTTCTCTGTCAGACATATCACCTATAAGACTGTTCAAAAATCAGACATTTCTTCCATTTTCATTCCGTTGCAGTGGGTCGGTGAAGCTATTCACACTTGGTCTCTGTGTAGAATAATATTAGTAAATTAAAGGCCTGCTATTTAAAACCGTGGTTCTCTCTCAGACGTATCACATATAACTGCGTTCCAAAATCAGCCATTTCTCGTGAACGTGGAAAATATTGTCCTCCATTAAAAAGGTGCAAAAGGGGCAAGGTGCATGGCAAAGGACGGGGAAGTGGACGTGATGGTGATGGTACATGAAGAGGCCAAGGGCGTGGCCGTGGGCAAGGTGAAATTGTTCCACAACAAGCACCCACATCTTGTCGCTCGACCTTCCTGTCCAAATTACTAGGAGACCGCAGAACACCATTATTGAACATAGAGCAGTGTCAAAAGGTTATTGGTTGGATAGCAGATAATGCTTCCAGTCACTTAGCCACCACCACCACCCTGTCTTCTACACGGTCAAGTCTCAGTAGCCGTGAGTCTGGACCGCATTTTCCTCACCCTGATCCTCCTTCCTCCCACCATACCGAGTGCCCAGAGACAACTGATCCCACACTTGGACACTCAGAAGAGCTGTTCACTTTTCCATTTGTAGATTCAGGCCTCTCGCCCAGCCAGCTTCAAGCGAGTCAAGAGGAGAATGCGTGTAGCGATGCCCAAATATTGGAGTAGCCACGGTCACACGAAGGCGACGGTGGGAAAGTGCAATTGCTGTCCCAAGAGGTGGATGATGATGATGATGAGACACAATTGCCACAAACTCAGGAGGAGGACCAGGGTGTGGAAGTGGAAGACGAGGTGGTGGATGATATAGTAACTGACCCAACCTGGCAGGGGGACATACAGAGCGAGAACAGCAGCACACAGGGGGAGGGAGGCATAGCACCACAACAGGCAGGAAGAAGCAGTGTGGTGGCCGCAGACACAAGTCGGGAAAGCACTCATCGTAACACCAACACAACGGAAGTTGCCAGTACAACTGTTAGTTCTTCCCGAGTCTGGTTGTTTTTTAAAGACTCTGCAGATAACCCCAAAAAGGCCATTTGCACCACCTGCCAGGCCATCATCATCAGGGGTAGCAAAACTAGAAGCACTGTTGTTCCACTGTTGTACGTGGACGCCAATCCCCTGTCCATGGTGCATGCCAAGATGCCTCCCACAATGCACCTGTCGTTGCACACTCTCAACTAGCACCATCAGCAAGCACGTCCACATCCTTGTCAAAGCGCAGTGTTCAATTGTTCCTACCCCAGTCCTTGGAACGCAAGCGCAAATACGCAGCCAACGCCCCACAGGCCACATTACTAAATTCACACATTTCGTGAATGCTTATGCTTGAAATGTTGCCTTTCAGGCTCGTGGAGACGGAAGCTTTCCGCAGCCTGATGGCAGCGGCCGTCCCTCGGTACTTGGTCCCCAGCCACCACTATTTCTCCCGTTGTGCCATCCCTGCATTACACGAGCACGTGTCCTACAACATTAGACGTGCCCTCAACAACGCTGTTACTGGGAAAGTCCACCTAACCATGGACACGTGGACAAGTGCTTGTGGGCAGGGACGGTATATCTCGCTGACAACACACTGGGTTAATATAGTGGAAGCCGGGACCCAGTCGGACCTTTGGACGGAAAACGTCCTCCCGATGCCGAGGATTGCGGGCCCTAGGTCAATCAGGGTTGCCCCCGCATTCTACAGCTCCTGCACCTTCTCCTCCTCTTCAGCCTCCATCTCCGAAATGACCACATCAGTCGCAAGCTAGAAGCACTGTGGCACTGCCTCGGCCAACTGAAGAGTTGTGGACAGCTCTGAAACAGCAGGCAGATCTGTGGCTGAGACCACTGAACCTACAGCCAGGCATGGTCGTGTGTGACAATGGCCGTGACCTGGTGGCGGCTCTGAGGCAAGGCAAGCTCACACACGTACCATGCCTGGCCCATGTGCTTAACCTCGTGGTTGAGCGGTTTATCAAAACCTACCCGGATCTGTTAGATCTGCTTGTCAAAGTACGCCGCCTTTGTGCCCATTTTAGAAAGTCAACTACAGCTTCTGCTCCCCTTGCCATGATCTGCAAGGTCCCCACGCATTGGAACTCTACATTGCAGATGTTGGGAAGGATTTGTGAGCAGAAGAGGGCAGTTGTTGAGTACCAGCATCAACAAGGCCATCGGTATTCAGGTCAGACTCCACACATAAGACCTCAGGAGTGGACATGGATGTCAGATATATGTACCATCCTCCAAAACTTTGAGGACCCCACAAGATGGTGAGCGGCGATGACACCATAATTAGCGTCATCATCCCGCTTCTCTGTCTTCTGAAACGCTCTCTGCTCACAATTAAAGAGGATGTATTGCAGGCGGAGCATGATGAGATGGAGCAAGGAACCATACAGAGTGATGCCACACAACCCCGCCTCATCTCATCCCAATGTGGATTGGGTGACAATGAGGAAGAGGAGGAGGAAGAAGAACAGGAGCTAGTTTCCTGCGCTATAGATGGTACTATCTGCACAACTGTCATACCGTCTGTTCAGCGTGGATGGTCTGAAGACAGGGAGGAGGAGGATGAGGAGGAGAGCATGGTCAGTCGTCCTCTTGGTGAGGTCACGGAAGTCTTTCCTCTTTGCAGTCTGGCACACATGGCTGAGTTTATGTTACGCTGCCTTTCCCATGACCCTCGCGTTGTCCAAATTTTGGGTGACAGTCATTTTTGGTTGGTGACACTTCTAGACCCACGCTACAAGGAGAACTTTCTGTCTCTTATTTCCTTGCAGGACAGGCCTAATAAAAGGCAACAAGTACAAGAAGGCCCTTGTTGCAGAATTATTAAAAAAATTCCCATCTTAAAACGCTGGCGGCAGAGGTCACATTTCGTTGGACAACCAAGGAGTACAGGCAACACAAATGCAATCAAGCAGAGGCAGAGGAACACTGTCAAAGTTCTGGGATGGTTTTCTCTGACCCTCCCATCGTACAAGCCCTGGGGCGTGGGGTACTCTCTCAAGGAATGAAAAGTTTCTGAAGATGGTGAGGGAGTACCTTGCCGACCATACCAACGTCCTCCGTGATTCATCTGTGCCTTATAATTATTGGGTATCCAAGCTGGACACGTGGCATGAACTGGCTCTCTACACCTCGGAGTTTCTGGCCTGCCCTGCGGCTAGCGTTTTGTCAGAGCGAGTTTTCAGTGCTGACGGTGGAATTATAACCGACAGGAGCATCTGCCTGTCAACTGAAAATGCTGACAGGCTGACTCTTATAAAAATGAACAAGGGCTGGATTGGACCAGATTTCTCAACACTACCAAATGATAGCAGCGTAGCATAAACTCAAATACAGTGTCTTTTTTTTGGGAGGTCTAACTCTATTCCCATGCACTTGTCTTCACACCCAGACATGGATATACGCTTCCTGATTTTGTCTATTTGATCTTGTCCTCCTCCTTCTCCGCATCCTCATCCTCCATCACCATGTCACCACCATATGTACAATATCAACATATCTACATCTCTTGCAAGGGACATTGGAGTTCCTCCAAATTGTTGGCAGCCGTTGCTTCACTGCATAGGTAAACAGTATGAGAGACCCACTTCCTAATAATGGGAACATTGTTTTCAGGAGGCCCTCCAACCTCTACGTCTCTTGCAAAGGGCATTGGAGTTCCTCCAAATTTTTGGCAGCCGTTGCTTCACTGCATAGGCAAACAATATGGGAGACACACTTCCTAATAATGGGAGCATTGTTTTCAGGAGACCCTCTGATTTCTACTTCTCTTGCAAGGGGCATTGGAGTTCCTCCAAATTTTTGGCAGCCAGCGCAGTCACTGCCTACGCAATAACAGTATAGGAGACCCACTTGTTAATAATGGGAACAACAAAGCATTGCCGTCTGATGGCTCTCTAACAATAGCGAGGGCCGAATGCTGGCCCTTTAAGAATAATAAGGGCCGCCTGATGTCCCTATAAAAATAGTCTTTGTGACTTTCAGAGTCCCTCCTTCATAAATGAAACAGGATGTGTCTGATGATGTGTCTCACACCACATGGCCAGATAAGGTTGTGAAATGTTAAAATGACATTTCCTGGTGAATGCATTTGTCTTGGTTGAAAGCAATGCAAAAGTGCAAAAACGCATCAAAAACGCTATGTGTGAACATAGCCCAAAGTGTGGAGGAGCATTTTTGTTTTTGTGTATTTATTTTGCCTTGTATACAAGTTATTACCCTGGAAAGGATGTTCCTTAACATATTTCCCAGCAAAATCCATTTTGGTTTCGTTTTTGTATGTTTTATTGTGAGTCCATAAAAGTGGCATAATACCTCTGACAACATTGTTGACAGCAGTGACCTGGTAGTCAGAAATGCTTCCAGGGGTCTTCCCCATGCTGTTCCCATGTCATTTGAGCACTGTTCCCATCGATTTGGGCAATTTTTATGCCCTCTGCAGACCGCCGGGGGGGAGCCGCCAGAAAAATGCTCGAGTTTCCCATAGACTTACATTGGGCTCGTTACTCAGTCCGAGCACTCGAGCATTCCAATTTGCTCAACTCGAACAACGAGTACCTGATTATTTTAGTACTAGCTCATCACTAATCACTATTCATACTTGTTTCCACTAGATTGTGCCATAGAAAATAATGAATAATACAAAAAACTGTTGTTTTTTAAACACAAAGCAAAGTGACACATCACTGAAATTAGTGTCTCAGCCCCTACCTCATTCTGCCCTCAGATTACACAACAAAAACCTCTTGACAGATTCCCTCTAAGGCTATGTGCCCACGATGCAGAAATGCTCAGGATTTTTTCCTGAGCGTTTCTGCATCTCCCTGGCAGAAAAAAACGCATGCGGATTGTACATGCGGATTGTACATGCGGATTGTACATGTGGATTGTACATGCGTTTTCCTGCCAGGGACATGCGGAAGTGAAGCGTTCTTCACATGCATTTCCGCATGCGGGTTGACAAGCGCTTTCCAAACGATTTTAGCATCACTTGGAAAGTGCTTGTCAACTTGGTCACACTATATAAATCCATGCAAACGGCATGGATTTATATACTGTGACGCGAGAGAATGTCAAAAAAGAAAAAAATAAATGTATACTTACCCTCAGATGGCCCGTGCTGTCTTGCTTCACCGTCCCAGCTGCCGGCAGCGGTGGATTGAAGGACCTGCCAACGTCAGCGTCGCGTGACCCGTCACATGACTCTGACGTCAGCGCAGGTCCTTTATTCCATCGCGAAGTGCCGGGAAGCAAGGAGGAGCGCAGCGCGGGCCGCCAGAAGGTAAGTATACATTTATTTTTGATTTTATTCTTTTTTTTACAGGTTTTTTAATGGTACCTGGGTGTGGATGAGACTCTCCTCTCCTCTACACCCAGGTACAATCCACATTAGAACGCGCCAATTACGCAAGTACAGATGCAGTCCTGCGGAATTGGCGCGTTCGAATGCAAGTCAATGGCGGCGAAAACGCAGCATTTCCGCTAAATAATTGGTAGTGCTGCGTTTTTTTCCGCAATGATAATCCCCAGCGGAAATTTCCGCAGCATGTGCATAGCACATGCGGATTATCATTGGGGGACATGGCAGGCCTTCTACCATGCGTTTTTTAAGCGTTTCTGCAGCTTTTTTGCCGCTACGGAAACGCTTAAAAAAACGCATCGTGGGCACACAGCCTAATACATGGAAAAGAGCGAAGATTCAAGAAACAAGGTTTCTCATAGAGACCCTATTACACTGACACAAGGAAAGTGGTTCTTTTACATTGGTGTAAACCAGGTTAATCTTTTTCAAATTATAAAACTACAAGGATAAAATACACAGAATAGCCAAACCTTGAGTGACAATAATTGAAAGACTCCAGATTAACAATATTCACTGTACATATGAATTTTATTTGTCAATACTATGCAAAAAACATCTTCTTAAAATGTCCCCAAGTAACATATGGCATGACTATTTTTTCCTCATTTATTGATATAGTTGATTACATTTAACCTATAACAGTCATAGTTTAGCCAATCATGTACTTGGGTGTGCCTACAGAAATAATACCTGCAAGACTTTTTTTAATTGACATACCATTTGGTGGAAAAAAGTCTAGATATAAATGTAAGAAATGAATCTTTAAAGACATGTTGCAGCCAAGATCCTTATATCTTTTGAGTAGATTTTCTACCAACTCTTCATAGTTATCTGCTCTTCAGTTGCCCAAAAAAAAAGTTGCTACTAATGCGAATGCTACCCATGCAGCCTTTTCCTTAACCTTCAACAAACGGAGAGACTCTTCATCTTGAAGAAGCTTACGAATCTGAGGTCCAATAAAGACTCCTCTCTTTATCTTTGCTTCACTCAACTTTGGAAATTTATCAATGAGATAATTGAATGTTTTTGTATTTTTATCCATTGCCTTTACAAAGTTCTTCATTGGGCCCAATTTGATATGCAATCGTGGTAGCAAAATCTTATGTGGGTCAAGAAGTGCTGGATGCAGGACATTTTTATTCCCTGGCTGAAGTGAATGTCGGAGAGGCCAGTCTCTTTTATTATAGTGATAATCTCTTGCATGACTATCCCACTCACACAGAAAGCATCATTATTTGGTGTATCCATCCTGGAGACCAAGTAAGAGGGCAACCACCTTGAAGTCACCACAGAGGGGCCACAAATGTTGTTCATAGCTCAGGCACCTCAACAGCTGTTTCATGTTTGTCATAGGTTTCTTTCATGTGGTCTGCATAACCTACTGGAATTGAAGGTAGTGCATTGCCATTATGCAGTAAGACAGCTTTTAGACTTGTTTTGGATGAATCGATGAAGAGCTTCCTTTCCTCTGGATAATGGCTTATCTTCAGAGCTTCCATTAAACTGTTGATGCTGTTACATGCCACAAAATCGCCTTCCATGAAGATGTATTGGACAAGATCTTTATCACGGTTGTGGAACAAAGAAATCCAAACATTGCCCGCTAGGAAATTCCACTGCTATATCCGGGAACCTAAGAGCTCAGCCTTACTCTTGGGTAGATCCAAATCTCTAACAAGATCGTTCAGTTCACTGTTCCCCGGTGCCGGTTGCTTAATGCAGCTCACATCATTGTCACCTGCTCTCTGTGATCAGCGCGAGCCGGCGACAATTATGGGAGTTATATTCAGCACCCACAATTTACATTGTGTGTAAAATCAAGAATTAAATGAAAAAAAAAACAGCATGGGCTCCCATCGATTATTCATAACCAGCAGAGGGAAAGCCGCCCGCTGGAGTCTGACATTACTAGCCAGGGAAAGAGGCCATTAGTCCAAAATGTTCCCTGGCTATTAATAACAGCTCACAGCTGTTTGATTAGCATTTACTGGCTAGTTTACAGGGGGACACCAGAATTTTTTTTACGCAGGGTTCCCCTGTAAATTCTAACCAGCAAAGGCTAAACAGACAGCTGTGGGCTGATATTAATAGCCAGGGAAGGGTCCATGGATATTGGGCACCTCTGAGGCTAATAAGATCAGCCCTCAGTGGCCCCACGAATGGCGCATCAATAAGATGCGCCAATTCTGGCACTTAGCCTCGGTGCGATGGCAAGTGGGGTAATAGGGTTGGTTTGATGTCAGCTTTGTATTGCCAGCTGACATCAAGACCAAGGGTTAGTAATGGAGATGCGTCTAAAAGACACCCCCATTATTAACCCCATAATACGTTTTGAAATAAACACACAGCAATACCCTGTTTTACACATTTATTAACAAAATAAAAAACACAGTTATATTCACCTTTACGCCTAATCCATTGAAGCCAATGTCTCCTGTAAAAAAACAAACATAATAAACAACCATATCCCTCTTCTGTCCGATGTGAAAATAATCCATACTGTCTCACGCCGTAATCCATCTGTGCGACATTTGGTTTTCAAAATGAACGGTGGCATGAGGCAACCGTTCAAGCTGAAAACCAGGAGACAATGAGCTACTGCAAGCGAACCGATGAACTGCGGTGACCTCACTGAGATCACCGCTAACATCGGGAGAAAAATTCTCATGGTGCTTGTGCTGAGCTCAGTAAGGTCTCCGCAGTTCACCGTTAAAAAAATTTGCACAGTGCTAGTGGTGACCTTAATGAGCTCAGCGCTTATTCCATTTCTTTCTTAAAAATCCTTTCCTAATGGGTGGCAACATGCAGAAATAGCAATTGGTAGTGTGACCTGTTGGCTCTCTCCACATCATTGGGACTACAAAAGGCATAGATTGCCTCTTCCCATGCAACCACTGGGTAAGATGTGATGCACATCTATTGCAGCATATGTGTCGAGCCCAACTCTTGTCCTGATCTCCTATTCTGCAGCCAAAATACAGGTTGCAGGCTTTCCTTATCATGGCAGTCAAGTTTCGACTATGTGACGCAAGAGTGACTTCTCTGCATATGTAGCAAAAATGATCTGCTTTGTTAATGCAAGAATGAGGCATAGCTGAAACATTTTAATATGCTAAGAAACTAAGCTAAGAAATCCTAAAACTGAATACCTTACAAAGAGAGCATTTATAAAAGTAGGTGATGCAACTGTAATTACGTCAACGGAGCAGAGTTGGCGTTTTTTGATTGATCACCCTAAGATGATAGAATACTGAAGGCTCAATAGACTAAATAGATGATGTAATAGACTAGCTACTAACAATGCAATAAGGATGATGAAATAATAAAGACACAATTTTTCTATAAGCCGACATGAAAGGTGCCATAAGTAATTACAACGTCCTCTGGATCTTGAAAATTAGAGCTAATTAGCAACTTTAAGCATCATATTCGTTTTCAGCATTTCTGTTCATTTCAACTGGTTTTCTCTCTGAACCAATTTGGCTATAGAACAATGCTGTCTACATAATGGTAAGTATTAAATAGCCCTTACATTTTTAACAGCTGATAGGCAAATCGCTTGGCTGATAGCTATATCTTCCAAATGTCTTGGGACCTAGCTATACCTATCTACTATTTGGAAAAGCCTGGCCAAAAGTGATCTTTATTGAAGAGTTGCAGCCAAAAATCCATACCTTCAACATGGAAACAAGTCAAGCAAATCAACTATGCACGAAAACATAGGAACTTAGTGCAGGAAAATGGCAGTAGGTGCTCTGGACTGTGATGAGTCAAAATGTGAAATATTTGGTACTTTGTTTACCGAAGAGCTGGAGAGCATTACAATAATGAATGTCTGCATCCAACAATGAACCATGGTGGAGATTCCTTGCAAGGTTGGGCCTGCATTTCAGTAAAGATTAATGGTGTCTTCATTACTGACAAAATACAGGCAGATAATTATCCATCATTATTACCATCAGGGAGGCATCTAATTGACCCTAAATTTATTCTGCAGCAGGACAACAACCCCGAACATGAAGACAAAATAAAGAGAAGGAAGGATTTGTCCAAGTGTAAGGGTGTGACAGAGACTGTTGTATACCTGCCCCTGAAGACAATAATTGTAGTGTGAATACTGACTTGGGTTTTAGTGCGTTTTATTGTATGATGTGAAATGTGTAAAATGTAATGTAAAATACATAGAGTGTTATAAGTACTGATGCTGCTGTGTGGGTATTGCAAGGTAACGCCTAAGGTAACTCTGGTACACTCAGCTCAGGGGTAGGGAGAGTATAGAACATAGTTTAGTGCTTAGTTAGTCATACATAGGAAGATTAGCATACATAAGGCACTGGTTGGCCTTATTAGCGTACAGTAATAGGAAAAGTGTAGGATACATTTAAATGTTTGGGACCAGCCCAGCATGGGGAGGGGTGGGGCAAGTAAAAAGGAGAATCAAGTCCTGGTTTAGTTAGTTAGAGAAAGTGTGAGGTTCATGTGAAGTTCAGGTTCAAGTTGCAGTGGGGTGGAGGCACATGGAGTACATATCCTTCTGATAGCATGAGGTTGTACCAAATTTCTTGCGCACATTCCTGTAACATTCCTAGGCACTGAGGAGTGTGCCTTAATTCCTGCTATACAGAGGAAGTCGGATGGGGAAACGCGTGAGTTAAATGTAACGGATCTCAGGAGTGCTGGGATGCCGGACAGGAAATCCCTGGGGTTGACTGGAGGTTCAAGCATAGAGATAGTCTGAGCTGAACGTAAGCAAGAGCTTGAAATGTACTGTGTTAAATGAACTGGAACTGGAGGGTGCTGTGCCCGATACTGCGTGTTAAAGACTGATGTACTTGAACTGTCCAATAGTGATGAGCGAGCATGCTCGCTACTGCTCGGTGCTCGCCCGAGCATCTCACTACTCGAGATGCTCGGCGCTCGCCAATTATTTCCGGGGTTGCTCGGTAGGAGCTCGGGTCCCCTCCCTGCATGTTTGGCGCTCTTTAGAGTGCCAATCAACATGCAGGGATTGCCTGCCACTCACTGTAACGCCGTAGCCATGTTGGTTGTGGCATTACAGTGATTGGCTGGCCGCACAGCGTCATCAGGTCTATATCAGACCTGGCGCCGCCATGCTCGTCACAGTCACTCCGAAATCAGGCAGAGTAGGGAGAGGTGCTGCTGCATCAGGGAGAGATTTGCTTGTGTATTAGGTAGTGTAGGCAGAAAAACCGTACATTACACATATCCATCTTAACAAACAGTCCTTTTGAGGACTAACTAATCCATCTGCAGAGATATCAGGCAGGCAGTGTATATAGGCAGGCAGGGTATATAGCAGACTGCATTGCATATAGCTCAAGAGGCTCCATTCCAATTCTGCCTTCTGCTGCTGTTAGATATTTCTATACAAAGGCCCAGGTCTCAGGGGCCAGGAATACTTGTTTTTGGATCTTAATCCTCATTATTTGCTTAAAAAGCAATCCAGAGAACACCGTTTTTCTGCGCCATTTGCTTATTGGCACTGCAGAATACAGCCAGGTCCTTCCCACATTACAGCGCTAGAAATCAAGCTATTTAAAACTGTGTTTTCTCCGTCAAACGGATCACATATACATTGTCAGAAAATACTGCCATTTCTGGCCTCCGTTAAAAATTTCTTTCAGTGTGTCAGTGAAGCAATTCACACCAGTTTGCTGTTCAAACTACTTACCTACAGGCCAAGTATTTAAAACTCTGTTTTCTCCGTCACACGGATCACATATACATTGTCAGAAAATACTGCCATTTCTGGCCTCCATTAAAAATTTCCTTTAGTGTGTCAATGAAGCAATTCACACCAGTTTGCTGTTCAAACTACTTACCTACAGGCCAGGTATTTAAAACTCTGTTTTCTCCGTCACACAGATCACATATAAGTTCGCTCCAAACTCAGTCATTTGTATTGAGCATGGAAGATACTGTCCTCCATTTAAAATGGGGAAGGAACGTGGCAAGGGACGGGGAACTGGACGTGATGGTGATGGTGCATGCAGAGTCCGAGGACAAGGCCGTGAGCAAGCTGAAATTGTGCCACAACAAACATCCACATTTTCTCGCCTGACCTTCCTGTCCCAATTCCTAGGGGACCGCAGCACACCACTATTGAAGCCAGAGCAGTGTCAAAAGGTTGTTGGTTGGATAGTGGATAATGCTTCCAGTCACTTAGCCACCACCACCACCACCCTGTCTTCCACACGGTCAAGTCTCAGTAACCGTGAGTCTGGACTGCATATTCCTCACCCTGATCTTCCTTCCTCCCACCATGCCGAGTGCCCGGAGACAACTGATCCCACACTTGGACACTCTGAAGAGCTGTTCACTTTTCCTTTTATAGATTCGGGCCTTTTGCCCGGTCCACTTGAAGCGGGGCAAGAGGAGATCGCGTGTAGCGGTGCCCAAATATTTGAGCAGCCATGGTCACACGAAGGCGACGGTGGGAAAGTGTCTCAAGAGGTGGACGATGATGAGACACAATTGCCAGAAAGTCAGGAGGAGGACCAGGGTGAGGAAGTGGAAGATTAGGTGGTGGATGATATAGTAACTGACCCAACCTGGCAGGAGGACATGCAGAGCGAGGACAGCAGCACACAGGGGGAGGGAGGCAGAGCACCCCAACAGGCAGAAAGAAGCAGTGTGGTGGTCACAGACAGAAGGCATTCAACTGTTCCCCGTAACTCCAACACGAAGGAAGTTGCCAGTACAACTGGAAGGTCTTCCCGAGTCTGATTGTTTTTTAAAGACCCCAAAAAGGCCATTTGCATCACCTGCCAGGCCAGCATCAGCAGGGGTGGCAAAACGACCAGCCTGACCACCACCAGCATGATCAGGCACATGGCAGCAAAGCACCCGACTTTGTGGGCCGAACCCTAGGGACCAGGAATAGTGTCTGCAGGTGGCACCATTGCTTCTTCCGCTGTTGTGCATGCAAGCCAATCACCTGTCCATGGTGCATGCGAAGATGCCTCCTGCCCTGCACCTGTCGTTGCACTCTCAAGTAGCAGCATCAGGAAGCACGTCCATATCCTTGTCCCAGCGCAGCGTTCAGTTGTCCATACCCCAGTCCTTGGAATGCAAGCGCAAATATGTAGCCAACGCCCCACAGGCCATACTACTAAATTCTCACATTTCACGACTGCTTGCACTCAAAATGTTGCCTTTTAGGCTTGTGGAGATGGAAGCATTCCTCAACCTGATGGCGGCAGCCATCCCTCGGTACTCGGTTCCCAGCCACCACTATTTCTCCATGTGTGCCATCCCGGCATTACACAAGCACGTGTCCCAAAACATTAGCTGTGCCCTCAACAACGCAGTTACCGGGAAAATCCATCTAACCACGGACACGAGGACAAGTGCTTGTGGGCAGGGACGGTACTTCTCCTTGACGGCACACTGGGTTATCGTAGTGGAAGCCGGGACCCAGTCGGACCTTGGGAGGAACACGTCCTCCCGACGCCAAGGATTGCGGATCTCCGAAATGACCACATCAGTCACAAGCTGGAAGCACTGCAGCACTGCCTCGGCCAAGCGGCAACAGGCTGTGCTGAAGCTAATATGCTTAGGTGACAAACCGCACAATGCTGAAGAGTTGTGGACAGCTCTGAAAGAGCAGGCAGATCTGTGGTTCACACCGCTGAACCTACAGCCAGGCATGGTCGTGTGTGACAATGGCCGGAACCTGGTGGCGGCTCTGAGGCGAGGCGAGCTCACACACGTACCATGCCTGGCCCATGTGCTTAACCTCGTGGTTCAGTGGTTTCTCAAATCCTACCTGGAGCTGCCAGATCTGCTTGTTAAAGTACGCCGCCTGTGTGCCCATTTTAGAAAGTCAGCTACAGCTTCTGCCGGCCTTGCCGTGTTTCAGCAGCATTTGCAGCTTCCGGCTCACAGACTGGTGTGTGATGTCCCCATGCGTTGGAACTCTATACTGCAGATGTTGGGAAGGATTTGTGAGCAGAAGAGGGTAGTTGTTGACTACCAGCATCAACAAGGCCGTCGGTATTCAGGTCAGACTCCACACATAAGACCTCAGGAGTGGACATGGATGTCAGACATATGTACCATTCTCCAAAACTTTGAGGACTCCACCAAGATGGTGAGCGGCGATGACGCCATATTTAGCGTCACCATCCCTCTTCTCTGTCTTCTGAAACGCACTCTGCTCACAATCAAAGAGGATGCATTGCAGACGGAGCACGATGAGATGGAGCATGGAACCATACAGCGTGATTACACACAGCCAAGCCTCATCTCATCCCAACGTGGATTGGGTGACAATGAGGAAGAGGACGAGGAGGAAGGACAGGAGCTAGTTTCATGCACTATAGACGGTACTACCTGCACAGCTGTCATACGGTCTGTTCAGCGTGGATGGCCAGAGGACAGAAAGGAGGAGGAGGAGGAGAGGATGGTCAGTCATCCTCTTGGTGAGGACACGGATGTCTTGCCTGTTAGTAGTCTGGCACGCATGGCTGAGTTTATATTACGCTGCCTTTCCCATGACCCTCGCGTTCTCAAAATTTTGGGTGACAGTCATTACTGGCTGGTGACACTTCTAAACCCACGCTACAAGGAGAACTTTCTATCTCTTATTCCTGAGGCTAACAGGTCTCCAAAAATGGGGCTGTACAAGAAGGCCCTTGTTGCGGAACTATTAAAAAAATTCCCATCTGAAAACGCTGGCGGTAGAGGGCACACTTCGCACCAATGTCCTCCGTGATTCCTCTGTGCCTTATAATTATTGGGTATCCAAGCTGGATACGTGGAATGAACTGGCTCTCTATGCCTTGGAAGTCCTGGCCTGCCCTCCCGCCTGCGTTTTATCAGAGTGGGTTTTTAGTGCCGCTGGTGGAATTATAACTGATAAGCGCATCTGCCTGTCAACTGAAAATGCTGACAGGCTGACTCTTATAAAAATGAACAAGGGCTGAATTGGGCCAGACTTCTCAACACCACCGAATGATAGCAGCGTAACATAAACTCAAATCCAGTGTCTTTTCTTGGGAGGTGTATTCCCATGCACCTTTTCACACCCACACATGGGTATACGCTACGATTTTGGATATTTGCTTTTGTCCTCCTCCTTCTCCTCATCCTCCACCACCATATCACCAGGGTGACCGTGGTCCGTGATGCAACACCCACATAATTTTTTTAAAGGGTGTTTATGATGCCCGTAAAAAAAGTTTTTTATACAGTATGTTCATGTATACCCCCCAGGGGTAAATGTTTGTCAGCCCATACACTTGTGCATGGGCATTACAAGCATAGGAGGCCCGCTCCTTTCTAATGGGAACATTTTTTTATGAGGCCCTCCTCCACATCTCTTCCAAGGGGCATTGAAGTGCCTCCAAATTTTTGGCAGCCCTTGCATTCACTGCATAGGCCAACACTATGGGAGACTCTTTCCTTTCTAATGGGAATTTGTTGTTACTGTGGCCCTGCTCTATGTCTCTTTAAATTGTTAGTGGGGTTTTTCCTAAATTTGGTCAGCCGTTGGACTCACTGCATACCCTATAACTGTATAGCAGACCCTCTCCTTTCTAATGGGAACATGTCGTACTTGTTACTGTGGCCCTGCTCTGTGTATCCTTAAATTCTTAGCGCGGTTTTTCCTAAAATTGGTCAGTCGTTGGACTCACTGCATACTGTATAACTGTATAGCAGACCCTCTATTTTCTAATGGGAACATGTCGTACTTGTTACTGTGGCCCTGCTCTGTGTGTCTTTAAATTCTTAGTGGGGTTTTTCCTAAAATTGGTCAGCCGTTGGACTCACTGCATACCCTATAACTGTATAGCAGACTCTCTCCTTTCTAATGGGAATTTGTCGTTACTGTGGCCCTTCTCTATGTGTCTTTAAATTCTTAGTGGGGCTTTTCCTAAAATTGTTCAGCTGTTGGACTCACTGCATACCCTATAACTGTATAGCAGATTCTCTCCTTTCTTATGGGAATTTTTCGTTACTGTGGCCCTGCTCTATGTGTCTTTAAATTCTTAGTGGGGTTTTTCCTAAAATTGATCAGCGGTTGGACTCACTGCATACCCTATAACTGTATAGCAGACTCTCTCCTTTCTAATGGGAATTTGTTGTACCTTGTTACTGTGGCCTTGCTCTATGTGTCTTTAAATTCTTAGTGGGGTTTTTCCTAAAATTGTTCAGCCGTTGGACTCACTGCATACCCTATAACTGTATAGGAGACCCTCCCCTTTCTAATGGGAACATGTCGTATTTGTTACTGTGGCCCTGCTCAGTGTGTCTTTAAATTCTTAGCGGGTTTTTTCCTAAAATTGGTCAGCCGTTGGACTCACTGCATACCCTATAACTGTATAGTAGACCCTCTCCTTTCTAATGGGAACATGTCGTACTTGTTACTGTGGCCCTGCTCTGTGTGTCCTTAAATTCTTAGCGGGGTTTTTCCCTAAAATTGGTCAGCCGTTGGACTCACTGCATACCCTATAACTGTATAGCAGACCCTCTATTTTCTAATGGGAATATGTCGTACTTTTTACTGTGGCCCTGCTCTGTGTGTCTTTAAATTCTTAGTGGGGTTTTTCCTAAAATTGGTCAGCCGTTGGACTCACTGCATACCCTATAACTGTATAGCAGACTCTCTCCTTTCTAATGGGAATTTGTCGTTACTGTGGCCCTTCTCTATGTGTCTTTAAATTCTTAGTGGGGCTTTTCCTAAAATTGTTCAGCTGTTGGACTCACTGCATACTCTATAACTGTATAGCAGATTCTCTCCTTTCTTATGGGAATTTGTCATTACTGTGGCCCTACTCTATGTGTCTTTAAATTCTTAGTGGGGTTTTTCCTAAAATTGGTCAGCGGTTGGACTCACTGCATATGACTAGCCCAGGGGGATGGGGACGACTCGGTACCCGGGCCTTCTGCCTGGCCTTTGGGGATGTCGCGGTGGTCGGCTCCCGGGCCCGTACCCTGGGGTCAGCTTTTAAAAGGGGATTGTTTGTTAAGTTTATGAAAGTTCGTGACGCCACCTGTGGTTTCTGGTGAGAATCACCAGCGCTGCGGCAGTCCACTGAGGCCGGTGATAAGGCAGCTAGATGGTATAGCTCCCCACAGGTGGAGCTAGGCCTCAGGGAAGCGTACTGAGAGGGGGATGCAGGACAGGCGAGACCCAGCCGGGTCAGAGCAAGAACGGGGACGGACACATTAGTCACTTCAGTACCTTTTACTGGTGGTAATTCAGGCACATCCCGGAGCACTGTAGGGTGAAGGGTGCATATCAGGATCCTCCCCAATGAGCGGGTATAGGGCCTCCTGTTTCTTGCCTCTGCGTAGTAAGTTTCTGACCTGCCTGAAGCTTGGCCTAACTTTATTTCTGTCCTGCACCGGCTGACGTTGTGGTAGGGCCTTCTCATGGAGTCCACGCTCCCAGCTTACGGGGCCTATGTGTCTCCTGGCTCTGTTACATATCAGCTCTCTGGTGAACCTGGGACTTGTAGTTCTCCAGGGATTCCGGTTATGCCTTACTGGGTCGTGGAGATCCCGGTAAGCTCGGACCCGGTGTCCCGTATCTGTTTCGGGGTGAGCTGGGTAAGCTCCTCTGCTCTCACTGCTACTCACTTTCCACTCGCCTTCGGCCACGCTCAGGCCCTCACTAGGCTACTCACACTAACGGAAGCTTGCCGCGGTTCACCGATCTTATGGCGCCGGCACACCTAAAGCTCACTATTCTGAGCTACAACTGAGTCTGGACTGTGCTCCACTGCAGGAACTCTCTCAACAGACTTGACTAGACTGAGCTCGACTCTGTATTCAGGTCTGTACTTGCTGAACTCTCCAGAGGAACTGAACTGCCTGGCTCCACCTTCCCTATTTGTATCCCTAACGGTCTCCCTCTGGTGGTCTGAGGAGGAAGGTGGAGATGTGTGAATGTTTATGGGGGCCTCTTGTGGAGGAATCCATCAATGCACTCTTCTAGGATCTGTGATACCAAGCGCAGCTGGGCGTCACATTCCCCCCTAGCAAAGCTCAGCACTCCCGGGCTGAAGTACATTTTAAAACAACAATAAGAAACATGAACAATCTTCCCTTTATGGGAGGCACCAAGCTTAAGCGTTGCATAACAATGTAAACAAATACAAAGCGTCCTCAGAATTCAAGTCTCTTGTGGTGAGGTTCCCAGACAGGATGTCCATCTCGCAGGGTAGAGTACTTGGTGGTTTGAGGGACCTGTCCCAAAACCTCAACGTAGGCCCTGGGGTGGCTGCAGGGCATGAAGATCCCGAGTTGGACCTCCAGGAGAGCCACTCCAGACAGGTTTTACTTCTGAGGTCACCTAAAAGGGCTCTCCAGGGAGCGCAATTATATACAATAAATAGTTTTTGGGCTGCACACAGTCCTCAGCCACAGAGTTCTTAAATAATTAAGGAAGTAAATAGCCAAAACACAAAGTAATATACATATGCATGAAAATACACAATAATTCAGTACAATCATACACAATACCCTAGGGGTAACTATCTTACTGAGTGTATCTGACAGGGGGTTTACCTCGCGTGTTACGTGTTGATCTGCGTAGTGCGGTGGTCTTTGTGGTAACAGAGTCTGTATTATCAGTTACCCTACCAGTTCTACGTGTGACTAAGTTGTAAAACTGCCTTAACCTCTCTCTGGGACTAGCAAGTTCACCATTGGCTGGGCCCTCTTGCTCTGCTCCTACCGGGGATCCATCATCCGGGGATACTTCTTGAGCTGGCTCTACTGCAGCACTTACAGGTTCAACTTGCGGTGGAGGGTTTTCTGGCTGTTCGAAGAATTGGAGTGTTGGAATGATTACTGCTCCTCCTATTTGAGGCCAATCTGCCGGGAAATCTCCTAAATCAGTGTGCATCACTGCTTCTTTAGGCTCCTCCGGGTTAACGAGAGGCACTTCTTCTCGGGGTTTCAGTAGGTCTGGACACAACTTTAGGTGGTCCCTGGACACTGTTGCAGTCGTTCTTCCTCCATCTCGACTGATTATGCAGGTCTTCTTATTATCAAATCTTGAATTCAACACAGTGTAGGGTTCTCTCTCCCACTGGTCATCAAGTTTGTGGTTTCGTCTTTTCCTTTTCAATACTACTTCAGCACGTGTGAAGGGTTTTGCGGGCATGTTTTTGTTGTAGTGCGCCTCCTGCTTTTCTCTCACCCTAGTGAGACTGTCCTCGACACAGGCTTGTACCCTCCTGTACTGCTCCTGTCTGGTCGTGTCCCAGTCCTCAGTGGTCAGTGGTCATATCAGCTTCAGGCTCAACAACACCAAGCTCCAGATCCATGGGCAGCTTTCCTGGCCTTGCTCGCATGAGATATGATGGAGTGCAATTGGTGGAACTTACTGGTATATGATTATACAGATCTACTAGATCAGGTAGTAGGTCTGGCCACTGATTTCCCTCCTCAAGTGGTATGATCTTTAGCAGGTCGATGATGATGTTTTTCATCTTCTCACAGAGACCATTAGTTTGTGGGTGGTACGGTGTAGTTCTTATCTTTTTACAACCGTACAAATGGCAGAACTCTTTGAACAATTCAGCCTCAAAGGCCGGGCCTTGGTCCATCAGCACCTGCTCAGGATAACCATGGGGTCTACAGAAATACGCTTGGAACGTCTTTGCTGCTGTCTCTGCCATCAGGTCTTTGACGGGGGCGACCACCAGGAAACGTGAGTAGTGATCCACCATGGTCAGGGCATAGGAGTACCCTGATCTGCTGGGTAACAGCTTGACATGGTCCAGGGCCACGATCTCCAGGGGTCGAGTCGTCTTGATGGGTTGCAGGGGTGCCTTCTGGCTGCTGTAGTCTTTTCTTCTGAGGCTACAGGGTCCACAGTCCCGGCACCACCGCTCAATGGAGCTGCGCATTCCTACCCAGTAGAATCGACACTTCAGCAGGGTCTCTAGCTTTTTCCAGCCAAAGTGCCCCGCCTGATCGTGGTAGGTCTCCAACACCATTTGGACATCTGTCTTGGGGACCACTATCTGCCATACCATCTCATGGGTTTTTGGATTGACGTACAGTACAGACCAAAAGTTTGGACACACCTTCTCATTTAAAGATTTTTCTGCATTTTCATGACTATGAAAATTGTACATTCACACTGAAGGCATCAAAACTATGAATTAACACATGTGGAATTATATACTTAACAAAAAAGTGTGAAACAACTGAAAATATGTCTTATATTCTAGGTTCTTCAAAGTAGTCACCTTTTGCTTTGATGACTGCTTTGCACACTCTTGGCATTCTCTTGATGAGCTTCAAGAGGTAGTCACCGGAAATGGTTTTCACTTCACAGGTGTGCCCTGTCAGGTTTAATAAGTGGGATTTCTTGCCTTATAAATAGGGTTGGGACCATCAGTTGTGTTGTGCATAAGTCTGGTGGAAACACAGCTGATAGTCTTACTGAATAGACTGTTAGCTGCTTTTTTCTTGCCATAATAAAAATTCTAAGTAAAGAAAAACGAGTGGTCATCATTACTTTAAGAAATGAAGGTCAGCCAGTGCGAAAAATTGGGAAAACTTTGAAAGTGTCCCCAAGTGCAGTTGCAAAAACCATCAAGCGCTACAAAGAAACTGGCTCACATGAGGACCGCCCCAGGAAAGGAAGACCAAGAGTCACCTCTGCTTCTGAGGCTAAGTTTATCCGAGTCACCAGCCTCAGAAATCGCAGGTTAACAGCAGCTCAGATTAGAGACCAGGTCAATGACACACAGAGTTCTAGCAGCAGACACATCTCTTCAACAACTGTTAAGAGGAGACTTTGTGCAGCAGGCCTTCATGGTAAAATAGCTTCTAGGAAACCATTGCTAAGGACAGGCAACAAGCAGAAGAGACTTGTTTGGGATAAAGAACACAAGGAATGGACATTAGACCAGTGGAAATCTGCTTTGGTCTGATGAGTCCAAATTTGAGATCTTTGGTTCCAACCACCGTGTCTTTGGGTGACGCAGAAAAGGTGAACGGATGGACTCTACATGTCTGGTTCCCACCGTGAAGCATGGAAGGGGAAGTGTGATGGTGTAGGGGTGCTTTACTGGTGACACTGTTGGGGATTTATTCAAAATTGAAGGCATACTGAACCAGCATGGGTACCACAGCATCTTGCAGCGGCATGCTATTCCATCCGGTTTGCGTTTCGTTGGACCATCATTTATTTTTCAACAGGACAATGACCCCAAACACACCTCCAGGCTGTGTAAGGGCTATTTGACCAAGAAGGAGAGTGATGGGGTGCTACGCCAGATGACCTGGCCTCCACAGTCACCAGACCTGAACCCAATCGAGATGGTTTGGGGTGAGCTGGACCGCAGAGTGAAGGCAAAAGGGCCAACAAGTGCTAAGCATCTCTGGGAACTCCTTCAAGATTGTTGGAAGACCATTTCCGGTGGCTATCTCTTGAAGCTCATCAAGAGAATGCCAAGTGTGCGCAAAGCAGTCATCAAAACAAAAGGTGGCTACCTTGAAGAACCTAGAATATAAGACATATTTTCAGTTGTTTCACACTTTTTTGTTAACTATATAATTCCACATGTGTTTATTCATAGTTTTGATGCCTTCAGTGTGAATGTACAATTTTTATAGTCATGAAAGTACAGAAAAATCTTTAAATGAGAAGGTGTGTCCAAACTTTTGGTCTGTACTGTATCTCCGGCACAGCTTCTCACGGTAGATAAACAGCCGGTTTCTCTCGTTCCACAGCTGCTTTGCTTGCGGAGACGCTTCTTTTTCCAGGGAGGAACCTTCTTGGGTTATCAGCTCCTTGATGCGGCTGACAACCGAGTCACTGTCCTGGGTCTCTTTCCAGCTGTGGTGAGGCAGGGGGTTTAACGTCTTTCCACGCTGCCTCCTAGAGGCTCGTTGCTCGTGGATCATCCCATTCCAGTGAAAGGCAGGTAGCTCAATCTCTTCCAGGTCATCCACTTCTTCTTCTGTGTCTGACTGGTGAGGCATCCTGGACAGGGCATCGGCGTTGGCGTTCTTGCGGCCCACCCGGTATTTATTTGTGAATTGATAATTTGACAGCCGAGCCATCCATCGTTGTTCCAGTGCTCCTAGCTTAGCTGTTTCAAGATGGGTCAAGGGGTTGTTATCAGTGAAGGCAGTGAACTTACTGATGGCTAGGTAGTGCTTGAACCTTTCAGTGATGGCCCAGACCAAGGCCAGGAACTCCAACTTAAAGCTGCTATAGTTCTCTGGGTTCCTTTCGGTCGGGCGGAGCTTCCTGCTTGCATATGCGATCACTTTCTCTTGGCCATCCTGCTTCTGACTTAAGACAGCTCCCAGTCCTTCATTGCTGGCATCTGTATACAGCAAGAACGGTTGGCTGTAGTCAGGATAGGCTAGGGTCTCATCGCCTGTCAGGATCTCCTTCATCTCCTGAAACGACTCGGCTTGCTCCTTACCCCAGTGGAATGGGGGATTTCTGCCTTTGGGGGACTGCCCTACCAGGATGTCTTGCAGAGGAGCTGATTTCTTGGTGTAGTCTTTTACAAACCTCCGGTAGTATCCTACTAGTCCCAAGAACTGAGGCACCTCTTTGAGGTTCTTCGGCTCCGGCCACTTCTGGATGGCAGTGATCTTCTCCGGGTCTGGTGCTACCCCTTCTGGACTGACAATGTGCCCCAGGTACTGTACCTTTCTCTTGAGTAGGTGGCACTTTGAGGGCTTCAACTTCATCCCGTACCGGGACAGTGACTCAAATACCTCTGCCAGGTGCTTCAAATGGTCCTCATACGTTTTGGAGTACACTATCATGTCATCCAGGTATAGTAACGCAGTCTCGAAGTTGCGGTGTCCCAGGCAGCACTCCATCAATCTCTGGAACGTTCCAGGGGCATTGCAGAGTCCAAACGGAATACTGTTGAACTCGCAGAGTCCCATCGGGGTAGTGAAGGCTGTCTTCTCCCGATCCACCTCAGCAACAGCTACTTGCCAGTACCCACTAGTGAGGTCAAGGGTGGAAAAGTAATTTGCAGATTTTAAGGCAGCTAGGGACTCCTCTATGCGTGGTAAAGGGTATGCATCTTTATGTGTAATGCGATTTACTTGTCGGTAATCTATACACATTCTCATGCTCCCGTCCTTTTTCCTAACTAGCACTAGGGGAGCTGCCCAGGGACTACAATTATCCCTTACTACCCCTGCCTTTCTCATGTCGTGCAACATTTCCTTAGCCTTCTGGTAGTGTGCTGATGGTATAGGCCTGTAACGTTCTTTGATGGGTGGATGGTCACCTGTGGAATATGATGTTGAACTCCCTTATTCCTCCCGAAGTCAAGTGGATGTTTACTGAACACCTGCACGTATTCTTGAACCACCCGGTGTACACCCTGTTTCTGATGGGCAGGAGTGGTGTCTGTCCCAACATGGAGCTGTTGACACCAATCCTCCACCTGGGTTGCAGGGTCATTATCCTCCACTTGGTCTGGTGAGGTTAAGGACTCCACCTTGTGAATACAGTTGTTATTTACAGCATGTAATTTGCTAACAGTGGCATAACGTGGCAATCTGACCTCATCTTCCCCACAGTTGAGAAGACGGACGGGCACCCTCCCATTGCATACATCTACCACTCCTCTGGCGGTTAAGAGCGTGGGTCTGTGCTCGGAGCAAAGGGGTTCTACTACCGCCTGGTAGCTCAGTCCTCTAAGACCTATGGCGGCTCTACACCAGATAAGCATTTCACTCATTGGGGGGATCACAATGGGTATGGGGTCCGTCACTCGCACATTACCTATTTCACCATCTGTTAACCTTACTTGCTGTTGGTACATCAGGACTCGGATCTCCTTCTGCAGCGCCCTCCTCTGTCCTGGTCTGGCAGTGTCCGCTATCTGTTGGAGCAAGAACACAACTTCTCCCAAACAGTTACCAACAATGTTAGTGCCTAGTACCATATACGGATTGGTATCATCAGGATTAGTCTCTACTACAATTAGTCCCTGGTCCTTCAGCTCCACTCTCCCCACCTTTACAGTCACATTCTTAACCCCAATTAGGTTAAGGGGGAGTCCGTTTGAGGCATAAACAGAAAGATTTGGAGCTGGCGGACTTAGGTCGTCCATGGACCAGAACCTCTTGTAGAGGACGTCAGGCATGATGGTTACCTGAGATTAGGTGTCCAGCAGAGCGTGCGTTGGGATGCCGTCCAGCACAATGGACAGGAAAGGTCTTTCTCCGACGAACCTGTTGTACCAGTCTGATGGGCCTGGGGAGTTTACTCCTGGGTGTCGGCCCTCGGCCCCAGGGTTTTCTCGTTTAAAGGACAATTCTGGGCGGTGTGTCCGGTCTTGCGACAGCGGTAGCAGGTAGGGTCCTTCTGTGGACGGCGCTGGTCACTGGTCCTCGTAGAGGGTGGTGCTGTCCTCCTCCTCCTTCGCATCCAGGGGACATCCACAGGGCTATCGGCTAACAGAATTTTCCCTCCTTCCTCGGGCTCCGTCCGCAGCTGCAGAGCACTCAACACAGTGGTCAGGGTTTTGCTCAACTGGCGCACTTCAGAGCGCAAACTGTCCAGCTCTCTAGGGGACGTTGCTGGAACCTTGGTTTCAGCAGCCACTGGGGAAAAGGTTGGTGTAGCAGGTACTGGGGTAGCCCCACCCTGGTAACATTGAATGGCATTTGTTTCCAGGGGCTGCAGTCCTTCTATAGCCATGTCCTTAAGATTGTCAAAGGTGGCATCTGGATGATCCAAGGACCACCAACGTACAGTCCTGCTCTCCTCTGGAGACCTCAGTCCCCGAACAAACTGTTCCTTCAGCATTTTGTTTTCATTTTCGATGCTGGTCGGACTAACCTGTTTCAGAGCCCGCAGGGCCCCCTGTAGACGCCAGGCATAGTCCCGAACATTGTCCTCCGGCTGTTGGGAACAGTTGTAGAACCTCATCCGGAGGTCCGCCTCAGTATGATCCTCAAAAACAGTCTGCAGCTTTTTAAAGATTGCGGACACTGACTCCTGGTCTGCGGCTGACCATGTTTCCACTTCCCATTCCGCAGCACCAGTCAGTTGTCCTAATACAACAGCGGCCCTCTGCTTGCCTGTCATAGAGTACATGTCTAAGATACCGCATATCTTCCGTTTGAATCCAGACAGGGTATCTGGTTTGCCGTTGTACTGGGGGAGCCATTTTGCTCCAGGAATGTACGGTAGAGTTATGGGAATGACAGGAGTTACAGGCGCTGCTGGTGGAGCGGCCGCCTCGGCCTGCCCGGCGTGGGTGCGGGTTGAACATCAGGGCCGTTAACCGGTATTCGGGCGTTGTGCCGTTCGTCTGACATTTTGGCGCCCCCCTAGCGAACCGTGGCCTACCTTCTTTTCTTCCGGTAGGCCGCAGCTCCGCAGGTGACGGTCATCTTCAGGACCTTGCGTCGCTTGCGTCCTACGTCAGAGCGTTCAGCAACGCTCCTTACAGGACCTGGCGCTTCCTGGTTTGACGTCGAGGCGTGGGGCGTGTCCGGGGCTTCGCGCGCTTTTGCAGGTACGCCCCTCAGTTTCCCGCGGTTACGCCCTTCTTCTCGCTCGATGGCCCAACAATGGCGGCAATCTTCACCACAGTCAAAACACACAGTTTCTGATTAAAGGCGCACAGTACCCGGTGGCAACGGGCATAACACTCCGTCGTTGCAGCGGGCACGGGATCCTGTTCGTGACGCCAGGGAAGATGACTGGCCCAGGGGTATGGGGATGACTTGGTACCCGGGCCTTCTGCCTGGCTTTTGGGGATGTCGCGGTGGTCGGCTCCCGGGCCCGTACCCTGGGGTCAGCTTTTAAAAGGGGATTGTTTGTTAAGTTTCTGAAAGTTCGTGACGCCACCTGTGGTTTCTGGTGAGAATCACCAGCGCTGCGGCAGTCCACTGAGGCCAATGATAAGGCAGCTAGATGGTATAGCTCCCCACAGGTGGAGCTAGGCCTCAGGGCAGCGTACTGAGAGGGGGATGCAGGACAGGTGAGACCCAGCCGGGTCAGAGCAAGAACGGGGACGGACACGGTACTCACTTCAGTACCTATTACTGGTGGTAATTAAGGCACGTCCCGGAGCACTGTAGGGTGAAGGGTGCATATCAGGATCCTCCCCAATGAGCGGGTGTAGGGCCTCCTGTTTCTTGCCTCTGCGTAGTAAGTTTCTGACCTGCCTGAAGCTTGGCCTAACTTTATCTCTGTCCTGCACCGGCTGACGTTGTGGTAGGGCCTTCTCTTGGAGTCCACACTCCCAGCTTACGGGGCCTATGTGTCTCCTGGCTCTGTTACGTATCAGCTCTCTGGTGAACCTGGGACTTGTAGTTCTCCAGGGATTCCGGTTATGCCTTACTGGGTTGTGGAGATCCCGGTAAGCTCGGACCCGGTGTCCCGTATCTGTTTCGGGGTGAGCTGGGTAAGCTCCTCTGCCCCCACTGCTACTCACTTTCCACTCGCCTTCGGCCACGCTCGGGCCCTCACTAGGCTACTCACACTAATGGCAGCTTTCCGCGCTTCACCGATCTTATGGTGCCGGCACACCTAAAGATCACTATTCTGAGCTATAACTGAGTCTGGACTGTGCTCCACTGCAGGAACTCTCTCAACTGACTTGACTAGACTGAGCTCGACTCTGTATTCAGGTCTGTACTTGCTGAACTCTCCAAAGGAACTGAACAGACTGGCTCCACCTTCCCTATTTATATCCCTAACGGGCTCCCTCTGCTGGTCTGAGGAGGAAGGTGGAGATGTGTGAATGTTTATGGGGGCCTCTTGTGGAGGAATCCATCAATGCACTCTTCTAGGATCTGTGTGTCACACTGTCACAGAATACTGGAGGTAGGGGGCCTAAGCTGACCCTAAGCTGGGACCCTGACTAACCCCTCAACCTGGAGGTACTGTTAAAGGTACAGAGGTCCAGGCCGCCAGCGTAACCCCTACCTCCTGAGGATCCCTGCACCTAAGTAATCTAGTCCTGAGAAGGACCCCGATCACAACAATAGGGAACCAGAAATAATATGCCCACACACAGTATTTAGACGAACGAGACAGTACAAGGGAAAAACCAAAACCACCTTGCATACAACTTCTACACAACTACAACAGAGGGAACACCAACGGGAAAGGAGATAAATGATAAAGCGAGGAAAGGGAAAAAACACTTCCAAATACACTTATCTCAGCAACTCCAAACACCACGATCCGCTCTGTAAGTCTGAATGAAAAGCTTTCACCGACACCTCCCAAACAGACCTGCAGGAATATAAAGGAGTCTCACTAAAGAAGCATTGATTGCAGCTGGGCGAGGCTGGACCTCAGCTAGCCCAGAGAGAGAGAGAATTAACTCCTACACTGCCGAGAAAACACAAAGCACCAACAAGTCAGCTGCGAGAAGTCAGGCTGTGTACTCGTGACGATCTTCGTGGCAACACACCCGTGACAGTACCCCCCCTTCTATGAGGGGCCTCCGGACCCTCAGGGCCAGGTTTATCCGGGTGAGTCGAGTGGAAGGCCCGAACTAATCGGTCTGCGTTAATATCCGATGCAGGAACCCACATCCTCTCCTCAGGACCATACCCCTTCCAATGAACCAAGTACTGAAGGGACCGGCGATTAAAGCGTGAATCAATGACCCTCGATACCTGGAACTCCAAGTTACCATTGACAACCACAGGAGGGGGAGGTAAAGGTGACGGTACCACCGGCGCCACATACCTCTTAAGCAATGATCTGTGAAACACGTTGTGAATTTTAAACGTAGGGGGGAGGTCAAGACGGAATGCCACCGGATTAATAACAGAACTGATTCTGTACGGCCCGATGAACCTGGGACCCAGTTTCCAGGAGGGAACCTTAAGTTTAATATTCCTGGTAGACAACCATACCTGATCGTTCACACTTAGGTCCGGACCAGACACTCTCCTCCTATCAGCCATACGTTTGTATCGGTTCCCCATAGTATTCAGATTCTTCAGCACCCCTCTCCATACTGAAGCGAGAGATGAGGAAAATCGTTCCTCCTCCGGAACCCCCGAAGAGCCCCCCCTACTGAAAGTACAAAACTGGGGGTGAAAACCATATGCCCCAAAAAACGGGGACTTACCAGTGGACTCGCTCCGCCTATTATTGAGAGCAAACTCTGCCAGAGGTAGGAAAGAAGCCCAGTCCTCCTGGTTCTCTGACACAAAACACCGAAGATATGTCTCCAAGCTCTGGTTCATACGTTCCGTCTGACCATTGGTCTGAGGATGAAAAGCCGACGAGAATGACAAATGCATCCCCCGCCGAGCACAAAACGCCTTCCAGAACTTGGACACAAACTGAGACCCCCGATCAGACACCACCTCGGAGGGTACCCCGTGAAGCCTCACAATCTCCCCAATGAACACCTGCGCAAGAGTTTTAGCATTAGGGAGAGCCGGAAGAGCGATAAAATGTGCCATCTTGCTGAACCTGTCCACTACAACGAGTATGACCGTTTTACCCGAAGACGGAGGGAGGTCCGTAATAAAGTCCATAGACAGATGAGTCCAAGGACGCTCCGGGATCTTCAAAGGTAAGAGGGCCCCAGACGGACGGGTATGTGAGGTCTTAGAGCGCGCACAAACCCCACAGGACGCGACAAAAGTTACCACCTCTTTATGTAAGTTAGGCCACCAAAACCGACGCGAGAGGAGATCCACAGTTGCTTTACTCCCCGGGTGTCCTGCAAAAACTGAGTTATGGTGTGCCTCGATCACCTTTTGTCGCAACTGATCTGGAACGAACAGTCTCCCCGAAGGTCCAACAGGGGCGTCCCCCTGAGCCTCCAATATCTCCTCCTCCAGCTCAGAGCATACTGCCGAAACCACCACCCCCTCCTGAAGAATAGGAATCGGGTCGTCCGTATTCCCGGCCCCAGGGAAACTGCGAGATAAGGCATCCGCCTTTACATTTTTAGACCCAGGACGATATGTAACGACGAAATTAAACCTGGTAAAAAACAATGACCACCTAGCTTGTCTGGGATTCAGACGTTTAGCGGACTCCAGATATAGCAGGTTCTTGTGATCGGTGATGACGGTGACCGGATGAACTGCCCCCTCCAAAAAATGGCGCCACTCCTCAAAAGCTAACTTAATGGCCAAGAGTTCCCTATTGCCGACATCGTAATTCCTCTCAGCGGACGACAACTTTTTAGAGAAAAAGGCGCACGGATGCCACTTACCAGGGGACGAACCCTGTGACAATACTGCTCCCACCCCTACCTCGGAAGCGTCTACCTCTACAAAGAATGGCTGAGACGCATCAGGTTGAATGAGTATGGGTGCCGAGGCAAAACATTTTTTCAAGGAGGAGAATGCTTGACAAGCCTTGTCAGACCACCTAGAAAAATCCGTCCCCTTTTTAGTCATGTCTGTGAGAGGCTTAACCATGGACGAGAAATTACGAATGAACTTCCGGTAATAGTTAGCAAACCCCAGGAAACGTTGTAGTGCCTTAAGATTCTCCGGCCGATCCCACTCAAGAACTGCCCGCACTTTCCCAGGGTCCATACGAAAACCGGACGCTGAAACCAGGAAGCCTAAAAACTGGAGTTCCTGTACGGCGAACACACACTTTTCCCACTTGGCATACAGTTTATTATCCCGCAAGATCTGTAACACCTGTCTAACGTGCTCCTGATGAGACACCAGATCCGGCGAGTAAATTAAGATATCATCCAGATATATGACAACAAACTGTCCCACCAGGTGGCGAAAAATATCATTAACAAAGTGTTGAAACACCGCCGGGGCATTAGTCAGACCGAATGGCATGACAAGGTTCTCATAATGCCCCTCCGGAGTGTTAAAAGCCGTCTTCCACTCATCCCCCTCCTTCATCCTAATCAGATTGTACGCCCCCCTGAGATCCAACTTAGAGAACCATTTGGCGCCCACGATCTGATTAAAGAGATCGGGAATAAGTGGGAGCGGATACGGATCTCGGACCGTAATCCGATTAAGTTCACGGAAATCCAGGCAAGGGCGTAGGCCTCCATCTTTCTTCTTAACAAAGAAGAACCCCGCGGCCACCGGTGAAGATGAAGGTCTAATATGCCCCTTAGCCAGACTTTCAGAAATATAATCCTTCATGGCCTGCCTCTCAGGACCAGAAAGGTTATACAACCTAGCTTTAGGTAACTTGGCCTCAGGGAGCAGTTTTACAGAACAGTCATACTCGCGATGAGGAGGTAGTTCCTGACACCCATTCTCCGAGAATACATCCTCAAAGTCCGCCAGAAATGGAGGTAAGACCCAAGGAGTAACCGCACCGATGACCGTGTTCATGCAGTTTTTATTACAGAATTTACTCCATTGGCTTATCTCTCTGGTTTGCCAATTAATAACCGGGTTATGCTTAGCTAACCAAGGAAGGCCCAACACTATAGGAGTGGGAAGACCCTCCAACACGTAGCAAGACAACAGTTCTTTATGTATTGCCCCCACTTGAAGTTTTACACCATGCACAGCTTGCAAAAAACTTCCCTGACCGAGAGGCCTGGCATCGATCGAGAATATGGGGATGGGTTTAGCCAACTCACTCAATCGCATACCTTGAACCCGGGCAAACCGAGCATCAACCAGATTAGCCCCGGCCCCACTATCCAGAAGAACAGATATCCTCTCAGTTCTCGTACCCACCACCACCTCCGCCGGTACGAGAAACTGAGACGAACCTAGGGACGAAATACCTACTCCCAGATTGCCGTCCACCACACAACCTGGGATCAACAGTTTTTTCGACGACTCTTTACTCTGCAAGGGACGGGATGGACACCCCCCAATAAAATGTCCCTTTTTCCCGCAGAGGAAACACCTTCCTGTCTTATGGCACACCACCGGTCCCCTTCCCCGAAATGATGTCCCTCCTAATTGCATAGGCTCCTCCGGACTGACCAGGGGAACCACCATATGAGGGGACCTTGTAGGAGGTGGAGACATTACAGGGGGTAGAGTTATCCCGCACCTCTCCCGAAGCCGTCTGTCAACACGAATAGCAAGGGCCATAGCGGCTTCCAGTGACGCGGGAGAGTCATACTGTGCCAACACATCCTGTAATTTGTCGGATAAACCATGACAAAACTGGCTCCTAAGAGCCGGGTCATTCCACTGGGTGTCCGTGGCCCACCTACGGAACTCCGAACAGAATTCCTCCGCCGGACGATCTCCCTGCTGAATCCTACGTAACTTAGACTCAGCAAGGGAGATCCGATCTGGGTCATCATATACGAGTCCCAGAGCAGCGAAAAACCTATCCACTGACTGGAGAACCGGGGAGCTTGGGGGAAGAGAGAACGCCCAAGATTGAGGGTCCCCTTGTAGGAGCGAGATGACAATTCCCACCCTTTGTTCTTCACTGCCCGATGACCGAGGCCGCAGCCGAAAGTACAATTTGCATGCCTCCCGGAAAACAAAAAACTTGTCCCGCCCCCCAGTGAACTTGTCAGGGAGAGCTACTTTAGGTTCTGGTCCGGCTTGCTCCAGAGGATGCAAAACCTTGGACTTAACGTCCGCCAGCCCCATGGACAAACTCTGCAACTGCCGAGCTAGACCGGCTACTGGATCCATGGTAGCTGGAGAAAACTAAGTGGGTCGGTGAAAATGTCACACTGTCACAGAATACTGGAGGTAGGGGGCCTAAGCTGACCCTAAGCTGGGACCCTGACTAACCCCTCAACCTGGAGGTACTGTTAAAGGTACAGAGGTCCAGGCCGCCAGCGTAACCCCTACCTCCTGAGGATCCCTGCACCTAAGTAATCTAGTCCTGAGAAGGACCCCGATCACAACAATAGGGAACCAGAAATAATATGCCCACACACAGTATTTAGACGAACGAGACAGTACAAGGGAAAAACCAAAACCACCTTGCATACAACTTCTACACAACTACAACAGAGGGAACACCAACGGGAAAGGAGATAAATGATAAAGCGAGGAAAGGGAAAAAACACTTCCAAATACACTTATCTCAGCAACTCCAAACACCACGATCCGCTCTGTAAGTCTGAATGAAAAGCTTTCACCGACACCTCCCAAACAGACCTGCAGGAATATAAAGGAGTCTCACTAAAGAAGCATTGATTGCAGCTGGGCGAGGCTGGACCTCAGCTAGCCCAGAGAGAGAGAGAATTAACTCCTACACTGCCGAGAAAACACAAAGCACCAACAAGTCAGCTGCGAGAAGTCAGGCTGTGTACTCGTGACGATCTTCGTGGCAACACACCCGTGACACTGTGATACCAAGCGCAGCTGGGCGTCACACATACCCTATAACTGTATAGTAGACTCTCTCCTTTGTAATGGGAATTTGTCTTTACTGTGGCCCTGCTCTATGTGTCTTTAAATTCTTAGTGAGGTTTTTCCTAAAATTATTCAGCCGTTGGACTCACTGCATACCCTATAACTGTATAGAAGACCCTCCCCTTTCTAATGGGAGTATGTCGTATTTGTTACTGTGGCCCTGCTCTATGAGTCTTTAAATTCTTAGTGGGGTTTTTCCTAAAATTGTTCAGCCGTTGGACTCACTGCATACCCTATAACTGTATAGCAGACTCTCTCCTTTCTAATGGGAATTTGTCATACCTTGTTACTGTGGCCCTGCTCTATGTGTCTTTAAATTCTTAGTGAGGTTTTCCCTAAAATTGTTCAGCCGTTGGACTCACTGCATACCCTATAATTGTATAGCAGACTCTCTCCTTTCAAATGTGAATTTGTCGTACCTTGCTACTGTGGCCCTGCTCTATGTGTCTTTAAATTCTTAGTGGGGTTTTTCCTAAAATTGTTCAGCCGTTGGACTCACTGCATATCCTATAACTGTATAGCAGACTCTCGCCTTTCTAATGGGAATTTGTCGTTACCGTGGCCCTGCTCTATGTGTCTTTAAATTCTTAGTGGGGTTTTTCCTAAAATTGTTCAGCCGTTGGACTCACTGCATACCCTATAACTGTATAGAAGACCCTCCCCTTTCTAATGGGAACATGTCATATTTGTTACTGTGGCCCTGCTCTGTGTGTCTTTAAATTCTTAGTGGGGTTTTTCCTAAATTTGGTCAGCCATTGGACTCACTGCATACCCTATAACGGAATAGCAGACTCTCTCCTTTCTAATGGGAACATGTCGTACTTGTTACTGTGGCCCTGCTCTGTGTATCTTTAAATTCTTAGTAGGGTTTTTCCTAAAATTGGTCAGCCGTTGGACTCACTGCATACCCTATAACTGTATAGCAGACCCTCTCCTTTCTAATGGGAACATGTCGTACTTGTTACTGTGGCCCTACTCTATGTGTCTTTAAATTCTTAGTGGGGTTTTTCCTAAAATTGGTCAGCCGTTGGACTCACTGCATACCCTATAACTGTATAGCAGACTCTCTCCTTTCTAATGGGAATTTGTCGTTACTGTGGCCCTGCTCTATGTGTCTTTAAATTCTTAGTGCGGTTTTTCCCAAATTTTGGCAGCCCTTGCAGTCACAGCATGGGCATTACCACTATAGGAGACCCGCTCCTTTATAATGGGAACATTTTTTTACTGAGACCCTCCTCTATGTCTCTTTAAAGGGGTATTGGATTGCGTCCAAATTTTTGGCAGCCCTTGCAGTCACTGGATACGCAATAACAGTATAGGAGACCCACTTGTTGGGAACAACAAAGCATAGCCGGCTGATGGCTCTCTAACAATAACGAGGGCCGACTGCTGGCCTTTTAAGAATAGTAAAGGCCGTCTGATGGCCCTATAAAAATAGGCTTTATGACTTTCAGAGTCCCTCCATCGTAAATAAAACAGAATGTGTCTGATGACACACCATATTGCCAGATAAGGTTGTAAAATGTTAAAATGACATTTCCCGGTGAATGCATTTGTCTTAAAAAATAACGTAAAAAGAACAAAACAATAGGATCTTTCTTTAGTATAAAAAACAGCGTCACTAATTTAACCTCAATGTAATCACATTGTTCAGCTCCTGCACCTCCTCCTCCATCTCTGAAATGACCACATCAGTCACAAGCTGACAGCACTGCAGCATTGCCTTGGCCAAGCAGCAACAGGCTGTGCTGAATATAACATGCTTAATGCTTAATTGACAAACCGCCCAGCGCTGCAGAGTTGTTGAAAGCTGGAACACAGCAGCCTGATCTGTGGCTCTCACCGCTGAACATACAGCCAGGCATGGCCGTGTGTGACAATGGGCTGAACCTTGTGACGGAGAAATGACACCCAGAGTAGATACGGTTTCCCTCTATGCCAGTCCTTTCACCGAGCTAAATACAACTCTCAGCAAAAAAAGCTATGGACTGGCTCCGTACCGTCCCTGGCCACATTCACCTGTCCACATGTTTGTGGGTAGGCGGTCCTTCCCAGTAAGTGCACTGGGGAGGGCACGGGTAATGTTGTGGGACCCGTGCTTGTGGAAGACGGAGACGATACCGGGAAAAATAATGGCGGCTGGGGACCGAGTATGGATACCCGGTCGCCGCTGCCATAAGATTGTGGACATCTTCCGCCTCCACCAGCCTAAAAGGCCAAAATTCAAGTGCAAAAAGCTGCCCAGAAATCTGGCAGTTTAGTGTTGTGGCCTGTGAGTGGGTGGATGGCTGGCTGCATACTTGTGCTTGCATTCCAAGTAACAGAAAACTAAGCAGATGGTGGCCTCTATCATCATCATGGCCTCACCTCGGCACTATGAACTCTCCTGAAGGAGAAGCCAGGGCCCACTGGAGGAGTCTCCGGTTCTCTGGTGGGCCCGTCCAACCCTGCCGAGAAGCAGCCCTGGCTAAGAAAAGTGTGGGGGAAGGTTCCCGGACACTCTATGGCTGCTTTTTTAATGTGGATCAGACATGCTTTTGCATGTTATTTCTTAAATCGCATTGCAGATCAGGCCATTGTCCAACTCTGTATTCATGAATGTTACACTCACGCCCAGACTGACTGGCGTGAGCGCGGTTAGTGATCCCACTGGGCCATGAACCGAGCAGTGCCTGGAGGGGCGTGACTAGGGGCCTCGCCAGATCTGACCACGAACACACGGTGGCTTAATCGACTCCGTGGTCAGAGGAGGGACGTGGAAGGTGGCCCAGGTGCTACTCCAGGTCAGACCCCGGTCACAGCTGTTGACCCACACCGGGGAATGCAGGAACGGGCAGGCATGGCTGGTATGCAGATAGGTGGGTACTGGCAGACACGGCTGGTATGCAGACAGGTGGGTACTGGCTGGCACGGCTGGTATGCAGACAGGTGGGTACTGGCAGGCACGGCTGGTATGCAGACAGGCAGGTACTGGCAGGCACGGCTGGTATGCAGACAGGTGGGTACTGGCAGGAACGGCTGGTATGCAGACAGGCAGATACTGGCAGGTAGGAACACAGGCTGGATAGGGACCAGTACAGACTGGGATACAGGAACAGAGCCGCAGGTGTGGTGGACAAGCAGAGCAGAACCGCAGGCGCAGAGGACAAGCGGAGCAGAGCAGAGCAAAAACCGCAGGTGCGGAGGACAAGCAGAGCAGAGTGAAACCACAGGTGCGGAGGACAAGCAGAGCAGAGCGAAACCGCAGGTGCAGAGGACAAGCAGAGCGAAAACGCAGGTGCAGAGGACAAGCAGAGCAGAGCGAAACCTCAGGTGCAGAGGACAAGCAGAGCAAAAACCGCAGGTGCAGAGGGCAAGCAGAGCAGAGGGAAACCGCAGGTACAGAGGGCAAGCAGAGCAGAGCGAAACCGCAGGTGCGGAGGGCAAGCAGAGCAGAGCAAAAATGCAGGTGCGGAGGGCAAGCAGAGCAGAGCGAAACCGCAGGTGCGGAGGGCAAGCAGAGCAGAGCGAAACCGCAGGTGCGGAGGACAAGCGAGGCAGAACAGAGCAGAACGTAACCGCAGAGCAGAAGGTGCAGGCAGACAGGACAGTGCTCTGTTCACATGGAACAGACTGGGAAACACAGGAAGATAGCTAGAACACAGGAGGTTGAAACGGAGGCAGGGAAACGGCACAAGCAGAACCGGATACACACAAGGTACTTGCAATGAAGTAACGAGTGGACACAAAACTCACAAACAGAAGTACAGAGACAATGAGTTGGAGTTAGGTGCAGGTTCAGACACTGCAGGAAAAGGAAAGGATCGGACATAGAGACAAACAGGTAACGGGCTAGGACACAGTTCAGACAGGAACTGATTCTTGAACAAGATACAGGAACGAGTCTGGGTACTCAACCCCCAGGGAGGCGGAAACAGACTAGAAGTCACAGATACAGGGAATGGGCCTGGGTATTCAGCCCCCAGGGTGGCGGAAACAGACAAGATCAGGACAGGACCTGGCAACTCAGTTGCACAGAACACACTGAAAGAAAGTGTTGCTCAGGCCTCTCCTACTGGATGGAGGGGGTTTAAGTATCCAGTGACTCACAGCAATAGGCTGGGGACACATCAGGACTGCGCACACTGTAACTTTAAGAATCAGGAAGTAACAGGGCTGCCGCCCTAAGCAATCAGACAAGAGACATGCACACAGCAAGTAATGGAGCAAATCGTGCAGCCTGGACTGATAGGTAAGTTGGCGGTCTTGCATAGTGGGAGATGGTAAGTCATGCCAGCACGCCACCAGGGATGTTACAATGAAATTAAATGCGCAAAGAAAGATGTTTGTGTGTCAAAGCACCACCGACAAGTGCGAGTTGATGTTGGACGGG
Organism: Phyllobates terribilis; assembly: GCF_046119375.1. Lineage (NCBI taxonomy): Eukaryota > Metazoa > Chordata > Amphibia > Anura > Dendrobatidae > Phyllobates > Phyllobates terribilis. Next base: position 161,442,960 of record NW_027362761.1, read on the forward strand.
CTGCCATAGCAACAAGCTGCTTTAGAGGACTTCCTGGGAGAAATGACATCTGGGTAGATATGGTTTCCCAAGTCCTTTCACTAAGATAAAGAATATGGCTGTGGTGAGATACAACTCAGCAAAAAAAGCTGTGGACTGGCTCCGTACCATCCCTGGCCACATTCACCTGTCCACTTGTTTGTGGTTAGGCGGTCCTTCCTAGTAAGTGCACTGGGGAGGGCACGGGTAATGTTGTGGGACCCGTGATTGTGGAAGGCGGAGACGACACCGGGAGAAACAGTGGCGGCTGGGGTCCGAGTATGGACACCTGGCGGCTGCCGGCATGAGGTTGTGAAAAGCTTCCGCCTCCACGAGCCTAAAAGGCCATATTTCAAGTGCAAGCAGCTGTCAAAAATTTGGCAGTATAGTATTGCAGCCTGTGGATGGGTGGGTGGCTGGCTGCATACTTGCGCTTGCATTCCAAGGAATGGGGTAGGGACAACTGAACGCTGCACTGGGACAAGGACGTGGACGGGGATTGTTGCAAGTCTGCAATGACAGGTGCATGGCGGGAGGCATCTTCGCATGCGCCAAAGATCACTTAGGATGAGCACACTTGTAGGCAGTGACCTGGGAGTCAGAAATGCTTCCAGAGGTCTTCCCGATGCTGTTCCCATGTCTTTTCAGCAGTGTATGCATGTGTCTGATGATGTGTCACACACCACATGGCCAGATAAGGTTGTAAAATGTTAAAATTATATTTCCCAGTGAATGCATTTGTCTTTGTTGAAAGCAATGGAAAAGTGCAAAAACGCATCAAAAACTCTACGTGTAAACATAGCCCAAGGTGTGGAGGATTATTTTTGTTTTTGGTTATTTGTTTTGCCTTATATACAAGTTATTACCCTGGAAAGGATGTTCCTTAATATATTTCCCAGGAAAATCCATTTTGGTTTTGTTTTTGTATGTTTTATTGTGAGTCCTTAAAAGTGGCGTAATACTCTGACAACGTTGTTGACAGCAGTGACCTAGGAGTCAGAAATGCTTCCAGGGGTCTTCCCCATGCTGTTCCCATGTCATTTGATCACTGTTCCCATCGATTTGGGCAATTTTTAGGCCCTCTGCAGACCGCCAGGAGGAGCCGCCTGAAAAATGCTCGAGTTTCCCATAGACTTACATTGGGCTCGTTGCTCAGGTCGAGCACCCGAGTATTCCAATTTGCTCGACCCAAGCAACGAGCACCCAAGCATTTTAGTGCTCGCTCATCACTACTGTCCAGTAAAGTTGAACTTGTTATAACGAGTGTGTGCAGCTGATGTGTGTGTCCACTACATGCATACAATTAACACCTCCACCAGACGGACTCTAGATTACTAAGAGAATATTCCCACTGCCTCTCCATTTGTAACAAAATGCCTAATTTGATTTCCTTGGCTTATCTTCAAGAGGCATCACACCTTCCACCTCATGAACAAATGTCGTGTTGCAACATCTCTTAAATGTTGTGCTCTTATCTTAATAATTCATATGTACTCCTACCTGAAGAAGGAGCCTCTGTGCTCCAAGAATACGTTTGTCATCTTTGGGCATAAAAAGTATTCACATGACAATAATATGAGTAATGAGCACTTGGAATGGAAAAGACATGTATTACATTTTTGAGTAACTATTATTTTTATTTTTACAAAAAAAAATGTTTAGATATAATAGAAAACTACATCATCAGACATTTTCCAGTCTATAAAAACAACATCATAAATGTTTAAACATAGTGCAGATTACTATACATGGCAATGTAAAAAGAGATACTGAATTACAATGATCTCTATGTGTTTCTTGTTTGGTCACACACCAGTTATACCCACATAAACATTAAAGAATTGAATTATTTTATAAATCTGCGTTTATATATTGGCAAGAGTGGAGCAATGGATTATAACAATAAAAAATAAACATGCAAATTGCAGCTTGCCAAAGCTTAAATGCTGGAATCAACAAATAGATAAAGAACAATCTGTAGTCCTTGGTAATTGCTGATACCTTATGAAACACAGGCAATTTAAATCGCAGTTCGAGATGGTTCTATCTACTCTAATATTTGATCATAAAATAAAAAATAGTATTTAGTATTAGTATTGTAAATAGCTCCTATAGTCAATGTTATTGAGAATCTGTTTGATAAACTGTATAATATGTGACTCTACTTCTACTACTACTACTGGCATCGACTATATGTACATATATTCAAACATGTGTATTTATACAGCCACTAGGCAACAGCACTCTACAAACATTATTCCTACAAAAGACACTCAGCACCAGGTAAATTAGACAAAAGAATTACACAATAGTGATGAGCGAGCACTAAAATGTTCGAGTGCTCGAATCGAGCAGGTCAGATGCTCGGACGGGCTTGATTCAGGTAACGAGTATAATGGAAATCAATGGGAAACTCGAGCATTTTATTGTCAGACCCTAACAGGATGGCAGGGGGGGCAGGAAAATCGCTAAAATGGATGGAAACAGTGCTCAAATGGAATGAAAACAGCATGGGGAAGATGTCTGGATGCATCTCTGACTCCCAGGTTGCTGCTTGGAACAATGTTGTCAGGGTGTTACGCCACTTTTACGGACTGGCAATAAAAAATAACAAACCAAAGATTACATGGATTTTACAGGAAAAAATATTAGGAAACATTCTTTCTTGTATAATGAATTGTATATAAGGCAAAATTAAAAAGAAAAAAAGCCCGCCTCCTCCACCCCTCAGGCTAGGTTAACACGTAGCGTTTTTCTGCATTTTTGCACTCATTGCTTTCAATGGTGAAAAAACGCTGTAACAACGCTGAAAAAATTTACCTGCTGCCTCTTTAAAAAATGCAGCAGTTTTCCATTTCAGTCGGGAAAAAAAAGGAATCGTGTGCATGAGATTCATTACATTTTTTCCCATTTATAAGGAGTATGTCTCCTTGACTGGTAAAGCCTATGCATTAAGTACTGCTGCTTCAACCTAAAAACAAAAGCCCCTTTCAGGGTTATATATTTTTTTCCCTATTAGGAAATGCCAAAAATTAGAAGAAAGAGGGACACCGATACACCCTGTATTAGACATAAAGGAGGGCCTCATACACATTCTGTTAAAATTATTAGGTAGTAGCACTCCTAGACTCATAAAGTCTATGCACAAAGTGCAAGGCTGGTCAAAAATTGAAGGAGGGACTGCAATATCCCCTGGAAGAGACGTAAAGGAGGGCCTCGGAAAATATTTTTTTCTAATTTTTCAAGGAGTGAGACGCCAAGACTGGTAAAGACAATGTACTAAGTGCAAGGGCTGAAAAACAATTATCCCTAGGGAAATATATATATATATATATATATATGTACACTGCTCAAAAAAAATAAAGGAAACACTTAAACAAGTAAATCAAACTTCTGTGAAATCAAACTGTCCACTTAGGAAGCAACACTGATTAACAATCAATTTCACATGCTGTTGTGCAAATGGAATAGACAATAGATGGAAATTATTGGCAATTATCAAGACAGACTCAATAAAGGAGTGGTTCTGCAGGTGGGGACCACAGACCACATCTCAGTACCAATGCTTTCTGGCTGATGTTTTGGTCACTTTTGAATGTTGGTTATGCTTTCACACTTGTGGTAGCATGAGACGGACTCTAAAACCCACATAAGTTGCTCAGGTAGTGCAGCTCATCCAGGATGGCACATCAATGCGAGCTGTTTAAAGAAGGTTTGCTGTGTCTGTCAGCGTAGTGTCCAGAGGCTGAAGGCGCTACCAGGAGAGAGGCCAGTACACCAGGAGACGTGGAGGGGGCCGTAGGAGGACAACAACCCAGCAGCAGGACCGCTATCTCCGCCTTTGTGTAAGGAGGAACAGGGGGAGCACTGCCAGAGCCCTGCAAAATGACCTCCAGCAGGCCACAAATGTGCATGTGTCTGCACAAACGGTTAGAAACCGACTCCATGAGGGTGGTATGAGGGCCCGATGTCCACAGATGGGGGTTGTGCTCACAGCCCAAAACCATGCTGGACGCTTGGCATTTGCCACAGAACACCAGGATTGGCAAAGTCGCCACTGGCGCCCTGTGCTCTTCACAGATGAAAGCAGGTTCACACTGAGCACATGTGACAGACGTGACAGAGTCTGGAGACGCCATGGAGAGCGATCTGCTGCCTGCAACATCCTTCAGCATGACCAGTTTGGGAGTGGGTCAGTAATGGTGTGAGGTGGCATTTCTTTGGAGGGCTGCACAGCCCTCCATGTGCTCGCTAGAGGTAGCCTGACTGCCATTAGGTACCGAGATGAGATCCTCAGACCCCTTGTGAGACCATATGCTGGTGCGGTTGGCCCTTCGTTCCTCCTAATGCAGAACAATGCCAGACCTCATGTGACTGGAGTGTGTCAGCAGTTCCTGCAAGATGAAGGCATTGAAGCTATGGACTGGCCTGCCCGTTCCCAAGACCTGAATCTGATTGAGCAGATCTGGGACATTATGTCTCGCTCCATCCACCAACGTCACGTTGCACCACAGACTGTCCAGGAGTTGGCAGATGCTTTAGTCCAGGTCTGGGAGGAGATCCCACAAGAGACCATCCGCAACCTCATCAGGAGCATGCCCAGGCATTGTAGGGAGGTCATACAGGCACGTGGAGACCACACACAATACTGAGCCTCATTTTGACTTGTTTTAAGGACATTACATCAAAGTTGGATCAGCCTGTAGTGTGTTTTTCCACTTTAATTTTTGGGGGTGACTTCAAATCCAAGCCTCCATTGGTTAATAAACTTGATTTCCATTGAGGATTTTTGTGTGATTTTGTTGTCAGCACATTCAACTTTGTACAGAACAAAGTATTCAATGAGAATATTTCATTCATTCAGATCTAGGATGTGTTATTTGTGTGTTCCCTTTATTTTTTTGAGCAGTGTATATATATATGAAAGAGAATTGTAGCGGTAGGCCTCAAACATATCCTGTTCAAATTAGGAAGGAGGACATCATACACACCCTGGAAAAATTAAGAGCGAGGGCTGCCTGATGACCCTCTAAAAACATGGAACAAGGACCGCATGATGACCCGCTAAAAATTTGGAGAGAGGGCTGCATGGTGACCCTCTAAAAATTTGGAGCAAGGGCTTGCATGATCACTGTGGCGAAGTTGACAGGATCAAGCCTTGCCATCAGAAGATCCGAGTGATGCAGGTGAAGGCACGGGCAACATGATACATGACAACTGTTGAGTGGTTGGAAACAATCGGTGGGAATCGGTATGTAGGACATCTTGCCCTCATCTGAGCCCTGGTTGACCACAGAATCAACTTAAGGAGGGAGGGAGCAGTGGCTGAAGCCGGTGAGTCTCAGATTTGGCTCAACTCCGTGGACAATCAAAATAAAACCACACTTCTCAAATGGATAAAAGACCCAAACACATCTCTTGTATCAGATGGCTGAAGTTCCTTGTTGTGTCAGTTTTACCCTGAGGGGCCTCGAATCTGGGACCCTTTGTTGTTGGCCACAGATGGCCAAACTTTTGGTTTGCTCGTTCCCCTTGTTTACTATTCCCCTGCTGGATTTAGGGACTTTGAGTTGTGAGAGGGTTCTACACCTTTCGCCATGGACTTTGCCCAACCAACCATGGACTTTACCCCAATCCTACTATGGACTTTGCCCAATCCCTTTATGGACTTTGCTCCATTTACCTGGGACTTTGCCCCTCATGGACTGTGTGCTTGCCAGAGGACTATTGTTGGGGAAGAGGGGACGGAGACCCAATGTCCCAACCAGGTTGAAGCATTGTTTGAAAGAACTTAGACTCTTTGTGCCAACTTAAAAGGGAAAAGGACACTATTTGCCCTCCAGACGATAGACTATTATTAGTTATGGTTTATGTGTCATAATGCAGCTCTTGTTGATGCTTCCTATCTTTTGAAATATATTTTTTAGATTGTCATCATAGATCTGCAGTACTATTTTTTTAGCCATCACAGTAATGATTTGCAGATACATAGAATTTGGTTTGTCCCAGGGAATTGATGGTAAATTCAGATTTCCCAACAAACAGATGATGTGTGTGTTTTTAACTACACATTTGACCTGTATGAAATACAATGCAATGTCATCAAGACTATTTACCTTTATACCTTTGTAGTTTTTTTTACATTTTTTTCAGAGTTACAGCGTTGTAACTATGTGATCCTTTTGAAAGCATAAAATTCAAACTGTTTGCAAACAAAGGATATTTGTTTTTAGAGCTTTTGTAAATAAGGGTATGTGCCCACGTAGTGTTTTACAAGCGTATATGCTGCGGAATTTCAGCAGCATAAACGCTTGGGAAACGCTTGGTAATCCGTCCCCCATGGTCCCCAATGACAAGCCGCAATGTCAATGCCCATGCTGCGCTCAAAAATCCGCAGCATGTCCATTAATTTTGCGGACACGCAGCGTAATCGCCGCCATTGACTTGCATTGAAACGCATAATATCCGTGTCAGTACATTTGTACACACGGATATTATGCGTTTCTATGTGCAGATGGTACCCAAGTCTGGAGGAGAGGAGACTCTCATCCAGACCTGGGTACCATAGAAACTGTAAAAAAAAGAATTTAAAATAAAAAATAAAGTTTATACTCACCTTCCGTTGTCCTCCCGGTGTTTTGTCTGCGCCGTCCGGTCTCTTGCAATGCTCGCGCTGTTGTGAAGGACCTGCCATGACGTCACTGAGTCATGTGACCCATCACATGGCTCAATGACGTCACCGCAGGTCCTTCACACCACCGCGAGCAAAGCAAGACACCGGACGGCGCAGACAAAACACCGGGAGGACAACGGAAGGTGAGTATAAACTTTTTTTTCTTAATTTTTTACTATTCTTATTCTTTTTTTTTAACTAACTTGGTCACACTACTATAAATCCATGCCGGTTGCATGGATTTATATAGTGTGAACAAGTTGTCAAGCACTTTTCCAAGTGATGCTAAAATCACTTGGAAAAGCGCTTGATAACCCGCATGCAGAAATGCATGCAAAGACGCTTGACAAATGCTTCTACCTGGCAGGAAAAACGCATGTAAAATCCGCATGCGTTTTTCCTGCCAGGGAGAAGCGTAAAAAATATGCAGCATTTCTGCATCGTGGGCACATAGCCTAAAAGCTGAAAAAAAGTTGTGAGCTTATAAGAGTCTTCATTTAAATCATGAGTAGCCACCAGCAAACACACAATTAAAGAGGAAGCTTTGCATGTGGACCAGGTGGAGATGGAGAAAGTACACAGAGTGATACTAACCAGCCCAATCGGAGCAGAGGAATCACAGAGGACGCTGGTACAGTTGGCTAGGTACTCCTTCATCATTTTCCAATACTTTTCCTTCCTTGTCAGAGTACCCCACACATCAGGGCCTGGGCGCTGGAAGGGTCTAATGAAACTGTCCCAGACCTTTGATAGTCTTAGCCTGCCTCTGTTGGACCGGGTGTGTGTCTCCTTCGTCTCTCCTGCTTGGTTGTCCAAGGAAATATGACCTCTGCTGCTAGTATTGTCAGATGGGAATTTTTATACTAATTGTTCAACTAGGGCCTTCTGGTATTACACCATCTTACTAGCCCTCTCCGTTGCACAAAGGAGAGATGTAAAGTTCTCCTTGTAGCATGGGTCGAGAAGGGTCAACAACCAGTAATGTGTTGGCCAAAATGCTTATAATGTGAGAGTCACAGGAAAGGCAGCGAGACATAAAGTCAGCCATGCGTACCTGACTCCCAACAGGGAAGACTTCCCTGTCCCCACCAGAAGGATGACTGTCCATCTTCTTCTCCCTCTCCTCCTGCTCTTCAGCTCATCCACGCTGAGCAGATGGGATAAAACTGGTGTGGCTAGTACCCTCTGTAGAGCAGGCAACCATCTCCTGTTCCTCCTCCTCCACCTCAGCCTCCTCCTCCTCATTATCACCCAATCCACACAGAGAAGATGATACGAAGCTGGGCTGGGTAGTATCAACCTGTCTACTTTCTTCCTCTATCTCCAACTGGTCCGCATGCAAAGCTTCCTCTTTAACTGTGAATAGCGAGCGTTTGCGTAGACACAGAAGCGGGATGGTTACACTGATTATGGGATCATCGCCGCTCACCATCTTTGTTGATTCCTCAAAGTTTTGTAGAATATCGCAGATGTCAGACATGCATGCCCACTCATCTGTTCTTATGTGCTGAGGCTGACCAGAATAATGATGAGCATATTATAGCTGGTATTCAATTACTACCCTCTATATGTAATGTTGAATTCCAACTTGTGGTCACATCACAAACCAGTCGGTGAGGTGGCACTTACAAGCGCTGCTGCAGCACTGCCAGACCAATGGCAGCTGTAGGTGACTTGCTGAAATCAGCGTACACGTGACGTACCTTCACAAGTAGCTCAGGCAAATCTGGATAGGTTTTCAAAAAGCGCTGAACCACTAAGTTGAGCATGTGAGCCAGGCATGGTACGTGTGCGAGCTTGCCAAGCTTCAGAGCCACCAACAGGTTATGGCCATTATTACACACGACCATGCCTGGTTGTAGGTTCAATGGCGAGAGCCACAGATCTGTCTGGTCTGTTAGACCTTTCAAAAACTCTATGGCAGTGTGCTGTTTGTCACCTAAAAAAAAGAGTTTCAACAGAGCTTGTTGCCGCTGCAACGAGCCAGTGCTACAGTTCTTCCAGGTTGTGACTGATATGGGCGACAATTCGGAGATGGAGGAGGAGAGGCTGCAGGAACTGGTGTAGTAGGTGGAGGAAACCGTGATGAAACAAGGTCCCGCAATTCTAGGCATCAGTAGCACATGTCCGACTTCCACAAGGCCTCCACAAGGTTTACCCAGTGTGCCGTGAGGGAAATGTAGTGTCTCTGGCCACAAGCACTTTTCCACATGTTGGTGGTTAAGTGGACCTTCCCAGTAACTGCGTTGGTCAGGGCATGGGTGATGTTATGGGTCACAAGTTTGTGTAAGGTGGGGATGGCACAGCGGGAGAAATAATGGTGGCTGGGGACCGAGTACTGAAGGAGGTTGCGGAAATCCTCAGTGTCCACAAGCCTAAATGGCAAAATTTCCACAGCATCCAGTCTGGAAATGTGCTTGTTTAGTGTTTGGGCCTGTGGGTGGATGGCTGCGTATTTTCACTTGCGTTCCAATGCCTGGGGTGGGGACAACTGAACACTGCGCTTTGACAAGGAAGTGAGCGTGGTTGCTGATGGTGCTTGAAAATGTCCTACGGCAGGTACAGGGCTGGAGGCATTGGCGCCTCTGCCCTGAACAGGGGATTGGCAAGCACGTAGCACAGGAGAAGAGGCAGTTTTGTCACCAGCAGACACTAATTGTGGACCCTGGCATTCGGCCCACCTAGTCGGGTGCTTGGATGACATGTGCTTGAGCATGCTGATGGTGGTCAGGCTGGTAGTGGTCAGGCCCCTGCTGATCTTGGTATGACACAGGTTGAAAATGACAAATTTCTTGTTTTCCACACTTTCTGTAAAAAAAATTGCCAAACTGGGGAACACCAAACCCTTGGCCTGGATTCTTGCCGGGTGTGGGTGCTCTGGGGAACAGTTCCCCACCTTCTCCCTCTGGCCACTTTACTGTCTCTGTCTGCCTGTTGTGGTGCAGCAGATTCCCCCCTTCTGCACTGCTGTACTTGATCTGCATGGCACCTTCCCAGGTTGGGTCAGTGACTTCATCGTCCACCACCCTATCTTTCACTTGCACACTCTGGTCCTGCTCCTGACTTGTTGACTTAACAACATGACTTGTTGGCAACTGTGTCTCATTATCATCCACCTCTTGAGACAGTAATTGCAGTTCCCCACTGTTGTCTTCTCCTGACCGTGGGTGCTTAAATATTTGGGCATCACTATACAGAAGCTCCTCATGTCCCTCTTGAAACGTGCAGGGAGACTGGCAAGAAGAAGCAATGAATGAAAACGTAAAGAGCTCCTCGGAGTGTCCAAGAGTAGGATCACTTGGCTCCTGGGACTCATCATAGTGGGAAGAATGATGATCAGGGTAAGAATTTTGAGGTCCAGTCTCTTAACTAGTGAGACTGGACTGTGTAGAAGACAGGGTGGTGCTGGAAAACATACTGGAAGCATTGCTTGCCATCCAACCAACCAACTGTTCACACTGTTCTAGCTTCAAGAGTGGTGTCTTGTGCCCCATGCAAACTGGGACAGGAAGCTAGGTCTCTTGGATGATCATGTTTCTTGTGCTCCTGCAGCAGAAACAGTTTCACCTGGGCCACGGCCTCTACATGCGCCATCAGCAGCATGTCCATTCCCCATCCCTTACTGCACGTTTTGCGCATATTCAATTAGGTATGTAGCTAATAGCGCTATTAATAGGGACTAGAATAGAATAGATGTAGGCTTGAAAAGGAGTTTTGGTTTTCGATTGTAGCAACAAGGATTGTAAGGCAATATCCCCTGCCTAGATGCCTCTAATGTAAAACTAGCCCTTCTCCAGCAACTCTCCCTACACTAAATGCAGCTAAGAGCAGTATTAATACATAATAGAATAGAATAGAATAGAATAGAATAGAATAGATGTAGGCCTGATAAGAAGTTTTGGTTTTAGGTTGCAGCAGCAAAGACTGTAAGGCAATAACTCCTGCCTAGATTCCTCGAATGCAAAACTCTCCCTATATTGATTGCAGGTAAGAGCGGTATTAATAGGGACTAGAATAGAATAGATGTAGGCCTGATAAGGAGTTTTGGTTTAGGTTGCAGTAGCAAGGACTGTAAGACAATAACCCCTGCCTACATGCCTCTAATACAAAACTAGCCCTTCTCCAGCAACTCTCCCTACACTAAATGCAGCTAAGAACAGTATTAATAGGTAATAGCATAGAATAGAAGTAGGCCTGACAAGGAGTTTTGGTTTTAGGTTGCAGCAGCAAAGACTGTAAGGCAATAACTCCTGCCTAGATTCCTTGAATGCAAAACTAGCCATTCTCCAGTTACTCTCCCTACACTCAGTGCAGCTAAGAGTGGTATTAATAGGGACTAGAATATAATCGATATAGGCCTGATAAGGAGTTTTGGTTTTAGGTTGCAGCAGCAAGGACTGTAAGACAATAACCCCTGCTTACATGCCTTAAATGCAAAAGTAGACCTTCTCAAGCAACTCTCCCTACACTAAATGCAGCTAAGAGCAGTATTAATAGGTAATAGAATAGAATAGATGTAGACCTGATAAGTAGTGATGAGCGAACGTGCTCGCCACTGCTCGGTACTCACCCTAGCATCACTGTGCTCGACGAGCTCTGCGCTCGGCGAGTATTTCCGGGTTGCTAGGGCAGGAACTCGGGTCCCCTCCCTGCATGTTTGGCGCTCTTTAGAGAGGACTAATCCAGCTGCATATATTCAGTGGTGATAGCAGGAATTAGGCAGGCAGTCAGTGTATGTGGAACGTTCCTGCTGCTGCTGTTCTTACAGATATTTGTAGACATAGCCCCAGATATCAGGGGCCAGGAAAAACATTTTTTCATCTTAATCCTGGTTATTTGCTTAAAAAGCAATCCAGAGTACACCATTTTTCTGCTCCATTTGCTTGTTGGCACTGCAGAATACAGCCAGATTCTTTCCATATTACAGCGATAAAAATCCAGAAATTTGTAGTGAATGTGGAAAATATTGGCCTCAATTTAAATTTTGTGTCAGTGAAGTTTTTGACACGAGGTCGCTGTGAAAAATAGTAACCTACAGGCCAGCTATTTAAAACTGTGGTTTTCCGTCACACGTATCACATATAAGTGCGCTCCAAATTCAGCCATTTGTGGCCTCCATTTAAATTTTGTTGCAGTGTGTCAGTGAAGTTATTGACACGAGGTCGCTGTGAAAAATAGTAACCTACAGGCCAGCTATTTAAAACTGTGGTTTTCCGTCACACGTATCACATATAAGTGCGCTCCAAATTCAGCCATTTGTGGCCTCCATTTAAATTTTGTTGCAGTGTGTCAGAGAAGTTATTGACACGAGGTCGCTGTGAAAAATAGTAACCTACAGTCCGCTATTTAAAACTGGTTTTCCATCACACGTATCACATATTACTGCGGTTCATATCCAGCCATTTGTAGTGAACGTGGAAAATATTATCCTCCATTTAAAATGGGCAAGGGACGGGGGAAGTGGATGTGATGGTGATGTAGCAGAGGACGAGGCCAAGGCCGTGGGCAAGCTGAAATTGTGCCACAACAAACACCCACATCTTGTCACCCGACCTCCTGTCCCAATTACTAGGGGACCGCAGCACACCACTATTGAACCCAGAGCAGTGTCAAAAGGTTGTTGGTTGGATAGCGGATAATGCTTCCAGTCACTTTGCCACCACCACCACCACCCTGTCTTCAAGTCTCAGTAGCCGTGAGTCTGGACTGCACATTCCTCACCCTGATCCTCCTTCCTCCCGCCATGCGAGTGCCTGGAGACAACGGATCCCACACTTGGACACTTCGAAGATCTGTTCACTTTTCCATTTATAGATTCGGGTCTCTCGCCTGGTCCACTTGAAGCGGGGCAAGAGGAGATCGCATGTAGCGATGCCCAAATATTTGAACAGCCACGGTCACACGAAAGCAACAGTGGGGAATTGTCACAAGAGGTGGATGATGATGAGACAAAATTGCCAGAAAGTCAGGAGGAGGACCAGGCTGCGGAAGTGGAAGATGAGGTGGTAGACGATGAAGTCACTGACCCAACCTGGCAAGGTGACATGAAGAGCGAGGACCTGTTCCCGCAACCGTTCCCCGTAACATCAACACGACGGAAGTTGCCAGTACAACTGTTAGGTCTTCCCGAGACTGGATGTTTTTTAAAGTCTCTGCAGATAACCCCAAAAAGGCCATTTGCACCACCTGCCAGGCCAGCATCAGCAGGGGTAGCAAAACTAGTAGCCTGACCACCACCAGCATGATCAGGCACACGGCATCAAAGCACCCAACTAAATGGGCCAAACCTCAGGGTCCAGGAACAGTATCTGCAGGTGACACCACTGCTTCTTCTGCTGTTGTGCATGCACGCCAATCCCCTGTCCATGGCGCATGCCAAGATGCCTCCCGCCCTGCACCTGTCGTTGCACACTCTCAATTAGCACCATTAGCAAGCACGTCCACGTCCTTGTCCCAGTGCAGCGTTCAGTTGTCCCTATCCCAGTCCTTGGAACGCAAGCGCAAATACGCAGCCAACGCCCCACAGGCCACACTACTAAATTCACACATTTTGCAAATGCTTGTGCTCAAAATGTTGCCTTTTAGGCATGAGGAGATGGAAGCTTTCTGCAACCTGATGGAGGCGGCCGTCCCTCGGTACTCGGTGCCCAGCTGCCACTATTTTTCTCCGTGTGCCGTCCCCGCATTACACAAGCACGTGTCCCACAACATTAGCCGTGCCCTCAACAATGCAGTTACTGGGAAAGTACACCTAACCACGGACACGTGGACAAGTGCTTGTGGGCAGGAACGGTACATCTCGCTGACGGCACACTGGGTTAATACAGTGGAAGCCGGGACCCAGTGGGATGGAACACGTCCTCCCGATGCCGAGGATTGTGGGCCCTAGGTCAGTCAGGGTTGCCCCACATTCTACAGCTCCTGGACCTCCTCCTCCTCCTCTTCAGCCTCCATCTCTGAAATGACCACATCAGTCACAAGCTGGAAGTACTGCAGCACTGCCTCAGCCAAGCGGCAACAGGTTGTGCTGAAGCTAATATGCTTAGGTGACAAACCGTACAATGCTGAAGAATTGTGGACAGCTCTGAAAGAGCAGGCAGATCTGTGGCTCACACCGCTGAACCTACAGCCAGGCATGGTCGTGTGTGACAATGGCCGGAACCTGGTGGCGGCTCTGAGGCGAGGCAAGCTCACACACGTACCATGGTTCAGCAGTTTCTCAAATCCTACCCGGATCTGCTTGTCAAAGTACGCCGCCTGTGTGCCCATTTTAGAAAGTCAGCTACAGCTTCCGCCGCCCTTGCTGTGCTTCAGCAGCGTTTGCAGCTTCCGCCTCACTGACTGGTGTGTGAAGCCCCAATGTGTTGGAACTCTACATTGCAGATGTTGGGAAGGATTTGTGAACAGAAGAGGGCAGTTGTTGACTACCAGCATCAACAAGACCGTCGATATTCAGTTCAGACTCCACACATAAGTCCTCAGGAGTGGACATGGATGTCAGACATATGTACCATCCTCCTTTGTGGACTCCACCAAGATGGTGAGTGGCGATGACACCATAATTAGCGTCACCATCCCGCTTCTCTGTCTTCTGAAACTCTCTCTGCTCACAATTAAAAAGGATGCATTGCAGGTAGAGCAAGGAACCATACATGGTGATTACACATAGCCCAGCCTCATCTCATCCCAACGTGGATTGGGTGACAATAAGGCAGAGGAGGAGGAGGAACGGGAGCTAGTTTCCTGCCCTATAGACGGTACTACCTGCACAACTGTCATACCGTCTGTTCAGTGTGGATGGCCTGAGGACAGAGAAGAGGAGAAGGATGAGGAGGAGAGCATGGTCAGTCGTCCTCTTGGTGAGGACATGGAAGTCTTGCCTGTTAGCAGTCTGGCACACATGGCTGAGTTTATGTTACGATGCCTTTCCCGTGACCCTCACGTTGTCCAAATTTTGAGTGACAGTCATTACTGGTTCGTGACACTTCTAGACCCACGCTACAAGGAGAACTTTCTATATCTTATTCCCGAGGCAGACAGGTCTACTAAATTGGGGCAGTACCAGAAAGCCCTTGTTGCAGAATTATTAAAAAAATTCCCATCTGAAAACGCTGGTGGCGGAGGTCACAGTTCGTTGGATAACCAAGGAGTACATGCGAAAGAGACACAAATGCAATTCGCAGAGGCAGGGGAACACTGTCAAAGTTCTGGGACAGTTTTCTCAGACCCTCCAATCGCACAGGCCAAAAATCAATTTGATAAATCAGGGAAGACGTTTTTAAATATAACCTTCAAATAAATGTTAATTCTCCCAAGGAAGGAAAAGTTTCAGAAGATGGTGAGGGAGTACCTTGCCGACCGTACCAACGTCCTCCGTGATTCCTCTGTGCCTTAAAATTATTGGGTATCCAAGCTGGACATGTGGCATGAACTGGCTCTCTACATCTTGGGGGTCCTGGCCTGCCCTGCCGCTAGTGTTTTGTCAGAACGGGTTTTTAGTGCCACTGGTGGAATTAAAACCGATTGGCACATCCACCTGTCAACTGAAAATGCTGACAGGCTGACTCTTATAAAAATGATAGCAGTGTAAACATAAACTCAAATACAGTGTCATTTTTTTTTGGGAGGTCTAACTCTATTCCCATGCACCTCTGTCTTCACACCCAGACATGGGTATGCGCTTCCTGATTTTGTCCATTTGCTCTTGTCCTCCTCCTTCTCTGCATCCTCATCCTCCACCACCATATCACCACCATATGTACCATATCAACATATCTACGTCTCTTGCAAGGGGCATTGGAGTTCCTCCAAATTTTTGGCAGCCATTGCTTCACTGCATAGGCAAACAGTATGGGAGACACACTTCCTAATAATGGGAGCATTTTTTGCAGGAGGCCCTCCGACCTCTACATCTCTTGCAAGGGGCATTGGAGTTCCTCCAAATTTTGGCAGCAGTTGCTTCACTGCATAGGCAAACAGTATGGAAAACCCACTTCCTAGTAATGGGAACATTGTTTTCAGGAGGCCCTCTGACCTCTACGTCTCTTGCAAGGGGCATTGGAGTTCCTCCAAATTTTTGGCAGCTGTTGCAGTCACTGCATACACAATAACAGTATAGGAGACCCACTCGTTAATAATGGGAACAACAAAGAATAGCCGGCTGATGGCTCTCTAACAATAGTGAGGGCCGACTGCTGGAGCTTTAAGAAAAGTAAGGGCCGCCTGATGGTCCTATAAAAATAGTCTTTGTGACTTTCAGAGTCCCTCCATCATAAATGAAACAGGATGTGTCTGATGATGTGTCACACTCCACATAACCAGATATTTTTAAAATGACATTTCCTGGTGAATGCATTTGTCTTGGTTGAAAGCAATGCAAAAGTGCAAAACGCATCAAAAACGCTATGTGTGAACATAGCCCAAGGTGTGGAGGAGCATTTTTATTTTTGGTTATTTATTTTGCCTTATATACAAGTCACTATCCTGGAAAGGATGTTCCTTAACATATTTCCCAGGAAAATCCATTTTGGTTTTGTTTTTGTATGTTTTATTGTGAGTCCTTAAAAGTGGCGTAATACTCTGACAATGTTGTTGACAGCAGTGACCTGGTAGTCAGAAATGCTTCCAGGAGTCTTCCCCATGCTGTTCCTATGTCATTTGAGCACTGTTCCCATCGATTTGGGCAATTTTTAGGCCATCTGCAGACCGCCGGGGGGAACCGCCTGAAAAATGCTCAAGTTTCCCATAGACTTACATTGGGCTCATTACTCGGACTGAGCTCTCGAGCATTCCTATTTGCTCGACTAGAACAATGAGTACCCGAGCATTTTAGTGCTCGCTCATCACTACTGATAAGGTGTTTTGGTTTTAGGTTGCAGCAGCAAGAACTGTAAGGCAATAACCCCTGCCTAGACGCCTCAAATGCAAAAGTAGACCTACTCAAGCAACTCTCCCTTCACTACATACAGCTAAGAGCAGTATTAATAGGTAATAGAATAGAATAGATGTAGGCCTGATAAGGACTGTTGGATTTAGGTTTCAGCAGCATGGACTGTGAAGCTGTTAAATGGTGATAGTAAGGACTAGGGGCTGAAATGGGAAGCAAAATGGGGTAATAGCAGGCCAATTGCACGATTGCCCTGCAATCAAATATGGACATGGCGATGCAGGTGGATGAAATGGCAGAGGAGGTAGCCAACACTGTTTTTTGTTTGTTTCTTATTTTTTAAAGAAATAACTTAATATAGCATAGAATAAAAAAAATAAAAAATAATAATCTTGAACCAGGAGGCAGAGATCCAAGTTGAGGAGGAGGTGGACACAGCAGTGTTGATGGAAGAGGCGGAGGATGAGGTAGCCACCACTGTTTATGTGATTTTTTTTTTTTTTAGGGAAATGACTTAATTAGTGATGAGCGAGCAATAAAATGCTCGGGTGCTCGATGCTCGGGTCGAGCACATTTGAATACTCGGGCCCAATGTAAGTCTATGGGAAACTCGAGCATTTTTCAGGCGGTTCCCCCCGGCGGTCTGCAGAGGGCCTAAAAATTGCCCAAATCGATGGGAACAGTGCTCAAATGACATGGGGACACCATGGGGAAAACCCCTGGAAGCAATTCTGACTCCCAGGTCACTTCTGTCTACAACGTTGTCAGAGGTATTATGCCACTTTTAAAGACTTAAGGAACATCTTTTCCAGGGTAATGACTTGTATATAAAGCAAAATAAATAACCAAAAACAAAAACGCTCCTCCACACCTTGAGCTATGTTCACACGTAGCGTTTTTGATGCGTTTTTTCACTTTTGCATTGCTTTCAACCGTGACAAATGCATTCACCAGGAAATGTCATTTTAACATTTTACAACCTTATCTGGCCATGTGGTGTGTGAGATATCATCAGACACATCGTGATTTATTTATGAAGGAGGGACTCTGAGAGTCACAAAGCCTATTTTTATAGGGCCATCAGGAGGCCTTTACTATTCTTAAAGGGCCATCAGTCGGCCCTCACTATTCTTAGAGAGCCATCAGCCGGCTATGTTTTATTGTTCCCATTACTAAAGAGTGAGTCTCCTATACTGTTAATGCGTATGTAGTGAGTGCCAGGGCGGCCCAAAATTTGGACGCACCCCAATACCACTTTGAAGAGACTTAGAGGAGGGCCTCCTGAAAAGAATGCTCCCATTATTAGGAAGAAGGTCTCCCATTGTGTTTGCCTATGCAGTGAATGCAAGGGTTGGCAAAAATTTGGAGGCACTCCAATGCCCCTTGGAAGAGATGTGGAGGTCAGAGGGCCCCCTGAAAACAATGTTCCCATTATTAGGAAGTGGGTCTCCCATTTTGTTTCCCTATGCAGTGAATGCAAGGGTTGCCAAAAATTTGGAGGCACTCCAATGCCCCTTGGAAGAGACATGGAGGTCAGAGGGCCTCCTGAAAACAATGTTCCCATCATTAGGAACTGGGTCTCCCATAGTGTTGGCCTATGCAGTGAATGCAAGGGTTGCCAAAATTTTGGAGGCACTCCAATGTCCCTTGAAAGAGACGTAGAGGGCCTCATAAAAAAATATTCCCATTATTAGGAATTGGGTCTCCCATAGTGTTGGCCTATGCAGTGAATGCATGGGCTGGCAAAAATTGGGAGGCACTCCAATGCCCCTTGGAAGAGACGTAGAGGAGGGCCTCATAAAAAAATGTTCCCATTAGAAAGGAGTGGGCCTCCTATACTTGTAATGCCCATGCACTAAGTGTATGGGCTGACAAACATTTACCCCTGGGGGGTGTACATGAACATACTGTATAATTTTTTTTTTTTAGGCATCATAAACACCCTTTAAATAAATTATGTGGGTGTTGCATCACGGACCACGGTCACCCTGGTGATATGGTGGTGGAGGATGAGGAGAAGGAGGAGGACAAGAGCAAATAGCCAAAATCAGGAAGCGTATACTCATGTCTGGGTGTGAAAAGGTGCATGGGAATACACCTCCCAAGAAAAGACACTGGATTTGAGTTTATGTTACGCTGCTATCATTCGGTGGTGTTGAGAAGTCTGGCCCAATCCAGCCCTTGTTCATTTTTATAAGAGTCAGCCTGTCAGCATTTTCAGTTGACAGGTGGATGCGCTTATCAGTTATAATTCCACCAGCGGCACTAAAAACCCGCTCTGATAAAACGCTAGCGGCAGAGTAGGATAGGACCTCCAAGGCATAGAGAGCCAGTTCATTCCACGTATCCAGCTTGGATACCCAATAATTATAAGGCACAGAGGAATCACGGAGGATGTTGGTATGGTCGGCAAGGTACTCCCTCAGCATCTTCCCAAACTTTGCACTCCTTGTGATAGTACCCCACGCCTCAGGGCCTGTGCGATGGGAGGGTCTGAGAAAACTGTCCCAGAACTTTGACAGTGTTCCCCTGCCTCTGCTGCATTGAAGTTGTGTCTCTCTCGCCTGTACTCCTTGGTTGTCCAACGAAGTGTGCCCTCTGCCACCAGCGTTTTCAGATGTGAATTTTTTTTATAGTTCAGCAACAAGGGCCTTCTGGTACTGCCCCATTTTTGTAGACCTGTCCACCTCAGGAATAAGAGATATAAAGTTCTCCTTGTAGCGTGGGTCTAGAAGTGTCACCAACCAGTAATGACTGTCACCCAAAATTTTGAGAATGTGAGGGTCATGGGAAAGGCAGCGTAACATAAACTCAGGCATGCGTGCAAGACTACTAACAGGCAAGACTTCTGTGTCCTCACCAAGAGGATGACTGACCATGCTCTCCTCCTCCTCCTCCTCTCTGTCCTCAGGCCATCCACGTTGAACAGACGGTATGACAGCTGTACAGGTAGTACCATCTATAGTGCATGAAACTAGCTCCTGTCCTTCCTCCTCCTCCTCCTCTTCCTCATTGTCACCCAATCCACATTGCGATGAAATGAGGCTGGGCTGTGTGTAATCACCCTGTATGGTTCTTTGCTCCATCTCATCGTGATCCGCCTGCAATGCATCATCTTTGATTGTGAGCAGAGAGCGTTTCAGAAGACAGAGAAGCGGGATGGTGATGTTAATTATGGCGTCATCGCCGCTCACCATCTTGGTGGAGTCCTCAAAGTTTTGGAGGATGGTACATACAGTATATCTGACATCCATGTCCACTCCTGAGGTCTTATGTGTGGAGTCTGAACTGAATACTGATGGCCTTGTTGATGCTGGTACTCAACAACTGCCCTCTTCTGCTCACAAATCCTTCCCAACATCTGCAGTGTAGAGTTCCAACGCGTGGGGACATCCCACACCAGTCTGTGTGCCGAAAGCTGCAAACTCTGCTGAAACACGGCAAGGGTGGCGGAAGTTGTAGGTGACTTTCTAAAATGGGCACACAGGCAGCGTACTTTAACAAGCAGATCCGGCAGCTCCAGGTAGGATTTGAGAAACCGCTGAACCATGAGGTTAAGCACATGGGCTAGGCATGGTACGTGTGTGAGCTCGCCTCGCCTCAGAGCCGCCACCAGGTTCTGGCCATTGTCACACACGACCATGCCTGGCTGTAGGTTCAGCGGTGTGAGCCACAGATTTACCTGTTCTTTCAGAGCTGTCCACAACTCTTCAGCATTGTGCGGCTTGTCACCTAAGCGTATTAGCTTCAGCACAGCCTGTTGCTGCTTCGCCAAGGCAGTGCTGCAGTGCTTCCAGCTTGTGACTGATGTGGTCATTTCGGAGATGGAGCCTGAAGAGGAGGAGGAGGCTGAGGAGGATGAGGTGCAGGAGCTGTAGACCGTGAGGGCAACCCTGATTAACCTAGGGCCCTCAATCCTTGGCGTCGGGAGGACGTGTTCTGTCCCAAGGTCCGACTGGGTCCCGGCTTCCACTATGTTAACCCAGTGTGCCATTAGTGAGATGTACCGTCCCTGCCCACTAGCACTTGTCCACGTGTCCATGGTTAGGTGGACTTTCCCGGTAAATGCGTTGTTGAGGGCATGGCTAATGTTTTGGGACACGTGCTTGTATAATGCGGGGACGGCACACAGGGAGAAATAGTGGCGGCTGGGGACCGAGTACCGAGGGACGGCCGCCGCCATCAGGTTGCGGAATGCTTCCGTCTCCACAAGCCTAAAAGGCAACATTTCGAGCACAAGCAGTCGTGAAATGTGAGAATTTAGTAGTGTGGCCTGTGGGGTGTTAGTTGCGTATTTGCGCTTGCGTTCCATGGACTGGGGTATGGACAACTGAACGCTGCGCTGGGACAAGGACATGGACGTGCTTCCTGATGTTGCTACTTGAGAGTGTGCAACGACAGGTGCAGGGCAGGAGGCATCTTCGCATGCACCATGGACAGGGGATTGGCTTGCATGCACAACAGCGGAAGAAGCAATGGTGCCACCTGCAGACACTGTTCCCGGACCCTGGGGTTCGGCCCACAAAGTCGGGTGCTTTGCTGTCATGTGCCTGATCATGCTGGTGGTGGTCAGGCTGGTCGTTTTGCCACCCTTGCTAATGCTGGCCTGGCAGTTGGTGCAAATGGCCTTTTTGGGGTTATTGCAGAGTCTTTAAAAAACAACCAGACTCGGGAAGACCTAACAGTTGTACTGGCAACTTCCTTCGTGTTGGTGTTACGGGGAACGGTTGAATGCCTCGTCTTCCACTTCTGCACCCTGGTCCTCCTCCTAACTTTCTGGCAATTGTGTCTCATCATCGTCCACCTCTTGTGACACTTTCCCACAGTCGCCTTCATGTGACTGTGGCTGCTCAAATATTTGGGCATCGCTACAGGCGATCTCCTCTTGCCCCACTTCAAGTGGACCGGGCGAGAGGCCCGAATCTATAAATGGAAAACTGAACAGCTCTTCAGAGTGTTCAAGTGTGGGATCAGTTGTCTCCGGGGACTCGGCATGGTGGGAGGAAGGAGGATCAGGGTGAGGAATATGTGGTCCAGACTCATGGCTACTGAGACTTGACCGTGTGAAAGACAGGGTGGTGGGAGTGGTGGTGGCTAAGTGACTGGAAGCATTATCCGCTATCCAACCAACAACCTTTTGACACTGCTCTGGGTTCAATAGTGGTGTGCTGCGGTCCCCTAGGAATTGGAACAGGAAGGTCGGGCGAGACAATGTGGGTGTTTGTTGTGGCACAATTTCAGCTTGCCCACGGCCTTGTCCTCGGCCTCTGCATACACCATCACCATCATGTCCAGTTCCCCGTCCCTTGCCACGTGCCTTGCCCATTTTAAATGGAGGACAGTATCTTCCACGCTCACTACAAATGACTTTGGAGCGAGCTTATATGTGATCCGTGTGACGGAGAAAACAGAGTTTTAAATACCTGGCCTGTAGGTAACTAGCTTGAACAGCAAACTGGTGTGAATTGCTTCACTGACATACTGAAAGAAATTTTTAATGTAGGCCAGAAATGGCAGTATTTTCTGACAACGTATATGTGATCCGTGTGACGGAGAAAACAGAGTTTTAAATTCCTGGCCTGTAGGTAATTAGTTTGAACAGCAAACTGGTGTTAATTGCTTCACTGACACACTAAAAGAAATTTTTAATGGAGGCCAGAAATGGCAGTATTTTCTGACAGCTGTAATGCAGCGCCTTACTGCATTGCTAAAATGTCCAGGGGGTGTGTTCTGGCTGACCATGTACCTTCCCTCAGGTGACTGATCACATGACTGTGACATCATCACAGGTCCTATGTGCACAGACTGATATATAAACCTTGGTAGTTTTGAAACAGGTGTGAAAGGCATGAGGCCTGATCCCTGTGTGTGGGACACCATTAGCCTGGAGAGGCTGGAAGAGAGAGGCCTGGAGAGGCCTGGACAGGCCTGGTGAGGCCTGGTGAGGCCTTGTGAGGCAAGAGGCTAAATTCCTGTGTTTGGGACGCAGTAGCCCTGGAAGGCACGTGGCGAGGAGACCACGGCTGGGAAGACTTAAAGCCACAGCTGTGGCAGAACAGAGCAGAGAGAAGCAGCTAAGACCCAGCAAAGGTAAAAATGGTTCTTTATATGGACATTGATGTTGTACCTTGCTGAAGTCTGTATTTAAAGCCAAGCAGGCATGTCTGCCATTGGAAAGGTCTCCTGGATGTTATATGTATAACCATGCCGGTGAGCCACTGAGATGGACTATGTTATGTGCAGTTATGAAGTGTAATAAACTGCTGGATGTCGTGTTATCAGAAAACGTGGCTGGTGTGCTTTAATTAACCCTGTGAAGCGAGTGTCCCCCAGCGTGATGAATAGCACTACATTACATGTGGTTCGAGAATGCGGGCAACTGCAGCCCGGTTGCTACAGGCAACTGCAGCCCGGTTGCTAGGGGCAACTGCAGCCCGGTTGCTAGGGGCAACGGCACAGGACGACTAGTGTGGATACTAGCATCTTGCTGTGACTCGGCGGGGTCACGAAGATTAAAGCATCTTGCTGTGACTCGGCGGGGTCACGAAGATTAAAGCATCTTGCTGTAACTCGGCAGGGGTTACGAAAATTGTCGTCGCACTCAAACCTGGTTTTCTGTGGCTCGGCGGGACCGCAAAAATTTTCCGGGGAGAGCGGTGTGTCTGAATAGTGTACCGCGATGGCTGTGAACGGAGCAGCAAAAGAAAATGAAGCTTTTGAACAGAGCTGAGAGAAGCAGCTAAGACCCAGCAAAGGTAAAAATGGTTCTTTATATGGACATTGATGTTGTACCTTGCTGAAGTCTGTATCTAAAGCCAAGCGGGCATGTTTGCCATTGGAAAGGTCTCCTGGATGTTGTGTATAACCATGCCGGTGAGCCACTGAGATGAACTATGTTATGTGCAGTTATGAAGTGTAATAAACTGCTGGATGTCGTGTTATCAGAAAACGTGGCTGGTGTGCTTTAATTAACCCCAGCGTGATAAATAGCGCTACCTTACACAGCGTATATGTGATCCGTGTGACAGAGAAAACACAGTTTTAAATACCTGGCCTGTAGGTAACTAGCTTGTACAGCAAACCAGTGTCAAAAACTTCGCTGACACTGTGTTAGGGACGCAGTAGCCCTGGAAGGCACGTGGCGAGGAGACCACGGCTGGGAAGACTTAAAGCCACAGCTGTGGCAGAACAGAGCTGAGAGAAGCAGCTAAGACCCAGCAAAGGTAAAAATGGTTCTTTATATGGACATTGATGTTGTACCTTGCTGAAGTCTGTATCTAAAGCCAAGCAGGCATGTCTGCCATTGGAAAGGTCTCCTGGATGTTATATGTATAACCATGCCGGTGAGCCACTGAGATGGACTATGTTATGTGCAGTTATGAAGTGTAATAAACTGCTGGATGTCGTGTTATCAGAAAACGTGGCTGGTGTGCTTTAATTAACCCCGTGAAGCGAGTCTCCCCCAGCGTGATGAATAGCACTACATTACATGTGGTTCGAGAATGCGGGCAACTGCAGCCCGGTTGCTACAGGCAACTGCAGCCCGGTTGCTAGGGGCAACTGCAGCCCGGTTGCTAGGGGCAACGGCACAGGACGACTAGTGTGGATACTAGCATCTTGCTGTGACTCGGCGGGGTCACGAAGATTAAAGCATCTTGCTGTGACTCGGCGGGGTCACGAAGATTAAAGCATCTTGCTGTAACTCGGCAGGGGTTACGAAAATTGTCGTCGCACTCAAACCTGGTTTTCTGTGGCTCGGCGGGACCGCAAAAATTTTCCGGGGAGAGCGGTGTGTGTGAATAGTGTACCGCGATGGCTGTGAACGGAGCAGCAAAAGAAAATGAAGCTTTTGAACAGAGCTGAGAGAAGCAGCTAAGACCCAGCAAAGGTAAAAATGGTTCTTTATATGGACATTGATGTTGTACCTTGCTGAAGTCTGTATCTAAAGCCAAGCGAGCATGTTTGCCATTGGAAAGGTCTCCTGGATGTTGTGTATAACCATGCCGGTGAGCCACTGAGATGAACTATGTTATGTGCAGTTATGAAGTGTAATAAACTGCTGGATGTCGTGTTATCAGAAAACGTGGCTGGTGTGCTTTAATTAACCCCGTGAAGCGAGTGTCCCCCAGCGTGATGAATAGCGCTACCTTACACAGCGTATATGTGATCCGTGTGACAGAGAAAACACAGTTTTAAATACCTGGCCTGTAGGTAACTAGCTTGTACAGCAAACCAGTGTCAAAAACTTCGCTGACACTGTGAAAAAAAATTGGAATGGATGCAAAAAATGGCAGTATTTTCTGAAAACGTATATGTGATCCGTGTGACGGAGAAAACACAGTTTTAAATAGCTGGATTTCTAGCGCTGTAATATGGAAAGGACCTGACTATATGCTGCAGTGCCAACAAGCAAATGGGGAAAAACATTGTTCTCTGGATTGCATTTTAAGCAAATAATGAGGATTAAGATCCAAAAAAAGTATTCCTGGCCCGAGACCTGGGCATTTGTATAGAAATATCTAACAGCAGCAGAAGGCAGAATCGGAATGGAGCCTCTTGTGCTATATTCACTGCAGTCTGCTATATACACTGCCTGCCTATATACCCTGCCTGCCTGATATCTCTGCAGATGGAATAGTCCTCAGAAGGACTGTTTGTTAAGATGGATATGTGTAATGTACGTTTTTTCTCTCTCCACTACCTAATACACAAGCAAATCTCTCCCTGACGCAGCAGCACCTCTCCCTACTCTGCCTGATTCCGGAGTGACTGTGACGAGCACAGCTGTGCCAGGTCTGATATAGACCTGATGACACTGTGCGGCCAGCCAATCACTGTAATGCCACAACCACCATGGCTGTGGCATTACAATGAGTGTCAGGCAATCCCTGCATGTTGATTGGCGCTCTAAAGAGCGCCAAACATGTAGCGAGGGGACCCGAGCATCTGCCCGAGCATCTCGCAAGTACTCGGCGAGCTCCGAGCATCTCGAGTACTGAAATGCTCGGGCGAGTACCGAGTACTTGCGAGTATGCTCGCTCATCACTAGACTTAATATAACATAGAGTAATTAAAAAAATAATAACAATCTTGAACTAGGAGGCAGAAGTCCAAGTGGAGAAGAAGGTTGAGGAGGAGGTGGATGTGGCGGTGTAGGTGGAAAAGGCAGAGGAGGAGTTAGCCTACATTGTTTTTTGTTTTTATCTTTTTTTAATTTGAGGAGGTCCCAAAACATTGGTGTGACGGGAGCTAGTTACCCCATCCGCAGATGTCCAATCTTCTTCTGCAGGCCCCTGACATGGAAAGGCTTCTCTTACACTGGGATATATAAAATATGACTATCGCACAGTGTCTCCAAGATGAACTTAACTTTTATTCTCACAAGCAGGTTTTATAGAGAATCACAAAGGCTATTTTTAGCATCCATTGTTCTCACCAAATAATACCCACAGTAGGCTCCCAGACAGCAGTTATGCAACAACCCATTAATCAGCACATTGTCTGTTTGCCACTGCTAAGTGAGCACAGGAAGGTGGGGACCAGGAGTGCTTCGGTCACATCACAGAATGTAAAACAATATGTGATCCACAATATTCACCCCACTTTATAACATTATGTCCCATTAGCTGCATAGGCGCTATGACAACCCCCATGTGGCAAAATTTTGGAGTACGGGGTTGATCCGTCACAATGCTCCCTCTTCCCGGACAGGATCGGCCTACCCAGTCTGCTCCCCGACGGAACAGCTGGAGGAGGTCCACCATTTATGAGGTTGGTAGCAGGTCAGTTTGTCGGCTTAGTCCATCGGCGTTACCATTTTGCTTGCCGGGTCTATAGTGGATGGTGAAGTCTAATGGTTGTAGCGCCAAACTCCACCGTAGTAGTCTGGAATTGTTCCCGGAGACCCGATTAAGCCATACCAGGGGGTTATGGTCTGTTATGAGGGAAAACTGTCTTCCATACAAATATGGTTGGAGCTTCTTGGCAGCCCATACTACTGCCAGGCATTCCTTTTTGACGGCCGCATAGCTGAGTTCTCGAGGCAGTAATTTCCGACTCAGATAAGCTATTGGTTGTTCTTGGCCGTCCGGCCCGACTTGGCTCAGTACTGCCCCCAACCCAAACATAGATGCGTCTGGGCCTACTCCGAGTGTGATTCCGCCTCCGCAGCTCGAGCTTGTCTCCGGGTAGTCTCAGGATATGTCTCAGCCAGGGGGGCGACGAGAAGGAAGACAACATGGGCCCCAAGTCATTTTCCAGCAGGACATCTGCAGGCAAATCCTTCATCATGCCGACCTCGACAAGGCCATCCCCGACCCCCCAGTTCAGGTGAATCTTGGCCGTGGGCAGTCGATGTATGGCTCCCCCTGCTACACGGACCACCACTGTCCGACCCGTCTTTTGGTCTTGGGAGAGATGCGACTTCACAAGGGTCAGAGTAGCTCCAGAATCTCTAAATCCCTGCAGCCGTTTCCCATTAATCCACACCAACTGATGTTGTTGTCGATTATCCGCCTGGGCTGCCTGCACAGGGTCCACTTCATGCAGCACTCCCTCTATCTCTTCCATCCCATAATTAGCCATAGCCACCGATGCCGGGTCGGCTTCGCCTTGGTAGCAGTGTACAGCGGCCCGGTTGAAGGTAGCCATTTCCGGTTTTGGCCACTGGGTGCGCTGGGTCCGGTTGGGACAGTGTCTCTGCAGGTGACCCAGCTGATGGCAGGTGTGGCATCGCACCCCAGGAGGACTCTGGTAGGCTGGGGTATTGATGGGTCCCCCGCCAAGCTTCTGTAGTTTAGGGGCCTCCAGACCCATGGGAGGGCCCCTTGAGACAGTTTTGGACCCTGACAATTGGGCCCTCCTGGCATCATAATGTTCATCGGTCAGCCGTGCGGCCTCCTCAAGAGTCGTTGGTCGTCGGTCCCGAAGCCATTCTTGCGTCTCGGGAGTTAACCCAGTAAAGAATCGTTCTAACGCGATGAGCTGTAGGACGTCCTCCTTCATGTCTGCTTTGCTACCTTGTACCCACTGTAGCAGTGACCGCCATAGTTTACAGGCCCATTCAGCGTGTGTATCCGTTTCCCGTTTTGTGGTTTTGCGGAACTTTTGACGGTATGCCTCTGGTGTTAGTGCATACCGGGCAAAGATCACTTCTTTGACTCGCTTATAGTCCATACAGTCCTTATCCGATACAGTGCGATAGGCATCCGCTGCCCGGCCTGTCAGCTTGCTGGCCAGAATCTGGACCCAATCCTCCGGCTCCACTTTATGAAGGGTACACTGCCGCTCAAAGTCCTGCAGAAAGCCATCAATGTCTTCCTCTGCCTCCCCCAACTGTCGGAAGGCATTGTATTGGATTTTTTTGTGGCTTACCCCTGCTGGTACCGGGGAGGAAGCCAGGGCTCCCCCTGCTCGCTGTATCTCCTCTCTCCGCGCCGCCATCTCCATCTTGGCTAGCTCTATCTTGGTTCGCTCTGCCATCTCCATCCTGGCTAGCTCCATCCGCTCTGCCCTCTCCATCTTTTTATCCAGATCAGTACGTACATCAGCCATCACCTGATCTATGATCTGTACTGCCTGGTTGGGAGCATAAAGTGCCAGTCTGCTCTTTACCTCCCTCTGGAATTCAGTCTCTTCCACGTTCCCGTTGGAGGTTGTTGCGTTGTCGTGCTCCATAATGGCTGCTATCAAATCCGCTTTTGTTTTGTTGCTGGCGGTTAACCCTCGAGCTTCCACAAGGTCCTTCAACGTATTCCTCTTTAGCTTCAGGTAGATGTCATCCATTCAGTCCTTGGTTCCTGAAGAAGATGGACCGCATCCCACCGCTGCCACCAGTGTGACGGGAGCTAGTTACCCCATCCGCAGATGTCCAATCTTCTTCTGCAGGCCCCTGACATGGAAAGGCTTCTCTTACACTGGGATATATAAAATATGACTAAAATATGACTATCGCACAGTGTCTCCAAGATGCACTTAACTTTTACTCTCACAAGCAGGTTTTATAGAGAATCACACAGGGTATTTTTAGCACCCATTGTTCTCACCAAATAATACCCACAGTAATACCCCACTTTATAACATTAAGTCCCATTAGCTGCATAGGCGCTACGACAACCCCCATGTGGCAAAATCTTGGAGTACGGGGTTGATCCGTCACAATTGGGAATGGCAAATAGAATGCACAAAACTGCGGTGGAGTATAACAATGATTGGGTGTGGCTGGTATACTTCTCTAGTCAGCCAAAGGTAGAGACAATGTAATTAAGACTTGGCAGTCTTTTCTTCACATAGACTGAAATATTTTATTGTTCATAGAAATTCCAGATTCAAGACATTTTGGTCAGTAAGACCTTCATCAGTGACTTGTCTGAGCAGTGGATACTGCTGACACCTTTCCAGTGCTGCCTGCTGCAGTGTAATCAACTCCCAGATGACCGATGAAGGTCTTACTGACCGAAACATCTTGAATCTGGAATTTCTATGAACAATAAAATATTTCAGTCTATGTGAAGAAACGAGTGCCAAGTCTTTCTTACTCTGTTTAAAGGATTGGGGTCCTACTTGTGCACCGAAGTATACCCGGAAGTGCAGTGTTTGTTATCATAATAAAGGTACGGACAAGTCCCGTGGGATTCATACCTGGTTCATTTTCATTAATGTGAGCTTGCCCACATTGGTTGTGTACAGGCGGATGTGCCAGTTCATGATCACACCCCCTGCCATGCTAAACACACGTTCCGACAGTACACTTGCGCAGGGAGAAGGTTTCGATGATTGTCGAATTGTCGCATCTGAGTAACGTCATCACTCATGACAGTCTTTGATTTGAATGCGCTGAACATGTGATCTCCTGTGATCACCATGCGCCATTCTTCTGCATAACTTCCTGGAACATCGGGACGCCGGAATCATCAAATCCTCCTGCTGCCAGCTGGTGGTAACTAATTACTAGTGTTGAGCGAGCACTAAAATGCTCGGGTGCTCGAAGCTCGGGCCGAGCTCGCCGTGATACTCGGGTGCTCGACCCGAGCAACGAGCCCAATGTTAGTCTATGGGAGACTCGAGCATTTTTGCGGTGGCACCCCCGGCAGTCTTTTCAAAGCCTAACAAGTGCCCAAAACGATAGTGACAGTGCTCAAATGACATGGGGACAGCATGGGGATCGCCCCAGGAAGCATTTCTGACCCCCAGGTCACTGTTGTCAACAACGTGGTCAGAGGTATTAAGCCACTTTTACGGGCTCACAATAAAACGTTCAAAAACGAAAGTGAAACTTTTTTCCTGTGAAATATGTTAAGGAACATCCTTTCCAGGGAAAAGACTTGTGTATAAGTTAAAATAAATGACCAAAAACAAAAATACTCCTCCACACCTTCGGCTATGTTCACAAGTAGCATTTTTATGCGTTTTTGCACTTTTGTATTGCTTTCAACTATGACAAATGCATTCACCGGGAAATGTCATTTTAACATTTTACAACCTTATCTGGCCATGTGCTGTGTGACACATGCATAAAGTGCTGAAAAGACATGGGAACAGCATGGGGAAGACCCCTGGAAGCATCTCTGACTCCCAGGTCACTGTCTAAAAGTGTGCCCATCATAAGTGATCCTTGCCGCATCAGAAGATGCAGACTTGCAACTATCCCCATGCAAGTTCTAGTCCCAGGGCAGTGTTCAATTGTACCTCCCCCATTCCTTGCAATGCAAGCGCAAGTATGCAGCCTGCCACCCACCCACCCCCAGGCTGCAATACCATACTGCTTGCTTGCTTGAACTTGAAATTGGGCCTTTTAGGCATGTGGAGGCGGAATCTGGCCACCACGTCATGGCTGTGTTGGCGGCCTGGAATCCATACTCAGTCCCCAGCTGCCCGGCGGCCAGGTGTCCATACTCGGTCCCCAGCCGCCCCGCGGCCGGGTGTCCACACACGGTCCCCAGCCGCCCGGGGGCAGCCGGGTGTCCATAAACGGTCCCCAGCCGCCCCTATTTCTCCTTGGAACATCCCCCCACACACTTTTCTTAGCCCGGCCTGCTTTAGGCAGCATTGGACGAGCCCACCAGAGAACCAGACTCCTCTGGTGGGCCCTGACTTCTCCATCGGTGGAGTTGAGAGTGCCAAGGTGAGGAGCATGATGATGATGACAGAAGTTATCATCTGCTATGTTTTCTTTTAATGCATGTGTAAGTGTGCAGCCTGCCACCCACCCACCCCCAGACTGCAATTCCATACTGCTAGCTTGCACTTGAAATGGGGCCTTTTAGTTTGGAGGAGGCCGAAGCTGGCCACTACCTCATGGCTGCTTCGGCAGCGAGGTATCCATACTCAGTCCCCAGCCGCCCCTATTTGTCCTGGTGTGCCTTATACATAAGATTAAGCTCGTATACCAAAACATTACCTGTGCCCTCCTCAGTGCATTTAGTGGGAAGGAGAGCCTATTCCGCTGTAGTGTGTGCATGCCAAACCCCTGTTCATGGTACATGCGAAGATGCCTCCCACCTTGCACCTGTCGTTGCAGACTTGCAACTATCCCCATTCAAGTCCTTGTCCCAGGGCAGTGTTCAATTGTACCTCTCCCATTCCTTGCAATGCAAGCGCAAGTATGCAGCCTGCCACCCACCCACCCCCAGGCTGCAATACCATACTGCTTGCTTGCTTGCACTTTAAATTGGGCCTTTTAGGCATGTGGAGGCGGAATCTGGCCAGCACGCCATGGCTGTGTCGGCGGCCTGGTATCCATACTCAGTCCCCAGCCGCCTGGTGGCCGGGTGTCCCCGCTTGCTCGCCAGCCTCCAGGGGGTGGCCGGGTGTCCATACTTGGTCCCCAGCCACCCTTATTTGTCCTGGTAACCTTTCCCACACTTTTCTTAGCCTGGCCTGCTTTAGGGCAGCATTGGCCGAGCCCACCGGACTATCAGACTCTTCCGGTGGGCCCTGGCTTCTCCATCAGGGGAGTTGAGAGTGCCAAGGTGAGGAGCATGATGAGGATGATAGAAGTTAGCATCTGCTTTGTTTTATTGTAATGCAAGCGCATGTATGTAGTAGTGGCTAGGCCTGAGGTGGCCAGCGTTTTTGCGCATATCCTACCTCCTCCGAGGATTGCTGGATGTTTTCCTGCTACTATCCAAGTTCTATGACTCCCGTTAAAACAAAGCTTTAGGTGATAAATGATGGATGAGGTAGTGGCAAAGGAGAAAGAGCAGGAGGAACAGGGACCATTCACATCAATATCAGGCCAGTCAACCAGATATGTCTTGTAGGATATGTTTCTGTAACAAAAGGAGCGGTTCGGCTACACAGTTATAGGGCATACAGTGAGTGCAATGCCTACCAAAAATTTAGAGGCACTCCAATGCCCCTTGGAAATGACATGGAGGTCAGAGGGTGTTAACTAAACCTTTTTTTCCATTTATAGCAGCTGGGTCTCCTGTGCACTGTTGGCCTAAGCAGTGAATGGAAGGCTTTCCAAAAATTATGAGGAGCTGCAATGCCCCTTACAAGAGCCATGTGTGGCACCCCAGGGGTCTGGTCACCACAGTAATAGAGATATTACGTCAGAGAGCAGGTGGGAGGTTTCCTGGTCAGGATCCCTTAAATATGCAACATCCTCCTGCCCCAGTCCTGGGAGGGGAGAATTCTGCCCTTATAAACTGGATCTGGGGCGGGGTTGAGTGAGTCAGAGAACAAAGAACAGTCAGAGTCAGAGTGAGAGCAAGGAAAAGTAACAGCAAGGAGCTCTGTAGGAGCTAGGAGCTAAAGACCAGGGGCTGGAAGCTGAGCAGAGCTCGCCCTGGCAAAAGACAATAGGAACCGGACACAGGAGTCCGAGGCTGTGAGGACTTATATATCAAGCAGCAGAAACCAGCCGGCAGGGGATTTCAGGTCCTCTGGCCATAGAAGCCCGGAAGCTTAGTCACAAGCAAGGGACCAGCACCGCCGTCGTGGAGCGGAGGCTAACAGAAGGCCCCAAGTCACCAGCCATACGGGTGAGCACTACACGGTACACTCAGGGACGTGGGCTACTTCTACCCGCTTACAGCAAGGTAGCCAGGAAGAGTGCAGACAGACGGGGAGGCCTACAACTCCACCTGGCCAGGGGAACTCCTGCTTGTAGCGGGGGTCTACAAGTGTCACCAACCAGTAATGACTGTCACCCAACATTTTGACAACGCGAGGGTCACGGTTAAGGCAGCGTAACATAAAGTCAGCCATGCGTGCCTGACTGGTAACGGGCAAGATTTCCGTGTCCTCACCAAGATGACGACTGACCATGCTCTCCTCCTCCTCTTCCTCCTCCCCCCTGTCCTCAGGCCACCCACGCTGAACCGACGGTATGACACTTGTACAGGTACTACCGTCTACAACGCATGATAGCAGCTCCTGTTCTTCCTCCTCCTCCTCCTCCTCTCCCTCATTTGCCCCCAATGCACGTTGGGATGAGATGAGGCTGGGCTGTGTGTAATCGCCCGCTACGGCTTCTTGATCCATCTCATCATACTCTGGCTGCAATGCCTCCTCTTTAATTCTCTGCAGAGAGCGTTGCAAAAGACAGACAAGTGGGATGCTGACACTAATGATGGCGTCATCGCCACTCACCATCTTGGTGGCCTCCTCAAAGTTTGTCAGGATGGTACATATGTCAGACATCCAGGTCCACTCCTGAGGTCTTATGTGTGGAGTCTGACCTGAATATCGACGGCCTTGTTGCAGTTGGTACTCCACAACTGCTCTCTTCTGCTCACAAATCCTTTGCAACATGTGGAGGGTAGAGTTCCAACGTGTGGGGACATCACACACCAGTCGGTGTGCCGGAAGCTGCAAACGCTGCTGCAACACAGCAAGGGTGGCGGAAGCTGTAGCCGACTTGCGAAAATGAGCTGACAGGCGGCGTACTTTCACGAGCAGATCTGGCAACTCGGGGTGAGATTTAAGAAACCACTGAACCACGAGGTTAAGCACATGAGCCAGGCACGGTACGTGTGTGATCTCACTTCGCCTCAGAGCCGCCACCAAGTTACGGCCATTGTCACACACGACCATGCCGGGATGTAGGTTCAGTGGTCTCAGCCTCAGATCTGCCTGCTCTTTCACAGCTGTCCACAACTCACAAGCAGTGTGAGGTTTATCACCTAAGCTTATGAGTTTCAGCACAGCCTGTTGCCGCTTGGCGGAGGCAGTACTGCAATGCTTCCAGCTTGTAACTGATGTGGTGATATCTGAGATGGAGGCTGAACATGAGGAGGAGGAGGAGGAGGAGGAGGATGCGCAGGA
Organism: Phyllobates terribilis; assembly: GCF_046119375.1. Taxonomy (NCBI): domain Eukaryota; kingdom Metazoa; phylum Chordata; class Amphibia; order Anura; family Dendrobatidae; genus Phyllobates; species Phyllobates terribilis. The sequence continues at coordinate 161,476,808 of NW_027362761.1, forward strand.
GCTGTACACTGTGGGGGCAACTCTGACTGACATAGGGCCTGCAATCCTCAGTGTGGGGAGGATGTGTTCCGTCCCAAGGTCCGACTGGGTCCCGGCTTCCACTATGTTTACCCAGTGTGCCGTCAGAGAGATGTACCGTCCCTGGCCGCAAGCACTTGTCCACGTGTCCGTTGTCAGGTGGACTCTCCTAGTAAATGCGTTGTTGAGGGCACGGCAGATGCTTTGGGACACGTGCTTGTGTAGTGCGGGGATGGCACACTGGGCAAAATAGTGTCGGCTGGGGACCAAGTACCGAGGGACGGCCACCGCCATAAGATTGCGGAAGGATTCCATCTCCACCAGCCTAAAAGGCAGCATTTCCAACGCAAGCAGTCGTGAAATGTGCGAATTTAGGACTGTGGCCTGTGGGGCGTTAGCTGCGAATTTCCGCTTTCGTTCAAAGGTCTGGGATATGGACAATTGAACGCTGCGGTGGGACGTGGACGTGGACGTTGATGCTGTTTCTTGAGAAACTGCCATAACAAGTGAAGACTGAGAGGAGGGGGCATCTTTACATGCAGTATGGACAGGGGATTGCCTTGCACACACAACAGGGGGTTCTATTGCACGCACAACAGTGGAAGAAGCAGTGGTGAAACCCGCTGACTCTGGTCGTGGACCCTGGGTTTCGCCCCACAAAGTCGGGTGCTTTGCTTCCATGTGCCAGATCATGCTGGTGGTGGTCAGGCTGGTAGTTTTGTCACCCCTGCTGATGCTGGCATGGCAGGTGGAACATATGGCCTTTTTGGGGTTATCAGCAGAGTCTTTAAAAAAATTCCAGACTCTGGAAGAACTACCGCTTGTACTGGCAACGTCCCTCGTGTTGGTGTTACGGGGAACGGTTGCCTGCCTTCTGTCTGCGGCCACCACACTGCTTCTTCCTGCCTGTTGGGGTACTCTGCCTCCCTCCCCCTGTGTGCTGCTGGCCTCACTCTGCATGTCCTCCTTCCACGTTGGGTCAGTTACTAGATCATCCACCACCTCCTCCTCTTCCACTTGCGCACCACGATCCTCCTCTTCACTTCCTGGCAATTGTGTCTCGTCATCGTCCACCTCTTGTGACAGATTGCCAACGTCGACTTCCTGTGGCCGTGGCTGTTCAAATATTTGGGCATCGCAACATGGGATCTCCTCTTCCACCACTTCAAGCGTATCAGGCGAGGGGCCCAAATATGGAAATGGACCAGTGAACAGCTCTTCAGAGTGTCCAAGTGTGGGATCACTTGCTGTCTGACGACACTCGGCATGGTGGGAGGAAGGAGCATCAGGGTGAGGAGGAGTATGCGGTCGAGACTCACGGCTACTAAGAGTTGACCGTGTGGAAGACAGACCGGAGGTGGTGGTGCCCAGGTAACTGGAAGTATTATCTGCTATCCAATTAATAACCTGTTCACACTGATCAGTTCTCAATACTGGTGTTGTTCTGTGCTTCCCTAGTAATTCGGTCAAGAAGTGGGAGCGAGAAGATGTGGCTGTTGGTTGTGGCACATTTTCACCTTGGCCACGGCCCCGTCCTCTGCACGAACCATCACCAGAACGTCCACTTCCACGTCCCTTTCCACGCGCCTTGCCCATTGTAAATGAAGTAAAATAGCTTACACTTGCACTATCAATGGAAAAAGGGTAATAAAGAGTAGATTAGAACCGTGGAAGAGGAAAACCACAGTTATTGTTTACTGGGGTATACCACACTTTTTTAAATAGAGATATTTGCGGCTGAACAGTGAGCGACACACTCAAACTGCTTTTTTTTTAGATACCAAAGGCCCAAAACTGGATAGTACAGCGATTTGACCCGTGGAACTGCGAAACCACACTGGGATGTCGGGCCTACACAAGACTATTTTCAACAGATATATTTTTGTGTCACAACAGTCAGGAGACACTACTGTTTTTCTTTACGGAAAAAACTACCAAAAGTTGAATAATAGAGATTTTTTACCGTGGGATGGCAAAACCACAGTTATTGTTTACTGGGGTATACCACACTTTTTTAAATAGAGATATTTGCGGCTGAACAGTGAGCGACACACTCAAACTGCTTTTTTTTTAGATACCAAAGGCCCAAAACTGGATAGTACAGCGATTTGACCCGTGGAACTGCGAAACCACGCTGGGATGTCGGGCCTACACAAGACTATTTTCAACAGATATATTTTTGTGTCACAACAGTCAGGAGACACTACTGTTTTTCTTTACGGAAAAAACTACCAAAAGCTGAATAATAGAGATTTTTTACCGTGGGATGGCAAAACCACAGTTATTGTTTACTGGGGTATACCACACTTTTTTAAATAGAGATATTTGCGGCTGAACAGTGAGCGACACACTCAAACTGCTTTTTTTTTAGATACCAAAGGCCCAAAACTGGATAGTACAGCGATTTGACCCATGGAACTGCGAAACCACACTGGGATGCCGGGCCTACACAAGACTATTTTCAACAGATATATTTTTGTGTCACAACAGTCAGGAGACACTACTGTTTTTCTTTACGGAAAAAACTACCAAAAGCTGAATAATAGAGATTTTTTACCGTGGGATGGCAAAACCACAGTTATTGTTTACTGGGGTATACCACACTTTTTTAAATAGAGATATTTGCGGCTGAACAGTGAGCGACACACTCAAACTGCTTTTTTTTTAGATACCAAAGGCCCAAAACTGGATAGTACAGCGATTTGACCCGTGGAACTGCGAAACCACACTGGGATGTCGGGCCTACACAAGACTATTTTCAACAGATATATTTTTGTGTCACAACAGTCAAGAGACACTACTGTTTTTCTTTACGGAAAAAACTACCAAAAGCTGAATAATAGAGATTTTTTACCGTGGGATGGCAAAACCACAGTTATTGTTTACTGGGGTATACCACACTTTTTTAAATAGAGATATTTGCGGCTGAACGGTGAGCGACACCCTCAAACTGTTTTTTTTTTTAGATACAAATGGCCCAAAATGGATAATACAGAGGTTTGAACCGTGGAAGTGCAAAACAACACTTCTGTTTCTCTAGCCTACACCAGACTATTTTCAACAGTTATATTTGTGTCTGAAAAATCAGAGACACGCTTTTTTTTTGGGGGGGGGGACACACCAAAAGGTTAATAAGACGGGTATTTGTACAGTGTGAAGGAGGAAAAAAAAGGAGGATTTAGATGAAAAAAAAAGGATTTTTCCTGGCCCCCGACACCTGGTGCTAAGTCCAGCAATTTCAGCAACAGGAGCACACAGGACTGTAATGTAGCGTTTGCTGGTATAACCACTGTGTCTCCTATACAGCCTGCCTGCCTGGTATCTGGGATGGATATTAGTCCTGAAAAGGACTGTTTGTTTGTTCTGGCAGCCTTTACAGACCCTACACTAACTATTTCGCAGTTTATATCTCTCCCTAAATCAGCAGCGCTGTCCCTACACTGTCTAATCCGGAGCGACTGTGTCCAAGATGGCGGCGCCCGGTTTAAAATACTCGAGGTGACGCTGTGCGGCCAGCCAATCACTGTAATGCCCACAACCAACATGGCTGCAGCATTACAGTGACTGGCTGGCAATCCCTGCATGTTCATTGGCTCTGTAAAGAGCGCCAAACATGCAGGGCGGAGACCCGAGCTCCCGCCCAAGTAACCCGGAAATGCTCGTATTTCCGGGTTGCTAGGGCGGGAATTCGAGTCCCCGCCCTGCATATTTGGCGTTCTTTAGAGAGCCAATGTACATGCAGGGTCTGCTTGCCACGCACTGTAATGCTGTTATGTTGGTTGTGGGCATTACAGTGATTGGCTGGCCGCACAGCGTCATCAAGTCTATGTAAGACCTGGCGCCGCTATGCTCGTCACAGTCTTCCCTGGAAACAGGCAGAGTAGGGAGAGCTGCTGCTGAGTCAGGGAAAGATTTGCTTGTTTATAGTTAGTATAGGTATTCCGCAACATATATATTTATCCATCTGAACTAACAGTCCTTCTGAGGACTAATCCAGCTGCATATTTTCAGTGGTGAAGGTGATAGCAGGAGTTAGGCAGGCAGGCAGGGTATGTGACAGACTGCAGTGCATGATACAGCACAAGAGGGTCCATTGCATGTTCAACTTCTGACTGATCCTGCTGTGACAAATATTTGTATCCTTAATACTGGTTATTTGCTTAAAAAGCAATCCAGAGTACACCATTTTTCTGCTCCATTTGCTTGTTAGCACTGCAGAATACAGCCAGATCTTTTCCATATTATAGCGATAAAAATCCAGAAATTTGAACTGAATGTAGAAAATATTAGCCTCCATTTCTATTTTGTTGCAGTATGTCAGTGAAACCGTGGTACTTTGTCAAACGTATCACAAATAACTGCGTTCCAAAATCAGCCATTTCTGGCTTCCATTTTCATTTTGTTGCAGTGTGTCGGTCAAGCTATTCACACTAAGTCTCTGTGAAGAATAGTATTAGCAAACTACAGGCATGCTATTTAGAACAGTGGTTCTCTGTCAGACATATCACATATAACTGCGTTCAAAAACAGCCATTACTGGCTTCAATTTTCATTTTGTTGCAGTGTGCAGGTCAAGCTAGTCACACTAGGTCTCTGTGAAGAATAGTATTAGTAAATTACAGGCCTGCTATTTAAAAGCGTGGTTCTCTGTCAGACATATCGCATATAACTGCGTTCCAAAATCAGCCATTTCTAGTGAACGTGGAAAATATTGTCCTCCATTGAAAATGGGCAAGGTGCATGGCAAGGGACGGGGAAGTGGACGTGATGGTGATGGTGCATGTGTAGCGCCCCGAGGGCTCGGTCGCTACAGAGGTATTGCACCTCTGCCAGAGGTGTGTATTCCACTCCCAGGTAAGGATGGAGTGTGGACCAGGGCTCAGGTAGCTGCATGCAGCACACACACCCCATTTCCGAGGGACAGCTCAACGGTGCTCCCATTAGACAGTAATGCAGGCACGACAGACCATGTCCCTGGCTGGAGTGGGGAGGAGGGAGGAAAACCCGGTGATGTTGGAGCAGGAAGGGACGGTTCCTGAGCGTAGGTAGGAGCTCATTGGTTGCTGGTCACCTGGGCTCATGTTCTAGAGGGAAGTATAAAAGGTGGGCATCATCTTAGATAGGGAGTCAGTTCAGTCAGAGAGAAATACAGTGGAGAGGTGAGAGGGAGCAGAGGCTCTGTAGGAGCTCTGCTCAGAGGCAGGCTTAGAGAAAAGGCCGGGGCCTGAGAGGAGAAGGAACAGAGGAGAAGAGAAGGAACAGGAAAGGGAAAGAAGTGGCCAAGAAACAGAAGGGCTCAGGAACAAGAAGGTGGAAGGGACCCTAAGGACCAACGTGAATCGGGTGACGGGTCAGGCAAGAAGAGGGTACCGGATCCCAATTTGGCGGAAGCTAATAATCTTCAGCTAAGAACCGGAGGTCGCGACCATCACTTGGTGCGACCCCTTGCCAAACCTTGCTAGGAAGGCATACCATATAGGGTAGCGGGAAATGGGGCCCACGATTGCCCGCATAGACCCGCGGGAGCTGGACAAAAGCTTGGTCACTGGCGGGGCATGAGCCGAAGGAAGGATAGGAAAGAGCTCTGAACCATACTCCTGAAGTGCCTGGGGGTTGACCGAGTCCCTCACCTGGTGGACACCGCACGGCTTGGGTGGTCACTGCTGGCGCTGAAGTGACCCGGAGCATATGAACTGTGAGTAAAAGACATTGGACTGCAGTACGTTGTCTGTGTACTCCTTGCTCCTCCAGCACTAACGGCACTGGGACTCTCTACACCATCACCCCCACCATCCTCTACACTGCCCTGGGGCTGCACTCTTCCCGTGGGGAGTAACACTACCTCAGCTGCAAACACCATCAGCCTCAGCGGTCTGCCTTGCAGTGGCGGTTCATAATAGCCGCAATCCACGGGTGGCGTAGTCGGACATTACCTACAGCACATCATAGCAGACTACCAGTGGTCTGACCACCCTGGGCCACGGGACCGGGTCGCTACCACTACTCCCAGCATTGCCCTGAAGCCCGGTCCCGAGTGCCCCACGGCCCAGGGGGCGAGTCAGCTTTGGCGTAGTCGGCAGGATCGTTACCAACCCGCCACAAACGGGTATTGCGTGCCTGAAAAGAGACTGTTTCACTGTGTTAAAGATGGCGCCCGCCCCAGAAGAACGAGCGCCATAATGTGCGCGCCAAAAGACCACAGGAAGCCACCTCCCATCGTGGGCCAGGTCCCAGAATGGCGCCAAAGAAGGAGCCCACCCCCAACAGCCCTGAGTGCGGGTGTGGAGATGTCCATCAATGTGTGGGGACTGCCCCTGAAAGTGATTGTCACCAAGTTGCCCTAGGGCCACCGTCAATGGGTGCTGGAGGGGAAGAAAACTGTGGGGCAGGGTGCGGTCTGGATCAGTCTAGACAGACCACACCCGGGAATGGAGGAAGCATTCAGCAGCACCAACACCTTGACCCGGAGCCTGCTGCAGGCTGAACCGCCATGCAGCCTGGCGGAGATCCTGGCGCAGCTCCCCAGAGATCCGGAGCGTGTGCAAGCTGCACTGGAAGACCTGGATCGGAGGATGGTCCGGGCGCAGCGGGATGCGCTTGACAGGTGGAGAGAAGAACTGGCCCGGCAGGCTGGAACCCGCCAGCGGCAGGCATCACCCGCACCCCGGAGTACGCCTGCCTCTGAGGATGGTGAAGGAGGAGTGAGGGCCGGAGACGACGCCGCGGAGGGAGCCACGAGGACTGAGGCAAGTAAAGGGGACGTTACCACCCCAGGCCCAGCAGCTGCAAGTGACGCACCCCTGGGCCTGTGTCGCACAGCGTTGCGCATGCAGGAGGTTACCCGGAGCCGGATCAGTTGAGGGTTGTAGTCTCGTGGCGGTGACCCGGTCCGTGCCCAGGGAGTCAGACTAAGTGGCGTTGTATTAGCGGTAGATGTTGGACGACTACGCCACCCGTTGAATGCAGCGAAGGAGCTGCCGCTGCAGGGCAGACCGCTGAGGCCGGTGGTAGGATTGTGCAGCGTGGTAGTATCACCCCCAACGGGAGGGGTATGGCCTCAGGGCAGCCGACGTGGATGATGGGGGTAGCAGGAATCACTCAGAGACGATGCGGTGTAGTTCAGGGTCTTTACTGGTGATAAAGATAGACCCTCCCGGAGTACTGGCTAGCGATCGGGGCCTGGTCAGTGCTTGAGCAGATGGGATCTCCCCTGGCCAGGCGGAGTTGTAGGCCTCCCAAACTGACTGTACTCTTCTGGCTACCTTGCTAGAGGCGGGTATAAGTAGCCCACGTCCCTGAGTGTACCGTGTAGTGCTCACCCGTATGGCCGGTGACTCGGGGCCTTCTAGTGGCGTCCGCTCCACGACGGCGGTGCTGGTCCCACGCGTGTGACCGTGCCTTCGGGTTTCTTGGCCAGAGGACCTGAAATCCCCTGCCGGGCGGTTTCTGCTGCTGGGTAAAGATTAGTCCCCACAGCCTCGGACTCCGGGTCCGGTGATAGCTTCTCAGTCAGGGCGAGCTCTGTAGCTGCCAGCCCCTGACTCCTTATAGCACTGCTCCCACAGAGCTCCTGATGTTCTTTTCCTATATATGCTTCTCTTCTCTGTCTCTACTTCTTCTCTACTCACTAACCCTGCCTCAGCCCTAGGTTTATATAGGGGAAGTTCTTCCCCCCCCAGGACTGGGCAGGAGGTGTGGCATGCATAGGATTCCTGACCAAGAGACCTCCCACCTGCTCTCAGACATAACATTGCTGTTACTGTGGAAACCAGATCCCTGGGGTGCCACATTCCCCCCTAGTGAAATTTAGTACTCCGGGACTAAACATATTTTAGAAAAACATAACAAGATATAACAATAACAATACAATAAAGAAACACATAAAGGTGGTCACGGCATGTCCGTAACCGGGTGCAGTCTTTGAAGAAAGCAAGGTGTCCATTTCACCAAAACAGGGAGACGTAACCAGGTAGGGGTCTGTCCTGCCCCGAGTCCTTAACAGTCTTTAGTCCGTCCTGGGTTACGCTCCAACTATGTACACAGGATTCCCGGTAAATCCACCAAAGACTCCTATAAACAACTAGAAACACATAATTATACACAAGCAACAAGAAAAACAGGAAACCACAAATGAAACAATTTATACACTTCAAATCCTCCAACGTGCGGGTAACTGGCCTCTAGTGGCCCTAGTGGACCTACGGAGCTGACTGTCTGGCCCTGAACTACAGGGTGTAGGAGCTGTTAAGGGTAAACTGGGCAGCGGTCTACGGGCCCTTTGGCTCACTAGGGATATGGCAGGCTCACTGCAAGCAGAGGGTTGATCCTCCTGGTCTGCTGGTGTGGGGTCTTCTGCCTCCTGGACCGGCTGTTCTTCCAGCTCTACCTGTTGCTCCGTAGGTGCTTGGGATGCTGGTTGGAGGAAGGTGAGTACGGGTACCACAACTGCACCATTGACTTGAGTCCAAGACCGAGGGAAGTCTCCGAGCACAGTACTAACCATATCTTCCCTTTCCTCTACGGGTCGATGGTCTTCTTGTTCCTCTTCAGGGTTCCGTAGCTGTTCAGGACACTTCTTCAGGTGATCCCGGGATACAATGGCTGTGGTCTCCCCTCCGTCTTTACTGATGGTACAGACCTTCGGGTTCTCGTGGCTTGAGGGCAGTACGGTGTACGGGTCCTTCTCCCACTGGTCGTCCAACTTGTGGAGCCGTCTTTTCCTCTTCAAGACCTGCTCTCCGGGCACCAGGGGAACAGCGGGAGCATACTGGTTGTAAGTTTTCTCTTGTCTCTCCCTAGCCTGACAGAGACTTCGCTCCACGCTCTCCTGTACTTTCCGGTACTGCTGCTGCCTCTCTGTGTCCCAGTCTGCTTCTGGTGAAGTGTCCTCGGGTGTCAGGACTCCCATTTCCAGGTCAACAGGTAACTTACCAGGTCTCGCCCTCATTAGGTAAGCCGGGGTACAGTTGGTGGAACCTACCGGGATGTTTGTATAGGTCCACCAGATCGGGCAGCTTCTCAGGCCACAGACTGCGTTCTTCCAGGGGCAACGTTTTCAGAAGATCCATTACCACCTGGTTCATTTTCTCACAAAGTCCATTAGTTTGCGGATGATAGGGTGTCGTCCTTATCTTCCGGCAGCCATACAGATTGCAGAATTCCTGGAAGACCTCCGCTTCAAAGGCAGGTCCCTGGTCCGTCAGCACTTGGTCCGGGTACCCGTGTGGACGGCAGAAGTGCTGCTGGAAGGCTCTAGCTGCTGTTTGAGCCGTTAAGTCCTTGACGGGGACGACAACCAAGAACCGGGAGTAATGATCCACGATGGTTAACGCGTAGACGTAGCCACTTCTGCTTGGGGTCAGTTTTACATGATCCAAGGCTACCAGTTCCAACGGCTGCCGGGTGACGATGGACTGCAGGGGAGTCTTCTGGCTGGCACGGTCCTTCCTCCTCAGGTTGCACGGGCCACAGTCTCTGCACCACCTCTCGATGGTTCCCCTCATGCCTACCCAATGGAACTCCAGCTTCTTCCATCCGAAATGCCCAGCTCCATCGTGGTATGCCTCCATCACCATGGCTGCGTCTTGTCGTGGCACCACTACTTGCCAGATTAGTTCATGCGTCCGGGAGTTAACCATCCTGCGGCACAACTTCCCCTTGTAAAGGAACAGTCTACTCTTTTCTGCCCACAGTTGCTTGGCTTCCTCCGGAGCGTCTGGGTCAAGGCGAGCCTCTGGCTGAGTCAGCATCTCCTTCACCAGCCGGACAGCAGGGTCACTGTCTTGCGTTTCCGCCCAGTTATAGTGAGGTAAGGGGTTAAGCGTAGCGCCTTGCTTACTCCTTACCCGATGGGAATACTGGATAGTCCCATGACGGTGAAACGCGGGGAGTTCGACTTCTTCCAGTCCCTCTGGATCTTCTCCTACGTCCGGTAGGTTTGGCATCCTGGACAGGGCGTCCGCGTTGGTATTGGAGCGTCCTGCCCGGTATTTGATGGTGAACTCGTAGTTGGACAGGCGGGCCATCCATCTCTGCTCTAGGGCACCGAGTCTTGCCGTGTCCAGGTGTGTCAACGGGTTGTTATCCGTGTACACGACGAACCGGGAAGAAGCGAGGTAGTGCTTAAAGCGTTCGGTGACTGCCCACACCACTGCCAGGAACTCTAGCTTAAATGAGCTGTAATTCTCAGGGTTTCTTTCGGTGGGTCGCAGTTTTCGGCTGGCGTAAGCGATTACTCGCTCTTTCCCCTGCTGGATCTGGGACAGCACGGCTCCTAGCCCGATGTTACTTGCGTCGGTGTAGAGGATAAAGGGCTGGCTGTAATCCGGGTACGCCAGGATTTCATCCCCCGTGAGGGCCATCTTCAGCTGGCGGAAGGACTCTTCTTCCAACTTCTCCCATCTGAAGGGCGGCTTCTGGTTCTTGGCCTTCCGGGACAGGCCTATCAGGAGGTCCTGCATAGGAGCTGCCTTTTTGGTGAAACCGGGGATGAACCTGCGGTAGTAGCCTACCAACCCGAGGAACTGCCGCACTTCCTTTACACTGGAGGGACTTGGCCATTCCTTAATTGCGGTGATCTTATCAGGGTCGGGAGCCACTCCGTCAGCGCTCACCACATGTCCCAGGTACTGCACCTTTGGTTTCAGGAGGTGACACTTGGAGGGTTTCACCTTTAGGCCGTAGCTTGCCAGAGCTTCGAACACTTCCGCCAGGTGTTTCAGGTGGTCCTCATAAGTCTTAGAATATACGATGACATCGTCCAGGTACAACAGGACCGTCTCGAAGTTTCTGTGGCCCAGACAGCACTCCATTAATCGTTGGAAGGTTCCTGGTGCGTTGCAGAGTCCGAACGGCATGCAGGTAAACTCGCTAAGTCCCATCGGGGTGGTGAATGCGGTCTTCTCCCGGTCCGCCTCTGCTACAGGAACCTGCCAGTACCCACTAGTGAGATCCAAGGTAGAGAAGAAGTTAGCAGATCTTAAAGCAGCCAAAGACTCCTCTATCATTGGTAAGGGGTACGCATCCTTGTGTGTGATACGGTTGATTTTCCGGTAATCTACACACATCCTCATGGTGTTGTCTTTCTTTTTGACTAAGACTAGTGGAGCTGCCCAGGGGCTACAGCTATCCCTGATCACCCCAGCCTCCTTCATGTCTCTAAGCATCCCCTTGGCGTGTTGGTAGTGTGCAGGGGGTACGGGTCGATACCTCTCTTTTATGGGAGGATGGTCTCCCGTGGGGATGTGGTGTTCTACCCCCTTGACTCGCCCGAAGTCTAACGGGTGTTTACTAAACACTCTCTCGTACTCTTGAACCACCCGATAGACTCCCTGTTTCTGGTGTGAGGGAGTGGAGTCAGTACCCAAATGTAGTTGCTGACACCAGTCCTCCATTGTTTTCTTAGAGCCGTTACCTTCCTCCGGGTGAGATGGAGGCAAGGGTTCCACAGATTGTATAGCATTTTGGTTAATGGTATATAATTTGGCTAGCATGGCATACCGGGGCAGGTACACTTCCCTCTTCCCGATATTGATTATGCGAACGGGCACCCTCCCATGGCGTACATTAACCACCCCCCGTGCTGTCAAGATGGTGGGCCTACTGTCTGAGTAAACTGGTTCTACCATTGCCTGGTAATCTCTACCTCTCAGACCAATAGCTGCCCGGCACCAAATCATCATTTCACTTTTTGGGGGCATGGCAGTAGGGAAAGGGTCACACATTCTCACGCTACCAATCTCACCGCCGGAGAGTTCCACCTGTTGCCGTCGCATCAGTGCCCGGATCTCTTTTTGGAGCACTCGCTGCTCGCCGGAGCTGGCGTTCTTGGCAACCTGCTGTAAAAGGAAAATCACCTCTGCAAGACAATTTTCAATTACATTAGTTCCTAGAGTTATCTTTGGGTGACTCTCGTGTTTGTCAATGTCTACAATGATCAGTCCCTGTGCTGCCAGTTCAACTCTACCAATTTTAATGGTCACCTCTTTAAATCCGATCTGTGGCACGGGCTGACCATTGCTGGCGATGATACTCAAGTCGTCGTCAGGGTAGCGGGTAATATCCGAGTCATTCCAGTACTGCTTGAAGAGCACGTACGGGATGGTGGTGACCTGTGACCCGGTGTCCAGTAGGGCACTCATAGGAATGCCATCCAGTACCACAGGCAAGACTGGACGTCCTCCCACATATTTGTCGCGCCAGTTCGATGGGCCTGATGATCTTTTTCCTAGGGGTTGGCCCTCTACCCTAGGTTGTGCCAGTTTAAAGGACAGTACCTTGCCATATGTCCGGGTTGATTACAGCAGCGGCAGATGGGTCGTCCGTCCTCGTTGTATCGGTCGTTGGGTCTTCCTCTGGCCGGTGGGGTCCTCCTTGGTCGACGCCACGGGATGTCCTCCGGTCCGGATGCCAGCTGGATCTTCCCTGGAGTAGAAACCTGTAAAGACTGCACAGTTCGGGTTAGCACAGCAACGCTTTTAGCTAGCTCTTGGACCTGATGGTGCAGGTCTGGAGCCGGGTCATTGCTCAAAGCCTGCGCATCAGCTCCCACAGGCCCTGCCGACAAGGGCGCCGCCTCCTGGTGGTAAGTAGTAGTGGGGCGTCTGTGGGTCACAACGCCACCTGGTGCCGGTTCTCGGAGCACCCGGATGGCTCTGTCCTTGAACTGTGCAAATCCCAGATGAGGGTCCTGTAAGGCCATTGCCCGCAACTGGGTTCGGTGGGCATTGCAATATAAACCCTCTATAAATTGTTCAGTCAACAGCCTGTCCTCGTCTCCCACGCCGTCAGGGTCGGTCTGCTTAATGGCTCTCAGGGCCTCTTGTAGGTTCAGGGCATAGTCCCTTATACTCTCATGTGCCCGCTGTTTGCACCCGTAGAATCTAAGCTTGATCTCGGCTGAGGTGCGGGTATCAAAGGTGTCCCTCAGCCGGGTTAGTATCCCTGCGACAGTCCTCCCCCCAGGTGGCCAGGACTTTACCTCCCTTCGGGCTGCCCCAGTTAATTGGGCCACCAGGATGCTCACTTTTTGCTCTTCTGTGAGGGGGTACACCTGGAAGAGGCTATCCAGCTTTTCTCTAAAGTCATGCAGGGTATGTGACTCCCCTGAATACTGGGGTAGCCAGGCCGCTCCCGGGATATAGGGCATGGTGAAAGGCATGACTGCAGCAGCGCTGGCGCTGGCGGGGGTTGAGGCAGTGAAGCTCTCCTCCGTATCCGACATCCTCCTCCCCCCTAGTGGACCGTGGCCTACCTTGCGATGATCCTCTTCCGTAGGCCGCGGCTCCGCAGTAGATCGTCAGGGTTGAGGACCTTCCGTCGCGCTCCTGTGACGTCGGCGTCTGCTGGGCTCCTTCCAGGACCTTACGCGACGTCCGGACGTGAGGCGGGGCTTCAGTTCTCGCGCGCTTTCGGAGTCCACGCCCCTCTTCTTCCCGCGCGACGTCTTCAAGATGGCGTCCAACGGCGGGAAAACTCCACGGAAGGCGGGAAGAAGGCTGAAAATGGCGCCGGATGGCGGGAATCTTCACCGATGGCGGGAAGAAGGCTGAAGATGGCGCCGGATGGCGGGAATCTTCACCACAGGTAAGTTTGAACAGTCTCTTTCAGGCACGCAGTACCCGGTGGTTGCGGGCACGAAATCCTGCCGACTACTCCAAAAGTTGACGCACCCCTGGGCCTGTGTCGCACAGCGTTGCGCATGCAGGAGCTTACCCGGAGCCGGATCAGTTGAGGGTTGTAGTCTCGTGGCGGTGACCCGGTCCGTGCCCAGGGAGTCAGACTAAGTGGCGTTGTATTAGCGGTAGATGTTGGACGACTACGCCACCCGTTGAATGCAGCGAAGGAGCTGCCGCTGCAGGGCAGACCGCTGAGGCCGGTGGTAGGATTGTGCAGCGTGGTAGTATCACCCCCAACGGGAGGGGTATGGCCTCAGGGCAGCCGACGTGGATGATGGGGGTAGCAGGAATCACTCAGAGACGATGCGGTGTAGTTCAGGGTCTTTACTGGTGATAAAGATAGACCCTCCCGGAGTACTGGCTAGCGATCGGGGCCTGGTCAGTCCTTGAGCAGATGGGATCTCCCCTGGCCAGGCGGAGTTGTAGGCCTCCCAAACTGACTGTACTCTTCTGGCTACCTTGCTAGAGGCGGGTATAAGTAGCCCACGTCCCTGAGTGTACCGTGTAGTGCTCACCCGTATGGCCGGTGACTCGGGGCCTTCTAGTGGCGTCCGCTCCACGACGGCGGTGCTGGTCCCACGCGTGTGACCGTGCCTTCGGGTTTCTTGGCCAGAGGACCTGAAATCCCCTGCCGGGCGGTTTCTGCTGCTGGGTAAAGATTAGTCCCCACAGCCTCGGACTCTGGGTCCGGTGATAGCTTCTCAGTCAGGGCGAGCTCTGTAGCTGCCAGCCCCTGACTCCTTATAGCACTGCTCCCACAGAGCTCCTGATGTTCTTTTCCTATATCTGCTTCTCTTCTCTGTCTCTACTTCTTCTCTACTCACTAACCCTGCCTCAGCCCTAGGTTTATATAGGGGAAGTTCTTCCCCTCCCAGGACTGGGCAGGAGGTGTGGCATGCATAGGATTCCTGACCAAGAGACCTCCCACCTGCTCTCAGACATAAGATTGCTGTTACTGTGGAAACCAGATCCCTGGGGTGCCACACAAGCCTGCCCCAGCCTCCCGTTGCAGAGCCCGAAGCCCCACTCACCGTACCTGTTGCCGCGCCGTCACTACTCCCGGCTAGGCCTCAAGCGTCAGGAGCCGCGGCCACGCCCCGCCCTGCGCCACGCCCCCCGACCTCGGGCGCGGTGAAGAAGGAGGCGTCACCGGCCGGGTCGCAAGGCCTAGTGAACAGGGGCGCCAAAGGACCATACGCCCTCCATGTCCACCGGCTTACCGAGGAGGAACTGCGGCACTACGGCTACGAGGAGAGCCAAGAGGACCTGGACGGGTCTGAAGACTATCCTGAGGAAGGTGCACAAGGAGGACACCGCTACTGAAAAGCGGCAGCGCACAAATGTAAATAGTTACCCGTCAGGGTAAAGGAACTGTTATGAGACTGTTACCTGTGTGAAGGTTGCCCCTTATCCCTTATCTGGCAGGGGACTGAGAACAGCCATCCCTCTTCCCTTACCTGGCTGAGGACTGAGAGCAGCCATTCCCCTTTCCAACCGGCCGAGGACTGGGAACGGCCAATTCCCTGTAAATAGTTGCGCTTCCTAAAGCGCCCCCTACTGGTGTTATAACAAGACTGTAACGTCTACCTCGGGACAGAGAGTCCCTTACGTTTAAAAGTTTACTGAAGTTTTTACACTTAAAAGAAGATTGAACACCTGGTCACCAGTTGCCCAGCGGCCAGAGTTCAAGAATGTGTTTTGAAAATGTTTTTCTTGCAAATGTTTGTAGAAAAAGTTTTATATGCTGCTAAATCATAATGTGAAAGTTTTCTATAATGTTTATATGACAAAAGAGTTCCGGAGGCATTAGCAAAGTGTTTTATAATAGTGTAACAAGTGAGGGAAGTGTTTCCCATGAAGGGAATTGAACTGTGTCGTCCGTTTTCTAATGTGAAAAGTTTTGAAAAGTTTTGCATGTCCTGTACTTAATTGTTTTTGCTCTGTTCCAGCCCGAGGAAGTGCTGTGCTTTACCGGGGGGGAATGTAGCGCCCCGAGGGCTTGGTCGCTACAGAGGTATTGCACCTCTGCCAGAGGTGTGATATTCCACTCCCAGGTAAGGATGGAGTATGGACCAGGGCACAGGTAGCTGCATGCAGCACACACACCCCATTTCCGAGGGACAGCTCAACGGTGCTCCCATTAGACAGTAATGCAGGCGCGGCAGACCATGTCCCTGGCTGGAGTGGGGAGGGGGGAGGAAAACCCGGTGATGTAGGAGCAGGAGGGGACGGTTCCTGAGCGTAGGTAGGAGCTCATTGGTTGCTGGTCACCTGGGCTCATGTTCTAGAGGGAAGTATAAAAGGTGGGCACCATCTTAGATAGGGAGTCAGTTCAGTCAGAGAGAAATACAATGGAGAGGAGAGAGGGAGCAGAGGCTCTGTAGGAGCTCTGCTCAGAGGCAGGCCTAGAGAAAAGGCCGGGGCCTGAGAGGAGAAGGAACAGAGGAGAAGAGAAGGAACAGGAAAGGGAAAGAAGTGGCCAAGAAACAGAAGGGCTCAGGAACAAGAAGGTGGAAGGGACCCTAAGGACCAACGTGAATCGGGTGACGGGTCAGGCAAGAAGAGGGTACCGGATCCCGATTTGGCGGAAGCTAATAATCTTCAGCCAAGAACCGGAGGTCTCGACCATCACTTGGTGCGACCCCTTGCCAAACCTTGCTAGGAAGGCATACCATATAGGGTAGCGGGAAACGGGGCCCACGTTTGCCCGCATAGACCCGCGGGAGCTGGACAAAAGCTTGGTCACTGGCGGGGCATGAGCCAAAGGAAGGATAGGAAGGAGCTCTGAACCATACTCCTGAAGTGCCTGGGGGTTGACAGAGTCCCTCACCTGGTGGACACCGCACGGCTTGGGTGGTCACTGCTGGCGCTGAAGTGACCCGGAGCATATGAACTGTGAGTAAAAGACATTGGACTGCAGTACGTTGTCTGTGTACTCCTTGCTCCTGCAGCACTAACGGCACTGGGACTCTCTACACCATCACCCCCACCATCCTCTACACTGCCCTGGGGCTGCACTCTTCCCGTGGGGAGTAACACTACCTCAGCTGCAAACACCATCAGCCTCAGCGGTCTGCCTTGCAGTGGCGGTTCATAATAGCCGCAATCCACGGGTGGCGTAGTCGGACATTACCTACAGCACATCATAGCAGACTACCAGTGGTCTGACCACCCTGGGCCACGGGACCGGGTCGCCACCACTACTCCCAGCATTGCCCTGAAGCCCGGTCCCGAGTGCCCCACGGCCCAGGGGGCGAGTCACATGCAGAAGCCGAGGCTGTGGCCGTGGGCAAGCTGAAATTGTGCCACAACAAACACCCACATCTTGTCGCTCGATCTTTCTGTCCAAATTACTAGGAGACCGCAGAACACCACTATTGAACACAGAGTAGTGTCAAAAGGTTGTTGGTTGGATAACAGATAATGCTTCCAGTCACTTTGCCACCACCACCCTGTCTTCCACACTGTCAAGTTTCAGTAGCCGTGAGTCTGGACCGCATATTCCTCACCCTGATCTTCCTTTCTCCCACCATGCCAAGTGACCGGAGACAACTGATCCCACACTTGGACACTCCAAAGATCTTATCACTTTTCCATTTGTAGATTCGGGCCTCTCGGCTGGCCAGCTTCAAGCGAGTCAAGAGGAGAACATGTGTAGCGATGCCAAAAAATTTGAGCAGCCACGGTCACAGGAAGGCAACGGTGGGAAAGTGAAAGTTCTGTCGCAAGAGGTGGATGATGATTATGAGACATAATTGCCAGAAAGTCAGGAGGAGGACCAGGGTGCGGAAGTGTAAGACAAGGTGGTGGATGATATAGTAACTGACTCAACCTGGCAGGGGGACATGCAGAGCAAGGACAGCAGTACACATGAGGAGGGGGGCGTACCACCACAACAGGCAGGAAGAAGCAATGTGGTGGCCGCAGACACAAGGCGGGAAAGCGTTCACCGTAACACTAGCACGACGGAAGTTGCCAGCACAACTGTTAGGTTGTTACGGGTCCGGGAAGTGGAACCTCTGAGCTGCAATACAAGGGGGAAGTCCTTGTAAGGAAGTGGGTGACTCCCAGGGAGGGCAAGCAGGTAGTCACAGCAAGTGACGGGGACAGTCTCTGGGTAGACAGGCAGGTGGTCACGGCAAGTGATGGGGGCAGTCTCTGGGTAGATAGGCAGGAGGTCACGGCAAGTGACCGGGGCAGTCTCTGGGTAGATAGGCAGGTGGTCACGGCAAGTGACCGGGGCAGTCTCTGGGTAGATAGGCAGGTGGTCACGGCAAGTGACCGGGGCAGTCTCTGGGTAGATAGGCAGGTGGTCACGGCAAGTGACCGGGGCAGTCTCTGGGTAGACAGGCGAGGCGGGTACTTGACAGGTAGCTGGCGGGCGCTCCCAGGTGAGCGGGCAGACTGAGACAGCAGGAAACAGTCAGGTAACTGGTGGACGCTCCCAGGTGAGCAGTCTGACAGACGAGGCAGGAGACAGGCAGGTGACTGGTGGGCGCTCCCAGGTGAGCAGTCAGCAGACAAGGCAGGTAACAGGCAAGTAACTGGTGTACGCTCCCAGGTGAGCGGTCTGACAGACGAGGCAGGTAACAGGCAGGTAACTGAAGGACGCTCCCAGGTGAGCGGACTGGCAGACAAGGCAGGTAAGTAGAAGATGCTCCCAGGTGAGCAGTCTGACGGACTAGGCAAGTAACAGGCTGGCATGCAGGACGGGAAGTCAGGCTAGCAGCGGAACCTGAGGGCTGAAGCACAGGTGAGACACAGTGCAAACAACATAGCTCGGGCACCTCCATTTTGGAGGAGGTGCCTTATAAATGGGAGGTCCTCCGGCAATTGGCCGGGGACTCCTTAGGACGGCGCGCGCGGTCCCTTTAAGAGCGGGGGAGCGCGCGCGCGCGTGCCCTAAGCACACTGCCGGGGAAGGAGCGCGTGCCGGAAGCAGCGGGGAGAGAAGCGCTGGAGGACGCCGCGCCAGGAGTGGGGAGGTGAGAGGGACGGCGTCTCTGCCTAGCACGGGGCAGAGACGCCGATGCTACATAGGTCTTCCTGAGTCTGGTTGTTTTTTAAAGTCTCTGCAGATAACTCCAAAAAGACCATTTGCACCACCTGCCAGGCCTGCATCAGCAGGGGTAGCAAAACGACCAGCCTGACCACCACCAGCATGATCAGGCACATGGCAGTAAAGGAAGTCAATGAAGTGGGACGAACCCCGGGGTCCCGAAACAGTGTCTGCGGGTGACACCACTGCTTATTCCGCTGTTGTGCGTGCACACCAATCCCCTGTCCATGGCGCATACGATGATGCCTCCCGCTCTGCACGTGTCATTGCACACTCTCAACTAGCACCATCAGCAATCATGTCCACGTCCTTGTCCCAGCACAGCGTTCAGTTCTCCCAACCCCAGTCCTTGGAAAGCAAGCGCAAATACGCAACCCATGGAGATGGAAGCTTTCCGCAACCTGATGGCGGCGGCCGTCCCTCGGTATTCGGTCCCCAGCCGCCACTGCATTAAACGAGCACGTGTCCCACAACATTAGCCATGCCCTCAACAATGCAGTTACTGGGAAAGTCCACCTAACCACGGACATGTGGACAAGTGCTTGTGGGCAGGGACGGTACATCTCGCTGACATCACACTGGGTTAATATAGTGGCAGCCGGGACCTAGTCAGACCTTGGAACGGAACACGTCCTCCCTACGCCGAGGATTGCGGGCCATGGGTCAGTCAGGGTTGTCCCCACATTCTACAGCTCCTGGACCTCCTCCTCCTCTTCAGCCTCCATCTCCGAAATGACCACATCAGTCAGAAGCTGGAAGCACTGCAGCACTGCCTCAGCCAAGCAGCAACAGGCTGTGCTGAAGCTAATATGCTTAGGTGACAAACCGCACAACGCTGAAAAGTTGTGGATAGCTTTAAAAGAGCAGGCAGATCTGTGGCGGACACCGCTGACACTACAGTCAGCCATGGTCATGTGTGACAATGGTCAGAACCTGGCGGCGGCTCTGAGGCTAGGTGAGCTCACACTTGTATCATGCCTGGCCCATGTGCTTAATCTCGTGGTTCAGTGGTTTCTCAAAACCTAGTCGGATCTGCCGGATGTGCTTGTGAAAGTACGCCGCGTGTGTGCCCATTTTAGAAAGTCAACTACAGCTTCCGCCGCCCTTGCCATGCTTCAGCAGCGTTTGCAGCTTCCAGCTCACCGACTGTTGTGCAATGTCCCCACACGTTGGAACTCTACATTGCAAATGTTGGGAAGCATTTGTGAGCAGAAGAGGGCAGTTATTGACTACCAGCATCAACAAGACCGTCGGTATTCAGGTCAGACTCCACACATAAGACCTCACGTGTGGACATGGATGTCAGACATCTGTACCATCCTCCAAAACGTTGAGGACTTCACTAAGATGGTGAGCTGCGATGGTGCCATAATTAGCGTCATCATCCCACTTCTCTGTCTTCTGAAACGCTCTCTGCTCACAATCAAAGAGGATGCATTGCAGGCGAAGCACGGTGAGATGGAGCAAGGAACCATACAAGGTGATTCCACACAGCCCAGCCTCATCTCATCCCAACGTGGATTGGGTGACAATGAGAAAGATGAGGAGGAGGAGGAAGAACAGGAACTAGTTTCCTGCGCTATAGACGGTACTACCTGCACAACTGTTATACCGTCTGTTCAGCTTGGATGGCCTGAGGACAGGAAGGAAGAGGATGAGGAGGAGGGCATAGTCAGTCCTCCTCTTGGTGAGAACACAGAAGTTTTGCCTGTTAGCAGTCTGGCACACATGGCTGAGATTATGTTACGCTGCTTTTCCCATGACCCTCGTATTGTCCAAATTTTGGGTGACAGTCATTACTGGCTGGTGACACTTCTAGACCCATGCTACAAGGAAAACTTTCTGTCTCTTATTCCCACACTGGATAGGCCTAATAAAATGGGGCAGTACTAGAATGCCCTTGCTATGGAATTATTAAAAAAATTCCCATCTGAAAACGCTGGCGACAGAGGTCATAGTTCGTTGGACAACCAAGGAGAACAGGCGAGAGAGACACAAATTCTATCCAGTAGAGGCAGGAGAACACTTTCAAAGTTCTGGGACAGTTTTCTCAGACCCTCCCATCGCACAGGCCCTGAGGCCCGGGGTTCTCTCACAAGGAGATAAAAGTTTTGGAAGATGCTGAGGGAGTACCTTGCTGACCGTACCAATGTCCTCCATGATTCCTCTGTGCCTTATAATTATTGGGTATCCAAGCTGGACATGTGGCTCTCTACTCCTTGGAGGTCCTGGCCTGCCGCTAGCGTTTTGTCAGAGCGGGTTTTTAGCGCCTATTATAACTGATAGGCGCATCCGCCTGTCAACTGAAAATGCTGACAGGCTGACTCTTCTAAAAATCAACAAGGGCTGGATTGGGCCAGACTTCTCAATACCACCGAATGATAGCAGCGAAACATAAACTCAAATACAGTGTCTTTTTTTGGGAGGTCTAACTCTATTCCCATGCACCTGTGTCTTCACACCCAAACATGGGTATACGCTTCCTGATTTTGTCTATTTGCTCTTGTCCTCCTCCTTCTCCTCATCCTCATCCTCCACCAACATATCACCACAATATCTACCATATCACCATATATACGTCTCTTGCAAGGGGCATTGGAGTTCCTCCAAACTTTTGGCAGCCGTTGCATTCACTGCATAGGCAAGCAGTATGGGAGACCCACTTCCTAATAATGGGACACATTGTTTTCAGGAGGCCCTCTGACCTCTTCGTCTCTTGCAAGGGGCATTGGAGTTCCTCCAAATTTTTGGCAGCTGTTTCATTCACTGCATAGGCAAACATTATGGGAGACCCACTTCCTAATAATGGGAACATTGTTTTCAGGAGGCCTTCTGACCTCTATTTCTCTTGCAAGGGGCAATGGAGTTCCTCCAAATTTTTGGCAGCCCTTGCAGTCACTGCATAAACAAGAACAGTATGGGAGAGCCACTCCTTTCTAATGGGAACATGTCGTTACTGAGGCCCACCTCTATGTGTCTTTAAATTATTTTTGGGGTTTTTCCCAAATTTTGGCAGCCCTTGCAGTCACTTCATGGGCATTACCACTATAGGAGACCCACTCCTTTTATAGTGGGAACATTTTTTTTTACTGAGGCCCTCCTCTATGTCTCTTCAAATTGGTATTGGGGTGCGTCCAAATTTTTGTCAGCTCTTGCAGTCACTGCATACCCAATAACAGTATAGGAGACACACTCTTTAATAATGGAAACAACAAAACATAGCTGACTGCTGGCCCTTTAAGAATAGTAAGGGTCGCCTGATGACCCTATAAAAATAGTCTTTGTGACTTTCAGATTCTCTCCTTCATAAATGAAACAGGATGTGCCTGATCATGTCTCACACACCACATGACAAGATAAAGTAGTAAAATGTTAAAATTACATTTACCGGCGAATGTATTTTTCACCGTTGAAAGCAATGCAAAAGTGCAAAAACGCATCAAAAACGCTACGTGTGAACATAGCCCAATGTGTGGAGGTGCATTTTTGTTTTTGTATATTTATTTTGACTTATATACAACCCCTGGCAAAAATTATGGAATCACCGGGCTTGGAGGATGTTCTTTCAGTTGTTTAATGTTGTTGAAAAAAAGCAGATCACAGACATGGCACAAAACTAAAGTCATTTCAAATGACAAATTTAGGGCTATAAGAAACACTAAAATAAATCAAGATTAAAAATGTGGTACTCAGTAAGGGTAATTTTTTTCAGACCAAGCAGAGGGAAAAAATTATGGAATCACTCAATTCTGAGGAAAAAAATAATGGAATCATGAAATACAAACACACAAAAGAACACTCCAATACATCACTAGTATTTTGTTGCACCACCTCTGGCTTTAATAACAGCTTGCAGTCTCTGAGGCATGGACTTAATGAGTGACAAACAGTACTCTTCATCAATCTGGCTCCAACTTTCTCTGATTGCTGTTGCCAGATCAGCTTTGCAGGTTGTCATGGACCATTTTCTTCAACTTCCACCAAAGATTTTCAATTGGATTGAGATCCGGACTATTTGCAGGCCATGACATTGACCTTATGTGTCTTCTTTCAAGCAGTTTTCACAGTTTTTGCTTGAAAAATGATGTCATCATCCCCAAACATCCTTTCAATTGATGGGATAAGAAAACTGTCCAAAATATCTTTGTAAACTTGGGCATTTATTGAAGATGTAATGACAGCCATCTCCCCAGTGCCTTTACCTGACATGCAGCCCCATATCATCAATGACTGTGGAAATTTGCATGTTCTCTTCATGCAGTCATCTTTATAAATCTCATTGGAACGGCACCAAACAAAAGTTCCAGCATCATCACCTTGCCCACTGCAGATTCGCGATTCATCACTGAATATGACTTTAATCCAGTCATCCACAGTCCACGATTGCTTTTCCTTAGCCCATTATAACCTTGTTTTTTTCTGTTTAGGTGTTAATGATGGCTTATGTTTAGCTGTTCTGTATGTAAATCCCATTTCCTTTAGGCAGTTTCTTACAGACATTGACTCCAATTTCCTCCCATTCGTTCCTCAATTGTTTTATTGTGCATTTCCTGTTTTGGAGACGTATTGCTTTAAGTTTCCGGTCTTGACGCTTTGATGTCTTCCTTGGTCTACCAGTATGTTTGCTTTTAACAACCTTCCCATGTTGTTTGTATTTGGTCCAGATTTTAGACACAGATGACTGTGAACAATCAACATCTTTTGCAACATTGCGTGATGTTTCACCTTCTTTTAAGACTTTGATAATCCTCTCCTTTGTTTCAATTGACATCTCTCTTGTTGGAGCCATGATTCATGTCAGTCCGCTTGGTGCAACAGCTCTCCAAGGTGTGATCACTCCTTATTAGATGCAGACTAACGAGCAGATCTAATTTGATGCAGGTGTTAGTTTTGAAAATGAATATTTACAGGGTGATTCCATAATTTTTTCCTCAGAATTGAGTGATTCCATAATTTTTTCCCTCTGCTTGGTCTGAAAAAAATTACCCTCACTGAGTACCACATTTTTAATCTTGATTTCTTTTAGTGTTTCTTAAAGCCCTAAAGTTGCCATTTGAAATGACTTTAGTTTTGTGCCATGTCTGTGATCTGCTTTTTTTCAACATTAAACAACTGAATGAACATCCTCCGAGCACGGTGATTCCATAAATTTTTCCAGGGGTTGTACAAGTCATTACCCCGGAAAGGATGTTCCTTAACATTTTTCCCAGGAAAATCCATTTTGGTTTAGTTTTTGTATGTTTTATTGTGAGTCCGCAAAAGTGGCGTAATACCTCTGACAACATTGTTGACAGCAGTGACCTGGGAGTCAGAGATGCTTCCAGGGGTCTTCCCCATGCTGTTCCCATGTTATTTTAGCACTGTTCCCATCGATTTGGGCAATTTTTAGGCCCTCTGCAGACCGCTGGGGGGGGGGGGGGTGCCAGAAAAATACTCAAGCTTCCCATAGACTTACATTGGCCTCATTACTCGGACCGAGCACTCGAGCATTCCAATTTGCTCAACCCGAACAACGAGTACCCGAGCATTTTAGTGCTTGCTCATCACTAGTCATGATTTCTTGTTTAATAATTTAACTGCACATTTGCACTTTATATATGTATTGTGCATGCCACTTTTCTGGCATAGCTTATTAGGCTTTTTGGTTTTCTTTATCCCCTAATGCATACTAAGTTCATACAGTTCATGATATACCACTACAATTGACCTGACTTTCATCCTTTAAGGATCATTAGGCTTATTATTTAAGTTTAATTGTCTCATAGCTGTTCGCTGTTAGTCAGGGTACACCGCGACTCTACTTTAGGGTTGTTTGGTTGTTATTTTATGGCCTTTGGGATTTTTTAACTGTTTTTAAATCTATTTGTTGTATGTACCGTATATACATGTTTTGTGTTAATAAAATTTCTATTATTTTTGAGACATCCCTGGTTTTGCATATCTTCTTTTTTGTTTACACTTATGTCTTACATATGTGCATTAGGTTGATCTCCTCACATTTTCTTCGTGATGCCTGCCTTAGTGTTGTTTGCTTAGAGATCCAGCAGGGTGGCTGCCAAGTAATCAGCACTGGTACAGTTCGGGCAACTCGGTGGTCGTTGCGCAGGCACAGCAGCATGTATTGGCTCATGTGTGCCAGGCTGCCAGAGGCAACAAGAAGCTGCTCTCGGTGGTAGGTGTATCGTCTGGGTCCTCTGTGTCCCCTCAGCCACATTCCAGTGATGCCCGTGAGCTGCTTTGAGTGCCACCATGCTGTGAACACGGTTCCTCCTTCTCCTAATCCTCCAAAACTGTCCCTTGGCTGGACAGTTATGTACCTGGCCACTGTTTGTACAGGAACCCACGCTTGTGTGGATTGCTGGCCTGATAATGGTGTAACTGGTCCCTATTCTTTCTCCTTTTCCTCCTGTACAACCACCTCATCCATCATTGCCTGAAGCATTTTTTAAAGCAGGCATAGAAGTTGGATAGTAACGCTGATGATGGCATCATCATTACTAACTATGTTGGTGGAGTACTCGAAGCACAGCATCACGGCACACATGTCCCGCATGAAAGCACACTCGTTAGACGTGAAGTGGTGTTGTTCCACAGAGCGACTCACATTAGATTAAAGTCTACTATTGCCTGCTGCTGCTCACACAGTCTCTCCAACATATGCAAGATGGAGTTCCACCTTGTGTGTACGTTGCATATGAGGCGGTGAAGGGGAGGCAGAAGTGATGCTGCAGTGCAGACAGGTGAGCAGCAGCAGGGTGAGAATGCCAAAAGCGCGCACAGACGACCCGCACTTTCAGCAACAGCTCTGACATATTGGGGTAATTTTTAAGGAAGCTCTGCACTACCAAATTCAGCACATGCGCCAGGCAAGGGATGTGTTAGAACCCTCCTGTTTGTTTTTCTATCTTGTGGTTTGTGGTCATGTGACCATCTGCCTTTATATTCCAGCTCCACCCTCCTGACTGTGCTGGACTTCAGTGTTCTACTGTCTCTCTAGCCTGGTGCTTCTGTGCCTTTCTCTGTCTAGTTCGCTTGGTCCTCTGGGACTTCTAGTACTTTTTGTCAGTTTGTCTTTTTGTGCTCTGCAACAATTTCTGTTTAGGAGGTGTCCCATTTTTGTCCCAGTCCTTAGTTCATTTAGGGACCCCTCCCTTAATTCTATAGGTCTTCGTTCAGACTAGCCGAGGACTAAGGCGGGTCTGTTCACAAGGAACAGGCAGCCCGCTACATCGTAGGGATTCAGCTTAGTCTTACTGTAGGGACAGCTTTCCCTTATCTTTCCTTAGTTCATGTTGCAGATCATAACAGGATGTGCATCAAATAGGCTAGGCCCAGAGCTGCTTCAAGATTTTGCCCATTATCACACACCACGAGGCCGTGCTTTAGGTTCAGCTTCACCAACCACTCATCGGTCTGTTGTTTGATCCCCATCCACAGCTCTTGCGCGGTGTGGGATTTTTCCCCCAAACAGATGAGTTTCAGAACAGCCTGTTGCTGTTTCCCCCTGGCTGTGCTGAAGTTGGTGGTGCTTGTGTTACGCTGACTGGATGAGGAGGCAGTAGAGGAAGAAGAGTAGAAGAAGGAGGCAACATGGACAGAGGAACGTTCAGCAATCCTTGGTGGTGGTACGACACACACCAGAACGCCTTCTGTCTCAGGCCCAACTGCCACTACATTTACTCATTGGGTAGTTAGTGAGATATAACGTTCCTGTCCGTGCTTACTGGTCCACTTATCGGACCAGTAAGCACGGACAGTTGCACTGATGACGTTGCACAGTGCATGCTTGATTTTGTCCGCAACATGTGTGTGTAGGGCAGGGATGGCTCTCCTGGAAAAGTAGTGGTGGCTCGGAACCACGTACTATGGGACAGCCATCGCCATCAGTTTTTTAAAACTGCCCATCCCTTTAAGCCAGAATTGCAGCATTTCAAAGGCCAGGAATTGTAAATGCTGTCATTCAGAAGTAAAGGCTTGTGGTTGGGTAGGAGGGTACTTTATCTCCAGTGTTTGGGAGATGGACAGCTGAACGCTTCTATGGGACGGTGTAAAGATGCTCGTTGACACTGCTGGTGGTGATGTCAAATCCTTTCTTTGCGGTGAGCCAGGTGGCCCTGTTGATTGGGAACGGTAGGGAGAGGCCAAGACCGCTGCAGAAGAGGGAGCAGGAGAAGCCTCAGATCTTTCCTAGTTTTTCAGGTGTGTATTCCACTGCAGCTTGTGCTTTGAAATCAAATGCCTTGTCATGGAGGTGGTGCTCAAGTTCAGTACATTAATGCCTCGCTTCAGGCTCTGATGGCACAGCGTGCCATCAACCAGTCTCTTGTCGTCAGCACATTGCATGAAGAAATGCCACGCCAGGGAGCTCCTTTGAGATGACTTTAGTGTGCTCAGTTCAATGGTGCAGTGGGCAGTAGCAACTGATGTACTAGCTAGGGACCCGCTGTTGTACTTTAGCACCCTGCTCCCTCTTTTGCTGTGCAGCTGTGGCAGCGTGACGACCTCATCTTCCTCCGAACTGCGCACATCACACGGATGGCATTCATTCTATGTGGGGTCTGGGACCTGATCATCCCCCGCATCATCTTTCACCCTCTTCTCACTCATGCCCTCCTTGCCGGTCTGCATACTGCAGAAAGACGAAGCAGTTGGCACCTGCGTTTTTTCATCATCATCAGTGATGTGCAACGGTGGTCCGCTGACTGTGTGCACTAGCCCTCCAATGTACTCATCCTCAAACTGAACAAGTGGTTGGGCATCAGTGCAATCTCTTCCAGGTGGATGGCCCACGGAACCACAGCCAGCAGAGTCATCAACAAGCAGAAGTGATTGCTGCATGACTGGGGGTTCAGACTGCATGGCTGACTTGCAAGGGGGTAAGGTGGAAGACAGATACCCATGGGCCACAGGTGCTAACTCTGCGCTTTCAGTAGTGGACCGGGTCGAAGATAATGCAAAGGAACTGGAGGCACACTCAGCCATTCAATCAACATGTTCTTGCCTCACTATTCATCCAGCAGTACTCGGGTCTACGAAATAATACAGAATGTCCTATCGCCTATGTGCACCAGAGGAAGGTGTTTCATTTGGGCGCCTAGTGAGCACATAAAGGCCATATCCTCTTCTCTCTGCAGTAGCTACACCACTACCAGCATCACAGCCATGTCCACGTCTCCTATTTAATGTTCTCCTTATTTTTTGCATTTCAAAAAAGTGCAAAGTAGAGAAGAGAAAGTGCCCAGCAGATAATTTCATTCTTAGGGTACTCTACACCAGTATGTTAGGGCACTGTGCACCAGGTTGTCATGGCACGGTGCACCAGGCTGTTAGGGCACTGTGTACCAGGCTGTAAGAGCACTGGGTACCAGGCTGTTAGGGCACTCTACACCAGGCTATTAGGGCACTCTACACCAGGCTATTAGAGCACTGTTCAACAGGCTGTTAGGGCACTGTGCACAAGGCTGTTAGGACACTCTGTACCAGGTTGTTACAGCACACTGCACCAGGTTGTTGGTGCACTCTGCACTAGGCTATTAGGGCACTCTGCACCAGGCTGTTAGGGCACTGCGCAACAGGCTGTTAGGGCACTGTGCAACAGGCTGTTAGGACACTCTGCACCAGGCTGAGAATAGAATGGCGGCACAACCTGTGATCTGGCGTTTATACAGGCAGGGTCACGTGGTTCACTGGCCAATCACAGACATGCCAATACTTAGTATGGCTGTGATGGCTCCGGAAGTGCCCAAAGCCTAAAAGTTTGTTAATTGGCTGCGCTGTAGCCTTTCAAAAATTTTTATTCGGCATTCGAACTCGAACAGTACAGCAGACTTCCGGGAAAAGTCAGTGTTTGGAGTTCAGCATCGGACACTAGGTGTCTGATACGAACCTCGAACTTTAGAGTTCGACTTCGTTCATCTCTACATGTCACCAATTTTCTAAGTAAATTGTATTTCTAAAAGTACTACTGACATGAAATTTTCACCAGATGTCGGTAACAACCCATCTAATCTACACAGGCAAAGAAATCAAGCCATACATGTCCAAAAATTATGTTCTGTGTAATAATGAGAAATGACACTGGGAAAAAGTATTGAACACATGAAGAAAGAGAGGTGTAAAAAGCCATAGAAAGTCATGACACCAGCTGAAATCTATCAGTAATTAGAAAGCTATCTTTCCTTTTAGTGAAAAAAAATTGAAATTAGCTGGTTCAATTGATGGCATTTAAAAAGGTGTCTCATTACCAAGGTGCCACACAAGAAACATTTCATGATGGGTAAAACCAGTGAGCTGTCTGAAGACCTTCACAATCTTATTGATGCAAAGCATACTGATGGCATTGGTTACAGAAGAATTTCCAAACTACTAAAAGTTCCAGTGAGCACTATTGGAGCCATAATCCAGAAATGGAAAGAAAATATTTTCACCATAAACTGGCCACGACCAGGTGCTCCCCACAATATTTTAAACAGAGGAGTGAAACAATTATCAGTAGAGTTGACAAAGAGCCAAGGACCACCTGTTGAGAGCTACAGAAAACCCTGGAATCAGCAGGTAGAATTGTTTCAAAAAGAACAATAAGTAATGCATCAACCTCCATGGCCTGTATGAATGCTCACCACACAAGACTTCATTGCTGAACAAAAAGCATGTGCAAGTGTGTTTAACCCCTTAATAACATCTGACGTACTAATACGCGTCTGTGCCCTGGGACTTAAGAGCCAGACCCGTATTAGTACGTCATCGCGATCGCGCCCGCACACAAGCTGTGCGGGCGCGATCGCCGCCGGGTGTCAGCTGATTGTCACAGCTGACACCCGGTACTATGTGCAGGGAGCGGTCACGCACCGCTCCCAGCACATTAACCCCCGCGATGCTGCGATCGAAGTCGATCGAAGTCGATCGCGGCATTGCGGGGGCAAGGGGAGGTGATCGGCGATACTCACCTCCTCTTCCGGCTTCCAGCGCAGTCTGCAAAGGCTTCCCGGGTGTTGCCATGACGACCCGATGTCGTCATGACAACATCCGGGTCACCAGAGAGCAGGAAGATTGCTTGGACATGCGCAGTGCATCTCCAAGCAATCTTCACACTGTGCACTTCTGACAGCCTTCATGGCATAGGGATGGTGCTCCATTCCTGTGCCATGCAGGCGATCAGAAAAAAAAAAGTGAAAGTCCCAGAGTGGGACAAAGTAATAAAGTGTATAAACTGTGTGAAAGTGGAAAAAAAAAAAAAAAAAAAAAGTGCAAAAATATTATAAAAAAATAAAAAAAATAATACACCAAAAATAAAAATATAATGTACCCATCAATAAATATTATTATAAAAAAAATTAAAAAAAAACAATAAAAGTACACATATTTGGTATCGCCGCGTCCGGAACAACCTGACCTATAAAACTGTCCCACTAGTTAACCCCTTCAGTGAACACGGTAAAAAAAAAAAAAAAAAAAACAAGCAAAAAACAATGCTTTATCACCATACCGCCAAACAAAAAGTGGAATAACACGCGATCAAAAAGACGCATATAAATAAAAATGATACCGCTGAAAACGTCATCTCGTCCCGCAAAAAACAAGCTGCCATATAGCTCCATCAGCCGAAAAATAAAAAAGTTATAGCTCTCAGAATAAAGCGATACTAAAAAATATTTTTTTCTATAAAATAGCTTTTATTGTGTATAAGCGCCAAAACATAGAAAAATGATACAAATGTGGTACCGCTGTAAACGTACTGACCCGAAGAGTAAAGCTGCCTCATCAATTTTACCACACGCGGAACAGAATAAAAAAAAAAAAAAAAAACAATTCCTGAATTGTTGGTTTTTGTTTATTCTGCCTCCCAAAAATCGGAATAGAAAGCGATCAAAAAATGTCACGTGCCTGAAAATGGCACCAATAACAACGTCAAGTCATCCCGCAAAAAACGAGCCGTCACATGACTGTCTGCCAAAATCTGGAAAAATTATAGCTCTCAAAATATGGCGATGCAAAAACTAGATTTTACAAAAAATGCGTCTTTTAGTGTGTGACAGCTGTCAGTCATAAAAACCCCATATGATTCTGGCATTGCTGTAATCACACCGACCCGAAGAATAAAGTCGTCTAATCACTTATACCGCACAAGGAACGGCGTCAAAAATAAACTCTTGAGTTAGGATTGGGCTAGGGTTAGGGCTGGGTTTGGGGCTAGGGTTGTGCTGGGGCTAGGGTTGTGCTGGGGCTAGGGTTGTGCTGGGGCTAGGGTTGTGCTGGGGCTAGGGTTGTGCTGGGGCTAGGGTTGTGCTAGGGTTAGGGCTGGGGTTGGGATTTTTTTCAAAAGTAAGAAAAAAAGATGACGATATGGCGACTAGTGTTGAGAGCAAGTGCTCGCTACTTGAGTTTGCATCGGGTGCTCTGGTATGCATTTAGTATCGTGGGTATTTGAGTGACATGCTCGAGTCTCTGCCCCATATGCTTCGCGGCCAAAAAACTTTACGGGGATTGCCTGCCATGCACGAGCGATCCCCGCATGTTTTTTTTTGGGTGTCTAATAACCGTGAAACATGCGGAGCAGGGACTCGAGCATGTCACTCGAGCACACGCTGTACATGGTGCATACCTGAGTACCCGATGCAAACTCAAGTAGCGAGCACTTGCGCTCAAGAATAATGAAAACTTATTCAATATGATTACCTAATGTAAACAAATAATGTGCCGTACCTCTGGGTTCAAAATGTTCACTATACACCTTAATAAAATCTTTGAGGGGTATAGTTTCCAAAATGGGGACACTTGTGGGGGAGCTCCACTGTTTAGGCACATCACGGGCTCTCCAAACGCGACATGGTGTCCGCTAACAAATTGAATGGAAAATCGGCTCAAATTGTTAGCGGACGCCATGTTGCGTTTGGAGAGCCCCTGTGTGTCCAAACATTGGAGCTCCCCCACAAGTGACCCCATTTTGGAAACTAGACCCCCCAAGGCACCTATCTAGATGCATAGTGAGCACTTAGAACCCCCAGGTGCTTCACAAATTGATTCGTAAAAATGAAAAAGTGAAAATAAAACACTTTTTCATTTTTATGAATCAATTTGTGAAGCACCTGGGGTTCCAAGTGCTCACTATGAATCTAGATAGGTGCCTTGGGGGGTCTAGTTTCCAAAATGGGGTCACTTGTGGGGGAGCTCCAATGTTTGGGCACACAGGGACTCTCTAAATGCAACATGGTATCCGCTAACAAATTGAATGGAAAATCGGCTCAAATTGTTAGCGGACACCACATTGCGTTTGGAGAGCCCCTCTGTGCCCAAACTTTGGAGCTCCCCCACAAGTGACCCCATTTTGGAAACTAGACCCCCCAAGGCACCTTTCTAGATGCATAGTGAGCACTTGGAACCCCCAGGTGCTTCACAAATTGATTCGTAAAAATGAAAAAGTGAAAAAAAAAACACTTTTTCATTTTTATGAATCAATTTGTGAAGCACCTGGGGTTCCAAGTGCTCACTATGAATCTAGATAGGTGCCTTGGGGGGTCTAGTTTCCAAAATGGGGTCACTTGTGGGGGAGCTCCAATGTTTGGGCACACAGGGACTCTCCAAATGCAACATGATATCCGCTAACAAATTGTCGGCTCAAATTGTTAGCGGATATCATGTTGCATTTGGAGAGTCCCTGTGTGCCCAAACATTGGAGCTCCTCCACAAGTGACCCCATTTTGGAAACTAGACCCCCCAAGGCACCTATCTAGATGCATAGTGAGCACTTGGAACCCCTAGGTGCTTCACAAATTAATTCGTAAAAATGAAAAAGTGTTTTTTTTTTCACTTTTTCATTATTACGAATCAATTTGTGAAGCACCTGGGGGTTCCAAGTGCTCACTATGCATCTAGAAAGGTGCCTTGGGGGGTCTAGTTTCCAAAATGGGGTCACTTGTGGGGGAGCTCCAAAGTTTGGGCACAGAGAAGCTCTCCAAACGCAATGTGGTGTCCGCTAACAATTTGAGCCGATTTTCCATTCAATTTGTTAGCGGATACCATGTTGCATTTAGAGAGTCCCTGTGTGCCCAAACATTGGAGCTCCCCCACAAATGACCCCATTTTGGAAACTAGACCCCCCAAGGCACCTATCTAGATGCATAGTGAGCACTTGGAACCCCTAGGTGCTTCACAAATTGATTCGTAAAAATGAAAAAGTGTTTTTTTTTTCACTTTTTCATTATTACGAATCAATTTGTGAAGCACCTGGGGGTTCCAAGTGCTCACTATGCATCTAGAAAGGTGCCTTGGGGGGTCTAGTTTCCAAAATGGGGTCACTTGTGGGGGAGCTCCAAAGTTTGGACACAGAGAAGCTCTCCAAACGCAATGTGGTGTCCGCTAACAATTTGAGCCGATTTTCCATTCAATTTGTTAGCGGATACCATGTTGCATTTAGAGAGTCCCTGTGTGCCCAAACATTGGAGCTCTCCCACAAGTGACCCCATTTTGGAAACTAGACCCCCCAAGGCACCTATCTAGATGCATAGTGAGCAGTTGGAACCCCCAGGTGCTTCACAAATTGATTCATAAAAATGAAAAAGTGTTTTTTTTTTCACTTTTTCATTGTTACGAATCAATTTGTGAAGCACCTGGGGGTTCCAAGTGCTCACTATGCATCTAGATAGGTGCCTTGGGGGGTCTAGTTTCCAAAATGGGGTCACTTGTGGGGGAGCTCCAATGTTTGGGCACACAGCAGCTCTCCAAACGCAACATGGTGTCGCTAACAATTTGAGCCAATTTTGCGTTAAATTTGTTAGCGGACACCATGTTGCATTTAGAGAGCCGCTGTGTGCCCAAATATTGGAGCTCCCCCACAAGTGACCCCATTTTGGAAACTAGACCACCCAAGGCACCTATCTAGATGCATAGTGAGCACTTGGAACCCTCAGGTGCTTCACAAATTGATTCATACAAATGAAAAAGTGTTTTTTTTTTCACTTTTTCATTGTTACGAATCAATTTGTGAAGCACCTGGGGGTTCCAAGTGTTCACTATGCATCTAGATAGGTGCCTTGGGGGGTCTAGTTTCCAAAATGGCGTCACTTGTGGGGGAGCTCCAATGTTTGGGCACACAGGGACTCTCTAAATGCAACATGGTGTCCTCTAACAAATTTAACGGAAAATCGGCTCAAATTGTTAGCGACACCATGTTGCGTTTGGAGAGCCGCTGTGTGCCCAAACATTGGAGCTCCCCCACAAGTGACCCCATTTTGGAAACTAGACCCCCCAAGGCACCTATCTAGATGCATTGTGAGCACTTGGAACACTCAGGTGCTTCACAAATTGATTCATAAAAATGAAAAAGTGTTTTTTTTTTTCACTTTTTCATTGTTACGAATCAATTTGTGAAGCACCTGGGGGTTCCAAGTGCTCACTATGCATCTAGAAAGGTGCCTTGGGGGGTCTAGTTTCCAAAATGGGGTCACTTGTGGGGGAGCTCCAAAGTTTGGGCACACATGGGCTCTCCAAACACAACATGGCGTCCGCTAATTATTCAAGCAAATTTTACAATCAAAAAGTCAAATAGCGCTCCTTCCCTTCCGAGCCCTGCCGTGCGCCCAAACAGTATTTTTTCCCCAAATATTGGGTATCTGCGTGCCCAGGGGAAATTGCACAACAAATTTTGGGGTCCATTTTTTCTTGTTACCCCTGTGAAAATAAAAAAAATTGGGTCTAAATTAACATTTTTGTGAAAAAAGTTAAATGTTCATTTTTTTCTTCCACATTCAAAAAATTCCTGTGAAGCACCTGAAGGGTTAATAAAGTTCTTGAATGTGGTTTTGAGCACCTTGAGGGGTGCAGTTTTTAGAATGGTGTCACTTTTGGGTATTTTCTGTCATAAAGACCCCTCAAAGTGACTTCAAATGTGATGTGGTCCCTAAAAAAATGGTTTTGTAAATTTTGTTGGAAAAATGAGAAATCGCTGGTCAACTTTTAACCCTTATAGCTCCCTAACAAAAAAAAATTTTGGTTCCAAAATTGTGCTGATGTAAAGTAGACATGTGGGAAATGTTATTTATTAACTCTTTTGTGTGACATATCGCTCTGATTTCAGGGCTTAAAAATTCAAATTTTGAAAATTGCAAAATTTTCAAAATTTTCGCCAAATTTCCGTTTTTTTCACAAATAAACGCAAGTGATATCGAAGAAATTTTTCCACAATCATGAAGTACAATATGTCACGAAAAAACAATCTCAGAATCAGGGGGATCCGTTGAAGCGTTCGAGAGTAATTACCTCATAAAGTGACAGTGGTCAGAATTGTAAAAATTGGCCCGGTCATTAACGTGCAAACCACCCGCGGGGCTTAAGGGGTTAAAGTTTGCTCAACAACATTTAGGCAAGCATGTGAAATACTGGGAGAATATAGTTTGGTCAGATGAGACCTAAATTGAACTCTTTGGATGTCATAATATACACCATGTTTGGAGGCCAAAAGGCACTGCATATCACCCCAAAAACACCATACCAACAGTAAAGTTTCGAGGTGGGAACATCATGGTGTGGTGTTGTTTTTCATACGGCACTGGCAACAGTCATATAATTGAAGAAAGGTTGAATGGATAAATCTACTGAGACATTCATGATAAAAATCTGCCGCCATCTTCCAGGATGATGGAGATGAAACGAGGGTGGACATTTCAGCAAGACAATGCTCCAAAACACACAGCCAAGGAAACTCTCAATTGGTTTCAAGAAAGAAAATAAAGTTGCAAGAATGGCCCAACCAATCACCTGACCTGAATGAAATTGAAAATTTATGGAAGGAACTAAACCTTAGAGTTAATAGAAGGAGCCCACGGGACCTTCAGGATTTGAAGAGTGTTTGTGTGGAAGAATGGGCCAAAATCATGTCTAAGCAAGGCATACTACTAATTTCTCCTTACAGTAGACGTCTTGACGCTGTCATCACCCACAAAGGCTTGTGTACAAAGTGTCAATTCAATTTCAGTAATCATGTTAAATACCTTTTCCCTGTGTCATTTCTTATTATTAAACATAGCTTAAATTTTGGACATCTATAGTTTGATTTCTTTGCCTCTGTTGATTGGATGGGTTGTTACCGACATCTTTTGAGAATTTCATGTCAATAGCACCTTTACAAATTGGTGATGTGTTCAATATTTATTTCATCCGCTGTATATGGGACCTGAGAAAATGTGTACTGCCAATTAACAAAAAGAGTGCAGAGAGATACTGTCAATCTGTAAATAGAGTATAATAACCAATAAAGTGCAAGAGCATAATATATGAGACATATGTATCATAAGTAGAGAATTTTCATTAGTAAATATGCATAATAATAAATATAGTCTAATGGCATGAAGTGAATCTATATATAGCTGGTCAAGAGTTTATGCTGATCAAGTCAAGTCCATAGTATGGAATCCAAATAACCTGGAATATGTCAGAAGAATGTCAGTGGAGAAAAACTATCATAATTGACATATAGCTAACAGACTTACAATCACAGACTGAGCTCTAACACAGATCAGATCGTCCTTTCAGTGTGAAGTCATCGACTGCAGCGTCACCTGATTTGAATGAATGTTCATGCTGCTACAATAAATCACACCGAGCCTCTGCGGAGCAACTGCAGACTGGACTGTACAGACTCCTTCACAGGACTGATCAGGATCCTGAACCTGGATGCATCACTTAGGCTGTGTGCCCACTATGCATTTTTTAAGTGTTTCCGCAGCAGCAATTCCACTGCAGAAACACTTAAAAAACGCTTGGTAGAAGGTCTGCAATGTTCCCCAATGACAATCCGCATGTGCTGTGCACATGATGTGGAAATTTCGGCTGCGGATTATCATTGCGGAAAAAGCCGCAGCACTACCAATTATTTTGCGTAATCGCGGTGTTTTCGCCGCCATTGACTTGCATTGAATTGCTTAATATCCGCATGACTACATGTGCACATGAGAATATTAAGCGATTCAATGTGCGGATGGTACCCGAGTTTGGAGAAGAGGAGACTCTCCTCCATACCGGGGTACCATAGTACCTGTAAAAAATAAGAATTTAAAATAAAAAAATACATTATACTCACCTTCTGATGGCCCCCGGTCTCCATAGTGATGTGTCTTGGTTCTCCGGCAGCTCGCGATGGTCTAAAAGGACCTGCCATGATGTCATTTAGTCATGTGATGGGTTGCGCGACCGCTGACGTCGGCGGTCGCGTGACCTGTCACATGACTAAATGACGTAATGGAAGGTCCTTTTACACAACCGCGGGACACCGGGGAGACCAGACACATTGGATAAGGAGACCGGGGGCCCTCGGAAGGTAACTAGAATGTTTTTTTTTTTATTTTTTACCATTTTTATCTTTTTTTTTAACTAACTTGGTCACACTATATAAAATCCATGCCTGTTGCATGGATTTATATAGTGTGACCAAGTTGTCGAGTACTTTCCAAGTGATGCTAAAATCGCTTGGAAAGCGCTTGACAACCCGCATGCGAAATCGCATGTGAAAAACGCTTCACTTACGCTTGTCCCTGGCAGGAAAAACGCATGTAAATTCCGCCTGCATTTTTTCTACCAGGGAGATGCAGAAATGCTCAGGAAAAATCCGGAGCATTTCTGCATCATGGGCCCTTAGCCTTACTATATTCATGATAAATTGACTAGTACATGTTATACTATGAGCAGCATATATTGGAGCAGTCACATTTCATCCTATATATACATGTAATATCTGATATCCCATGTATGTGTGTGGCATACTATAGACACAGACATATGTGACTGGTTATATTTAGTGTTGAGCGAGCACTAAAATGCTCGGGTGCTCGAAGCTCGGGCCGAGCTCACCGTGATACTCGGGTGTTTCACCCGAGCAACGAGGCCAATGTTAGTCTATGGGAGACCCGAGCATTTTTGCGGCGGCACCCCCGGCAGTCTGTAGAAAGCATAAAAAGTGCCCAAAACGATAGTGACAGTGCTCAAATTACATGGGGACAGCATGGGGATCGCCCCAGGAAGCATTTCTGACCCCCAGGTCACTGTTGTCAACAATGTGTTCAGAGGTATTAAGCCACTTTTACAGGCTCATAATAAAACGTTCAAAAACGAAACTGAAACCTTTTTCTTGTGAAATATGTTAAGGAATTTCTTTTCCAGGGTAAAGACTTGTGTATAAGGTAAAATTAATAACCAAAAACAAAAATACACCTCTACACCTTGGGCTATGTTCACAAGTAGCATTTTTTATGCGTTTTTACACTTTTGTATTGCTTTCAACTGTGACAAATGCATTCACTGTGAAATGTCATTTTAACATTTTACAACCTTATCTGGCCATGTACTGTGTGACATACAGTGCTGAAAAGACATGGGAACAGCATGGGGAAGACCCCTGGAAGCATCTCTGACATCCAGGTCACTGCCTAAAAGTGTGCCCATCAGAAGTGATCCTTGCCGCATCAGAAGATGCAGACTTGCAACTATCCCCGTGCAAGTCCTTGTCCCAGGGCAGTGTTCAATTGTACCTCCCCCATTCCTTGCAATGCAAGCGCAAATATGCAGCCAATCACCCACCCACCCCCAGGCTGCAATACTATACTGCTAGCTTGCACTTGAAATGGGGTCTTTTAGTTTGGAGGAGGCCGAAGCTGGCCACTACCTCATGGCTGCGTCGGCGGCGAGGTCTCCATACTCTGTCCCAAGACGCCACTATTTGTCCCAGGAACCTTCCCCACACTTTTCTTAGCCTGTCCTGCTTTAGGACAGCATTGGACGAGCCCACCAGACAGCCAGAGACTCCTCCGGTGGGCCCTGGCTTCTCCATTACGGGAGTTGAGAGTGCCAAGGTGAGGAGCATGATGATGATGATAGAAGTTAGCATCTGCTTTGTTTTCTTGGAATGTAAGTGTAGCACCCTGAGGATTCGGCTGCTACAGGGGTATTGCACCTCAACCCAGAGGTGTGATATTCCACTCCCGGGTAAGGATGGAGTGTGGACCTGAGCTCGGTAGGCTGCATGCACTACACACATCCCATTTCCGAGGAACAGACCAACGGTACTCCCACTTAGAAATGTGCAGGTACGACCGAGTCTGTTCCTGGCTGGAGTGGGAGGGGGGTGGTACATCCCAAGTAGTGTAGGGGCAGATAGGGGGAGCAGCCTGGGTAAAGATAGGAGCTCATTGGGTGCTGGTCACCTGAGCTCACACATAGAGGGAGTATTTAAGGTGGGCACCATCTAAGATCAGGGTCAGTCAGTCAGTCAGTCTTTGCAGAGGAGTCAGTCTGTCAGAGTAAGGAGCAGAGAAGCCCCAGAGAGAGAGAGAGTGGAGCAGAGAAGGAAAGACCCAGAGGAGACAAAGAGAGGACTCTGAGAACCCAAATTCAATCCCCGGGTGAAGAGTCGGCAATAGGGTACCGGATCCCAAACTGGTGGGGGCAAAAGCACACCCTAGCCAGAGACCGGAGGCCGTGGGCAGCGTTTGCCACGGCCACCCACCACATCCACCCCGAAGGCATACCACGTGGAGGGTCAGGGAACCCAAGGCCAAGGGTGTCCCAACAGAAGGCCCGAGGGAGCTGGACCTAGGTGGATCACTAGTGGGGACGGCCAGAGGAAAGGACAGAAGGAGAGCTCAGGGTCACGCTCCGGACTTGTTTGGGGGTTTGCTGAATCCAGGACCTGGTGGACGCAGCACGGCTCGGGTGGTCACTTGAAGCTGGAGTGACCGGAACATCAGCAGTGAGTAAATACCCTAAACTGCACAACCCGACTCTGTCTTCATTTAACATCCATGCTGCACCACCACAACCCCCATCCTCTGCACCTGACCCCCTGAGGCTATACCCCACCCGTTGGGGGTTATACTATCAAAAGCTGCACCAACACCATCAGCCTCAGCGGACCCTGCTGCAGCGGCGGCCATAGTGACCGCAATACAACGGGTGGCGTAGTCGACATTAAGAACTTAATAACATCTGTAGGACTGCCACATACAACTGAGTTTGACACCCTGGGCACGGACCGGGTCATAGCCACTCGGAAGACTACAACTCCCATCTGATCCGGCTCCGGGTATTCCCCTAAAGAATATGGCCCAGGGGGCGCGTCATAAGCGTAAGTGTGCAGCCTGCCACCCACCCACCCCCAGGCTGCAATACCATACTGCTAGCTTGCTTGCACTTGAAATGAGGCCTTTTAGGCTTGTGGAGGCAGACGCTGGCCACCATGTCATGGCTGCGTCGGCGGCCTGGTATCCATACTCAGTCCCCAGCCGCCCCTATTTGTCCCGGTGCGCCTTATACACAAGAGCGCATACAAAAACATTACCTGTGCCTTCCCCAGTGCATTTAGTGGGAAGGACAGCCTATTCCGCTGTAGTGTGTGCACGCCAACCCCCTGTTCATGGCACATGCGAAGATACCTCCCGCCCTGCACCTGTCGTTGCAGACTTGCAACTATCCCCATTCAAGTCCTTGTCCCAGGGCAGTGTTCAATTGTACCTCCCCCATTCCTAGCAATGCAAGCGCAAGTATGCAGCCTGCCACCCACCCCCAGGCTGCAATACCATACTGCTTGCTTGCACTTGAAATTGGGCCTTTTAGGCATGTGGAGGCGAAATCTGACCACCACGTCATGGCTGCGTCGGCGGCCTGGTATCCATACTCGGTCCCCAGCCGACCCGCGGCTGGGTGCCCACACACGGTTCCCTTCCACCTGGGGGCGGCCGGGTGTCCATAAATGGTCCCCAGCCGCCCCTATTTGTCCCGGTGCGCCTTATACACAAGCGCGCATACCAAAACATTACCTGTGCCCTCCCCAGTGCATTTAGTGGGAAGGACAGCCTAACCACAAACACGTGGACAAGTGAATGTGGCCAGGGATGGTCCATCTCACTGACGCCTTCACACTGGGTTAATATTGTGGAAGCCGGGACACAGTTGGACACTGGGATGCAACACGTCCTCCAGACATAGAGGATTGCGGGTCCTGGGTCAATCAGGCTTCAACACAAAGTTCAGAAGGTAGACAGCAGCAGTGGTCGGCCTCCAACACAACGAGTAAATTATTCATGATCATGAGGCCATCCATCTCCTTAGCTTTCTGTTCCTTGGAATGCAAGCGCATGTATGTAGTAGCGGCTAGGCCTGAGGTGGTCAGCGTTTTGGCGCATATCCTACCTCCTCTGAGTATTGCTGGATGTTTTCCTGCTACTATCCCAGTTCTATGACTCCCGTTAAAACAAAGCTTCAGGTGATGAATGATGGATGAGGTGGTGGCAAAGGAGAAAGAGCAGGAGGAACAGGGACCATTCACATCAATATCAGGCCAGTCAACTACACATGTCTTGTAGGATATGTTTCTGTACCAAAAGGAGCGGTTTGGCTACACAGTTATAGGGCATACAGTGAGTGCAATGCCTTCCAAAAATTTCGAGGCACTCCAAAGCCCCTTGGAAGTGACATGGAGGTCAGAGGGCCTTAACTAATCCGTTTTTTCCATTTACAGCAACTGGGTCTCCTGTACACTGTTGGCCTAAGCAGTGAATGGAAGGCTTTTCAAACATTATGAGGAACTGCAATGCCCCTTGAAACAGACGTGGATTACAGCGTACTAAAAATCTTCTACCCATTATTGGGGAGTGGGTCTCCCTTAGTGTTCGCCTATGCATTGAAAAGCAAAAGCTGACTAAAATTAGGAGGAAATGCAATGCCCGTTGGAAGAGTCGTGGAGGTTAGAGGTAATTAAAAACAACATTTCAATGCCCCTTGGAAGAGCTGTGGAGTTCAGAGTGGTTTAACAAGACGGTTTTAATGCCCCTTGGAAGAGACGTGGAGGTCACAGTAGCTTAGCAAGATGGTTTTAATGCCCCTTGGAAGAGTGGTGGAGGTTACAGTGGAATAAAAAGACAATATCAATGCCCCATAGAAGAGACGTGGAGGTCACAATAGCTTAACAAGACGGTTTTAATGCCCCTTGGAAGAGTGGTGGAGGTCGCAGTGGAATAAAAAGACAATATCAATGCCCCATTGGAAGAGTGGTGGAGGTTACAGTGGAATAAAAAGACAATATCAATGTCCCGTGGAAGAGACGTGGAGGTCACAGTAGCTTAACAAGACAGTTTTAATGCCCCTTGGAAGAGTGGTGGAGGTCGCAGTGGAATAAAATGACAATATCAATGCCCCTTAGAAGAGATGTGGAGGTCCCAGTAGAATAA
This sequence comes from Phyllobates terribilis, assembly GCF_046119375.1. Taxonomy (NCBI): domain Eukaryota; kingdom Metazoa; phylum Chordata; class Amphibia; order Anura; family Dendrobatidae; genus Phyllobates; species Phyllobates terribilis. The sequence goes on from NW_027362761.1 coordinate 161,518,771, forward strand.
AAAGACAATATCAATGACCCTTGGAAGAGACGTGGATGTCACAGTAGCTTAACAAGACGATTTTAATGCCCCTTACAAGAGCCTTGCAGTACAGCATATTAAAAACATTATTCCCATTATTGGGGAGTGGGTCTCCCATAATCTTTGCCTATGCCTTCCAAGCAAAAGCTGCCAAAAATTAGGACGTAAAAAATTGCAATGCCCCTTACAAGAGCCATGCAGTGCAGCATATTAAAAACATTATTCCCATTATTGGGGAGTGGGTCTCCCATAGTCTTTGCCTATGCCTTCCAAGCAAAAGCTGCCAAAAATTAGGACGGAGGAACTTGCAATGCTGGCAACACAGACCACGGTCACCCTGGTGGTATAGTGGTGGTGAAGGCTGAGGATAAGGAGAAGAGCAAAAAACAGCCAAAATGAGGAAGCGTATACCCATGTGTGGGTGTGAAGCGGTGCATGGGAATACACCTCCCGAAATAACACAGTGGATTTGACTTTATGTTACTCTGCTGTCATTTGGTGGTGATGAGAAGTCTGGCCCAATCCAGCCCTTGTTCATCTTGATAAGGGTCAGCTTGTCAGCATTGTCAGTTGACAGGTGAGTGAGCTTATCAGTTATAATTCCCCCAGCGGCACTAAAAACACGCTCCGATAACACGATAGCGGCAGGGCAGGCCAGGACCTCCAAGGTGTACAGAACGGGTTCATTCCAAGTGTCCAGCTTGGATACCCAATAATTAAAAGGCACAGAGGAATTACGGAGGACGCTGGTACGGTCGGCAAGGTACTCCCTCACCATCTTTTGAAACTATCCACTCCTTGTGAGAGTACCCCGCACCTCAGGGTCTGAAAGCTGGGCAGGTCTCAGAAAACTGTCCCAGAATGTTGACAGTGATCCCCTGCCTCTGCTGGATTGGAGTTGCGTCTCTCTCGCCTGTACGTCTTGGTTGGGCAACGAACTGTGACCTCTGCCGCTAGGGTGTTCAGATGGGAATTTTTTTAACAGTTCTGCAGCAAGGGCCTTCTGGTACTGCCCCATTTTTGTAGACCTCTCCACCTCAGGAATAAGAGAGTGAAAGTTTTCCTCGTAGCGGGGGTCTAAAAGTGTCACCAACCAGTAATGACAGTCACCCAACATTTTGACAACGCGAGGGTCACGGTTAAGGCAGCGTAACATAAAGTCAGCCATGCGTGCCAGACTGGTAACGGGCAGGACTTCTGTGTCCTCACCAAGATGATGACTGACTATGCTCTCCTCCTCCTCCTCCTCCCCCCTGTCTGCAGGCCCCCCACGCTGAACCAACGGTATGACAGTTGTACAGGTACTACCGTCTACAGCGCATGATACCAGCTCCTGTTCTTCCTCCTCCTCCTCCTCCTCTCCCTCATTGTCCCCCATTGCACGTTGGGATGAGATGAGGCTGGGCTGTGTGTAATCGCCCGCTATGGCTTCTTGATCCATCTCATCATACTCTGGCTGCAATGCCTCCTCTTTAATTCTCTGCAGAGAGCGTTGCAAAAGACAGACAAGTGGGATGCTGACGCTAATGATGGCGTCATCGCCACTCACCATCTTGGTGGACTCCTCAAAGTTTGTCAGGATGGTACATATGTCAGACATCCAGTTCCACTCCTGACACTCCTGAGGTCTTATGTGTGGAGTCTGACCTGAATATTGACGGCCTTGTTCCAGCTGGTACTCCACAACTGCTCTCTTCTGCTCACAAATCCTTTGCAACATGTGGAGGGTAGAGTTCCAACGTGTGGGGACATCACACACCAGTCGGTGTTCCGGAAGCTGCAAACGCTGCTGCAACACAACAAGGGCGGCGGAAGCTGTAGCCGACTTCCAAAAATGAGCTGACAGGCGGCGTACTTTGACGAGCAGATCTGGCAACTCGGAGTACGATTTAAGAAACCGCTGAACCACGAGGTTAAGCACATGAGCCAGGCATGGTATGTGTGTGATCTCGCCTCGCCTCAGAGCCACCACAAGGTTATGGCCATTGTCACACACGACCATGCCGTGATGTAGGTTCAGCGGTCCCAGCCACAGATCTGCCTGCTCTTTCACAGCTGTCCACAACTCACAAGCAGTGTGAGGTTTATCACCTAAGCTTATGAGTTACAGCACAGCCTTTTGCCGCTTGGCTGAGGCAGTACTGCAGTACTTGCAGCTTGTAACTGATGTGGTGATATCTGAGATGGAGGCTGACCATGAGGAGGAGGATGATGCGCAGGAGCTGTACAATGTGGGGGCAACTCTGACTGACATAGGGCCTGCAATCCTCGGTGTGGGGAGGATGTGTTCCGTCCTAAGGTCCGACTGGGTCCCAGCTTCCAATATGTTTACCCAGTGTGCCATCAGGGAGATGTACCGTCCCTGGCCGCAAGCACTTGTCCACGTGTCCGTTGTCAGGTGGACTCTCCCAGTAACTGCGTTGTTGAGGGCACTGCAGATGTTTTGGGACACGTGCTTGTGTAGTGCGGGGATGGCACACCGGGCAAAATAGTGTCGGCTGGGGACCGAGTACCGAGGGACGGCCACCGCCATAAGGTTGCGGAAGGATTCCGTCTCCACCAGCCTAAAAGGTCGCATTTCCAACGCAAGCAGTCGTGAAATGTGCGAATTTAGGACTGTGGCCTGTGGGGCGTTGGCTGCGAATTTGCGCTTTCGTTCAAAGGTCTGGGATATGGACAATTGAACGCTGCAGTGGGACGTGGACGTTGATGCTGTTTCTTGAGAAACTGCCATAACAAGTGAAGACTGAGAGGAGGGGGCATCTTTGCATGCAGTATGGACAGGGGATTGCCTTGCACGCACAACAGGGGGTTCTCTTATACGCACAACAATGGAAGAAGCAGTGGTGACACCCACTGACACTGGTCGTGGACCCTGGGGTTCGCCCCACAAAGTCGGGTGCTTTGCTGACATGTGCCTGATCATGCTGGTGGTGGTCAGGCTGGAAGTTTTGTCACTGATGCTGGCCTGGCAGGTGGTACAAATGGCCATTTTGGGGTTATCAGCAGAGTCTTTAAAAAAATTCCAGACTCTGGAAGACCTACCGGTTGTACTGGCAACGTCCCTCGTGTTGGTGTTACGGGGAACGGTTGCCCGCCTTCTGTCTGCAGCCACCACACTGCTTCTTCCTGCCTGTTGGGGTACTCTGCCTCCCTCCCCCTGTGTGCTGCTGGCCTCGCTCTTCTTGTCCTCCTGCCATGTTGGGTCAGTGACTAGATCATCCACCACCTCCTCCTCTTCCACTTCTGCACCACGGTCCTCCTCCTCGCTTCGTGGCAATTGTATCTCGTCATCGTCCACCTCTTGTGATAAATTGCCATCGTCGCCTTCCTGTGGCCGTGGCTGTTCAAATATTTGGCCATCTCTACATGGGATCTCCTCTTCCACCACTTCAAGCGGAGCAGGCGAGTGGCCCAAATATGGAAATGGTCCAGTGAACAGCTCTTCAGAGTGTCCAACTGTGGGATCAGTTGCTGTCTGACAACACTCGGCATGGTGGGAGGAAGGAACATCAGGGTGAGGAGGAGTATGCAGTCGAGACTCACGGCTACTAAGACTTGACCGTGTGGAAGACAGACTGGAGGTGGTGGTGCCCAGGTGACTGGAAGTATTATCTGCTATCCAATTAATAACCTGTTCACACTGATCAGTTCACAATAGGGTGTTGTGTGGTTCCATAGTAATTCGGTCAAGAACTGGGAGCGAGAAGATGTGGCTGTTGGTTGTGGCACATTTTCACCTTGGCCACGGCCCCGTCCTCTGCACGCACCATAACCAGAACGTCCAGTTCCACGTCCCTTGCCACGCGCCTTGCCCATTGTAAATGAAGTAAAATAGCTTACACTCGCACTATCAATGGCAAAAGGGTAATAAAAAGGAGATTTGAACCGTGGAAGAGGAAAATCACAGTTCTAGTTCTCTGGCCTACACCATAATCTTTTAAACAGATATAATTGTGTCTGAACAGTCAGCGAGACACTGAAACTGTTTTTTTTTTATGTAAAAAAGGCAAAAAGGTGGATAACACCCCGATTTGAACCGTGGAAGAGGAAAACTACAGTTCTAGTTCTCTGGCCTACACCAGAATATTTTAAACAGATATATTTGTGTCTGAACAGTCAGCTAGACACTCAAACTGTTTTTTTTTATGTAAAAAAGGCAAAAAGGTGGATTACACCCAGATTTAAACCATGGAAGCGGAAAACCACAGTTCTAGTTCTCTGGCCTATACCAGAATCTTTTAAACAGATATATTTGTGTCTGAACAGTCAGCGAGACACTCAAACTGTTTTTTTTATGTAAAAAAGGCAAAAAGGTGGATTACACCCAGATTTGAACCGTGGAAGAGGAAAACCACAGTTCTAGTTCTCTGGCCTACACCAGAATCTTTTAAACAGATATATTTGTGTCTGAAAAGTGTAACATCCCTGGCGGCATACTTGCATAGTGCACCACCTCCCACTATGCAAGACCACAATCTTACCTGCCTGTCCAGTCTGCTATTCCTGCTCCTGTGCATGCTGTTTGCATGTCCCTTGACTGACTGCTTAGGGCGGCGGCCGGGTTACTTCCTGATTCTTATAGCTGCTGTGGGCGCACCCCTAATGCGTCTCCAGCCTATTGCTGTGAGTCACTGGATATTTAAACCCCCTCCACCCAGTAGGAGGTGCCTGAGCAACTGTTACCCTCAGAGAGCTCCTTGCCTCTGATGTGCCAGGTCCCATTCTGTTTTTCCTGCCTGTCCGTCTTCCTGGAGGCTGTATTCCCAGGCCTGTCTGAACACGCTCCCAGCCTGTTCGTCCCACCTTCGGGGGGGCCGCATAACGAGACCTGTTATCTGTATCTTCTAGCCTGTTTGTCTGCCATTCTGGGGGCCGCATACCGAGACTCGCTCCTGTATCTCGCTGCAGTGTCAGTTCCTGTCTGAACACTCAGTTCCTGTCTGTACACTCTCCTAGCCTGTTTGTCTCTGTGTCCGTACCTTCCCTTTTCCTGCAGTCTCTGAACCTGCACCTAACTCCCACTCAATGTCTCTGTACTTCTGTTGTGAGTTTAGAGTCCACTCGCTACTTCATTTCAAGTACCTTGTGTGTATCTGGTTCTGCCTGTCCCTTCCTTTCTGTTCCATGTGAACAGAGCCCTGTCCTCTCTGATCTGCCTTGCTCACCGCTCCGGCGGTTCCTGCCTGCTCTGCCTTGCTCACCGCTCCGGCGGTTCCTGCCTGCTCTGCATTGCTCACCGCTCCGGCGGTTCCTGCCTGCTCTGCCTTGCTCACCGCTCCGGCGGTTCCTGCCTGCTCTGCATTGCTCACTGCTCCGGCGGTTCCTGCCTGCTCTGCCTTGCTCACCGCTCCGGCGGTTCCTGCCTGCTCTGCCTTGCTCACCGCTACGGCGGTTCCTGCCTGTTCCTGAGTCTCAGTCTGTACTGGACCCTATCTAGTCTTCACGCCAGCCGTGCTTGTCAGTACCCCCTGTCTGCATACCAGCCGTGCTTGCCAGTACCTCCCCCGTCTGTACGCCAGCCGTGCCTACCTATACCCACCAGTCTGTGTGCCAGCCTAACCTGCCTGTTCCTGTATTCCCCGGTGTGAGTCAACAGCCTTATCCGGGGTCTGACCTGGAGTAGCACCTGGTCCCTCTGCTCAGTTCCTCCCTGGTGCACGGCGTCATTAGCCGTCGTGCGACCTTGGTCGGATCGGGTGGATACTTAGTTACGCCCCTCCAGGCACTCTCCGGTTCATGGCACAGGGGAATCACTAAATCACGCACACGCCAGTCAGTCCGGGCGTGTGCATAACAAACAGTCAGCGAGACACTGAAACTGTTTTTTTTTTATGTAAAAAAGGCAAAAAGGTGGATAACACCCAGATTTGAACCGTGGAAAAGGAAAACCACAGTTCTAATTTCCTGACGTATACCAGACTTTTTTAAATAGATATATTTGTGTCTGAACAGTCAGCGAGACACTCAAACTGTTTTTATTTATGGAAAAAAGGCAAAAAAGTGGATAACACAGAGATTTGAACCGTGGAACTTCAAAACCACAGTTCTAGTTATCTGGCCGAAACCAGACTCTTTTAAACAGATATATTTGTATCTGAACACTCACAGACACACTCAATTTTTTTTTTGTGGGGGAAAAAATACCAAAAGGTTAATAAGACGGGTATTTGTACAGTCTGACTGAAGGGAAAAACAAACAAACGAGGATTTAGATGAAAAAAAAAGGATTTTTCCAGGCCCCTGAGACCTGGGGCTAAGTCTAGCAATTTGAGCAGCAGCAGCACACAGGACTGTAATGCAGTGTTTGTTGGTATAACCACTGCGTCTCCTATACAGCCTGCCTTCCTGCCTGCTTGATATCTGGGATGGATATTAGTCCTCAGAAGGACTGTTTGTTTGATTTTGCAGGCTTTAGAGACCCTACACTACCTATTTCGCAGTATAAATCTCTCCCTAGCTCAGCAGCACTCTCCCTACACTGTCTGATCCGGAGCGACTGTGTCCAAGATGGCGGCGCCCGGTTTTAAATACTCGAGGAGACGCTGTGCGGCCAGCCAATCACTGTAATGCCCACAGGAAGAAACTGAGCATTATCTGACAGAATTGCAGGGGTGCCAATACTTTTGGCCACCACTGTATATAATATACCATGTGCACATAGAGATCAGAGATATTGTTAAATATTAAGTACAGATATTCACTTTTATTTTAATTCTGAATTCTGTACCATACATTGCATAAGATTGCATCAGCCATTGTGCTAGGGTTTCTAGATGTCATGCGCTATTTGTGTATTTTTAGTTCAGTACCATAAGTAGAAGAACAGCTGGTATGACCGGCTATATAACCCATACATGAAGGGGGGCTCGGGTGCTCTTACCATTTCACAGGACACTGGACGACACATGGTGTTATACTGACACATGTGCTGGACACAGACAGATGCAATCTACCATCCAGAATCCCAGGAAAAGATGGGTGAATCTTAACTATTAAGCTAATTATGGACAAATGGACAATCACTTTGTAACTATTTAACTATTTTATGTAACTACTGAAATCATTCTTTTTATGGACAATCCAAGAATAAATCAATACATTTTTTAATAAGAATATCGTGATATAATCTGTGATCGATCGCATCTGATAAGAAGTCCTCGATAGAAAAATATACGGAAATAAGTATTTTTTTACATACATACAGGATAATATGTGACTGATATAATATCTGATGTCTCTACTCATAGTGTAATGTATACCATCACATACAGTACAGACCAAAAGTTTGGACACACCTTCTCATTTAAAGATTTTTCTGTATTTTCTTGACTATGAAAATTGTACATTCACACTGAAGGCATCAAAACTATGAATTAACACATGTGGAATTATATACTTAACAAAAAAGTGTGAAACAACTGAAAATATGTCTTATATTCTAGGTTCTGCAAAGTAGCCACCTTTTGCTTTGATGACTGCTTTGCACACTCTTGGCATTCTCTTGATGAGCTTCAAGAGGTAGTCACCGGAAATGGTTTTCACTTCACAGGTGTGCCCTGTCAGGTTTAATAAGTGGGATTTCTTGCCTTATAAATGGGGTTGGGACCATCAGTTGTTTTGTGCAGAAGTCAGGTGGATACACAGCTGATAGTCCTACTGAATAGACTGTTAGAATTTGTATTATGGCAAGAAAAAAAGCATCTAAGTAAAGAAAAAAACGAGTGGCCATCATTACTTTAAGAAATGAAGGTCAGTCAGTCCGAAAAATTGGGCAAACTTTGAATGTGTCCCCAAGTGCAGTTGCAAAAACCATCAAGCGCTACAAAGAAACTGGCTCACATGAGGACCGCCCCAGGAAAGGAAGATGTTACGGATCCGGATGGTGGAACCTCTGTGCTGCGGTGCAAGGAGGGACCATAGGGGCGTAACTAGGTATCAACTCGGACCGACCAAGGTCATACGGCGGCTCAATCGACTCCGTGACCAGTGAAGGACCGAGCAGAGGGACCAGGTGCTACTCTGGGGACCGACCTTGTATGAGAGCAGGTGACTCCCATGGGTCAGAAGGCAGGGACTGACCGGTACTGCAGGTGAGCACGGCAGGCTGGCTGACGGGTGATCTGGGCAGACGGACTGGCAGGCACGGCAGGTAGCAAGCAAGTGCCTCCAGGTAGGTGGGCTGGTAGGCACGGCAGGTAACAGGCAGGTGCTTCTAGGTAAGCGGGCTGGCAGGCACGTCAGGTAACAGGCAGGAGCCTCCAGGTAGGCAGGCTGGTAGGCACGGCAGGTAACAGTCAGGTGCTTCTAGGTAAGCGGGCTGGCAGGCACGGCAGGTAACAGGCAGGAGCCTCCAGGTAGGCTGGCTGGTAGGCACCGCAGGTATCAGGCAGGGGCTTCCAGGTAAGCGGGCTGGCGGGCTCAGCAGGTAACAGGCAGGTGCTTCCAGGTAAGCGGACTGGACTTATAGTCAGGCTGGCGGACTGGACTTGTAGTCAGGCTGGCGGACTGGACTTATAGTCAGGCTGGCGGACTGGACTTGTAGTCAGGCTGGCGGACTGGACTTGTAGTCAGGCTGGCGGACTGGACTTGTAGTCAGGCTGGCGGGCTGGACTTGTTGTCAGGCTTGCGGACTGGACTTGTAGTCTGGCTGGCGGGCTGGACTTGTAGTCTGGCTGGCGGGTTGGACTGGTAGTCAGGCTAGCAGCGGGACCTGAGGGCCGAAGCAGAGTATAACACACAAAGCTACAACCTTGCACGGGCACCTCCATTTTGGAGGAGGTGCCCTTTATATGAGAGGACCTCTGGCCATTGGCCGGGGACTCCTTAGGACGGCGCGCGTGGCCCCTTTAAGAGGGAGGGAGCGCGCGCACGCCCTAAGCCCAGTGCCCGGGAAGCTGCGCGTGCCGGCAGCAACAGTGGCAGGAGCGCCGGAGGATGCCGGGCAGGGAGCCGATACTACAGAAGACCAAGTGTCACCTCTGCATCTGAGGATAAGTTTATCCGAGTCACCAGCCTCAGAAATCGCAGGTTAACAGCAGCTCAGATTAGAGACCAGGTCAATGCCACACAGAGTTCTAGCAGCAGACACATCTTTACAAAAACTGTTAAGAGGAGACTTTGTGCAGCAAGCCTTCATGGTAAAATAGCTGCTAGGAAACCACTGCTAAGGACAGGCAACAAGCAGAAGAGACTTGCTTGGGCTAAAAAACACAAGGAATGGACATTAGACCAGTGGAAATCTGGGCTTTGGTCTGATGAGTCCAAATTTGAGATCTTTGGTTCCAACCACCGTGTCTTTGTGAGACGCAGAAAAGGTGAACGGATGGACTCTACATGCCTGGTTCCCACCGTGAAGCATGGAGGAGGAGGTTTGATGGTGTGGGGATGCTTTGCTGGTGACACTGTTGGGGATTTATTCAAAATTGAAGGCATACTGAACCAGTATGGCTACCACAGCATCTTGCAGCGGCATGCCATTCCATCCGGTTTGCATTTAGTTGGACCATCATTTATTTTTCAACAGGACAATGACCCCAAGCACACCTCCAGGCTGTGTAAGGGCTATTTGACCAAGAAGGAGAGTGATGGGGTGCTACGTTAGATTACCTGGCCTCCACAGTCACCAGACCTAAACCCAATCGAGATGGTTTGGGGTGAGCTGAACCACAGAGTGAAGGCAAAAGGGCCAACAAGTGCTAAGCATCTCTGGGAACTCCTTCAAGATTGTTGAAAGACCATTTCTGGTGACTACTAGGGTTGAGCGAGTATGTTCTGTCCGAGTATGCTCGGGCCGAGCTCCGAGTATTTATAGCTGCTCGGTGATGTGTTTGAATCCTCCCGTGTGCATGATTTGCAACTGTTTGACAGTTTTATTACATGAGAGGAATGTCTATTTCCTACACATTCCTCACATGTAATAAAACTGTCAAACAGTCGCAAATCATGCACACGGGAGCGATTCAACCATATCACTGAGCAGCTGTAAATACTCGGAGCTTGGCCCGAGCATACTCGGCGAAAGGGTTAATAGAACATACTCGCTCAACACTAGTGACTACCTCTTGAAGCTCATCAAGAGAATGCCAAGAGTGTGCAAAGCAGTCATCAAAGCAAAAGGTGGCTACTTTGAAGAACCTAGAATATAAGACATATTTTCAGTTGTTTCACACTTTTTTGTTAAGTATATAATTCCACATGTGTTAATTCATAGTTTTGATGCCTTCGGTGTGAATGTACAATTTTCAAAGTCATGAAAATACAGAAAAATCTTTAAATGAGAAGGTGTGTCCAAACTTTTGGTCTGTACTGTATGTAGTCATAGTATACGATATACCAGTCATATATTATCCTTTATGCTGTATGTGGCATAATATATGCACAGACATCCAATGTTATAGACAGGATAATTTCTGATATTTGCACTCATAGTATAATATCTACCATCACGTAATATCCTGTATATGACATCTGATTTCTGTAGTCATAGTATATCATATAATAATCTGTATATTGTATGTAGCAGGACCGACATACCATTGGTACAACCTGCGGCCTAAGAGGTAAAGAGGCCCACTTTTATATCCTAAGCAGGTCAAATTCAGCATAACAATGAGAGGCAGTGCGGTGGCTCAGTGGTCAGCACTGCAGTCTTGCAGCGCTGGGGTTCTGGGTTCAAATCCCACCAAGGACTATATCTACCAGGTGTTTGTATGTTCTCCCCATGTTTGCGCTGGGTTCTCCGGTTTCCTCCCATGCTGTAAAGACATACTGATAGGGAATCTAGATTGTGAGCCCCAATGGGGAGAATGATTATGACATATATAAAGATCTGTGGAATTAATGGTGCTATATAAGTGAATAAAATAAATAAATATTGTTCTGCAACAGACTCATATATTGTTCTTGAACAGGGGCCCTCTTCTATTTGTATCCAGCCCTGGTATGTGGCATACTATGTATAAAGACATCAGTTGCTATATACAGTATATTATGTGACTTATATCATATACAGATGCATTGATTGTAATTGATGCAAAAGGAGCCTCGACCAAGTATTGAGTGCATTTACTGAACATACATTTCAGTAGGCCAACATTTCGGACTTTAAAATAATTTTTCAAGCTGTTGTTTTAACATATTCTAATTTAATGAGATAATGACTTGTGTGTTTTCATTGGCTATAATCCATAATCATCAACATTAACAGAAATAAACATTTGAAATATATCACTCTGTTTGTAATGACTCTATATAATATATAAGATTACTTTTTGTATTGAAGAACTGAAATAAATTAACTTTTTGATGATATTCTAATTTAGTGAGATGCACCTGTATATTATGACCTGTTCTCTCTTCCAAATAGTCACCCTGGACAGCACAGGTGCAGTGAACAGTTAAAGACAAAGCCAGTATACACTGCTTCACTGCACAAGTGCTGGCTGCTGCCACAGTTGCCTTGTGATGATGTATCCATAAAACAGAATCTAAGGGACAACTCTGATGATCAGTATGTAAGAAGAAATTCTGTCCAAGTGATTGTCTTTTGTAAAAAAAAAATGTTTATTGGTATAATTAATCAAAAATAAAGAAAATTGAAATTATGGTATTTTTTGGACTATAAGACGCACTTTTTTCCTCCAAAATTTTGGTGTACTATAGTGTACTGTTGCTGTGGGTGGTGGGTGTGGGGGGGAGCGTCAGCGGCGTGTGGAGCACTGAATATTCACTCTCTTTAATAGCGGGCGCACAGTGTAAGCAGTGGTCGGGGCTCCTGCAGCTGCTCGGCGGCCACGCGTGCCCGCTATTAAACAGCATGAATATTCACTCTTCTCCACACCCATGGGCGAATGGGTGAATATTCATGCTCTTAAATAGCGGGCACACGCGATCGCCCAGCAGCAGCTACTAAGGTGAGTGAATAGTCACTACTTCCCACGTCCATAGTCCCGGCGTGGGAGCAGTGACTATTCCAGCAGCTCATCTTACCGTGTGAGGGCACATGGCAGTGATGTCATGCGAGGCTCACACTGTGAGATGAGTGCTAACAGGAAGCAGTGCTGGAGCAGAGGGAAGAAAGGTGAGTAGTATAATTTATTTTTTTGTGTGTAGTGTGATGAGAATGAGTGGTACCAAGCATACCAGGATGAGGGGGGCCATGCATACCAGGAAGAGGGATGAGCGGTGCCATGCATACCAGGATGAGGGATGAGGGGTGCCATGCATACCAGGATGAGGGGTGCCATGCATACCAGGATGAGTGGTGCCAAGCATACCAGGATGAAGGGTGCCATGCATACCATGATGAGGGGGGCCATGCATACCAGGAAAAGGGATGAGGGGTGCCATGAATACCAGGATGAGGGGTGCCATGCATACCAGGATGAAGGGTGCCATGCATACCAGGATGAGAGGGGCCAAGCATACCAGGAAGAGGGATGAGGGGTGCCATTCATACAAGGATGAGGGGTGCCAAGCATACCAGGATGAAGGGTGCCATGCATACCAGGATGAGTGGTGCCATGCATACCAGGAAGAGGGATGAGGGGGTCATGCATACTAGGATGAGGGGTGCCAAGCATACCAGGATGAGGGATGAAGGGTGCCATGCATACCATGCATACCAAGATGAGGGGTGAAGGGTGCCATGCATACAAGGATGAGGGGTGCCATGCATACCAGGGTGAGGGGTGCCATGCATACCAGGATAAGGGGGGCCATGCATACCAGGATGAGGGGATGGGGACCACGTATATCAGGAAGGAGGGGCCATATATACCAGGAGGGGGGATAATAGTACAGAATTGGGGGACATAACCCCTATTACAGTGTCAGCAGAAGACCCCCTCTCCCATAACAGTGCGTCATGACTAGTGTTGAGCAAATTTGTTCGGCATTTCAAATTCGTGTGCATGTTCGGGGTTCCGACTTGTTCGCGCCAAAAAAATCGGCTCCGCCCATGAACATCCCTGATTTGCCACGCTGAACACGAACACGAATTTTGAAATGCCGAATAAATTCGCTCAACACTAGCCATGACCACATTTTTTGTTAATTTTTTTTTATTTTCCTCCTCTAAAACCTAGGTGCGTCTTATGGTCTGGTGCTTCTTATAGTCCAAAAAATGCGGCAATTGAAAATCGTCTTTAACTTTAAAAGAAATCAAGATTTTAATTTTACGCAAAATCACGAAGCCCTGCATGGCCAAAAAATAATCTGAAAAAAATGTAGGGATGTGTAATGCAAAAGAAAATAATAATGTGATCAATTACCATCAAGTTCTAACAAAGACTTTTCAAAATGCGAGTCAGGGTTGGCGCCATCCCAGAGGGAACCACATCTATATTATGGGTATTGCGTATTTTATATATCTATCTACAGTCATGGCGTTGGCACCCTTGAAATTGTTCAAGAAAATGGAGTATTTCTCCCAGAAAATTATTGCAATTACACATGTTTTGTTATACACATGTTTATTTCTTTTGTGTGTATTGGAGCAACACAAAAAATTTTAGAAAAAATGGCAAATTGGACATAATTTTAAAAACAAAAACAAAACTGGCTGGACAAAATTGATGGCACCCTCAACTTAATATTTGCTTGCACACCCTTTGGAATAAATAACTGCAATCAATCGCTTCTAGTGTTGAGCGAGCATGCTCGACACATCTCACTACTCGGGATGTTCGGCGAGCACCGAGCATTTTCGGGTTACTCGGGCGGGAGCTTGGGTCTCTGCCCTGCATGTTTGGCGCTCTTTACAGAGCCAATGAACATGCAGGGATTGCCAGCCAGTCACTGTAATGCCGCAGCCATGTTGGTTGTGGGCATTACAATGATTGGCTGGCCACACAGCGTCACCTCGAGTATTTAAAGCCGCCATCTTGGACACAGTCGCTCCGGATCAGACAGTGTAGGGAGAGTGCTGCTGAGCTAGGGAGAGATTTATACTGCGAAATAGGTAGTGTAGGGTCTCTAAAGCCTGCAAAATCAAACAAACAGTCCTTCTGAGGACTAATATCCATCCCAGATATCAGGCAGGCAGGCTGTATAGGAGACACAGTGGTTATACCAACAAACACTGCATTACAGTCCTGTGTGCTGCTGCTGCTCAAATTGCTAGACTTAGCCCCAGGTCTCAGGGAAAATCCTTTTTTTTCATCTAAATCCTCTTTTTTTTTTCCCTCAGTCAGACTGTACAAACACCCGTCTTATTAACCTTTTGGTATTCCCCCCCCCAAAAAAAAAAATTGAGTGTGTCTGTGAGTGTTCAGACACAAATATATCTGTTTAAAAGAGTCTGGTTTCGGCCAGATAACTAGAACTGTGGTTTTGAAGTTCAACGGTTAAAATCTCTGTATTATCCACTTTTTTGCCTTTTTTCCATAAAAAAAACAGTTTGAGTGTCTCGCTGACTGTTCAGACACAAATATATCTGTTTAAAAGATTCTGGTATAGGCCAGAGAACTAGAACTGTGGTTTTCCTCTTCCATGGTTCAAATCTGGGTGTAATCCACCTTTTTGCCTTTTTTACATAAAAAAAAAGAGTTTGAGTGTCTCGCTGACTGTTCAGACACAAATATATCTGTTTAAAAGATTCTGGTATAGGCCAGAGAACTAGAACTGTGGTTTTCCTCTTCCATGGTTCAAATCTGGGTGTAATCCACCTTTTTGCCTTTTTTACATAAAAAAAAAGAGTTTGAGTGTCTCGCTGACTGTTCAGACACAAATATATCTGTTTAAAAGATTCTGGTATAGGCCAGAGAACTAGAACTGTGGTTTTCCTCTTCCATGGTTCAAATCTGGGTGTAATCCACTTTTTTGCCTTTTTTACATAAAAAAGAACAGTTTGAGTGTCTCGCTGAATGTTCAGACACAAATGTATCTGTTTAAAAGATTCTGGTGTAGGCCAGAGAACTAGAACTGTGGTTTTCCTCTTCCACGGTTCAAATCTGGGTGTAAATCACCTTTTTGCCTTTTTTACATAAAAAAAACTGTTTCAGTGTCTCGCTGACTGTTCAGACACAAATATATCTGTTTAAAAGATTCTGATGTAGGCCAGAGAACTAGAACTGTGGTTTTCCTCTTCCACGGTTCAAATCTGGGTGTAATCCACCTTTTTGCCTTTTTTACATAAAAAATAACAGTTTGAGTATCTCGCTGACTGTTCAGACACAAATATATCTGTTTAAAAGATTCTGGTGTAGGCCAGAGAACTAGAACTGTGGTTTTCCTCTTCCACGGTTCAAATCTGGGTGTAATCCACCTTTTTGCCTTTTTTACATTAAAAAAAACAGTTTGAGTGTCTCGCTGACTGTTCAGACACAAATATATCTGTTTAAAAGATTCTGGTGTAGGCCAGAGAACTAGAACTGTGGTTTTCCTCTTCCACGGTTCATATCTGGGTGTAATCCACCTTTTTGCCTTTTTTACATAAAAAAAAACAGTTTGAGTGTCTCGCTGACTGTTCAGACACAAATATATCTGTTTAAAAGATTCTGGTGTAGGCCAGAGAACTAGAACTGTGGTTTTCCTCTTCCACGGTTCATATCTGGGTGTAATCCACCTTTTTGCCTTTTTTACATAAAAAAAAACAGTTTAAGTGTCTCGCTGACTGTTCACACACAAATATATCTGTTTAAAAGATTCTGGTGTAGGCCAGAGTGTTACGCTCGCGCCTGGACAGACTGGCGTGAGCGTGATTAGTGATCCCACTGTACCATGAACCGAGAAGTGCCTGGAGGGGCGTAATTAAGTATCAACCCGATCCGATCAACGTCGCACGGCGGCTTAGTCGACTCCGTGGACCAAGGAGGAACCGAGCAGAGGGACCAGGTGCGACTCCAGGTCAGACCCCGGTCACAGTTGTTGACCCACACCGGGGAATACAGGAACAGGCAGGTTAGACTGGCATACAGGCAGGTGGGTATTGGCAAGCACGGATGATATGCAGACAGGTGGGCACTGGCAAGCACGGCTGGTATGCAGACAGGTGGGCACTGGCAAGCACGGCTGGTATGCAGACAGGGAGGTACTAGCAGGTTGGAGCGCAGGCTGGATAAGGTCCAGTACAGACTGGGAGACGGGTTTAGAGCCGCAGATGCGGTAGTCTAGCAGAGTAAAGCGAAACCGCAGGTGCGGTGGA
Source organism: Phyllobates terribilis (assembly GCF_046119375.1). NCBI lineage: Eukaryota > Metazoa > Chordata > Amphibia > Anura > Dendrobatidae > Phyllobates > Phyllobates terribilis. Next base: position 161,534,939 of record NW_027362761.1, read on the forward strand.
CAAGGCTGAGCAGAGCGAAACCGCAGGTGCGGTGGACAAGGCTGAGCAGAGCAAAACTGCAGGTGCGGTGGACAAGGCTGAGCAGAGCGAAACCGCAGGTGCGGTGGACAAGGCTGAGCAGAGCGAAACCGCAGGTGCGGTGGACAAGGCTGAGCAGAGCAAAACCGCAGGTGCGGTGGACAAGGCTGAGCAGAGCCATTTGTACCACCTGCCAAGCCAGCATCAGCAGGGGTGACAAAACTACCAGCCTGACCACCACCAGCCTGATCGGGCACATGTCAGCAAAGCACCCGACTTTGTGGGGCGAACCCCAGGGTCCACGACCAGTGTCAGCGGTTGTCACCACTGCTTCTTCCGCTGTTGTGCGTGTAAGAGAACCCCATGTTGTGCGTGCAAGGTAATCCCCTGTCCATACTGCATGCAAAGATGCCCCCTCCTCTCAGTCTTCACTTGTTATGGCAGTTTCTCAAGAAACAGCGTCAACGTCCACGTCCCACCGCAGCGTTCAATTGTCCATATCCCAGACCTTTGAACGAAAGCGCAAATTCGCAGCCAACGCCCCACAGGCCACAGTCCTAAATTCGCACATTTCACGACTGCTTGCGTTGGAAATGCTGCCTTTTAGGCTGGTGGAGACGGAATCCTTCCGCAACCTTATGGCGGTGGCAGTCCCTCGGTACTCGGTCCCCAGCCGACACTATTTTGCCCGGTGAGCCATCCCCGCACTACACAAGCACGTGTCCTAAAACATCTGCCGTGCCTTCAACAACACAGTTACTGGGAGAGTCCACCTGACAACAGACACGTGGACAAGTGCTTATGGCCAGGGACGGTACATCTCCCTGACAGCACACTGGGTAAACATAGTGGAAGCCGAGACCCAGTCGGACCTTGGGGCGGAACACATCCTCCCCACACCGAGGACTGTGGGCCCTATGTCAGTCAGAGTTGCCCCCACAGTGTACAGCTCCTGCGCATCATCCTCCTCCTCATGTTCAGCCTCCATCTCAGATATCACCACATCAGTTACAAGCTGGAAGCATTGCAGTACTGCCTCAGCCAAACGGCAACAGGCTGTGCTGAAACTCATAAGCTTAGGTTATAAACCTCACACTGCTTGTGAGCTGTGGACAGCTGTGAAAGAGCAGGCAGATCTGTGGCTGAGACCGCTGAACCTACATCCAGGCATGGTCGTGTGTGACAATGGCCGTAACCTGGTGGCGGCTCTGAGGCGAGGCGAGATCACACACGTACCATGCCTGGCTCATGTGCTTAACCTCGTGGTTCAGCGGTTTCTTAAATCGTACTCCGAGTTGCCAGATCTGCTCGTCAAAGTACGCCGCCTGTCAGCTCATTTTCGCAAGTCGGCGACAGCTTCCGCCGCCCTTGCTGTGTTTGCAGCTTCCAGCACACTGACTGGTGTGTGATGTCCCCACACGTTGGAACTCTACCCTCCACATGTTGCAAAGGATTTGTGAGCAGAAGAGAGCAGTTGTGGAGTACCAGCTGCAATAAGGCCGTCGATATTCAGGTCAGACTCCACACATAAGACTTCAGGAGTGGACCTGGATGTCTGACATATGTACCATCCTGACAAACTTTGAGAAGTCCACCAAGATGGTGAGTGGCGATGACACGATCATTAGCGTCAGCATCCCACTTGTCTGTCTTTTGCAACGCTCTCTGCAGAGAATTAAAGAGGAGGCATTGCAGCCAGAGTATGATGAGAAGGATCAAGAAGCCATAGCGGGCGATTACACACAGCCCAGCCTCATCTCATCCCAACATGCATTGGGGGACAATGAGGGAGAGGAGGAGGAGGAAGAACAGGAGCTGGTATCATGCGCTGTAGACGGTAGTACCTGTACAACTGTCATACCGTCAGTTCAGCGTGGGTGGCCTGAGGACAGGGGGGGAGGAGGAGGAGGAGAGCATGGTCAGTCGTCATCTTGGTGAGGACACGGAAGTCTTGCCCGTTACCAGTCTGGCACGCACGGCTGACTTTGCTACGCTGCCTTAACCGTGACCCTTGCGTTGTCAAAATGTTGGGTGACAGTCATTACTGGTTGGTGACACTTTTAGACCCCCGCTACAAGGAGAACTTTCACTCTCTTATTCCTGAGGTGGAGAGGTCTACAAAAATGGGGCACCACCAGAAGGCCCTCGCTGCAGAACTGTTAAAAAAATTCCCATCTGAACACGCTAGTGGCAGAGGTCACAGTTCGTTGCCCAACCAAGGCGTACAGGCGAGAGAGACGCAACTCCAATCCAGCAGAGGCAGGGGATCACTGTCAACGTTCTGGGACAGTTTTCTGAGACCCGCCCAGCTTACAGGCCCTGAGGCGCGGGGTACTCTCACAAGGAGTGGAAAGTTTCAAAAGATGGTGAGGGAGTACCTTGCCGACCGTACCAGCGTCCTCCGTGATTCCTCTGTGCATTTTAATTATTGGGTATCCAAGCTGGACACTTGAAATGAACTCGCTCTGTACGCCTTGGAGGTCCTGGCCTGCCCTGCCACTAGCGTGTTATCGGAGCGTGTTTTTAGTGCCGCTGGGGGAATTATAACTGATAAGTGCACTTACCTGTCAATTGACAATGCTGAAAAGCTGACCCTTATCAAAATGAACAAGGGCTGGATTGGGCCAGACTTCTCATCACCACCAAATGACAGCAGAGTAACATAAAGTCAAATCCACTGTGTTATTTCGGGAGGTGTATTCCCATGCACCGCTTCACACCCACACATGGGTATACGCTTCCTCATTTCGGCTGTTTTTTGCTCTTCTCCTTATCCTCAGCCTCCACCACCACTATACCACCAGGTTGACCGTGGTCCGAGTTGCCAGCACTGCAAATTCCTCCGTCCTAATTTTTGGCAGCTTTTGCTTGGAAGGCATAGGCAAAGACTATGGGAGACCCACTCCCCAATAATGGGAATAATGTTTTTAATATGCTGTACTGCATGGCTCTTGTAAGGGGCATTGCAAGTTCCTCCGTCCTAATTTTTGGCAGCTTTTGCTTGGAAGGTATAGGCAAAGACTATGGGAGACCCACTCCCCAATAATGGAAATAACGTTTTTAATATGCTGTACTGCATGGCTCTTGTAAGGGGCATTGCAAGTTCCTCCATCCTAATTTTTGGCAGCTTTTGCTTTGAAGGCATAGGCAAAGACTATGGGAGACCCACTCCCCAATAATGGGAATAATGTTTTTAATATGCTGTACTGCATGGCTCTTGTAAGGGGCATTAAAATCGTCTTGTTAAGCTACTGTTACCTCCATGTCTCTTCCAAGGGTCATTGATATTGTCTTTTTATTCCACTGGGACATCCACCACTCTTCCAAGGGGCATTGATATTGTTTTTTTATTCCACTGCGACCTCCACCACTCTTCCAAGGCGCATTGATATTGTCTTTTTATTCCACTGCGACCTCCACCACTCTTCCAAGGGGCATTGATATTGTCTTTTTTATTCCACTGCGACTTCCACAACTCTTCCAAGGGGCATTGATATTGTCTTTTTATTCCACTGTAACCTCCACCACTCTTCCAAGGGGCATTGATATTGTCTTTTTATTCCACTGGGACCTCCACCACTCTTCCAAGGGGCATTGATATTGTCTTTTTATTCCACTGGGACCTCCACCACTCTTCCAAGGGGCATTAAAACCGTCTTGTTAAACCACTCTGAACTCCATGTCTCTTCCAAGGGGCATTAAAATCGTCTTGTTAAGCTACTGTGACCTCCACGTCTCTTCCAAGGGTCATTGATATTGTCTTTTTATTCCACTGGGACCTCCACCACTCTTCCAAGGGGCATTGACATTGTCTTTTTATTCCACTGCGACCTCCACCACTCTTCCAAGGGGCATTGATATTGTTTTTTCATTCCACTGGGACCTCCACCACTCTTCCAAGGGGCATTGATATTGTCTTTTTATTCCACTGTAACCTCCACCACTCTTCCAAGGGGCATTGATATTGTCTTTTTATTCCACTGGGACCTCTACCACTCTTCCAAGGAGCATTGATATTGTTTTTTTATTCCACTGCGACCTCCACCACTCTTCCAAGGGGCATTGATATTGTCTTTTTATTCCACTGTAACCTCCACCACTCTTCCAAGGGGCATTGATATTGTCTTTTTATTACACTGGGACCTCCACCACTCTTCCAAGTGGCATTGATATTGTCTTTTTATTCCACTGCGACCTCCACCACTCGTCAAAGGGGCATTGATATTGTCTTTTTATTCCACTGGGACCTCCACCACTTTTTCAAGGGGCATTGATATTGTCTTTTTATTCCACTGGGACCTCCACCACTCTTCCAAGGGGCATTGATATTGTCTTTTTATTCGACTGGGACCTCCACCACGCTTCCAAGGGGCATTAAAACCGTCTTGTTAAACCACTCTGAACTCCACGTCTCTTCCAAGGGGCATTAAAACCATCATGTTAAACCACTCTGACCTCCACGTCTCTTCCAAGGGGCATTAAAACCGTCTTGTTAAACCACTCTGAACTCCACGTCTCTTCCAAGGGGCATTAAAATCGTCTTGTTAAGATGCTGTGACCTCCACACGTCTCTTCCAAGGGTCATTGATATTGTCTTTTTATTCCACTGGGACCTCCACCACTCTTCCAAGGGGCATTGATATTGTCTTTTTATTCCACTGAGACCTCCACCACTCTTCCAAGAGGCATTGATATTGTCTTTTTATTCCACTGTAACCTCCACCACTCTTCCAAGGGGCATTGATATTGTCTTTTTATTCCACTGGGACCTCCACCACTCTTCCAAGGGGCAGTGATATTGTCTTTTTTATTCCACTGGGACCTCCACTTCTCTTCCCAGGGGCATTAAAACAATCTTGTTAAACCACTCTGAACTCCACGTCTCTTCCAAGGGTCATTAAAACCATCTTGTTAAGCTACTGTGACCTCCACGTCTCTTCCAAGGGGCATTAAAACAGTCTTGTTAAACCACTCTGAACTCCACAGCTTTTCCAAGGGGCATTGAAATGTTGTTTTTAATTACCTCTAACCTCCACGACTCTTCCAACGGGCATTGCATTTCCTCCTAATTTTAGTCAGCTTTTGCTTTTCAATGCATAGGCGAACACTAAGGGAGACCCACTCCCCAATAATGGGTAGAAGGTTTTTAGTACGCTGTAATCCACGTCTGTTTCAAGGGGCATTGCAGTTCCTCATAATTTTTGGAAAGCCTTCCATTCACTGCTTAGGCCAACAGTGTACAGGAGACTCAGTTGCTATAAATGGAAAAAACGGTTTAGTTAAGGCCCTCTGACCTCCATGTCACTTCCAAGGGGCATTGGAGTGCTTCGAAATTTTTGGTAGGCATTGCACTCACTGTATGCCCTATAACTGTGTAGCCGAACCGCTCCTTTTGGTACAGAAACATATCCTACAAGACATGTGTGGTTGACTGGCCTGATATTGATGTGAATGGTCCCTGTTCCTCCTGCTCTTTCTCCTTTGCCACCACCTCATCCATCATTCATCACCTGAAGCTTTGTTTTAACGGGAGTCATAAAACTGGGAAAGTAGCAGGAAAACATCCAGCAATCCTCGGAGGAGGTAGGATATGCGCCAAAACGCTGACCACCTCAGGCCTAGCCACTACTACATACATGCGCTTGCATTCCAAGGAACAGAAAGCTAAGGAGATGGATGGCCTCATGATCATGAATAATTTACTCGTTGTGTAGGAGGCCGACCACTGCTGCTGTCTACCTTCTGAACTTTGTGTTAAAGCCTGATTGACCCAGGACTCGCAATCCTCTATGTCTCGAGGACGTGTTGCATCCCAGTGTCCAACTGTGTCCCGGCTTCCACAATCTTAACCCAGTGTGAAGGCGTCAGTGAGATGGACCATCCCTGGCCACATTCACTTGTCCATGTGTTTGTGGTTAGGCTGTCCTTCCCACTAAATGCACTGGGGAGGGCACAGGTAATGTTTTGGTGTGCGCGCTTGTCTATAAGGCGCACCGGGACAAATAGGGGTGCATGGGGACCATTTATGGACATCCGGCCGCCGGGCGGCTGGGGACTGAGTATGGATACCAGGCCGCCGACGCAGCCATGACATGGTGGCCGGTGTCTGCCTCCACAAGCCTAAAAGGCCTCATTTCAAGTGCAAGCAAGCTAGCAGTATGGTATTGAAGCCTGGGGGTGGGTGGGTGGCAGGCTGCACACTTACGCTTGCATTCCAAGAAAACAAAGCAGATGCTAACTTTTATCATCATCATCATGCTCCTCACCTTGGCACTCTCAACTCCCCTGATGGAGAAGCCAGGGCCCACCGGAGGAGTCTGGTTGTCTGGTGGGCTCGTCCAATGCTGCCCTAAAGCAGGCCAGGCTAAGAAAAGAGTGGGGAAGGTTACCGGGACAAATAGTGGCGGCTGGGGACTGAGTATGGAGACCTCGCTGCCGAAGCAGCCATGAGGTAGGGCCAGCTTCGGCCTCCTCCAAACTAAAAGGCCCCATTTCAAGTGCAAGCTAGCAGTATGGTATTGCAGCCTGGGGGTGGGTGGGTGGCAGGCTGCACACTTACGCTTGCATTCCAAGAAAACAAAGCAGATGCTAACTTTTATCATCATCATCATGCTCCTCACCTTGGCACTCTCAACTCCCGTGATGGAGAAGCCAGGGCCCACCGGAGGAGTCTCTGGTTGTCTGGTGGGCTCGTCCAATGCTGCCCTAAAGCAGACCAGGCTAAGAAAAGTGTGGGGAAGGTTCCCGGGACAAATAGTGGCGGCTGGGGACTGAGTATGGAGACCTCGCCGCCGACGCAGCCATGAGATAGTGGCCAGCTTCGGCCTCCTCCAAACTAAAAGGCCCCATTTCATGTGCAAGCTAGCAGTATAGTATTGCAGCCTGGGGGTGGGTGGGTGGTTGGCTGCATATTTGCGCTTGCATTGCAAGGAATGGGGGAGGTACAATTGAACACTGCCCTGGGACAAGGACTTGCACGGGTATAGTTGCAAGTCTGCATCTTCTGATGCGGCAAGGATCACTTCTGATGGGCACACTTTTAGGCAGTGACCTGCATGTCAGAGATGCTTCCAGGGATCTTCCCCATGCTGTTCCCATGTCTTTTCAGCACTGTATGCATGTGTCACACAGCACATGGCCAGATAAGGTTGTAAAATGTTAAAATGACATTTCCCGGTGAATGCATTTGTCACGGTTGAAAGCAATACAAAAGTGCAAAAACGCATAAAAAATGCTACTTGTGAACATAGCCCAAGGTGTGGAGGAGTTTTTTTGTTTTTGGTTATTTATTTTACCTTATACACAAGTCTTTACCCTGGAAAGGATGTTCCTTAACATATTTCACAGGAAAACAGTTTCAATTTCGCTTTTGAACGTTTTATTGTGAGCCCGTAAAAGTGGCTTAATACCTCTGACCACGTTGTTGACAGCAGTGACCTGGGGGTCAGAAATGCTTCCTGGGGCGATCCCCATGCTGTCCCCATGTCATTTGAGCACTGTCACTATCGTTTTGGGCACTTTTTAGGCTTTCTACAGACTGCTGGTGGTGCCGCCGCAAAAATGCTCGGGTCTCCCATAGACTAACATTGGGCTCGTTGCTCGGGTCGAGCACCCTAGTATCACGGTGAGCTCGGCCCGAGCTTCGGGCACTCGAGCATTTTAGTGCTCGATCAACACTAATCGCTTCCTATAACCATCAACAAGCTTCTTACATCTCTCTACTGGAATTTTGGACCACTCTTTTGCAAACTTCTCCAGGTCTCTCATATTTGAAAGGTGCCTTCTCCCAACAGCAATTTTAAAATCTCTCCACAAGTGTTCAATGGGATTTAAATCCGGATTAATTTCTGGCTGCTCCAGAACTCTCCAGGGTGTTGTTTCCATCCATTTCTGGGTGCTTCTTGAAGTATGTTTGTGAGCATTGTCCTGTTGGAAGACCCATGACCTAGGATGCAAGCCAAGCTTTCTGACACTGGGCACTAGAATGCGACCCAAAATCCTTTGATAATCTTCAGATTTCATGATGCCTTGAAAACAGTCAAGACACCAAGTGCCAGAGGCAGCAAAGCAACCCCAAAACATCTTTAAACCATCACCATATTTTACTGTAGGTACTATGTTCTTTTCTTTGTAGGCCTCATTCCATTTTTGGTAAACAGTAGAATGATGTTCTTCACCAAAAAGCTCTATCTTGGTCTCATCTGTCCACAAGATGCTTTCCCAGACGGATTTTGGTTTAGTCTTGTACAGTACATTTTGGCAAACTGCAGTCTAGCTTTTTTATGTCTCTGTGTCAGCAATGGGGTCCTCATGTGTCTCCTGCCATAATGTTTCATTTCATTCAAATGTCGACGGATAGTTTGCACTGACACTGATGCACCCTGAGCCTGCAGGATAACTTGAATTTCTTTGGAACTTGATTGGGGCAGCTTATCCATACTCTGGACTATCCTGCGTCGCAACCTTTCAACAATTTTTCTCTGATGTTCTCGTCCAGGGAGATTAGCTGTAGTGCCATGGGTTGTAAACTTCTTGATTATGTTGCACATGTTGCACACCGTGGACAAAGGAACATCAAGATCTGTGGAAATGGAATTGGAACCTTGAGATTGTTGAGATTTTTCAACAAATTTGGATTGCAAGTCCTCAGTCAGTACTCTTTTCCTTTTTCTGTTCTCCATGCTTAGTGTGGCACATACAGACAAGCAATGCAAATATTAAGTCAGCTCCTCCTCTTTTTATCTGGTTTCAGGTGTGATTTTCATGTTGCCCACACCTGTTACTTGCCACAAGTGAGTTTGAACGAGCATCACATGCTTGAAATAAGGTTTTTTACCCACATTTTGGAAAAGGTGCCAACAATTTTTGCTCATTTTGGGAGTGTTGTGGGAAATTATGTCCAATTTGCCTTTTTTTCTCTGATTTCTGTGTTGTTCTAATACACACAAAGGAAATAAACAGGTGTGTAACAAAAACACGTGTAATTGCTGAAATTTTCGGGAACAATTTAAGGGTGCCAAAACTTTCGGCTATGACTGTATGTTTCCAGTTTGAGGTGAAGCTTTTATGTTTATGTGGCCAGTCCTATTATTTGCCTTGGTGCATATGGCCTGACTTTACCTCAATTGTGCAGGCTATTGCTTACCCCAGAGAGCATTGCATGGCCTATCAGTGTCCTTAAACTGGCATGTAAGGCATGTCACTCTTCACAAGTAAAAATGTTACCCCTTAGACCACAGGCCTCTCATATAACCAAATCAGATCTCACACTTTGCACTAAGGAGGGGCAACTCCCCGAAACATGTGTCTGCAAATTGAGATTCTGGTTTGGCTGTTATCCATATCCATTTTGGCTTTTATCCTTAGACATGTGGCAAGGCTTCATGAAGGGTCTTTATTGACTCTTTGGATTGCTACTTCCAATAGGTGGCACTGGAGTTCTTGTCCTCTCTGAGGAGGCAATTTGCATACTTACTTATTATTAACATTCTCGCTTTTTTGATGATATCTGGTCACATTGTTATTCGCTATTGCACATGCCCTAGTTTTTTTCTGATTATTTTATGGACCATGTTTGCAGTAATCATGATGTAGATGTAATTACTACTTACTGTGACTTATCACTATATTTTTCATACTTTTTGTCTAATTTTACTCTGCATTATATTTGTATAAAATGACTTGATTTTTTAATTCTTTGCATTTTGTCTGTATAATCATGTATACATACTCCGATGTCTTCCCTCAGGTGATTTCCTCTTTTTCCTATCATGTTACTCATTTTTATTCTTTTTAACAGTCTATGCATTTTATGGTCACATAATATGAGGTTGATATACTGTATTTTGTAATTCTTTTATCTAATTTACTAGGTGCTGACCATCTTTTAGGCATCATTCACAAGTCTTTGTTTAAATACAACAGTGGGGTAAAGGGTCACGTTCCTTTGTGATCAGAAATATGTACATTTGCAATCAAAATTATTCAAACCCATGTCAAATTTATTTTTTTAAGCAAAATTTACAAACTTTCAGCTGTTTGCAATAAACCAATCAAACAAGAACAATTTAAATAGCTCAACATTGGGCCTCATTCACACGTCTGTGCAGGGGCGGACACTGACTGCTTGGGGCCCCTGTGCAAGAAATGTGTCTGGGCCCCCCACCTTTTATGGCGACAAAGCTACAGATGTATATACACTACTCAAAATAATAAAGGGAACATTCAAATAACACATCCTAGATCTGAATGAATGTAATATTCTCATTGAATACTTTGTTCTGTACAAAGTTGAATGTGCTAACAACAAAAATCACACAAAAATCATCAATAGAAATCAAATTTATTAACCAATGGAGGCCTGGATTTGGAGTCACCCCCAAAATTAAAGTGGAAAAACACACTAAAGGCTGATCCAACTTTGATGTAATGTCCTTAAAACAAGTCAAAATGAGGCTCAGTATTGTGTGTGGTCTCCACGTGCCTGTATGACCTCCCTACAATGCCTGGGCATGCTCCTGATGAGGTTGCGGATGGTCTCCTGTGGGATCTCCTCCCAGACCTGGACTTATGCATCCGCCAACTCCTGGACAGTCTGTGGTGCAACGTGACGTTGGTGGATGGAGCGAGACATGATGTCCCAGATGTGCTCAATCGGATTCAGGTCTGGGGAACGGGCGGGCCAGTCTATAGCTTCAATGCCTTCATCTTGCAGGAACTGCTGACACACTCCAGCCACATGAGGTCTGGCATTGTCCTGCATTAGGAGGAACCCAGGGCCAACCGCACCAGCATATGGTCTCACAAGAGATCTGAGGATTTCATCTCGGTACCTAATGGCAGTCAGGCTACCTCTGGCGAACACATGGCATGGAGGTCTGTGCGGCCCTCAAAAGAAATGTCACCCCACACCATTACTGACCCACTGCCAAACTGGTCATGCTGAAGGATGTTGCAGGCAGCAGATCGCTCTCCACGGCGTCTCCAGACTCTGTCACATCTGTCACATGTGCTCAGTGTGAACCTGCTTTCATCTGTGAAGACCACAGGACACCAGTGGTGACTTTGCCAATCCTCGTGTTCTGTGGCAAATGCAAAGCGTCCTGCACGGTGTTGGGGTGTGAGCACAACCCCCATCTGTGGACGTCGGGCCCTCATACTACCCTCATGGAGTCAGTTTCTAACTGTTTGTGCAGACACATGCACATTTGTGGCCCTCTGGAGGTCATTTTGCAGGGCTCTGGCAGTGCTCCTCCTGTTTCTCCTTGCACAAAGGCAGAGGTAGCGGTTCTGCTGCTGGGTTGTTGCCCTCCTATGGCCCCCTCCACGTATCCTGGTGTACTGGCCTGTTTCCTGGTAGCGCCTCCAGCCTCTTGACACTACGCTGACAGACACAGCAAACCTTCTTGCCACAGCTTGCACTGATGTGCCATCCTTGATGAGCTGCACTACCTGAGTAGTTCTGTGGGTTGTAGAGTCCGTCTCATGCTACCACGAGTGTGAAAGCACAACCAACATTCAAAAGTGACCAAAACATCAGCTAAAAAGCATTGGTACTGAGATGTGGTCTGTGGTCCCCACCTGCAGAACCACTCCTTTATTGAGTGTGTCTTGATTATTGCCAATAATTTCCATCTATTGTTTATTCCATTTGCACAACAGCATGTGAAATTGATTGTCAATCAGTGTTGCTTCCTAAGTGGACAGTTTGATTTCACAGAAGTTTGATTTACGTGGCGTTATATTCTGTTGTTTAAGTGTTCCCTTTATTTTTTTGAGCAGTGTATAACCACACACACATATATACCTCTTACATCGTCTCCTTTATTATGTATATTGCCGTCCCTTATTACACAGTGCCCTCTCTTGTTATGTACAGATCCGGCCCTTACATATTGGATTATTTATAGCCCCCTGTCTTTATTACATAACGTCCTCTCTTGTTAGATATATAATGCAATGACTTCTGATGGAGCATTGGAAAGCTTCTTTTCTAATGGAGAAGCTGATGGACTGGTCTTCTGGTCACCGGCTGCTCCATCAGCAGTCATTTTATATCTAACAAAAGAGGACTATGTAATAAAAGAGGGTGCTGTGACAGACAAAAATAACAAGAATATGCTTTGTAAGGGACAGCACTGTACATAACTGCAGAGGAAGATATATAATAAGAGACGGCACCATATATAACTAGAGAGGATGGTACGTAATAAAGGAGGGTGTTATACATAATAAAAGATGAAACTATATAACTAAGGATGGCGCTGTACATAATAAGAGAGCACACTATATACTAAGGGACTGTGCTATACATAATAACGCTACATTCCTGCATCTGTATTCAGTGTCGGTGTGCTGCCCGCTTTTACAGGCATGTCCTATTCTGATCCTCAAAATCGAATCAGAACAGGACAGTCTCTGACTCTCACGGATCTCATTCTCAGATCCGTGATTTTCATGGATGTGTGAATGGATCTATAAAACTCTCCGAGTCTGTGGACCATCCGATAAAAAAAATCTGGCAGCACACAGACATTTTACACAAATGTGAGAATGCAGCCTAAGGGATTTTACAGATAACATTATCACTCCAAGTCACACAGTGCAGATACAGAATAAAATCTACATCAAGGCACTTACCGCTGACGTCTCATCTGATCAGAGTCGGTTTCTGCTGTTTCTTCTCCATCTGGTCAGACCTTCATGTCGACATCTCCCAGCCACGTCTCGTCTTGTCATGATGATAAGTGCAGCCCTAAAAATAACAAGGTTACTTATATTGTATATATACATGTGTATCCCCCACACTGCACCCCTGACTACAGATATGTACCTCCCCATTAATATACTATTAGCCACTTAGTAATCAAAATATAAATTGATAAGCAGCACTGTGCCCCCCATTAACTATAATCTGCAACGGTCAATAATATAAATTATTCAGTCTCTGTGACTCTCCCAAATTAACTGTAAGGCTATGTGCACACGGAAAATGTACAAGGCTTTAAAGTACAAGCAAAGTGAAACCCCCATCATTGCTCTCTCCCACCACCCCATAATTGCTCTCCCCAGCCTCAACATCCCCATCATTGCTCTTCCCATCCCCAACTTCCCCATCATTTCTCTTCCCATCCCCACCATCGTCATCACTGCTCTCCGCATCCCCACTATCCCCATCAATGCTTTCCCAATCGCCACCATCTCCATCATTGCTCTCTCCAGCCCCATGATTGCTCTCCCCAGCCCCACCATCCTCATCATTGCTCTCCCCATCCCCACCATCCCCATCATTGCTCTCCCCATTCCCACCATCCTCATCATTGCTTTCCCCAGCCTCATCATTGCTCTCCCCATCCCCAGCATCCCCATCATTGCTCTCCCCATCCCCACCATCCCTATAATTGCTCTACCCATCCCACCACCATCCCCATCATTGCTCTCCCCACCACCCTCATCATTGCTCTCCCCATCCCAACTACCACCATTATTTCTCTCCCTGTTCCCACCATCCCCATCATTGCTCTCCCCATTCCCACCATCCTCATCATTGCTCTCCCCAGCCCCATCATTGCTCTCCCCATCCCCAGCATCCCCATCATTGCTCTCCCCATCCCCACCATCCCTATAATTGCTCTCCCCATCCCACCATCATCCCCATCATTGCTCTCCCCATCCCAACTACCCCCATCATTGCTCTCCCCATCCCCACCATCCCCATCATTGCTCTCCCCATCCCCATCATTGCTCTCCCCCACCATCCCTCATTCTCCTGTTTCTCTCCCCAGTGTATCAGTTAAAAAAAACTAAAAAACAAACAACTTACCTCTCAGTCCGCTCCACTGCAGCATCCTTGTTGCCGGCAACTTTCTCTCTGATCCAGGCACGCGCTGTATGATGATGTCATCAAGCTGCGCGCATCCGTGTCAGGGAGAAAGCGCGGGGCAGGAAGCAGAGGACGGATCCCTTGACTCCGCTTCCATCTTTCTCCTGAAAATGGCAGTGGAGCTGTAGGGATCGCTCCCTGCCCACCGCACATGAGAGGGCAATCTGGCCATGGGCCCTCCGGAGCTTTGGGCCCCGGCTGTACCAGCGGTATGTCCACCCCTGTGTCTGTGTTTAAACATGTATGTAAATATTGGTACTGGTGTCATCACTGATGACCCTGGACCTCTTGACTATCCTGCCTCATGGTAAGTCTGTGAATAGTGACTAGCATCACAGTTTGGTCTTTCTGCACCTTTTTTGCTTTTGTCATTTTGGTGTACTCATTGCAAACACTGTATATACAAATTCGCCTATTGCTAAACATGTGAAAATATTTTTGCCAAACTATGGCCAGAATCTTGCCAATTTTGGTAGGATTGACAAATAATCTCATGTGTATGAGTGACATCCTGATTGATGGCAGATGCAATAGAAAAACAAATTGTATTATATTTCAAAATGCCTAATTTTGTTACATTTCTCAGTGGTGTGGATTCCATAAGCTTGTATCAGTTTGGCACTAACAAAACTGGGGTTGGTCTTTACCCTTAAAGGGTTGTCTGGAATTAGGATACAAGTCTTAGGGTACAACTTTATGGGACTGCAGACTTGTGAATCCTCATATCGTGCGCAGTGAGGGCTGTGAGGATTCTCTGCCGCCGGGAGCAGGTGGTCATGTGACCACAAGTATGCAATTTGCTTTCTTCCAGTCATATTCAGACAAGATTATGTCCAGCCTCACTCAATACACTTGCATTGAGCGAGGCCATGCTCATCTAGTCGGCACATGACTGCATGTATGCAAATCTCATACTTGCGATCATGTTCCCACTCTCTCTCGGTGACGGAGAATCCTCAGAGCGCATAGTGCGCACGATGTGAGGATTCACAACTCTGCAGTCACATAGGCTGACTGCAGACTTGTAGCTTAAGGCTGGACAACCCCTTTAATTAAGTTTCAAAGTCTGATTCTCAAGAACTGTTCTTCAGAATAATAACGATTGGTAGCAGGAATGCTGGTCAGCAGTTCAATAGTCATTAATGAAGCCAAAAGTCATCACCAGATATGTCAAAAAGAAATCAGAAGTGGGAGAAATGCAAGAAGTACCAAGTGAACAAGTCCAACTGGTGAGGCAGGGGTGACATTCAGGAACAAAGGCAAGGTCAAGGTCAAGTCAGGGGAGAAGATCAGCTTCACAGGGCATACTGTAGGAACAGAAGTCAGGCAAAGGTTGTTACTTCAGGCAGGGCACAGCAGGCAGATTTTCTTCTAAATAGGCTGTCAGGCCTGATGTCATGCTGGATGTGGTGATGAGCAGAGCTGCAACCAAATTCAGTTTGCTGGGACTCATGGCTGAAGAAGGTAAAGTGAATAACAGATCCTTTGTTCTTGTGGGAGAAAAGTCACTTCCAAAACAGTTGGTTTGTTAGAGACTTATTCAACTACCCATTGAGATAAATATGAAGTTTTTATACCATTAGGATAAGCGACACAAGAGGCAAAATAAATCTATCTGCTATGCTATGCCAAACCCATATGTGGTGGAACTTTTGGCACTATTGAGAAGCTGTCTGTGGGAATGCTGAAGGGGCATAAAGATGGTGGAGTTAAAAAAGGCCATGACGAAAAAGCAGTTAGCTGAAGAAGCAAAATGTGCCAAAGTTGTTGATATGGAAAAAGCCAAAGAGTCTTTAGAGACTGATGGGAAAGCAGTGAATGCCTTCTGGTCCCATTACAGCACGCTCAATATTAGCCTTGAGCCTACCACATCGTTAACAAGTCAGACTTTGCTATGGGAGCAAGGCCCAGTTACAGAGGGAATTATACCTGGTGTGGTGGAGTAAAGTAAGCCACTGCATTCAGGCAAATGAGAGTTATTCCCCTTTATTGAAAGATTCAAATCTAGTCATAATATTAGTAGTTTATTATCGCTGGCCTCACTCAACGTCATCCTCACCCAACCTTCACCCAACCCATTGTTCCTCGGCAAGCAAGAGTCTGTTTTGCAATAAATAACCGGTAGCTGCCAGGAGGCTGCGGAGTGGATCCTGTAGGGTCGCTGCTGTGATACTTTGCACTGATAGACTCTGGTCCCTCTGTGATCTTTGGAGTCATCATGGTTTTGCTAGACATGTGTGTCTAGGCACCAGTGTAAAGTTGTGTGGTGAGGGCCGTAGCCTAAAGGAAGTTTCATGCCACTATGGAGGCCATCTTGCATTCCATCCATTGTAGTTCTGTGTTGTACCTGGATTTATACTGTGATGTTTTCATGAAAATAAACAATTAACAGCTTGAATTTCAAAAGTACTGACATGGAAATCAGCAGTTGTGCAGTCACATTAAGTGATTGCTACTGAACACATCCTAAAGCAGAAAGTGGATCTAAGCTTATGTATAAATCCTGTTAGTCTGTGTTAACATGATCTACAAAATAAAAAGGTCAGAGCAGGTACAGCGGAGTTTATGCATCATGTTCCTCTATATTGATGAAATACAATTGTTCAGGCCTCATGCTTGGAAAATCTTTTGCATAGACACTCGGCTTTTACCTAGGTAACCTTGGGACTTCACCCAGACAAACAATAATGTTGCTATGACAGCGTAATTACTGGATATCACTCTACAAACAGGCTTATATGATGACTAAGAGAATCTAGTAAGCGGCAATGTAGAAAAGCAGGAGTGAATTTAGGATGGCAATACAAGAAGAGCCTCTAACTGCTTAATAGTAACACAATGGCTGTGTTGACAAGCAGAGAGTGCATTGAAAACGTAAATGACTTTTTGTGGGTTCTTTTGTCCTTAACACTGTACAGTATTTTATCCTACACAATATAGTTAATTGTTTGTACTGATTTATGTAACAATGTTGGCCATCTAGAATTTTTACGTTCACTACTTACATACCTTAAGACTTAGTAGCACTGAAAGGAAACATGACTCATTTATAGAAAGTTGTATGGCAGTAAAAAGAGTTTGAGACAATGCAGTCATGCGTGGAACCTAACCTCCTTGTGACAGCAAAGTAACACCCAGACCAGAATTATTTTGACATGTTTACAGAAGAACCCAGGCCAGCACCTTTGCATGATCAATCCAGTGGTACCCAATCCAGCATCATAGTGAGACAATCACAGGAGAAACCAGACCACCCCAATAATGAAATAATCATAAACACAATGGAAGTGTTCAACATCCAGAGAGAGCATTCATTATTTTAATGACTTTATGTGGATTTCATTGTTCTTACATACCGTAAGGACCTTGATCTGGATGGAGTTTATACTATTGCATCCACTAGGGGGAGCAGAGGCAGGTAGCATTGTAAAGGGAAGCCTAAGTGGTATACAGGAGTGGCAGTATAGTACTGGAGAATTAGCAGGTCGCAAAGTCCAAGGATAGCCAGAGGTCAGTACACAAGAAACAACAGTATAGTATGGAGCAACAGGAGGAGAGAGAGCTTGACGAAAGGCTAGAGGCACAATAATCTCATAATGCAGGAAGTACAAGGCCGGGTTTAAGTAGGATGTCTAATCACAGGATGAGCCAATCAGGAAAGCACAGGGTGCAGCCAATCAGAAACAACAGGTAATGGTATCTGGGTCAACAAGGAACTGTCCAGAGAGCTGAATAGCACAGGTGGAAGAGCTTCTGCCTGGTGCACTGTAGTTATCGGGTTCGAGTCATGAAAGTAGTCCCGTCCTTGCAGGATGGCCTCTGGACATCTCAGGAGCCGGTTTATCCGGATACCTCCAATGAAGGACTCTTGTAAGCCTAGGGGCATGAACGTTGCCCTCTGGTTCCCATGAATTTTCTTCCAGTCCGTAACCTTTCCATTACACCAAATGCTCAGTGTTCAGTCTGCAGAGAGACAGGATGTAGCTGCACGCAGGCTGCTGTGTGAGGCAAGCTAGGCCTCCAGCAGCCCTGAAGCCTAGTGAGGGCCCGAGCGGCCGAAGGCAAGTGGAACTAAGGGGGCAGAGAAGCATAGTAAGCTCACCCCGATTTATATACCGGACACCGGGTCTGCGCCTACAGGGATCTTTATGACCCGTAGGATCAACCGGAATCCCTGGATAACTACAAGTCCCAGGTTAACCAACCGCTGACCACAGCAACAGGGTTAGGTTAGAGAGTAAAAGACACAGATCAGGAGGCCTTACATCCGCTCACTGGGGAGAGTCCGGAAATGTACCCTTCGCCTTGCGTGCCCTGGACCGTACCTGCGTCACCACCTGTAAAGGTATTGAAGTTTGTCCTTGTGTGTGTGCCTGTACTTCCTCTGGGACCGTCCTGCCGTCTCTCTCCTGCTTCCACCATCTTTCTACACCTCTACACTGCCCTGAGGCCTGCTCCACCTATGGGGAGCCGTTCCATCATAGCTGCCCCTAACATCAGCCTCAGTGGACTGTCGCAGCGCTGGTAACCCCTTACCAGAATCCACAGGTGGCGTCACGAACTTTCCCCTTCCCCATACACCTTTTCCCCCATTATTCCTTGCTTTTAAGAGTGACCCCGGGAGCCGGCCACCACGGCATCCCCCAAAACTAACAACAAGGCCCGGGCGCCGAGTAGTCATCCCCATCCCCTGGGCGCGTCATCTCTTCCTGGCGTCACGAACAGGATTTCATGCCCGCTACAACGACAGAGTATTGTGCCCATTGCCACCGGGTACTGTGCGCCTTTAATAAGAGCTGTGTGTTTAACTGTGGCCAAGATCGCCACCATTACTGTGTTGCCGTGCGGGAAGAAGAGCGTAACCGCGGGAAACTGAGAGGCGTACCTGCTGGGGCGCGCAAGGCCTGAGACACGCACCACGCCGTAACGGCGAACCGGGAGGCGCAAGGTCCTGGAAGGAGTCCAGTGAGCGCCCTGACGTCAGACGCAAGCGACGCAAGGTCCTGAAAGAAGACCGTCGCCTGCGGAGCTGCGGCCTACCGGAAGAAAAGTAAAGAAGGTAGGCCACGGTTCACTAGGGGGGCGCAGCGATGTGCGAATCCCAGCAGAACGCCGCGGCCCTCGACAATGCCCCCGCAGGAGTCTCTTCGTCCAGCGCTGCTCAGGCAGGAGCAGTTGCCGCACCAGCAGGACCTGTGGCACGGATGGTGCCCATGGCTCTACAGCATGCCCTAAATGTTCAGAGGGTGAGGGAACTGTTGGAACAGGACACCCTGACTGAACGGGAGGATGACCAGGACGGGTCACCCACCTCCCATAACCAGGCGCAGCCCAGGAGGGGGCGCCCTTGAGCTACTAGTTCCCCGGTAGCTCTCATGTAACCTGAACTTGGAGTCCGTGAACTATGAGCGGTCCCACCATTGTACATAGTTTGCACCTCCTGAGGTGCCCCCTGGCGGTTTTCACAAGACCACCAACACTAAAACCTGCTTGGCGTGCAAACCAGTGGTCCTACACCAGTCCTGCAGCCCGCCCAGGACCTTTGTTGGGGGTTTGGAGCAGGTCCCCCACAAGTCAGTTTACCCGGATGAGAGGGACACACCCGAGGAGGGATCTCATCAAAACTGGTCATTGCAGAACGTAAAGTTGTGTTGCTGTTAATGTGCGTGTGCAGCCCACAAACTGTTTCCTTGTACATAATTGCACTCCCTGGAGTGCCTCTAAAGCTACCTATGCAGTTAAATGGACACCCTGTTAGGGGACTCGCTGACATTTGCTCAAAAACTTTAACTATTGTATATATGTGTATTATTGATTATGTTTTTGCAACGTTCAAGAAAAGTGCCTCCCATAAAGGGAAGAAATGTTATTGTTAACCTGTTATGAAAATTGCTTCAGTCCAGGAGTACTGAGTTTTACTAGGGGGGAATGTGGCGCCCCTGCTGCGCATTGGTGCCACAGAACCTAGAAGGGTGCATAGATGGATTTCTCCACAATAGGCCCTCACTACATGCAAACACCTCCACCTTCCACCTCATACCAGCAGAGGGAGCCCTGATAGGGATATATAAAGGGAAGGTGGAGCCAGGCAGCTCAGTCAGTGTTCACTCTGCAGAGAGACAGGATGTAGCTGCACACAGGCTGCTGTGTGAGGCAAGCTAGGCCTCCAGCAGCCCTGAAGCCTATTGAGGGCCCCGAGCGGCTGAAGGCAAGTGGAACTAAGGGGGCAGAGGAGCATAGTAAGCTCACCCCGATTTATATACCGGACACCGGCTCCGTGCCTACAGGGATCTTTATGACCCGTAGGATCAACCGGAATCCCTGGATAACTACAAGTCCCAGGTTAACCAACCGCTGACCACAGCAGCAGGGTTAGGTACCAGTAAGGCTCCAGCGACCAGGAATAGTGGGAACCAGGAGAAAACTCTACCGCCAGGTCAGTAGGTACAAGAAGGAAGCAGTAAGCAAGCCAGGCCTAGCTCCAGGCAGGCCCGAAGCTTAGAGAGTAAAAGACACAGATCAGGAGGCCTTACACCCGCTCACTGGGGAGAGTCCAGAAATGTACCCTTCGCCCTGAGTGCCCTGGACCGTACCTGCATCACCACCAGTAAAGGTATTGAAGTTTGCCCTTGTGTGTGTGCCTGTACTTCCTCTGGAACCGTCCTGCCGTCTCTCTCCTGCTTCCACTATCTTTCTACACCTCTACACTGCCCTGAGGCCTGTTCCACCTGTGGGGAGCCGTTCCGTCATAGCTCCCCCTAACATCAGCCTCAGTGGACTGTCGCAGCGCTGGTAACCTCTTACCAGAATCCACAGGTGGCGTCACGAACTTTCCCCTTTCCCATACACCTTTCCCCCCATTATTCCTTGCTTTTAAGAGTGACCCCAGGGTACGGGCCCGGGAGCCGGCCACCACGGCATCCCCCAAAACTAACAACAAGGCCCGGGCGCCGAGTAGTCGTCCCCATCCCCTGGGTGCGTCACAAATGGAAGGCAACTTGGTTAACTTGTGCAGAAATTTGAAAAGGTCCTATCAATTTTTGACAAAATTTAGAATATGGTACGTGCGGTTTCAGATTTTTAGTAGACAGCCAAACCTTGTCACTGACCTGAAGGGTAGGAGGAGCTTTGCAGTGTTCATCTGCTGCTTCTTTATAATCTTCTTAGTTCTTTCTGGGATTCCTGAAACTTTGTGAGCCCGTCAGTAACAGCAAGAATAGAAGTATTGAATGGAAGATTAGGAATTAATACTGGATGCAAGCCATAGTTAGCATCAAATAGACTTTGGGATGTAGAACTGTGTTTGGAGTTGTTATAAGCAAATTCTGCTGTTGGTAAATAGTCCACCCAATCATCCTGAAGGTAAGAAATAAAAGAGCAGAAGCATTGTTCGTGAGTCTGGTTACTCCTTTCAGTCTGGCCGTTGGATTAAAGATGGAAGGCAGTAGACAAATTAACAGTAACTCCCAAAGCTTTACAGAAGCATTTCCAAAATTTTCATGGAAACTGAACACCTCTATCAGAGACTACATTGTCGGGAATTCCGTGCAGCCTAAATATCTCTTTAGTCATTAATTCTGCAGTTTGTTCAGTGGAAGGAATCCCTTTAGGTGGAATGAAATGGGCGATTTTTGTGGATTACAATAATTTCTTTAGAAGGAGATAGGTCCATGATAAAATTCATTGAGATTGATCCCCAAGGCCGGGATGGAGCTGGAGGAGATTGAAGGAGTCCTAAAGGAGAACATTGCGGTGTCTTGTTTCGTGCACATGTAAAACAGGAAGAAACATATTTTCTCACATCCTTCCTACAATTAGGCCACCAAAATGAACTGTGCAGTAGTTCTTCAGTTTTCATAACTGCAGGATGTCCTGCAAGTTTAGAATCATGGACTAGTTTGAGGACTTCAAGTCGAGCAGATTTGGAGACATGTAAGCTATGGTTCTGCATCCAAAACCCTTCTTTAAGGAAAGATCAACTTCTTTAAAAGGATAGTTAAGGAAATAATCACTTTGGTATCCATCTTTAATCCTTGTTGAAAAGTCTTTAGAGTCCAGTATTCCCAAAAAGTTTTAGGGCAAAGTTTTCAGGGCATAGAATGCTACAATCAGTGTTAGACCTTTCCAGAGGTTCAGTAAATATCCTAGACAGAGCATCAACCTTTCTGTTTTGTGAACCAGGTCGATAGGATATTATAGAATTAAATCTGGAGAAAAACAAGGCCCATTGTCCTTGTCTTGCAGACATTCTCTTAGCTGCATGGTTGAATTCTAAATTTTTGTGGTCAGTAAGGACAGTCACTGGATTGGCACCTTCCAAAAGATGTCTCCATTTGGGAAGGCGGACTTTAATAGCTAAAAGTTCTTTTTTTCCAAAGTCATAGTTCTTTTCTGCAGATGACATGGTATGAGAAAAAAATGTACATGGATGAACTTGCATCTTGTCTCCAACTCATTGAGTCAAAATGGCTTCCACCGCAGAGTCTGAGGTGCCTACTTCAAAACAATTGGCAATTCAGGATTTGGACAGACTAGTAATGGTGCAGTAGTAAAAATAGTCTATAGTTTGTCAAAAGCCACCTGTGCCTCTGCAAACCAGAAAAAACACTTTGGTTTTCTTTGTGAGTGAATTGATTGGTAAGATGATCTTTGAAAAGTTCTTTATGAATCTCCTGTAGAAATTGGCAAAGCCTATAAATGTCTTTTACATTTTCTGGAGTAGACCAATCAACCACAGCTTTAATTTTGCTAGGACCCATGCTCAGACCTTCTTGGGAGATGATATGTCCAAGAAATTGAAACCTGATTTGTTCAAATTCACATTTTTCAAGTCTGATATAGAGATAATTCTCCTGTAGACATTCCAGAGGTAACTGGGCATGCCGGTGATGCTCCTCCATGGTATCTGAAATTATAAGAATGAGATAAGCAACAAAAAATTGGTCCAAGAAATCTCAAAATACGTAATTAATGAAGTGCTGAACGGTGACAGGGGTGTTGCTAAGGCCAAAAGACTTAACCAGGTATTCAAAATGTCCAAATCTAGTTCTAAAGGCGGTTTTCCACTCATCCCCTTAGTGAATCCGGAATTAAGGGGAGTGGGTAGTGATTTTTAATGGTAATCTTATTTATTTCTCTGTAATCAATACATGGCTGCAGAGTTGAGTCTTTCTTTTCTACAAAGAGCAAGGGTGCCCCAGCTGGGGATGAGGAAGATCGAATTAAGCCTTTCTCTAAATTTTTATCTAGGCATTCTCCTAGTACTTTCAATCCTGGTTTATAAATTTTCCCAAACAAAATGGTTGCTCCAGGAAGCAATTTAATGGTACAATCATAAGGACAATGAGGAGGTAGCTGATCACTTTTTTTCTTACTGCAGAAATCAGAACTGTTGGTACTTAGGTGCTAGTTTTTCATCATTCTGATGACAAATCTCGAAAACTTGAATTTGTTTGAGAACAGATGGATTAGTGTAACAATTGTTCTTACAGTACTCAGAGGGAAAGGTTATGGTCCTTGATGCCCAGTTGATAGAAGGGTTATAAATTGAAAACCAGGGAATTCCTAAATAACTGGAAACTTTGGAGGAGAAATAAGATGAGAACTAACAGCTTCATGATGATCAAGTTCATTTGTCTCATGAGTCCAGAAAATAAAGGTGATCCATTCACACTTTCCATATCAATTGGCATAGATTTAGACCTACTTGCAATGTTATTATTAGGTATGAATTGTAAGTCAATGAAATTCCCACCTGCTCCAAAATCTAACATGGCATTGTATTTTTTGGCTCCCAATTATGGCCTGTATGAGAATTACAAAATGAGAAGGTGGTGCAAGTATTTTGTCTTTATCCTGCATCACAGATGAGATGGTGAGCATCCCAGGAGCTGGCTGATTAGAAAGGTCAATATTGCTTGCAGTCTTAGCACTCGTGAAACTATAGTTCTTTTATTAGGACAGTTAATAGCAAAGTGTTCAGAGTACCCACAATAGAGGCATAGATTTTCTGTATGTTGACATCAATTTGCATAGGTTCAGGCACTCTTTCCGTTTTTTGTTGGTTGTTTAATGCTGATTGATTAAAGGAGTAGGCAGGGTTACTTCCAAATACTTGTAGTCTTTCCTTTCTTCGTTCAATAGGTCTCTGATCAATTCGGATGCACAATTTAATAAAGTCCTCCAAATTATCAGGGATCTCAGCCCTGGCAAGCTCATCCTTCACTAGTTCTGATAATCCTTGTCGAAATTGATTCCTCTGGCCAGGTAAATTCCATGTGGTGTCGACCACCCAGCAACGGAATTCTGATGTCTATTCAGGAACAGAGCGCCGTTCTTGGTGTAAATTATGCAATGCAGTTTCAGCTGTGATGCAGCAATTAGGGTCATTTACTGGAAACGATATGACTCGCCCCCTGGGCCGCGTGGGGAACCCGGAACCGGGCCTCTGGTGGGATGCTGGGGGTGGTAGTCTCAGTGTGGCGGCGACCCGGTCCGTGGCTCAGGGTGGTCAAACCAGTGGCAGTCTTAGTGTAATAACAAATGTCCGACTACGCCACCCGTGGATTGCGGTCAGTGGGGACGGCCACTGTGCTGGAGGCCGCTGAGGCTGATGTTGTAAGCGCAGCCAAGTATGGGATAACTCCCCACGGGAGAAGTATTGCCTCAGGGCAGCTAGTGTGGATGATGGGAGTGATGGTGTGAGCGTCCCAGTACTAATGGTGCTGGTGCGGCGATGAAACACAAAGACGTGTGGTGCAGTTCAGGGTCTTTACTGATGGTATAAAGCAGACCCTCCCGGGAGTACTGGTTAGCAGTAGAGGCCTGGTCAGTCTGTGAGCAAGCAGGATCTCCCCCTGGCCAGGTGGAGTTGTAGGCCTCCCCGTCTATCTGCACTCTTTCCTGGCTACCTTGCTCTATGCGGGTAGAAGTAGCCCACGTCCCTGAGTATACCGTGTGGTGCTCACCCGTATGGCCGGTGACTTGGGGCCTTCTGTTAGCCTCCGCTCCCCGACGGCGGTGCTGGTCCCTTGTTTGTGACCATGCCTCCAGGCTTCTAAGGCCAGAGGACCTGGAATCCCCTGCCGGTTGGATTCTGCTGCTGGACCTGGATGTCCCCACAGCCTCGGACTCCGTGTCCGGGTTTAGTGTCTTCAGCCAAGGCGAGCTATCTAGCTTCCAGCCTCTGGCTCTCACTCCTGCTCCTACAGAGCTCCTGCTGTATCTTTCCCTCTCCAAGCTCTGACTCACCTAATCCCGCCCCAGACCCAGTTTATAAGGGCAGATTCCTCCCCTCCCAGGTCTGGGCGGGCAGTGTTGCATGCTTAGGGCTCCTGACCAGAGAAACCTCCCACTTGCTCTCAGACATAATATTTCTATTACTGTGGCAACCAGAC
Source organism: Phyllobates terribilis (assembly GCF_046119375.1). Taxonomy (NCBI): domain Eukaryota; kingdom Metazoa; phylum Chordata; class Amphibia; order Anura; family Dendrobatidae; genus Phyllobates; species Phyllobates terribilis. The sequence goes on from NW_027362761.1 coordinate 161,560,235, forward strand.
CCCTGGGGTGCCACATTCCCCCCTAGTAAATTTTAGTCCTCCGGGACTAAACACATTTTTTAAAGAAACATAAATACAAGGGTATAAACGATAATACAATAACATATTTACAAGAAGCTTTAGTTCTTTAAAGGTCACGGCGTGTCCGCAACCGGGTGTCCATATCACCCAAGGTGAAGTTTGTGAAACAAGAGGGTGTCCATGTCACCCAAGGTGAAGCTTTAAGCAAAGTAGGGGACCTGTCCAAAGCAAACCCCTTGCGTTGGCCTTGGGCGTGGCTGCAAGGCTGAAGCTAGCTACTTTGGGCCGCAAGGAGGCCACGCCAGACAGGTTTTCTCTTCCGCGGCCGTCTTCGCAAGAGGCACAATGTGCAACTATCTACAAGATTGTTCCGGTTATCCAGCGTCCATAACCTGTTAGTCCAAATAAATCTGCAGGGTAACTGAGAAACATAATTAATAACAGGCAACAACAAAAACCGTAAACATTTTCAAGAAACAGGTAAATTTACAGTGCATTACTTTATATTTTCCAGCGAGCGGGCATCTGACCTCTAGTGACTCTAGTGGACCTACGGAGCTCACTAACTGGTCCTGCACTACAGGGTGTAGGAGGTGTTATGGGTAAGCTGGGCAGCTGTCTGTGCACTCTTTGGCTCACTAGGGGCACGGCAGGCTCACTACTAGCAGAGGGTTGATTCTCCTGCGCTTCTGGTGTGGACTCTTCTGCCTCCTGGGCCGGCTGCTCTTCCAGCTCTACCTGGTCTTCTGTAGGCACTTGAGGGGCTGGCTGGAGAAAGGTGAGGACGGGCACCACGATAGCGTTGTTTACTTGTGTCCAGGACCAGGGAAAGTCTCCGAGTACGGTGCTGATCATTTCCTCCTTTTCCTCTATGGGTTGAGGGTCTTCCTGATCTTCATCCGTGCTTTGCAACTTCTCGGGGCACTTTTTCAGGTGGTCTCTGGAGACAGTGGCTGTGGTCTCTCCTCCATCCTTGCTGATGACTTACACCTTTGGATTATTGTGGCTTGAGGGCAGTACGGTGTACGGGTCCTTTTCCCACTGGTCATCCAACTTATGGAGCCGCCTTTTTCTTTTCAAGACCTGCTCTCCAGGTACCAGGGGAACAGCGAGAGCATGTTGGTTATAAGTCCTCTCCTGCCTTTCTCTTGATTGACAGAGACTTCGCTCGACGCTCTCCTGTACTTTCCGGTACTGCTGCTGCCGTTCTGTATCCCAGTCTGCCTCTGGCGAGGTGTTCTCAGGTGTCAGGACTCCCATATTCAGGTCAATAGGCAGCTTACCAGGTCTTGCTCTCATTAGGTAAGCCGGGGTACAGTTGGTGGAACCTACCGGGATGTGGTTGTACAGGTCCACCAGATCGGGCAGTTTCTCAGGCCACAGGCTGCGTTCTTCCAGGGGCAATGTTTTTAGCAGATCTATCACCACCTGGTTCATCTTTTCGCAGAGTCCGTTGGTCTGCGGGTGATAGGGCGTTGTTCTTATCTTCTTGCAGCCATACAAGTTGCAGAACTCCTGGAAGACCTCTGCTTCGAAGGCTGGTCCTTGGTCTGTCAACACTTGCTCCGGGTACCCGTGTGGACGGCAGAAGTGCTGCTGGAAGGCTCTAGCTGCTGTTTGAGCCGTTAAGTCCTTGACGGGAACCACCACCAGGAACCGGGAGTAGTGATCTACGATTGTGAGGGCGTAGACATACCCAGATCTGCTCGGAGCCAGTTTCACATGGTCCAGGGCTACCAGTTCCAGTGGCTGTCTGGTGATGATGGGCTGCAGGGGAGTCTTCTGGCTGGCACGGTCCTTTCTTCTTAGGTTGCACGGGCCACAGTCTCTGCACCACCTCTCGATGGCTCCTCTCATGCCTACCCAGTAGAACCGTTCACGCAACAAGTACTCCAGCTTCTTCCATCCAAAATGTCCTGCTCTGTTGTGGTATGCCTCCAGAACCATAGCCGCGTCTCGTCTTGGGACCACTACCTGCAAGGTCAACTCATGTGTTCGAGAGTTAACCATTCTTCGGCACAGCTTCTCCCTGTAGAGGAACAGCTTACTTTTCTCCTTCCACAGTTGCTTGGTCTCCTCCGGAGCGTCTGGGTCAAGACGGGCATCGGCCTGTGTCAGCATTTCCTTCACCACACGGACTGCGGGATCACTGTCTTGCGTTTCCGCCCAGCTGTAGTGGGGCAAGGGATTGAACGTCACAGAGCGCCTGTCCTTCACACGGTGGGAATACAGGGTAATCCCATGACGGTGGAACGCAGGGAGCTCGACTTCTTCCAGATCTTCTGGATCTTCCCCTACGTCCGGTAAGTTTGGCATTCTAGACAGGGCATCCGCGTTGGCATTTGAGCGTTCCGCCCGGTATTTAATGGTGAATTCATAGTTGGACAGGCGGGCCATCCATCTCTGCTCCAGGGCACCGAGCCTTGCAGTGTCCAGGTGTGTCAACGGGTTGTTATCCGTGTACACGGTGAACTTGGAAGAGGCAAGGTAATGCTTGAAACGTTAGGTCACTGCCCACACCACTGCCAGGAACTCCAGCTTGAATGAGCTATAATTCTCAGGGTTTCTCTCTGTGGGCCGTAGTTTTCGGCTGGCGTAAGCGATTACCCGTTATTTCCCCTGCTGGATCTGGGACAGTACGGATCCTAGCCCGATGTTGCTTGCGTCCGTGTGGAGGATAAAGGGCTGGCTGTAATCAGGGTACGCCAGGATTTCATCCCCCGTGAGGGCCATCTTCAGCTGGCAGAAGGACTCCTCTTCCAGCTTTTCCCACCTGAAGGGCGTCTTCTGGTTTTTAGCTTTCCGAGATTGACCTATCAGGAGGTCCTGCATAGGGGCTGCCATTTTGGTGAAACCGGGAATGAATCTTCGGTAGTAGCCTACCAACCCGAGGAATTGCCGCACTTCCTTTATGCTGAAGGGTCTTGGCCAGTCTTTAATCACGGTGATCTTATCGGGGTCGGGAGCCACTCCGTCAGCACTCACCACGTGTCCCAGGTATTGCACCTTTGGTTTCAGGAGGTGACACTTGGAGGGTTTCACCTTTAGGCCGTAGCTTGCCAGGGCGTCAAACACTTCTGCCAGGTGTTTCAGGTGGTCCTCGTAAGTCTTGGAATAAACGATGACATCGTCCAGGTATAACAGGACCGTCTCGAAATTCTGGTGTCCCAGACAGCATTCCATCAACCGTTGGAAGGTTCCTGGTGCGTTGCAGAGCCCGAACGGCATAAAGTTAAATTCGCTGAGACCCATCGGGGTGGTGAATGCGGTCTTCTCCCGGTCTGCCTCTGCTACAGGAACCTGCCAGTACCCGCTAGTGAGGTCCAAAGTAGAGAAGAAGTTAGCAGATTTTAATGCAGCTAAGGACTCTTCTATCCTTGGTAACGGGTAAGCATCTTTGTGTGTGATACGGTTGACCTTCCTGTAGTCTACACACATTCTCATGGTGTTGTCTTTCTTTTTCACTAAGACTAGTGGAGCTGCCCAGGGGCTAAAGCTGTCCCTAATTACCCCAGCCTCCTTCATGTCCTTTAACATCCCCTTGGCGTGCTGATAGTGTGCAGGGGGTACGTGTCGGTATCTCTCCTTTATGGGAGGATGGTCTCCCGTTGGGATGTGATGTTCTACCCCTTTTACTCGCCCAAAGTCTAGCGGGTGTTTGCTAAACACTCTCTCGTACTCCTGAACCACCCGGTAGACTCCCTGTTTTTGGTGTGAGGGAGTGGAGTCAGTACCCAAATGCAGTTGCTGACACCAGTCCTCCATTGGTTTCTTAGAGCCATTACCTTCCTCTGGTTGAGATGGAGGCAAGGGTTCCACGACCTGTACAGAGTTCTGGTTTATGGTGAACAATTTGGCTAGCGTGGCATACCGGGGCAGGTATACTTCTCTCTCCCCGATATTTATGATGCGGACGGGCACCCTCCCATGATGTACATCGACCACCCCCCGTGCTGTCAAAATGGTGGGCCTACTGTCTGAGTAGACGGGTTCTACCATTGCTTGGTAGTCTCTACCTCTTAGACCAATAGCTGCACAGCACCAAATCATCATCTCACTTTTTGGGGGCATGGCAATAGGGAACGGGTCACACATTCTCACGCTACCTATCTCACCACCAGATAGTTCTACTTGTTGCCACATCATCAGTGCCCGGATCTCTTTTTGGAGCACACGTTGCTGGCTGGAACTGGCATTCTTGGCAACCTGCTGCAAAATAAGGATCACCTCTGCAAGACAGTTTTCAATTACGTTAGTACCTAGGGTTATTTTTGGGTGACTCTCGCGACGGTCAATGTCCACAATGATCAGTCCTTGTGCCGGCAGTTCAACTTTACCGACCTTGATGGTCACTTCTTTAAATCCTATCTGTGGCACGGGCTGACCATTGCTGGCGATAATGCTCAGGTCGTCATCTGGGTAGCGGGTTATGTCCGAGTCATTCCAGTACCGCTTGAAGAGCACGTACGGGATGGTGGTGACCTGTGACCCGGTGTCCAGTAGGGCACTCATAGGAATGCCGTCCAGTACCACAGGCAAGACCGGACGTCCCCCTACGTATTTATCATGCCAGTTCGATGGGCCTGATGATCTTATGACTGGGGGTTGGCCCTCTACCCCAGGTTGTGCCCGCTTAAATGACAGTACCTTGCCATATGTCCGGGTTGATTGCAGCGGCGGCAGATGGGGTGTCTGTCCTTGTTGTATCAGTCGCTGGGTCTTCCTCTGGCCGGTGGGGTCCTCCTCAGTCGGTGCCACGGGCCGTCCTCCGGTCCGGGTGCCAGCTGGATCTTTACTGGAGAAGAGACCTGTAAAGACTGCACAGTTCTGGTTAGCGCGGCAACGCTCTTAGTCAGCTCTTGGACCTGATGGTGCAGGTCTGTAGCCGGGTTATTGTTCAAAGCCTGCGCATCAGCTCCCACAGGCCCTGCAGACAAGGGCGCTGCGTCCTGGTGATAAGTGATAGCAGGGCGCCTGTGGGTCACAGCGCCACCTGATGCCGGTTCTCGGAGCACCCGGATGGCTCTGTCCTTGAACTGTGCAAAGTCCAGGTCAGGGTCCTGTAAGGCCATTGCCCGCAACTGGGTTCGGTGGGCATTGCACAGTAGACCCTCAATAAATTGTTCGGTCAACAGCTTGTCTTCATTTCCCACGCTGTCAGGGTCTGCCTGCTTAATGGCTCTCAGGGCCTCTTGTAGGTTTAGAGCATAGTCTCTTATACTTTCATGTGCCCGTTGTTTGCAGCCGTAAAATCTGAGCTTTATTTTGGCTGAGGTTCGGGTATCAAATGTGTCTTTCAGCCGTGCTAGCATTTCTCTGACAGTCCTCTTCTTCCCAGGTGACCAGGACTTTACCTCCCTTTGGGCTGCCCCGATTAACTGGGCCACCAGGATGCTTACTTTTTGCTCTTCCGTGAGGGGGTATACCTGGAAGAGGCTATCCAATCTTTCCCTAAAGTCACTTAGGGTACGTCACTCCCCTGAGTACTGGGGTAGCCAGGTTGCCCCCGGGATATAGGGCATGGTGAATGGCATGACCGCTGCAGCGGTTGCGCTGGCGGCCGGTGTGGCGGTGGAGCTCCCCTCGGTATCCGACATCCTTCTACCCCCCTAGTGGACCGTGGCCTACCTTGCGATGCTCTTCTTCCGTAGGCTGCGGCTCCGCAGTCAATCGTCGGGGTAGAGGACCTGGCGTCGCGCTCCGATGACATCAGCGTCGCTCTTCCTCCCTTCCAGGACCATGCGCAGCGTCAGTGCGTGGGGCGGAGCTTCGGATCTTGCGCGCTTTCGGCTTCCACGCCCCTCTTCTTCCCGTGCGGCGTCCCGAAGATGGCGTCCGATGGCGGGAAGCGGCTGCGGATGGCGGGAAGACGGCAGAAGATGGCGGGAAACGACCCAAGATGGCGTCCGATGGCGGGAAACGACTCCGGACGGCGGGAAACTTCGCCACAGGTAAGTACAAAAGTCTTTTTCAGGCACGCAGTACCCGGTGGTTGCGGGCACGAAATCCTGCCGACTACGCCAAAGTTGACTCGCCCCCTGGGCCGCGTGGGGAACCCGGAACCGGGCCTCTGGTGGGATGCTGGGGGTGGTAGTCTCAGTGTGGCGGCGACCCGGTCCGTGGCTCAGGGTGGTCAAACCAGTAGCAGTCTTAGTGTAATAACAAATGACCGACTACGCCACCCGTGGATTGCGGTCAGTGGGGACCGCCGCTGCGCTGAAGGCCGCTGAGGCTGATGTTGTAAGCGCAGCCAAGTATGGGATAACTCCCCACGGGAGAAGTATTGCCTCAGGGCAGCTAGTGTGGATGATGGGAGTGATGGTGTGAGCGTCCCAGTACTAATGGTGCTGGTGCGGCGATGAAACACAGAGACGTGTGGTGCAGTTCAGGGTCTTTACTGATGGTATAAAGCAGACCCTCCCGGGAGTACTGGTTAGCAGTAGAGGCCTGGTCAGTCTGTGAGCAAGCAGGATCTCCCCCTGGCCAGGTGGAGTTGTAGGCCTCCCCATCTATCTGCATTCTTTCCTGGCTACCTTGCTCTATGCGGGTAGAAGTAGCCCACGTCCCTGAGTATACCGTGTGGTGCTCACCCATATGGCCGGTGACTTGGGGCCTTCTGTTAGCCTCCGCTCCACGACGGCGGTGCTGGTCCCTTGCTTGTGACCGTGCCTCCGGGCTTCTAAGGCCAGAGGACCTGGAATCCCCTGCCGGTTGGATTCTGCTGATGGACCTGGATGTCCCCACAGCCTCGGACTCCGTGTCCGGGTTTAGTGTCTTCAGCCAAGGCGAGCTATCTAGCTTCCAGCCTCTGGCTCTCACTCCTGCTCCTACAGAGCTCCTGCTGTATCTTTCCCTCTCCAAGCTCTGACTCACCTAATCCCGCCCCAGACCCAGTTTATAAGGGCAGATTCCTCCCCTCCCAGGTCTGGGCGGGCAGTGTTGCATGCTTAGGGCTCCTGACCAGAGAAACCTCCCACTTGCTCTCAGACATAAGATTTCTATTACTGTGGCAACCAGACCCCTGGGGTGCCACAGATACATAGATGACATTTTTCTCATCTGGTCTGGTAATAATGACACTATTCTTCTTTTCTTTGTTTTTCTTAACACATCAGTTACCATTACTGCAGATGGCCTTTTAGAAACAGACTTATATGTGAAACCAACTGTCAACAATAGTTTGCTACACTATTTCAGTTGTCATCCTAAGTATATTAAAAAGTCCCTCCCAAAATCACAACACTGTACAGTTCATCACATTGTCTCTAACAACTCAGTACGCAACATTAGGCACAATGAAATGAATCAAAAATTTTGCAGTAGCGGTTATCCGGAACACATTCTGAAACCAAATTACCCACGCAATGCATCAAGTAACATTTTTCATAGAATGGTCTTCGTTAGTACTTACCATCCTTTTAGTGGAAGAATAAATCAATGCATTTTCAAACATTGGTCTTTGTTACAGAAATCTTATCCTAACATACCCGAATTTACAAATATACCACCACTCTGTAACAAATGGCCGAGAAACATCAGGAATCATTTGGTCAGAGCAGGAGTGGGCTCAAAAGTTGTAGGACCTACACAACGCACCCTTTCAGCACCACCCAACGGCACTTTCCCTTGTTTGAGTTTTCTGCAATGTTCAAACATTAATAAAGGAGATTCCTTCACTCATCTCCAATCTGGAAAACCTTACCCAATCAAGGGCTATTTTACCTGTGAGTTGTCCTTTGTTATCTACCTCATCAAATGCCTGTGTGGTCTCGGCATATCCGGGACACAGCATATCCGAGATCGCATTACACAATACAAGTTGACCATTTGTTGTGGACGCACTCTACTACCTATTCCAGCTCACGACATCTCCATGGGACACACCATCCCAAAATTAATATATCAAATCATTGAACACGTACCTCAAGTGAGGAGAGGTGGTGATTGGGTAAAAAAAACTCAAGGAACGTGAATCCTATTGGATTCATGTTTTACAAATGTTATCTACTCTTGGCCTTAACAGGGAATATGAATTCCATTACTGATTAGAGTGGTCTCTTGTAGTGCGAACATTTGGTCCAGTTCAAAATTATAGTATCTGCTACAATGTTATGAATCTGGTATAATATTATAAATTTCTGATAAATCTAGGACAATGTCATTTTTGTGTTTGCTTATTAACCCTTTTCTCCTCTTTTCCCCAGATTTCCTAATAGACATCTTCAGGTATATGACGCGCCCCCTGGGGCCGTGGGGTACTCTGTAGCTGGGCTGGTTCTTTTTGGCATAGTCACAGTGGCAGTAACCCGGTCCGTGGCCCCGGGCGGTCAAATAATTAAAGAAAAGGGGGAAAAAGTTTTTGGGATAGTGTTCGTGATGCCACCCGTGATATGCGGCTATATGGGGTCGCCGCTGCAGTGCAGATCCACTGGAGCTGATGGTGACGCAGCAGAGTTGGTTCAGAGCTAAGCTCCAGGGCAGTGTAGATGATTTTATGAGGTAGATGTTGTTGGTGCAGTGTAGTGCAGGGATGGTGATGGCGCAGCCATGATTCAAGGACACAGTGGGGTGCAGTCTTCAGGTTTTACTCACAGTTGTTCAGTTCTCCAGTTTACAGTTACCAGTCTGTAACCGCCCACGTCGTCCTTTGTCCTCCGGGGAAGTGATCCAGCAAACTCTCAGGTATCTCAGGAGCACTTGAATCGGACCCCGTTCTGTGTACCTCTCCAGGTCGTCTCACTGCGCTGGCTCTCACCCTCCTGCCCTGCGCCTCACACTCAGTGTCCCAAGCCAGTGGCCGTGGGCCTTGTCGGGTGACGTCCTCTTTGTCCCCTTGGTCCTCTATGGCCACCTTTTCGGCGATTAAGTGTGGAGTGTGGCTACAGCACCTGAAATGTTGCAGCCTCCAGTTTGCTAGCTGAGACCTAAAGTACTCCACTAGGCTGGGGCCGGTCCCCTACTGTGGCCTGATCCCTCTATGTCAGCGTGAATTCGGGCGCACGGGTGGCATCCGCACTCGCATTGCCCCTGGGATCCCCTCTGTCTCTCTGGATCCCTCCTCACTGCTCCCATCTTCTTTCTTGTCTTTCCTTCTCCTGGGCCTCTCTGACTGGGCCCGACTCCTCCACGGTCCTCCCTTCCTCTCTAACTCCTAGGACCAGACTCAGCTCCTGCTCCCAGCACTGGAACAGGAGACTGGACCCTTCTAGAACTTTCTACCTTCTTTTTATACTCCTACTCTCTGTGCTCCACTGAACTTCTTCCTCCACCCACCTCCTCTACCTAGTTCCACCCTCCAGCTAGGGACCAGGGACTGTGCTCTTCCTTAGGAGCAATCTCGCCCTTTCCTACTGAAGTGGAGTGTATTGGATGTGGGTGTGTGGGTCTCGGGTAGTACTCCCTCCTTACCTGAGAGTGGGGTACCACACCTCTGGGTGAGATGCAGTACCTCTGTGGCAATTGGACCCACAGGGGCGCCACATATAGACCCCCCTATACACTATATGGTCCATTGCTCTACATTGTGAGGATCAATACATTAATCTGCATTCAGCTTGTCCATTCATCTTCCCCCATTTTTTACCTCCATTCTGTGTATTCATACCATTCCCAATTGTGTTTGTGGCGCCCCTGAGGGTTCGGTCGCCACAGGGGTACTGCATCTCTTTAATGAGGTGTGGTATCTCTCCTTCGAGGTAAGGATGGTGCAGCTGTCAGGACCTCACATGTGCATCCAACACCACACCTCTCCCACCTGAGGGGGGCATATATGCACCAGTGTGCTGCCCCAGCCAGGATAAGAGGAGATGGGGAACCAAAAGTTAGGGGGAACCTAGTAGTGGGTGAGGTTGGAGGACTCACTTAGGGGTTACACCACAAAATTCATATTTAATAAACAGCCATCTTGGGCTTAAGGTCTTTGATTGTGATCTTCATCACTGAACGTGACTTTCTGTGTGAAGCTGCAGTTGATGGGGACACGTTCCTCGTGCTCTGGCCTTGAGGCGAGGAGCGGGCAAGAGTTAACGGCTGTCTCTACCCGGTCAAGGTCGCTACCCAAGAAGGCCTGGAGGGGAGCTTAGGAGTAAAAGCTCCGCAGGCAAAAGGATCCCAGGGGGATGCAGACGGAGCGGCATACGCCACCTGTCCTCGCTATTCTGGCCTAGTCAGAGGGATTCCTGCTGCAAGAGGGGTACCGACCCCCGATATCTGACTTTGTTACTCTATGTCTCAGTCGGAGAAGCCCGGAGGCTCAGTGGATGCCACCGGGTAACGGAGCGGAGTCACCACCCGTACCCTTGTGCTGTGCATAGACCAGAGGGAGACCCGGCCTTTAGTACACGCACCACATACGGACAGGAGAAGACCTAGTGGGAAAGTCTAGGAACACTCTGGTGCGGGGTCCTGACCAAAGCACCTGAACTACCCGGAGGTTGTCGGACCCCGGTCCTGGTGGCCGCAGCACGCCTTGAGGAGCAGGGAGAAGCCTTGCAGCTGTGCATGCTACCATGAGTAAAGCTTGGAAGACTACCCCTATGGCCTTCGGTTTCTTATTGCAACGCGGCACCGCACTACATCGTACCACATCTTCCACTACGACTCCCATCCTCCTGTCCTCTCTGCCCTGAGGCCCTGCTCGGCCTGTGGGGAGTAGTATCATCTACTGCTGCCACTACATCCCGCCTCAGAGGATTGAACGCAGCGCTGGTGGGGGAATCACCAGACACCACAGGTGGCGTAGTCAATATAACCACTCGAGTAAACACCAACTCTGAAAGGCCATTACACCCTTTTTAATGTGACGGCCCTGGGCACGGAACGGGTCCAGGCCATGGCTACAACCCACCAAACATCTGACCCGGCTCCGAGTACCCCCATCTCTCAGGGCAGGGCTGCGAGCATCACATAACTGGCGTAGTCGGCAGGATTGTGTGCCCGCAGCAATGGAAGGAGATTGCCCATTGCTACGGGGTACTGTGCGCCTTTTACCTTAGACTGTCGTTTTCCACTTAAAATGGCGCCCGCTCAAGAAGAACGGACGCCATAATATGCAGAAAGGACAGCTTCCTAGCACCTCCTATCATGGGCCTGGCTCCCCCATGGTGCCAAAAGAGCAGACCGCCCCTTCCATTAGAGACTATCCGCGGGGTAGTGCCCGTCAAAACGGATGGGATGTCCGAAGGCGTGCCTGTCAGCCTACTGCCCTGGAGCCGCCCCGAAAAGAGGAGGGATCGAAGGAAACCACAAGGTGTGGCCATAACAGTCCGAGACTACCCTACTCAGGAGCAGTCATGGACGCTGCTGAGGGAAGTCCACCCGAGCCTTCAGCAGTCGGCCCAAGTCTTACTCCTGTCGGAGAGGAAGGAGGCATGATCCTGACCCTGGCGGATACCGAGTTCTTCCGCAGGGAAACCTCGGACCTTGCCGGAAGGGTGGCTGAGGCCCAGCAAGCGGCGTCCGCCGCGTGGCGGGAAGAGATGTTGCAAAAGATCTGGGCCTGCCGTCAAGGAGCATCAACCCAGGAGGAAGAAGCAACGGAGGTCGCGTGCAGCCCAGGATCGGGTAAGAGTGAAACCCCCGTCCCGGCTGCTGAGCCCACTGTGCCCCTCCTGGATCTGATGACTGAGTACCTGCTACCTGGTGCGGTAACCTGGGAGCAAGTCTTTGCCCCGGAGCTGGAAGCCTCTGCCATTGCCAGAGGCCTGCATTGCCTCCCGCCTCCCGTCTCGGAGGAACTTGTGCCCCGCTGGGGAACCAACCGACCCCAACCCGGACTGGTTCGCACTGTCCGAGGACCTGCAGCAACCCCTGCTGTCACCGCTACCCGCACCTCCAGTTGCCTGGCCGGCGGAGGAGGAGATGGCCTGGGACAACCAGGGGGGGGACCTGATGGGCTTCCCCCGGAAGACCCGGGCTGAAGCGTGGAGGAGGAGCGAGCTGTGTAGGCAGCAGATCCTCCAGCTTGACAGGGAGCAACGGCAGAGGGAGATCCGCTGCGAGTGCCTGGAGGTGCGCGCCAAAGTTGCCAAGTCCAAGGCCCGCCAGGAGGAGGCAGCCCGTCCAAGCCCCCGTGAGCAAGGGCAAGTTGTCTGCTTCCACCATGAGGCAGGATGGGGCTTCATAAGGAGTCCCCAGTTTGAGCAAGACGTCTTCGTCAGCCGGCGGGACGTCGAGCCGCGGCTGAAGAAAGGACACCCTGGCCGGAACCTCTTCCCGGGTGACTTTGTGTCGTACACCCGCCACCACGGGGTGCGGGGGTGGTGCGCCCTGGATGTTCACAAGGTGTCCCGGAGCGACGCCCCCCACGCGCTCGGCAGTGGAGGACCGACCAGCCTCCGTCGGGAGGAATGAGCCTTTTCCTTGGTGGGGAGATATGGATTAAGCGGCCCCAGCGGCTGTAACCTTTTTGGAGTTTAGCTGTTATCATGTTTTAAGTTCACCCCATATTTTCCTCCCGTATTCTAGAGACATTTGTCCCTGAGGACTGGCAGTAGACAGACTCTTCTACTTCTTGTAAATAGTTTGCATCTCTTTAGGTGCTCCCTATTGGTTTTATATAAAACCGCTCTACTACTACCTCAGACCTCAGAAGGAAAACCTGACTGGCGTGGCTCTCCTGGAGGTCCAACTCGGGATCTTCATGCCCTGCAGCCACCCCAGGGCCTACGTTGAGGGTTTGGGACAGGTCCCTCTTGCTTCTGAACTGACTCTTGTATACTGCACTTTAATCAGTCTGTCTATTTGCACAATGTCTCTGTGATGTTTTTATATTGTTGTATCCTTTTATACTATTTAAAGTTTGTAACGATTAAGAAAAGGTGCCTCCCATAAAGGGAAGATTGTTATAATGTTAAACAAAATTTAAAAAGTCTGTACCAGGTTTTGCTCTCTTTGCAGCCCGCGGACGTGCTGTGTTTCACCAGGGGGGAATGTGGCGCCCCTGAGGGTTCGGTCGCCACAGGGGTACTGCATCACTTTAATGAGGTGTGGTATCTCTCCTTCGAGGTAAGGATGGTGCAGCTGTCAGGACCTCACCTGTGCATCCAACACCACACCTCTCCCACCTGAGGGGGGCTTATATGCACCAGTGTGCTGCCCCAGCCAGGATAAGAGGAGATGGGGAACCAAAATTTAAGGGGAACCTAGTAGTGGGTGAGGGTGGAGGACACACTTAGGGGTTACACCACAAAATTCATATTTAATAAGCAGCCATCTTGGGCTTAAGATCTTTGATTGTGATCTTCATCACTGAACGTGGCTTTCTGTGTGAACTTGCAGTTGATGGGGACACGGTCCTCGTGCTCTGGCCTTTAGGCGAGGAGCGGGCAAGAGTTAACGGCTGTCTCTACCCGGTCAAGGTCCCTACCCAAGAAGGCCTGGAGGGGAGCTTAGGAGTAAAAGCTCCGCAGGCAAAAGGATCCCAGGGGGATGCAGACGGAGAGGTCCTCGCTATTCTGGCCTAGTCAGAGGGATTCCTGCTGCAAGAGGGGTACCGACCCCCGATATCTGACTTTGTTACTCTATGTCTCAGTCGGAGAAGCCCGGAGGCTCAGTGGATCCGGGTAACAGAGCGGAGTCACCACCAGTACCCTTGTTCTGTGCATAGACCAGAGGGAGACCCGGCCTTTAGTACACGCACCACATACGGACAGGAGAAGACCTAGTGGGAAAGTCTAGGAACACTCTGGTGCGGGGTCCTGACCAAAGCACCTGAACTACCCGGAGGTTGTCGGACCCTGGTCCTAGTGCCACAGCGCGCCGTGAGGAGCAGGGAGAAGCCTTGCAGCTGTGCATACTACCATGAGTAAAGCTTGGAAGACTACCCCTATGGCCTTCGGTTTCTTATTGCAACGCGGCACCGCACTACACCGTACCACATCTTCCACTATGACTCCCATCCTCCTGTCCTCTCTGCCCTGAGGCCCTGCTCCGCCTGTGGGGAGTAGTATCATCTCCTGCTGCCACTACATTCCGCCTCAGAGGACTGAACGCAGCGCTGGTGGGGGAATCACCAGACACCACAGGTGGCGTAGTCAATATAACCACTCGAGTAAACACCAACTCTGAAAGGCCATTACACCCTTTTTAATGTGACGGCCCTGGGCACGGAACGGGTCCAGGCCACGGCTACAACCCACCAAACATCTGACCCGGCTCCGAGTACCCCCATCTCTCAGGGCAGGGCTGCGAGCGTCACATGTTCCTTTTTCCATTTTTGCCTTTCTGTTTATTCAATTTTCTTAATTTTCTAATTTTTCAATTCTTTTTTTCAGCCTTTATTCTCCTCTTCTTCCCTCTCCCCCTTTCCCATGGCCTTTCCCATGGTCTTTCCCATGGTCTCATTTTATCCCTTTTTCTGTTTCATTCATTGTTTTCTGTTCCTTTTACTTTCCCTTATTGTGATCTCCTCCTTCCTTTTCCCATCTCACACTCATTCCCTTGTCCCATGATTTTCTAGCTAGCGCACGTTTGTTCCCCACTCATGCGCACTGTTTTCACTTTTCTATATGACTCATACTGCGCATGTCCGCACTGTCCTCGGCTCTTTCTGCTACTCATCAGCTTGCGCATGTGCACTACTGTTCCCGATAGCCGGCACCCGTGGCACAGGAAGTGATTTGCAGTCCTGCGCCTTCATGGCATAAAAAACGCCACTTGACCACCTGACATCACCACAGCGCTTTAGCACCACATACCTGCATATTTGGACCCCACACCTCTACAGATAACACTATTCTTTTTGTTGTCCACATACAGAGATAAGTGTTTCTGATGGGATTCTTCCATGTTTCCATACCCCCTTTTTTCTTTGTTCTGTTGTTTTAGCTTTATCCTTTCTCTTTTCCTCTTATCACCTTTTGATTCATCCTGTTTTTCTTGGTGTTTGACTCTTTGGCTTAATATCCTCTTTTTATCTTTTTGTGACTTATAGGAATCCTCTGGCTGCTTTGGATCCTTTTCCCATACTTTGGTCCATACTATTATGGGAATTATTCACTTATCTTATGCCTCTCACTTGGAATGCATCAAGGGATCACCTTTATCCATATATATCCATTGATATCGAGCTGCAATCCTCTTGATAATCATTTATGTTACTTACTTATATTTTGTGTATTCATATACTGTGGTTTTCTTATTCAAAAACATATATATACCGGTACATGACAATTGCATTTTACTTACTTTTGACATATGACCCTGTTTATTTAATTTTACATTAATTTCTCTTTTTCTGTTCATTCTCCGTTTGTACAGATATACCTTGAAAAAGGTCATGAATGGCCGAAACACTGGTTGATTATTATCTGTTTTCATTTGGGTCATAAAGTTTTTAATAAATCATACTTAATTGCAATTGGAGTGCAGAAGTTTTGTCATTTGCAGCAATTAGGTTCATCAAAAACTTGATCCATAGCAGTGATAAAATAATTTTAGTCATTGAGGAGGTCACAATTCTTTTCCACATAGGGCAAGGCCCATGCAAGAGCTTCATCTGTGGGGAGATTTATGACGAAAAGTACTTTTTTACTTTCACTGGTAAACGGAGTAGGTTGCATTTGGAAGTAAATACAGCATTGATTGAGGAATCTTCGGTAATGGTAACTGTCCCCATTGAACTTGGCAGGCAGCAACATGTGTGCAATTAACTCTGACCCTGAGTTGCACAAATCCAGAAGTTGCCTGTGTAACTCAATGATTTCTTTTTGTTGATCCAATACTAGCATTTGTAATTTAGAAAAATTTTCTTGGTAGGTGGCACCAAAATCCTGAAGTTTAGTAACTTGTTGCCTCAAGGTGAATACAATGTACTCCATTTTTTAAGAGAGAGGATCTGTAAGGATTTGGGTCTGGATGGAGTTTTTACTATTGCAACCAGTATGGGAAGCAGAGGCAGTTAGCATAGTCAAGGGAAGCCAGATGTCAGTATACAGGAGCGGCAGTACGATATTGGAGGATTAGCAGGTTGGGAAGTCAGAGGATAGCCAGAGGCCACCACCATTGTAACATCATCACAATAGTGCCCAGGCAAGCACCACTTGCATGAAGAAGAACCGACAGGACTTCCTCATGAAGAACAGATAGGTTTAAAATCTGTACTCTACTGTGGACCATGCTCCTAAGAGTCTCTATGTCTGCATTGATATGCATGGAATGCAGAAGGAATGCAAATTACAGAATTTTTACAAAAGTGCTGGTTCACGGGTTCCTTTTGCACTTGGACAAATTAATTTTGATTATGAGTAGAGATGAGCGTTGTTCTACTCGAACTGTTCGCCAATCTCAAATTCGAGCTGTTTTGGGCGGTGTTCGAGCCGGTCGGCGAACACGAACAATTTGAGAAAAATTCGGCTGTTCGAGGTTATGTTCGATAACTGTTCGTGCACCAAAATCATAACTGGATTTTTTCTCAGTAATGATGAAAATTAATGTTAATACGCAGTTTGAGTGTACAGCGGGGCGGGGGGAGGGGCAGGGGATGGATCTCTGCAGGAACAATGAAGATCTCCATTTTTTTTTCTCTTTCCCGCATTTGCAGTGGGGAGGTGCAATCTGTCAGCCTATCAGCAGCGCACACACGGAGCGAAGTGCTTTTTTTCACACAAGCAAGGGCATGTGTGATTGGCAGTGTATGTCACATGTCCTTGCCCTATAAAACCAAGCCATTTTCCCCGTCGCCACCATTTTCTCACTGCTGCAGCTGCGTGTTAGACGGCACCGCTGTTGCTGTGTGCGCTATACCTTGTTAATTTCAAGCCAATTTTCGCACAAATATACAGATAGCTTGGGAGTAGGGAATAGTTGTGATTGCAGTCCTTTTAAGGACTAGGTTACAGCATTTCCTACGACTTTTATCAAGCAGGTCTGTGCTCTTAAATAGATAGATTGTGGGAGTAAAGACTAATTGTAATTGGAGTCCTTTTCAGGACTAGGTTACATCAGTTCCTATCAGTTTTTGCCAGGCAGGTCTGTGCCAGTGCTGTGCAAGTTTTTTTCACAGCATTTGGCTGAATCTAGCAAAGCTAATCCTTTTTGGCCTATTGCAGAGTGTGTTAGTCAGTGGAGTAGCCTATCTGTGTTGCAAGATATACCACCTGTGTATAGAATACCAATTTTTTTACTGCACCTAGTGAAGTAAAATCTTTTGGGCATAGCATCATTCTATTAGTCCATCTATACTGACCTCCATCAGGTTGCAAACTGAATATAATTTTTTTCTGCATCTAGCTCTGAAAAAATATTTGGGCTTCTAGCAGTGTGTGGGACTTGGTCTATTAGTCCATCTATACTGACCTCCATCAGGTTGCAAATTAAAAATAATTTTTTTCTTCATTTAGCTCTGAAAAAATATTTGGGCTTCTAGCAGTGTGTGGGACTTGTTCTATTAGTCCTTCTATACTGACCTCCAGCAGGTTGCAAATTGAATATAATTTTTTCTGCATCTAGCTCTGAAAAAATATTTGGGCTTCTAGCGGTGTGTGGGACTTGGTCTATTAGTCCATCTATACTGACCTCCATCAGGTTGCAAATTAAAAATATTTTTTTTCTGCATCTAGCTCTGAAAAAATATTTGGGCTTCTAGCAGTGTGTGGGACTTGGTCTATTAGTCCATCTATACTGACCTCCATCAGGTTGCAAATTAAAAATAATTTTTTTCTTCATTTAGCTCTGAAAAAATATTTGGGCTTCTAGCAGTGTGTGGGACTTGTTCTATTAGTCCTTCTATACTGACCTCCAGCAGGTTGCAAATTGAATATAATTTTTTTCTGCATCTAGCTCTGAAAAAATATTTGGGCTTCTAGCGGTGTGTGGGACTTGGTCTATTAGTCCATCTATACTGACCTCCATCAGGTTGCAAATTGAATAAAAAAATTTTCTGCATCTAGCTCTGAAAAAATATTTGGGCTTCTAGCGGTGTGTGGGACTTGGTCTATTAGTCCATCTATACTGACCTCCATCAGGTTGCAAATTAAAAATAATTTTTTTCTGCATCTAGCTCTGAAAAAATATTTGGGCTTCTAGCAGTGTGTGGGACTTGGTCAATTAGTCCATCTATACTGACCTCCATCAGGTTGCAAATTGAATAAAAAATTTTTCTGCATCTAGCTCTGAAAAAATATTTGGGCTTCTAGCGGTGTGTGGGACTTGGTCTATTAGTCCATCTATACTGACCTCCATCAGGTTGCAAATTAAAAATAATTTTTTTCTGCATCTAACCCAGCCAATAGTTTTGGCCTAATACCACAGTTTGGCCACTCAGCTCTGCTCGGTTACCATCCATTGTTTTTTTGTGCAAACAACTCCAGAGTTGTGAATTAGTTAACCACCAAAATGAGTGGAAAAAGGCCTGCTGCTGGTGGAAAGGGGAATAGGCGTGTTGGGAAGGGGAAAAAAGGTTGTGTCCGTGAGGTAGGTGCAGAAGAAAGACCATCTTCCAGCCAAACTAAAATGTCTACTTCTTTTAGCGGACAATGTGATAAGATCCCTTTCTTACGGCCACGCCAATCGCTACAAATTCCAGATGAGGCACAAAAACAGCAGGTGCTTCAACGGATATCAGGTGCTCCTTTAAGTGGGCTCTCCTCCACATCAACTTCAACATCACAAATACTCCAGTCCTCAAAGGTGTCACCCAAATCGCACTTGCTTCCTCACAGCTCCCAAATCTCCAGCTGCCCGTCTGAGTATGAGGTAGAACAGATGGTTGAGTCTGCAGAGCTGTTTACTCATACTATAGCCTGGGAATCAGAGGTCGACTCCAGCGCTTCTGTGAATCCAGACGAGGAAATGATCTGCACTGATGCCCAGAATCTTTATGAGTCGGATCCAGGACCAGACACAGAAGGTTCTGACCATAATGTAGACCCTCATTCCCAAACTGTAACTCCTGTTGGTGGAGACAATGAGGAAGACGATGATAAGACTCAAATACCTGATTGGAGCGACAACTTTAGTTTTTTGTCAGGGCAGGAACAGGTTGGCTCTGAGGACGACGGGTGTGATAACGCACAGGGTGATGATGATGAGGTCGGAGATCCCACTTACTGTCAACCCACAGTCAGCCAAGAGATGAGGTCAGCAGAGGAGGTGGAGGAAGATGCTAGTGACGACGAGGTCAGGTTGCGCCTTCCTGGACAGAGACGTAGTACTGGAAGCACGTCAACAACTGCATCCTCAAACACAACTCTGCCTCTCACCACAAGTCGTGGTGGCTCTTCAGGTCGCATGGGTGCTAAGCCTTGCATAGCCTGGGCATTTTTTCAGATCGATAAAGATGACCCAACTCGTGTTATCTGTAACATTTGTCAGCAAAAGCTAAGTAGAGGCCAAAAAATACATAGTTTGAGTACTTCATGCATGAACCGGCACATGGACATGAAGCATAAGTTGCAGTGGGAAGCTCAGTGTGCTACAATGCGGCCTAGCCGGCCGGGCCAACCACCGTCTGCCATATCTTGTGCATCCGCGGCCTCTTCATCCTCTGTGACTGGGGGGACAGCAGTCACACCTGTTTTGGGGCGCAGACCTGCCACCTCTTTACCCGCAACAGCCAGCGTGATTGGCAGGTCATCATTTTCTTTGGAGGTGGTAACACCAGCTGGTCTTGAGCGCTGTCCGACATCGATAGCACCACCTTTGGATCAAGGCAACCTAACATGTCCGCCTGCATCTTCCTCACAGACCGGCAGTTTGCCGGGGACACCCTTATCAACCCCGTCTAAGCACAATAGCCAGCCCTCGGTCCCTCAGATGTGGACAAGTAAAAGACCATTTCCTCCTAGCCATGAGAAAGCTAAGAGGTTGAAATTCACCATCTGCAAGCTCTTGGCTACAGAAATGCTGCCTTTCCGCCTGGTGGACACAGAGGATTTTCGAGACCTTATGTCCGTCGCAGTGCCCCAGTACCAGATGCCCAGTCGGCACTACTTCTCAAAGAAAGGTGTGCCTGCGCTCCACCAGCATGTCGCACACAACATCACCGCTTCTTTGAGAAACTCTGTGTGTGACAGGGTGCATTTCACCACAGACACTTGGACGAGTAGGCATGGACATAGGCGTTACATGTCGCTGACTGGGCACTGGGTAACTATGGTGACAGCAGGACAAGGGGCTGCTGTTCAAGTCTTGCCGTCCCCACGAGTTGTGCGTCAATCCTCTTTATGTCAAAGTTCCTCCACTGCTTCTGCCTCCTCAACCTCCTCTCGGTCTTCCACCTGCACCCAAAGCCTGTCTGGTCATGCCACAAGCTTTCTAACTGCGCAGAAGGGATCCTGCACACCTCCTTACTATGCTGGCAGTAGGGCTCAACGTCATCAGGCGGTTTTTACATTGAAATGTCTGGGAAATGTGAGTCACACAGCTGAGGAGTTGTGGTCAGCTCTGGAGAACCAATTTCATGAATGGTTGTCTCCACTGGACCTGAAACCAGGGAAGGCCGTGTGCGACAATGCTGCAAACCTGGGTGCGGCCCTTCGCCGGGGCAATGTCACACACGTACCTTGTATGGCTCACGTGTTGAACCTGGTTGTCCAGCAATTTTTAGCCCACTATCCCAGACTAGATGGCCTTCTGCAGAGGGCACGGTCGCTGTGTGCTCACTTCCGCCGTTCGCATCCCGCAGCTCAGCGACTTACATCTCTACAGAAGTCGTTGGGCCTGCCACTTCACCGGCTAAAATGCGATGTGCCTACCCAGTGGAATTCAACTCTGCACATGTTGCAGCGACTGTGGCAGCACCGACAAGCCATGGTGCAATACGTTCTGACGTATAGCCTGGGCCAACGAGATTCAGAGGTGGGGCAAATCACGCTGGAGGAGTGGTCTCAGATCAGGGACCTATGCACCCTTCTGCACAGTTTTGAAATGGCGACGAAGATGTTTAGTGCTGACGATGCCATTATCAGCATGACTATTCCGGTGATTTACATGCTGGAGCACATGTTAAACAGAATTCGGAGTCAGGTGGTGGCACAAGAGGAGGTGGAGGAAGTAGAGGAGGAGGAGTTGTATGCGGAAGGGCTAACATCTGCAAGGTCCAGACGGTCGGCAGCACCAAGGCGGCAGGCATGTGAGGGTGGGGGAGATGATTTTACCAGGGCGCATGGTAGCAGCCAAACTAGTGAGGAAGGTGCAGGAGCCCAGGAAGAAGTGGAGGACGAACTGATGGAAGACTCATCAGATGAGGGAGACCTTGATCACATTTCTGTTGTGCGAGGTTGGGGGGAGAGGACAGAGGAAGGAAGCATGATTGTTACCTCGCCACCAACACAACAGGGACTTGGTGCTCCTGGATGCGCAACACACATGAGTGCCTTCTTGCTGCACTACCTGCAACATGACCCTCGAATTGTGAGAATTAGAAATAATCCTGACTACTGGGTTGCCACACTGTTAGATCCCCGGTACAAAAGTAAATTTGCAGAAATTATTCCTGCCATAGAAAGGGATGCACGCATGCAGGAGTATCAGCAGAGACTGTTGCAGAATCTTACATGTGCTTTTCCACAAAATACCAGTGGTGCACGTAGTGAATCTCACAGTTCCAACTTGCCAACCGTGGGACCGTCAAGTGTTCAGCACTCAAACCGTAACAGAACCACAGTATCTGCTGGTAACATCAATTTTGCGGAATCATTTCACCACTTTTTTAGCCCATCCTTTGCAAGGCCACAGGAGACAAGAAGTCTGACACATAGTCAACGCCTAGAGACGATGGTACAGGAGTATCTCCAAGTAAACATTGAAGCCACGACTGTGTCACTGGACCCTTGCTCTTTTTGGGCTTCCAATCTGGATAAATGGCCGGAGCTAGCCACTTACGCCTTGGAGATCTTGTCATGCCCCGCAGCCAGCGTTCTGTCTGAACGTGTGTTCAGCGCTGCTGGTGGTGTGCTGACAGATAAGCGCACGCGGCTCTCCACTGATAATGTAGACAGACTCACGTTCATAAAGATGAACAAATCATGGATCCGAAACGACTTTTCTACCCCTGTGTCATCCTGGGGAGAGTAAAAGCTTGATGATTGGTTAAAATCACCCTACCAACCGTTTTAAGCTTTCAAATTACTAATCATGTTTATCTGTATCTTGACTGGAAAATAATTTGGGCTTTGTAGCAGTGTGCAGCACTGATCCTATTAGGCCATCTATAATAAGCTTCACCAGATTTAAAATTAAAAATAATTTTTAGCTGCATCTAGCCCGGAAAATAATTTTGGGGCTCCGAGATGCGCAAGACACATAAGTGCCTTCTTGCTGCACTACCTGCAGCATGACCCTCATATTGTCAGAATTCGAAGTAATCATGACTACTGGGTTGCCACACTCTTAGATCCCCCAAACTTTTCGATCAACCTTTTCATTTCAATAAAGACCAAAAAAATGGTCATTTTTGAAATTATAAGCATTAGCAGGTTGTTAGAAACTGAAATCAAACAGTTTTCAACTCAAAACTTTATTCTAGGTGATGTTACATTTTCACATAGGACCCCTTGTTCGAAAGGAGCTTCTGAACTCTCTCGTCCATTGAATTTGTCAGGTTTTGGATGGTTTCTGCTTCAATTGTTTTGCATGAGGACAGAATACCCTCCCAGAGCTGTTGCTTAGATGTGAACTGCCTCCCGCCATCATAGACACTCCTTTTAATGATGCTCCAAAGGTTCTGAATGGGGTAGAGGTCAGGGGAGCATGGGGGTCACACCATAAGTTTGTCCCCTTTTATGCCCATATCAGCCAGAGATGCAGATGTTTTATGTGCAGCATGAGATGGTGCATTATCATGCAGAAAAATGATCTTGCTGTGAAATACACGGTTCTTCTTCTTGAACCATGGCAGGAAGTGCTGTTTGAGAAAATCCACATACATTATGGAGTTCATCTTTAGCGCCTTCAGGGATCCTAAAGGGGCCGACAATCTCTCTCCCCATGATTCCAGCCCAAAACATTACTCCACCTCCTCCTTGTTGGCGCTGTAGCCGTGTTTGCGTGGGGTGTCCATCAACCAGCCATCCTCCACTCCATTCATCTGGACCATCGAGCGCTGCACGGCACTCATCCGTGAACAAAACAGTTTTGAAATCAGTCTTCATGTAATGTTTGGCCCACTGGAGCCGTTTCTGCTTGTGTGAAGTGGATAGAGGAGGTCGACAGGATGGCGTATGCACAGCTGCAAACCTCTGAAGGACCCTGCATCTTGTTGTTCGGGGGACGTTGGAGGCACAAGCAGCTTCAAAAACTTGTCTGCTGCTATGACAAGGCTTTTTTGCCGCTGCTCTTTCAACCTGACGTAATTGCCTGTAGGAAAGAGTCCTCAATTTGCCCTTATCAGCACGCACACGTGTGTACTGTGAATCATCTACATACTTCTTGATTGCCAAGACACTTCATCCTGATCATCGCACAATGTTGATTGTAGTCATGCCTTGACCTAAACACTCCACAATTTGTTGCTTCTCAGCAGCCGACACATCCTTTTTCTTTCCCATTTTGGCAGAAAATGTAGGCTGCTTAATAATGTGAGAGAGCCTTCTTAAGTAGTCTTGCCTTTCATTGGACACACCTGCCAAACTAATTAGCACAGGTGTCTGCAATTGCTTACAGTGATATAAAGAGCCCTGACACACATCACCATCAATGAGTTTAACTGACAAACAAACAAATTCTTCCCTTATCACTCCTAAACACTTTTTGCATAATAATTTGGAACGCGGTGTACATGTGCTTTTCCACAAAACACCAGTGGTTCACGTAGTGAATCTTACAGTTCTAACTTGCCAACCGTGGTCTGTATGGAATTGTTCAATAAAGGGCCCAAAATTAAGATAACATAGATGGGAGAGGTCTCTATGAATAGGAATTCCTAAGTATTTGATACCCTGTGAGGGCCAGGCAAAGGGAAAGTTGGACTGGATGGAATCCTATATGGATTTAGGGAGGGAGACATCGAGGGCCTCAGACTTCGCTGCATTGATTTTAAAATTTTACCATGTAACAAAGTGATCTATTTCAGCCATAACAGCAGGGATGGATATATGTGATTGAGTGATATATACTAGGACATCATCAGCAAATAGAGAGCACTTGTACTCGGTGCCTCCCACCTCAATCCACCTAATATTGGGGTTATGGCGAACTGATGAGAGCAGGTGCTCCGTCACTAGGATGTATAAGAGAGGGGACAGAGGACATCCCTGCCTTGTCCCATTGGTGATTGTGAAAGGTGATGAAAATGTTCTGACGCACCCCCTGGGCCTTGGGACACCCGGAGCCGGACCCTTTTTGGTGGATGCTGGTGGTTGTAGTCTTCGTGGCGGCGATCCGGTTCCGTGGCTCAGGGCGGTCAAACCAGTGGCGGAACTATTTATGTGGTTTTGATGTTTAAATGTCCGACTACGCCACCCGTGGATTGCGGTCAGAGTGAACCGCCGCTACAGGGCAGACCGCTAAGGCTGGTGTTGTGGGTGCAGCAGAGCGTAGCATAACTCCCCACGGGAGGAGTATAGCCTCAGGGCAGTGTATGCGGAGGATGGGGGTGATGGTGCAGGGCAGCAGCAGTAACGACACGGAGTCAGTGATGCAGTTCAGGGCCTTTACTCACAGTTCTTATTATCCAGACCACGTCTGCAGGTAACGGCTGCCCACGTCGTACTGTGCTCACCAGGTGAGGGGCTCAGACAACTCCCAGATAACTTTGGAGCGCTTCACAGGACCCCCTTTGTGTGTCCTTTGTCTGGCCTTTCTTACCAACACTTCTGTCCGGCTGCCTCGGGCCTCCTCTTGGTAAACTTGGCGCCAGTTTCCCTGACCCTATGTGGTGCCTTCCTAGCGGGTGGAGCAAGGGGCTGCGCCACATAAAATGTCAGAGCCTCCGGTTTCTAGCTGAGGGTCGTTTCCTGCCTCCACTAGTTCGGGGACCGGTCTCCCCCTTTGGCCTGACCCCTCCACGCAGGTGGATTCGGGCGTGCGGTGCCGACTCGCCCGTCCGCACCCCTGGGATCCCTTCATTCCTCGTTCCTGGAGCCTTCTCCGCTCCTCTTCCTTCCTTCTCCCTCTTGCAGGCCTGGGCCTCTGTTACTAGGCCCGCCTCCAGAGCAGAGCTCATGCAGAGCCCCTGCTCCCTGCCACTTCTGCTCA
This sequence comes from Phyllobates terribilis, assembly GCF_046119375.1. Lineage (NCBI taxonomy): Eukaryota > Metazoa > Chordata > Amphibia > Anura > Dendrobatidae > Phyllobates > Phyllobates terribilis. The sequence continues at coordinate 161,585,390 of NW_027362761.1, forward strand.
GACTTCTCTGCACTGAACTAAGATGGTGCCCACCTTTTATACTCCCTTCTCAATGCACCCAGGAACTGCTTCCTCCCTGCTCCTGCACTACAGGGTTCCCCTTCCTCAGTGTTCCCTCCCCCCACTCCAGCCAGGGACAGGGACTGTCGTGCCCATCTCAGGGGCATATTGGTCGCCCTGCCCCACGGCAATGTGGTGTAATGCATGCAGGTGTCGGGTCCTGATCCACACTCCATCCTTACCTGAGAGTGAGATATCACACCTCTGGGTGAGGTGCAATACGTCTGTAGCAACCGAGCCCTCAGGGTGCTACAGTTCCATTTATCTTCAGCCTAGGTGACGTATTGCGATACAGGGCCGTGATTTTGGCTATAAAAGGGTCCCCTAGACCCCTACCCCAAACTCTTTAAGAGAATCATATATGGCGTGCCAGGAGACTCTATGGAATGCTTTCTCAGCATCCAACGAGAGTATCTAATTACAAATTTTTAACTGCATCTAGCCCAGGAAATACTTTGTGCCTAGTAGCAGTGTCTGCCAGTCAGCGGATTATCCCGGCTGTTAAGCAAGCTACACCACCTGTAGTTTAGACACTTAATTTTTTCAAAGGAAATGCTTCGGGACCATGGGATACTTAGTGAAGAGCATCAGGAGGCACCCCAAGGCATAGGGGCTGGGACTGGCAGTAGGATGCCTTGCGGTGGACAGCCGAGCTCGATCCTTATAAAAGCTTTTTAACTGCAGCAGCTTTAGTGGACGCTACTGGAGCTGGAATTACCGCGGCTGCTGGCATGAGACTTGCCCTCCAATAGATCCTTGTAAATGGATTTAAAGTGTATTCATTCAAATTAGAGAGACAATTTAAATTAAAAAGCTTAGAGCTGCCTCCACCACAGGGGGGCTCGCTCGACCCACCAGCGGACAGGCACCAGTATTGGGAGAGGGGGGCTGGCCGTCAGGGTTCACCGCGGCTCTGGCACAAACCCGGCGACACGGAGGTGGCACGGGCAGGAGCGGACTGGCCGTGTCGGCTTCTCACTTTTTGGATTTTAGAAGGGCATGACATGCCTATATCTGTGTCTCCCCCTCCTTTTACTCCTCCACCTCTTTTATTTTCGCATGACTATATGTACTTGTCACTTTTCCATGTGTTAGTTATGTCTTCTGAGCAGTTTGTCAGCTTTTGGACACCTTTGAAGGTGTTTTCTATGTGTTTCTATGTGTTTTTGTTTGCCTGCCATTGGTTTTAACGGTGTTCGAAGGTGTTCGACGAACAGTTCGACGAACAGTTCGGCGAACACACGGGTGTTCGACGAACCGAACCGAACTCGAACACTACGGGGGTGGCTCAACACTAATTATGAGCAGTAAGAAGAAATATGGAAAGCTTTTTTCTTGCTTCATTATATAAACAAAATCCAGCACAATTGCCACCTACTCACAATATTAACCAGCCCAGCACCATTGTGATATCATACACATAATAACTAGCCAGAATCATATTTATAATCACATTCATTTACCTTTTCATGACAAAACAGGCCAGAAACAATAAAACTTCATGAGAATAGTGCCTAGGAAAGCATCATTTTGACGTTCTCGCAGAAGAACTCTATCATTGTGACATCCCAGTAGATATTAGGCTAGCTCAATTGTGACATTATAATAGCAGTTTATAAGAAAAGCTTGACACACAAAAGGTTTTTTGGTAGGCAGAAGAGACGTTTATTCAGACAATTATAAACGATAAGCGTTTTCAGTCCTACATTAGAACCTTCATCAGAACTGACTGCTGGTGGGTCATGGGGTAAGCTGGCTTGTAGTAGCGCTTTGAACGCGACGCTCATCGCTGCAGGGATTCCATCTGTTCTGCCTACCACAAAACCTTTGAGTGCCAATCTTTTCTTATATTATTATTTTTTTATATACTAATTATGGGTTGAATCCATGCTTGAGTACAACATCTCATATGGGGAGTGCCGTATATCTTTTCATAATAATTATAGGAGTTATTAGGAAAGCACCATTGGGATATCATGGCAAGGAAACCATGAACGTTATTACTGAGACATTGTTTTCAGTAAAAACCAGGCCAGCACCAATTTAAAATTGTCCCATTAAAAATGGGACTGTAGAAACTATAATAGGCCAGCACCATTGTTAGGAGGGTGCTATTGACAAATTGAAATAGTAGAACTAGCGCCAAACTGGGATAAAAAAGCAGCCCTGCTACATAAACCCCACCGACCCACATACTATAACACTCCCCACCTCCAATCAGTGAATTTTGCTTTTACGCTGTCGTACCCCTCAACACTCTCTTAAAGGAGTTATTTGAAGAGACACATGTGAATGGCGTAGCAATGCGCACGATCAACCAAAGCTCCATTTACATGGTGCTCTTCAAAGCTATGTTTCTCAGGATCGTGAGGGTCCCAGCGGTCAGATCCACAGCAAATGGAAAGTCATCCCCTATCCAGAAGATAGAGGATAACTTTCACACTTGGGATAACCCATTTAAACAGGTTTTTCAAGATTTATTTTTGTTTGCCCATAGGATCATGGAAAATAATAAACCAATGATGACAATCCAGAAGTCCAATGCTGCCAAGGGCTTGTGCACACAAGCATAAAAATCAGGCATGTAATATCCGATTTTTTATCAGATAGCACAATGACTAATGTTATGCAATGATACACTGCAGATTTTTTTCTCATACCGATTCGGTGTGAGAAAAAAATCATAGCATGCTGCAGTTTGATTCTGTAATTGGACGGGACCTATTCAAGTCTCTGGGTGCGAGAAAAAAAATCGGATGCCACAGTATAGCATCCAACATTTACGGATACATTACAATTCTGTAGCATAGGAAACTGTAAATGTTCCTGTAAAAGATTAATAGCCGCTGAGAAAAAAACTGACTGCACACGAATGACAAGAGAGAAGAAAATCATCCCACTTTTCTGGATGAAAATCGGACTGATTTTTTTACTGTCATGTGACCCTACCCTAATAGCAATGTAATTACACACAGTCATAGAATCATAGAATGGAAGAGTTGGAAGGGACCTCCTGGGTCATCTGGTCCAACCCCCTGCTCAAAGCAGGATTCACTAAATCATCTCAGACAGATGTCTGTCCAGCCTCTGTTTGAAGACGTCCATTGAAGGGGAACTCACCACGTCTCGTGGCAGCCTGTTCCACTCATTAATCACCCTAACTGTCAAAAAGTTTTTTCTAATATCTAATCTGTGTCTCCTCCCATTTAGTTTCATCCCATTGCTTCTAGTCTTTCCCTGTGCAAATGAGAATAAAGATGATCCTTCTACAATGTGACAGCCCTTGACATATTTGTAGACAGCTATTAAGTCTCCTCTCAGTCTTCTTTTTTGCAAGCTAAACATTCCCAAATCCTGCAACCGTTCCTCATAGGACATGGTTTGCAGACCAGTCACCATTCTGGTCGCTCTTCTCTGAACTTGCTCCAGTTTGTCTATGTCTTTTTTAAAATGTGGTGCCCAAAACTGTACACAGTATTCCAGATGAGGTCTGACCAAAGAGGAGTAAAGACCGATAATGACTTCACGTGATCTAGACTGTATGCTTCTGTTAATACATCCCAGAATTGTATTTGCCTTTTTTGCTGCTGCATCACACTGTTGACTCATGTTCAGTCTATGATCTATTAGTATACCTAAGTCTTTTTCACATGTACTGTTGCTTAGCTCTATTCCTCCCATTCTGTATATGCTTTTTTCATTTTTATTGCCCAGATGTAGTACTTTGCATTTTTCCCTGTTAAAAACCATTCTGTTGGTTGCTGCCCACTGCTCCAGTTTATTTAGGTCTTTTTGAATCCTCTCTCTCTCTTCTCTAGTATTAGCTATCCCTCCTAGCTTTGTGTCATCAGCAAATTTAATCAGTTTACCCTCAATTCCTTCATCTAAATCATTGATGAAGATGTTGAACAATACAGGTCCCAGGACAGAGCCCTGTGGTATCCCACTTGAGACATTCATCCAGCTGGATGTGAAGCCATTTACAACCACCCTTTGAGTCCGATCACTAAGCCAGTTATGAATCCACCTAACAGTTGCCTGGTCCATTACATACTTGGTCATTTTTTCAATAAGGATGGTGTGAGATACTTTGTCAAATGCTTTGCTGAAGTCAAGATATACTATATCTACAGCATTTCCCTGATCCACCCAGTCAGTGATTCTGTCATAGAAGGAAATTAAGTTAGTCTGACATGACTTGTTAGTTACAAACCCATGCTGACTCTGGTTAATCACTTCATTCTTATCCAGGTACTTACATACATGATGTTTAATAATTTGTTCAAAGATCTTTCCTGGTATAGAAGTCAGACTCACCGGCCTATAGTTCCCTGGGTCCACCTTCTTCCCCTTTTTGAAGATAGGAACAACATTTGCTCTTCTCCAGTCTTCTGGGACTTCTCCTGTTCTCCAAGAATTTTCAAAGATTATGGAGAGTGGTTCTAAAATTTCTTCTACGATCTCCTTCAGTACTCTGGGGTGTAATTCATCTGGACCTGGAGACTTGAACTCATTTATGTTAGCTAAATATTCCCTCACAATCTTTCTGTTTACAGATAACTTGGATTCTTCTATTCCTTTAAAAGGACAGTGAAAATCAGTTGATGTTACATTTTCTTTCTGAGAGAAAACAGATGCAAAATAGGAATTAAAAAGTTCGGCCTTCTCAACATCCTCTCTTACCATTTCTCCATTTTCATCCTGTAAAAATCCTATAGCATCTTTGACTTTTCTTTTACTTTTGACATACCCCCAAAATCCTTTTTTATTGCTTTTGACATCTCTTGCAAGCCTTAATTCATTGTCAGCTTTAGCTAACCTGATACGTGCCCTGCAGGATCTGCAGACTGTATACAGTATACAGGACTGAAGCAGTACTGGGCAGTGTATATGACGCGCCCCCTGGGACATATTCCTTTTTGAGGGGAATACCCGGCACCGGATCAGATGGGGGGGGTTGTAGTCTCCGAGTGGCTGTGACCCGGTCCGTGCCCAGGGTGTCAAACTCAGTTGTATGTGGCAGTCCTACAGATGTTATTAAGTTCTTAATGTCGACTACGCCACCCGTTGTGTTGCGGTCACTATGGCCGCCGCTGCAGCAGGGTCCGCTGAGGCTGATGGTGTAGGTGCAGCTTGTGATGGTATAACCCCCAACGGGTGGGGTATAGCCTCAGGGGGTCAGGTGCAGAGGATGGGGGTTGTAGTGGTGCAGCATAGATGTTAAAGGAAGACAGAGTCGGGTTGTGCAGTTTAGGGTATTTACTCACTGCTGATGTTCCGGTCACTCCAGCTTCAAGTGACCACCCGAGCCGTGCTGCGTCCACCAGGTCCTGGATCCAGCCAACCCCCAAGCGAGTCCGGAGCGTGACCCTGAGCTCTCCTTCTGTCCTTTCTCTGGCCGTCCCCACTAGTGATCCACCCAGGTCCAGCTCCCTCGGGCCTTCTGTTGGGTGACCCTTGGCCTTGGGTTCCCTGACCCTCCACGTGGTATGCCTTCGTGGTGGATGTGGTGGGTGGCCGTGGCAGACGCTGCCCACGGCCTCCGGTCTCTGGCTGGGGTGTGTTTTTGCCCCCACCAGCTTGGGTTCCGGTACCCTGATGCCGACTCTTCACCCGGTGCTTTTAGTTGGGGTCTTAGAGTCCTTTCTTCTGTTTCCCCCTCTGGGTCTCTCTTTCTTTCTCCTCTCTCTCTCTCTGGTTCTGCTCTGCTCCTCTTCCTGTGACTCCTCTGCAAAGGCTGACAGACTGACTGACCCTGATCTTAGTTGGTGCCCACCTTATATACACCCTCTATGTGTGAGCTCAGGTGACCAGCACCCAATGAGCTCCTATCTTTACCCAGGCTGCTCCCCCTATCTGCCCCTACACTACATGGGATGTACCACCCCCCTCCCACTCCAGCCAGGAACAGACTCGGTCGTACCTGCACATTTCTAAGTGGGAGTACCGTCGGCCTGTTCCCCGGAAATGGGATGTGTGTAGTGCATGCAGCCTACCGAGCTCAGTTCCACACTCCATCCTTACCCGGGAGTGGAATATCACACCTCTGGGTTGAGGTGCAATACCCCTGTAGCAGCCGAATCCTCAGGGTGCTACATTCCCCCCTGGTAAATCACAGCATGTCCTCGGGCTGTAAAGACAAAAACACCAAAACATACAAAAATTTTTTTTTTTCATATAAACATAATAAAACATATAAAACATTATATATATAAAACTTTTCATATAAACATTCTCGTAGTCGTTTCTTGTTTCAGGTTCCTCCTCCGGACACTGTGCAACGTGTGTCCGGGAAAAGTGCGACAGTCTCTTAGAAAAACTGGTTTTCCTATAAAACCGGTAGGGGGCGCTTTAGGAAGCGCAACTATATACAGGGGAAGTTGGCCGCTCTCAGTCCTCGGCCAGGTAAAGAGGGAAAGGGAATGGCTGCTCACAGTCCTCAGCCTGTGGGATTAAGGGGTTAACGGGTAAACAGTTCACTCTTGCTGGTCCCAACGGGGACTATATTAGCAGCAGTAACAGTTTCAGTTTCAGTTCACTGTGCCCCGACGGGCAACTATATACAGCTCCTGCTTCGCTGTACTTAGCGACGGCGTCCTCCTGCTCTTTGCTTACAGCTGGTTGTTACTTCAGACCCGTCCGGGTCCTCTTGCTCCTCCTCCTCGCACCGCAACTCCTCCTCCGTCAGGCGGTGTACGTGGAGGGCATAAGGTCCCTTGGCACACTTGTGCCGGGTAAAGGTGACCTCATCTCCGATGTAGAGGTCACGACCTCTGTGCCCCTCCGGCAGATGGGACTCCACGTCTCTGCGCGTGACAAAGACGTCGCCGGGGGTGTTGTTGTCTCGAATGAAGCCCCACCCGTGCTGCTGGTTAAACTTGATTACAGTCCCGGTGGTACGGGGACTGTGCGCTGCACGGGGGTCCCTCCTGGTCCGGCTCTTTTGCTCGGCGCTCCTTATTTGGGCCTGTTGTTCCCGGACCCGCCTCTCTCTCCGCTCCCTCGCAAACTCCTCGAGCTGTTGGCGGCAGCACTCCGCACGCTCTGCTGCAGCTGCCCTAGTTTCCTGAGTGAACCCCATTAGATCTTCTCCGGTGGGGTCCCACTCAAACTGTGCTTCCGCTAGCGGGGGCGAGATCCTTATTACGGGCTTCGGAGCCGGAATCAGGGGTGCACACATGGCCCCAACCCTCCTCTGGTGCTCCAGTTCGTAATACTTCTGGGGCCAGACGAAAGGCTGCCCGTCCGGCCACGTGTGCTGGGCAAACAAGTCCTCTCCCAGACGCGGCACCCTTGGTTTTACGGGTGCGGGCGCGGTGGTGGTGGCGCCCGGGTTGCCCAGGCCTTGCGGCCAGGCCTGGGGCACCTGGAAGGTGAAGGGCACCGTTAATACGGCGGCGCCCTGGGCTACCTGGCCTTGCGGCCAGGCCGGAGGCTCCGCGGAGGTAGGGGGCGCTGTTGGTATTGCGGCGCCCGGGGGTACTAGGCCTTGCGACCAGGCTGGTGGTACTTCCTGCTTGGTCACGCTCGGGGTCGAGGCGTGTGACGTCACAGGGGTCGCGGCGGCGGCTTCCGGTTGGGGCCTAGTCTGTTTCGGTGACATGGCGTTTTCAGGCACAGCAGGGGGACTTTCGGGCTCTGCGACGGGGAGCTGGGGCAGGTAAGCGGTGTCACGGCTTGGGGTATAGGCGTCCCCTTTACCTGCCTCCATGCGTTCGGCTCCCTCCTCGGCGCCGTCTCCGGCCTTGGGTCCTCCCGCGCCATCCTCAGAGGCGGTCTCCTTCCTCATCTCGGCTGGCGTGCTCCGGGTCTTGGTTTCAGCTTGCGTCTTGGTTTCAGCTTGCTGGGCCATCTCCCGGCTCCATTCCGCCAATATCTCGCGCTGTACCCGGGCCATCCTCCGTGCGAGGCCCTCCAGGGCAGTCTGCGCACACTCCCGGTCTCGGGGGAGCTGTGCAAGGACCTCCACTAGGCCTAGTGGGGTCGTGGTGTCCAGCAGGCTCCTGACCAACGGGTCGGTGCTGCTCTGCTCTTCTTCCAGCAGGCTCCTGGCCAGCGGGCCGGTGCTGCTCTGCTCTCTGGACATCTCCGGGTGAGCTTCTTTGCTGCTCCTCTCCAGACTTCTTGTCTCCGGGTGCGCTCGCTCCAGACTGCTCCAGGCGGCACCCATTTTCGTTCTTTTCTTTCGTCTCCTCCCACTTCAAGGGCGGTCCCGGGGCAACTCGGTGACTGTCAGCTCCAGGGGTAGTTCTTTCACGCTGACAGACACCTCCAGCATCACAGTCTCTGTTGGTGGGGGCGGTTTCCACTTTTGGCGCCATTTTCTGTCCTGGCCCACGATGGGAGGCGGCCTCTCGCCCTCCTTTGGCACGCCCATAATGGCGTCCGCTGCTCTTCCAAGGCGGGAAATCTTCGGATTTGGCGGGAAGCGTCGCCCAGTGGCGGGAAACTCTGCAGATGGCGGGAACAAGTTGGAAATGGCGGACAATCGGCGGGAAACGACTGGTGATGGAGTCCGATGGCGTGGACCCTCCGGAACCGGCGGGAGACTTCTTTCTGAGGTAAACTTGCACTTTTCTTCAGGCACGCAGTACCCGGGTGTTGCGGGCACGTAATCCTGCCGACTACGCCAAAGTTGACGCGCCCCCTGGGACATATTCCTTTTTGAGGGGAATACCCGGCACCGGATCAGATGGGGGGGGTTGTAGTCTCCGAGTGGCTGTGACCCGGTCCGTGCCCAGGGTGTCAAACTCAGTTGTATGTGGCAGTCCTACAGATGTTATTAAGTTCTTAATGTCGACTACGCCACCCGTTGTGTTGCGGTCACTATGGCCGCCGCTGCAGCAGGGTCCGCTGAGGCTGATGGTGTAGGTGCAGCTTGTGATGGTATAACCCCCAACGGGTGGGGTATAGCCTCAGGGGGTCAGGTGCAGAGGATGGGGGTTGTAGTGGTGCAGCATAGATGTTAAAGGAAGACAGAGTCGGGTTGTGCAGTTTAGGGTATTTACTCACTGCTGATGTTCCGGTCACTCCAGCTTCAAGTGACCACCCGAGCCGTGCTGCGTCCACCAGGTCCTGGATCCAGCCAACCCCCAAGCGAGTCCGGAGCGTGACCCTGAGCTCTCCTTCTGTCCTTTCTCTGGCCGTCCCCACTAGTGATCCACCCAGGTCCAGCTCCCTCGGGCCTTCTGTTGGGTGACCCTTGGCCTTGGGTTCCCTGACCCTCCACGTGGTATGCCTTCGTGGTGGATGTGGTGGGTGGCCGTGGCAGACGCTGCCCACGGCCTCCGGTCTCTGGCTGGGGTGTGTTTTTGCCCCCACCAGCTTGGGTTCCGGTACCCTGATGCCGACTCTTCACCCGGTGCTTTTAGTTGGGGTCTTAGAGTCCTTTCTTCTGTTTCCCCCTCTGGGTCTCTCTTTCTTTCTCCTCTCTCTCTCTCTGGTTCTGCTCTGCTCCTCTTCCTGTGACTCCTCTGCAAAGGCTGACAGACTGACTGACCCTGATCTTAGTTGGTGCCCACCTTATATACACCCTCTATGTGTGAGCTCAGGTGACCAGCACCCAATGAGCTCCTATCTTTACCCAGGCTGCTCCCCCTATCTGCCCCTACACTACATGGGATGTACCACCCCCCTCCCACTCCAGCCAGGAACAGACTCGGTCGTACCTGCACATTTCTAAGTGGGAGTACCGTCGGCCTGTTCCCCGGAAATGGGATGTGTGTAGTGCATGCAGCCTACCGAGCTCAGTTCCACACTCCATCCTTACCCGGGAGTGGAATATCACACCTCTGGGTTGAGGTGCAATACCCCTGTAGCAGCCGAATCCTCAGGGTGCTACATATATATATATATATCATAACTGAGCAGCACCAAATATTAAGCAGCAGGTGGAAAGCTTTTAGGACACATACCCATAAATCAAAGGAATTTCTAAAAAGAAAATAAGCAGCACACCAATAAATTGTGAAAAAAAGTGGACAACACTTTATTAGCCCATGTGGCAACATTTTGGTTCCATAACAGAGAAATGTTCTATTGTGGATGCGAAACGTTGTCACATGGGCTGATAAAGAGTCGTCCACCTTTTTCATAATTAATCGGAGTGCTGCTTATTTTCATATAAATTATATATATATACACTGTACATATACACACACATACATACCTTATTTTTCAGACCATAAGACGCACTTTTTTCCCCAATATATGGGAGGAAAATGGGGGGTGCGGCCTGCGCAGGTTTATTGTGTATGCGGCCATCTTCTTAGAGCTGTGATCTACAGGAAAATGGCCGCCCGAGCCGGCGTATGCACAGACCGGTAGCTCCGGCAGCCATTTTCCTGTAGATCACAGCTCTAGGAAGATGGCCTCGCACACTGGAAACCTGCGTTGGCCGCTCTGCTTCGCCCCCCGACACCGCTCACAGCCAGGCAACGGCCGCAGCCCGGTACAGGCCCCAGCCTCAGCCCAGTCCGAGTCCTCAGCCCCAGCCAGAGGCCTCAACCCCAGCCAGTGGCCTCAAACAGAGGCCCTGGCCTCAGATCCAGCCAGAGGCCTCAACCACAGCCAGAGGCTGAGGCCTCAGCCAGAGACCCCGGCCTCAGCCCCAGCCAGAGGCCTCGGTCCAAGCCACAGGCCCCAGCACAGGAACCGGCCAGGCTAAGGGCCACAGCCAGGCACAGACCCCGGCCCGGCACAGGCTCCACAGCATCTGACCTCTTCTGCTGTAGCCGCCAACTTCCTGAGGGACCCTGTCTCCTGTGACCCTCGCTCCCCTGCCCCCCAGGTAAGATACACTACCTGTTCAGACTATAAGATGAACCCACATCTTATAAAAAATATTTTTTTTCTATTTTCCACCCCAAAATTTGGGGTGCGTCTTATGGTCCGGTGCGTCTTATAGTTCGAAAAATACGGTAATTAAAGCAGATACTGAGATTTACACCATATATACAGGACAGGAGAACTATACACAACGTACACATGATTCCACACTGTAACCTATATAGACAGCACCATACTATATAAACAACTGTACACTAGATACTATATATATACACAACTGTACATTATACACTATATTAAGACAGCGTTACACTATATACTATATTATGATGCATAGCATACATCATATAAGAGACACACATATACTGTATATCATATAGCAGACACTGCGACTGATGAATATATATCGCATTGAGACTGCTGTGTATACATTATATACTGCAACTGCTGTGTATACATTATATAGGTGATTCTGCATCTGCTGTATATGTTTTGTAGGTGATACTGCGACTATAAACAGTAGTCGCTGTATCAACTATATAATGTATACACAGCAGTTGCAGTATCACCTATATAATGTATACACAGTAGTCATAGTATCACCTATATAATGTATACACAGCAGTTGCAGTATCACCTATATAATGTATATAGACTGGTGTATGTATATTATGTAGGTGATACTTCTGCTGTATATACATTATATAGGTGATACAAAGACTGCTGTGTATAATCGCAGTATCACCTACGTAACATAAATACAGCAGTAGCAGTATCACCTATATATTGTATATACAGCAGTCTATATACTTTAGGTAGTTGCTACTGCTATATATACATTATATAGGTGATACTGCGATTATGCACAGCAATTGCAGTATCACCTATATAATGTATATACAGCAGCTGCAGTATCACCTATATACTGTATATACAGCAGTCAATTTACATTATACAGGTAAAACTGATGTTAGAACCCTCCTGTTAGTTTTTTTCCATCTTGTGTTTTGCGGTCACGTGACCACCTGCCTTTATATTCCAGCTCCGCCCTTCTGGCTGTGCTGGACTTCAGTGTTTGACTGTTTCTCTAGCCTGGTGCTTCGGTGCCTATCTCTGTCAGTTCGCTTGGTCCTTCTGGGACCTCTAATACCTTTTTGTCAGTTTGTCTTTTTGTGTTCTGCAACAACTTTCTCTGTTCAGGAGGTGTCCCATTTTTGTTCCAGTCCTTAGTTCTTTTAGGGACTCCTTCCTTTATGCTATAGGTCTTCGTTCAGACTAGCCGAGGACTAAGGCGGGTCTGTTCACTAGGAACAGGTTGCCCGCTACATCGTAGGGATTCAGCTTAGTCTTACTGTAGGGACAGCTTTCCTCTTTCTTTCCTTAGTACATGTTGCAGATCATAACAACTGAAACTGCTGTATATGCATAAAAAATGCATCCCTGAGATGTGGTGTTAGGAGGGGGGTTGCAGACGACTTTAATTTAATGGAATGCAGCCTGGTGGACTGCTGCCGAACACTTTCTGGGTGGAAAGGAAGGCGACAACTTAAATGTAACCCTTCTGTGTTAACTTCACACGGGAACGGTTATAGCGGTACGCTCTTTCTCCGATAGGTGCACGGAAGAAGAGCGTCCGGTGACAAACCTACAAACTGCCTAACCTCTCCGTGTTAACTTCACACGGGAGGAGACTAACGGTTCACACTATCTCCAAGAACCGCAGGGAGACGTGTGACCGGGGAGAAGCAGTAGCCATGTCTTCGATACAGGCGCTACGCTATGGGGAATGGCGTTAAAGCGGTTCACACAATCTCCAAGAACCGCAGGGAGACGTGTGTCCGGAGAAGAAGCAGTAGCCCTGTCTTCGATACAGGCGCTATGCTATAGGAGTAGGCGCTAGTGTATGGGTGTGATTCCCACCAGGTATTCATGCACTCAGCCTGCGTGCTACCGGACTGAGCCAACCCGCTCAATATGGCTCATAGAGGAGCTCCAGAGTAAAGCGTGCACACACCAAACAACCAGCTCAAATGATCTGAGCGCGACGCCATGTTTGTGGGCGGGCCTTTTAAAGATTAAGCCCTGCCCCACTGTCGCACCATTGGTGACGACACCCGTGACCAATCAGGCAGTGCTAGGTCACCGGATCAGCTGGTTCCTGAACCACCAATCACGGTCCGCCATGTCACGGACATGCTCAGTGCGGTGCATCTCGGACTTAGGCTGCCGGAGCCCCGACTCCCTCCGCAACCTATACTTCATAGTGCTGGGCACAAACACCCAAGATACAACCTGAGTATGTCGTGCACTAGCTAGTTGTTGGGACTGAAGGAAATGCTGTGCAACATCAGCCCTGGCTGGACCTGAATGGGAGACCACAGAATCCTCAGATGGCTCTGAACCCATTTCAGATCCAGCACACGGCCAATGCCTAACATTATTCCCCCCTTTAACATCCTCCTCCACTTGATGCTCTACCCGGGCCAAAATTTTAAGTTGAGCGGGGGGCAAAGTTAGCCGATTCCTTGCGTACTTTATTTTTGCGGGCCGTGAGCCACACTCTGTCGCCTAGATAGAACACGGGAGCGGTACGACAAGAAGTGTCAACCGACTCACTATCTGTGGAGTCCGCCACAGATAACGAGTGGCAACGTCCAGCCGGACTTTGACAGGAAGATCTATCTCTCGCACAGATGGCACACGCTAGAATATGTTCCTTAACGTCCTGGCGCCACCGGGGCCACCAATACGACCGTTGAAGGAACTTAGTGGTACGTTTGACCCCAAAATGACCTCCGATCTTAGGGGCATGAGCCCAGGAGAGCACCTCCTTTTGTAGGTTAGGAGGAACGAACATCCTCCCAGGGGGAAGAGTAAGACTGGGCTCGTCATCGTCCCTAGCCATATTCATGGACAGGGACAAAAGGTCTATCCGGGGATTCTTTTCGACATAAACTTACGAGACCTGAGTCTCGGGGACAGACAAAGAATCTGTGCCAGGGGTCAAATTAGTAGAAAGCTCAGAGGCTACCCTCCGAGAGACTGGTACCATACATTGGGACACACAATTCTTTCCCCAGGAAGAAATCCTCCCCGTACTCCAATCAATGTGTGGAGCATGAGTACGTAGCCATGGAAGACCCAATAGCACCTCATCTAATCCCCCGGGAATAATAAGGAAGGAGATAACCTCCCGGTGACCCTGAGGGAACGACATGGTGACGGGAACTGACTGATGAGTAATCTGTGTGTCCAGCCGAGAACCGTTGACCACCCTGATGTTCATGGGCTTTGGCAGAGACTCCATAGGGATGGCATGCCTCTGGGCAAATGTGAGTGACAAAAAATTGTCGTCGGCACCAGAATCCACCCCGACCTTGGCAGCAACCGTGGCTGTGCCGAAGGACAATGTCACCTTACATAATAATTTAGAGGAAAGCGCCCCAGAATCTAACGCACCTACTCCAACGGTGGTTAAACCCACTCGTTCTCCCGACTGCTTGGAACCCTTATTAATGGGGCACTCCAAGAGATGTACAGGTTGGGGACGAGAGGGGCTAGAGACAGTCCGGGATATGTCCATAGCCTCAGGCTCCGGGTCGGGAGCCGCGGGTTTGGAAATGGGTCTGGAAAACGATGGTGCCAACCGATACTGAGGTCCAGGGACCTCCAGCTCTAACTTATGTTCTGCATGATGCAAATCTATTCAGTTAGCTAGGGAGATTAACTCCTCCAGGGAGGTTGGAATCTCCCTGGTAGATAGAGCATTTTTGACATGCCCAGCCAGCCCCCTTCAAAACACCGGAATAAGCGACCGCTCAGACCAATCCAGTTCAGCCGCTAAGGTTCTGAACTGGATGGCATAGTGACTGGTGGTGGCCGAACCCTGGATCAACACAAGCAGTTTAAGGGCCGTATTATGCGTGACCTGAGGCCCCAGGAAAACACTCTTTAGGGCTCTAAGGAAAAAACCCGCATTAGTTACTACCAGGTCATTCCGCTCCCACAGTGGAGTAGCCCACTCCAGCGCCCTGTGGGTGAGTAATGAGATGACATAACCCACTTTGGCTCTTTCAGAGGGGAACCGTGTCTCCATCATCACCAAGTGAATGGAGCATAAATTAATAAAACCCCTGCAGGCTTTACTGTCCCCAGAAAATTTCTCCGGGAGAGCAAAACGGGGTAATGGGGCACTTGCAGTGGTCGCAGCATTCACCGCGGCCGAGTTAATCATATTGGCTGCTAGAGAAGACGCCTGGGTAGCTACTGCAGTAATATCAGCGACCGGGGCAGCTTGCTCCAGAGACTTAAGCCTGGCCTCAAGTCGCTGTATATAGCACTGCAGATGCTGATTGTCGGCCATGTTCGGCAAGACCCTGGCGCTCAGATACTGTTAGGAGGGCAGTTGCAGACAACTTTAATTTAATGGAACGCAACTCACCCCGGGGTCCGCAATGCAGCCTGGTGGACTGCTGCCGAACACTTTCCGGGTGGAAAGGAAGGCGACAACTTAAATGTAACCCTTCCGTGTTAACTTCACACGGGAACGGTTATAGCGGAAGAAGAGCGTCCGGCGACAAACCTACAAACTGCCTAACCTCTCCGTGTTAACTTCACATGGGAGGAGACTAACGGTTCACACTATCTCCAAGAACCGCAGGGAGACGTGTGACCGGGGAGAAGCAGTAGCCATGTCTTCGATACAGGCGCTACGCTATGGGGAATGGCGCTAAAGCGGTTCACACAATCTCCAAGAACCGCAGGGAGACGTGTGACCGGAGAAGAAGCAGTAGCCCTGTCTTCGATACAGGCGCTACGCTATAGGAGTAGACGCTAGTGTACGGGTGTGATTCCTGCCAGGTATTCATGCACTCAGCCGGTGTGCTACCGGACTGAGCCGACCCGCTCAATATGGCTCATAGATGGGCTCCAGAGTGAAGCGTGCACACACCAAACAACCAGCTCAAATGATCTGAGCGCGCCGCCATGTTTGTGGGCGGGCCTTTTTTAAGATTAAGCCCTGCCCCACTGTTGCACCATTGGTGACGACACCCGTGACCAATCAGGCTGTGCCAGGTCACCGGATCAGCTGGCTCCTGAACCACCAATCACGGTTCGCCATGTCACGGACATGCTCAGTGCGGCGCATCTCGGACTTAGGCTGCCGGAGCCCCGACTCCCTCCGCAACCAACACTTCATAGTGCTAGGCACAAACACCCAAGATACAACCTGAGTGTCTCGTGCACTAGCTAGGTGTTGGGACTAACGGAAATGCTGTGCAACATCAGCCTTGACTGGACCTGAGTGGGAGACCACAGAATCCTCAGATGGCTCTGAACCCATTTCTGATCCAGCAAACACCTGACGCCTAACATGTGGGGTGTAGAATGAAGAGGTGCAACATCAGACATGCAGAGGAGCAGATCCCTGGGACTGGTGAGCAAAGTGTGAACTCCACCCCAAAAAAACATTCTGACACTGGTACAGGCCAGCATTAGACAGAAAGTGCCCATGACAGCCATTTAAAACTTTTGAATACAGGCCCTGTGTGCGTGCACTCTCTCGCTTGCACGTGCTGACAAGGGCCGCCGCGGTGTGGATGGCGCATTTAATGGATGCGCTATTTCTGGGGTGGCTGAGGGCTGGTCTTATTAGGCTGGGGAGGGGCCAATATCCATGTACCTTCCCAGCCTATTAATATCAGCCCGCATCTGTCTGCTTAGCCTTTATTGGTTATTCAAAATAAGGGGGGCCCCACATCATTTTGTTAGGGTCTCCCCTTTTTAATAACCAGTAAAGACTAAGCAGACAGCTGTGAGCTGATATTAATAGGCTGGGAAGGTCCATGGTTATCTGGCCCTTCCGAGCCTGATAATATAAGCCCCCAGCTGTCGGTTTTCCCTTAGCTGACAAATTCAATGGCCGAGAGAGATCAGAAGCTCCTTTCGAACAAGGGGTCCTATGTGCAAATATAACATCACCTAGAATAAAGTTTTGAGTTGAAAACTGTTTGATTTCAGTTTGTAATAACCTGCTAATGCTTATAATTTCAAAAATGACCATTTTTTTGCTCTTTATTAAAATCAAAAGGTTGAAAACTCTGCTGTGCATAATAATTTGGAACATGCATTTTGAGTTTATTTTTTTAAAAATATACTGTTATCATAGGCAGTTTGTACAAAAACCTTTCAATTGTACTCTAATAGTTATTTGACTGGAAAATTACAATGACTGCAATTCATATAAGTAATTTGGGAAAATCTGAGAAAATATTATTTGCATAATAATTTGGAACACAGTGTAGTCATTACATTAGATTTTTTATCGGATTGCACTTGTCCATTTCTCTCGCAAATGAGTATGATCCCTGAGAAAAAAATTCATAGGTCAACACTGACTCATTGAATAACATTGGTACAAGTGCAATCCGATTTTTTGCACATGACAGCTCATCTGATCAGCTGTCATGTGCCTATAACATCTGAGATCCACCCGCAGTTGTTAACCAGTTAAATGTTTCTGTCAATCACTGACAGCGGCATTTAACAAGCACTTGCTGGAAACAAGTCACAAGTCCCGCCCATCGGGAACCCCGCGAACGTGTGGCAGGGGCGGGACTTGTGACACGCTTCCAGTCAGCATGTGTTGAATGCCGCTGTTAGTGATTGACAGCGGCATTTAACTGGTTAACAACAGCGGGTGGATCTTTGTTGCCATAACAGCCGGTGGTCTGCAGAAGATCTCCATGCCTGTCATTGTGAATCTCCCATGAACACTGGGTCTTGGCTGGCGTTCATAGAAGATCGTCATTTCTGCTACACATAGCAGTGCTGGAGCTCTTCTATATATAGCACAGGCGATTGTATCATCGCAGCTTCAGGTCTCCTAAGGGGACTATTGAAGCCAGTAAAAAAAAATTTTAAATATTAAAAAAATAAACAAACACAAAAGTTCAAATCACCCTCCTTTTGCTCCATTCAAAATAAAACAATTTATAAATAATAAAAACTACACGTTTGGTATCACTGCATTCAGAAATGTCCAATCTATCAAAATATAAAGCGAATTAATCAGATCAGTAAACATCATAACGAGAGAAAAAATAGAAACGCCAGAATTACATTTTTTGGCGGCCGCAACATTGCAATAAAATGCAATAACAGGCGATCAAAACATCGGATCAACCCCAAAATGGTATAAATAAAAACATCAGCTCAGTGTGCAAGAAATAAGCTCTCACCCAGCCCCAGATCACGAAAAATGAAGACGCAACAGTTCTCGGAAAATGGCGACATAAGTGAATATTTATTTCTTACAAATTTCTGTTTTTTTTTCACCACTTAAATAAAAAAGAACCTATATATGTTTAGTATTTGTGTACTTGTACTAACCTGGGGAATCATATTGCCAGGTCAATTTTAGCATTTAGTGAACATGATAAATAAAAAACGCAAAAAAACAATTGTGGAATTGCACTTTTTTTTGCAATTTTACCCCACTTGGATTTTTTTTCCCCATTTTTCGGTACACTGTATGGTAAAATCAATGGTGTTATTCAAAAGTACAACTTGTCCCGCAAAAAACAAGCCTTCATACGGCTATATTGATGGACAAATAAAAAAAAGGTATGGCTCTGGGAAGAATGGGAGCAAAAAACGAACGCGCAAAAGGTGGTGAAGGGGTTAAATGATACTGTTTTTTAAACTAAGATGGTATCAGTGAGATAGTATTTGCTAACCATCTGAATATGAAAAATCAACAGCATTTTTATGTGTCTTTGCAATGGTCATCTGCTTTCTATCAAATCCTGTGCTTATAAAAGTAGTACGGTATATTTCAACAGCTTCCCTGATTATAGTTCATTGCAGGCTCCTTTGTGTTTCAACACGTATTCCTTATTTGTCATATTGACTGAACTCCATGAAGAATAAATATGTTCCCTCTTCTTTCATATCATCACTTATCTTATCTGTAAAGTTGATCTTACATACTGTATGTGTGACTATCTCATCTGTTTGTGCCAAGTACAGCTATAAAAACGAACTTCTATCTATAGGTGAAAAAAAATACATACTTCCTGCCCGTTACATGCATAATTACATATTCCATCATAGTGATTTATGCTGCTTCAGAAAATAAAGTTTCAATGCATTTTTTACATTTTCAAAGATTCAGGTTGTTGAGTCTTAGGCTGCATTCAGACAAATGCTGTTATACGTGCATGTGGCAAACAAACCTTTAACGTTTCATTTTTACATACACAGATACATTTTAAAAACAGATCAGTGTGTTCAATCTGTGAGAATCATCAATTCTCATCCATTTTATGGATCAGAGTCGGCCATTAAGTCTATATACACAAAACGCGCGTCGGTGTACTGAGCAGTGTGTGGTATATAGTCCACTAATTACGACCCTTCTTTGATGAAAGGTTTGTGGAGTTTTTAGTACATGTAAATAACATAAGGTAATTAGTTAACACTATTTTGATCAAAAAAGAGTAAAATCCATTCCACTGCAACAATGTGCACCCAATCAGGATGGTTCTATCCTGTCTCTAGTATTAAATCCTCACCTTGTGTCAGTCGACCTCAAAGTAGATAAGGGCAGAGCAGGACAGGGGCCCAACTGTTCAGACACCTGTCTGTATTGATGAAATGCCTTGATCAAAAGGGAGGGAAACACTCATGTTTGTACAGTGAACTAGAAACTACAGTTAAACCAACGAGATGAGCTGGAGCATAAGTTGGTATATGTGCAATATGTAAGAGCTTGTTCAGACTTTGGCCATTTCACAGACAAAACTCAAGAAAGAAAAAAGACTTTATACACTGTAGTAAGTAAATTAGTAAATAGTAATAGTGCATGCAAATAAGTTACTTAGTTAACACTATTTTGATCAAAAAAGCGTTAAAGCCATCAGACCTCAAAATAGTGTTAACTTAAGTACCCTATCTTATTTACATACTATTACCATTTACTCATTTACTTAACTACAGGGTGTATGCTCATTTTATTTTTTTCTTGAGTTTTATATGTGAAATGGCCACATTGTGAATGTGCTCTTACAGCACATATACCAACTTATGCTCCGGCTCATTTCTTTGTTTTTTTTTTATGTTCACACAGTGCAGCTGCACTGCATATTTTAATAGCAATTGTTCTAAAATCACAGGGTTTATGCTGCAATTTTAAAAATTGGGGCAAAACAGTGCATTTCTTGCAAGAGGTGTTCCAAGTAAAAACATTGTGCTTGCAATGTGTGAATGCAGCCTTCGGTCTCTTTGTTAAAAGGACCCTACTACTACTATTAAGACTAAAAGTAGAGCTACCTGCCTATAGATCGTAAGTTTGCATGGGCGATGCTATTTCTCCTTGTCGAACGTGACACAAAAATATTTAAAAGAGATAACAAAGAACGTAACACAGCTTTTTGGCACAAACTGCACCAGAATTCTGGTGAATTTACAGTAACTTATTAAGCCGGCTCTACTATCTGCCTTTGTCCAAAATTATTTTTTTTTACCTTGAATAAACCCTTCAATGATTATCAGATAAAATTGAAATCACCCCCATAATCAAGTATCCCATATTAGCTTTGTAAAATGTCATTTTGCGAAATACTTAGTTTACTATAATAAATCTCTGTTCATATCAGCATCATGGATTTCATTATGCCATTCTTCTAATCAATCAATTTTGGCTTCAGAAAAAATCATATTAAAATCAACTGATACATCAATGTTGTACTGATTTTTTTTTGGTCAAAATGACAGAATATAATAAAAAAAAGACACTAGTGTAAATAAAAGGCATAAAGTATCATAAATCTTGAACAAGTAAACTTATCTTAGAATTTTTTCCCAAATAGCAATTTCCGATATGTCAATTTAGGCGAATCTGTCTAAAGTTTTGCACCAATAAGGTAAGAAATATTTAATTATAGCAGCAAAACAAAAACAAAAGTACGCTATTCATTATCATCAAACAGAGAGGTTCGTAAAAAAAAAATAATAAGAAAAAGGGGCACGTTTGATTTAATTTAGGATCAAACTCTCCAGTTCAAACCTATGAGTCCGTATAAAAATGAGACAATGCTAGAATGCCATCGTAGTTGCATCCTAATGGGGACCCGAACTTTTGAGCAGGAAAACAATCTCTCTCTCCTCCCGGGCTCCCCCGGAACCCTGAACATTGCAACGGACTTCCTAAGAAGTCTATGTTCAGCAATTAGCACTGGACACAAACTGTCTGGTACAAACCCCAAACTTTTAAGTTCGGGTTTGCTCATCTCTAGTTGTGATGCTTTTTTTTGATAGAGGCTTGAGAAACGTTATAAATATCCTGATAAAAATCTGATGGTAAAAACTGATACACAGAGCAATCACTGAAGAAAATATGTTCTAAATCATTCTATTTTTTTGCGTATGAGAAAAGTCTCTGACGTCTGAATGAGGTCTAAAACTAATTTTGGTCATTGTTAATGGTATTTTTCCAGCAGCAGAGGCTCACAAGATGTGTAACTATGACACTTGTTATCTTAAGAAAAATGTCAATCTCAAAAGAAATGATGAATTTGTAAAAAAAAAAAATGAAAAGAATTGATCAAGGGAAAATCTGGTAGCCATTAGTGAAGTTGGGAAAGATTTATCCCATATAATTTCCAAATGTTTCCTTTATATTTGATGTCAGTTTAAGTGTTTAGTTCATAGAGTTATTTACTTTGTGTTCTACAGTCTTGCTATAAGAAAACGTCCCCAGAAACCTTTTATGCATTCTTTGGAAAAGCAAATTATTTCAGTTTTATTTATCTGACTGTTATATAAAAAGAGTCAGAATTCCGTATCCACAACACAGGCTTTCAGCCATGATGTCTTTTGCAAATTTCCAAAATAAAAACAGCTGTCTGGGGAAAGTCGCATCATAAAAGTCCAACTTTCTATTTACAGTACAAGAGGTTTATGGCACACACCAAATATCCATCAGCACTTTTTCTTTACAAATTTTCAAGTATTCCATTTTTCTTTAACGCTCACTTTAATTATCGTCAGACAATTTATTAGCTGCAGCTTTCATTGAGTTTTACAGTACTTTGTATTTTTGTGTTTTTCATTTCATTTTCCAAAACTCTGGTGTACAAATCAAAGTAGAGGCGCCTATCAAGCAACATTTAATAGATCTTTCTAAGTAATAGAATAGAAATGTACTACAAATACAGTGCTTTTCTCCAGGACACAGTTGTAGGGTTTTCCAGTATACCACATGTATGTTATATTTATTCATGACATGTGAAAATGTTGAAAAATGTATATATGTAGATCCTAAACAACAGTAAATCTGTATAATGTCAGCATTATCTGGGCAATATTTTCCTGCTCTATGTGCAGTATCTATTGAGTTCTCTGTGAGATATCTGACTCAGCCGGAAACAAGCATTGTGAGGCACTGTTTCTGTATAGTTTACTGACCATCTCTACTAGCAGCATGAACCATTGCAGCTGCACTATAGGAAGATTTTTCTTACATTATGCAGCCAAGTTACTTGAAAAGTTAAAAGCTATTTTCTCTCTTAAAAAATGTTTAAGTGGGTGTAAAGTAAAAAAAAGATGAAACTTCAGTGGCTTGCGAAAATATTTATTCCCTTGACTTTTTACCTATTTTGTTACATTACAACTAGTGTTGAGCGAGCACTAAAATGCTCGGGTGCTCGAAGCTCGGGCCGAGCTCACTGTGATACTCGGGTGCTCGACCCGAGCAACGAGCCCAATGTTAGTCTATGGGAGACCCGAACATTTTTGCGGCGGCTCCCCCGGCAGTCTGTAGACAGCCTAAAAAGTGCCCAAAACGATAGTGACAGTGCTCAAATGACATGGGGACAGCATTGGGATCGCCCCTGGAAGCATTTCTGACCCCCAGGTCACTGCTGTCAACAACATGGTCAGAGGTATTAAGCCACTTTTACAGGCTCACAATAAAACGTTCAAAAATGAAAGTGAAAGTGCTTTCCTGTGAAATATGTTAACCCCTTAACGACCATGGGTCTTTCTGTTTTTGTGTTTTCCTTTTTTGCTCCCCTTCTTCCCAGAGCCAGAACTTTTTTAATTTTCGTTCAATATGGTCATGTGAGGGCTTATTTTTTGCGGGACGAGTTGTACTTTTAAACACAATCACTGGTTTTACCATATCGTGTGCTGGAAAATGGGAAAAAAATTCCAAGTGCAGTGAAACTGCAAAAAAAATGCAATTCCACAGTTGTTTTTTGGGTCCTTTTTTTACCACGTTCACAGATTGCTAAAACTGACCTGCCATCATTATTTTCCAGGTCATTACGAGTTCATAGACACCAAACATGTATAGGTTCTTTTTTATTTAAGTGGTGAAAAAAAAATCCAAAGCCTGCTAAAAAAAACAAAAAAAATGACTCCATTTTCCGAGACCCTTAGCTTCTCCATTTTTCGGGATCTGGGTCCAGGTGAGGGCTTATTTTTTGCGTGCCGGGCTGACGTTTTTATTGATACCATTTTGGGGTAGATCCGATGTTTTGATCGCCCGTTATTGCATTTTATTGCAAAGTTGTAGCGACCAAAAAAACTTAATTCTGGCGTTTAAAATTTTTTCTCGTTACGCCGTTTACTGATTGTATTAATTCTTCTTTTATATTGATAGATCTGGCGATTCTGAATGCGGCGATACCAAATATGTGCATATGTTTTTTTTTTTTTTATATATATATATTTTATTTTGAATGGGGCGAAAGTGGGGTGACTTAAACTTTTACATATTTTTTATTTTTTTTATTTTTTTAAAAACTTTTTTTTACACTTTCTGCTTGCTTCTATAGTCTCCAGAAGAGACTAGAAGCAGCAGTTGTCTGATTGCTTCTACTGCATACAAGCGATGAGCAGATCGCTTGTATGCATGAGAAATGCTCACTTGCTATGAGCGCTGACCACTAGGTGGCGCTCATAGCAATTGAGACATGACAACCACAGGCGTCTGCTGCAGACCCTGAGTTGTCATGCCCACCCATTGGTGACCCGCGATCACGTGACGGGGTCACTGATGGGCGGGGCTTAGGACTCCCGGAAGCGCAAGTTAAATGCCACTGTCAGAGATTTAACATATTAACAGCCGCGGGTGGATTGCGATTCCAATAATCAGCTGACATGTGCTCGCTTCAGTGCGGGCTCACCGCCGGAGCCCCCGCTGAACCGGCCTTCCCGACCTGGTGCGTACTATTACTGACCAGGTCGGAAAGGGGTTAAGGAACATCCTTTCCAGGGTAAAGACTTGTGTATAAGGTAAAATAAATAACCAAAAACAAAAATACTCCTCCACACCTTGGGCTATGTTCACAAGTAGCATTTTTTATGCGTTTTTGCACTTTTGTATTGCTTTCAACCGTGACAAATGCATTCACCGGGAAATGTCATTTTAACACATGCATACAGTGCTAAAAAGACATGGGAACAGCATGGGGAAGACCCCTGGAAGCATCTCTGACACCCAGGTCACTGCCTAAAAGTGTGCCCATCAGAAGTGATCCTTGCCGCATCAGAAAATGCAGACTTGCAACTATCCCCGTGCAAGTCCTTGTCCCAGGGCAGTGTTCAATTGTACCTCCCCCATAACTTGCAATACAAGCGCAAGTATGCAGCCTCCCACCCACCCACCGCCCAGGCTGCAATACCATACTGCTAGCTTGCTTGCACTTGAAATTGGGCCTTTTAGGCATGTGGAGGTGGAATCTGGCCACCACGTCATGGCTGCGTCGGTAGCCTGGTATTCATACTCAGTCCCCAGCCGCCCGGCGGCCGGGTGTCCACTCTTGGTTCCCAGCCGCCAGAGGGCGGCCGGGTGTCCATACTCAGTCCCCAGCCGCCCCGCGGCCGGGTGCCCGTACACACAGTCCCCAGCCGCGTGGGGGTGGCCGGGTGTCCATAAACGGTCCCCAGCCGCCCCTATTTGTCCCGGTGTGCCTTATACACAAGCGCGCATACCAAAACATTACCTTTGCCCTCCCCAGTGCATTTAGTGGGAAGGACAGCCTAACCACAAACACGTGGACAAGTGAATGTGGCCAGGAATGGTCCATCTCACTGACGCCTTCACACTGGGTTAATATTGTGGAAGCCGGGACACAGTTGGACACTGGGATGCAACACGTCCTTCAGACATAGAGGATTGCGGGTCCTGGGTCAATCAGGCTTCAACACAAAGTTCAGAAGGTAGACAGCATCAGTGGTCGGCCTCCTACACAACGAGTAAATTATTCATGATCATGAGGCCATCCACCTCCTTAGCTTTCTGTTCCTTGGAATGCAAGCGCATGTATGTAGTAGCAGCTAGGCCTGAGGTGGTCAGCGTTTTTATTCTACCTCCTTCGAGGATTGCTGGATGTTTTCCTGCTACTATCCCAGTTCTATGACTCCTGTTAAAACAAAGCTTCAGGTGATGAATGATGGATGAGGTGGTGGCAAAGGAGAAAGAGCAGGAGGAACAGGGACCATTCACATCAATATCAGGCCAGCCAACCACACATGTCTTGTAGGATATGTTTCCGTACCAAAAGGAGCGGTTCAGCTACACAGTTATAAGGCATACAGTGAATGCAATGCCTACCAAAAATTTCGAGGCACTCCAATGCCCCTTGGAAGTGACATGGAGGTCAGAGGGCCTTAACTAAACCGTTTTTTCCATTTATAGCAACTGGGTCTCCTGTACACTGTTGGCCTAAGCAGGGAATGGAAGGCTTTTCAAAAATTATTAGGCACTGCAATGCCCCTTGAAACAGACGTGGATTACAGCGTATTTAAAACCTTCTACCCATTATTGGGGAGTGGGTCTCCCTTAGTGTTCGCCTATGCATTGAAAAGCAAAAGCTGACAAAAATTAGGAGGAAATGCAATGCCCGTTGCAAGAGTCGTGGAGGTTAGAGGTAATTAAAAACAACATGTCAATGCCCCTTGAAAGAGCTGTGGAGTTCAGAGTGGTTTAACAAGACGGTTTTAATGCCCCTTGGAAGAGACGTGGAGTTCAGAGTGGTTTAACAAGACAGTTTTAATGCCCCTTGGAAGAGATGTGGAGGTCACAGTAGCTTAACAAGATGGTTTTAATGCGCCTTGGAAGAGACGTGGAGTTCAGAGTGGTTTAACAAGACAGTTTTAATGCCCCTTGGAAGAGTGGTGGAGGTTACAGTGGAATAAAAAGACAATATCAATGCCCCGTTGAAGAGACGTGGAGGTCACAGTAGCTTAACAAGACGGTTTTAATGCCCCTTGGAAGAGTGGTGGAGGTCGCAGTGGAATAAAAAGACAATATCAATGCCCCTTGGAAGAGTGGTGGAGGTTACAGTGGAATAAAAAGACAATATCAACGCCCTGTGGAAGAGATGTGGAGGTCACAGTAGCTTAACAAGACGCTTTTAATGCCGCTTGGAAGAGTGGTGGAGGTCGCAGTGGAATAAAAAGACAATATTAACGACCCTTGGAAGAGACGTGGAGGTCACAGTAGCTTACAAGATGATTTTAATGCCCCTTACAAGAGCCATGCAGTACAGCATATTAAAAACATTATTCCCATTATTGGAGAGTGGGTCTCCCATAGTCTTTGCCTATGCCTTTCAAGCAAAAGCTGCCAAAAATTAGGAAGGGGGAACTTGCAATGTCCCTTACAAGAGCCATGCAGTACAGCATATTGAAAACATTATTCCCATTATTGGGGAGTGGGTCTCCCATAGTCTTTGCCTATGCCTTCCAAGCAAAAGCTGGCAAAAATTAGGACAGAGGAACTTGCAATGCTGGCAACATGGACCACGGTCACCTTGGTGGTATAGTGGTCGTGGAGGCTGAGGATAAGGAGAAGTGCAAAAAACAGCCGAAATGAGGAAGCGTATACCCATGTGTGGGTGTGAAGCGATGCATGGGAATACACCTCCCGAAGTAACACAGTGGATTTGACTTTATGTTACTCTGCTGTCATTTGGTGGTGATGAGAAGTCTGGCCCAATCCAGCCCTTGTTCATTTTGATAAGGGTCAGCTTGTCAGCATTGTCAGTTGACAGGTGAGTGCGCTTATCAGTTATAATTCCCCCAGCGGCACTAAAAACACGCTCCGATAACACGCTAGCGGCAGGGCAGGCCAGGACCTCCAAGGCATACAGAGTGAGTTCATTCCAAGTGTCCAGCTTGGATACCCAATAATTAAAAGACACAGAGGAATCACGGAGGACGCTGGTACTCCCTCACCATCTTTTGAAACTTTCCACTCCCTGTGAGAGTACCCTGCGCCTCAGGGCCTGTAAGCTGGGCAGGTCTCAGAAAACTGTCCTAGAACATTGACAGTGTTCCCCTGCCTCTGCTGGATTGGAGTGGCGTCTCTCTCGCCTGTATGCCTTAGTTGGGCAGCGAACTGTGACCTCTGCCGCTACCGTGTTCAGATGGGAATTTTTTTAATAGTTCTGCAGCAAGGGCCTTCTGGTACTGCCCCATTTTTGTAGACCTCTCCAACTCAGGAATAAGAGAGTGAAAGTTCTCCTTGTAGAGGGGGTCTAAAAGTGTCATCAACCAGTAATGACTGTCACCCAACATTTTGACAATGCGAGGGTCACGGTTAAGGCATAGTAACATAAAGTCAGCCATGGGTGCCAGACTGGTAACGGGCAAGACTTCCGTGTCCTCACCAAGATAATGACTGATAGTGTTGAGCGATCACTAAAATGCTCGGGTGCTCGAAGCTCGGGCCGAGCTTACCGTGATACTCGGGTGCTCGACCCGAGCAACGAGCCCAATGTTAGTCTATGAGAGACCCGAGCATTTTTGCGGCAGCACCCCCGGCAGTCTGTAGAAAGCCTAAAAAGTGCCCAAAACGATAGTGACAGTGCTCAAAAGACATGGGGGCAGCATGGGGATCGCCCCAGGAAGCATTTCTGACCCCCAGGTCACTGCTGTCAACAACGTGGTCAGAGGTATTAAGCCACTTTTGCGGGCTCACAATAAAACGTTCAAAAACGAAACTGAAACGGTTTTCCTGTGAAATATGTTAAGGAATTTCCTTTCCAGGGTAAAACCTTGTGTATAAGGTAAAATAAATAACCAAAAACAAAAATACTCCTCCACACCTTGGGCTATGTTCACAAGTAGCATTTTTCATGCGTTTTTGCACTTTTGTATTGCTTTCAAGCGTGACAAATGCGTTCACCGGGAAATGTCATTTTAACATTTTACAACCTTATCTGGCCATGTGCTGTGTGACACATGCATACAGTGCTGAAAAGACAAGGGATCAGCATGGGGAAGACCCCTGGAAGCATCTCTGACCCCCAGGTCACTGTCTAAAAGTGTGCCCATCAGAAGTGATCCATGCCGCATCAGAAGATGCAGACTTGCAACTATCCCCGTGCAAGTCCTTGTCCCAGGGCAGTGTTCAATTGTACCTCCCCTATTCCTTGCAATGCAAGCGAAAATATGCAGCCAACCACCCACCCACCCGCAGGCTGCAATACCATACTGCTAGCTTTCACTTGAAATGGGGCCTTTTAGTTTGGAGGAGGTCGAAGCTGGCCACTACCTCATGGCCGCTTCGGCAGCGAGGTATCCATACTCTGTCCCCAGCCGCCCGGCGGCCGGGTGTCCACGCTCGGTCCCCAGCCGCCAGGTGGCGGCCAGGTGTCCATACTCGGTCCCCAGCTGCCCTGATTTCTCCTGTCACCTTCCCCCACACTTTTCTTAGCCTGGCCTGCTTTAGGGCAGCATTGGACGAGCCCACCAGAGAACCAGACTCCTCCGTTGGGCCCTGGCTTCTCCATCAGGGGAGTTGAGAGTGCCTAGGCGAGGAGCATGATGATGATGATAGAAGTTAGCATCTGCTTTGTTTTCTTGGAATGCAAGCGCAAGTATGTAGTAGCGGCTAGGCCTGAGGTGGTCCGCGTTTTGGCGCATATCCTACCTCCTCCGAGGAATGCTGGATGTTTTCCTGCTACTATCCCAGTTCTATGACTCCCGTTAAAACAAAGCTTCAGGTGATAAATGATGGATGAGGTGGTGGCAAAGGAGAAAGAGCAGGAGGAACAGGAACCATTCACATCAATATCAGGCCAGTAAACCAGATATGTCTTGTAGGATATGTTTCTGTAACAAAAGGAGCGGTTCGGCTACACAGTTATAGGGCATACAGTGAGTGCAATGCCTACCAAAAATTTCGAGCCACTCCAATGCCCCTTGGAAATGACATGGAGGTCAGAGGGCGTTAACTAAACCTTTTTTTCGATTTATAGCAACTGGGTCTCCCGTGCACTGTTGGCCTAAGCAGTGAATGGAAGGCTTTCCAAAAATTTTGAGGAACTGCAATGCCCCTTACAAGAGCCATGTGTGGCACCCCAGGGGTCTGGTCACCACAGTAATAGAGATATTACATCGGAGAGCAAGTGGGAGGTTTCCTGGTCAGGATCCCATAGACATGCAACATCCTCCTGCCCCAGTCCTGGGAGGGGAGAATTCTGTCCTTATAAACTGGATCTGGGGCGGGGTTGAGTGAGTCAGAGAACAGTCAGAGTCAGAGTGAGAGCAAGGGAAAGTAACAGCAAGGAGCTCTGTAGGAGCTAGGAGCTAAAGACCAGGGGCTGGAAGCTGAGCAGAGCTCGCCCTGGCAGAGGACAATAGGAACCGGACACAGGAGTCCGAAGCTGTGAGGACTTATATATCCAGCAGCAGAAACCAGCCGGCAGGGGATTTCAGGTCCTCTGGCCATAGAAGCCCGGAGGCTCAGTCACAAGCAAGGGACCAGCACCGCCGTCGTGGAGCGGAGGCTAACAGAAGGCCCCAAGTCACCAGCCATACGGGTGAGCACTACACGGTACACTCAGGGAAGTGGGCTACTTCTACCCGCTTACAGCAAGGTAGCCAGGAAGAGTGCAGACAGACGGGGAGGCCTACAACTCCACCTGGCCAGGGGAACTCCTGCTTGCTCCCAGACTGACCAGGCCTCTTATGCTAGCCAGTACTCCCGGGAGGGTCTACCTTATAATCATCAGTAAAGACCCTGAACTGCACTGCAAAGACTCTGAGTCGTTCCTGCTGCGCTCGTGCACCATCACCCCCATCATCCACACTCACTGCCCTGAGGCTATACTTCTCCCGAGGGGAGTTATCCCATTCTATGCTGCACACACAACACCAGCCTCAGCGGTCTGCCTCGCAGCGGTGGTACTCCCTGACCGCAATCCACGGGTGGCGCAGTCGGACAATTAACCTCAAAACCTAAGAAAGACTGCCACTGGTTTGACCAGCCTGAGACACGGGACCGGGTCACCGCCACGGAGACTACAGACCCCAGAGACCCGGCACCGGGTATCCCACACACGTGTACACACGGCCCAGGGGGCGCGTCACATGCAGTACAGCATATTACAAACATAAGTCCCATTATTGGGGAGTGGGTGTCCCATAGTATTTGCTTATGCCTTGCAAGCAAAAGCTGCCAAAAATTAGGACGGAGCAACTTGCAATGCCCCTTACAAGAGCCATGCAGTACAGCATATTACAAACATAAGTCCCATTATTGGGGAGTGGGTGTCCCATGGTATTTGCTTATGCTTTCCCAGCAAAAGCTGCCAAAAATTAGGACGGAGGAACTTGCAATGCTGGCACCCTGGTGGTATAGTGGTGGTGGAGGCTGAGGATAAGGAGAAGAAGATTAAACAGCCGAAATGAGGAAGCGTATACCCATGTGTGGGTGTGAAGCGGTGCATGGGAATACACCTCCCGAAATAACACAGTGGATTTGACTTTATGTTACTCTGCTGTCATTTGGTGGTGATGAGAAGTCTGGCCCAATCCAGCCCTTGTTCATTTTGATAAGGGTCAGCTTGTCAGCATTGTCAGTTGACAGGCGAGTGCGCTTATCAGTTATAATTCCCCCAGCGTCACTAAAACCACGCTCCGATAGCACGCTAGCGGCAGGGCAGGCAAGGACCTCCAAGGCGTACAGAGCGAGTACATTCCAAGTGTCCAGCTTGGATACCCAATAATTAAAAGGCACAGAGGAATCACGGAGGACGCTGGTACGATCGGCAAGGTACTCCCTCACCATCTTTTGAAACTTTCCACTCCTTGTGAGAGTACCCCGCGCCTCAGGGCCTGTAAGCTGGGCGGGTGTCAGAAAACTGTCCCAGAACGTTGACAGTGTTCCCCTGCCTCTGCTGGATTGGAGTTGCATCTCTCTCGCCTGTACGCCTTGGTTGGGCAACGAACTGTGACCTCTGCCGCTAGCGTGTTCAGATGGGAATTTTTTTAAGAGTTCTGCAGCAAGGGCCTTCTGGTATTGCCCCATTTTTGTAGACCTCTCCACCTCAGGAATAAGAGAGTGAAAGTTCTCCTTGTAGCGGGGGTCTACAAGTGTCACCCAACATTTTGACAACGCGAGGGTCACGGTTAAGGCAGCGTAGCATAAAGTCAGCCATGTGTGCCAGACTGGTAACGGTCAAGATTTCCGTGTCCTCACAAAGATGACGACTGACCATGCTCTCCTCCTCCTCCTCCTCTTCCTCCTCCCCCCTGTCCTCAGGCCACCCACGCTGAACCGACGGTATGACACTTGTACAGGTACTACCGTCTACGACGCATGATAGCAGCTACTGTTCTTCCTCCTCCTCCTCCTCCTCTCCCTCATTGTCCCCCAATGCGCGTTGGGATGAGATGAGGCTGGGCTGTGTGTAATCGCCCGCTACGGCTTCTTGATCCATCTCATCATACTCTGGCTGCAATGCCTCCTCTTTAATTCTCTGCAGAGAGCGTTGCAAAAGACAGACAAGTGGGATGCTGACACTAATGATGGATTCATCGCCACTCACCATCTTGGTGGCTTCCTCAAAGTTTGTCAGGATGGTACATATGTCAGACATCCAGGTCCACTCCTGAGGTCTTATGTGTCGAGTCTGACCTGAATATCGACGGCCTTGTTTCAGCTGGTACTCCACAACTGCTCTCTTCTGCTCACAAATCCTTTGCAACATGTGGAGGGTAGAGTTCCAACGTGTGGGGACATCACACACCAGTCGGTGTGCCGGAAGCTGCAAACGCTGCTGCAACACAGCAAGGGCGGCGGAAGCTGTAGCCGACTTCCGAAAATGAGCTGACAGGCGGCGTACTTTCACGAGCAGATCTGGCAACTTGGGGTATGATTTAAGAAACCGCTGAACCACGAGGTTAAGCACATGAGCCAGGCATGGTACGTGTGTGATCTCACCTCGCCTCAGAGCCGCCACCAGGTTACGGCCATTGTCACACACGACCATGCCGGGATGTAGGTTCAGCGGTCTCAGCCACAGATCTGCCTGCTCTTTCACAGCTGTCCACAACTCACAAGCAGTGTGAGGTTTATCACCTAAGCTTATGAGTTTCAGCACAGCCTGTTGCCGCTTGGCGGAGGCAGTACTGCAATGCTTCCAGCTTGTAACTGATGTGGTGATATCTGAGATGGAGGCTGAACATGAGGAGGAGGAGGAGGAGGATGCGCAGGAGCTGTACACTGTGGGGGCAACTCTGACTGACATAGGGCCCGCAATCCTCGGTGTGGGGAGGATGTGTTCCGTCCCAAGGTCCGACTGGGTCCCGGCTTCCTCTATGTTTACCCAGTGTGCCGTCAGAGTGATGTACCGTCCCTGGCCACAAGCACTTGTCCACGTGTCCGTTGTCAGGTGGACTCTCCCAGTAACTGCGTTGTTGAGGGCACGGCAGATGCTTTGGGACACGTGCTTGTGTAGTGCGGGGATGGCACACCGGGCAAAATAGTGTCGGCTGGGGACCGAGTACCGAGGGACGGCCACCGCCATAAGATTGCGGAAGGATTCCGTCTCCACCAGCCTAAAAGGCAGCATTTCCAATGCAAGCAGTCGTGAAATGTGCGAATTTAGGACTGTGGCCTGTGGGGCGTTAGCTGCGAATTTGCGCTTTCGTTCAAAGGTCTGGGATATGGACAATTGAACTCTGCGGTTTGACGTGGACGTGGACGTTGATGCTGTTTCTTGAGAAACTGCCATAACAAGTGAAGACTGAGAGGAGGGGGCATCTTTACATGCAGTATGGACAGGGGATTGCCTTGCACACACAACAGGGGGTTCTATTGCTCGCACAACAGTAGAAGAAGCAGTGGTGACACCCGCTGACACTGGTCGTGGACCCTGGGTTTCGCCCCACAAAGTCGGGTGCTTTGCTGCCATGTGCCTGATCATGCTGGTGGTGGTCAGGCTGGTAGTTTTGTCACCCCTGCTGATGCTGGCATGGCAGGTGGAACATATGGCCTTTTTGGGGTTATCAGCAGAGTCTTTAAAAAAATTCCAGACTCTGGAAGACCTACCGCTTGTACTGGCAACGTCCCTCGTGTTGGTGTTATGGGGAACGGTTGCCTGCCTTCTGTCTGCGGCCACCACACTGCTTCTTCCTGCCTGTTGGGGTACTCTGCCTCCCTCCCCCTGTGTGCTGCTGGCCTCACTCTGCATGTCCTCCTTCCACGTTGGGTCAGTTACTAGATCATCCACCACCTCCTCCTCTTCCACTTGCGCAACACGATCCTCCTCCTCACTTCCTGGCAATTGTGTCTCGTCATCGTCCACCTCTTGTGACAGATTGCCAACGTCGACTTTCTGTGGCCGTGGCTGTTCAAATATTTGGGCATCGCTACATGGGATCTCCTCTTCCACCACTTCAAGCGTATCATGCGAGGGGCCCAAATATGGAAATGGACCAGTGAACAGCTCTTCAGAGTGTCCAAGTGTGGGATCACTTGCTGTCTGACGACACTCGGCATGGTGGGAGGAAGGAGCATCAGGGTGAGGAGGAGTATGCGGTCGAGACTCACGGCTACTAAGAGTTGACCGTGTGGAAGACAGACCGGAGGTGGTGGTGCCCAGGTAACTGGAAGTATTGTCTGCTATCCAATTAATAACCTGTTCACACTGATCAGTTCTCAATACTGGTGTTGTTCTGTGCTTCCCTAGTAATTCGGTCAAGAAGTGGGAGCGAGAAGATGTGGCTGTTGGTTGTGGCACATTTTCACCTTGGCCACGGCCCCGTCCTCTGCACGAACCATCACCAGAACGTCCACTTCCACGTCCCTTGCCACGCGCCTTGCCCATTGTAAATGAAGTAAAATAGCTTACACTTGCACTATCAATGGAAAAAGGGTAATAAAGAGTAGATTAGAACCGTGGAAGAGGAAAACCACAGTTATTGTTTACTGGGGTATACCACACTTTTTTAAATAGAGATATTTGCGGCTGAACAGTGAGCGACACACTCAAACTGCTTTTTTTTTAGATACCAAAGGCCCAAAACTGGATAGTACAGCGATTTGACCCGTGGAACTGCGAAACCACACTGGGATGTCGGGCCTACACAAGACTATTTTCAACAGATATATTTTTGTGTCACAACAGTCAGGAGACACTACTGCTTTTCTTTACGGAAAAAATTACCAAAACCTGAATAATAGAGATTTTTTACCGTGGAACAGCAAAACCACAGTTATAATTTACTGGTGTATACCAGGCTTTTTAAAATATATATATATTTGCGGCTGAACAGTGAGCGACACACTCAAACATTTTTTTTTAGATACAAATGGCCCAAAAGTGGATAATACAGAGGTTTGTACCGTAGAGCTGCAAAACCACACTTGTATTTCTCAGGCCTACACCAGACTATTTTCAACAGATATATTTGTGTCTGAAAAATCAGGGAGACACTATATATTTTTTTTTTTTACAGCAAAAAATGCAAAAAGCAGGATAATAGAGATTTTTTACCGTGGAACAGCAAAAGCACACTTCTGTCTCTCTGGCCTACACCAGACTATTTTCAACAGATATATTTGTGTCTGAAAAATCAGGGAGACACTATTATTATTTTTATACAGCAAAAAATGCCAAAAACAGGATAATAGAGATGTTTTACCGTGGAACATCAAAACCACAGTAATAATTTACTGGTGTATACCAGGCTTTTTAAAATATATATATATTTGCGGCTGAACAGTGAGCGACACACTCAAACTGTTTTTTTTAGATACAAATGGCCCAAAAGTGGATAATACAGAGGTTTGTACCGTGGAACTGCAAAACCACACTTGTATTTCTCGGGCCTACACCAGACTATTTTCAACAGATATATTTGTGTCTGAAAAATCAGGGAAACACTATTTTTTTTTTTTTTTTTTTTACAGAAAAAAATGCAAAAAGCAGGATAATAGAGATTTTTTACCGTGGAACAGCAAAAGCACACTTCTGTCTCTCTGGCCTACACCAGACTATTTTCAACAGATATATTTGTGTCTGAAAAATCAGGGAGACACTATTTTTTTTTTTTTTTTACAGCAAAAAAGGCAAAAAGCAGGATAATAGAGATTTTTTACCGTGGAACAGCAAAAGCACACTTCTGTCTCTCTGGCCTACACCAGACTATTTTCAACAGATATATTTGTGTCTGAAAAATCAGGGAGACACTATTATTATTTTTATACAGCAAAAAATGCCAAAAACAGGATAATAGAGATGTTTTACCGTGGAACATCAAAACCACAGTAATAATTTACTGGTGTATACCAGGCTTTTTAAAATATATATATTTGCAGCTGAACAGTGAGCGACACACTCAAACTGTTTTTTTTTAGATACAAATGGCCCAAAAGTAGATAATACAGAGGTTTGTACTGTGGAACTGCAAAACCACACTTATATTTCTCGGGCCTACACCAGACTATTTTCAACAGATATATTTGTGTCTGAAAAATCAGGGAGACACTATTTTTTTTTTTTTTACAACAAAAAATGCAAAAAGCAGGATAATAGAGATTTTTTACCATGGAACAGCAAAAGCACACTTCTGTCTCTCTGGCCTACACCAGACTATTTTCAACAGATATATTTGTGTCTGAAAAATCAGGGAGACACTATTATTATTTTTATACAGCAAAAAATGCCAAAAACAGGATAATAGAGATGTTTTACCGTGGAACATCAAAACCACAGTAATAATTTACTGGTGTATACCAGGCTTTTTAAAATATATATATATTTGCGGCTGAACAGTGAGCGACACACTCAAACTGTTTTTTTTAGATACAAATGGCCCATAGAACTGCAAAACCACACTTCTATTTCTCTGGCCTACACCAGACTATTTTCAACAGATATATTTGTGTCTGAAAAATCAGAGGCACACTTTTTTTTGCGGGGGGGGGGCACCAAAAGGTTAATAAGATGGGTATTTGTACATTGTGAAGGAGGAAAAAAAAAAGAGGATTTAGATAAAAAAAAGGATTTTTCCTGGCCCCCGGGACCTGGAGCTAAGTCCAGCAATTTCAGCAACAGGAGCAGCACACAGGACTGTAATGCAGCGTTTGCTGGTATAACCACTGCGTCTCCTATACAGCCTGCCTGCCTGCCTGCCTGATATACCTGGGATGGATATTAGTCCTGAGAAGGACTGTTTGTTTGATCTGGCAGCCTTTACAGACCCTACACTAACTATTTTGCAGGATATATCTCTCCCTAAATCAGCAGCGCTGTCCCTACACTGTCTGATCCGGAGCGACTGTGTCCAAGATGGCGGCGCCCGGTTTTAAATACTCGAGGTGACGCTGTGCGGCCAGCCAATCACTGTAATGCCCACAAACAACATGGCTGCGGCATTACAGTGACTGGCTGGCAATCCCTGCATGTTCATTGGCTCTGTAAAGAGCGCCAAACATGCAGGGCGGAGACCCGAGCTCCCGCCCGAGTAACCCGGAAATGCTCGGTGCTCGCCGAACATCCCGAGTAGCGTGATGCTCGTGTGGCACCCCAGGGGTCTGGTTTCCACAGTAACAGCAATGTTATGTCTGAGAGCAGGTGGGAGGTCTCTTGGTCAGGGATCCTGTGCATGCCACACCTCCTGCCCAGTCCTGGGAGGGGAAGAACTTCCCCTATATAAACCTAGGGCTGAGGCAGGGTTGGGGAGTAGAGAAGAAGTAGAGACAGAGAAGAGAAGCAGATATAGGAAAAGAACATCAGGAGCTCTGTGGGCGCAGTGCTACAAGGAGTCAGGGGCTGGCAGCTGCAGAGCTCGCCCTGACTGAGAAGCTATCATCGGACCCGGAGTCCGAGGCTGTGGGGACTAACTCCTATCCAGCAGCAGAAACCGACCGGCAGGGGATTTCAGGTCCTCTGGCCAAGAAACCCGAAGGCACGGTCACACGCGTTGGACCAGCACCGCCGTCGTGGAGCGGACGCAACTAGAAGGCCCCGAGTCACCGGCCATACGGGTGAGCACCACACGGTACACTCAGGGACGTGGGCTACTTATACCCGCCTCTAGCAAGGTAGCCAGAAGAGTACAGTTAGTTTGGGAGGCCTACAACTCCGCCTGGCCAGGGGAGATCCCATCTGCTCAAGGACTGACCAGGCCCCAATCGCTAGCAGTACTCCGGGAGGGTCTATCTTTGTCACCAGTAAAGACCCTGAACTACACCGTACCGTCTCCGAGTGGTTCCTGCTACCCCCATCATCCACGTCGGCTGCCCTGAGGCCATACCCCTCCCGTTGGGGGTGATACTATCACGCTGCACAATCCTACCACCGGCCTCAGCGGCCTGCCCTGCAGCGGCAGCTCCTTCGCTGCATTCAACGGGTGGCGTAGTCGTACAACATCTACCGCTAATACAGCGCCACTTAGTCTGACTCCCTGGGCACGGACCGGGTCACCGCCACGAGACTACAACCCTCAACAGATCCGGCTCCGGGTAAGCTCCCGCGTGCGCAACGCTGCGCGACACAGGCCCAGGGGTGCGTCAACTTTTGGCGTAGTCGGCAGGATATCGTGCCCGCAACCACCGGGTACTGCGTGCCTGAAAAAGACTGTTCAAACTTACCTGTGGTGAAGATTCCCGCCATCCGGCGCCATCTTCCGCTTCCTTCCCGCCATCGGTGGAGTTTTCCCGCCATTCGGCGCCATCTTCGGCCTTCTTCCCGCCAGCCGTGGAGTTTTCCCGCCATTGGACGCCATCTTGAGGACGCCGCGCGGGAAGAAGAGGGGCGTGGACTCCGAAAGCGCGCGAGAACTGAAGCCCCGCCTCACGTCCGGACATTGCGTAAGGTCCTGGAAGGAGCCCAGCAGACGCCGACGTCACAGGAGCGCGACGGAAGGTCCTCAACCCTGACGATCCACTGCGGAGCCGCGGCCTACGGAAGAGGATCATCGCAAGGTAGGCCACGATCCACTAGGGGGGAGAAGGATGTCGGATACGGAGGAGAGCTTCACCGCTTCAACCCCCGCCAGCGCCACCGCTGTTGTGGTCATGCCTTTCACCATGCCCCATATCCCGGGGGCAGCCTGGCTACCCCAGTACTCAGGGGAGTCACATACCCTGCATGACTTTAGAGAAAAGCTGGATAGCCTCTTCCAGGTGTATCCCCTCACAGAGGAGCAAAAAGTGAGCATCCTGGTGGCCCAATTAACCGGGGCAGCCCAAAGGGAGGTAAAGTCCTGGCCACCTGGGAGGAGGACTGTCGCAGAGATACTAACCCGGCTGAGGGACACCTTTGATACCCGCACCTCAGCCGAGATCAAGCTTAGATTCTACGGGTGCAAACAGCGGGCACATGAGAGTATAAGGGACTATGCCCTGAACCTACAAGAGGCCCTGAGAGCCATTAAGCAGACCGACCCTGACGGCATGGGAGACGAGGACAGGCTGTTGACTGAACAATTTATAGAGGGTTTATATTGCAATGCCCACCGAACCCAGTTGCGGGCAATGGCCTTACAGGACCCTCATCTGGGATTTGCACAGTTCAAGGACAGAGCCATCCGGGTGCTCCGAGAACCAGCACCAGGTGGCGTTGTGACCCACAGACGCCCCACTACCACTTACCACCAGGAGGCGGCGCCCTTGTCGGCAGGGCCTGTGGGAGCTGATGCGCAGGCTTTGAACAATGACCCGGCTCCAGACCTGCACCATCAGGTCCAAGAGCTAGCTAAAAGCGTTGCTGCGCTAACCCGAACTGTGCAGTCTTTACAGGTTTCCAATCCAGGGAAGATCCAGCTGGCATCCGGACCGGAGGACATCCCGTGGCGTCGACCAAGGAGGACCCCACCGGCCAGAGGAAGACCCAGCGACCGATACAACGAGGACGGACAACCCATCTGCCGCCGCTGCAATCAACCCGGACATATGGCAAGGTACTGTCCTTTAAACTGGCACAACCTGGGGTAGAGGGCCAACCCCCAGGAAAAAGATCATCAGGCCCATCGAACTGGCGCGACAGATATGTGGGAGGACGTCCAGTCTTGCCTGTGGTACTGGATGGCATCCCTATGAGTGCCCTATTGGACACCGGGTCACAGGTCACCACTATCCCGTACGTGCTCTTCAAGCAGTACTGGAATGACTCGGATATCACCCGCTACCCTGACGACGACTTGAGTATCATCGCCAGCAATGGTCAGCCCGTGCCACAGATTGGATTTAAAGAGGTGACCATTAAAATCGGTAGAGTCGAACTGGCAGCACAGGGACTGATCATTGTAGACATTGACAAACACGAGAGTCACCCAAAGATAACTCTAGGAACTAATGTAATTGAAAATTGTCTTGCAGAGGTGATTTTCCTTTTACAACAGGTTGCCAAGAACGCCAGCTCCGGCCAGCAGCGAGTGCTCCAGAAAGAGATCCGGGCACTGATGCGACGGCAACAGATAGAACTCTCCGGTGGTGAGATTGGTAGCGTAAGAATGTGTGACCCTTTCCCTATTGCCATGCCCCCAAAAAGTGAAATGATGATTTGGTGCCGGGCAGCTATTGGTCTGAGAGGTAGAGATTACCAGGCAATGGTAGAACCAGTTTACTCAGACAGTAGGCCCACCATTTTGACAGCACGGGGGGTGGTCAATGTACGCCATGGGAGGGTGCCCGTTCTCATAATAAATATCGGGAAGAGGGAAGTGTACCTGCCCCGGTATGCCACGCTAGCCAAATTGTATACCATCAATCAAAATTCCATACAGTCCGTAGAACCCTTGCCTCCATCTTCCCCGGAGGAAGGTAACGGCTCTAAGGAAACAATGGAGGACTGGTGTCAGCAACTACATTTGGGTACTGACTCCACTCCCTCACACCAGAAACAGGGAGTCTATCGGGTGGTTCAAGAGTACGAGAGAGTGTTTAGTAAACACCCGTTAGACTTCGAGCGAGTCAAAGGGGTAGAACACTACATCCCCACGGGAGACCATCTTCCCATAAAAGAGAGGTATCGACCCGTACCCCCTGCACACTACCAACACGCCAAGGGGATGCTTAGGGACATGAAGGAGGCTGGGGTGATCAGGGATAGCTGTAGCCCCTGGGCAGCTCCACTAGTCTTAGTCAAAAAGAAAGACAACACCATGAGGATGTGTGTAGATTACCGGAAAATTAACCGTATCACACACAAGGATGCGTACCCCTTACCAAGGATAGAGGAGTCTTTGGCTGCTTTAAGATCTGCTAACTTCTTCTCTACCTTGGATCTCACTAGCGGGTACTGGCAGGTTCCTGTAGCAGAGGCGGACCGGGAGAAGACCGCATTCACCACCCCGATGGGACTTAGCGAGTTTACCTGCATGCCGTTCGGACTCTGCAACGCACCGGGAACCTTTCAACGATTAATGGAGTGCTGTCTGGGCCACAGAAACTTCGAGACGGTCCTGTTGTACCTGGACGATGTCATCGTATATTCCAAGACTTATGAGGACCACCTGAAACACCTGGCGGAAGTGTTCGAAGCTCTGGCAAACTACGGCCTAAAGGTAAAACCCTCCAAGTGTCACCTCCTAAAACCAAAGGTGCAGTACCTGGGACACGTGGTGAGCGCTGACGGAGTGGCTCCCGACCCTGATAAGATCACCACAATTAAGGAATGGCCAAGTCCCTCCAGTGTAAAGGAAGTGCGGCAGTTCCTCGGGTTGGTAGGCTATTACCGCAGATTCATCCCCGGTTTCACCAAAAAGGCAGCTCCTATGCAGGACCTCCTGATAGGCCAGTCCCGGAAGGCCAAGAACCAGAAGCCGCCCTTCAAATGGGAGAAGTTAGAAGAAGAGTCCTTCCGCCAGCTGAAGATGGCCCTCACGGGGGATGAAATCCTGGCGTACCCTGATTACAGCCAGCCCTTTATCCTCTACACCGACGCAAGTAACATCGGGCTAGGAGCCGTACTGTCCCAGATCCAGCAGGGGAAAGAACGAGTAATCGCTTACGCTAGCCGAAAACTGCGACCCACCGAAAGAAACCCTGAGAATTACAGCTCATTTAAGCTAGAGTTCCTGGCAGTGGTGTGGGCAGTCACCGAACGCTTTAAGCACTACCTCGCTTCTTCCCGGTTCACCGTGTACACGGATAACAACCCGTTGACACACCTGGACACGGCAAGACTCGGTGCCCTAGAGCAGAGATGGATGGCCCGTCTGTCCAACTACGAGTTCACAATCAAATACCGGGCAGGACGCTCCAATACCAACGCGGACGCCCTGTCCAGGATGCCAAACCTACCGGACGTAGGAGAAGATCCAGAGGGACTGGAAGAAGTCGAACTCCCCGCGTTCCACCGTCATGGGACTATCCAGTATTCCCATCGGGTAAGGAGTAAGCAAGCCGCTACGTTTAACCCCTTGCCTCACTACAACTGGGAGGAAACGCAAGACAGTGACCCTGCCGTCCGGCTGGTAAAGGAGATGCTGACTCGGCCAGAGGCTCGCCTTGACCCAGACGCTCCGGAGGAAGCCAAGCAACTGTGGGCTGAGAAGAGTCGACTGTTCCTTTACAAGGGGAAGTTGTGCCGCAGAATGGTTAACTCCCGGACGCATGAACTAATCTGGCAAGTAGTGGTGCCACGGAGAGACGCAGCCATGGTGATGGAGGCATACCACGACGGGGCTGGACACTTCGGATGGAAGAAGCTGGAGTTCCTGCTGCGTGGGCGGTTCCACTGGGTAGGCATGAGGGGAACCATCGAGAGGTGGTGCAGAGACTGTGGCCCGTGCAACCTAAGAAGGAAGGACCGTGCCAGCCAGAAGACTCCCCTGCAGTCCATCGTCACCCGGCAGCCGTTGGAACTGGTAGCCTTGGATCATGTAAAACTGACCCCAAGCAGAAGTGGCTACGTCTACGCGTTAACCATTGTGGATCAATACTCCCGGTTCTTGGTTGTCGTCCCCGTTAAGGACTTAACGGCTCAAACAGCAGCTAGAGCCTTCCAGCAGCACTTCTGCCGTCCACACGGGTACCCGGACCAAGTGCTGACGGACCAGGGACCTGCCTTTGAAGCGGAGGTCTTCCAGGAATTCTGCAATCTGTATGGCTGCCGGAAGATAAGGACGACACCCTATCATCCGCAAACTAATGGACTTTGTGAGAAAATGAACCAGGTGGTAATGGATCTCCTGAAAACGTTGCCCCTGGAAGAACGCAGTCTGTGGCCTGAGAAGCTGCCCGATCTAGTGGACCTATACAACCACATCCCAGTAGGTTCCACCAACTGTACCCCGGCTTACCTAATGAGGGCGAGACCTGGTAAGTTACTTGTTGACCTGGAAATGGGAGTCCTGACACCCGAGGACACTTCACCAGAAGCAGATTGGGACACAGAGAGGCAGCAGCAGTACCGGAAAGTACAGGAGAGCGTGGAGCGAAGTCTCTGTCAGGCTAGGGAAAGACAAGAGAAAACTTACAACCAGTATGCTCCCGCTGTTCCCCTGGTACCCGGAGAGCAGGTCTTGAAGAGGAAAAGACGGCTCCACAAGTTGGACGACCAGTGGGAGAAGGACCCGTACACCGTACTGCCCTCAAGCCACGAGAACCCGAAAGTCTGTACCATCAGTAAAGACGGAGGGGAGACCATAGCCATTGTATCCCGGGATCACCTGAAGAAGTGTCCTGAACAGCTACGGAACCCTGAAGAGGAACAAGAAGACCATCGACCCGTAGAGGAAAGGGAAGATATGGTTAGTACTGTGCTCGGAGACTTCCCTCGGTCCTGGACTCAAGTCAATGGTGCAGTTGTGGTACCCGTTCTCACGTTCCACGTTCTCACGTTCCTCCAACCAGCATCCCAAGTGCCTACGGAGCAACAGGTAGAGCTGGAAGAGCAGCCGGTCCAGGAGGCAGAAGACTCCACACAAGCAGAACAGGAGGATCAACCCTCTGCTTATAGTGAGCCTGCCGTACCCCTAGTGAGCCAAAGAGCCGGTAGACAGCTGCCCAGTTTACCCTTGACAGCTCCTACACCCTGTAGTTCAGGGCTAGACAGTCAGCTCCGTAGGTCCACTAGGGCCACTAGAGGCCAGTTACCCGCACGTTGGAGGATTTGAAGTGTATAAATTGTTTTATTTGTGGTTACCTGTTTTTCTTGTTGCTTGTGTATAATTATGTGTTTCTTGTTATTTATAGGAGTCCTTGGTGGATTTACCGGGAATCCTTGTACATGGTTGGAGCGTAACCTAGGAATGGACTAAAGACTGTTAAGGACTCGGGGCAGGACAGACCCCTACCTGGTTACGTCTCCCTGTTTTGGTGAAATGGACACTTTGCTTTTCTTCAAAAACTGCACCCGGTTGCGGACACGCCGTGACCATCTTTATGTGTTTTTCTTATTGTATTATTATTGTTTATACCTTGTTATGTTTTTCTAAAAATATGTTTAGTCCCGGAGTACTAAATTTCACTAGGGGGGAATGTGGCACCCCAGGGGTCTGGTTTCCACAGTAACAGCAATGTTATGTCTGAGAGCAGGTGGGAGGTCTCTTGGTCAGGGATCCTGTGCATGCCACACCTCCTGCCCAGTCCTGGGAGGGGAAGAACTTCCCCTATATAAACCTAGGGCTGAGACAGGGTTGGGGAGCAGAGAAGAGAAGCAGATATAGGAAAAGAACA
The DNA here is from genome assembly GCF_046119375.1 of Phyllobates terribilis. Taxonomy (NCBI): domain Eukaryota; kingdom Metazoa; phylum Chordata; class Amphibia; order Anura; family Dendrobatidae; genus Phyllobates; species Phyllobates terribilis. The sequence goes on from NW_027362761.1 coordinate 161,629,173, forward strand.
TCAGGAGCTCTGTGGGCGCAGTGCTACAAGGAGTCAGGGGCTGGCAGCTGCAGAGCTCGCCCTGACTGAGAAGCTATCACCGGACCCGGAGTCCGAGGCTGTGGGGACTAACTCCTATGCAGCAGCAGAAACCGACCGGCAGGGGATTTCAGGTCCTCTGGCCAAGAAACCCAAAGGCACGGTCACACGCGTGGGACCAGCACCGCCGTCGTGGAGCGGACGCAACTAGAAGGCCCCGAGTCACCGGCCATACGGGTGAGCACCACACGGTACACTCAGGGACGTGGGCTACTTATACCCGCCTCTAGCAAGGTAGCCAGAAGAGTACAGTTAGTTTGGGAGGCCTACAACTCCGCCTGGCCAGGGGAGATCCCATCTGCTCAAGGACTGACCAGGCCCCAATCGCTAGCAGTACTCCGGGAGGGTCTATCTTTGTCACCAGTAAAGACCCTGAACTACACCGTACCGTCTCCGAGTGGTTCCTGCTACCCCCATCATCCACGTCGGCTGCCCTGAGGCCATACCCCTCCCGTTGGGGGTGATACTATCACGCTGCACAATCCTACCACCGGCCTCAGCGGCCTGCCCTGCAGCGGCAGCTCCTTCGCTGCATTCAACGGGTGGCGTAGTCGTACAACATCTACCGCTAATACAGCGCCACTTAGTCTGACTCCCTGGGCACGGACCGGGTCACCGCCACGAGACTACAACCCTCAACAGATCCGGCTCCGGGTAAGCTCCCGCGTGCGCAACGCTGCGCGATACAGGCCCAGGGGTGCGTCACTCGGGCGAGTACCGAGCAGTGTCGAGCATGTTCGCTCAACACTAATTACAACCTGTGTTCAAATATTTTTGGTTTGTAATCTGATTTGTGTGTGATGCATCAGCACTAAATAGTCTAACTTGGTAAAGTTAGAAAAATATAGGCAGAACTTAAATTTATGGGATCAAATAACTAAAAATTGGGATGTGCATTTGTATTCACCCTTTTTGCAATGAAACCCCTAAAAATTTCTGGTGCAAGCAACTGCCTTCATAAGACACATGATTGGTGAAAGGAAGTTCACCTGTGTGAAATCTAAGTGTCACAAGTATATACACACCTTTTCTGAAACACCACAGACGCTGCAACACCATTAAGCAAGAGGCACCACTAACCAAACAACACCATGAAGACCAAGGACATCTCCAAACAAGTCATGGACAAAGTTGTACAAGTACAAGTCAGGATTGGGTTATAAAAAAATATCCCAATCTCTGTTGATCCCCTGGAGCGCCATCAAATCCATTAGCATCAAATGGAAAGAAAATGGTACCACAACAAACCTGCCAAGAGATGCCTGCCCACCAAAACTCTCAATCCATGATTTGATCATCTTTATGAACGTGAGTCTGTCTACATTCTCAGTGGACAGCCGCGTGCGCTTATCTGTCAGCACACCACCAGCAGCGCTGAACACACGTTCAGAGAGAACGCTGGCTGCATGGCATGACAAGATCTCCAAGGCGTGAGTGGCGAGCTCCGGCGATTTTTCAAGATTGGAATACCAAAATGAGCAAGGGTCCAGTGACACAGTCATGGCTTCGATGTTCACTTGGAGATTCTCCTGTACCATCCTCTCTAGGCATTGACTATGTGTCAGACTTCTTGTCTCCTGTGGCCTTGCAAAGGATGGTCTAAAAAAGTGGTGAAACGATCCCACAAAATTGCTGTTACCAGCAGATACTGTGTTACTGTTTGAGTGATGAAGACTCAACAGTCCCACCGTTGGCAAGTTAGAACTGTGAGATTCACTACGTGCACCACTGGTGTTTTGTGGAAAAGCACATGTAAGATTCTGCAACAGATACTCCTGCATTCGTCAATACCTTTTTATGGCAGGAATTATTTCGGCAAATATACTTTTGTACCGGGGATCTAAGAGTGTGGCAACCCAGTAGTCGGGATTACTTCGAATTCTGACAATCCGGGGGTCATGTTGCAGGTAGTGCAGCAAGAAGGCACTCATGTGTCTTGCGCATCCAGAAGGACCAAGTCCTTGTTGTGTTGGTAGCGAGGTAAGAATCATGCTTCCTTCCTCTGCCCTCTCCCTCCAACCTCGCACAACAGAAATGTGATCAAGGTCTCCCTCATCTGATGAGTCTTCCATGCCCATTGCCAGTTCGTCCTCCACTTCTTCCTCGGCTCCTGCACCTTCCTCAACAGTTTGGCTGCTACCATGCGCCCTGGTTAATCCCTCTCCCCCACCCTCCCATGCCTGCCGCCTTGGTGCTGCCAACCGTCTGGACCTTGGAGATGTTATCCCTTCCGCATACGACTCCTCCTCTACTTCCTCCACCTCCTCTTGTCCCACCACCTGACTCCGAATTCTGTTTAACATGTGCTCCAGCATGTAAATCACCGTAATAGTCATGCTGATAATGGCATCGTCAGCACTAAACATCTTCGTCGCCATTTCAAGACTGTGCAGAAGGGTGCATAGGTCCCTGATCTGAGACCACTCCTCCAGCGTGATTTGCCCCACCTCTGGATCTCGTTGGCCCAGGCTATACGTCAGAACGTATTGCACCAGGGCTTGTCGGTGCTGCCACAGTCGCTGCAACATGTGCAGAGTTGAATTCCACCGTGTCGGCACATCGCATTTCAGCCGGTGAACTGGCAGGCCCAACGACTTCTGTAGAGATGTAAGTCGTTGAACTGCGGGATGCGAACGGCGGAAGTGAGCACACAGCGACCGTGCACTCTGCAGAAGGCCATCTAGTCCGGGATAGTGGGCTAAAAATTGCTGGACAACCAGGTTCAACACGTGAGCCATACAAGGCACGTGTGTGACATTGCCCCGGCGAAGTGCCGCACCCAGGTTTGCAGCATTGTCGCACATGGCCTTCCCTGGTTGCAGGTCCAGTGGAGACAACTTTTCATGAAACTGGGTCTCCAGAGCTGACCAAAACTCCTCAGCTGTGTGACTCACATTTCCCAGACATTTCAAAGTAAACACTGATGCGTTGAGCCCTGCTGCCAGCATAGTAAGGAGGTGTGCAGGATTCCTTCTGCGCAGTTAGAAAGCAGGTGGCATTACCAGACAGGCTTTGGGTGCAGGTGGAGGACCGAGAGGAGGTTGAGGAGGCAGAAGCAGTGGAGGAAGTTCGAGATAAAGAGGATTAACACACAACTCGTGGGGACGGTAAGACTTGGACAGCAGCCCCTTGTCCTGCTGTCACCATAGTTACCCAGTGCCCAGTCAGCGACATGTAACGCCCCTGTCCATGCCTTCTCGTCCAAGTGTCTGTGGTGAAGTGCACCCTGTCACACACAGAGTTTCTCAAAGAAGCGGTGATGTTGTGTGCGACATGCTAGTGGAGCGCAGGCACACCTTTCTTTGAGAAGTAGTGCCGACTGGGCATCTTGTACTGGGGCACTGTGACGGACATAAGGTCTTGAAAATCCTCTGTGTCCTCCAGGTGGAAAGGCAGCATTTCTGTAGCCAACAGCTTGCAGATGGTGAAATTCAACCTCTTAGCTTTCTCATGGCTAGAAGGAAATGGTCTTTTACTTTTCCACATCTGAGTGACCGAGGGCTGGCTGTTGTGCTTAGACGGTGTTGAGTAGGGTGTCCCCGGCAACTGCCGGTCTGTGAGGAAGATGCAGGCGGACATGTTAGGTTGCCTTGATCCAAAGGTGGTGCTCTCGATGTCGGAGAGCGCTCAACACTAGCAGGTGTTTCCACTTCCCAATGAACTGACGACCTGCCAATCACACTGGCTGTTGCGGGTAAAGAGGTGGCAGGTCTGCGTCCAAAAACATGTGTGACTGCTGTCCCCCCAGTCACAGAGGATGAAGAGGCTGCGGATGCACAAGATGGGGCAGACGGTGGTTGGCCCAGCCGGCTAGGCCGCATTGTAGCACAGTGAGCTTCCCACTGCAACTTATGCTTCATATCCATGTGACGGTACATGCATGAAGTACTCAAACTATGTATTTTTTGGCCTCTACTTAGCTTTTGCTGACAAATATTACAGATAACACGAGTTAGGTCATCCTTATCGATCTGAATAAATGCCCAGGCTATGCAAGGCTTAGAGCCCATGTGACCTGAAGAGCCACTACGACTTGTGGTCAGAGGCAGAGTTGTGGTTGAGGATGCAGTTGTTGACGTGCTTCCAGTACTCCGTCTCTGTTCAGGAAGGCGCAACCTAACCTCGTCGTCAATAGCATCTGTGATGCCCCGCTGCGCTTGGTATCACAGATCCTACAAGAGTGTGTTGAGCCACCCCCGTAGTGTTCGAGTTCGTTTCGGTTCGTCGAACACCCGTGTGTTCGCCGAACTGTTCGTCGAACTGTTCGTCGAACACCTTCGAACACCGTTAAAACCAATGGAAGGCAAACAAAAACACATAGAAACACATAGAAAACACCTTCAAAGGTGTCCAAAAGCTGACAAACTGCTCAGAAGACATAACTAACACATGGAAAAGCGACAAGTACATATAGTCATGCGAAAATAAAAGAGGTGGAGGAGTAAAAGGAGGGGGAGACACAGATATAGGCATGTCATGCCCTTCTAAAATCCAAAAAGTGAGAAGCCGACACGGCCAGTCCGCTCCTGCCCGTGCCACCTCCGTGTCGCCGGGTTTGTGCCAGAGCCGCGGTGAAGCCTGACGGCCAGCCCCCCTCTCCCAATACTGGTGCCTGTCCGCTGGTGGGTCGAGCGAGCCCCCCTGTGGTGGAGGCAGCTCTAAGCTTTTTAATTTAAATTGTCTCTCTAATTTGAATGAATACACTTTAAATCCATTTACAAGGATCTATTGGAGGGCAAGTCTCATGCCAGCAGCCGCGGTAATTCCAGCTCCAGTAGCGTCCACTAAAGCTGCTGCAGTTAAAAAGCTTTTATAAGGATCGAGCTCGGCTGTCCACCGCAAGGCATCCTACTGCCAGTCCCAGCCCCTATGCCTTGGGGTGCCTCCTGATGCTCTTCACTAAGTATCCCATGGTCCCGAAGCATTTCATTTGAAAAAATTAAGTGTCTAAACTACAGGTGGTGTAGCTTGCTTAACAGCCGGGATAATCCGCTGACTAGCAGACACTGCTACTAGGCACAAAGTATTTCCTGGGCTAGATGCAGTTAAAAATTTGTAATTAGATACTCTCGTTGGATGCTGAGAAAGCATTCCATAGAGTCTCCTGGCACGCCATATATGATTCTCTTAAAAAGCTTGGGGTAGGGGTCTAGGGGACCCTTTTATAGCCAAAATCACGGCCCTGTATCGCAATACGTCACCTAGGCTGAAGATAAATGGAACTGTAGCACCCTGAGGGCTCGGTTGCTACAGACGTATTGCACCTCACCCAGAGGTGTGATATCTCACTCTCAGGTAAGGATGGAGTGTGGATCAGGACCCGACACCTGCATGCATTACACCACATTGCCGTGGGGCAGGGCGACCAATATGCCCCTGAGATGGGCACGACAGTCCCTGTCCCTGGCTGGAGTGGGGGGAGGGAACACTGAGGAAGGGGAACCCTGTAGTGCAGGAGCAGGGAGGAAGCAGTTCCTGGGTGCATTGAGAAGGGAGTATAAAAGGTGGGCACCATCTTAGTTCAGTGCAGAGAAGTCTGAGCAGAAGTGGCAGGGAGCAGGGGCTCTGCATGAGCTCTGCTCCGGAGGCGGGCCTAGTAACAGAGGCCCAGGCCTGGAAGAGGGAGAAGGAAGGAAGAGGAGCGGAGAAGGCTCCAGGAACGAGGAATGAAGGGATCCCAGGGGTGCGGACGGGCGAGTCGCCACCGCACGCCCGAATCCACCTGCGTGGAGGGGTCAGGCCAAAGGGGGAGACCGGTCCCCGAACTAGTGGAGGCAGGAAACGACCCTCAGCTAGAAACCGGAGGCTCTGACATTTTATGTGGTGCAGCCCCTCGCTACACCCGCTAGGAAGGCACCACATAGGGTCAGGGAAACTGGCGCCAAGTTTACCAAGAGGAGGCCCGAGGCAGCCGGACAGAAGTGTTGGTAAGAAAGGTCAGACAAAGGACACACAAAGGGGGTCCTGTGAAGTGCTCCAAAGTTATCTGGGAGTTGTCTGAGCCCCTCACCTGGTGAGCACAGTATGACGTGGGCAGCCGTTACCTGCAGACGTGGTCTGGATAATAAGAACTGTGAGTAAAGGCCCTGGACTGCATCACTGACTCCGTGTCATTACTGCTGCTGCCCTGCACCATCACCCCCATCCTCCGCATACACTGCCCTGAGGCTATACTCCTCCCGTGGGGAGTTATGCTACGCTCTGCTGCACCCACAACACCAGCCTCAGCGGTCTGCCCTGTAGCGGCGGTTCACTCTGACCGCAATCCACGGGTGGCATAGTCGGACATTTAAACATCAAAACCACATAAATAGTTCCGCCACTGGTTTGACCGCCCTGAGCCACGGAACCGGGTCGCCGCCACGAAGACTACAACCACCAGCATCCACCAAAAAGGGTCCGGCTCCGGGTGTCCCAAGGCCCAGGGGGTGCGTCAGAACATTTTCATCACCTTTCACAATCACCAATGGGACAAGGCAGGGATGTCGTCTGTCCCCTCTCTTATACATCCTAGTGACGGAGCACCTGCTCTCATCAATTCGCCATAACCCCAATATTAGGTGGATTGAGGTGGGAGGCACCGAGTACAAGTGCTCTCTATTTGCTGATGATGTCCTAGTATATATCACTCAATCACATATATCCATCCCTGCTGTTATGGCTGAAATAGATCACTTTGTTACATGGTAAAATTTTAAAATCAATGCAGCGAAGTTTGAGGCCCTCGATGTCTCCCTCCCCAAATCCATATAGGATTCCATCCAGTCCAACTTTCCCTTTGCCTGGCCCTCACAGGGTATCAAATACTTAGGAATTCCTATTCATAGAGACCTCTCCCATCTATGTTATCTTAATTTTGGGCCCTTTATTGAACAATTCCATACAGACCACGGTTGGCAAGTTAGAACTGTAAGATTCACTACGTGAACCACTGGTGTTTTGTGGAAAAGCACATGTACACTGCGTTCCAAATTATTATGCAAAAAGTGTTTAGGAGTGATAAGGGAAGAATTTGTTTGTTTGTCAGTTAAACTCATTGATGGTGATGTGTGTCAGGGCTCTTTATATCACTGTAAGCAATTGCAGACACCTGTGCTAATTAGTTTGGCAGGTGTGTCCAATGAAAGGCAAGACTACTTAAGAAGGCTCTCTCACATTATTAAGCAGCCTACATTTTCTGCCAAAATGGGAAAGAAAAAGGATGTGTCGGCTGCTGAGAAGCAACAAATTGTGGAGTGTTTAGGTCAAGGCATGACTACAATCAACATTGTGCGATGATCAGGATGAAGTGTCTTGGCAATCAAGAAGTATGTAGCTGATTCACAGTACACACGTGTGCATGCTGATAAGGGCAAATTGAGGACTCTTTCCTACAGGCAATTACGTCAGGTTAAAAGAGCAGCGGCAAGAAAGCCTTGTCATAGCAGCAGACAAGTTTTTGAAGCTGCTGGTGCCTCCAACGTCCCCCGAACAACAAGATGCAGGGTCCTTCAGAGGTTTGCAGCTGTGCATACGCCATCCTGTCGACCTCCTCTATCCACTTCACACAAGCAGAATCGGCTCCAGTGGGCCAAACATTACATGAAGACTGATTTCAAAACTGTTTTGTTCACGGATGAGTGCCGTGCAGCGCTCGATGGTCCAGATGGATGGAGTGGAGGATGGCTGGTTGATGGACACCCCACGCAAACACGGCTACAGCGCCAACAAGGAGGAGGTGGAGTAATGTTTTGGGCTGGAATCATGGGGAGAGAGATTGTCGGCCCCTTTAGGATCCCTGAAGGCGCTAAAGATGAACTCCATAATGTATGTGGATTTTCTCAAACAGCACTTCCTGCCATGGTTCAAGAAGAAGAACCGTGTATTTCACAGCAAGATCATTTTTCTGCATGATAATGCACCATCTCATGCTGCACATAAAACATCTGCATCTCTGGCTGATATGGGCATAAAAGGGGACAAACTTATGGTGTGACCCCCATGCTCCCCTGACCTCTACCCCATTCAGAACCTTTGGAGCATCATTAAAAGGAGTGTCTATGATGGCAGGAGGCAGTTCACATCTAAGCAACAGCTCTGGGAGGGTATTCTGTCCTCATGCAAAACAATTGAAGCAGAAACCATCCAAAACCTGACAAATTCAATGGACGAGAGAGTTCAGAAGCTCCTTTCGAACAAGGGGTCCTATGTGAAAATGTAACATCACCTACAATAAAGTTTTGAGTTGAAAACTGTTTGATTTCAGTTTCTAACAACCTGCTAATGCTTATAATTTCAAAAATGACCATTTTTTTGGTCTTTATTAAAATGAAAAGGTTGATCGAAAAATTTGGGGGATCTAAGAGTGTGGCAACCCAGTAGTCATGATTACTTCGAATTCTGACAATATGAGGGTCATGCTGCAGGTAGTGCAGCAAGAAGGCACTTATGTGTCTTGCGCATCTCGGAGCCCCAAAATTATTTTCCGGGCTAGATGCAGCTAAAAATTATTTTTAATTTTAAATCTGGTGGAGCTTATTATAGATGGCCTAATAGGATCAGTGCTGCACACTGCTACAAAGCCCAAATTATTTTCCAGTCAAGATACAGATAAACATGATTAGTAATTTGAAAGCTTAAAACGGTTGGTAGGGTGATTTTAACCAATCATCAAGCTTTTACTCTCCCCAGGATGACACAGGGGTAGAAAAGTCGTTTCGGATCCATGATTTGTTCATCTTTATGAACGTGAGTCTGTCTACATTATCAGTGGAGAGCCGCGTGCGCTTATCTGTCAGCACACCACCAGCAGCGCTGAACACACGTTCAGACAGAACGCTGGCTGCGGGGCATGACAAGATCTCCAAGGCGTAAGTGGCTAGCTCCGGCCATTTATCCAGATTGGAAGCCCAAAAAGAGCAAGGGTCCAGTGACACAGTCGTGGCTTCAATGTTTACTTGGAGATACTCCTGTACCATCGTCTCTAGGCGTTGACTATGTGTCAGACTTCTTGTCTCCTGTGGCCTTGCAAAGGATGGGCTAAAAAAGTGGTGAAATGATTCCGCAAAATTGATGTTACCAGCAGATACTGTGGTTCTGTTACGGTTTGAGTGCTGAACACTTGACGGTCCCACGGTTGGCAAGTTGGAACTGTGAGATTCACTACGTGCACCACTGGTATTTTGTGGAAAAGCACATGTAAGATTCTGCAACAGTCTCTGCTGATACTCCTGCATGCATGCATCCCTTTCTATGGCAGGAATAATTTCTGCAAATTTACTTTTGTACCGGGGATCTAACAGTGTGGCAACCCAGTAGTCAGGATTATTTCTAATTCTCACAATTCGAGGGTCATGTTGCAGGTAGTGCAGCAAGAAGGCACTCATGTGTGTTGCGCATCCAGGAGCACCAAGTCCCTGTTGTGTTGGTGGCGAGGTAACAATCATGCTTCCTTCCTCTGTCCTCTCCCCCCAACCTCGCACAACAGAAATGTGATCAAGGTCTCCCTCTTCTGATGAGTCTTCCATCAGTTCGTCCTCCACTTCTTCCTGGGCTCCTGCACCTTCCTCACTAGTTTGGCTGCTACCATGCGCCCTGGTAAAACCATCTCCCCCACCCTCACATGCCTGCCGCCTTGGTGCTGCCGACCGTCTGGACCTTGCAGATGTTATCCCTTCCGCATACAACTCCTCCTCCTCTACTTCCTCCACCTCATCTTGTGCCACCACCTGACTCCGAATTCTGTTTAACATGTGCTCCAGCATGTAAATCACCGGAATAGTCATGCTGATAATGGCATCGTCAGCACTAAACATCTTCGTCGCCATTTCAAAACTGTGCAGAAGGGTGCATAGGTCCCTGATCTGAGACCACTCCTCCAGCGTGATTTGCCCCACCTCTGAATCTCGTTGGCCCAGGCTATACGTCAGAACGTATTGCACCAGGGCTTGTCGGTGCTGCCACAGTCGCTGCAACATGTGCAGAGTTGAATTCCACCGGGTAGGCACATCGCATTTTAGCCGGTGAAGTGGCAGGCCCAACGACTTCTGTAGAGATGTAAGTCGCTGAGCTGCGGGATGCGAACGGCGGAAGTGAGCACACAGCGACCGTGCCCTCTGCAGAAGGCCATCTAGTCTGGGATAGTGGGCTAAAAATTGCTGGACAACCAGGTTCAACACGTGAGCCATACAAGGCACGTGTGTGACATTGCCCCGGCGAAGGGCCGCACCCAGGTTTGCAGCATTGTCGCACACGGCCTTCCCTGGTTTCAGGTCCAGTGGAGACAACCATTCATGAAATTGGTTCTCCAGAGCTGACCACAACTCCTCAGCTGTGTGACTCACATTTCCCAGACATTTCAAAGTAAAAACCGCCTGATGACGTTGAGCCCTACTGCCAGCATAGTAAGGAGGTGTGCAGGATCCCTTCTGCGCAGTTAGAAAGCTTGTGGCATGACCAGACAGGCTTTGGGTGCAGGTGGAAGACCGAGAGGAGGTTGAGGAAGGAGGCAGAAGCAGTGGAGGAACTTTGACATAAAGAGGATTGACGCACAACTCGTGCGGACGGCAAGACTTGGACAGCAGCCCCTTGTCCTGCTGTCACCATAGTTACCCAGTGCCCAGTCAGCGACATGTAACGCCCCTGTCCATGCCTACTCGTCCAAGTGTCTGTGGTGAAATGCACCCTGTCACACACAGAGTTTCTCAAAGAAGCGGTGATGTTGTGTGCGACATGCTGGTGGAGCGCAGGCACACCTTTCTTTGAGAAGTAGTGCCGACTGGGCATCTGGTACTGGGGCACTGCGACGGACATAAGGTCTCGAAAATCCTCTGTGTCCACCAGGCGGAAAGGCAGCATTTCTGTAGCCAAGAGCTTGCAGATGGTGAAATTCAACCTCTTAGCCTTCTCATGGCTAGGAGGAAATGGTCTTTTACTTGTCCACATCTGAGGGACCGAGGGCTGGCTATTGTGCTTAGACGGGGTTGATAAGGGTGTCCCCGGCAAACTGCCGGTCTGTGAGGAAGATGCAGGCGGACATGTTAGGTTGCCTTGATCCAAAGGTGGTGCTATCGATGTCGGACAGCGCTCAACACCAGCTGGTGTTACCACCTCCAAAGAAAATGATGACCTGCCAATCACGCTGGCTGTTGCGGGTAAAGAGGTGGCAGGTCTGCGCCCCAAAACAGGTGTGACTGCTGTCCCCCCAGTCACAGAGGATGAAGAGGCTGCGGATGCACAAGATATGGCAGACGGTGGTTGGCCCGGCCGGCTAGGCCGCATTGTAGCACACTGAGCTTCCCACTGCAACTTATGCTTCATGTCCATGTGCCGGTTCATGCATGAAGTACTCAAACTATGTATTTTTTGGCCTCTACTTAGCTTTTGCTGACAAATGTTACAGATAACACGAGTTGGGTCATCTTTATCGATCTGAAAAAATGCCCAGGCTATGCAAGTCTTAGCACCCATGCGACCTGAAGAGCCACCACGACTTGTGGTGAGAGGCAGAGTTGTGTTTGAGGATGCAGTTGTTGACGTGCTTCCAGTACTACGTCTCTGTCCAGGAAGGCGCAACCTGACCTCGTCGTCACTAGCATCTTCCTCCACCTCCTCTGCTGACCTCATCTCTTGGCTGACTGTGGGTTGACAGTAAGTGGGATCTCCAACCTCATCATCATCACCCTGTGTGTTATCACACCCGTCGTCCTCAGAGCCAACCTGTTCCTGCCCTGACAAAAAACTAAAGTTGTCGCTCCAATCAGGTATTTGAGTCTTATCATCGTCTTCCTCATTGTCTCCACCAACAGGAGTTACAGTTTGGGAATGAGGGTCTACATTATGGTCAAAACCTTCTGCGTCTGGTCCTGGATCCGACTCATAAAGATTCTGGGCATCAGTGCAGATCATTTCCTCGTCTGGATTCACAGAAGCGCTGGAGTCGACCTCTGATTCCCAGGCTATAGTATGAGTAAACAGCTCTGCAGACTCAACCATCTGTTCTACCTCATACTCAGACGGGCAGCTGGAGATTTGGGAGCTGTGAGGAAGCAAGTGTGATTTGGGTGACACCTTTGAGGACTGGAGTATTTGTGATGTTGAAGTTGATGTGGAGGAGAGCCCACTTAAAGGAGCACTTGATATCCGTTGAAGCACCTGCTGTTTTTGTGCCTCATCTGGAATTTGTAGCGATTGGCGTGGCCGTAAGAAAGGGATCTTATCACATTGTCCGCTAAAAGAAGTAGACATTTTAGTTTGGCTGGAAGATGGTCTTTCTTCTGCAGATGTTACTGTTGCTTTAACACCTACCCCACGGACACAACCTTTTTTCCCCTTCCCAACACGCCTATTCCCCTTTCCACCAGCAGCAGGCCTTTTTCCACTCATTTTGGTGGTTAACTAATTCACAACTCTGGAGTTGTTTGCACAAAAAAACAATGGATGGTAACCGAGCAGAGCTGAGTGGCCAAACTGTGGTATTAGGCCAAAACTATTGGCTGGGTTAGATGCAGAAAAAAATTAGATTCAATTTGCAACCTGATGGAGGTCAGTATAGATGGACTAATACAACAAGTCCCACACACAGCTAGAAGCCCAATATTTTTTCAGAGGTAGATGCAGAAAACAATATATTCAGTTTGCAACCTGATGGAGGTCAGTATAGATGGACTAATACAACAAGTCCCACACACAGCTAGAAGGCCAAATATTTTTTCAGAGGTATTGTAGATGCAGATAAAAAATATTTTTAATTTGCAACCTGATGGAGGTCAGTATAGATGGACTAATAGAGAAAGTCCGACACACTGCTAGAAGGCCAAATATTTTTTCAGAGGTACTGTAGATGCAGATAAAAATTATTTTTAATTTGCAACCTGATGGAGGTCAGTATAGATGGACTAATAGAGAAAGTCCGACACACTACTAGAAGGCCAAATATTTTTTCAGAGCTAGATGCAGAAAAAAATTATATTCAGTTTGCAACCTGATGGAGGTCAGTATAGATGGACTAATACAACAAGTCCCACACACAGCTAGAAGCCCAATATTTTTTCAGAGGTAGATGCAGAAAAAAATATATTCAGTTTGCAACCTGATGGAGGTCAGTATAGGTGGACTAATACAACAAGTCCCACACACAGCTAGAAGCCCAATATTTTTTCAGAGGTAGATGCAGAAAAAAATATATTCAGTTTGCAACCTGATGGAGGTCAGTATTGATGGACTAATACAACAAGTCCCACACACAGCTAGAAGCCCAAATATTTTTTCAGAGGTACTGTAGATGCAGATAAAAATTATTTTGAATTTGCAACCTGATGGAGGTCAGTATAGATGGACTAATAGAGAAAGTCCGACACACTGCTAGAAGGCCAAATATTTTTTCAGAGCTAGATGCAGAAAAAAATTATATTCAGTTTGCAACCTGATGGAGGTCAGTATAGATGGACTAATACAACAAGTCCCACACACAGCTAGAAGCCCAATATTTTTTCAGAGGTAGATGCAGAAAAAAATATATTCAGTTTGCAACCTGATGGAGGTCAGTATAGATGGACTAATACAACAAGTCCCACACACAGCTAGAAGCCCAAATATTTTTTCAGAGGTACTGTAGATGTAGATAAAAATTATTTTGAATTTGCAACCTGATGGAGGTCAGTATAGATGGACTAATAGAGAAAGTCCGACACACTGCTAGAAGGCCAAATATTTTTTCAGAGCTAGATGCAGTTTGCAACCTGATGGAGGTCAGTATAGATGGACTAATAGAATGATGCTATGCCCAAAAGATTTTACTTCACTAGGTGCAGTAAAAAAATTGGTATTCTATACACAGGTGGTATTTCTTGCAACACAGATAGGCTACTCCACTGACTAACACACTCTGCAATAGGCCAAAAAGGATTAGCTTTGCTAGATTCAGCCAAATGCTGTGAAAAAAACTTGCACAGCACTGGCACAGACCTGCCTGGCAAAAACTGATAGGAACTGATGTAACCTAGTCCTGAAAAGGACTCCAATTACAATTAGTCTTTACTCCCACAACCTATCTATTTAAGAGCACAGACCTGCCTGATAAAAGTCGTAGGAAATGCTGTAACCTAGTCCTTAAAAGGACTGCAATCACAACTATTCCCTACTCCCAAGCTATCTGTATATTTGTGCGAAAATTGGCTTGAAATTAACAAGGTATAGCGCACACAGCAACAGCGGTGCCGTCTAACACGCAGCTGCAGCAGTGAGAAAATGGTGGCGACGGGGAAAATGGCATGGTCTTATAGGGCAAGGACATGTGACATACACTGCCAATGACACATGCCCTTGCTTGTGTGAAAAAAAGCACTTCGCTCCGTGTGTGCGCTGCTGATAGGCTGACAGATTGCACCTCCCCACTGTAAATGCGGGAAAGAGAAAAAAAAATGGAGATCTTCATTGTTCCTGCAGAGATCCATCCCCTGCCCCTCCCCCCACCCCGCTGTACACTCAAACTGCGTATTAACATTAATTTTCATCATTACTGAGAAAAAATCCAGTTATGATTTTGGTGCACGAACAGTTATCGAACATAACCTCGAACAGCCGAATTTTTCTCAAATTGTTCGTGTTCGCCGAACGGCTCGAACACCGCCCAAAACAGCTCGAATTTGAGATTGGCGAACAGTTCGAGTAGAACAACGCTCATCTCTACTCAACACTACTAAAGACTCATCCAAAGCAACTTGCAGCTGTAATTGCTGCAAAAGGAAGCTTTACAAAGTACTGACTTTAGGGGGGGTGAATACATATGCACATGCCAAATTTCAGTTATTTGATTCCACAAATTTAATTTATGCCTATATTTTTCTCACTTTACTTCACCAACTTAAGACTATTTAGTGCTGATGCATCTGTGGCGCCTTTGCGGGTTCAGTCGCTACAGAGGTACTGCATTTCACCCACAGGTGTGGTATCCCACTCTCAGGTAAGGATGGAGTACTGCCCGCATCCAACACTACACCATTCCAGACCAGCAGGCTGGGCAAGATGCATGCGTACAGTGCTGAGCCCTGTCCCTGGTTGGAAGTGGGGGGAACCGAGTGAGGGGGAACCATGTAGTGGGTGGAGGAAGTAGCACAGGGGAGCACCTCCAGAAGGAGTATAAAAAGGGAACCATCTTGAGGGAGACAGGTCAGTCTGAGGAGAGAGTGTTGGGAGTAGGAGCTCTGTAGGATCTCTGCTCAGGACGAGCGGGCCTAGTCTGAGAGGCCCAGGAGAACAGATTGAGAGAGAGGACGGGAGCAGAGGGAAGGCTCCAAGAGGAACAGAGAGGATCTCAGGGGCACGGTGAGAGGGGAAGCCACCCGTGCGCCCGAATCTACCAGAGCGTGGAGGGATCAGGTCGCAGAGGGGACCGGCCCCTAACTAGTGGAGAACAACAAGGCTCAGCTAGAAAACCGGAGGCTGCTGTACTTTCAGGGTGCAGCTGCCCACTACCACAATTATTTCACCGAAAAGGTGGCCGCATAGGGTCCAGGGGACTGCATGTCGCCCGACAAGATCCGAGGCTACTGGCTTGGGACACTGATTGTGAGGCGCAGGGCAGGAGGGTGAGAGCCATCGCAGGAAGATGACCAAGGAAGGAACATAGAACGGGGTCCCGTTTAAGTGCTCCTGGAACACCTGAGAGATTGCTGAACCCCTTCCTTGGTGAACGCAGAACGACGTGGGAGGTTACACACTGGCGCTGGTAACCTGGAGTCTTGAACAACTGTGAGTAAACCTTGAAGACTGCACCCCACTGTGTCCTGGAATTATTGTTGTGCCATCACCAGTCCCGCACTACACTGCACAGCAACATCTACCTCACCTCATAACATCACTGCACTGCCCTAGAGCTTCGCTCTACCTGTGGAGAGCTGAATAAACTCTGCTGCGTCACCATCAGCTCCAGAGGATCTGCACCGCAGTTGTGGCTCCATATAGCCGCATATCACAGGTGGCGTCACGAACATTAAGCCATAAAAACTATAAACCCCTTTAATTGACCGCCCTCTGTCACGGACCGGGTCACTGCCACTGTGACATCCCCCAGCATCGACCGGCCCGGCTACCGAGTACCCCACGGCCCAGGGGGCGCATCATATCACACACAAATCGGATTGCTAAACTATTTAAACTCAGGTTTTAATGTAACTAAATAGGTAAAAAGCCAAGGGGGGTGAATACTTTTGCAAGCCATTGTAAATCAGTGATGCAGAGGATAGGAGCTGGGTAGTCAGATTTACCAATGGATGCTACTCCTGACCGCCCACGCTATATAATAGCCCCCATATTAGCTCCCACTCAGTATAATGGCCCCCTCATTAGCTTCCACCCTGTATAAGGGCCCCCCCACTGTAGCCCCCACATTGTATGAGAGTCCCTCATACTTTATGATGAACTCACAGTCCACGACACATTTTAAATAAAATAAAAAAAATCCTATACTCATTTAATCTAAAGTGTGGGTAAACCAACACGCTGTCATTGCACGCACAGGACATCAGAGTCCTGTGTGCTTATTCCGGCACATCACCTGCTGTTCTGTAGACCGTATGCTTAAAGTGACTTGCGGTCTACATAACAGAGCGGTAGTGCAGGGAGATCGCGTCTCCCTGCTTTACCATTGAGCTTAACTATAGCGGCGTATGCACGCCAATATAGCTGACAGTGACATTAGCCCCAGGGGGCCCCTCTGAGTGAGGGGCCCTGGATGACCGCACCCTCTGCCCCTCCACTCCCGGTAGATACGCTACTGAACTAATTGTAATAATTATGTAAAAAAATACCTCTCATTAAATGACTGAAATCATTCAACATACTGGAAGTGAGCATAGCAGAATTTCTAAAGACTGTGGTAGACTTTTAACACAAGTGTATTTGTAACTGGGTTTTAGACTTTTCTAAACATATCAATGATGATGGGCATCACAGGTGGTATTTTATATACCATGTAAAACTGACACAGAATGTGAGTAAAGCAAGTAGTAGTCATAGTACATGGATCTATAACATCAAATTTATGGTCGAAGACAGCAGTTTCCTCTGAAACATTCCTATAGAGACACATTACAACTGTTAAGTGGACAGGCAGGAAAT
Organism: Phyllobates terribilis; assembly: GCF_046119375.1. NCBI lineage: Eukaryota > Metazoa > Chordata > Amphibia > Anura > Dendrobatidae > Phyllobates > Phyllobates terribilis. Next base: position 161,646,348 of record NW_027362761.1, read on the forward strand.
TCTGGATAAAAAGCTCAATTGTCCCCAAAGGGCTCTTAAATAGAGCACAGGTAAATTTCTTTCAAAAAGAACTTAGCTTTTATGTAGGATTTACTTGTTTTTTTGTATAATGTCAGCTTAGCTTACATATATTTAATGATGTTTGCAGAAAGAAATGTATAAATAAAACCTGAAGAAAATTGAAATATAATACCAGTATAATTTATAAAGATCATGAACATTTTATGGCAAAACAGACAGGGTTATACCCTCCAATTGATGGTGAAGTAGATGCTGGATCAGTGGAGCTAACGAGGGAGATTTTCTTAATAAAATGCACCAGAATCATAAATGGTGGGAAAAAAAGGAGAACATTGCATTTTTGACAAATTTCTGCATCTTTTTTTGACATGTTATAATACTTTAGAAAGAAAGAGTGCCAAGTTTTATATGCTAACATGTGCACCATTTTTGGTGTAGATTACATTATCAATAACGTTGGTACCATCTGCGCTGCGCTTTATGCATTTTATGATTCTACTGATAAATTTACCCAACATACAGTACAGACCAAAAGTTTGGACACACCTTCTCATTTAAAGATTTTTCTGTATTTTCATAACTATGAAAATTGTACATTCACACTGAAGGCATCAAAACTATGAATTAACACATGTGGAATTATATACTTAACAAAAAAGTGTGAAACAACTGAAAATATGTCTTATATTCTAGGTTCTTCAAAGTAGCCACCTTTTGCTTTGATGACTGCTTTGCACACTCTTGGCATTCTCTTGATGAGCTTCAAGAGGTAGTCACCGGAAATGGTCTTCCAACAATCTTGAAGGAGTTCCCAGAGGTGCTTAGCACTTGTTGGCCCTTTTGCCTTCACTCTGCGGTCCAGCTCACCCCAAACCATCTTGATTGGGTTCAGGTCTGGTGACTGTGGAGGCCAGGTCATCTGGCGTAGCACCCCATCACTCTCCCTCTTGGTCAAATAGCCCTTACACAGCCTGGAGGTGTGTTTGGGGTCATTGTCCTGTTGAAAAATAAATGATGGTCCAACTAAACGCAAACCGGATGGAATAGCATGCCACTGCAAGATGTTGTGGTAGCCAATGCTGGTTCAGTATGCCTTCAATTTTGAATAAATCCCCAACAATGTCACCAGCAAAGCACCCCCACACCATCATACCTCCTCCTCCATGCTTCACGGTGGGAACCAGGCATGTAGAGTCCATCCGTTCACCTTTTCTGTGTCGCACAAAGCCACGGTGGTTTGAACCAAAGATCTAAAATTTGGACTCATCAGACCAAAGCACAGATTTCCACTGGTCTAATGTCCATTCCTTGTGTTCTTTAGCCCAAACAAGTCTCTTCTGCTTGTTACCTGTCCTTAGCAGTGGTTTCCTAGCAGCTATTTTACCATGAAGGCCTGCTGCACAAAGTCTCCTCTTAACAGTTGTTGAAGAGATGTGTCTGCTGCTAGAACTCTGTGTGGCATTGACCTGGTCTCTAATCTGAGCTGCTGTTAACCTGCGATTTCTGAGGCTGGTGACTCGGATAAACTTATCCTCAGAAGCAGAGGTGACTCTTGGTCTTCCTTTCCTGGGGCGGTCCTCATGTGAGCCAGTTTCTTTGTAGTGCTTGATGGTTTTTGCAACTGCACTTGGGGACAATTTCAAAGTTTGCCCAATTTTTCACACTGACAGACCTTCATTTCTTAAAGTAATGATGGCCACTCGTTTTTCTTTACTTAGCTGCTTTTTCCTTGCCATAATACAAATTCTAACAGTCTATTCAGTAGGACTATCAGTTGTGTATCCACCAGACTTCTGCACAACACAACTGATGGTCCCAACCCCATTTATAAGGCAAGAAATCCCACTTCTTAAACCTGACAGGGCACACCTGTGAAGTGAAAACAATTTCCGGTGACTACCTCTTGAAGCTCATCAAGAGAATGCCAAGAGTGTGCAAAGCAGTCATCAAAGCAAAAGGTGGCTACTTTGAAGAACCTAGAATATAAGACATATTTTCAGTTGTTTCACACTTTTTGTTAAGTATATAATTCCACAAGTGTTAATTCATAGTTTTGATGTCTTCAGTGTGAATGTACAATTTTCATAGTCATGAAAATACAGAAAAATCTTTAAATGAGAAGGTGTGTCCAAACTTTTGGTCTGTACTGTATAAACATATGTATATATATATATATATTTATATTTATATATATATATATATATATATACTATATACAGTTGTGCTCAAAAGTTTACATACCCTGGTAGAATTTTTCCTTTCTTGGCCTTGTTTCAGAGAATATGAATGATAACAAAAAAACTTTTTCTCCACTCATGGTTATTGGTTGGGTGAAGCCATTTATTGTCAAACTACTGTGTTTTCTCTTTTTAAATCTTAATGACAGCCAAGAACATCCAAATGACCCTGATCAAAAGTTGACATACCCTGGTGATTTAGGCCTGATAACATGCACAGAATTTGACACAAATGGGTTTGAACGGCTACTAAAAGTAAAATGCTCACCTGTGACCTGTTTGCTTGTAATCAGTGTGTGTGCATAAAAGCTGAGTGAGTTTCTGGGATCCAGACAGACTCTTGCATATTTCATCCAACGTTGATAACATCAGCTGATAAAATCAGCTGAAATTCAGGACTCTCTGAAAACTAGCGTTGTGGCTGTTTCAAGATGCACAATAAGGAGGCACTTGAAGAAAAATGGGCTGCATGGTCGAGTCGCCAGAAGAAAGCCATTACTGCGCAAATGCCACAAAGTATCTCACCTACAATACGCCAAACAGCACAGAGACAAGCCTCAAAACTTCTGGAACAAGGTAATTTGGAGTGATGAGCCCAATATTGAACTTTTTGGCCACAACCATAAACATTACATTTGGAGAGAGGTCAACAAGGCCTATGATGAAAGTAACACTATTCCTACAGTAAAGTATGGAGGTGGATCGCTGATATTTTGGGGATGTGTGAGCTACAAAGGCACAGGAAACTTGGTAAAAGTTGAAGGAAAGATGAATGCAGCACATTATCAGCTAATACTAGGGCAAATTTGCACTCATCAGCCCGGAAACTGCGCATGGGACGTACTTAGATGTTCCAACATGACAACGATCCAAAACACAAGGCCAAGTCGACTTGTCATTGGCTACAGCAGAACCAAGTGGAGGTTCTGGAGTAGCCATCTCAGTCTCCTGACCTCAATATCATTGAGCCACTCTGGGGAGATCTCAAGCGCTCATTTCATGCTCGACAGCTCAGGAATTTACAGGAACTGGAGGATTTTTGCCAAGAAGAATGGGCAGCTTTACCATCTGAGAAATTAAAGAACCTCATCCACAACTACCACAAAAGACTTCAAGTTGTCATTGATGTTAGAGGGGTTTATACTTGGTATTAAGAACTGGGGTATGTGAACTTTTGATCAGGGTCATTTGGATGTTTTTGGTTGTCATTAAGATTTAAAAAGAGAAAACACAGTAGTTTGACAATAAATTACTTCACCCAACCAATAACCATGAGTGGAGAAAAGTTTTTTTGTTATCTTTCATATTCTCTGAAACAAGACCAAGAAAGGAAAAATTCTACCTGGGTATGTAAACTTTTGAGCACAACTGTATATATTAATTCATTTATATTTTTAGATGGTGTTACAATGGATATAAGTTTGCAGCAGGCTGCCCTTTTCTTTTTCACTGTAAACAGGACATAAACCTTGTGTTCTTCATTTGTCTGATGCCATAGTCATATGAGGGATTATATGAGGGATACTGAGCAATATTTTTTGATGGTGCTATTTTCAAGTGCATGTAATTTACTAAAAAACTAATATAAATTTTTTATGGAGGGAATGGGAAAAATTGCAATTTCACCTTTTATTTTTGAGTTTAGTTATTACTATTATGGGAATACCAATTTTTTTTTTACCATTTTAAAAGCTGTAAAACAGAAAATTTAATAAATATACAAAGTACGCAAGAAAATACAATTTAGACTTTTATAATGTCCTTCATCTATAAAGGGACTCCACCTCCCTTCAGTTTTCTACCCATCCCCATCACATCTGCATGGGCATAAAGTTACATGCATAGGTGGTGCTATATACAGTGGGGAAAATAAGTATTTGATACACTGCCGATTTTGCAAGTTCTCACACTTATAAAGAATGGAGAGGTCTGTCATTTTTATCTTAGGTACACATCACCTGTGAGAGACAGAATCTAAAACTAATAACCAGAAAATCATATTGTGTAATTTTTACATAATTAATTAGCATTTTATTGCATGAAATAAGTATTTGATACAATAGAAAAAACAGAACTTAATATTTGGTACAGAAACGTTTGTTTGACATTACAGAGGTCAGACATCCATGATGGCGTATTGTGTTACTAACAATAATGTTTGAGACTGGGGTCCCAGCTTTCTTCAGGTCATTGAACAGGTCCTCCCATGTAGTTCGGGGCTGATTCCTGACCTTTCTCAGAATCATCCTTACCCCACGAGGCAAGATCTTGCATGGAGCCCCAGACCGAGGAAGATTGACAGTCATCTTGTGTTTTTTTCCATTTTCGAATAATTGTGTCAACAGTTGTTGCCTTCTCAACAAGCTGCTTTCCTATTGTCCTGTAGCCCATCCCAGCCTTGTGCAGGTCTATAATTTTGTCCCTGATGTCCTTAAACAGCTCTTTGGTCTTGTCCATGGTGGAGAGGTTGAGGTAGCACAGGTTCAAAATACCAGCCAGGGTCAGGAGCAGAGAGATCAGACTAAATGAGTAAACAAGCCCTGTCAGTAACAGGAGAGAAGAGATGGGCGCACCCCATCAGTGACCGCTCTCCCCACCAGCCGGCTCACACTGACACAGGAGCATAGTCAAATCGCTCCTGCAGTGTGTAGCGCTAAGCTGATGTGAGAAAGTTCACCGGAGTTCAAAGCTGATGAACCCCAGTGACCTCACTTATGGCACCGCTCGCTGCGTGAGAACTTTACAATAACACAGTAACACGGATTTCCTGGAGAAGTCTGTGTTCTGGGTCCGTGCACAAAACTAGGTGTTTGGTACGGACTCCGAACTTTACTATTCGGGTGCGCCCATCTCTACTCTCCTGTTACTGACAGGGCTTGTTTACTCATTTAGTCTGATCTCTCAGCTCCTGACGCCGGCTGGTATTTTGAACCTGTGCTGCCTGCCCCATTCTCAGACTGTTGGACCACAACTCTGTTTTCGACCTCTGTGCCTCATATTTGTGCCTTGATCCACTGGTCAGCTGCTGTAGGTCCGGGCACTGCCATGGAGTGGCACCTGGTAACTACTCTAACGGCCCAAGCCTATTCTTGCCATCAGAGGCTCTAGTGAAGACCAGGTAGTCACTTATTTACGCCCCTCCAGGGTAAGCCCGATCAGTGGCACAGTGGTTTCACACCCAGCGTCCTCACAGCCTCATTCAGATATCAGCGATTTCTATCGTACACAATAATATTGGACTGATTTGCATTAGTGTTTTGGATCAGATTTTCATCAGTGTTTTGTCAGTTTTTGCTGTTCATGTTTCATAAGTGATTTGCACAGTCCGCAAAATACATGGACAATAAACAGCCTCATAGACTACAATGTGTATATGTTCTATCCATGAAAAATACAGATGAGATTTCGCCCATTATCGCACACCACCATTCTGGGCTTGAGGTTCACTGACACCAACCACTCATCTGTCTGCTGTTCGATCCCAGTCCACAGCTTCTGCGCGTTGCAGAATTTATCCACCAAAAAAGTAGAGTTTAAGAACAGCCTGCTGTCATTTTTCCCTGGCTGTCCTCAAGTTGGTAGTGCAGGTCTTCCTGTGACCGAATGAGGAGGTGGTGGAGGAAGAAGAGTAGGAGGAGGCAATCTGAACAGATAAACGTCCAGTAATACTAGGTGGTGGTAGCACATGAGATAGAACGCCTTCTGCCTCTGTTCCAGCTGCCACTACATTTACCCAGTGGGCAGTTAGGGAGATGTAACGTCTCTGGCCATGCTTACTGGTCCACGTATCAGTAGTTATGTCGACTTTGCCTCTGATGGCGTTGCACAGTACACACTTGACTCTGTCCGCAACATGATTGTGCCGGGAAGAGATGGCCCGTCTGGAAAAGTAGTGTTGGGAACAACGAACTGCGGGACAGCCACCACCATCAGTTTTTAAAATTGTCCGTCTCCACCAGCTGGAATGACAGCATTTCAGAAGCTAGTAATTTGGAAATGCTGTCATTCAGAACCATGGCTCGTGGGTGGCTAGGGATGATATCTAGTCTTTCTCTCGAGGATTTGTGGGATGGAAAGCTAAACACTTCCATGGGATGGTGTGCAGATGCTTGGTGACACTGTTGGTAGTGGTGATGATGCTGTCACATCCTCTCTTTGCAGAAAGGTAGGTGGCCCTGTTGATCGTGAGCTGGAGGAAAAGGCCGAGATGGCAGAAAAAGAGGGAGCAAGAGGAGGCTCAGATCAGTCATGCTTTTTAAGGCGTGTACTCCACTGCACCTTGTGCTTGGAATTCAGATACCTCATCATAAAGGTCGTATTCTGGTTCAGGATATTTATGCCTCGTTCAGGGTCTGACAGCACAGAGTACAAACCACCTGTCGCTTGTTGGCAGCACATTCCATGAAGAAATGCCACACCAGGAAGCTCTTTTGAGCTATCTTTGGTGTGCTTATTTCAGCAGCGCGGGGGACAGTAGCAGCCGACGAACTGGCTAGGGGCTGTCCGCTGTGCCTTTGCATCCTGCTCTCTCTTTTGCTGTGCTGCTGTGCAGCTTGGCCACCTCCTCCTCCTCCGAACTGCGCATGCCACTAGGATGGCTCCAAGTGCAGTCTAGGACCTCATCATCCCCTGCATCATCTTCCACCGACTCTTCAACCCTGCCCTCCTTGCCAGTCTGCATATTGCAGAAAGACGCTGCAGTTGGCAACTGAGTTTCATCATCATCTGACATGTGCTGCAGTGGTCCACTGACCGTGTGCACTAGCCTTCCCACGTACTCATCCTCCAACCTAACAAGTGGTTTGGCATCAGTGCGCTCAGTCTCTTCCACTTGTGGAGCAGGGGCAGGTGGATGGGCCACAGAACCCCAGCCATCAAAAAGCAGAAGAGACTGCGGCATGACTTGGGGCTCAGACTGCTTCGCTGATTTGCAAGGGGGTGATGTGGAAGCCGGATGACCATGGTCCTCAGGTGCCAACTATGCACTTTCTGCAGTGGACTAAGTGGAAATAATGCAAAGGAAATGGATCCACTCTCAGCCATCCAATCTAACACCTTTTCAACATGTTGTGGCCTCACCATTTGTGCAGCGGTGTTTGGGCTTAGGAAAGGACGCATAGGCACACCAGCCTAACTAAAGAACTGCGACAGGCCTCCAGGGTTGCTGAGCGTAGATGGAAAAGGTCCCACTCCCATGAGCACTTCATCGCATTCAAACAGTCCCTCACTACCTTCAAGTCCACACTCACTGCAGCAAAACAAACATACTTCGCATCTCTCATATCCTCCCTGTCTCACAACCCCAAACAACTATTCAACACCTTCAATTCTCTCCTGCGTCCCCCAGTGCCTCCTCCCTCTCCTCTTATTTCAGCTGAAGACTTTGCCTCATTCTTCAAGCAGAAGATTGACACCATCAGACAAAGCTTTTGCCTAAAGCCCCCACAGCCCCTCCCCACACCTGCTCAACCCTCCTCCTCCAAAACCACCTTCTCCACCATTACGGAAGATCAACTTTCCTCCTTACTCTCCAAATCACACCTCACCACCTGAAAATTTGATCCAATCCCATCCCACCTCATCCCAAACCTTACCACTATCTTCATCCCAGCCCTAGCCCACCTCTTCAACCTGTCACTAACAACTGGTGTCTTCCCCTCATGCTTCAAACATGCCTCAATCACACCCATCCTCAAAAAGCCCTCTGTTGACCCATCCTCTGTGTCTAGCTATCGCCCCATATCACTTTTCCCCTATGCCTCAAAACTACTGGAACAACACGTCCATTCTGAGCTGTCCTCCCACCTCTCCTCCTGCTCCCTCTTTGACCGCCTACAATCTGGTTTCCGACCGCACCATTTTACTGAAACTGCACTGACTAAAGTCACCAACGACCTACTAACCGCCAAATCTAAGCGACACTACTCTGTCCTCCTCCTCCTAGACCTGTCATCTGCCTTTGACACAGTGGACCATTCCCTCTTACTACAGACTCTCTCATCTATCGGAATCACAGACTTGGCCCTATCCTGGATCTCCTTATACCTAACAGACCGGACATTCAGTGTCTCCCCAAGGTTCAGTTCTAGGACCCCTGCTCTTCTCCATCTACACCTTCGGCCTGGGACAGCTCATAGAGTCTCATGGCTTTCAGTATCACCTCTATGCTGATGACACACAGATCTACCTCTCTGGACCCGATATCACCTCCTTACTAACCAAAATCCCACAATGTCTGTCTGCTATTTCATCCTTCTCTGCCAGATTTCTAAAACTTAACATGGACAAAACAGAATTCATCATCTTTCCGCCATCTCATTCAACCCCCCCAACTGACCTATCTATCAACGTCAATGGCTGCCCACTCTCCCCAGTCCCTCAAGCTCGCTGCCTTGGGGTAACCCTGGACTCTGAACTCTCCTTCAAACCACATATCCAAGCCCTTTCCACTTCCTGCTGACTCCAACTCAAAAATATCTCCCGGATCCGCACATTCCTCAGCCATGAATCTGCAAAAACACTAGTGCACGCCCTCATCATCTCCCACCTTGACTACTGCAACCTCCTGCTCTGTGGCCTCCCCTCTAACACTCTTGCACCCCTCCAATCTATCCTAAACTCTGCTGCTCAACTAATCAACCTGTCCCCCCGCTATTCCCCGGCCTCTCCTCTCTGTCAATCTCTTCACTGGCTCCCCATTGCTCAGAGACTCCAGTTCAAAACCCTAACCATGGTATACAAAGCCATCCACAACCTGTCTCCCCCATATATCAGCGACCTAGTCTCCCGGTACTTACCTGCACGCAACCTCCAATCCTCACAAGATCTCCTTCTCTACTCCCCAATTATCTCCTCCTCCCACAATCGCATTCAAGATTTCTCCCGTGCTTCCCCCCTACTCTGGAACTCTCTACCCCAACGTATCAGACTCTCGCCTACCGTGGAAACCTTCAAAAGGAACCTGAAGACGCACCTCTTCCGACAAGCCTACAGCCTGCAGTAACCACCGCTCCACCATACTGCTGCACGACCAGCTCTACCCTCACCTACTGTATCCTCACCCATCCCTTGTAGATTGTGAGCCCTCTCGGGCAGGGTCCTCGCTCCTCCTGTACCAGTCGCTGTCACATTGTGTTCAAGATTATTGTAATTGTTCTTGTATTATACCCCTTTTTCACATGTAAAGCGCCATGGAATAAATGTCGCTATAATAATAAATAATAATAATAATAATAATAATGTCCTGTCGCCTGCGTGAACCAGAGGAAGGTGTTGTATTTGGGCACGTAGCAGGTTCAGAATGATCATGTCCTTTCCCTGCATCAGCTGCACCACTTGCATTAGATACACCACCAGTAGCTACTCCAGGACCACCACAGTTACGTCCACGTCTCCTCCTTTTTGGAAGTGGATTTTCTATACACTACTCGCAAAGAGACGGCAGAAGAGTAGATTTATTTATTTGCAATACTACTAGAAAACACAAAGCGGTCCTGAAAAATTATTGCTGCATTACAGTCCTGTGTGCTCCTGTTGCTGAAATTGCTGGAAAAATCCTTTTTTTTTTATCTAAATCCTCTTTTTTTTCCTCCTTCACACTGTACAAATACCCGTCTTATTAACCTTTTGGTGTCTCCCCCCCCCAAAAAAAAAGAAAAAAAAGTGTGTCTCTGATTTTTCAGACACAAATATATCAGTTGAAAATAGTCTGGTGTAGGCTAGAGAAATAGAAGTGTGGTTTTGCAGTTCCACGGTCCAAACCTCTGTATTATCCACTTTTGGGCCATTTGTATCTAAAAAAAACAGTTTGAGTGTGTCGCTCAATGTTCAGCCGCAAATATATATATTTAAAAAAGTCTGGTATACACCAGTAAATTATAACTGTGGTTTTGCTGTTCCACGGTAAAAAATCTCTATTATCCTGCTTTTGGCATTTTTTGCCGTAAAAAAAAACTAATAGTGTCTCCTTGATTTTTCAGACACAAATTTATCTGTTGAAAATAGTTTGGTGTAGGCCAGAGAAATAGAAGTGTGGTTTTGCAGTTCCACGGTTCAAACCTCTGTATTATCCACTTTTGGGCCGTTTGTATCTAAAAAAAAACAGTTTGAGTGTGTCGCTCACTGTTCAGCCGCAAATATATATATTTAAAAAAGTCTGGTATAAGCCAGTAAATTATAACTGTGGTTTTGCTGTTCCACGGGTCAAATCTCTGTATTATCCTGTTTTTTTGCATTTTTTGCCGTAAAGAAGAACAGTAGTGTCTCCTGATTATTCAGACACAAATATATCTGTTAAAAATAGTCTGATGTAGGCCCGAGAAATACAAGTGTGGTTTTGCAGTTCCACCGGTCAAATCTCTGTATTATCCTGCTTTTTTGCATTTTTTGCTGTAAAGAAAAACAGTAGTGTCTCTTGATTGTTCAGACACAAATATATCTGTTGAAAATAGTCTGGTGTAGGCCCGAGAAATACAAGTGTGGTTTTGCAGTTCCACGGGTCAAATCTCTGTATTATCCTGCCTTTTTGCATTTTTTTGCCGTAAAGAAAAACAGTAGTGCCTCCTGATTGTTCAGACACAAATATATCTGTTGAAAATAGTCTGGTGTAGGCCCAAGAAATACAAGTGTGGTTTTGCAGTTCCACGGGTCAAATCTCTGTATTATCCTGCTTTTTTGCATTTTTTGCCGTAAAGAAAAACAGTAGTGTCTCCTGATTGTTCAGACACAAATATATCTGTTGAAAATAGTCTGGTGTAGGCCCGAGAAATACAAGTGTGGTTTTGCAGTTCCATGGTTCAAACCTCTGTATTATCCACTTTTGGGCCATTTTTACATAAAAAAAAACAGTTTGAGTGTGTCGCTCACTGTTCAGGCGCAAATATATCTATTTAAAATTTTCTGGTAAACCCCAGTAAACAATAACTGTGGTTTTGCCAATCCACGGTAAAAAATCTCTATTATTCAGCTTTTGGTATTTTTTCCGTAAAGAAAAACAGTAATAGTTTCTCCCTGATTGTTCAGATTGTTTAAAAGAGTCGAGCGTAGGCCAGAGAAATAGAACTATGGTTTTCCTCTTCCACGGTTCTAACCTACTTTTTATTACCCTTTTTCCATTGATAGTGTGAGTGTAAGCTATTTTACTTCCTTTACAATCGGCAAGGCGCGTGGCAAGGGACGTGGAAGTGGACGTTCTGGTGATGGTGCGTGCAGAGGACAGGGCCGTGGCCAAGGTGAAAATGTGCTACAACCAACAGCCACATCTTCTCGCTCCCACTTCTTGACCGTATTACTAGGGAAGCACAGAACAACACCAGTATTGCGAACTGATCAGTGTGAACAGGTTATTAATTGGATAGCAGATAATACTTCCAGTTACCTGGGCACCACCACCTCCGGTCTGTCTTCCACACGGTCAACTCTTAGTAGCCGTGAGTCTCGACCGCATACTCCTCCTCACCCTGATGCTCCTTCCTCCCACCATGCCGAGTGTCGTCAGACAGCAACTGATCCCACACTTGGACACTCTGAAGAGCTGTTCACTGGTCCATTTCCAGATTTGTGCCCCTCGCCTGCTCCGCTTGAAGTGGTGGAAGAGGAGATCCCATGTAGCGATGCCCAAATATTTGAACAGCCACGGCCACCGGAAGTCGACGCTGGTAATTTGTCACAAGAGGTGGACGATGACGGGACACAATTGCCAGGAAGTGAGGAGGAGGATCGTGTTGCGCAAGTGGAAGAGGAGGAGGTGGTGGATGATCTAGTAACTGACCCAACGTGGCAGGAGGACATGCAGAGCGAGGCCAGCAGCACACAGGGTGAGGGAGGCAGAGTACCCCAACAGGCAGGAAGAAGCAGTGTGGTGGCCGCTCACAGAAGGCGGGCAACAGTTCCCCATAACACCAACACGAGGGACGTTGCCAGTACAACCTGTAGATCTTCCAGAGTCTGGAATTGTTTTAAAGACTCTGCTGATAACCCCAAAAAGGCCATTTGTACCACCTGCCATGCCAGCATCAGCAGGGGTGACAATACTACCAGCCTGACCACCACCAGCATGATCAGGCACATGGCAGAAAAGCACCCGACTTTGTGGGGCGAACCCCAGGGTCCACGACCAGTGTCAGCGGGTGTCACCACTGCTTCTTCCGCTGTTGTGCGTGCAATAGAACCCCCTGTTGTGTGTGCAAGGCAATCCCCTGTCCATACTGCCTGCAAAGATGCCCCCTCCTCTCAGTCTTCACTTGTTATTGCAGTTTCTCAAGAAACAGCATCAACGTCCACATCCACGTCCCACCGCAGCGTTCAATTGTCCATATCCCAGACCTTTGAACGAAAGCGGAAATTCGCAGCTAACGCCCCACAGGCCACAGTCCTAAATTCGCACATTTCACGACTGCATGCGTTGGAAATGCTGCCTTTTAGGCTGGTGGAGACGGAATCCTTCCGCAACCTTATGACGGTGGCCATCCCTCGGTACTCGGTCCCCAGCCGACACTATTTTGCCCGGTGTGCCATCCCCGCACTACACAAGCACGTGTCCCAAAACATCTGCCGTGCCCTCAACAACGCAGTTACTGGGAGAGTCCACCTGACAACGGACACCGTGGACAAGTGCTTGTGGCCAGGGACGGTACATCTCCCTGACGGCACACTGGATAAACATAGTGGAAGCCGGGACCCAGTCGGACCTTGGGATGGAACACATCCTCCCCACACCGAGGATTGTGGGCCCTATGTCAGTCAGAGTTGCCCCCACAGTGTACAGCTCCTGCGCATCATCCTCCTCCTCCTCCTCCTCATGTTCAGCTTTAATCTCAGATATCACCACATCAGTTGCAAGCTGGAAGCACTGCAGTACTGCCTCCGCCAAGCGGCAACAGGCTGTGCTGAAACTCATAAGCTTAGGTGAGAAACCTCACACTGCTTGTGAGTTGTGGACAGCTGTGAAAGAGCAGGCAGATCTTTGGCTGAGACCGCTGAACCTACATCCAGGCATGGTCGTGTGTGACAATGGCCGTAACCTGGTGGCGGCTCTGAGGCGAGGCGAGATCACACACGTACCATGCCTGGCTCATGTGCTTAACCTCGTGGTTCAGCGGTTTCTTAAATCGTACCCCGAGTTGCCAGATCTGCTCGTCAAAGTACGCCGACTGTCAGCTCATTTTCGCAAGTCGGCTACAGCTTCCGCCGCCCTTGCTGTGCTGCAGCAGCGTTTGCAGCTTCCATCACAACGACTGGTGTGTGATGTCCCCACACGCTGGAACTCTACCCTCCACATGTTGCAAAGGATTTGTGAGCAGAAGAGAGCAGTTGTGGAGTACCAGCTGCAACAAGGCCGTCGATATTCAGGTCAGACTCGACACATAAGACCTCAGGAGTGGACCTGGATGTCTGACATATGTACCATCTTGACAAACTTTGAGGAGTCCACCAAGATGTTGAGTGGCGATGACACCATCATTAGCATCAGCATTCCACTTGTCTGTCTTTTGTAACTCTCTCTGCAGAGAATTAAAGAGGAGGCATTGCAGCCAGAGTATGATGAGATGGATCAAGAAGCTGTAGCAGTCGATTACACACAGCCCAGCCTCATCTCATCCCAACATGCATTGGGGGACAATGAGGGAGAGGAGGAGGAGGAGGAGGAAGAACAGGAGCTTGTATCATGCGCTGTAGATGGTAGTACCTGTACAACTGTCATACCGTCGGTTCAGCGTGGGTGGCCTGAGGACAGGGGGGAGGAGGAGGAGGAGAGCATGGTCAGTCGTCATCTTGGTGAGGACACGGAAGTCTTGCCCGTTACCAGTCTGGCACGCATGGCTGACTTTATGTTACGCTGCCTTAACCGTGACCCTCGCGTTCTCAAAATGTTGGGTGACAGTCATTACTGGTTGGTGACACTTTTAGACCCCCGCTACAAGGAGAACTTTCACTCTCTTATTCCTGAGGTGGAGAGGTCTACAAAAATGGGGCAGTACCAGATGGCCTTTCCTGCAGAACTGTTAAAAAAATTCCCATCTGAACACGCTAGCGGCAGAGGTCACAGTTCGTTGACCAAACAAGGCCAACAAGCGAGAGAGAGGCAACTCCAATCCAGCAGAGGCAGGGGAACACTGTCAACGTTCTGGGACAGTTTTCTGAGACCCGCCCAGCTTACAGGACCTGAGGCGCGGGGTACTCTCACAAGGAGTGGAAAGTTTCAAAAGATGGTGAGGGAGTACCTTGCCGACCGTACCAGCGCCCTCCGTGATTCTTCTGTGCCTTTTAATTATTGGGTATCCAAGCTGGACACTTGGAATGAACTCGCTCTGTACGCCTTGGAGGTCCTGGCCTGCCCTGCCGCTAGCGTGTTATCGGAGCGTGTTTTTAGTGCCGCTGGGGGAATTCTAACTGATAAGCGCACTCGCCTGTCAACTGACAATGCTGACAAGCTGACCCTTATCAAAATGAACAAGGGCTGGATTGGGCCAGACTTCTCATCACCATCAAATGACAGCAGAGTAACATAAAGTCAAATCCACTGTGTTATTTCGGGAGGTGTATTCCCATGCACCGCTTCACACCCACACAATGGCATACGCTTCCTCATTTCGGCTGTTTTATGTTCTTCTCCTTATCCTCAGCCTCCACCACCACTATACCACCAGGGTGACCGTGGTCCGTGTTGCCATTATTGAAAGTTCCTCCGTCCTTATTTTTGTCAGCTTTTGCTTGGAAGGCATAAGCAAAGACTGTGGGAGACCCACTCCCCAATAATGGGAATAATATTTTTAAGATGCTGTACTGTATGGCTATTGTAAGGGGCATTAAAAGCGTCTTGTTAAGCTACTGCGACCTCCACCACTTCTCCGAGGGGCATTAAAACCGTCTTTTTAAGCTACTGTGACCTCCACCACTTTTCCGAGGGGTATTAAAAGCGTCTTGTTAAGCTACTGGGACCTCCACCACTTCTCCGAGGGGCATTAAAACCGTCTGAACTCCACAGCTCTTCCAAGGGGCATTGAAATGTTGCTTTTAATTAACTTTTAATTTTTGGCAGCTTTTGCTTGGAAGGCATAAGCAAATACTTTGGGAGACCCACTCCCCAATAATGGGAATAATGTTTGTAATATGCTGTACTGCATGGCTCTTGTAAGGGGCATTGCAAGTTCCTCCGTCCTAATTTTTGGCAGCTTTTGCTTGGAAGGCATAAGCAAATACTATGGGAGACCCACTCCCCAATAATGGGAATAATGTTTGTAATATGCTGTACTGCATGGCTCTTGTAAGGGGCATTGCAAGTTCCTCCGTCCTAATTTTTGGCAGTTTTTGCTGGGAAGGCATAAGCAAAGACTATGGGAGACACACTCCCCAATAATGGGAATAATGTTTGTAATATGCTGGACTGCATGGCTCTTGTAAGGGGCATTGCAAGTTCCTCCGTCCTAAATTTTGGCAGCTTTTGCTTGGAAGGCATAAGCAAAGACTATGGGAGACACACTCCCCAATAATGGGAATAATGTTTTTAAGATGCTGTACTGTATGGCTCTTGTAAGGGGCATTAAAACCGTCTTGTTAAGCTACCGCGACCTCCACCACTTTTCCGAGGGGCATTAAAACCGTCTTGTTAAGCTACTGTGACCTCCATGTCTCTTCAAAGTGGCATTAAAAGCGTCTTCTTAAGCCACTCTGAACTCCACAGCTCTTCCAAGGGGCAGTGAAATGTTGTTTTTAATTACCTGTAACCTCCACGACTCTTCCAACGGGCATTGCATTTCCTCCTAATTTTAGTCAGCTTTTGCTTTTCAATGCAAAGGCGAAAACTAAGGGAGACCCACTCCCCAATAATGCGTAGAAGGTTTTTAGTACGCTGTAATCCACGTCTGTTTCAAGGGACATTGCAGTTCCTCATAATTTTTGGAAAGCCTTCCATTCACTGCTTAGGCCAACAGTGTACAGGAGACCCAGTTGCTATAAATGGAAAAAACGGTTTAGTTAAGGCCCTCTGACCTCCATGTCATTTCCAAGGGGCATTGGAGTGCCTCAAAATTTTTGGTAGGCATTGCACTCACTGTATGCCCTATAACTGTGTAGCCGAACCGCTCCTTTTGTTACAGAAACATATCCTACAAGACATATCTGGTTGACTGGCCTGATATTGATGTGAATGGTCCCTGTTCCTCCTGCTCTTTCTCCTTTGCCACTACCTCATCCATCATTTATCACCTGAAGCCTTGTTTTAACGGGAGTCATAGAACTGGGATAGTAGCAGGAAAACATCCAGCAATACTCGGAGGAGGTAGGATATGCGCCAAAACGCTGACCACCTCAGGCCTAGCCGCTACTACATACATTCGCTTGCATTCCAAGAAAACAAAGCAGATGCTAACTTCTATCATCATCATCATGCTCCTCACCTTGGCACTCTCAACTCCCCTGATGGAGAAGCCAGGGCCCACCGGAGGAGTCTGGTTCTCTGGTGGGCTCGTCCAATGCTGCCCTAAAGCAGGCCGGGCTAAGAAAAATGTGTGGGGAGAAGTTGACAGGAGATATAGGGGCAGCTGGGGACCGTTTATGGACACCCGGCTGCCCCCAGGCGGCTGTGGACAGTGTGTGGACACCCGGCCGCGGGGCGGCTGGGGACCGAGTATGGACACCCGGCCGCCCCCTGGTGGCTGGGGACTGAGTGTGGACACCCGGCCGCCGGGCGGCTGGGGACTGAGTATGGATACCAGGCCGCCAACGCAGCCATGATGTGGTGGCCAGATTCCGCCTCCACATGCCTAAAAGGCCCAATTTCAACTGCAAGCAAGCAGTATGGTATTGCAGCCTGGAGGTGGATGGGTGGTTGGCTCCATATTTGCACTTGCATTGCAAGCAATGGGGGAGGTACAATTGAACAGTGCCCTGGACAAGAACTTGCAGGTGGATAGTTGCAAGTCTGCATCTTCTGATGCGGCAAGGATGACTTCTGAAGGGCACACTTTTAGGCAGTGACCTGGGTGTCAGAGATGCTTCCAGGGGTCTTCCCCATGCTGTTCCCATGTCTTTTCAGCACTGTATGCATGTGTCACACAGCACATGGCCAGATAAGGTTGTAAAATGTTAAAATGACATTTCCCGGTGAATGCATTTGTCATGGTTGAAAGCAATACAAAAGTGCAAAAACGCATAAAAAATGCTGCTTGTGAACATAGCCCAAGGTGTGGAGGAGTATTTTTTTTTTGGTTATTTATTTTACCTTACACACAAGTCTTTACCCTGGAAAGGAACTTCCTTAACATATTTCACAGGAAAGCAGTTTCAGTTTCGTTTTTGAACGTTTTATTGTGAGCCCTTAAAAGTGGCTTAATACCTCTGACCACGTTGTTGACAGCAGTGACCTGGGGGTCAGAAATGCTTCCTGGGGCGATCCCCATGCTGTCCCCATGTCATTTGAGCACTGTCACTATCGTTTTGGGCACTTGTTAGGCTTTTAAAAGACTGCCGGGGGTGCCGCCGCAAAAATGCTCGGGTCTCCCATAGACTAACATTGGGCTCGTTGCTCGGGTCGAGGACCCGAGTATCACGGCGAGCTCGGCCCGAGCTTCGAGCACCAGAGCATTTTAGTGCTCGCTCAACACTAATAATAACCTATTCTTACAATCTTTTTCTTGTAGGACGAATGTAAGAAATAAACAATTAACACAATTAAAACAATCAATATCTCTTCAGCTGAAGCTTTTCATATGTCTTTAACCAGCTCTCTCTCACTAGGCTTTAAAAATTCTTTGTTTCTACAAAGTCTTTTAAGGAAAATCAAAGCATGAACACAAGTCTTTCCACCAGGCAGCATCTTCCACACTGCCTCTCGGTGGTGAATACCACTCCAGTGGGCTTACCTGGTCCACAGGCAGAGATACCTGTTTCCAGTCGACAGTCCTTGGCACTTGACTTGGTTCACCAAGTGTCTCATACGTCAGCATCACGGGCCTCCTCACTTCTTGAGTCAACATCCTCCTGGTGTGTTGTTCCTCAGATACCATGGGTTCTTCCGTCACAGGAGTTTCTTCCACCGCACTCATTTCCCGTACTTCCTCAGATGCTCCTGGAACTGCCTCTTTAAGTTCCTGTACTTCTCCAGAATCACCTGGTTCCACACGGTCTGGTAATTCCACTTCTCCTGAGTGTCGATCGGTCTCTCCAGTGACTGGTGTTCGATCATCAGATCTGAATTGAACTTCATCTGTACTCCTTGGAACAAACTCTGGAGCCTCAGGACTTAGTTCACTCTCCTGAGGATGGTACATCCCTCTCATTGCCGGACCGAGAAGTACAATGGTGTGCTCTTCTTCATCGGAACTTTCAAGGTCAGTATCCACCACCGGAGCTTCAATCTGTGGTGGTCTCTTAGTCGATCTCAGTCGATGTCGGTCTGCTTCTGGGAAGTCTTGTTGTGGTGGGAGATAATCACAGGGTAGTAATAAATTCTGATGGACTATTGTGGTTTTCTTTTCCCCTCTTTCCAATCGGATTTCATGCACTGGACTGTCATCGGCTGTAGCGCCGGCGTCCCTGCCCTCTGCTAGGCAGGGACGCTGTTCCCCTCACCCCTCTGCTCCGAGCCCGGCGTCCTCCTCCCGCTCTGCTGGCAGCGCGCGCTCCTTCCCGGCCACTGTGCTTAGGGCGCGCGCGCGCTTCCTCCCTCTTAAAGGGGCCGCGCGCGCCGTCCTAAGGAGTCCCCGGCCAATGGCCGGAGGACTTCACCATATATAAGGCACCTCCTCCAAAATGGAGGTGCCCGAGCAATGTTGTTGCACTGTTCACTACTCTGCTTCAGCCCTCAGGTCCCGTTGCCGGTTACCTGCCAGATTCCTGCCAGTTTGCAGTCTGATTCCTGCCTGATATTCCGCTTACCTGCCTGCTAGCCTGAGGTCCGACGGTCTGCCTACCGACTCCTGTCAGTCTGTCTAAGGACCAGCTTGCCCGCTCACCTGGGAGCGCTCTTCTGCTACCTGCCTGCTAGCCTGAGGTCCGACGGTCTGCCCTCCAACTCCTGTCAGTCTGTCTATGGACCAGCTTGCCCGCTCACCTGGGAGCGCACATCTGCTACCTGCCTGCTAGCCTACCTGGAGGCTCCGCCGTCACGTGCTGTGACCACCTGTCATTCCAGAGACTCCTGCCCGCTCACCTGGGAGCGCACACCTGCTACCTGCCTGCTAGCCTACCTGGAGGCTCCGCCGTCACGTGCTGTGACCACCTGCCATTCCAGAGACTCCTGCCCGCTCACCTGGGAGCGCACACCTGTTACCTGCCTGCTAGCCTACCTGGAGGCTCCGCCGTCACGTGCTGTGACCACCTGCCATTCCAGAGACTCTCGCTTGCTCACCTGGGAGCACACATCTACCATCTGCCTGCTAGCCTACCTGGAGGCTCTGCCATCACAGGTCGTACCTACCCTTTACCCAGAGACTGCCCCGGTCACTTGCCGTGACCTCCTGACCGTTCATCCAGAGACTGCCCCGGTCACTTGCCGTGACCTCCAGCCCGTTCACTCAGAGACTGTCCCGGTCACCTGCTATGACTGCCTGCCCGTCTTCCCTGGTCGCCACCCGCTCCCTTACAAGGACCGCCCCCTTGTATAGTAGCTCAGAGGTTCCGCCTCCCAGACCCGTTACAGTTTGCTCGGGCCATGGAACCCGGTGGCACCCAAGCTCCCTCACTCTCGGACCTGTGTCATGAACTGTCCCGTCAGAGGTCCCAACAGGAGTCCATCCTGGGTCACCTGCGGAATGTCAATTCTCGCCTGGACACTCTGACTGCTCCACCAGCAACCACCGCCAGTGCCATGACTCGTAATCCGGCAGCTCCGCTGCCCACCAATACTATGGTATCCTACCCCGGACCCCGGCTTTCTGCACCTCCTCGCTTCGGAGGCGACTCCGCTCAGGCTCGGGGCTTTATAAATCAGTGCACCCTGCACTTTGAACTCCTGTCCCACCAGTTTAACTCCGACCGGGCCAAAATTGCCTTCATCATGTCCCATCTCACCAGGGAGGCCCTGGCCTGGCTAAATCCTCTATGGGAGAGAGGAGACCCCCTGGTGTCCGACTTGCCTGCCTTTCTCACGGCTTTCCGGAAAGTCTTCGACGAACCTGGACGGAAGACCTCATCCGCATCATCTCTCCTACGCCTCCGTCAGGGAAGTCTCACCGTGGGCCAATATGCCATACGGTTCCGTACCCTTGCCTCGGAGCTGGCCTGGGATAACGACGCTCTGGTATCTGTCTTCTGGGAGGGTCTGTCCGGCCGTATTAAAGATGAACTTGCCGGTCGAGACATTCCTACCACTCTCGATGACCTAATAACTCTTGCCACCTGGATTGACCTACGGTTCCAGGAGCGTGCCAAAGAAGTCACCCGTGAGAGGAGGTTCCCACGTCTAGCTCCTACTTTTCAGAAATCCGTCACTCCCTCCGTTTCTCCCCAAGTACACTCTCCTGAGCCTATGCAGGTCGAACAGACCAAGATGGTCAAAACCCGTCAGGACTTACGCCGTGCCGAGGGGAGCTGCTTCTACTGTGGCAGTAAGGAGCACCGGATCCATACCTGCCCGGAGAGGTCGGGAAACGCCTGTGTCTAGGTTCGCTCAGAGAGGTCGACCTAGACAAGAATAAATCCTCTCCATCTCTGCTGCTGTCAGTCTCAATTATCTGCGGGGAGAATCGTTTTTTCGAACTAGCCCAACTTGACTCTGGAGCGGCCGGGAATTTTATTTCACAGGCCCTGGTAGAAAAATACCGCATTCCCACCAAACCTCTGGCTATACCATTATCTGTCGCTGCTGTGGATGGGGGCCTCTTACCACGTCCCATCCAACTCATCACCGAATCCGTAACTCTGCAGGTGGGAATGCTGCATTCTGAGAGCATCTCTTTTCATGTTCTGCCTGGACTCTCTCACGCCCTCTTACTAGGTCTACCTTGGCTCCAGAGACATGCACCCGTGCTTGACTGGCAGACCGGAGAAGTCCTTCGCTGGGGACAGGACTGTCATAAGACCTGTTTGGTTCCTGTTCATCCCGCCCGTCCTTCTCCTACCCCAACTAATCTACCTGGACTTCTGATTCCCTATTGGTCATTTGCTGATGTCTTTAATAAAAAGGAGGCAGAGACATTACCCCCTCATAGACCATACGACTGTCCTATCGACCTGTTACCCGGTGCTACGCCTCCCCGTGGGCGTATTTACCCATTGTCCGCTGCTGAGACCCGGTCGATGTCCGAATATATTGAGGAGAATTTGGCCAGGGGATTCATCCGGAAATCTACCTCCCCGGCGGGAGCAGGCTTCTTTTTCGTAAAAAAGAAGGACGGCTCTCTCCGTCCCTGTATAGACTATAGAGGCCTTAACCAGATAACGGTGAAGAATAAGTACCCCCTTCCGCTCATTCCAGAATTATTTGATCGTCTGAGGGGGGCTAGAATCTTCACCAAACTGGACCTCCGTGGGGCGTACAACCTGGTCCGTATCCGTCAAGGGGATGAATGGAAGACTGCATTCAACACCCGGGACGGCCACTATGAATATCTGGTAATGCCCTTTGGTCTCTGTAACGCTCCTGCCGTCTTTCAAGAGTTGGTCAATGACATCTTCCGGGACCTTCTCTACTCCTGCGTAGTGGTGTACCTGGACGACATCTTGGTCTTCTCTCCGGATCTCCAGACTCACCGGAGAGACGTTCGTCAGGTCCTGCTCAGGCTCAGGCAGAATCACCTCTTCGCTAAATATGAGAAGTGCCTCTTTGAGCAGACCTCGCTTCCGTTTTTGGGCTACATTATTTCTCAGACCGGCCTACGAATGGATCCAGAGAAACTATCTGCCATCGAGAAATGTCCCCGACCGGAGGGGTTGAAGGCCATTCAGCGGTTCCTGGGCTTCGCCAACTACTACCGCCTCTTCAAACCGCACTTCTCTTCCCGGACTGCCCCAATTTCCGCGCTCACCCGTAAGGGCACTAATCCCAGAGAGTGGCCGCCCGAAGCAGAGGAGGCCTTTCTTTCCTTAAAACAGGCCTTCTCTTCCGCCCGGTGCTGCATCGCCCAGATGGCAACAAGCAGTTCTTCCTGGAGGTTGACGCCTCCTCCTCTGGAGCCGGAGCGGTACTTACCCAAAAATCATCTTCCGGGAGAATGGTAACTTGTGGCTTCTTCTCCAAACTCTTCTCCTCTTCTGAGCGCAACTATTCCATTGGAGATCGAGAGTTATTGGCCATCAAGCTGGCATTGGAGGAGTGGCGTTACCTGCTCGAAGGGGCTCTTCACCCGGTAATAATTTACACTGACCACAAGAACTTGGCTTACCTCCAGCATGCCCAGAGACTTAACCCGCGCCAAGCTCGGTGGTCCTTGTTTCTTGCTCGCTTTGATTTTATTCTTCATTTTCGCCCGGCTGACAAAAACATCAAGGCGGACGCCTTATCCCGATCCTTTCTGGTGTCTGATCTCGAGGAGGAACCGAAACACATCATCGATCCCGCCAGAGTAATGCAGGTGGCTCCCGTGAGTCTAAATCGTCTCCCTCCCGGTAAGACGTTCGTATCAGTACCTGATCGGGAGAAGATCCTACACTGGGGTCACTCATTTAAACTAGCTGGCCACGCCGGTCAGAAAAAGACCCTCCAGCTTATTACCCGGCACTACTGGTGGCCTACCCTGCACAAAGACGTAATAGACTTTGTTTCTGCCTGTGTGTCCTGCGCCCGCAACAAGGTTCCGAGACATCTGCCAGCCGGTCGCCTCCTTCCGCTCCCAGTACCTGCTGCCCCCTGGCAGCATATAGCAATGGACTTTATAACTGATCTCCCCGTCTCTGCCGGTTGTACGGTCATTTGGGTAGTCGCTGACCGCTTTTCCAAGATGGCTCATTTCGTTCCCCTGCCAGGCCTCCCGTCTGCACCCGAGCTGGCTAAAGACTTTATCCGCCACATCTTCCGTCTTCATGGCCTGCCCCTCCACATCGCGCGCGCTCCTTCCCGGCCACTGTGCTTAGGGCGCGCGCGCGCTCCCTCCCTCTTAAAGGGGCCACGCGCGCCGTCCTAAGGAGTCCCCGGCCAATGGCCGGAGGACTTCACCATATATAAGGCACCTCCTCCAAAATGGAGGTGCCCGAGCAATGTTGTTGCACTGTTCACTACTCTGCTTCAGCCCTCAGGTCGCGTTGCCGGTTACCTGCCAGATTCCTGCCAGTTTGCTGTCTGATTCCTGCCTGATATTCCGCTTACCTGCCTGCTAGCCTGAGGTCCGACGGTCTGCCTACCGACTCCTGTCAGTCTGTCTAAGGACCAGCTTGCCCGCTCACCTGGGAGCGCTCTTCTGCTACCTGCCTGCTAGCCTGAGGTCCGACGGTCTGCCTACCGACTCCTGTCAGTCTGTCTAAGGACCAGCTTGCCCGCTCACCTGGGAGCGCTCTTCTGCTACCTGCCTGCTAGTCTGAGGTCCGACGGTCTGCCTACCGACTCCTGTCAGTCTGTCTAAGGACCAGCTTGCCCGCTCACCTGGGAGCGCTCTTCTGCTACCTGCCTGCTAGCCTGAGGTTCGACGGTCTGCCCTCCAACTCCTGTCAGTCTGTCTATGGACCAGCTTGCCCGCTCACCTGGGAGCGCACATCTGCTACCTGCCTGCTAGCCTACCTGGAGGCTCCGCCGTCACGTGCTGTGACCACCTGCCATTCCAGAGACTCCTGCCCGCTCACCTGGGAGTGCACACCTGCTACCTGCCTGCTAGCCTACCTGGAGGCTCCGCCGTCACGTGCTGTGACCACCTGCCATTCCAGAGACTCCTGCCCGCTCACCTGGGAGCGCACACCTGTTACCTGCCTGCTAGCCTAACTGGAGGCTCCGCCGTCACGTGCTGTGACCACCTGCCATTCCAGAGACTCTCGCTTGCTCACCTGGGAGCACACATCTACCATCTGCCTGCTAGCCTACCTGGAGGCTCTGCCATCACAGGTCGTACCTACCCTTTACCCAGAGACTGCCCCGGTCACTTGCCGTGACCTCCTGCCCGTTCATCCAGAGACTGCCCCGGTCACTTGCCGTGATCTCCAGCCCGTTCACTCAGAGACTGTCCCAGTCACCTGCTGTGACTGCCTGCCCGTCTTCCCTGGTCGCCACCCGCTCCCTTACAAGGACCGCCCCCTTGTATAGTCGCTCAGAGGTTCCGCCTCCCAGACCCGTTACATCGGCTTTCCTCTTTACGACCACATAGACCTTGTCTTCCCAGTACGAACAAACTTTTCCTGGACCACCTTTCTCACGTACGTTCTTGACTAGCACCCGGCTTCCCGGTGCTAATTCTGCGCCATAACATTTTCGATCATAGTACTCCTTACTCTTGCTCTGTCCTTGCGTAACCACTTTGGACGCTATGTTGTATGCCTCTGCCATCCTTTCCTTCCATTTCCGAATGTACTCCGGATACGTTCTGTAAGTATCTGACACCGGAGTGTGGAGGTTTCTCCAATTTAACATACACTAGGTAACTGCTCTCCTCCAAATTAAAGATGTCCGAGTGCATGCAGAGAAGCTAATTAACCAAATCTGCTAATCTGGTTGAAAAACTTCACTCAGAGACTGAACCACGCAAATGGCATACTTTATTACGTAGACATGTGGTTATATAGTATTCTCCTTCTAGGTGGGATTAGTAAAATTTATTGCTCTTTTCTGATAACTCGGCATGCTGTAATTTGTTCATCCATGTATCTTTTGACCTTAGTAACGCCTTAGGAATTCCGATGGGAGGGGGTGAGTTCATCTCTCAGCGCCATCTTTGCCAACTCGACATGAATCTCTCTGTTATCAGCCATGCACATGCATACCTCATTCCCAGGAAATCATTTAGTTGTTCATGTCTACAAATTAGAACAGAAGCTGTTAATTATATATTCATTAACTATTAACATAATCCATGTGCATATAGACATTTGCATACATACAGTACATACACATAGATTATTCCATCATCTCTATATTGATTCACACTGATTAGGTAATCTATTAAAATAAACTAATTGATTTTCTATAATATATATACTGTATTTTACCTTGACAGACCCCCCTAAAATCAATTATTTGTTTTTAATATCCATATGCTAAAAATCAGAGGGGGAGAAGAACTGACCCTATGTTAAGACTATTCTGGAACCCTACGATGTGACGGGCGCCCCGTCCCTTTTAGACGGACCCACCGACGTTCCTAAATCTAACTCATACGAAGACCTACAGGAAAGGGATGGAGACCCTAAAAGATATAGTGACTGGGTAATCGAGGGCCACCCCTAACACAGAAATATGGATATTAACTTTACAAACTCATTTACTTCCGGTAATCTCTCTGGTACAACACTTTTGTTCTAATTGGTACTGTTTGTTCATAGATTTTTAGAGCCTTAGTAACTTTCCCTGTGGGGCTGGTAATGTCTGGGATATACGTACAACAATGCTCACCTATCATTTTGCATACCCCTCCTTTCTCTGTCAGTAACATATCCAGAGCTATTCTCTTTTGGAAAGCCATGGTAGATGTGGGTGCTAGTTGGTCAGCTATCCCTTGCAAGGCATCTTTGGTGTAATTGACAAATCTTTGTTGGTTATAATATATGTAATTTATCCAATCTATATTCTTGTTAACAGTTATTAAGGGTATTATGGACTCAAATCCCACCTTCACTTGGTCTCGGGCCTTGAATTCATCTGGCACCCCCCTAAGCACTCCAAGAACATTAATATATATATATGTGGGTCAAAACTGCCTTGGGGGTTAACTTCTCTCTTGGCCCTGTATGTACCTGCAAACGCAGCCTTTATTTCCTCTTTGGATTCCTGGGGCTCAGATATAAGGTAGACAGATATTATTGCTTTTGTTAAGGCACATACCCCAGTCCATTTGCCCTCTAGTCTAATCCTAATCTTCATGTCACTACATTCAAGGAAGTGTTGTACCAGAAAACTGGAATATCATTCTCTTTAGTAATAATTTCTTGGAATGCACGTGTTACTGTAACAAAGGCTTTCCCCCCAGCTACTGTCATCAGACAAAGGAACATCAGGGTTGTGGGTCTAAGACCGCCTTCTTGCATTGGGATGTGTGGACCCATGATGTTCGGCCTTCGACCTTCACAGCCGTACGTGATGTAAGCAACACTTGGTAGGGCCCTTCAAATCTGGCATCCAGTGTGCCTCGCACGTGATTCTTTATCCAGACAAAATCTCCAGGCTGGATTCAGTTAGTACCTGGTTCAACATCTGAGTCTGGAATAGAAGAGTACACTGGAGCATGTGTTAGTTTTAACCCTTTAGCAAGTCAGACAACAAAATTTACAAGCTTATCATTCCCTGAACTAAGCAAGATCTCATATGGTGTGAGCCCTGTGGGTTGTCTCGGGGTATTTTGGACTGAGTATAGGGAAATAGGCAGCACCTCCAGCCATGGAAGTGACAATTCTTTACTGGCTTTAAGAATTTTGTTTTTCAAAGTGCCATTCATCCTTTCAACTTTGCCGCTACTTTGAGGATGATAAGGAGTATGCAGGCCCAAATCCACCCCAATCATCTCCCAGATTGTTTGGTAACTTCTGCAGTGAAGGCGGGTCCTTGATCACTTTCAATCACTTCTGGAATCCCGAATCTGCAGATAAGTTCAGCCAGAAGCCTTTTCACTGTAGTTCTAGCAGTCATGTTGGCTACTAGGTATGCTTCTGTCCAGCCGGAAAACATATCCACCACCACCAGAACATATTCATATCTTCCACTCTTGGGTAATTACATATGATCAATTTGGATTCTCTGGAAAGGATACTGTGACTTTGCCAGTTTCTTCTTTGTTACAAGTTTTACAAATCTCACAGCTCCTAGTATAGTTTGTAGCAAGAACTGAAATCTCGGGTGCAATATAGAGTTTATTGATAGCTGAAATCATCTGATTCTTCCCTCTATGTACCTTTACATGAGCCCACTGAACCACTGCAGGATACAGTGCTCTTGGCAGACATATTCTTCTTCCCACTCTCCAGATTCCGTCATTACAAAACGTTCCTCCCCGTCCGATCCATCCTTGTTTTCCTTCTTCCATTACCGCATTCTGCCGGTCCACTTAAGTTCTGTGTGTCGGATTCTCTTCCAGTCTTTGCTCCTCTTCTTCTTCCAACCCCAAATTTCTCATTCCCATTTCTTCCTCATCCCCTCGTCTCTGACTTCAGGTAAGCACAAACACCTCCGTACCCCTGACACCTCTGCTTCCTCTGGAAATATTGGTTCCATAGCTGCTGCTTTTGCTGTAATTTCAGCCAGATGATTCCCCTTGGCTTCCTCTAAATTCAGTTTCCCATGAGCCTTAATTTTGATCACAGTCACTTGCCTAGGTAACTTCAGAGCTTCTAGCAGACTTCTCACTGCCGCTGCATTCCGGATTGGAGCTCCACTGGCTGTCTTGTAGCCCCTCAGGGCCCAGATCAAGACAAAGTCGTGGGCAATCCCGAATCCGTACCTCGAGTCCATGTAGATATTGGCCACTCGAGTCTCTGCATACTTGCAGGCTTCGGTCAGAGCATACAGTTCGGCCTCTTGAGCTGACATATAAGATGGCAGTGGTCCAGCAGAAACAACCGTTGGTGGGGACACCACCGCATATCCGGTATGGTAAGTTCCATATTCATCTGCATATCTGGACCCGTCAGTATACAGTATCAGATCTGCTTCAGGCAGTGACTGCTCAGAGACAGTAGGTAGGTACGAGGTTTCTGCCTTCATGACCTCAAGGCAATCATGGTCACTCGAATTAGGGTATTCATGGTCTTCTGAGGACCCCCCTAAGTCTTCAGGGCAGTCCCCCCTTCACAGAGGAAGCAGAGTGGAGAAGAGCTATACTTTCTGGTAAAAGGAGCTCACATTGGATTCTGACACGACGTTGCATAGATAGATGGTTGTGCTGGGTTTGTGCAAGGACAACTTTCAAATCATGAGGGGCTAATATAGTTGTAGGATGTCCAAGTACAACATCTGTTGTTTTGCGGAGGAGTTCTGTAGCTGCCAGCACTGCTTTGAGACATGTTGGAGCTGTTTGCGCCACTGGATCCAATTTCCTGGAAGAATATCCGATGGGTCTCATGTGGCCTCCATGTTTTTTGTGCCAGAACTCCTGAGGCATGGCCACACGCTTCAGAGACAAATAGAAAGAATGGGAATTCATAGTTGGGAATCCCCAGTGCAGGGGCTGAAATGATGAGTTCTTTCAACTGGTCCATTGCATCTTCAGCTTCTTGGTCAAAATGCAGGTCAAGCTCAGAAGAGTGGACCCAATCATATAGAGGTTGCATGAGAACTGACGCGTTAGGGATCCACTGCCTGCAGTATGTGACCATTCTCAGGAAAGCTTGGAGTTGTTTGACAGTTCTCGGGTACGGGATGTCACGGATGGCAGTTTTCCGCTCTTCAGTGAGATGCTTGGTACCTTGGGATATGCAATGACCCAAAAACACAACTTTGGTACAACACCATTGTTGCTTTCGCAGAGTAACTTCACATCCGATGGTGGCCAGAAATTGGAGCAAAGAATAGCTGAACCTGTGGCAAGTTTGGTCGTCGGGACAACAGAGGAGTAGATCATCGACATATTGTATCAATGTGACTTCAGAGTTCTCACTCTTCCAGGGTTGGAGACAGGTAGTTAAGGCCAGTGTGAAGTGATGAGGGGAGTTCTGAGCTCCTTGAGGCATAACGGTCCAGGTGTACTGTACTCCTGTGTGTGTAAAAGCAAAAAGATACTGACAGTCTGGATGCAGAGGCACACTGAAGAAGGCGTTTGCCAAGTCGATTACTGTAAAATACGTTGCCTAAGGGGGAATTTAACTGAGTAATGTATGTGGATTTGGCACCACTGGGGTCTACAGGATTGTAACTGCATTCACAGCTCTCAGATCTTGCACCATCCTGAATTTATCCGGTTTTCCTCTTGCAGTTTTCTTCTTCGCTGGAAACAATGTAGTATTAGCAGGAGAAACACAGGGAAATAATGCTCCTTTCTTGAGTAATTCTTGGATCTAGGCATCTAATGAGGCTTCTTGGGCTGCTTTCAGTGGGTACTGTGGGAGTCTGGGAATCCGTGCACCTTCTTTCAGGAAAACTTGGACTGGCGGGACAGGCAGCCGGCCTATATAATCAGGACCTTGAGACCAGAGTTCAGGTGGTATGCCATCAAGATAATGCTGTGGTATGGCGGTTGTTGCAAACTGAATGACACACAATGGGAGGGCATGTACCTTTGTTTGTTTGTGTCTGAAACAAGCAATCTGGCCAGCAGCTTCTGTTCTTTCCCAACAGGCAATGGAAATGTTAGTCGGGATGAGTGTGGTTTTCCATCCACTCCCACTCTTGAAAGGAAATCATCAGATATAAGCGATTCATAGGGTAAATCTCTTGACCGTATTACTGATCTGGCTGCACACGTGTCTACTAGGAAAGGTAAAGTTCTGTCCTTTACATCAATTTTGACAGTAGAAATCAGTCCAGATTTAGTGGGGGCGTTTTCAACTGAGGTCAATGTGAGCACGGGATTGCCACTGTCCTATGCGGGGTAAGTCTGGTCTTTCCCCACAAACCAGCGTGGTGGGTCCCTGTTATTTTGGTACATCTGTTGCGGTGGCTGATCTCTGTAATTCTGCACAGGTTCTCTTGGCGTTGTCTCATACTCTCTCTGTGGTTGCTGCCGTGATGGCTGTCTATATTCTTGGCCGGAGTACAGTGGATTTCCTTGGTAGCTGTAATGCACACGCCCGGGCTGAGCGGCGTGTGCGTGTGATTCCACTGGACCGTGCCGGAGAGTGAATGCCGGGATGGGCGTAACTAGGTATTCACCCGATCCAACCAGGGTCGCACGATGGCATAAGACGCCAGTGCACCAAGGAGGAACCGAGCAGAGGGACCAGGTGCTACTCCAGGACAGACCCCGGACACGGCTGTTGACCCACACAGGGGAATACAGGAACAGACAGGTTAGGCTGGCACACAGACTGGTGGGTATAGGCAGGCACGACTGGTATGCAGGCAGGCAGGTATGCAGGCAGGGGGGTACAGGCAAGCACGGCTAGAGTGCAGACAGGGAGGCACTAGCAGGTAGGAACACAGGCGGGATAGGACCCAGTACACACTGGGACTCAGGAACAGAACCACAGATGTGGCGGACAAACACAGCAGAGTAAGGCCGCCCAGAGTGGTGAGCGAGAGCAGGGCAAGACGAGACCGCCTAGAGCGGTGAGCGAGAGTAGAGCAGGACGAGGCCGCCTGGAGCGGTGAGCGAGAGAAGAGCAGGACGAGGCCGCCTGGAGCGGTGAGCGAGAGTAGAACAGGATGAGGCCGCCTGGAGCGGTGAGCAAGAGTAGAGCAGGACAAGGCCGCCTGGAGCAGTGAGCAAGAGTAGTCAGAGCAGAGCGAGACTGCCGGAGCAGTGAGCAAAGGGTCAGAGCAGAGTGAGACTGCCGGAGCAGTGAGCAAAGGGTCAGAGCGGAGCGAGACTGCCAGAGCAGTGAGCAAAGGGTCAGAGCGAAGAGAGACTGCCGGAGCAGTGAGAAAAGAGTCAGAGCGGAGCGAGACTGCCGGAGCAGTGAGCAAAGGGTCAGAGCGGAGCAAGACTGCCGGAGCAGTGAGCAAAGGGTCAGAGCGGAGCAAGACTGCCGGAGCAGTGAGCAAAGGGTCAGAGCGGAGCAAGACTGCCAGAGCAGTGAGCAAAGGGTCAGAGCGGAGCAAGACTGCCAGAGCTGTGAGCAAAGGGTCAGAGCAGGCCAGAACCGCCGGAGCGGTGAGCAAAGGCAGAGCAGGCTAGAACCGCCGGAGCGGTGAGCAAGGCAGAGCAGGCTAGAACCGCCGGAGCGGTGAGCATGGCAGAGCAGGCTAGAACCGCCGGAGCGGTGAGCAAGGCAGAGCAGGCTAGAACCGCCGGAGCAGTGAGCAAGGCAGAGCAGGCTAGAACCGCCGGAGCGGTGAGCAAGGCAGAGCAGGGGGGACAGGGCTCGGTTCACACGGAACAGACAGGAAGGGAAATACAGCCTCCAGGAAGGGCAGGCAAGCAAACACAGAAGGGGACCTGGCACATTCAGAGTGAGAGAGCACACTGAATGAAACACAATGCTCAGGCAGGGTTTCTTGGGAGGAGCTGGGTTAAATACCAGATGACAGACAGCAATAGGCTCACGACGCACAAGGGGTTTGCCCCCAGCAGGTACAAGAAACAGGAAGTGATCGGGCGCCGCCCTTAAGCAGCAGAAACAGAGGTAAACAGACAGCATGGAGGGAAGCCAGGCAAGCAGACTGGACTGGAGATCAAGTGCGCGCTCTTGCACAGTGGGAGATGGACCACTATGCAAGGACGCCGCCAGGTATGTTACAGTAGCGTGGAGAATCTCTTCTTTTAAATTGCGGGTTGTAGGAGAGTGGCATCAAGCCATAAAAAGGATTCCCTCTTTTCTCTGGACATCCTCTTCTGAAATGACCCGGTTGGTTACAACGGTAAGAGATTGGTTCCCTTAGTCTTAAACTCGGTCATCTGTACATTTGTTTCTCTATAGCTTAACAATGAGGAGTACCTTTCGCAGTGACATGTCCACATATTCTGGTCTGGAGTCTGTAAGCTTCGCTGAGATTTCCTCTCTGAGTTCCCTAACAAATGAAGTGACTAGCAGATTCTGTTGGATCCTCTGACCTTCATCGAACCCTTGGTCCTTGAACAGAGTATAGATTCTGGTGTAAAAAATTTTGACATTCTCCCCTGATTCTTGAGTACAGTCCGATACACTGGTAGATGAGTCTGTGAGCTGCTCCTTGGCCCATTGCTGAAGTTGTTGACAAAAAGCTCCTCCTGATTGGTAAGTCTCCTTGTCTGTCCCTTGGCTGTCATTCAGAACTACTTGAATTATTGGCCAGAAGGCATCTCCCTCATTAATGCTAGTGATTTCATGAAGATCTTTCCAAGTGGCTGAATAGGTTTGTTGAATTTGTCTGATTCTTCTGTAGAACGCCATAGGGTGTCTGTCTGGGTCAGGCAGTTGTCTAATCACTCGATAAACTTGCGAAGGTGTGAATGCCAAATATCTATTATGGTAATCTGGCACTGGAGATTCTGACTGAGAAGATGTTGAGGGAGATACTGGCAACATAGCAACAGGAGGTGAGTTAGTTTGTCCAGGAAATAGTTCATTCGGGTTATCTTCTGAGGTCATCTGGCGGCTGTGGCTGAGTGAGTCTGATCTAGCTGTGGCACTTTCCACAGATCGGGTGAGAATTTGAGATTTATGTCATTGCTGATTAGTCTTATCTCCTCCTACATAGTTAATCTTCTATACTCCATATAGCTTGGACTATCGCTTGGGCACAGGCTTGCATAGGAAATCCATACATTCCAGAACTTATAGCAGGAAGAGCAATAGAAGTAAGGTTCCTTGTTCCAACATAGTTCAGAATATTGTTAATTGTAGCTCTAAGTTGTGTCACACACTGATCATGATGATCTTCATCATACACATTCCGGGTGTAGTGTGTATTGCAGCCTGTATTCCGGGTGTGCCAAGATGGCCACCACCAGAAGGAAACACACTACAGGAAGGGTGCGCCAAGATGGCCGCCACCGAAAGGGACATCTGGTCAGAGGCCGGAGGTGATGCAATGGGTGTAGCAACATGGCCGCTGCAGGAAGGGTTGGAACTTTGGGCGGACATAGGTATAACAGATGAGGATGGGGCACTAGGAGTGGCTTGGGTAGTAGCGAGGGGTTGGCCTCCTGGACAGGGCGCGTGACATGCAACACAGTAATCTGCTGACAATGGATTCTGCTGGCCACAATTAGAACACACCCAACAACAATTCATTGCGCCACCATTATTTGTACAGGTCCATCCCCCCCGTCCGCCATTATCAGGCGGTGGCTGGAGAGCAGTATCTTTGTAATACACATAACATGGCGTCTTTTTTATGATCTGCAACAAGTACTAAGGAAAGATAGGGGAAAGCTGTCCCTATAATAAGACTAAGATGAATCCCTACGATGTAGCGGGCTGCCTGTTCCTAGCGAACAGACCCGCCTTAGTCCTCGGCTAGTCTGAACGAAGACCTATAGCATGAGGGGAGGGGTCCCTAAAAGAACTAAGGACTGGGACAAAAATGGGACACCTCCTAAACAGAGAAGTTGTTGCAAAACACAAAAAGACAAACAGACAAAAAGGTACTAGAGGTACCAGTGCAGTATCGGCGTCTCGGCCCCCTGACAGGCAGAGATGCCTTCCCCCTTACCGCCGCGCTCCTGGCCCGGCGTCTGCCGGCTCTCCTGCTTCTGCCGGCGCGCACTTTCTCGGGCACTGTGGTTAGGGCGCGCGCGCGCTCTCTCCCTCTTAAAAGGGCCGCGTGCTCCATCCTAAGGAGTCCCCGGCCAATGGCCGAAGGACTTCTCATATAAAAGGCACCTCCTCCAAAATGGAGGTGCCCGTGCAAGGTTGTAGCTTTGTGTACTAACTCTGCTTCAGCCCTCAGGTCCCGCTGCTAGTCTGACTACCAGTCTAATCCGCCAGCCCGACTACCGGTCCAGTCCGCCAGCTTGACTACCAGTCCAGTCCACCAGCCTGACTACCAGTCCAGTCCACCAGCCTGACTACCAGTCCAGCCCGACAGTCTGCTTACAGCCCAGCCCGCCAGTCTGTCTATGGGCTAGACCAGTCCGCTTATCCGGAGCATTTACCTGCTACCTGTCTCCGCCAGCCAAGTACACTCTCCAGCCCAAAGGTCTGCCTATGGTCCAAACCCGCCAGTCTGTCTACGGGCCAGGCTTGCCTGCCTACCCGGAGAACGTACCAGTTACCTGCTGTGCCTACCAGCCAGCCTACCTGGAGGCTCCTGCCATTTACCCGTGTTGTCTGCCAGTCCGTCTACCAGGTTCACCCGTCAGCCTGCCTGCCATGCTCATCT
The DNA here is from genome assembly GCF_046119375.1 of Phyllobates terribilis. Classification (NCBI taxonomy): domain Eukaryota; kingdom Metazoa; phylum Chordata; class Amphibia; order Anura; family Dendrobatidae; genus Phyllobates; species Phyllobates terribilis. The sequence goes on from NW_027362761.1 coordinate 161,680,569, forward strand.
GCTCTACCGGTCAGTCCCTGCCTTCTGACCCGTGGGAGTCACCTGCTCTCTTACAAGGACTGGTCCAGAGTAGCACCTGGTCCCTCTGCTCGGTCCTTCCGTGGTTCACGGAGTTGATTGAGCCGCTGTGCGACCTTGGTCAGTCCGAGTTGATACCTAGTTAAGCCCCTCTGGTCCCTCCTTGCATCGCAGCACAGGTCATGGTGGCCCCCAGGCTCCTTCGCTTGCTGACCTGTACCAAGAGGTTTCTCATCAGAAATCCCAACAGGAAGCCATCCTGACCTACCTGCGGTCTGTCAACTCTCGCCTGGACACGCTGTCCGTCCCACCTGTGTCCGCCTCGAACCGAGCGGCACCCGCTCCGGCGGCGCCTCTGCCTACCAGTGCCACGGCATCCAGCTCTGGAGCCCGGCTCTCTGCGCCTCCTCGTTTTGGGGGTGACCCCATCTTATGTCGGGGTTTTCTAAACCAGTGCACGCTGCACTTTGAACTACTGACACATCAGTTTCCCTCCGACCGGGCCAATGTGGCGTTCATCATGTCTCACCTCACCGGGGAAGCATTGGCATGGCAAAACCCTCTATGGGAGAGAGGGGATCCCCTGGTGTCCGATCTTCCAGCTTTCCTTACTGCCTTCTGGAAGGTCTTCGATGACCTTCTGGGAGGGTCTTTAAGGATGGATCAAGGACGAGCTAGCCGGCCGGGACATTCCTACCACCCTGGATGACCTGGTGTCACCAGCTACCCGGATTGACATCCGTTTCCTGGAACGAGCTAAGGAGACTACCCAGGAGAGCAGATTTTCTCGCCTTGCTCCTGTTTTCCAGAAACCTGCCTCCCAACCAGCAACTCCCCGGGCACGCTCGCCCGAACACATGCAGATGGACCAGACCAAGATGGTCAAGTCTCGCCAAGAAACATGCCGAGCCGAGGGGAGCTGTTTCTACTGTGGTAGTAAGGAGCATCTGATCCGTTCCTGTCCGGTGAAGCCAGGAAACTCCAGTGTCTAGGACCGCTCGGAGAGGTCGTCCCAGGCAAGAGTAAATCCTCTCCGTTCCTGACTCTATCCGTTTCTATTTCCTGTGGAGAGAACCGCTTCTTTGAAACCACCCACCTGGATTCGGGAGCCGCTGGGAATCTCATTTCTCAGTCCCTTGTAGAGAAGTATCAGATTCCCACCAAACTTCTGGCAGTCCCTTCCGTGGATGGAAGACTCCTTGCGGTGACCATCTTGCTCGTCACAGAGTCTGTAACCCTTCAGGTGGGAATGCTGCACTCGGAGAGGATCTCCTTCCATGTGCTCTCCGGACTCTCTCACTCCCTTTTGCTAGGTCTACCCTGGCTACAGAGACATGAACCCGTTCTGAATTGGCGAACCAGTGAGGTGCTCCGTTGGGGGCAAGATTGCCATGAGACCTGCCTGGTTCCCGTTCGCCCGGCTCGACCTCCGTCTACTCCGGCTAATTTACCTGGTCTACCGGCACCTTACTGGTCCTATGCAGATGTCTTCAACAAGAAGGAAGCAGAGACACTGCCATCTCATAGGCCATATGATTGCCCTATCGACCTAATACCCGGTGATTCTCCACCCCGTGGGCGTATCTACCCCTTGTCGCTGGCGGAAACTTGGGCCATGTAGGAGTATAATGAAGAAAATCTGGCTAGGGGATTCATCCAGAAATCTACCTCCCTGGCTGCAGCAGGATTCTTCTTCGTAAAAAAGAATGACGGCTCACTACGCCCCTGTATCGATCATAGGGGACTCAACCAGATTTCTATCAAAAACAAATACCCCCTGCCGCTCATCTCAGAGCTATTCGACCGCCTTAAAGGCGCGAAGATCTTCACCAAGCTCGATCTCAGTGGGGCGTATAACTTGGTCCGGATCCGCCAAGGAGACGAGTGGAAGACGGCATTCAATACCCGGGACGGCCACTATGGATACCGTGTGACGCCCTTAGGCCTCTGTAATGCTCCAGCCGTCTTCCAAGAACTAGTTAACGACATCTTCCTTGACCTCTTATATTCATGCTTGGTGGTGTACCTGGACGACATCTTGGTCTTCTCTCCGGATCTACCCACGCACCGGAGGGATGTTCGTCAGATCCTGCTTAGGCTCAGGCAGAATCACCTATACACAAAATTTGAGAAATGCCTCTTCGAGCAGACCTCTCTTCCGTTCCTGGGCTATATTATCTCTAAGACTGGTCTATGGATGGACCCCGAGAAGGTCTCTGCCGTCTTAAAGTGGCCCCGACCGGAGGGGTTGAAGGCGATTCAGTGATTCCTGGGCTACGCTAACTATTACGACCTCTTCATCCCACATTTCTCTTCCCGGACTGCACCCATCTCTGCGCTCACCCGTAAGGGAGCAAAACCCTAAGGAATGGACGTCCGAAGCGGAGGAGGCCTTCCTCTCCTTAAAACAAGCCTTCTCTTCAGCCCTGGTGCTGCACCGTCCGGATTGCAACAAACAGTTCTTTCTGGAGGTTGATGCTTCCTCTTCCGGAGCGGTGCTCACCCAGAAATCTCCGTCCGGGAGAATGGTAACCTGCGGCTTCTTCTCCAAGCTCTTCTCCTCGTCTGAACGCAACTACTCCAGAGGAGACCGAGAACTGTTAGCCGTCAAATTGGCGCTGCAGGAGTGGCGTTACCTGCTAGAGGGGGCTCTGCACCCGGTGATCATCTACACTGACCACAAAAGCCTGGCATATCTACAAAATGCCCAAAGACTCAATCTGCGTTAGGCCCGGTGGTCTTTGTTCTTCGCCCGTTTCAACTTTACCCTTCATTACCGCCCTGCGGACAAGAACGTTAAAGCCAACGCTTTGTCCGGATCCTTCCTGTCTTCCGATCAAGAGGAGGAGCCTATACATATCATCGATCCCTCCAAAGTGATGAATGTGGCTCCCTTGGACCTGTCTCGTCTCCCACCCTGGTAAAACGTTTGTAGCGGTTCCGGATCGTAAGAAGATTCTTCACTGGGGTCATTCATCTAAACTAGCCGGCCATGCTGACCAGAGGAAGACTGTCCTGCTCATTACCCGGTATTACTGGTGGCCTTCCCTGCGCAAGGATGTTGTAGACTTCATCACGACCTATTCATCCTGTGCCCGCAACAAGGTTCCCAGACATCTTCCAGCCGGCCGTCTCCTGCCTCTTCCCGTACCTGCTGCCCCGTGGCAACACATTGCTATGGACTTTATTACTGATCTCCCTGTTTCTGCCGGTTGTACTGTCATTTGGGTGGTCGCTGACCGCTTTTCTAAAATGGCCCACTTTATCCCTTTGCCTGGTCTCCCGTCTGCATCTGTGCTGGCTAAGGACTTCATCCATCACATCTTTCGTCTCCACGGCCTACCCCTCCAAATTGTGTCTGATCGAGGGGCCCAGTTCACTTCGCACTTCTTGAGAGCTACGTGTAAGCTGCTGGATGTCACCTTGGATTTCTCCTCTGCTTATCATCCTCAGTCCAATGGCCAAGTGGAACGTATCAACCAGATCCATACCAGCTTCCTCCGGCACTTCGTCAACGCTCACCATACCAATTGGGTAGAGCTCCTACCATGGGCCGAGTTCTCCTATAACAACCATGAGAGAGCATCTTCTTCCAAGTCCCCGTATTTTGTGGTCTACGGTCAACATCCCCGGATTCCGTTTCCCGTCTCCGCTTCAGTGGACAATCCTGCTGCGGAGTCTCTGGTCAGCGAATTTTCCACCATTTGGGAGGACACTAGATCCGCACTTCTTCAATCCTCCGAGCGGATGAAAAGACATGCGGACAAGAGACTTCTGGACCCACCTCAATTCCGTCCGGGAGACAAGGTTTGGCTCTCCTCCAAAATGTTCGTCTCAAAATACCCTCCTATAAGTTGGGCCCACGGTTCATAGGTCCATTTGAAGTCCTCAAGCAAATCAATCCAGTGGCCTACAAGTTAAAACTCCCGGCCACCTACGGATTCCCAACTTCTTCCACGTATCTCTCCTCAAACCGGTTGTTCTTAATTCTTTTTCCGACGATCCAGGTACCTCCCCAGCTCTGGTCTCCGCTGAGGACGTCTATGAGGTAGAGAACATTCTGGCCACCAAGAGGGTAAGAGGAAAAACTTTTTTTCTGGTGGATTGGAAGGGGTTTGGCCCAGAGGAGAGAACTTGGGAACCCAGGGAGAACATCCATGCCCCACTTCTTCTTAAAAAAATTTTTCAGGCCTAAAAAAGAGGGGTCGTAAAGGGGGAGGTACTGTAGTATCGGCGCCTCTGCCCCCTGACAGGCAGAGACGCTGTCCCCCTTACCGCCGCGTTTCTGGCCCGGCGTCTTCCGGCTTTCCTGCTGCTGCTGCCGGCGCGCGCAGCACTGAACACCCCACGCACCCGCGTCATAGTGACTTCTTAATATACGACTTATCAGTGACTTCACTCCCCGCGTATTCCACGTCTTAATAGAGGATTGGTTAACCCCATGTGCCCGCGTCCTAATGACGTCTTAATACACGACTTATCAGTAACTTCACTCCCCGCATGTCCCACGACTTAATACACGACTTAATAGAGGATTGGTCTGCCCCGCGCGCCTGCGTCCTAATGACGACTTAATACACGACTTATCAGCAACAACGTCACTCCCCGCGTGCCCGCGTTATAAATAAAGAAATTTTCCTAAATTCTCAAGTGTATACGTGTACGCCCCTGCATACAAAGATCGTTCTAATGGGACGGAACGCCTAAGATACCACAGAGCAGCAGTTAACCAGGAGCGACTACACACCAGAGTTCTTGGAATCACACAGCAGGGACCCACCCAGTCGCACGGGGCTGTCCCTAAGGGCCAATCTAGACACCACAAACTCACTAGAGACCGCTCAAAATACGAGTAAGTACTACGGGTTTATTAAATCTGCAGACTTACCGTATTCAGTGATGAGAGTTGATCAGGCTCTTGCTTTGAGCAGTCCCGGCTCGTCCATAGGTGGTCCGGTGATGGGCACCCCGAGACCTAGAGTTCCCCTTGAGTGTGATCCGAGTCATGGCACCATTTGTGGAGGTTTCACCAATTTAAGATACACTAGGTAACTGCTCTCCTCCAAATTAAAGATGTCCGAGTGCATGTGTAGCGCCCCGAGGGTTCGGTTGCTACAGGGGTATTGCACCTCAACCAGAGGTGTGATATTCCACTCCCAGGTAAGGATGGAGTGTGGACCAGGGCTCAGTTAGCTGCATGCACACACACACTCACCCCATTTCCGGGGGACAGCTCGACGGTGCTCCCATTTTATGCAGGCACAACTGACTATGTCCCTGGCTGGAGTGGGGAGGGGGGAGAGAACCCAGTGATGTAGGAGCAGAAAGGGGACGGTTTCTGGAGGATAGGAAGGAGCTCATTGGGTGCAGGTCACCTGAGCTCACACACAGAGAAGCAGATAAAAGGTGGGAGCCATCTTAGTTCAGTGTTCAGTACAGTAGAGAGGTGACAGGGAGCAGAGGCTCTGTAGGAGCTCTGCTCAGAAGGCAGGCCTAGAGAAAAGGCCGGGGCCAGAGAGGAGAAGAAGAGAAGGAGAAGGAAGGAAAGAGGAGAGACAGAGGAGTAGAGAGGCTCCAGAAACAAGAAGGCAGAAGGGACCCTAAGAGAGCAGAATGGACAGCAACCATTGCAAACCCGCGTTATATCGGGTGAAGGGTCAGGCCGTGGAAGGGTACCGGATTCCCAAGTTGGAGGTAAATCATCCCTCAGCCAAGAACCAGAGGTCGTGATCATTTATTGGTGCGACCCCTTGCTACACCCGCTAGGAAGGCACCACATAGGGTCAGGGAAACTGGTGCCAAGTTTTACCAGAGAAGGCCCAAGGCAGCCGGACAGAAGCGTGGTCACTGGTGGGGCACGAGAGGCCAGAGAAAGGATAGAAGGGGGTCCTGTGCCACACTCCTGAGTTGCCTGGGGGTTGACTGAGCCCCTCACCTGGAGGACGCAGCACGGCTTGGGCAGTCATTGCTGACAGAAGTGACTTGGATAACAACTGTGAGTAAAAACCCTGGACTGCATCATTGGACTGTGTGATTTCTGCTGCGCCTGCACCATCACCCTCAGCATCCACTTACACTGCCCTGAGGCTACACTCTTCCCGTGGGGAGTTATCCTACCCCTGTGCTGCACACCAACACCAGCCTCAGCGGTCTGCCTAGCAGCGGCGGTTATCCCTGACCGCAGTCCACGGGTGGCGTAGTCGGACATTCAAAACACTGATAAATAGACTGCCACCATTTGGTCTGACCACCCTGAGCCACGGGATCGGGTTGCCACTACTACCCCCAGCATCGTATAGAAGCCCGGTTCCGGGTACCCCACGGCCCAGGGGGCGAGTCACATGCAGAGAAGTTAATTAACCAAATCTGCTAATCTGGTTGAAAAACTTCACTCAGAGACTGAACCACGCAAATGGCATACTTTATTATGTAGACATGGGGTTATATAGTATTTGCCTTCTAGGTGGGATTAGTAAAATTTATTGCTCTTTTCTGATAACTCGGCACACTGTAATTTGTTCATCCATGTATCTTTTGACCTTAGTAACGCCTTAGGCATTCCGATGGGAGGGGGTGAGTTCATCTCTCAGCGTCATCTTTGTCAACTCGACATGAATCTCTCTGTTATCAGCCATGCACATGCATACGTCATTCCAAGGGAATCATTTAGTTGTTCATGTCTACAAATTAGAACAGAAGCTGTTAGTTATATATTCATTAACTATTAACATAATCCATGTGCATATACACATTTGCATACATACATACACATAGATTATTCCATCATCTCTATATTGATTCACACTGATTAGGTAATCTATTAAAAGAAACTAATTGATTTTCTATAATATATATATTTTACCTTGACAGGAGTATCGAATATGATGTCAATTGGCAGTCTTGGCGATCGTCCATACAATAGGAAGAAGGGTGAGTAACCCGTTACATTGCTCTTTGTTCAGTTATAGGCATGTACCACTTTTGACAGAGAACTCTTCCAGTCTTTCTTCTCGTCAGCTGTTAAAGTGCGCAACATCGACAATAATGTCCGGTTAAAACGTTCCACTTATCCATTACCCTCTGGGTGATAGGGGTTGTGTGGGATCTCTGAATTCTACAGTACTTTCCTAGCTTGGCAACGAGCTAGTTCTCAAATTTTCTTTCTTGGTCATGGTGTAACCTCGAAGGGAGCCCAAACCTCAAAGCAAAATCATTGAAGATCTTCTCTGCCGCTGTTCGACCCGATTTATTGGTGGTGGCAAATCGAGTAAAATGGTTCATCACTACCAATATGTATTCGTAACCACCCTTGCACATCTCAAGATGTAGAAAGTCCATTGAGACCATCTCAAACAGATACTTAGTTTGGACGTCGCTCATAGGTTCTCGAGTTGATGTGTTGGGACGTTTATCTTTCAGACACCCACACTCCCTGGTCACGTACCTCTCAATATCTCTCTGCATGTACGGCCAGAAGAAACGATCACGGATCAAGTTGGTTGTCCTTTCCACTCCCCGGTGTCCCATGTTTTCATGGAGTTCTTTGAAGACCAACCTACGGAATACTCTGGTTAGTGCCAACTGCCGGTTTTGTCCTCCTTTACAATACAGGACACCGTCTTCACAGAGGTAGAGCTTCGTCCATTCTTTAACTAAAACAGATACTGCTGGTGACTCATTATCTCTCTCCCGTTTACTTGGAAACCGATTTTGGTCCACATAAAGTAGTATTCTTCCAATTATCTGATCTTTCCCATTGTGCTCTACAAATTTTTCCTTTTGGTAGTTGTTGAATGGACAGGGGGAGATCTTGTTCTCTCGCTTTTATGGTGGTTTCCATAACGGACGGACACCACAATGGTGTGTCTTCCTCTTGATAAGCTTGCATTGCTGGGTAGTGCTCTCAATTGCTTCCAGACTGACTTCCTCCGAGCATTCTTGCATGAACTCCTCAGGCTCTAGTGGCATTCTCGACAATCCGTCAGCATCCGCATTGCATTTTCCTGGCCTGTACTTGATGCTGAAATTGAAGTCAGCTAGTTCAGCGACCCATCTCTGACCCATTGCATTCAGTTTGGCTGTAGTGAGGACATAGGTCAAAGGGTTGTTGTCAGTGTATACCTCAAACTCTTAGCTGTAGTAGAGATAATCTCTAAATTGTTCACAGATAGCCCATTTCAATGTCAGGAACTCCAATTTTCCGAAATGTAGATGGTAATTCTTCTCGGCATCTGTCAATGTTCTAGAACCGTAACTGATGACTGTCAATTTTCCATCTTCATGCTGATACAGGGCAGCTCCCAGTCCAACTTGAGAAGCGTCACAATGAAGAACAAATGGTAAGTTGAAATCAGGATATCCCAAGATGGGTGGTTTTACCAGGTAGTCTACTAGTTCTTCCAATATCTCCTGGTGGTCTGCTGTCCAGAGAATGGGCTGTTGGGACGAAATGGTGTTGTTTCTTTTAAGCCAAGTCCTACCCGCGTTCTTCTTTTTCTCCATGGGTGTTGTTGACTCTGTCGTCCCCTCCAAGAGGAGGTATAACGGGGCGTCAATCCTGGAGAAGTTCCGAACGTAAGTACGACATTAGGAGAGGAATCCTAAGATCTGCCTCAACTCCCCGACAGTAGAGGGCCACTTGTCTTTAAAGGCCAGTACCGGAGCGATTTCTGCTGGGTCCATGGTATATCCTTCTCCGGACACAATTTTCCCTAGAAATCGGACTTGCTTTTTGAACAGTTCACACTTCTTTCGGGTCAACTTAACTCCGTGTTGTAGATACCACTGTAATACGGTCCTCACGTGTTCAACATGCTCCTGGAAGGTCTTGCTGTGTACCACATTGTTATCCAAGTACGGCTGGCAGATATCGTCCCTCAATCCTTCCAAACAGGTCTCCATGCTCCTCTGAAATTCTGCTGGAGCTGAACTGAGCCCAAACGGTATACGGATCCACTCATATAACGCCCACGGTGTGATGAATTCTGTCAAGGGTCTACTGGACTCTTCAACAAACCCTTGATGGTATGCTTTACCCTGATTGAGGACAGAGAACCAGCTACTTCCTGATAGGCTATCAGGTGCCGATCAGGTACTGACTTTCGGTTTAGTTCCCGGTAATCACAGCAGAGTCTCAACGTACCGTCCTTCTTCCTAACACAAACTATAGGAGAGGAATAAGACGACTTCGACTTTTGGACTCAACCTCTGTTGATTAGATCTTTTAAATACTCTTTCACTTCACGGTGAAATGGTTTCGGCACAGACATGTAACTTCTGGTTACTGGGGTTGTGTTTTTCAAATTGATTTTCAATTGCAACGACAGGATGCAGCCTATATCAGAGTCATCATTAGAGATTGCATGACACTCTTCTCTCAGCATCTGTTTGGCTATTGCTATATTTTCAGCACACAAGTGTTCCAGGGATACTGCGGGATCCCAGGACCCTGAGGTGAGTTGTGCAATTTCCTCCCCTGTGAAACTCCTGTTCCTTGGTGGGGAAATTGAATTCACGGTAGGCCCCTGGGGGGGTCTCACACTGGCTGGATATACCGTTTTAACAGTTTCGATGTGACCTAACACAGTCTTTGGATACAGTCTAATTTCGTGTTTCATAGTATTCATCACCGGTACTGTCACTCGAGCAAACCCACCAGTAGTAATCGTAAGCACAGTCTCATTTTGAACTAGGCCTTCTGGAAGTTCTGAGGAGTCTTTTGGCACGACCAGTCTTTTCTGGACTTTTCTTCCCAGTTCTACCTGGACTCCACACCTCACCCCCACCATTTGGTTTGCAGGGACGATGGCTGGGCGCCAGCCTACCTTGACTTCTTTTAGGACCATTGTATTCTGTGCTTTCTTTACTCTATGAATCACATTTTCCACCATGGCATTGGGTATGGCAAGTGATATGGCAATTGCGTCCACCACCAGCGTACCTAACTTGTTTTTCGTGATGACCTCACTGATTACATTATAACCCAGGATAGGATCCTCTGCACCGTTCTGATCACTGGTCACGAGAAAAGGTACCAAAAGCTCAATGGTGTTGCTGTTCTTCGTGGCCCTCAGGTGGAAAGTCACTTCCACGCAGCCTATGAAAGGGATTTCGGTCTGGTTGACAGCTTTGCCGTGGAGTTCCACTGCTCCTAAGAGTTCTTTTAGCGACCGAAAGCAGGTATGTGGCAGGTAGCGCCTTCTCCATTCTTCATTTAAAAGGCTCGCTTGGGCTCCTGTGTTCCACAGTGCATTTACCAGGAGTCCATCTAGCTGGCAATGTATAAAGCACCTTTCACCGATTAGGCTGATGAGGCTATCTTTACTGACAGAGGAATCCTCCTCCCAGGAGTACATTGTTTTACCTCCGCACTGGGCATTAAGTAACTGATGCCGCTGTCTCTCTTGCAGCTGTTGTAGATGGGAACACACTTAGGGATAGTACTGATGCAGCTGTTTTACCTCATGCGCCATTCTGGGGTTTGGTGGGATTTGGATTTGCTTCTGGGGCCTCCTCCGTGTCGCGGTCACCAGTTGCCCTGCACTGGCAACCTCCTGTCTTTTAACCCAAATGGCAGTGACCATTGGCATTCCTTGGCATAATGTCCTTCCTCACCACATCTTAGACAGTGGACACACACAGTACTCTGATTTGATGAACGCCACACTTCACAAGCCGGGTATCTTCTGTTTTGGAACCCACTCCTGGGTCTGAGGGATACAGGTTCTGGCCTGGAATGAATTAACTTTTTCACCTCAATCAACTCGGCTCACAGTTCTCTTATTACTTCCTCCCAGTCAGCGCTGACGGTCCTCTCTTTTGTTGGTGATTTAAGGTTCCCTCTCGGAGGTGGCACTGGAGGGTCTCCATGATATCTTCAGACTGGCCACTGGGGTCTCCAACTTCAGCTGACTCATTTTGGTGATTTTAGGAGCAGAGCCTTTCTTTAAATTCTGTTCGCTCTCTGACTCCAAACTAGCTGCTTCATTCATTTTTTCAATTAGGACTTTGTCCTGAATGCCAGGATCTTCTAGGTACTATTTCAGCTGCAACTTGATGTCTTTGCTGATTAACCCCGTGTTCAACATGCTCCCGGAAGGTGTTGCTGTGTAGTACATTGTCATCCAAGTACGGCTGGCAGATTATCGTCCCTCAATCCTTCCAAACAGGTCTCCAGGCTCCTCTGAAATTCCGCTGGAGCTGAACTGAGCCCAAACGGTATGCGGATCCACTCATATAACCCCCACGGTGTGATGAATTCTGTCAAGGGTCTACTGGACTCTTCAACAAACCCTTGATGGTATGCTTTACCCTGATTGAGGACAGAGAACCAGGTACTTCCTGATAGGCTATCAGGTGCCGATCAGGTACTGACTTTCGGTTTAGTTCCCGGTAATCACAGCAGAGTCTCAACATACCGTCCTTCTTCCAAATGCAAACAATAGGAGAGGAATAAGACGACTTCGACTTTTGGACCCAACCTCTGTTGATTAGATCTTTTAAATACTCTTTCACTTCATGGAGAAATGGTTTCGGCACAGACATGTAACTTCGGGTTACTGGTGTCGTGTTTTTCAAATTGATTTTCAATTGCAATGACGGGATGTAGCCTAAATCAGAGTCGTCTTTAGAGAATGCATGACACTCTTATCTCAGCATCTGTTTTGCTTTCGTTATGTCTTCAGCACACAAGTGTTCCAGGGATACTGCGGGATCCCAGGACCCTGAGGTGGGTTGTGCAATTTCCTCCCCTGGGGAACTCCTGTTCCTTGGTGGGGAGATTGAATTCATGGTAGACCCCAGGGCTGGTCTCACACTGGCTGGATATACTGTTTTAACGGTTTTGATGTGACCTAACACAGTCTTTGGATACAGTCTAATTTCGTGTTTCGTAGTATTCATCACCAGTACTGTTACTCGAGCAAACCCACCAGTAGTAATCGTAAGCACAGTCTCACCTTGAACTAGACCTTCCGGAAGTTCTGAGGAGTCTTTTGGCACGAACAGTCTTTTCTGGACTT